>NC_092351.1:7396940-9846440 GCF_963676685.1 Mytilus edulis
GATATGGAAAGACCTTCAATTGTTCTCTGAACAATTGGTTTTTAATTATGAAGGGTTTTGTTTTGTACTTGCATGTTCATTTTAGAAACATCAAGTCAGGGACTTTCTATACTATAAAAAGTCCCCGATCTAGCATACACCAGAAGTTTTATAAAGATTTAAAATTCCAATAAGATAGGAAGTTATGTCTTTAAAGCGGGTGTCTTAACCTACTCCAGACACAAACCATACCAACTGAAATCAATATTGTTTTATTTATTTCTTAAAAGATCTGTATTATCTTTGATGACATGTAAACATACGTAGGTGAGTGATATGAAATTTCCTTTCTTTTCTTTTTTTTTATTTTTAGTACAATGCGATCCCTACTGTTTTCAGTTTGAATCAAAGATGGGGTAATGCTGCATGAAAAAAAGTTAAGTTATATAACTGCATTGGAGTTGTGGAGCTATTAGAATATACACTCTGTTACTTTAACACCTCTATGGTTTGGGAAACAGTGCAATAGGTTTTAGCAATAAAAAAAGTAACCACGTCAATATCTTTACCTTAAGATTCTCCGTTGGATTTCTAAAGTTAGAAAACATTGGCAAGGACAAAAAGAACATTCAAAAACATAGACTAAAAGAAGATTTAAGTTATTAGTTAAAGAGATAGCAAAGACAAAATCAGATCAGCAAACGCTACAAAAACAGGTGTCTTTACAGTAAGACAACCGTATATTGGGTATAGGCACATATGGGAAGTTAAGAAAGGTTCTTGATTAATAAAGGCAACAGTAGTATACCGCTGTTCGAAATTCATAAATCGATTGAGAAAAAAAACGGGTTACAAACTAAAACTGAGGGCAAATTGTCTTCAAAATTTTACATGTGAAAAACGAAACCTGCATAAGAAAGCTTTTATTACTGTGTTGCTATAGCTTCATCATACGAATATCGTTGTACAAGATGAATTGAAAGGTTTTAATAACAGGATGTCGTTTAAATAACAATGCATAATGCACTAAAGATAAGAAAAATAAAGATCTGCTGTTACTTGTTGCAGGCTGCATTAGCTTTCACAAACAAAGAACCGGACATGTTGTGAAATTTTTTAGAATAGGTCGTCTTTAATATAACGGTACTTCCGTATATAAACTATATATTACCTACATAGTTTAAATATCAAATTTCATGAAATAATCTATTTCTATATTGACTTCTGACATTTGCTCTCTTTTGCTAAATATATTGGTATAGAAAAAAGACGGTATTATTTAAATTCTATCAGATATCCATTGCTCAAACAAACAGTATGTGTTGTGTTTGTAATTATTAAAGAATCGGAGAAACATCGTGTTGTTTACTTCATGAGAAATAAGACAACACCTAATTACCATACAATACTTACTCTCGAATATCGGTGTCAATTGTTGAATTTGTATTTTAATATTGCTTTAAAAATGATTACCTACAAAATAAAAAATCAGGTTTCTTTTAATTTCTAAACCCGTTTTATTTAATCTAAAGAATAACTTTCGCGATATCCAATTTGTTTCGAAATGATATGTCTTTCACCAATATCTTCTGACAAAATAAACATGATAAATGATTTCTTTTCAGATGATCTTTAATTCATTCTGTAGTCTTTTACAATTATGTTAAGTAATATTGATGGTTTTCTTCGCAGGTGTATTATATATAAACTCATTATAGATACCAAATATTTACGCCAGACGCGCGTTTTGTCTACAAAAGACTCACCAGTGACGCTCGAATCAAAAAAAAAAGTACGAAGTTGAATCTCATGTTTATAAAGTTTAAGAATTGTTTAATGCGAATACATTGACTTTTTTCTTTTTGTTAATGATTCAGTAAATATAACTAGGTAAAAATGCTGGTTTTAGTTTTAAAAAGAATAAAAAAAAAGAGTTGTATATTTAAAAGTGAAGATAAAATGGCAAAGTCATGACAACAATAGAAAAAAAACGGAAAATGAGACCTCAAAACAATGCACACACTAATAATGACTGTGAAACACGAATCCCGCCAAAATATCACATGTGATCTAATGATCTCCCCAAGAGTAAGCAGATCTAGTTCCGCCAGTGATATAACTTATTTTACGGAACATACAGTTGAGACAGATGGGAGGGTTCTTACTAAAAAAAAGCAATAGATTTTGTTATTGTTTGTAATATCTCTAACGTGTGCATTAGAAAATAATATCCCAAATTATAAATTTGTACTAGAAATGTTTTGTCATTTAAAATAGTTTAAATTAAGGCGACAGTACTTTACCGATGTTCATATCTCGTAGGACAGTAAAACAAGTCAAAGTAACAAACAAAAACTGAGGTAATCGCATGAAGCACAAAAGCATCGAAACTGGTTGGGTCAATCGAACTGTAAGGTACGTGAATTAGGGGTGTGTAGCGTCTAAGTCATTCTTGTTCAACCCTGCTTGTTAACTTGATAAATAGTTAAATTTGTCTTATATCAGTTGTTATAGACACAGGATTGACATTTTTTTCTCATAAAAATGTTTGTCAGACCGTTTAGTTCTTGCGGAGTATCCAGTAAGTCGCAATTTTAACTAGACGAATTAGGCGACAGGCAAAAAATGCATTCGTTAAACAAAACCGATAAATGGGGTGATCAATTTCTTCTTTACTTGATGATTATATAATGTATCTTTTCTGAGATTTCTATTTTTTCACCTACCTTCATTTTATATCCCGGTTTGTGTTTTGTTTTTTTTTTTCTGACAGAGACTTTTGATAATGTCTGCTGTACTTCTCCTCTCAACCGAAAAACTTTAATGAAACTCATGGGTCTGTTTTCGTGGTAACTTTGCTAAGATTTGTTTTCACATAATTTAATTGAGCTGTCTTGATAGGTTCTGATATATTTATCCTTTCTTTTGCTACATCCTAAATATCGATGCATATTGCTTCTAAATAAAGCAATATTTCTAAACAATCGCTGTGAAACGAGATCATTGCAAATAATGCTGGCGTTCGTCACACTGGTCCTCTTATCGTACGCACGTTTTAAAGCAAATATCCGATCTTTGCGGTTGGATCTTTTCTTCGTACAAACACGTTGTAACATATATCTCCTTCGTACAAACACGTTGTAAATACATCTTCTTCGTACAAACACGTTGTAATTACATCTCCTTCGCACAAACACGTTGTAATTACATCTCCTTCGTACAAACACGTTGGAATTACACCTCCTTCGTACAAACACGTTGTAATTACATCACTTTCGTACAAACACGTTGTAACTACATCTCCTTCGTACGGACACGTTGTAATTACATCTCGAATGAATTTTGCCTTGTCACTCGTGTGCGTTAACTTTAAACAACGTAAATAACCAAACTTTGAATCAGTATTACGCATGCAGTTCTAAAGCGGCACGGCGTTTATCGGTTCTATCAGTTATTGCATCTGCGATATATGTCCAGTTTTAATTTCAAATTGATTTATGTATTGTTCTATAGCTGCCGTTTTCATCTTTACCTCTAAACCCTGATAGCTGACTAATCTGCGTTTCCTTTATCTGCAAGTACAGATTTTGCATCAAGTCCTCCGATAAAAATATGGTTAATATTTTTAAACAATCAGTTCGCTTCTCCGTCAAAACAAGAACTGTGTCAATATAAAACAAAATCTGGCCTACTTTTGTCATGGCGGTTTTTAAATGAACAATGGATGTCGGTATGGTGGTTTTTAAAAGAACATTGGATGTGGATATGGCGGTTTGTAAAAGAACATTGGATGTCGATATGACGGTTTTTAACAGAACATTTGATATCAATTGTGGTTATAAAACCGTGGCATCTTGTTTTGTTGTATGACAGTAATTTACAAGGCGAATGGGTGTCGAATTAAAATAAGGTTTGTTGCTGTCCTGGTTGTCTGTACTCGGACATTGGTATTCGTCGAGGTTTTTTTTTACTTTTTAAGGGGATTTTTGTTATTTCTATTCTGTGCTAACCTCAAGCACTTGTTTTACGCTGCTGGTTTAACAAACTTAACATAAGCTGGTATAGTATTTCTGTATGCAGTTTCTACAAGTACTATTAGATGACATGTTAACATACGTAGGTGAGTGATATGAAATTTCCTTTCTTTTTTTATATTTTAAGTACAAGGCGACCCCTTCTGTTTTAAGTTTGAATCAAAGATGGGGTAATGATGCTTTAAACAAAGTTAAGTTATATAACTGCATTGGAGTTTTGGAGCTATTAGAATATACACTCTGTTATTTTAACACCTTTATGGTTTGGGAAACAGTGCAATAGGTTTTAGCAATAATAAAAGTAACCACGTCAATATCTTTACCTTAAGATTCTCCGTTGGATTTCTAAAGTTAGAAAACATTGGCAAGGACAAAAAGAACATTCAAAAACATAGACTAAAAGAAGATTTAAGTTATTAGTTAAAGAGATAGCAAAGACAAAATCAGATCAGCAAACGCTACAAAAACAGGTGTCTTTACAGTAAGACATCCGTATATTGGGTATAGGCACATATGGGAAGTTAAGAAAGGTTCTTGATTAATAAAGGCAACAGTAGTATACTGCTGTTCGAAATTCATAAATCGATTGAGAAAAAAAAACTAAAACTGAGGGCAAACCGTCTTCAAAATTTTACAGTTGAAAAACGAAACCTGCATAAGAAAGCTTTTATTACTGTGTTGCTACAGCTTCATCATACGAATATCGTTGTACAAGATGAATTGAAAGGTTTTAATAACAGGATGACGTTTAGATAACAATACATAATTCACTAAAGATAAGAGAAGAAGTAGTATAAATAATAAAGATCTGCTGTTACGTGCAGGCTGCATTAGCCTTCACAAACAAAGAACCGGACAAATTTTGAAATATTTAAGAATAGGGTGTCTTTTATCTAACAGTACTTCCGTATAACTATATTTTACCTACATAGTTTAAATATCAAATTTCATGAAATAATCTATTTCTATATTGAATTCTGACTTTTGCTAAATATATTGGTATAGAAAAAAGACGGTATTATTTAAATTCTATCAGATATCCATTACCCAAACTAACAGTATGTGTTGTGTTTGTAATTATTAAAGAATCGGAGAAACATCGTGTTGTTTACTTCATGAGAAATAAGACAACACCTAATTACCATACCAATACTTTCTCTCGAATATCAGTGTCAATTGTTGAATTTGTATTTTAATTTTGCTTTAAAAATGATTACCTATAAAAATAAAAAACCAGGTTTCTTTTTATTTCTAAATCCTTTTTATTTAATCTTAAGAATAACTGAAATTCTTTTAAAGATTTAATGTTTGTTTCTAGATTTTGTTTTAATTCCAACACTTAGTCAAATGGGAAAACTTTTTACATTATGGATAGAAATTATGCATAATAATCGCGGTATTCAATTTGTTTTGAAACGACATGTATTTCACCAATTATATCTTCTGACAAAATAATATTAGTTACATACTATGTAACGAATTCATCTTACCGACTATCTTAACGTGTCAAAGTTAGACTAGTGGCCTATCAAAATGATCAAGTCTTCAATACTGTTAGCATTAAGAAACTACTTTCATTGATCCTACAAAAAAATATGCAAACAATAACAACGTGTTAGGTTTAAATGTGTTTAAATAATTTATTTCAATCTTAATCATCAATTTCTTCGTCTGTTGAAACCTTTTGGATTTTTCCTCAGTACCGTTTTGTTTTTATAAAGGGACGTAACACAATACTAACCGTGTATGAAATAAGCCCCGCCTCTCTTCTTACCTAATATGGAATATAAAGTGACGTAACACCACTACTAACCGTGTATGAAATAAGCCCCGCCTCCCTACTAACCTAATATCAAATATTCACGGTTTGCACTCGGACGCTTTTAACCAATCATATTCCTTGAAATGTATAGAAGGTAAGATACATGATTTTCTTTACAAATGATCTTTAATTCATTCTGTAGTCTTTTGAAATTATGTTAAGTAATATTGATGGTTGTCTTTGCAATTGTATTATATATAAAGTCATCATAGATACCATGATTGAAATTTTATTTTTACGCCAGACGTGCGTTTCGTCTATAAAAGACTCATCGGTGAGGCTCTAATCAAAACATAATGATATCAATTTGATAACAGTTTCAGATTTTGAGAATTCATTTTATGTATTAAAACACGATTATTTCGTTCTTACCAATTTACATTTGTTAGTGTATGATCTATGATTTTAAAGTTTAAGAATTGTTTTATGCGAATACATTGATTTAGTCTTTCTTTTTGTTAATATTTCATTAAATATAACTAGGTCATAGCAACAATAGAAAAATAACAAAACCGAAAACGACACCTGAAAACAATGCATACACTATTAATGAATGTGAAACACGAACCCCGCCAAAATATCACATGTGATCTAATGATCTCCCCAAGAGTAAGCAGATCTAATTCCGCCAGTGATATCACTTATGTTACGGAACATAAAGTTGCGACAGATGGGAGGGTTCTTACTAAAAACAATATATTTCGTTTTTGAATGTAAATAATATCTCTAACGTGTGTATTAGAAAATAATATCCCAAATTATAAATGTGTACTAAAAATGTTCTGTCGTTTAAAATAGTATAAATTAAGGCGACAGTAGTTTACCGATTTTCATATCTCGTAGGACAGTAAAACAAGTCAAAGTAACAAACAAAAACTGACTAGTGAGGTAATCGCATGAAGCCCAAAAACATCGAAACTGGTTGGGTCAATCGTAATGTAAGGTACATGAATTAGGTGTGTGTAGTGTTTTTAAAGTCATTCTTGTTCAACCCTGCTTGTTAACTTGAGAAATAGTTAACTTTGTCTTATATCAGTTGTTGTAGAAAGAGGATTGACACTTTTTCTCATAAGAATGTTTGTCAGACCGTTTAGTTCTTGCGGAGTATCAAATAAGTCGCAATTTTAACTAGGCGAATTAGGCCAATACTGCATTCGTGAAACAAAACCGATAAATGGGGTGATCAATTTCTTCTTTACTGGATGATTATATAATGTATCTTTTCTGAGATTTCTATTTTTTCACCTATCTTCCTTTAATATCCCGGTTTGTAGTTTTTTTTTCTTGTTCTGACAGAGACTTTTGATGAAGTCTTTTGTACTTCTCTTCTCAACCGGAACAATTTAATGAAACTCATGGTTCTGTTTTCATGGTAACTTTGCTATGATTTTTTTCACCTGATCTAATTGATCTGTGCTGATAGGTTCTGGTATATTGATCCTTACTTCTGCTACATCCTTAAAGTCAATGCAAATTGCCTCTAAATTAAGCAATATTTCTAAAAAAATCTCTGTGTAACAAGAACATTTCAAATAATGATGGCGTTCGTTGCATTGGTCCTATTATCAAACGCACGTTTTAAAGCAAGTATACGATCTTTGCGGTTGGACCTTTCTACGTACAAACACGTTGTAAATACATCTCCTTCGTACAAACACGTTGAAATTACATATCCTTCGTATAAACACGTTGTTATTACATCTCCTTCATACAAACACATTGTAATTACATCTCCTTCGTACAAACACGTTGTAATTGCATCTCCTTCGTACAAACACGTTGTAATTGCATCTCCTTCGTACAAACACTTTGTAATTACATCTCCTTCGTACAAACACGTTTTAATTGCATCTCCATCGTACAAACACATTGTAATAACATCTCCTTCGTACAAACACGTTGTAATTACATCTCCTTCGTCAAACACGTTGTAATTGTATCTCCTTCGTATAAACACGTTGTTATTACATCTCCTTCGTACAAACACGTTGTTATAACATCTCCTTCGTACAAACACGTTGTAATTACATCTCCTTCGTACAAACACGTTGTAATTGAATCTCCATCGTACAAACACGTTGTAATAACATCTCCTTCGTTCAAACACGTTGTTATTACATCTCCTTCGTACAAACACGTTGTAATTGCATCTACGTCGTACAAACACTTTATAATTGCATCTTCTTCGTACAAACACGTTGTGGTTACATCTCCTTCATACAAACACGTTGTAATTGCATCTCCTTCGTACAAATACGTTGTAATTACATCTCCTTCGTACAAACACGTTGTTATTATATCTCCTTCGTAAAAACACGTTGTTTATTCATTTCGAATAAATTTTGATGTATCACTCGTGTGTGTTAACTTTTAAGAACGTAAATAACCAAACTTTGAACAGTATTACGCATGTAATTCTAAAGCGACACGGCGGTTATCGGCCCTATCAGTTATTTGATCTGCGATAAATGTCCAGTTTTGATTTTCAAATTGATTTATGTATTGTTCTGTAGCCGACGTTTTCATCTTTACCTCTAAACACTGATAACTAACTAATCTCCGTTTCTTTTATCTGCAAGTACAGATTTTACATCAAGTCCTTCGATAAAAATATGGTAAATATTATTAAACGATCATTTCGCTTCTCCGTCAAAAGAAAAAATGTGTCAATATAAAACTGAATCTGTCCTACTTTTGTCATGGCGGTTTTTAAAAGAACATTGGATGTCAATATGGTTGTTTTTAAAAGAACATTGGATGTCAATATCGCTGTTTTTAAAAGAACATTGGATGTCGATATGGTGGGTTTTAAAAAAAATATTGAATGTCGATATGCGGTTTTTAAAAGAATATTTGATATCGATTGTGGTTATAAAACGGTGGCATCTTGTTTTGTTGTATGACAGTGGTTTACAAGGTGAATGGTTGTCGAATTAAAATAAGGCTTGTTGCTGTCCTGGTTATCTGTACTCGGAAATTTGCATTTGTCGAGGTTTTTATTACTTTTTAAAGGGATTTTTGTTACTACATTTTTTCTGTTCTGTGCTAACCTCGAGAACTTGCTTTACGCTGCTGGTTTAACAAACTCAACATAAACTGGTATAGTATTTCTTTATGCAGTTTCTACAAGTACTGTTATATATATAAGTTCGTTCAGGTAATAACGTAAAGGTAACACGAATGGGTCCAGAGTAAACGTATGCCCCACTCGCACATCATTTTCTATATGTTCAATTGACTGTAAAATTGGGGTTAAAACTGTAATTTGGCATTAAATTAAAAAGATCATATCATATAGAACATGTGTCCTGAGGACCAAAGTGATTGGACACCAAATTCATCAAAAACTACATTGATCAAAACTTTAACCTAAAACGAGACATACAGACGGACAGACGAAAATACGGAAGAATGGACGGATGCACAGACCGAAAAACGTAATGCCTCTAGGGTTAGGCACACTTACAATACTTCTCTCGTTTCCATTATCAGCAAATTATCTTTCTGAATCAATCAGTTAATAATGACAGTTTTTTTAAGAACGTTGCAATTATTCTTTTCCATCGAAATCAGTTTTCTCTTTTGATAAATGTAGTTTGCAGGAAATTGTGGTTGAAGCGTTCAGTTTTGATTAAAATGATTTTAACTTGTAAAACTCTACTTAGGTCACTGCACTATACCTATAGATGGTTGTTAAGCACGATACATTTTATTTACAACTGACACCAAGCTCCTGGTTTGATAATGCACACATAGAAGAACTATTAACTTATTAGCTAAACGTTTGCATAGCTTTCTGAAAACTTCAGAGAGAAATTCAATATGCAACTTAATAACATTGTTTGACAAGCATCATATAAATCCAGTCGGTCGACCAGACAAATCAACAGGACTGATTTACTACAACATAGAATGAATTCACATCGATTTGGAATACATAATTGTCGCTATGAGAGAAGCTACGTGGAAGACCAAGTAGACATTTTATAGTTTAAGGCGTCCACCATCTTAGGACGATATAAAGGTTGTTTATCATCAGTTGTATACCAATGTAACGAATTATAATAATAGCTATCAGAGGGTATTGCACAAAAAGTTGATCGTCGTGATAAAGCTTTACTGCTATGATACGGTCCAAAGCAATCATCAATCAGAAGTTTGTGTATTCAAGGATGTATATAGTCCTTGGTGTATTTAAATATTTGTCATAAGAGGAAAAACACTAATACTATAGAAAGATAGACAAATCTTACAAATCTGTGGTAATCAATATTAAGTTTGCTTCAGTCTGGAGTTGTCTGCCGTTTTGTATGTTATATAACTAAATTGTTGTGTTTTTTTAAATAATTCATTTGAAACTAAAATTGTACATAATTAAAAACGAAACTCTTTTGAATGAGAATTTATTACGGCGTAGTTTTTGTTTGAGGAACCAAATGTCGGTTTCTGATTGATATAGAATCCTTTGATTTTGAATATATCTTTCATTTAGCCTATTTGTTGTAAGAAATAAATGTTACAAGAAAGAAACTAGTTTGACCAACAAAACATATTTCTAGTTCAGTCGCCGTTATTTGAATAAAGCATACAAAATGCTCACATAACATTGATTCATCTTGTACACTTTTGTTCTTGTACAACTTTATAATAACCGAATATTAATGCATACATTATTTTTGCACTTATTCAAAAGGAATAATATTTTTGGGTTTTCAAAGCTGTGAGTAACCCAATTTCAGAACTATGTATTAAAACTGGGTTGAGTGTATGATCAAAAATAGTTCGGCTTGATTATATAAAATACACTTAAGTTTGAAATATTTATTAATCTGTATTTGTGTATATTTTCCTCAGCACAAAATTTTTTTTCTTCAAAAAGTGCTGTCACGTGTATCTGAAGTAAGCGTTTATTTTAGTATATGTTGTCGTAAGATTTTCTCTGAAACCAACAGTACAGGAGTACGCACTGTAAGACCTCTTAATAGCCTAAAAATGTAACATTTTACGAATTAGTAAAAGACGTAAACGTTAGTTACTTTCTAGAAGAAAAAAAATACTTATATCACATAAATATGTTTTTTTTAACAAAACAATGCACTTGTATTAGATACTAACACCATAAGTTCATGCATAATAAATACAATTTTCTCATCTTTAGTATTTAATTTGTTTTAAAATTCTAATAAATGTTTGTCTAAATTGAAAGAGGGCACACTTGTTTTTAGTCTTAATATCAAAACATGTGTTGTTTTTTATGTTAATACATAACATATATAAGAGATGAGACTGAGACTGAGCGCAAATACAGCCACTTCCATATCCTTTAGACAAAAACGAATCCATGACAACTCGTTCTAATGGCAATTCTTTCCATACCAAATCGCCCCATTTTCCTAAAATATCGCCCAGCTTATGTTTACCAAATCGTTCCACTTATGAAAAGGGTAAAATCCCATTGAAAATAGGTCTGACAACTTGCCACATTTACTTATGATGAAAAGAAAAACAACGATGAATTTACTAATGCCCACTCGCCCCACTTACCAGGGACAGTCTATACTAAGTTAATTTTTTCCTCCCTGGTGAATAATTATGCGATGCAATCCCGTTAAATATAGGTCGATCAACTCGCCTTCTTGAAAAGGATTTTGATTCCATTGATTAACGATATGCTAACTAGCCCCACTAATGAATAAAAAATATAAAGTTCTGGATTAAGGCATACCATCGCTTTTCTTACAATGATATATATGAATACTAGTAATTATGAAAACCTTAAAAATGCGTCTTGTTTTTTATTCTTTTCTTTTGGTTGAAAGAAAGAAGAAAGATATAAGTATCATTATTTTTTGTGACGTACGATGTTACAGGTTTGCAAATTAGGTGAGTTATGACAAGCACGTTATGACAGGTTGAACCTTTATTCAACTTTAAAGCACTCACCTAGAAACAATTTGAATCATTACTGAAGCTATATAGGATAACATATCATGATATGATACTGTAACAAACAAAAGGTAAAACATAAATTTAATAAGTATTATGAATGCATTGTAAACCTCAAATCATGACATAACATGTACTTGTCATTAATCAAATGAATGTAGAATTAATGAATTATCCTCCTTATAAACATGATGAATTTACACTTGTCATGTCAGTCTCTGAACCTTAAAACATCATAACGCTTTTTGATCTGAACTTGAATTGCATACAAATATTTTTTTTTTAAATGTCCTACAGTTTATTGTAATTGTCAAATATGAGAAACAACCAGGAGAATGTAAAGGTAATAACAATCTTTCAAGGCTGTATAACGAACCTAGTTCATAGGTCGCTTAACTAATAGAATATATATTGGTATCCTTTAATATTTAATCACCTATATATATGTAGGACTCTAAAGTGCGATGGTACTCTAAATTGCGATGGCCACGCTAAAGTGCGATGGGCTACGCTAAAGTACGATGGTGTCGCACGCTAAAGTGCGATGGTTGTTTGTTTGCTAAAGTACGATAGTATATCACGCTTAAGTGCGATGTACCAAAGGGTAAGGTTCGAGGGCTTTATAAAAAAAAAACGTTAAAGAACACTCAATGCAACAATAGCCCCTTTGTATTATCTTTTATTATAAGGTGTATACCATAGATTTGAAAGGCAGTATAATTTAAAAGTAGCCTTAAGTGAATAATTCTCAAAGACCGACCACGTTATAACTGCTAAAAAGGTAATTTAGGTGTCATAGAATACTATATTTTTCTTGCAAATGATTTTTTGACAACTCGTGCGTATTTCTTTTTGCCCGTACACAGCCTATCGCTTATGGGTACACCTCCCCTTACAATCGTCTTTTTTAAGTTAAAAGATACATAATTCAATTATTGTCGGAATATGTAACATTTATTTGTCTTATTTAAATGAGAGAGAAAGGCGATGTTTTCCGAGCTTAATTTTCTTCTTTTTTGTAGCAACTACACATCATGTTTTATTTTCAGGCAATGTACAAACTAATGTTTTAGACGATTAGTTATAACTTACGCATGAAAATATGTACCTTTAATATATTGTACACGTTACTTTTCAATAAAAGCGACATTTTAAAGAGAACCGCAAAATAAACTGCAACATAAACAATGATTTAAATGTATCCGTTCGCTTCCAATAAAAGCAGGATACAGGATATCTATGCGAATACTACTTGTACCTATTAAGCCTTTAGTAGAACGATCGACTGCAGCAGGTTACAAGTTCTTCCAGCTACCGAAATAAAACATATTTTCTCTAGCCGACAAAGCACGGTTAGATTTAGATTATCTAAGTTATTGGTTCAAAAGTTTTTAATTAAATATTTGTAATTTTTCTACCGGCGTGTTCATTTTCGGTTTGTATAAAAGACTGTTAACGTCATAATCAAACTACGTTTCTAACGTCTATACTTTCGCGGACCATCAGACTTTAGCGTATGGAAGAATAGCCCTTTAGCGTAGACAATCGCACTTTAGCGTGACCATCGTACTTTAGCGTCCCCATCGCACTTTAGAGTCCTACATATATATATAGCTAGTTCACACGTCGACCATGCGTCATATTTGTCTCCCGTACATAAACTTTTAAAAGGTAAGAAGTGTGATATAAAAATGGTTCATGTCGGCTTGGGATAAACCCAAATACATGTTTAAATTCTTGCTTTTTTTTTGTTCCACCTTGAGGGTTCTACATTTATTTAGTTAGCTGTTGTATGGACATAGTAAAGAGATTTCCTTTACATATTCGACCAATCAGGAGTTATAATTAGACTCCCCCCGTGATTTCACATAATTAGAAATGGAGGCGAGGGGGGAATTAGTATTATGCTATAAACGTTATCTTGAAATGTTGATGTCTCCTTCAGATTAACTTCGAACTCTTATTGCCCTGAGCAAGAGGCTGCACGTGTGTTAGATTTGTATATGTAGACATCATATGTTTTGCCTATTTGTAATTTATGATAATAAATTATAAAACCTACATTCTCATCAGACATTTACATGTACAGCCTTTCTATATAATATTCATATAAGTTTAATTTATCAAGCACATTTTTGGCATATCTTTTTGAAAAGATATATATCAAAATTAAGTCATCAATAATCAATGAACTTTTTACGATTTATTATTAACAAACTGGCTACTATCATAGAAAGTATTTAAACTGTATAGCGATACATAATTATTATGTTCTAAGGTGTGTGTTTTTTTATAACAGCACAAATGTTAGTACCAATGTCGAGAATATACACAGAGCTTCACAAATAGCGTTCAATATATTCTGATAACCTATTGGAATGGGATTATTTTAAGGATCAACAAGTTAATATAGATCGGATAAAAATTTACGTAATTATGCATAACATACGCTAACATGGCTAACACGTTTATAAATGTGAGTTATTCAACAATCAATGCTTTTCCTTTAATAACCACGTGATGTTGAAAGGCTCTGTAGAAATTATTTTTTTTTTGTAATATGTGTAATATTTTGAAGTTTTTGTCAACTTAAAATTATTGCATGTATAAAGGATTATACTTGTACATATTTGAAGAGCTGACGCGTACAGCTGGCGTAATATTTCAATTCAATCATCTAATACGTTGTGACAAAGCCAGAGTCCCGTCATCATTCATTGTTATGATAAACTGTTCTTAGACTTATTGTATTGTGTATATACTGATAACCAGAGGTATTGGACAGACAATCTTATCATCATGGATTTTAAAACTTTTACAAGTAAGTTTTTATTTACTTACACTAATTTTTTAAGTGCATTTTGATTTTCAATTTAACATGAATGTTCAGGATATGAGGCGCCTGTGCAGTAGTTTGTAGGTCAAAATAGCAGTTATTTTTATGTATAAGTAGTTACACAAGAGGCATTTTATGCAATAGATAGATATACACTTCCTGTAATTGATATTAAAGATCAGTTGATTAAAATACCAACGTATTATTTTTCTGATTGATTTACTTTTTGTCGAGTGGCAAGTATTTCATGCATATTCAGTACATTTATTAATTTTAAGATTTATTATGTGTAGTCCATACACGTTCCAACTTTAATGTTTTAGATGAGTTGACACAAACTTTAAACTATACCTTCAATTTGAATTTTGACTAGAATTACTGGAAAGAAATGAGCTCAGTGCATAAATTGTTTTGTTCTTTAAACATAATGACAGAGGCCAGTTTAACAGACATTACCATAATTAACAAGAAAAGGAAATCTCTCAAAACGTGCAAAACGCTTAAAGTCATTTGAAACCTAGTATGAAACGCGTGATAATAATGTTCATGAAAATATTTAACCAGTCTGAACGCTTGCATTTCTTTAAGCACTTTCTTCTGCTTGTATTGCGAATCAATTAATGAATCAACTAAAACCCAAAATGAGATGTAGTAATATAGATTGATCGGCAGTAAAAGCTTGTCAAAATTGCGTTTCCGTTTGTATCTGCAAAATGTATTTATTCGTGCCATGTCCGGCCAGAATGCGGATTTTGAAATACCATGCAGAGCCACTCTCTTAGATCATTTTTCAACAACTCTTTGATGAATGTGCATGTAACCTGTTGCAAACCTGATTTCTTTTCCATTTCAAACAAACCAACGTGTTCCAGTAGCAAATTATATTTCCGGCAAATCCCCCCGATCGATCTCTTAATTGTTGCAGTACATAAAGAACGACCATTCATCTTTTAGGCTGCTAAACTTTAGCCCTATCGTAGTTTTATCCTTAATTACCCTGTTTTAATAAATAATCAAAAATAATATAACGTTTTAGAAGAGATTGTCAGCAATGGAATAAACTTCATAATTATTGAACTCAAACTTGTAAAAAGATTTTTTTTTTTTTGCATTTATGATTTTTCTGAAGAAGAAAAAATGTAACACTTACAGTTAAGTCATGATTTGCTAACATTAAAATTTTAATATGATTATTATAGTATTAAAGTTTTACTGTGTAATGTGTCAAACATTGTCAGGTAAGAACGGACATTTGACGGTTTTAGTCATTAATGTATTTTTTTACATCGTGTAATTTTAGTCATGCTTTTTGTTGGCAAGACGCGATTAATTCATTTAATATCTTATTATTATATATACACATGGCAAAAAGTATTGCAACACCTTGGTTTTTTAAAACTTGAAACATCAGCCTCTTTTTTTTTTGGATGAAATATAATTAAATATTTGTATAATATTATTGAAACATAGTTTATGATAACATTGGCATTTAAACGAACAAAATATGTTTGAAATTTTTTTTTTTTATATAAACACAATTTTAAAAATAAAATGAAGGGTTTTTTGTATAAAAAAAATGCATTTCACAACTTTTACTGTAGTCGAACTTTACAATGTCAGACATTTCAAATTTAATCTTCAGATGACTGTTCACATCATGGGTGATCGTAATACGTCAAAGAATAAGTACGTTGTGTGCAGCCTCCATTCAATTGGATAACTGCATCATAACGACTTCTGGTTCCTGCCATAAATCGACTAGTTTGTTGCTAAGGTAGCAGCAACCATTTCTGATGAAGGACATTGTTTATTTCATGATGTGTTTGAACTGGGTTGTCCTTTCGCGCACTCTCTGCCCAATAGTGTCCCATATATGCTCGATATGGTTCAAACCCGGGCTACGATCGGGCCAAAGAAGATGAACCGAATTCTATTGGAACATTGGCTGCCCTACATTGTATACGGACAACTGTGTGTCTGTTCGTAAGCAAAGGTCTGCGAAATGGTCTTATCGCACGATAACCAGTAGCGATGAGTCAATCTCGAACAGTTCTTGTTAAAAGGCTCCTGTATACCCACCACTCTCTTTTCAGGATTGTATTGTATGCAATGGGTTTTCATTCTGGCCAACCTTCATTATGCCCGATTTTCCCTAGCAAATGGTATAGGGGGTCTTCGTTATCTCGGAAGGTCTTCAACATCGTTTATTGCCTGATTTTTATTCTCAAAACGACTTATAGTGGTATGGTGATGACCAAAAATACGTGCAGTTGTTACAGCGACATCCCTGCTTCTCTCATGCCATGGCCAACTATTGTCCTCAGTGTAAGCCAGTACGAGTTATCGCGCATGATTTTGATTTCTTATCCGTCTGATCAGTCTTTTCTGTGTGTGATATCTTATCAAGACAACATGCTGAGTTTGTAAAGACAATGTTGACACTCGTAAATAATTTGACTACCCTAAGTAAACACTACATTTGTATTATAAATATATGACACTGTAGCATGCTAGGTTCCGCGGCATGAATACGAGTTGTATAAAGATTATAAACTGGCTTTATTTCCCGAAAGATATGACAATTCGATTTTACCGAATATCAAACCATGCATACAAAATAAAAAGTCGAAAAAGGACAAATATGATTACCAAACATATATATATATCTTTCGACGTAAACCCGAATATGAGACAGCGTAGAATTTGAATATACATACACAAACACAAACTCATTGCAACATTTTGCTTTTTTATTAAAAGAATAAATTCAGTCTTTATTAAAAGAATAAATTCAGTCTCTGATTTTACTCTTATTTTCAGTTACCTCCCAGAATTGTTTGTTTATCAATATTTGCTCTAACTTTTCAGCCAAGATTTCTGAGAGAAAAATTGGCCTTCAACACTAAATGCTTTTAATAGTACGTTTGCCCGCGACGATGCAGTTTAATAGTACTTTTGCCCGCGACGATGCAGTTTGTTTATAAATCACAATGGAAAACACGCTACAGTACATCAACGTATTGTCCTTTAAATAGCATTAATTTTGCTATGTGAAAAAAAAGACAAATGTCGTATTAATAATGAATAAGTATAAATGTACAGATAAATTTTCAAATTTCTTTAAAAATGTCTTCAGTTAAGACAAACTGTTAAGCGATTTGAAAAGCAGCGTCTTCTATGTAAAATAAGATTGCAGATTTTGGCACTTCTATCACATTCACTGGCTACCTATAAAACAATAGACAATTTTTCAAATTGGATTAGGTTTTTTTAAGTTTGGATGTTCCGAAGTGACAAAGTTTTTCTATAAAAGATCAGTTTGCAGACGATCTTAGAATGGACAGTATATCAATACATATTTCTCAGTTTCAACAATATTTATACACGCTTCATATGTTCGTTGATGGATGGCAATGTCTCTCACTTACAATAATGGTATAGTCTTAGATTACTTTTTTTATATAGATATAAGCCAATCGAAGCACATACTAATGAATTTATATACTGATATTATCAAATTTTCCTAAAACCGTGCAGAAAGTCCCACAGAAAAAGTGTTTACAATAATGTTCCGAGTATAATATATAAAAAAGGGGGGAATACCCTACCCGGAAAATAATATTACTGATATGTATAGGAAAGTTTAAACCACGGAACTGACTGAACTTGACAGTGTTATCTGAAATTCACAACAGGTGATCAAATGAATGATGACATTTGTGAACTTCACACGGATATCTTTAGAAAACATGCTAATCGAAACAACAGGGGTCGCAGGCATCTGTTTGTATGTATTATACTAAATTTTAACGATTCCAACTATCTCATTCATTCGATAAATAAAAAAATAAAAAAATCTGCAAATACATGTACAATATAAATGCAAGAAGATTTCCGGGGATGAGTTGGTATGAGTTCCAATGAGACAGCTCTCCCTAAACTTTACCTTAACAGAACAATAATTAAAATAAGTTTCCTTTTTAGTACAAATTTTACATAAATGTTTAAGTATAAAATTAAATATATTTCCCGATAGAAACTTCTGAAAGGAGAGAGACAAATTAAAATTAATTATATATACATAAAATTGATGAAAGAAAATTTGACGTTTCAGATTTCATTCCAAGTACATCTACTACAAAAGATCTTCTGAAAGTGTTACTGCATCTGAAAAATTTAAGATAATGACACTTTTCCTGTTTCATCAAAACTAATTGGTCTTTTTAGAACATGAACATAATATATATAAAATAATTATGTATCTATTACTTCTATGTAAATCAGATGAGCATGTTTAAGTATCAAAATTGTTTAGTTACGGCCGCCTAATTATTTTAAAAAAACTTTTAAAAAGATATGTAAGAAAATTGCAAAAAAAAAAAAATCATTTTAGATGGGATTTCAATTTTTTTATACGCTTTAAAAACATCCAAAAGTCTGAGTTAATGTAGTAGTGAAAGATTTTATATTATCAAAAATAAAGAAAACTGACGGCTGGACAAAAAAATTCTTTTAAAATTAAAAGTTACACTTCTTTTACTTTATTTACTGAATTTTTAAATTCATGATATAAAACATTGTATTAAATGTATAAATATTTTATATGCAAATAGATTAAACTTTGTTTTAAATTTGTGACTTGTGATCGAGCGATTTACTTGGTAGGACCATGGAAGTACTATATCAATATAATACTTCCATGGACTTAGAATTTTTCTCGCAATCTTCAAACAATGACAATAACTCCAGTTTTGGATAAAAAAAGGCCCCGATTCATTAAATTTTCTAAAATATCTAATATATATCATTGGAAAGAGTATAAAGCAAAGAATATATATTTATGCCAATGAATTTATTTCTAAAAATAGTGAAAGATGTAATCATATATGAAAACTCCTTTGCAAACGTTTTTGATTTTGAATTATATAAGGTAATAGGGAATGAACCACTTTTTTAAAAATGAAAATGACCGTAACTTCTGCTATCCCGTTTCAATTATAAAATATGTCATTAGAAAGCTAAGAAAATGCATTTTCTAATGTGATGCCAATGAAAAAGATATTTATTTTTGTTTACTGTCAGCTAACCAAAATTCAATATTTCCTTTAATAATCTATAGTAAATTTATCGATATCGATTGCGATCAAATTTAGCGCATGCGCACTGCGGGTGCTGATAATAGTTGCGTATGTGATAATCTGCCATCTTGCTGCAGTTAAGAGTTGTCGAGGACCCATTACAAGGTGTCAATCACATAACTTTAAAAACTTTGTTATTTAAAGTGTTGAAAACAATGAGGATAAAAACGTCTGTTTTGCTGTTTACGGGTACAGTAGCTGGATGTGCAGATACAAACTTATCGAGTTGATATTTATTGATTAAACTCAGGTGAAACTTAAATAATGTTTAACTTATTCTATTTTTACCAAATTATACCACAAAAGAATAAAGTGTGTTTTTTAATTTCAATTTCAATTTGGTGTTGCAATACTTTTTTCCATGTGTATAGTTACTAACTACCAAATTGTACGTTATTTTGAAAGCTAAAACACTTTAACAGTCAGTTTGTTTTAAAAAAAATATTATGATTTTTTTGAAGAAGAAAAAATGTAACACTAACAGTTAAGTCATGATTTGCTAACATTAAAATTTTAATATGATTATTATAGTTTTGACTATGTAATGTGTCAAACATTGTCAGGTAAGAACGGACGTTTGACGGTTTTAGTCATTAATGCATTGTTTTACATCGTGTAATTTTAGTCATGCTTTTTGTTGGCAAGACGCAATTAATTTATTTAGTATCTTATTATTATATAGTTACTAAATACAAAATTGTACAGTTACTGTAGATTACCTTAGCCGTATTTGGCACAACTTTTTGGAATTTTGAGTCCTCAATGCTCTTCAACTTTTTATTTATTTGGCTTTTTGAACTATTTTGATCTGAGCATCACTGATGAGTCTTATGTAGACGAAACGCGCGTCTGGCGTATAAAATTATAATCCTGGTACTTTTGATAACTATTTACACCACTGGGTCGATGCCACTGCTGGTGGACGTTTCGTCCCCGAGGGTATCACCAGCCCAGTAGTCGGCACTTCGGTGTTGACATGAATATCAATTATATGGTCATTTTTATAAATTTTCTGTTTACAAAACTTTGAATTTTTCGGAAAACTAAGGATTTTCTTACCACAGTAGATTACCTTAGCCGTATTTGGCACAACTTTTAGGAATTTTGAGTCCTCAATGCTCTTCAACTTTTTATTTATTTGGCTTTTTGAACTATTTTGATCTGAGCGTCACTGATGAGTCTTATGTAGACGAAACGCGCGTCTGGCGTATAAAATTATAATCCTGGTACTTTTGATAACTATTGTACGTAATTTTGAAAGCTCAAACTCTTTAACAGTTAGTTTGTTTTAAAAAATATATCGTAGTCTATTAAAAACATGGTGATGACAATATCTCAAATAACATTTTTTTTTAAATCTCGTTAAGATAGATTTATATATATATATTTAATGAAAAAATGACAAGGTGTTTTATAATTTCTGTCACTGTATCTTCCAAGATATTTCTCTTTTTTAAGTGTTTTTGATAGATATATTCATATATTTATAACAGCAGGATCGTTTTGTAAATAATGAGATATATACATAAGTTATAATTAATGATTCGTTGTTTTTTACCAATTATTTATTTCTTATCCTTTACCTCGGTAAATCAATTAAGAAACTTCAGTTTCAACCCCTCAGACAAAGTTAAACCGTAGATACTTTTGAATGTAGTTTAGGTTTGCTCGTGCCTAGTGTGCTTAAAAATACCCTTGCAGATTTTGATGTTGCAGTAATAATTCATGACAGTAATTGAAGAAACATTTTCGTTTCAAGATACTATGTTTTAAGCCGTACATACAAAAGAAACCTTTTAAAGGTTGTTTGAAAAGTGTGACCCGTGGTAACTAGTACTATCTATTCTGTTTGCACTTAGTACAAGGTAACGGACAAAAGATGTATTAACAGAGATAAGTAATTACGTCAGTAATACGTTTGTTAAAGTAAGCTTCCTAAGCATTATTAGGAAGCAGATTTTAAATGATGTGTGAAAATAAGCGACACAATCGTACTACTGATTTTTGTGAATTATGTTTCTTAAAGTTGGATATGTCTTAATATAAATCAATAATCTGAGGTTTTTGGATAACGACTTTTTAAAAATAGATACATATAGTCATTAGCAAAGTAAGTGTTATAATACCTCTTGTGGGAGAAATGTGGTCAAGTGAGCTTTTCTCATCACGTGGCATCCGTAGTCTGTCGTATCTAGTTTTAAAAATGTGTCCGATGACACACCGTCCGCCAATCAGCATACAAATGTAGCTAAAATCAGAATGTATGGTAAAATGTATGGTAAAATGCAAGAAGATAGAAATTTAAGTTGGCAAAACTATCATCAAGGCAAGAATAAACAATTGTTCCGACGATGCCTTATTGATTGTCCTTTTTCATGAAACAAAGATGTTTTCTGGCTGAAATCATCCGTTCACTCTTCAATGGGGTTATTGCTCTCTATTAGCAATATTCGCCCAGTTTAAGTGTTATACCTGATACCTTAAAAATTATTATGGATAGATAGCCACTTTAAAAAATATTAAACATCAAGACTAGCTCTTCAAAAAGTCAAGGTAGCCAAAAAAAAACGACGAAAGGTACAATATGTACTTAGCTCTACTAAGAAATTTAGTTTATCATGAGCGGCTTAAAACTCTTTTCTTTTTTTCTAATTCAAATATAATACTGAAATAGTAGATAATAATGTGTCACGAGTCTATATATTTAAAAAAAAAACATATCGAGATTCAATTAAAAATGTTATAAATCTTTTACTCTGATCATAAAGAGATCGAAACCTCATCAATATTTGAATGTTAATAAGCATGGATATATGTGTGTGTATATCAATCGATCTATTCTCTGTAGCAGTTGTTTAGAAGTGTTTCTGCGTGGCCTTGTTCTCACTCATCCTTCAATATTTTTTTTTGTATAGAATTTTTAATTTCTGTTTCAATATTATGTTTTATTAAAACATTTTATTGCATGTGTATGTTGAATCTGTTTTTCGTATGTAAATTAGTCCGAACACCCGTTGGTGTCCATCTAAGTCAAGGTAAATTGGGTTTTTTTTTTTGACAAGTTGCTTTTTTCTGAATTTGCAAAATCATTTTCCTCTGGCAATCTCTAAGGGTTCCTAATCATATTTAACCATCTGGTGTTTGATTCAATTCTTAATCTTCAAGCCTCATCGCATGCATCATGATTGTGCTTTTGCATGTCCGGTAATTTACCTATATATCAATCTGTTTTCCTTGCTTTTTTAATCAATATTCACCAAGTTTGAGAAATGAAATACAGTTACTATATACTTGTAGTTTCGACAAGGAAAGTTAAGAACAACCAATTTTCGTTTTCCAATAAAATTAAAGTTCCTATCTATTGCAGTAGTCGTGGACTAAAGAGCATATATTCATGAGATATGTACATGCTATGACAGGTATTCTGAAGATTGTATTACTATTGTAGGAGGTGACTGTAATATTGACTGAACTGGTAATGCTACAAGTAGTAAATTAACTTGCTTTACGGGGTGAATATTTCAGTGATTTATACTCTGAACAACCACCTGGGTGTTTTGGTGAAACTTTTTCCATGAAATATCGTCAAAAGTGCAAACATACTTTCAAAACAGTGATAAAGGATCTATTCCAGAACTTGAAAAACAAATTACTTTAGAAGAAATTCGTGAACAAATTAATACTTTAAAGTGTGGGATAGCACCGGGTCCAGATCGCATTACTAACGAACATATACTATATGGCGGGGATCAAGTGATCAAATATTTGTGTACACTTTTTAATATGATCTTGAAAACAGAATATCTACCTGTTTCTTTTCGACATGGTATTATTATTCCACTGTATAAAGGAAGTAACAAAGATAAAACTAAACCGAATAGTTACAGGGCTGTGACATTAACATCAGTTTTAGGAAAACTTTTAGAAAAGATTTTTTGACTCGTATTCAAAAGCTTTTGGAAAATATTAACAATGTTGTACCTCATGGCTTAAAATTTGGTTTCGTCAAAGAACATGAATCAATTCCTGCTATTTATACATTAAAGGAATCAATTAGGTACTATATCGAACGTTACGCATATGTGTTTTCAATATTCTTAGACAACGAAAAGGCTGTTGATCGTATATGGCAAGACGGACTTTTGTTTGAATTGTGGAATGCTGGAATTACCGGTAAACTGTGGAAAATAATACATTTGTCATACAAGACAGCAACTGCACATGTACAATATAACCGTTTGAATAATCAGGTGTTTCAAATAAAACAAGGTGTAGGTCAAGGTCGAGTTATGTAAGCGTGGCTATTTGCGTTATTTATCAACGATTTAATAACTCAACTATTAGAAACAAACTGTGGGTTAAGGATTGGACACATACATATACCTACAATTTTACTAGTGGACGGCACCACTTTACTCAGTGGCACAAAATCTGGTTTACAGCAAATGCTGAATGTTGTGAATAAATATGCATATACATGGCGGTTGAAATACAACGCAACTAAGAGCAGTTACCTTCTTTTCAAACATCAAAATCTACTATAAAACATAATGAGACAAAGTATAAAAAAATTTCAGGGTGAAACAAAGGGTCCTATGAAGTAAAGTAGTATTTATGCTGGAACTTTGGTTGATAACAATATGAAATCATACGACCGTACTGAAAAGGCGTGCAAAAAGATAAAAATGAATTTACATTCTCTATACGGTATAGGACTTAATCGGAATGGCATGAATTCAATTACAAATACTACTATTTGGAAACGTATTGCGTTACCAACTGCACTTTATTTTGTTTGTAAAATTTTGAAGTTTGTGTCAACTTGGAATTAATGCATGTTTGTATTGTACATATTTGAAGAGCTGACGCGTACAGCTTGCCGTAAAATTTCCATTCAATTATTTAATGCGTTGTGACAAAGCCAGAGTCCCGTCATCATTCATTGTTATGATAAACTGATCTTAGACTTGTTGTATTGTTTATGTACTGATAACCAGAAGTATTGGACAGACAATCTAATCATCATGGAATTTAAAACTTTTACCAGTAAGTTTTTCTTTACTTACACTAATTTGCATCTTTGTAACCTATCATTTTTTTGAGTGCATTTTAATCTTCAATTTAACATGAATGTTCAGGATATAAGGCGCCTGTGCAGTAGTTTCTAGGTCAAAATAGCAGTTATTTTTATGTATAAGTAGTTACACAAGAGGCATTTTATGCAATCGATAAATATACACTTCCTTTAATTGATATTAAAGATCAGTTGATTAAAATACCAACGTATTATTTTTCTGATTGATTTACTTTTTGTCGAGTGGCAAGTATTTCATGCATATTCAGTACATTTATTAATTTTAAGATTTATTATGTGTAGTCCATACACGTTCCAACTTTAATGTTTTAGATGAGTTGACACAAATTTGAAACTACATTCAAGGTGAATTTTGGCTAGAATTACTTGAAATGAGCTCAGTGCATATATTTGTTTCTATTCTTTAACATGATAATGAAAAGGGTCATTTTAACAGACATATGCATGATAACCACGAGAAGGAAATCTCTCACAACGTGCAAAAAGTCATATGAAACCTAGTATGAAACGAGTGATTATGATGTTCAAGAAAACATTTAATCAGTCTAAACGATTGTATCAATTATAAACTTAGTCCTTTGTGCACGTTTTTCTGCATTTATTTCGAATCAATAATCATTATGTATCAACTCAAACCCTAAGGGTAAAACAGTATATAGAAAAAAGGTCAAAAAATTTCCAAAGTTGTGTTTTCGTTTGGCTGTGTGAAATGTATAAATTCGTAGTCATGTCCAGCCAGAATACGGATTTTGAAATCGATTTGTCGTATGCGTGTAGAGCCAAATGGGTCACTTGCAACGCCGACGGGATTCTCATCCTATATGAAGGTATATACATATGTGCCGCTGGAATGGGTCCCTTTTTTGATACGTCAAATATGTCAATGGGGATTACTTTTACCGAGGATATATATCTTATTGAAACAAGAAAGCTTAAACGTTTGTCGACTTTCACAGCTTTTATAGACTTCCGAAAGGCGTATGATGGGATAGACCGTAATTTGTTATGTCCGAAATTGCTTGATATTGGAATATGCGGAAATATGTATAATGCTATCGTGTCGTTATATAAGTCAGTAGAGTGCTGTGTTCGGATAAATGGACAATTAACAGACTGGTTCAATGTTCAATGTGGTCTAAAACAAGGTTGTTTGCTTTCACCATTTCTTTTTAATGTGTATGTGAACGGTCTTGTTACGTATATATGTTCATTAAATGCTGGAATAAACATTGACGAGGAAAATGTGTCGATTCTACTTTACGCTGACGACCTTGTATTGTTAGCTGGCTCGGAATCAGACTTACAAGTTTTGCCAGATGGACTTCAGCTCTGATGTGCGGAGAATAAGATGACATTAAACCATAACAAGTCAAACGTTGTTCATTTCCGACCAAATTCGACCCCAAAGACAATCAACAGTTTTAAATGTGGCGACCTTGACATAATTGTGGCGGAGAAATATACGTACCTAGGTTTAGTGTTAACGGAGCATTTGGACTATCAAATTATGGCGAAACACGTAGCAGCATCCGCCAACCGTGCCTTGGGACTAGTGATATCTAAATATAAATCTTTTGGAGGACTACCGTTTGATTCTTTCACAAAATTATATGACTCGATTGTTTGGAGTACAATCAGCTACGGAGCGGCAGTGTGGGGAGATAGAACATTTTCATGTATAGATTCGATACAAAATAAGGCAATTCGTTTTTATATGGGAGTCGGACGGTATACACCTAATGTAGCAGTGAATGGAGATTCAGACTGGAAACCATCTTGTGTAAGACAGTGGCGAACCGTTATAAATCATTGGAATCGTTTAAGGTATATGAACACTGATTTACTAAATAAAAGAATTCATAACTGGGCGGAAAATAGTTTTAGACGTTATAAAGCATGTAAAAATTCAAATCATAGACTTTATCAGCAGTTTGAATCGTGTAATATTAGTGACTGGTATAATGACACAAACATTCACAAAACTACGGTGTTAGCGAAAATAGAAGATAAACTTTTAACCGATTTTAGAAATAAGTGGACTGAAGATCTCCATAGAGTTTCTGCAAGACGTATGGATGGTGGTGGTAACAAATTAAGGACATATAGAACATTCAAAACCAAAATTAGTTGTGAACTTTATTTAAAAACACTATTATGTCCTGCTCAACGTAGAGCATATTCGCAATTCAGATGTGGGGTTGCACCTATACGAATCGAAACCGGGCGCTTCGAACGTTTACTAATGCATGAACGGACTTGCTTTATGTGTGAAAATAAAACTGAAGCTGAGGAACATGTACTAATTGAATGTCCGCTTTATGACGATTTAAGGAACGAACTTTATGAATATATAAACAGTGTAGATGAGAACTTTAACATGTTTACGAACCGTGAGAAACTGTCTTTTGTGTTGGGATGCCAAAACGTTAATGTTATTTACAAATGTGCCAAAACCTGCAAATCCAATTTTAGACAGAAGGAGACGTTTTTTATATCGATAATTTTTAGACTGTTTTTGTAATTTGTTTTAGAAATTTTAATAAGTACATGTACATAGTTTTATAAAGTCCTTTTAGCATTTTAGAAAATGCCTGTACCAAGTCAGGAATATGACAGTTGTTATCCATTCGTTTGATGTGTTTGGACTTTTGATTTTGCTTTTTGATTTTGAGTTCAGTATTTTTGTGTTTTTACTTTTTATTGTTTGATGAAATTTTACTTTTTGTCCCTCATAATTCTTTTAAGAATGGCATTAATATATATTTATGTTTTATGATATATGTAAATATTGTATTGCGTATATTAATGGTGAGACGTTAATAAACTATCTATCTATCTATCTATCTATCTATCTATCTATCAAAAGGTAGTAATTGACCAATTGTGTTATATCAATGGGTCATAATTGTTCTGTTTGTTGTGCAACGATTTTATCTGAATTTCCAAAACTCTTTGTAATTATAATTTCCACATCTTCTGAAATTTATTGACACAAGTTTATATAAATGGGTTATGATTTCACTGTGAAATATATGTATAGGTAGGGATTCGATATATGAACTGGGGTAGGGGTTTAAATCCCAGCTGCACAACTGTACCCAAATCCCATTTTGAGACCCCCGGTGGGAACAACTCTTTGATGGATCGCCATGTGGCCTGTTGCAAAGCTGGTTTCCTTTCCCTTTCCTATAAACCCACATCTTCCAGTTTTATCTTATTTCTTATTATAGATTCAAAGGAAACAGCAGTTATTAATGGAGGAGGCTGTATATATTAAAATTTATCACCTTTGTAGTCATTGCAACATATCATTGACTAATGATGAGCAGAATGATATAAGAAGATGTTGTATGAGTGCCAATAAGAAAACTCTCCATCCAAGTCACTATTCGTAAAAATAAACCATCATATCGAAAAAAAAATATTTGAAGAGAGCTGGTCTTAAACCATGGTTGCTAAACTTTATAGTCTTTGGCAATTCATAATTTAACTTTAATTACCCTTTTTTAATAATTTATCAAAAATAATATAACATATTATAAGAAAATGTCTTTGAAAATAAAAAAATATTAATCTTGGAACCCAATTGGTATTTATGATTTTCTGTACAAACAGTTATTTCAGTTAAGTCATGATTTTACAACAACAAAATTTTAATATAATCGTTATAGAATTAAAGTTGTACTACATGTAATGTGTCAAAAATTGTCAGGTAAGAAAGGACATTTGACGGTTTCAGTCATTAATGCATTGTTTTACATCGTGTATTTTTAAGTCATGTCGGCCACGCAATTGATTTAATAAAAATCATATTATTATATTATTACTAAATACCAAATTGTACGTTACATTTCGGAAACAAATACAGTCATTTTGTTTAAAAAAAAAACTACAGAGTAATTTCGTAGTTTAAAAACATGGTGATGAACAAAACTCGAATAACATTTATCTAAAATCCTCGTTAAAATAGATTTATATATATTTAATGAAAAAATGACAAGGCGTTTTATAATTTCTGTCACTATATCTATTAAGATATTTCTCTTTTTTTGAGTGCTTTTGATAGATATATTCATATATTTGTTACAACAGCAGCGTTTTGTAAATAATGAGAATGATATATGCAAAATATCACTAATGATTCGTTGTTTTTTTTACCGGTTATTTATTTCTGTGTTTGAATGAATTTTGATACGGTTTTTACGTCCTCTACCTTAAAAGATTTTATTATAGTCTCGTGTCCCGTCATATTTTTCAATACCAAATACTATTGATCCTTAAGTTTACCTCAATTATCAGTGAATAAATTAAGAAACATCAGTTTCAACCCCTCAGGCAAAGTTAAATCGTAGATTATTTTGAATGTAGTTTATGTTTGCTCGTGCCCCGTATGCTTAAAAAGACCTTTGTAGATTTTGAGGTTACCAGCCAAAGGTCAAGGTTACAGTAACAATTCATGACAGAAATTGGGGAAACATTTTCAATTCCTGACAATATCTTTAAAGCTTAACATGATAATGAAACCTTTTAACGGTTGTTTGAAAAATGTGACCTGTGGTAACTAGTACTATTTATTCTGTTGGCATTAGGTCCCAGGTCAAGGACAAAAGATGTATTAACAGAGATAAATAATTACATCAGTAATACGTTTGTTATAGTAAGCTTTCTAAGCATGACTATGAAGCAGATTTTAAATGATGTATGTCACTTCTAAGTGAAGAATATATTTACGAAAATAAGTGACAGAGTTGTTCTACTGATTTTTGATAATTATGTTTCTTAAAGTTGGATATGTCTTTAATATAAAGAAATAATCTGAGGTTTTGAATAACGACTCTTTAAGAATAGATACATAAAGTCATTAGCAAAGTAAGTGTTATAATACCTCTGGTGGGAGAAATGTGGTCAAGCGAGCTTTTCTCATAACTTAGCGTCCGTCGTCTTTCGTTGTCGTATGTTGACGTTATTCGTAGTTTGTCGTCTCCGTAGTCGTTAAAACTTCTACAAAAGATCTTCTCTTCTTAAACTGCTGGACCAAAAACCAAATGCCCACAATCATCAAAACGGTATCTGGTTTAAAAACGTGTTCGATGACACCTTCTGCCCACCAACATAGCTTAAATCAGAACGTATGTTACAACATTGTTGTGACGTTATTCTATTGTTGTACCTGTTCTTTATTTCAGTGATTGGACTATCATTTACATGTAAGAGACCATTATGTTACCTTAAGCTGTCCAATATTTTTAAGAATAGCCCTCTTCTTTCTTAAAATTATTGGACAGCTGAAGGTAGCATAACTGATCCTTACAGGTAAATGATAGTCCAATCACTGAAAAAAAACCTATCAATTCCGCCAACTGTTTTTATCATGGGAAAAGAAAAAATACAACCAAATAACAAATGACAATTACAAATAAATATTTTATTAAAGTCACCTTCCAAAACAATAGTTTTTTCACTCGTCAAAACAGTTCCTTTAGAAAAAAAAATCACTTTCAAATTGATTTTAACACTACCAAAAGATTTATTCTCGTCCGTCTTTGGTTATCAAAATTGATCTCTGGTGTTGCTCTTATTCCTCCTTATTCTTATTCTTCCTAACATCTTTTTCATCTACAATTACAAAAAAAAACAATAAAGGAATGCTTCTTACGTTTGATAGATCACGCCGCTATACAAGGACCAAAAACAACATAAACCTCACCCTGTGTAAAAAGTGCATAGCTAGAACTTGCTTTGTGAACTAGGGGACTACAATAGTTTTATATTTTCAGGTTTCGGCGTTGATTTACAAGATGTTGTTAAGTCTGATATAATTGCTTGAATATGAATATAATGCGACATTTAGCTTATAAACGACGATGAATATGGGAACTTACTCAGAATTAAGGAAACGTTACTGCATGTTATCTGTTACAGCCGATTTCATAGAGTGTGTATGCAAATGTAATATCTTTAGTTAGCTTGCTTGTTAGCCGAACCGTGAAGTCATGATTAGGTCAGGTATATTACCCTCCTTTCGAAGTAGCCTAGTCCAACAGACAGATAAATTGATTATGTGTCAGACTAGTCTACTTTTAAAGCTAACAAGCAAGCTAACCAAAAATATTACCTTTGCCTACAGACTCAATGAAATCGGCTGTAAACAAATGAACCGTGTGTTCGATTCGCACTTTGTTCGTAGTGATCGTTGTGTGTAAGAAAGAGGTTTTCAGTTTTTACAAAAGAAAATCGGGAGACAAAATTAAGGATATATATAAAATCAATGTCATTAAACAAAACTTGCAGCAATTTTGACCCTCCATCCCGAAAATATTTGAATTAAGTTTGTTATCCTTCATAGATTTTTTGATGCCGTCCCTAACATTCTCCTGAAAATTCCGATGAACAACAAAAGAATGTAAAACGATTGCACATTGTTATCTTTTCATTTGTTCCTATAAATTATATATTTGAAACAAAATCGACTGCAGTGCACTAATATGGGTCAACGCGAACCTGTCTTCACATGTGTTTTTTCTCTTCTTTTTTCCCTAGTAAGAAATAAAACCCGAGAAGAAACAAGAAACTAATAGGAGAGGACTACATTTTGAAATATTATATTTATAAAACTTGCCTTTATCAGCTGCTAAAACTATATCCTCTTTGTAATGAACACTTAAATCGAATATATCTGAATACACATTTGATTTAAATCCAAAGTTTGAAACAGCACAATCACTAATCACCACTTTCTTCGTATTTTTTTGCATTAGTAATATCCTTTCAACGTCTTTATCCATTTTAAAAACACAAAACGCATGTAAAGGTATTCACGGAACATATTCAAGATTCTTTATTTCTTAAACACCATAAAGATACAATGGTACAAAGAAGTTCATCAAAAGTCATATAACATAACACAAACACACATGACAAGATGAGATGAAAATATCAAATAATACATGATAAACAGTATAGTAAAGAAGAGTGGTGATTAACCAGGAAGACTCACTTGAAAAGTTATAACCCTGATAAATTTGCACAGCTTTTTCAACTTATTTTTAATTTTTAACTGAAATAGTTTTTCAAATTTTAGTATGTTACATCTGTGCAAGAAAAAAGTATCCAAATATTGTGCTCGAAAATTTGCCAAAGAACTACACTGCAAAGTGTAATGAAATTCATCACCAATCTCGTTACAATGACATAAGTTACAATATCTAAGGTTTCGCTCAATCTTATTCCATCTACCAGTTTCGATGGGTAACTTATGGTTACCCGTACGAAATCTACAATATGTTATTCTATCTTTATCATTTAAAATATTCAGATATTCCTCAAATTCAAAATTTTGTTTATACAATTTGTAGGCCAAACCTTTTGGCGAACAGTCAATATCAGCTCTCCATTTCTGTTGAAACTGATCAAATAACTTTTGTTTTAAACTAATACCCAACCACTTAGAATTAAAATTTCCTTGTGACAACCATATATTGCTGTATCCACAATTATCTAATATATCTTTAATGCATTTCAACCAATCTGACCTAAATTGGTTGTCCGAACTTTTCAAGAACACGTATTTGTATAGTATTTTAGCAATCCTGTTATCATCCCCATTAACCATTTTTGACCAAAAATTAACCATACGCAGCTGTATATATAAAGACATGGGATAAATACCAAGTTCACCATAAATCATAAAATTGGGTGTCGACTTCTTAAGGTTTAATAATAATTTACAAAATTTTAGGTGCACTTTTTCTATAATATCAGTATTACTGAAACCCCAAATCTCACACCCATACAGGAGAATTGGCTTCACAATTTTATCAAAAAGATCATATTGTGATTTCACTGACAAGTTGTGCAACCTCCCCTTATTCAATACTTCATACATTGCTTTATTTGCTTTTCTAACTAAAATCTTCTTAGCACTCATAAAGCTACCTGTTCTTGAAAAATTCAACCCAAGATATGTCAATTCATTGACTATCTCCAATGCATTTCCGTCATATATAAAGTTAATATTTTGGGGTAATCTACCACCAGAAAAAATTATAATCTTAGTTTTACTTGTGTTAACTTTTAATTTCCAGGTACTGCAATATTCAAAGAATATATCTAATTGCAACTGCAGATCGGATGCATTATCCGAAAATAACACTGTATCATCTGCGTATAATAACACAAACAGTTTTAAGTAGATATCAAACTCATTCTCTATTTCATCAGTAATACAATTTAAACCACATACATTTTTTTCTTCAATAAACTGTTGAAGGTCGTTCAAATACAATGAAAATAAAAAAGGAGACATATTTTCACCCTGTCTTACACCGATATTGCATGAAAAGTATTCTGACATTTCACCATTATACATAATACGAGATTTAATACCAGTGTACATATTAAAAATTACATTATACATTTTACCGTTAATATCATTCACAAGTAATTTATGCCAAAGACCCTTTCTCCAAACAGTATCAAAGGCTTTAGCAAAATCTACGAATGCACAGAATAGTTTCTTTTTCTTATTTTTCATGATACTAATAAGCATGTAGATAACAAATAAATTATCTGTAGTAGAATAACCTTCTCTGAAACCAGCTTGATTCTGACATAGTAAACAAAAATCATCAGAAAATTTATTCAAACGTGAATTCAAAATAGAAGTAAATAATTTCCCAAAGCAGCTTATAACTGTTATAGGTCTAAAATTGCTAGGATCATGTTTGTTACCTTTATTCTTAAATAAAAGTATAATATTTCCAGAAAGCCAATTTTCAGGGATAGTTCCACTGTCAAATATAATATTAAAAAGTTTCACAAACACCTGTGACATAACACTAAAAGAGTGTTTTAAATATTCATTTACAATCATATCATCACCAGAGGATTTATTAATTTTTAACTTTCTCAAAGATTTTTCAATTTCCTCTTCTGTAATAGGTGAATTTAATATAACACTTAAATCTTTTACATTGTTCTGATTTTCTAAAACAATCTCTTCATCTTCAGAATTTTCTAAATTTAAGTTCTTAAAATAATCAAACAAAATATTAATAGGTTCACATGGATTGTTTCCCCTTTTACCACCGTTCAAAATCTTCCAGTATTCTTTCGGGTTAATCGATCTTAAGTTTTCTATCTTGTGTCTAATTTTCTTTCTATGTTTACGAATGCTCTTATCCATTACTCGCTTATAACTCTTTTCTAGTTTCTTTGTTTCATTCACTCTGTCGTCAGTATGGTTTCGCTTAAGTTTTCGTCTACTAGACCGAAACTTTTTTCTAGCTTCCTTCCTTATTCAGAGTAGTCCTTTCGCACGCAAAAATCCTGATAAATATACCCTGAGTTTTAATCTACATGTAGCAATACATGTTGACAATGTTTACCTTCAGCTGTACTGTCTTTTTTTTCTATTGTTTAAGTTGAGCTACTGTTAAAAAGGGGCAACATGTAGGATACATTTTAATGTAAAGAAAGTTTATTCACAAAACAATTTTCACACTTGATGAAAATAAATCTTTTTTATTTGATTGCATTTTTTCACCTTTTTGACGTGTTAAATAATGTTTTAAGTAAGATATAAGCCTCCAACAGTCCATTCTTTAAAATATTGAACAGGTCTTCGGCCTGCGGCCTCAGACCTGTCCAATATTTTACAGAATGGACTGTTATCGGCTTATATCCTTTACGTAAAATGCAAGTAAATAGAAACTTAAGTTAACAAAAAATTTCCCTCAAGGCAAGATCTACGAACTATTGTCCTTCGTTAAAAATTGTCTGACGATGCCTCATTTATTGCTCTTAGATGACAATTTTTATCAATTTTTGGCATTGTTGCTTAATATTTGAATACACTATTATTATAGAAAGATAGAAAATTAAACATGCAAAACTCTGTAGCCGAAATCGTCAGTTAAATCTTTATTGGAGTTCTTGCTCTTAAATGTAGATTTTTGTCAATATTTTACGTTTTTGGCTGTAATTTTTTAAATTATAAAGGATAGATAACCTCTTCAAGTATATATATAAAAAAATAGCAGCAAGGAAATACCTAAAATTAAGTAAAATTTGGCCTAAATCGTAATTAGGCTCTTTATAAATAGGACTGACAAATGACAATATGTTTTTTTCTCTTTTTTTTTTGGTTTTGGTCAACCTAAAGTAGATAGAGAGAAACTGTGAACAAAAATTATGATCAGCAAAAAAAAGAGATTTTGTTTTATCAGTTCTAATCTATTCCACCATGTCCTTGGTTAAAGATGCACCTATACCTAGGCGAGCGACACAGGCTCTGTAGAGCCTCTAGTTTTGATTGACGAATTTCAATTTCATTTTCATTTAACTGTGTTTCGTTTGTGGGCCGTAATCTCGATAGTTCATTTACCAGAAATACTATCTTGTTAACAATAAAGTTGTGACTTCGGATCCCGTTTCGACAAGTGCTTTAAATCTTAAAAACGGTTCCTATCGTTGACCAGTTGTTATCTTCAGGTACTCTGTTTGTCAACGTAGATCTTGAGTTAACTGTGTTTGTCAACGTAGATCTTGAGTTAACTGTGTTTGTCAACGTAGATCTTGAGTTAACTGTGTTCATGGTGTTGATAGTGATGTTATATATCACTTTTCATTATCTGGTATTTCTTTTTATGCCCCACCTACGATAGTAGAGGGGCATTATTTTTTCTGTTCTGTGCGTCCGTTCGTTCGTCTGTCCGTCTGTCCTTCCGTCCGTTCGTCCCGCTTCAGGTTAAAGTTTTTGGTCAAGGTAGTTTTTGATGAAGTTGAAGTCCAATCAACTTGAAACTCAGTACACATGTGCCCTATGATATGATCTTTCTAATTTTATTGCCAAATTAGTGTTTTGACCCCAATTTCATGGTTCACTGAGCATAGAAAATGATTGTGCAAATTTCAGGTTAAAGTTTTTGGTCAAGGTAGTTTTTGATGAAGTTGAAATCCAATCCACTTGAAACTTAGTCTACATGTTCCCTGTGAAATCATCTTTCTAATTTAAATGCCAAATTAGAGTTTTCACCCCAATTTCACGGTCCACTAAACACAAAAAATGAAAGTGCGAGTGGGGCATCCGTGTTCTATGGACACATTCTTTTTAGTATACTAGAATGAGTAATAACATCATCAAGGAGGGGGAGAGCGATGGATATGTTGATAATAAATTAACAACGACATAATAAAAAAACGACAAAAGACAAAATATGTATACTACATATTATTAAGAAAATCTAGTTTTCATGAGCGGTTCTAAACTATTATCCTATTTTCTAATTCGCATACAAATGTATTATAACGCAATAGCAGATGACTAGGTATAATGTGTTTATATAACTATACATGTATTCTCACTCTGATGATAAAGTGATCGAAACCCATCAAGTTTTAAATGTTACTAAGTATGAATATAAGTTTTTGTTAATGATCCATCTATTATCTGTAGCAGCTTTTTTGCATGGCCTTGTTCTCACTACCCCATCGATATTTTTCTTTGTATAGAATTTCTCATTTCCATTTGAATATGATGTTTCATTTAAATATTGTGTTGCATGTGTGTGTAAAATCTGAATTTTGTATGTAAGTTAGTCAGAACACCCGTTAGTCCATCTTAATCATGGTAAATTGTAAAAAAAAAAAAATGGCAAATTGCTATTTTTTTTAATTTGTAAAATTTGATTTTCCTCTGGTGAATCTCTTTTATTTACGATTTCTAATCATCTGGTGTGTGGTTCAATTTTCACTCATTAAGTACATGCACTTGTCTAAGAATTTGTTTTTCCTATTTACCTTAATATAGCAGTATTGATTCCATGAAATTTCAAAAATCCTTTTATGTTGTCCCTAAAATGAGACCTTGAATATAAACTATATATATCCAGTTGTGACAGTTCTGTTCTAGATAAATAGTATATGTACTTACTTTTTTAGAGTGAAAGTGTTTGTTCCTGTAGTGTAAGTTTCATACATGTTTGTCTTCTCGGACAATCACCAGGCCGTTCAGAGCCTATATATTTACGTCTAAATATGTGACAACTTTTCTAAAAGAAACCTTCTCCATTGAATAACCTATGGCTAAACTGTGTTGACGCCACTGGTCTTATTCCATGTACTGTGTCTTAAATACAAACATACTAAGCTAGATCTACAAATGTTTGGTAACGAATCATAACCAAGTTCCCGCGGCGCGATTCGATCGCACGGTACTAGACTTGAGTAAAGCCTTTCGAGTAATAGGGCGATAAAGATGTATGTCTATTGTTTAGGATAACACGTTGACTTGTATGTGTCTCTTGTATCGTTCGGTTGCTGTCACATAGACGTAGATATATCATATTTCTGCTTTTAATGCTTTTTAAAATCAGTATCATCCATATTTATTTTTGTAATATTCTTATTCCAGCTCTAGTTATTCTAACAGTATCTATTGATGTAGCATGGTCTGATTGTGAGGGTATGACACAGTGTATGGACACGTTTTCAAGCAAGCTACACCATATAAACTTTACTTTAACAAACGAACAAAGCATCATCCATTTCCTTGATGCGATATGTGCGTAAGTATACCATAAGCTAATACACGAAACAGTGCTTACATTTCTAAAAAAAAAAGAAGACTAGATATGGGTATATATGCAATAACATGAAATAAGTAACCGTACAACATACGGAGAGTTGTCTCATTGGCACTCATACCACGTCTTCTTATATATATTAACAAAATGCTGTACAATGAATGCCAAACGTTGTATTTAGTATAAACATGACCTCTAGAATTAATAAACAATGCAGATGAAAATATTTGTTATCAGATAAGATATCTGGTGTTGATGATGCTAAATCTCAAACTTATTATGTTTTTCTTGCTTGTAATACTTGCACCACTGCGACAAGAAACAGGCGTTGTGTCATGGACCTATGAATCCGGTCTCAGTCTAGTAATAACACATTAATTCGTTACCTTCTGCTTCTTTTCTTTTCGCCTGTAGACATCTTAATTGTTTCTACGTATCCTGCTTGTTTTTAAAACATTTGTATTAATAATTCAAGTGGTGTACAAAACTTGTCCTTATTGAAGAATATGTTGACGTTGTTTTTAATCTATGATAGGAATTCTGATGCCTTGGCTAAATGCTACAACCCACAGAACGTAGCCGGATGTTCTTCGCTATCACAGATTGTGTCGTATAACCCATCAGAGGAAAAAATGAAAGATGAGTTCAACAAAGTCTGTTCCAAAAAACAAGGTATTTATAAAAGTGTTGTTGGAATAAAATTGAGAAAGGAAATGGTGAATATGTCAAAGCGACAACCACCCGACCATAGAGCAAACAACAGCCGAAGGCAACCAATGGGTCTTCAATGTAGCGAGAATTCCCGCACCCGTAGGTGTCCTTCAGCTGGCCCCTAAAATATGCATAATAGTACAGTGATAATGGACGTCATACTAAACTCCGAATTATACACAAGAAACTAAAAATTAAAATCATACAAGACTAACAAAGGCCAGAGGCTCCTGACTTGGGACAGGCGCAAAATTGCGGCGGGGTTAAACATGTTTATGAGATCTCAACCCTCCCCCTATACCTCTAGCCAATGTAGAAAAGTAAAAGAATAACAATACGCACATTAAAATTCAGTTCAAGAGAAGTCCGAGTCTGATGTCAAAAGATGTAACAAAAGAAAATAAATAAAATGACAATAATACATAAATAACAACAGACTACTAGCAGTTAACTGACATGCCAGCTCCAGACCTCAATTAAACTGATTGAAAGATTATGTCTTCATCATATGAATATCAGGTACAATCCCTCCCGTTAGGGGTTTAGTATCATACTATCATAAAATATATGAGAAGAACATAACCCGTGTCATGCCAACAACTGTTTTTTTAGAAATAAATGTGTTTAGTTCCGATGCAAAGACCCTATCAGTGAATCAATGTTAAAGCCAAAATATGCAATCTTTAATGACCTGACAACAGTATCGTAACTATATCCCCTTTTAATAAGTCTATTTAAAGGTTTTGTTAGTTTCTGAGGAGAATACTGACATTTTTGTGCTTTATAAAGAATATTTCCATAAAATTTTGGATGTGAAATACCTGAACGTATAAGATGTCTGCATGTTGAGTTATATTTACGAATTATTTCCTTATACCGGTGATAAAATTTAGTAAATGTTTTGACCAGTTTGTGATATCGAAAACCCTGGTGTAATAATTTTTCAGTAATACATAAATTTCTCTCGCTAAAATCTAATACATTGTTACATACACGAGCGAATCGTACAAGTTGAGATATATAAACACCATAAGATTGTGACAAGGGAACGTCACCATCTAAAAATGGATAATTAACAATAGGAAATGAAAAATCATCTCTTTTATCATAAATTTTTGTATTAAGCTTCCCGTTTATGATATAGATATCAAGATCGAGGAAAGGGCAGTGGTCATTGTTATCATTAGCTTTATTTAAAGTAAGTTCTACAGGATAAATTTCTTTAGTATACATACTGAAGTCGTCATTATTTAGAGCCAATATATCATCCAAATATCTAAAAGTATTGTTAAATTTTTGTATCAAATGTTGTTTTGATGGGTCTTTGCTAATTTTAGTCATAAATTGTAACTCATAACAATACAAAAACAGGTCCGCAATAAGTGGTGCACAGTTAGTCCCCATTGGAATTCCAATAACTTGACGATATACGGAATCTCCAAAGCGAACAAAAATGTTATCAAGTAAAAATTCAAGTGCATAAATAGTATCAAAGCATGTCCAATTGACATAGTTCTTTTGTTTATTGCTACTAAAAAATGATCTAAAAGAGTTTGAACATATGTACTCGCATTCCGACTTTTTAAATGCCCAGTTAATTAGGGATGTGAATTTTTTCTTAATAAGAATATGAGGCAAAGTGGTATATAGGGTAGAAAAATCAAAACTTTGAACAGATTCAAAATCACCAATATATGCATGCAATTTATCAAGTACTTCCAACGAGTTTTTGACACTCCAAAAGTAATTAATTCCACTATTTTCAAAGGCCTTATTTGAACAATTTATTATCAGGTTTTTTATTGTACCAAGTGTACTAGTAAGTAAAACAGACAATTTAGTAGTTGAACAATGGCTGGAAGATGAAATAAATCTATATTTGTAAGGTTTTTTGTGCAGCTTCGGAAGCCAGTACATAGTTGGGACTTTCATTGTGTTTGGTTCTGCTTGTAAAGAAGTAGCTAAAAGTTTATGTTTGTTACAGATGTCGTTTTCTGAAAATGAAGTCAGTTGGAATGTTGGTGAATTCGTGATTTCCTTTTGCAGAACCTCTATATAAAATTTACGTCAAACAATAATGATATTATTAGCAGCTTTATCAGCCGGGACAAAAACAAATTCCTTGGCTAGTTCTGTTAGTTTATTTTTGATACGTGAAATAGGGTTTTTATAGTTTTTGTTGAGGGTAAAATGTTCTTTAAAATGTTGTATTCGAATATCAACTATCTTCATTACTGAATTAAAAAAAGAGTCCAAAGATTTTTTGTCAGCTTTTTCCCGTTTTACCCATTTCAAACAGTAGGCGCGGAGTGAGTCGTTGATGATATTACGACACTCATTCCAGTTAATAGTTGACGGGGGACGATATTTAGGTCCTTTACTGAGGAATGATTTTAACTCTCGGTCGCGAACGATGTTAAGGTCTCCTGTTATAACATGGGAAATTGGTCCATAGGTGTATTCTGAATTACTGCAATTACACGACATAGGTGTATTTTCAGTGATATTTACATCTTTACACAATTGGCTATAATTAAACACATATTTTCGGGTAGATTTCTTGTAAATATAACAAATGAGAGGGAGTTCAGTATTATCAAAATATCCAGGAATTTGGTCTTTAACAGAATGGTCGTTAAAAATACCGGCAATATTTACAAAATCAAAACCTTTATTGACATACTTTATTTTAATAAAATGTTTTTTATGATCTTCAGGGCGATCAATTTTTGGAAACAGTTTAGAATAACAATATGCCATTATAATTTGGACAATTTCATACTTAGGACTGTAATATGAAATTGTGTTGCAATCCTCTAAAATTTTATTTAATTTATTTATAGGTAAAGAACAAAGCTTGGTTAACAGATAATGTCTGCCGTTGTTTTTTGAAATGGAAATTAGGTCCGAAATATTTGTATGGTTGGTCCGAAATTTTCTTTGATTGCGATTTTTTCTGCGTCCATGAGAACGATTTTTACGAACAGTTTTAGAAACTATATCCAAAATGTTAACAGAATCGGTTCTTGATATATTGCCAATTCCCATGATATTATCATTAAGACCGAGAGGGTAGACTGTCTGTAATTTTTTAATCCAATTTAATTCATTTATTTTTCGTGATCGTACAAACTTGGAATGAGATTCACCAGGCTGCTTATTTACTTTTTACAGTTCAAAAATCTTTTCTGGATTTTACTTTCGTCAGGAACGCTTACATCCAAGCATTGAAAGCCAAACATGTTCTGAAACGTCTACCAAAATATAAAGTGATACTTTACCTACCTATAGCCATATATAATGAAAAAAACATCAGATGATTTATGACTGCTAATGAGGAAACTGTCCACCGTAGTTCATTTTAAGTCGATATAAATAAATTTGTGCAACCGTACGGCCTGCAACAATAGGAAAAACCCATATCGTGTATAGTCGAACTTAAAAGGCACTGACATCAAAAATGTTAAACAAATGAAATGGAAAACTAACAGCCTAATTTATAAAATCAAAATTATAATAAAAATAAGACGGCCATTAACCAATGCCAACCACTGAAATACAAATGCACAGCCCCCTGATTTGGGACAGACACTTAATATGGCGATGTTGAAAACGTTTTAGCGCAGTCAACTTCACCCCGTTTTTTTAAACCTGGGACAGTGGTGTAACAAAACACCATGAGAACAAAATATAAAAATCAGTAGCAATTGACTTAACTTGGTGGTATGGGTGTCTTACTCCATCTTGGATTGTAAAAAACAGAGAACCAAAGGTCTAGATTTTCCATCAAGTTAGCAAAATTTGATGCAGGAATGCAGATATTTTATGTGAGTTTTCCTTTATAAGAACCAATTTACAAGAATAGAACTTATAAATATTAATATTTTTGCAAATGTTAACTATTTTTGGTTGTTTTTAGTTTTTTTTTTTAATTGGCATTTTAAGGGGAGGTAACTCTAAAACAGTGCATTTTCTGAAGAATTCTACATGACATTTTCCTATTTTGTATTTTAGCCGGAAAAAACGTACGGTGACCCTATCTTTTCTTTTGATATTCTCAAAGCAGTGTATGAAAGCTATCTTTTCCTGAAGTATTTAACAATTCTATCATTTTGTTTAGTTTCCAATCACAAAATGGTGTTTTTTCCTGTATAATCCATACAAAATGTGTCATTTTGTCCCGTCCTGTAGCTTGAGAAAATGCGCGGTGACCTATCATTTTTATTATATTTTTCGACATGTATTAATAGATACTACGTTTTGGCAAAGTATGAACAAATTCTATCATTTTTATTTTAGACTCCCATATTAATAGATCGAAACGAGATAAAAAAAATTAAAAAACTACCATTAAAACTTGTGTGATGTTTTGTTTATGTAGTCTACATGTATGTTTTATAATTTTTTGTTTCAAAACATTGACCTGTGAACGTTTCTTACAAAGACTATTCTGAAAAAAAGTGCATCTAATTACATTAAAAAACAAACGATAAGATAACAATATTTTTTATATGGAATAGATTTAATTTTTAAGGACAATTGCAGCATTTAAATTTGACCTTGTATGTTAATTGTATATAAAACATCGTATAATAAGAAATGTGTCAACCACAGGACAACATAATGGCATGTCATATAAGGCACCTGACAATCTAATTTATTGATTATATGCTAATAAAACTAATTGTTTCAGATCTGTTATCATTTATCAAGTGTCTATCGAAGCCACAAATTACAAGAGGAATGTCAGAATGCGCTAAGAAAACGATGCAGAAGGCCCAGTCAGAAAACAGAGACTCATCAGATTGCTCGTAAGAAGTTATAGTAATTTAACATTTTTAACAACAAACTCGTGCCAAATATACACAACGCAAACATAATCTTAGTTTGCCGACAGCCCGTCATGCTGTATAAATATTCACAAATATTATTATCATCATTATTACAATGCATATATAATTCAGTGGCGTAGCTTGCATGTATGCTCAGAAGCTCAAGCATCCACATCATTTTGACTAAAAAAAAAATAACAGCAGTTTAACTTAAAAGTATCCAAATGTAACAAGGCTGAGGATATGAGGATAACGTCCAGTCATTTTCGAAGCAGTATGCCTGGTCTCAAGTTCATTTAGGATAATGTAGTTTATGTAAACAAGATAGTTGAATCGTAGAATAGAGTTTCAACTTTTTGTTCGTAAAAAAAAGTCTACGTCATGCGAAGAGGACTGATACGTAGACCCGTGGACATGTTTCATCTGAAATTGAACCTAGTGGAGTGATGGCTTCTCATTTGACTATAGCAACTAACAACTAAAACACCATATCCTGATATCGTTTCTTGCGACATGGTAAACGACGTGATAAAATATCAATTTGTAATAGATAAGTCCTAGGCTTATGAATTCCCGTTTCTATCTAGGTTCAAATACTAATTTTATTTTCAATCAGTAAAGAACAAAGATCCAATGTTCCCCACCATGCACATTACATTTCATATTTTATCTATCGAAGGGCAAGGAACAAGGGAATAACTAAAAAAACACTTTTTTTCTTTTTCTTTTTTATTTTCAATATCTTAAGACAAATAAAAGCTTCACAGCAAATGAAATGGGATTTCCATTACAATTTATATTTCAGAGGGTCATAACTGATTAAAAATATTTGATTACGACTTATTTTCCAAATTGTCAAAGACATTGCTTATGATATGAGTTTCACTTAATCTGACAAGAATAGTACACATGAGAGTGCTAACAAGACCGGACGGTCGGACGCCCGGTATTTTTATGTCTCCCCTGCAACGCGTTTAGCTCAGTAATTAAAAATCAAATACCCAAGGTTGTAGACTCAAATTCCTGGAAAGAGAAGTCACTTCAGTTCCTATATTCCGAAATTCCTAAATTATTCAGAAGTGCCGCGGTAATGGGGTCCGTTTTTGATATGTCAAATATAAGATTGGGTGGGAAACTTTACATCAAATATTTATGAATTGAATGATGGTAGTTTCGAGGAAACAATAAAATTTGGTTAATAATATAAATATATGAATTGATGGGTATTTTGATTTTAAACAAAAATCTAACTAGTGTCGGATTCTGAGGGAGTACATGTGCTTAAATAAAAAATAATTTTCTGCATAAAAGGTCAAAACACATTTTCGCCTCGCTCCGAACGGCGAAACATCCACATCATTTCAACCCTGGCTACGCCACTGTAATTCAACAGCATACAATTTCTATGTTTATATTATCCTAAATACACCAAGACCAACTTTGACTTAATGCACTCCTTCATATACGGTCAGGACCAGACAGGGACAACTAGAGAAAAAAACTTATAATCGATCAAAAAGCTCTAGCAACCTGTGTCAGTGGATGCCAAGAGCGCAATCCCGTCTCCAGGGTTTGGTGTTCTGACTTACACCTTAAACATGTGTGCATTGGCAAATCAAAATGCAATAAAATACATCAAAAATGTAAGTTTTTTTTAAATTTTTTATTAATTTTTTCACTGTGAATAGTCAGGATTTAACATCATCCTTACAGCACCACCTGACTAAGGTGTTACAGGGTTTCAAATATATAACAACAAAAGACTATTGTTCTATCAAGATTTACACAAACTAAAATATGATTTTTTTGAAAATCTCTTTTTTTTCTCTGATTCTCTCTCTCTCTCTTCCACTCTCTATCTCTCTCTCACTCCCTCTTTCTCTCTTATTTGACAATCTCTTCATATAGAAATATCTATCATAGATTATTCAATAGAAAAAAAAGGTTTACATGTGCTATGCATATATTACATGTTGTTTGCTCTGTTCCATAAATAGGTCAAAAAGATATATATTGATACAAATTTGGTTGTTAGATTACCATTCAGGATAAATAATTAGCATAGGGGCACAAAGTTTTTCAAGTTCAAAAACTTTGTTGTATTTTCTTGCTGTATATAGCGCTAAGTTATAAAAGTTTTTCCGTCTATTTTTTTAATTCAATTGCATTTGGAAGCCTTTCTTCTAGCTTGCATTCATAGATGTATTTTTTGGCAAAAATTACAAGAAAATTTAAAAATAAGCTTTCATCTACAAAACCAAGAAAAAAGCTCGTTTAGTTAAATTCAATGTTAACATAGAAATTTTTCAGACAAGCACAAAACAAATATAATTTTTTTTATGTCACTTGACAATCATAAAATAAATGTCCAATAGTTTCATCTTCACATCTACAAAAAGAACATAACTTTCTATCTTTGATTTTAATCTTATATAAAAAGGTATTTGTATGAATAATCCTATGTAAAAATTTATAATGGAAATTATACAAATATGTACCTCTACAACCTTTCTGAAGTATACAAAAGTATTTCATCCAGTCTTCAATGTTAGAATGCAGCTCATCCTCCCATTTTGAACATTTTACAACTGGAGGATGTGCACGTTTTACAATAAGATTATTATATATGAATTTGATATTTTTGCTGCTAGTAATTTTCTCCAAAAAATTATCTTGTGGAGTAAAATTTTTTAAGTCAGTATCAGTGTTTTCAAAAATGTAAGTTGAGTGTTCACTCGTTGCACGACAGCTAGAAAGTGACCCTATGCTGTATTAACAGAAAGTGCACACATTGGTCACTATGCGTGACCCTATTCTATACTCGAACGACCCGTACCCGTCCAAAAAAATATTTTCCCGCTATACTTAAACGAAACGTGGGAAAATACAATTATTTACATTTATAAGGAACATTTTTTTTTTAAATACACATGACCTCTGCAAATTTACTATTAAGCCTATTCTAAAAGCGTCAAGAATTGGGAAGGTTTTAACTTAGAGCTTTGTCTGTTCAAGAGATCTCGTCTACCGTTAACCACAGAATGATGACAAAACTTAGTCTGTTTTGGTTATTTTGTCTCATTGAAAAAACTGAAAATATGTGATGTTTACGTGATATACTCTATACAACATAATATATTTGCATACTACCTTTATCATAATTAGAACAGATCATAGTAAATCTCTCTATCATCCCTACAATTTACAATACATAATGAAGTTTGGAGACAAACATATTATAATCTATATTACATTGAAAGCTGTAGTTATACAATACCGTCTCACTCTTAGCTAGAATCTTATACATATACATATATTATAATTACTGAATCTTTGCAAACATGAGTTATGATTTTAAAATAAATAAAAATGAAAAAAAAAGTAAAGGTGATCGTTAGATTACTAGTAGATCAAATTCAAAAACAAATGATAAGGCTGAAAAAAAGTAAAATTACACAAATACTGAACTCCGAGAAAAATTCAAAACGGAAAGTCCCTCATCAAATAGCAAAATCAAATGATAAAACACATCATACGAATGGACAACAACTGTCATATTCCTGACTTGGTACAGGCATTTTCAAATTTAGAGAAAGTGGATTGAACTTGGTTTTATAGCGATAAACCTCTCACTTGCACGATAGTCGCATAAAAGCGTTATTCGCAATCGCAGAATTGGTGCATTGCAATTGAGAGAAAACTCTCAAACCTCACAGAAATTTGAAACTAAGAAATCAAATGCTTTTAACGGGATGGAATGTACAACAATTGGCAATAGATCACGTTCTAAATTAACATAAGGAGGTGCTGCGTGTTTGTAAATCTGACAACCATCATCAAAACATAAACATTACAAGGACGAAACTATATTACGAAGAATTTGGAAATTGAAAAACAGTATCCGACAATTTCATGTTATAATTCGAATGTGAATATATAATCTTGAAGGGATATACAGACCGCAAGAGACCTGCATTGGTACCGAATGTCGTTAATCACCTCCATAGTAGAAGAATTTACTTCATGTATTACCATGGATTACATAGTCACTGACATAGCTACCGACATCCTGTTATTGTCAAATTTATCCGAATTATTTATCAGTGTTATGCAAGTATATACATGTTGATACTGATACTCTATATTAATATTTCTATAAATATTCCTTTAAATGAAAACCTCATTTTATTTCAGAATCCAATCGGAGTTAATTTCCTGCATGTCAAATTCTATGGAAGGGCAATGTACAGGAGAAACTGTCGAATACTTCAAAAGCACACAGAATGAGAAATACAGTATGACCTGCACGGCGACGGCCACCATTACCAACATCCTTCTTCTGGGTTGTCTTCTCTTGATGAAACAACTTCTGCTCTGAATTGTTGGCTTTGAAGTGAAATTTAGTGAAAAGATTAACATAATGCGAATATATAGAAGAAATAGTCAAACTAGGAAGTATTGTGCAAAAAGACAAGTTCCAGTGAAATATTTTAAGTGATAGTTCACGCACATTTATGCATGTTACACATGTACAATAATTGTATATATTTTTTTCATGTACACGTAAAACTTACACATCATTGTTGTTAAACAGATCGTTTGAAATGTGAACTACGAAATCATTATTATTCTTTGGATGCATTTTGTCTTTGATTTCATAGAAAGAGGAAAATAAAAGCAGCAGTAATTTTTCCGATGTTCTTTTAATTCGAACTATAGATAATAAAATTATACTTGATTAAGCATGAAACTGTGCATTTTTTTTTCAAGTGAAAGAAAAGATAAACATGATATTGTGATTAAAATATAATGTAGCTGATGAAGACAATTTCGATGAAGAACGATCGAACGTAACCATTTAACTTCAAAAAGGGGATGGGTATGGTTTTATGTGTGGGTTCTCTTTAAAAGCAAACATTTTTATTCTAGATTTTGAAGCTATCAATCAAATTATATTTTTCATATTTGATATTATTATAAGGTATTGGGGAAATCTGGATTCAAATTTATTTTGTCATCAGCTAGATTACAATTTTAATTATCAAATTTGAGATCAAAATATTTTTTTGGAAAAACAATAAGAGCCCCCCCCCCCCCCCCCTTTTTAAAGTTAAATGTTCGTTCCCTAAATTGTCTAGCCATGCCATTGTTGTTAATCTTGTTGCTTACTGTTATCCTTATCCTATTCTTTTTTCGCATGCTTTTGTTAAAATGAATTATGCATTTAAGAATTCAATGCTTCTTTTTGTAAATTCATTGGGGTGTAAAAGCGTTAACCGAAGTACATTATGTATGAAGCGCACATGCGCTTGATTCTAAAATTGTGCGCACGGTCAACACTTTTACATCCCTATGAAATTATAAAAGAAGCATTCATTACTTGTAATCACGTATCATAATGAATGTTAAACTTCATTTGAATATGAAGATGAATTTGAGTATGATGCACAAGCGTTGTTATCCAATCAAAATAACGGATTCTTCTGAAACATTCATCTAATGTAATTATAACACAATAATCACAGTATTCATTGCACGACAGGTGACAATGACTCCACTCAAGCATAACCGGGAAATCCTCTCACAGTTTTCGTTGCAAAACCGAATGTTCTGCTCGTGTAAATTACCAGCTGTGATTGGACAAAATATAAATAAAACGTTTTATCCCCGGCCTAGTATATTTCTAAGATTTTGATTGGTTAACGCACGTCGTTACAAAGCCCATATCCCCTGGTTGTTGCTATCCCACACTATGATTGTTCCATGTGAAATATCAAAATTAATCCATCATGTCTGTAATTAAATGTTTAATCCACTAACGATTTAATCTTATTATGTCGCTAAATCTGCACTAATTTTCGTAAATTCATCACTTTGCTGCCACAATGTCAGTGAAGTGTACTACTGACCTACATGTACCTATGCAAATGCCCTGCCCCACGTTGACGTCACACAGTCTATGGTGCAACTCTCACATTTTGCGCCGAATTCTACCAATTCCAGTTTCTCTGTTTTGGGATTGAGAACTTATTTCATTTGACTACATGTAGGGTTCTATTTCTACCTTCACCCCGATAACACTATGTCAACTTCTAAAATTTGGATAAAAGTTGGGTTTTTTTTAATGAAAAACGTTGCTTTCACGTTACACTTTGTAGTTGAATTTCTGTAAAAACCGCCAGATTTGAATTAAGACCGGGGATAAATTTGTTATCTACGTTCATATCCGAAAGCAAGGCAGGCTTATTACTAGTATTAAACCTATAGAAGATTCAGAAATAGTGGAAGTTTTACCCAACACCGGCAACGGCAGTTATGACTTCATGATACTGAAGCCAGTAAAGGTCAGAAGCTTCACAGCACTACAAGACGACCTTTAAAGGACGTTTTCTAGAATGCAATCTAGCAGATAAGAACACTTTTCTTTTAGGAATTAAAACAAAAGCAAATATAGAAGTTAAAAATTTTCGACTTAAAAGCTATATCAATAGTGCCTGTTACGTTGAATAAGGTCGTACGTTGTAAGAGTAAGTTTTGAGACGTCTACGGGAGAGTTTTACATCTCCGGAACTGGTTTCTGTCTTTTGTTAGCGCTCCTAGCGGTAACATCTGTACTGTACGGTATGAAAGTCGGCCGTTGTTAGTGCTACTAGCAGACTAACATCACTTATCGAATCCTTATAGTATCAGCTAATATAATAGGACCGGGTGATGATACAGCTTCTCCGTTGATGCTTCCTTAGTATATTGGCAATGAATAGAGGTTGATCCTATCAAATGTATTTAATGATCATAAAGTATCATAATTATTTCAATACTTCATTATATCCCAATTTTTTCTTGTGATCTTTTGGATTAGTTTTTGATGCTATCTTAAACTACTTATTGGTAGATAAAACTGATAAATACTTTCTAGTTTCTATCCGTATCAAACATATATATATGATTGACTAAATTGTCTCTGTAAAGATATGATAAGAAGTCATTTAAAACAATGATTGTACACAACAACATTGAGAATAAAAAAATATGAATGTATTAAAAGACAATAACCCGACCTAAAAACAAGCCGACATTCAATAAAATCATATATAAACATGATAAATGAAATAACTTAATGCATATTTATTGGTACCTGTTAAATAATAAGTATGCAAAATAAATCATTGCTGTTCAAACTGCAACGAAAATTAAATCAAATTCTAGCATGAATTGTATATGGAATATCTTGTATAAAAGGTTCTCTTTTTTTCAATTCGTTTTCCCGGCGAATCTGAATGGGAATACTTTTTTTAACTTTAAAATTAATAAACGAGCTGGGGTCCATTCATTAAAAATGAAAGTTAAATAACAACAACAAAAAACTCGACGGAAAATTCAAGCTTAAAATCTCACATGTATGACAGATCACAAATCAGGTTCAACCCACCATATTTTTTTTTTATTAAAATGTACTGTACCAAGTCAGGAAAATGGCCATTGATATATTATAGTTCGTTTCTGTGTGTGTTACATTTTAATGTTGTGTTTCTGTTATGTCGTAGTTCTCCTCTTATATTTGATGTGTTTTCCTCAGTTTTAGTTTGTAAGCCGGATTTGTTGGGGTTTTTTTTCTCAATCGATTTGTGAACTTCGAACAGCGGTATACTACTGTTGTCTTTATTTATATTTTTCAAAAAGATAGATATGTTTAAGCAAACAAAATGACATTCATTACACTGAATATGTTTAACAGGCAAATTAAAAACTACAAGATTATACATATATCTAGTATTTATACTTATGAAAGTGGATCGTAATAAACACAGTAAAGAAGACTATTGCAACACGAAAGATCTGGACCAAATTAAAACGTTCCGGTAGCTTATCTAACGAAAACTGTCTTAAGGTATATTCACATGCGTTTACGCTGTCATTCTTTGTTCCAGGAACTGCAACTGAGTGGGACAGACACAATAAGAAAACATAAACCACAAGAATTTTTAATTGGTTATAAATTCAATTTTCAAATGTGGGCTCAAACTGCATCATCCTAGATATAGAAGCACTTTGAAATCACAATCACAAAGCTAACGTATAAACGTATGGGAAGCCGTTGAACCTAAATGAAAACGATATAGCCTTTCTGCAATCGCCTATGAAACTGTATCAAATACATTTTGTGTCAATAAAATATATATGCCAAAGCAATTTTATCTGATGATATTGACATTATGATGATCTGCAGTTGCTTCCTTCCTTGTCCTTAAGGTAGATTGGGTGTCTTCCTTTATCTTGGATTTTAAAATACCAGAAAATCCTTAGTCTAGATTTTTAATAAAATGTGCAAATTTTCAGAGTAGTAGGTAATTCATGTATCAGAATTTTCGTTTCAATATAGAAAATGACATGTTTTATCATATTTATGGTTGTTTTTTTACAAAAATAGAATGATTTTGTTTAATTCAATTTTTACCAACTTTGCGACATAAGGGGAGACATCTCACATGTAAGGGCAGATAATTCAGATACAGTTGCTCTCACCATAGATTGTGTTAGGAATTTACCTTTTTTATTATGTAGCAAGAAAACAAGTACGGTGACCCCCTATTTTCTTTTTCTTATCTGAAAACATAATATTAGATCTATCTTCTAATATTTTATCTCAAAATTATATGGTGTAGTTTTCGTTTTATGGCAGTATATTGAATTTTCCATGCATAATCTATACAAAATATGTCAATTTAGCACATCAGGTGACGTGAAAATAAGACACGTGACCAATGCTTTTTATTATCTTTTTTTAAAAAGGCATGGTATAATAGTTATCAAAGGTACCAGGATTATAATTTAGTACGCCAGACGCGCGTTTCGTCTACATAAGACTCATCAGTGACGCTCATATCAAAATATTTATAAAGCCAAACAAGTACAAAGTTGAACAGCATTGAAGATCACAAATTCCAAAATGTTGTGCCAAATATGGCTAAGGTAATCTATTTCTATAATAAGAAAATCCTTAGTTTTTTTCGAAAAATTCAAAGTTTTGAAATCAGGAAATTTATTTTTGTATAAACTACATTTTGGCAAATTATTTTAAAAATCTATGGAGCATTATTATGACACCCCATCTACCTTAAATCTTTGAAAGAATACAAAATAGTTGTTTCATCTGCACCAATTCTCGTTACTCTATTATACGGTTATTTTAAAATTTTATGTTTTTAACTCATTACATTTTGCGATGTGTTGATATTAAGAAATACTATAATAGTAATATAATCATATTCAAAACAGTGTGGCTGTGACCATTGATTGACGACCTAAATTATCCCATTGACTGGGACAGATTATGTGAACGTTTGTCTGTAACAACCACTGCTCACTATGTACTTGTTAAAGACACTTAAACTGTGGGGTCACCAAAGGTTCTCAACACCTAAATGAAGTTATTCGAAAAATTAATGAGGAATAACACGATGTTATGATTTATATCAATAATATAAATCAAAACATAAAGGTTATTCCTGATTAATTTATCGTATTATTTTATTATTTAAGGCGTTAAGAACCTTTGGTTACCCCACAGTTTAAATTCTATAATAAGTAAGTAGTGAGCAGTGGTCGTTACAGACAAACGTTCACCTAATCTGTCCCAGTCAATGGGATAATTAAGGTCGTCAATCAATGGCCACAGCCACACTGTTTTGAATATGATTCTAATTCTTTATTTTCAATTGATTCAAACATAATCTAATTAAAATTAAATCTCCACACTCCATTATTATGTTTACGCTTGGTCGTGGCATAGGATATCTAATGATTGACCAAGCTTACAAAATTATCGAATGCAGCGACTAAATTTTAGCTATAGTGTGTGATAACCAGTGGCGGATCCAGGGGGGGGGTTCCGGGGGTGCGCACCCCCCCCTTTATTTTTGCCGATCAATGCATTTGTATCGGGACATATGTTTTGCACCCCCCCCCCCCCACCCCCTTTGCCCTGGGTTCCCTGGGTTAGCACCCCCCTTTCGAAAATTTCTGCATCCGCCCCTGATAACATTTTGTGAGGGAATTCGATGTTTGCTATGACGCAACGTTAGATATTGCTTCCACTCCGAAAAATAGCGTTAAGGGGGTACAGAACACCTAGGATAAGATAACTCTTATTCATAGTCCGATTCATTGCTACGTTTTAAAATTATGTGCAATATGCAAGCTTTTAATAGATCATGATCAGAATGTTTACATTATTGCTAAGAGCAGCTGTACACCTATTGTTATTCATTTAATCTTTTAATCCATCTGATGATACTCATCATTTTCAATAAATGAATCTTCAAAGAGACATAAAAGGGAAATTTCAGAGTGAAAAAAATTACCAAAAGAATACCAGGACATTTAAATAGAAAAGTAGGGAAACAGAAAGGACCATAACTGTTTTCGTTTTTTACTTGCCAATGCCTAGGTCTTACATAAAATAAAATAAAGTACAACATATCAAAAGTCTAAAGATGATACCATTTGATTTTATGGGGGGGGAGGGCTAAAATTAAAAATGTTGTCCTGCATTTTTTTAATCATTGGAAAAGGGGGGGATTGCACCAGGATTATTTTTTTTTAAGCTCGGGATTTCGGGATAAGGGAATTCTTTTTTCGAACTTCGGAATAGCGGGATTAAAATTTATTTAAACTCGGGATTTCGTGTTTTTAGCCCGGGATTTCGGGATCAGGACCCTTCTACCTACCCTCCCTCATCTGACATCATTGTCCTGAATTTTAATTTTTCATTCTTTAGTGACCTGCAATTTTCATTAGTTTATCCTGAAATTGTTTACATAGATTGTAATCTGCTTGTTATGCCAAATGCGTGTCTTGCCTTTTTTTCAAATTTCATCCAAGCCTCTGACAATAAAATGTTAACTAAATAAATAAATAAACCATGGACAATTATACAATGCTTATGTTCATAGGTCTTCGTACAAAATTGATTAAAATCAAAACTGAATGGACTCCACAATACTTTTTTTTAAAACCATACATGTAGTTTTTAATGAAATATGGGCTTAGTAATTAATATACGTAGTAATGTTAAATAGGTTATGAATAATTTATAATTTTAAAATTTCTGGCATATATTTTTGAAGTGCAATTGAATATTTTATTACATGATTTATATTCATGTAAAAAGTAAGAAGATACTGAGGGGGGATAATCAACAGCCAGTGCAGCATAAACACGTCATGGAACAAAGACAAGAAGAAGAAGAAAACATCCTATTCAGTCCACAAGACAATACACACATGTATGCACTTTCATATTCATTTGAATAAAAACATATTACATCTTTCTAGTATCTTTTTTCAACCTTTATCCTGACAGGTGTAGAAAATAAACGGGTGTCTTCTATTCCGTCCGCAATTTTAGGGAAAGAAGTCTATATTTAGAATCGTGGTTGAAACTTAAACTACACATGTATGATATAAATAGAACATGTTATTTTTGCATTATCAATGAATATTGAAGGGATAGCAAAATTTATTATTTTTCTTTTATTGTGCTTTTGTCATGTTTGTGTATCTTTCCGATTTTTTTTTTATCAAATGCAATTTTAAAATAAATGTAAAAAAGAAAGTGTGGTGTTATATTGCAAGTGACAAGTGATTTTTTTTTCTTCTCAAGTCTCAAGTCAAGATTATTACTGAATAGAGTAATCGTTCTCTATAATAACAAGGGCCCAAAAAAAAATAATGTGAAACTTGTAACTGCCGTGCTTTTAACTAAAAACCAGTTGTATCTTATTTTCATAACCTCTACAGAAATACTAAAAAATCTCTATGTTTAACGAACTTGATTTCCGAGTATATTATTAAGGATTTTGCACAGTCAGCTCTATGTTTAACGAACTTGATTTCACAGTATATTATTAAGGATTTTGCACAGTCAGCGCTATTTCATCTCTCATGAGCCGTCATTCTTTGCACGAATAGTTTTGTTCTTAAGTTTTAAATTGTATATTTTTGTATTTTTGAATCTGTAGACCAATAAATTGAAAATCTTACTCATGTAAAGCATCTGCCAACTTTAAAGCTTTCCCCTATGTATCATAGGTTTTTGACGTGTCAAATCAAAAATCAGTTACATCCTTTTTTTTGCCCCTGCAACTGAATGTCAAGGGGGCTGGTATTGTTTTACCCCTGTCCGTCTGTCCTTCCGTCCGTCCCGTTATTAGTATATATTTGGCACAACTCCTCCTACTGTTTGATTACTAGAAAATTTTCACCTTGCTGTCTGTTGAGTAGTTAAGTGCGTACAGTGCGCGCTTCAATAGAAACTATTCCCTTTTCAAACAATTTTATGAGACTACATGTCCATTATGTATTCCGTGTTCATGGAATGGATTGACATGTCATAAAATGTGTCTATATTGTTGTATGGTCGATTAAAGCTTGTGTAATATGATTTTTTAAAATAAATATGAATTCATAACTACATAAAAGTCATGGCCAGTACAAGTGTTTCTTACAAAAAACACATTATCATCATCGGGGTCAACCTTCAAGGTCACTTGAAGGTCAAAATTTTAAGAAGGCACAATACCTCATTATGATACATCCACATGCCAAAGATGTAAGACCTGGGTCCAGGGAGAAGAAGTTATGGCCTACATGGTTGTGTTTTTCATGAAAAAAACCAACATAAAGTTGACCTTGAGGTCACGTTTGAAGGTCACAATAAGGTAATCATGATGCAAGACACTTAACCCCGTGATGATACATCCACATGCCAAATATCTAAGGTCTAGTTTAAAAGACGAAAAAAAATATGGCCATTTTGTACTTTTTGAGGGTGGGGGGGGTACTTTAAACTTAAATACCAAAAATCTAACTGTTAAATTTTAATTTTTTTTTGCAAGAACAACCGACTAGTATAGCACTCCAAATGCTTAGTTTTTTGAAAAAATTAAACGACACATTTTTTTTCAAAAAAAAATTCTTCTTCAAATACTAGAAGCACAGCATTCACTTTTCGGGGCTGATTCTGACACCCCTATTAAATTTCGGTCAAAATTTTAAATCTGAAAAAAAAAATACAAGAGAAGGGTATCAGTGACCTAATATTTACATCAGCTATCATTATTAGCTATGCTATTGTCAATTTAGGATTAAGTTTTAAAAATGTTAACATATTTAACCCCATACCCATATTTCAGAAACTTCCAATTTTGGCCGATTCTAGTATGTAAAAGATGCTATATTTGAGTTGCCAAATCTTTTAAACCTATGGTTCAAATCTTAATAAAACATGTTAAAAACAATCTTAATGTTCATATAAACCCACTAAGAAGGCTATATTATTCTTCAATTATCTAAAAATCAATTTTATTGTACAAAAACTTTCATATTTAAAAAATTCACAGGGGCCATCATGCGAAACTAAACTTCTTACTGTGTATTGCTACCTAAATGGTAGCAATATCTGACGTTGCGTCTATACCATTGTTCATTTCAACAATACCGCTTTATCAATACGAATGAAATCTTCTGCAGTGTTTTCAGAAATGATTTTTCTTTAAAATCACGTATTATTTGTGAACTGTTAAATGTTTTACAAGGACGAATTTTCTGTATAAAGTCAATGATTATGTGAACTTTTAAGAACCAAACTTTTTATCGCCTTAAATACACAAATAAAAGATCCGAAAACTATACAAATACAGAACGACATGTTTTTGAAATTATAGCAAAACTTTTGATTGACAATTTTTCATTCGTTATTGCATAAAGATCAACTATCTGTCTATCTATCATAATATCTGTAATTTTCTCCGTACCCAGTTTACCACTATAACTTATTATGATATTGACCGGCTATTGTTATTGAATCTGACACAATTTGATTGGATTAAGTAATTATTAGACATGTTAGATAAATAACTATTGTTGACAATTGAGAGTAGAGAGTCTATAGTTGAGACATTTAAATTAGGGACCAACAAAAAAAAATATTATTGATTTACACGTTACAATAACAACTTTTATCATTGCAATATAAGCGCGTATCCAGCCATTTTGATAAGGGGAATCCATAACCTGGAACACCACGAAACGTTCACATAATTAAATAATTTTTAAAAAATGGAAAAGGGGGAGTTCTTACTCCTAGAATACTCCCATCCAGGGTCCGCCAATGCTACCTCACTCGATTATAATGTTTTGCAGTTCAGAGAAAAAAAACGTACATATCATGAATTTGAACATCTGTATAATAACTGTATATTTTTTATGACAAAGCGATATATTAACAAAAACAAACGAGTCATACACTAGTATATTTTGTTTATTTTAATTGGAATCAGAATCAGATTCTGAGTCAATGTCAAAAGCATTCAATATCTTTGACACTTGTTTCCTTATAAATTGGTCATAAGCCAACTGTTTTTTTCCGGACAAGTTCCATGGTGTTTGGCTTTTTTCCCTTAGCCTTTTTCTTATCAGTTTTTTTTTTTACCGGAGGCGATGTGATCATCATCTTCAGAGATTAACACTGCAGCAGCTCTCTCACGATGATTATTTGTACTAAAAGAAGTGAATGGGCGATTGATTAATGAAGACATTGACGGACGACTGCTCTGTGAGAAAGCTGATGGTTGGTTCTCTTCTTGTGACTCATTTGCATCAACGTTCTCGTCCTCTGGATGCGTTTTCGTTAATCAAACCAGCGACAGCTTCAACAGTGGGGATTTGAGTAAAATTACCGCAACTTTTTGTTGGTCCACTCGAGACGCAACTCATTTTCAGCTGTTTGATTTTTTTCTATTTCATTAATTTCTAAACAAATTTCCTTGCAAGGCGGAAGGCAGTCGCGGCACTAAATGGTACATCTAATGCAATCTATCGCCCGCAAACCGAGCCACAAGAACAGTTTTATTCCGGACACAGACATATGCACTGTATACACACCCAGGTTTGATTGACAACCAAAATCACATACGACTAGTAAGCAGCGGTTTCCATGGCCACCAAAATGATGCACAACAATTCAACTCGATGCCAGATATAGGATACGGACTACAACTTGATTTCCCAGAGAACCTTTTTATAGTAGCGGATAAAATATATGCTAACCGCTATCAATTAATGACGCCTTACAAAAGACACCAATTGCGACATAAAACAAGAAGAGACCGCGATCAATGCAAGAAACAAAATAGTCGTATCGGAGAATGCAAAGTTAATGTCGAACATGCCATTTGCAGACTAATAAAATGTTATAAAGTACTTGGTACAATGTGGCGTCATCCGCGCTGGAGAATAACTCAGATTATTGAACTTTGCGCTGGTTTGGTAGAAAGAGGGCACAATTTAATTGACTGAAAATAATGAAATCCCTACTTTAAAATGTTTCATTTGGGTTAACGTAATGAATTATAATAAATTATTTCATCAATAGAAAAAAATCATTACTTCTTTTGAAACGACCCCTTTAAAATGTTTATTGTCTCTAGAGTCTCGTTTGTTGTTTGTCAAAAAGTATTCATTTATCTAACACGTCTATTAGAATACCTTCAAACTGTTTATGCTTTTCATACGAGTATATTTATTAGATCATTCCATGCACGAATGTGTACAGTAAAAATTAAATGACCTCAAACTGAACACTGGACCAGTCCTCTGTTTTATCAATGAAACTAAAGGTATGAGAGGTAGCAATTTTTTAGATGAATTCTTTTCTGATATCCTATCAGTGGCGTAGCTTGCATGTATGCTCAGATGCTCAAGCATCCACATCGTTTTGATAAAAAAAAAAAAGGTTAAAAAAAATGTGTTCGTAGGAGTTAAACTCGTATGTATCCAAATGTAACAAGAATGGAAATATGAGGATAACGTCCAATCATTTCTTAAGCAGTATGCGCGGTCTTTTATGTATGATCAATTAGTTTATGTAAACAAGATGTATCAATCGAAGAAAAGTGTTCTGACTTTCAGACTTTTTTGGTGAAAAGTCTATGTCGTCAGCTACGGCAAGCCCAGACAGAGGATGATGACAGGCAGACCCGCGGAGATGTCTCATCTGAAATTGGGCCAAGCGGAGAGATGGTTCCTACATCTGACGTAGCAACGTTACTAACAACTAAACCACCATTTATATCCTGATATCGTATCCTCTGACATGAAAGACGACGTAATAAAAACGTGAATTTGTAATAGAGTGTGATCATTCATGGGCTTATATATACCCCGCGTTTCCATCCAGATACATATCATATTTTTTCAATAAAAGAAGAGCCAATGCTCCCCATATTGCATTTTTTTTTTTATCTATCCAAGAAGCAAGGCCAATAACTAAAAATAATATCTAAAGAGAAATAAAAGCTTCAGAGCAAATGTAATGGGATTTCCATTATAATTTTTATTTCAAAGGGGCATAACCGGTTAAACATATTTGATCAGGACTTATTTTTGATAGTGTCAAAGATGACAACTGCTGATGATTTAAGTTTCATAAAAATCTGGCAATAATTATACACATGCGAGTGCCAACAAGACCGAACAGACGGAGGGACGGACGCCCGATATTTCCATGTCCCTTGCAACGCGTTAAGCGAAAGATTAATCACTATGTTCCGAAGTTCCGGCATATACAGATGTGCCGCTGTAATGGGTCTGTTTTTGAGATGTCAAATATAAGATTTGGTGGAAACTTTTACATCAAATATTTATCATGTTTATGAAGAGAATGATGGTAGTTTTGAGAAAACAATAAAATTATGTTGGAAATATATGAATGGGTGGGTATTTTGAAATTACATAAAAAATCTAACAAGTGTCGGATTCTGGGGTTGTACATGTGCAAATAGTAAATGTCCGAAAGAAATATATAATTTTCTGCATAAAAAGATCTCCAAAATTTTTTCGCCTCGCTACGCTCGGCGACAGTCTGGCATCCACATCATTTCAACCCTGGCTGCCTATTGCGGTGAAAATAGAGAAAGTTTACTATTAATACGTTCTATTCTATTAAACATACCATTTTTTTATCAGAAATGCCGAAATACATTTTACGCACGACTATGCCAGGTAAAAGTATTGTTTATCTTAACAACAAAAAAACATTTTTCAGTTTCATTGGAATATTATAATTACAATATATCCCAAATTTAGGTAGTCCGTAGATCAAAATATGTCCGATCTGCCTATGTTTGGATATAACAAGTCAATACGATCGTTTTAAAGTCAACTTCGTCTACCTCACACAATCTTGTAAGGCACTATAGATTGTAAAGTATTCTATTTTTGATTTAAATAAAGTTTAGATATAAACACTGGTAAAACCCCGATGACATGTGATTTGAATTCTAAATATAGTATAGGGTATTTCCAAATAGAAGTTAACAAGGCCACTTCTTCCTGTCCATTGTGTCTACTTAAAAAATGTAATATATTGACCAGAAACAGATCGACTCAGGTTGGTAAAAAATTCAGATACCTCATATTTCTATCATTTGTACCTTTTTTAAACTCCAATTTTACTGTATTTAAAATTGAAAGCCCTCTGAATATCAGTGCAGCAAACATAAAAATAGAATACACTCATAGTTGAAAAAGGACAAAATATTTATTTTCTACTGCATATGATTTCTACATCTAAAATTCCCTTGTTTAATTCAAGATTTTTTACAAATTTTCCGTCCATACATAATACGCATTGTAATGACTTGTATTATGGTATATTCACTTCTTTTTCTTATTTTACGATTGACTAAAACGACTGTAGACGTTACTTCATTAATTGTTCTGTTAACTTATGTAGGAGATTTATACACCACTTTTCAGAGAGAGGCCTCCAAATGATAGTATTGTCTTACTAGTATGTCATTCTTGTTTTTATTTATTCTAGAATGGACAGAGATGATCAAAGACGTTACTTTATAGTTGGTTCTGTTATAATGGAGATTGTAACACCAGTTTTCAGACAGAGACTAGAGACAGACTACAAAAGTAAAGGGTTAGGATGTCTACAGGATTTCATCAACAGTAAACCAGTCGTACACATCCTGTTTCATCTCAGATATCGAAATATAAAGTGTTGTGCAGATAGTACCAACTGTAGGAACCGCGGGACCCTACCATTAAACTACAGTCAATGGGATTTACTGTACACAGAGAATCCAGGACCACCCAACCAACCAAACCATCTCTGTCACTGCTTGTATACAACTAATAATGTAAAATTAGATGATCTTGACATCACCTTGGCTAGTTTGATTTTATTAAACTGCTGCAATCTGACACCGAATGAAGAGACATTGATAAAAGAACTACGGAAATTTAAGAACAACTATCTTAGTCACAACACGAAAGGTGCCATAACTGAAAAAGAGTTCCAAACACTATGGAAAGACCTTACAACATATGTCCTTCAACTTGACCCCAGTAAACAAGATGATTTTATAAGGATAAAAAACAGACCATTGGACGAATCGTTGTGCAACAAATATTATGTTTGTCTCCTAGACATTCACAAAAAGCTTGAAGATGTAAGCACTATTTTACTATCAAATACATATTACTGACCAAACCATACCACATGTACGGAAAGGCAGCGTATTCAAATTCAAATTCCAAACTACAAGCTCCTATTTCTGATTCTTATTATATAAATATTTATATATGTCAGAGTCAAATCCATGTCCTTTCCTCGTATCTCTGTTCCGTGGTGTCATGACAGTCAAATATGTGACCCTTTGTTTATTTTTATCCCTCTCCTTGATAAAGTACATTTTCAGTTGAAATGTGAAGTGAGTTTAAAAAGACACATATATAATGCGTAGGGGAAATTACCTTAAACTGACCATTTCGTAACAACATAATATTAAAATACACTGTAAGACAGTATATTATTTATATGTAAGGATCAATTGGAAAAGTCTGTACTCATCAAGTGGAACAAAGCACACAAGTCAGTTTTCCAAAGCACACATAAAAATATAAAAAAAGCTACATACATCTATTTTACCGTTTGACCTTTAATACCAATATAACAATGGATTAGTTTTAATTGACTTCCTAGCACAAACAGATTTTTATAACAATTAGTGATTTTTTTTTAACAAATAACATATTTTTCCAAAAGCGGATTTGCACATATTCATAAACAAGTATATATCTACAAATTATGGACAACAACTGTGAAATATTATATCGGCACCCTAGCCATTCTTTTGTAGTTTTATTGTTAACAAACATTACAACTAATTTTCAAAACATGTGCGATTTTCAAGTTTTCATCTCCAGAATTAATTAGCGAATTTTCGCACATCATAATATGCAACAAAAATATGTTATGCACAACAACTGTGCCAATTCCAACCAACTCCTATCCAAACTTTTGCCGTTTTAGCTGTTCAAACCCAGACAGACAGACACAGTAAAAATACGGGGCTCCTGAATGTTGATGCAGGGTCCTGAATACCATACCACATTACAAAATGTGGAATCATTAAAGCTGAGTACATCATATTATGAGGAGGAAACCTCACAACACATGTCTTTTACTAGTTCTCAGTAAACAAGATGAGATAACTTCATTAAACTGATGATTACATCATTGGAAAATTTGATGTGCAATCAACATGTTTTGCCTACATGCCATTCAACTAGACCTTATCGAGTTATTCATATTCTGTAATTTGTCTATAGTATGTTAAGAAATGATATGTCTTGTATGGACTCGGGAATTGAAGGATAATTTATTTCTCAATTTGTAAGTGTTTGATATTTTCACACTTTTCTTAAAGCTTATTAAATATTGACATATCATATAGACATGGCTTTTGCTGAGGTATGTATGCTGATTTGTAGGTATCGTCTGCTTTTATGCGTGCATTTCTGACTTCAAGGGTCAGCACAATCATGTTTGGCATGGTCAAACTAGTTTTCTTAGAATGGACTTTTTTGTGAACTTCAAAGGGATAACCAATAATGTAGCACTCAGAAAAATGCTTGATACAACAAAACCGTATTTGATCTGAATTTAAGATAACAAATTCGATATGTTGAAATGTTACAATCACATTCACATGTTGCCTGATTGTGAAAAGATGGAACTAGAACCGAAACTGTAATATAAGTCATCATAATACATTTATGTACCAAAAGTCAAATGTGCAGCTATTATGAAAATTATTGACACCAGTTTGTTTCGACCACATAGTTGCAGAGACATTAAAATGCACGCTATACTAAATGTTGCATTACCAAAATTGAAAACGTGATTTATAATCATTACTTGAAAAGAAAATGTCTTCTTTTTTTTTTTTAGATTGACACCAGTATACAAAACATAAGGATAACCACTTCAGACATTCGTTCCACTTCAACAGAAATTCTGAGTACAATGAATATCAACAGTATTGAGTTAAATGCTAAACTGGAGGTATGAATAAGAATAAGAATAAGAATAAGAATAAGAATTTTATTAGTCTAAAATCCAAACAATAGGATTGTTACTAAATACACAATAAAAACAAACAAACAGACAGTGGCACATTAATTACAAAACGATAGTCATTAAACACTACAAACATGTAGCATTGAAAGAAAAACAAAAACATAGATTATTAGTATTAATTATAATACTGTTTTTGACAGCATGCCTCCTCTTTAAAATTATCAATAAAAATATTATGCTTATGTTACAAAAAATACGTTATAATATATATAACATTATAAGTTAAGCCATCAATTACACAGTTCATATATTGACATTATAATTGTTTCTCTCATTATACATTTCACTTATGTAGTTAACAATGATAAGTAGGAAAATATAAAATCAAATTTGTTTTCTTCACTCATTGAATTAAAACAGGGGACAATACTAGATATTTCATCAAACATTTTGATCCTAGTTTTATTAATTTCTGAACATGTTATGATAAAATGAAATTCATCTTCCACCTCTTTATGGCATAAAGGACATATTCTATTTTCTAAAGCTGTTTTGTTGTATCTACCACGTTCAACAGCCAGCATACTATTACTTATTCTTATTTTAGCATAATTTTTTATAACATTTTTATCTAAATTCAATAAAAGGTACTTTTCTAGTTCATACTTTACTTTAAATTTTCTGTAGGTTCTTAGTTTATTTCCATTTATTGAATTATCATCATTAAAGAGACAATTTCTCCAAAATATAATGTAATTTTCATTGAGCTTCTTCACGACGGCTAAAAGTAATCTTTTTTTAGAGAAGGTACATTGATTTTCCCAAACATGAGTGAAATTCAATTTTGAAAGTAGCATTTTAACTTTTGAAGCAAATCCATCATTTAACTGCTTGTTAGCTTTATAAACATTATATAATAATGACTCATTTTCATTTGACTTTAAAATATGTAACCAAAATCCTACAGAAGACTTAAGGGCCTGTATACCGAATACGAATACGAATACTTTATTTCTCATAAAACTACAATTACATAGCTATAGAGAACATACATAAATATAACTATAAGGTACAATTTTTACAAGCATGTGTGAACAATACAATGAAATTAACTTGGAGGACTGACTTTCACATTTATAACTTTGATAAATTTACATAGTTTTTCTAATATTACAATATTACATGAATTAAACAGTTGATCAAACTTATAGATATTAGGGTTAGACCAGCAGTATGTAGGTAAAAATTTCTTTCTTTCAAACATAAAAGATCCACAATTCATAATATAATGGTACTCGTCACCAATGTCGTTTGAGTCACAGAGACAGCAGATTCTGTCTTCTCTCGGTAAACCCTGCCACCTTCCAGACTCAATCGGCAAGTGGTGACTACCACATCTATATTTGCATAATGTATAAATGAATTTGTGAGGTAAAACAGAAAAATATTTTTCCAATTGAAAATTATTTTTAAAAATACGATAGCATAAAGTTTTAGGTGATTCTGCAACAAATGCAAAGCATTCTTGCTGAAACTGATCTTTGAGTTTTTGCTCAATGCATTTTGACACCCATTTGTCAGCAAACTGTGCATTCCATATATTGGACATACCACAATTATCAAAAATATTTTTAATATATGATATCCACTTAGTGTCTATTCCGTAATCATTATAATATAAAAATACAAGTTTATATAATACAGCACAAATTTTACTTTCTTTTCCATTAAGAAGTCTACTCCAGAAATTAATCATTCGCAGTTTTACAGACACAGTAATAGGGTATCTGCCAAGTTCTGCATACACTATGAAATTTGGAGTAGACTGTTTTAAATGTAAAATCATTTTGCAAAATTGTAAATGTACACGTTCAAGTATATCTATATTTTCAAAACCCCATATTTCTGATCCATATATCAATATTGGTAAAACCATTTTGTCAAATAAATCAAGTTGACATTCTATTGACAAATTGTTTTGTCTACCTTTTTTTAAAACACTATACATAGCTTTTGTGGCTTGTTCCTTTAAATATTTTTTATTTGACAAAAAGGATCCACTTCTAGAAAATAATATACCTAAATATTTGTATTCTTTTACAATTTCAATGTCGTTACAATTAACTGTAAACTTGAGATTTGCTGGCATTCTGCCACTCGAAAAGATCAAAACTTTAGTTTTATTTGTATTGATTTTCATTTTCCATTCTTCACAATATTCGTAAAATGTATTTAACATGTATTGTATTTCTGTGCTATTTTCTGCTAATAAAACAGTATCATCTGCATATAAAAGTAAAAATAATTTCAAAAATACTGTCAGCTCATTTTCGATTTCTTGTGATATAGATTTTAAGCCTATTATGTTTTTCTTTTCAAAAAAAGTTTGAAGATCATTTAAAAATATAGAAAACAAAGCAGGTGAAAGATTTTCCCCTTGCCGCACCCCCATCTCACAAGGAAAGAAATCAGATTTTTTACCCTGATGTATAATACGCGATTTGGCATAATCATACATACTCTGAATAACACGAAAAAATTTCCCATTTACTTCATTCTGCAATAACTTGAACAGAAGTAAGTTTCGCTGTAGAGAGTCAAACGCTTTTTCAAAGTCGATAAAAGCACAGTGTAACTTTTTCTTTCCCAATTTTAATAATTCAAATAAAATATGTATAGTAAAAATATGTTCAGTCGTAGAATAATTCCTTCTGAAACCTGCTTGGTTTTCATTTAGTATACATAATTCATCAAGATAATTACATAATCTTGTGTTCAATATTGAGGTAAAAAGTTTACCCAGAGTAGACAATAACGTTATAGGCCTATAGTTTTGTGGATCATTTTCAGAGCCTTTGTTTTTAAACAATGGAATTACATTTCCTATTAACCATGCCTCAGGCAACAATCCTGTGTCAAAAATAAGATTAAATAAACACACATAAACATCAATAAAAAATTCAATAGACGAGCATATATACTCATTTACAATAAGATCATCCCCAGGTGTCTTATTATTTTTCAGGCTTTTTATTGCCTTCAATATTTCATTTTTTGTAATACAAGCATTAAGAAATACATTTGATGAATTTTCGTTTACATCATTTTCTAAAATATACCGATCATTTGTTTCTTTATTTTTATTCAGATCCTTAAAAAAAGAAAACAAATCTTCAATATTAATATCATTTTTTTTCTTTCGTCTACCTCTATTAATAATTTTCCAAAATTCTTTCGGGTTTTTTGTTCGCATCTTTTTCATTTTTGAACGCAAATCAACGTTAAATGATCTAATATTTTTATCCATAGTTTTTTTATATAGAGTCTCACTACGTCTCAAACGTTCCTTGAATATACGTGAACCATATCGTTTATATAACCTTTTTGATTTTCTAAACGCCCTCCTTTCCCGGCGGCATTCTGTGTTAACCAATCACGGTGATTTTGTTTCCCTCCCGTGTAATCAAATCCATAAGTTTTCTGTACGAACTCCCCAAATGTATTTCTAGCAGAATTGAGTAAAACATCTCTTATTTCATTTACAATTTCATCAATAGTATTTTTATCAACATTTTGAACATTTTCAGTTTTTGTCATAATAAAAGATAACAATTGAGATATACTTTCTTTGTCAAGATTTTCTTTATATTCATTAACTTGATCATGATTCCATTTTCCAATATATGTATTATTTTCACCAGATTCTACATTTATATTTACATTTGATTGCTTAGTATTACTACAATTGAGTACTAATTCGAGTGGACAATGGATATCAGAATATAAACTGCTAAATGGTAGAACATCAAAATTTTCTACTAAATACAATACATCTGCAGTACTTATTGCATAATCTACGACACTGGTATTCTTGCTCGTATGTTTACCTACTTCATCATTTCCTATCCGACCATTCATTATATACATGTTGTTATTCTTACAAAATTGTATAAGTTTTCTACCATATGTGTTTACATTTAAATCAGTACTGTGTCGTTTTCTTTGAATACCCAATTTATCTAAGATATCAACATTACTAAATTCATTAATATCAATTAAATTCTGTGCTAAAAAATCATCTGTGTCTACTAGATCATTAAAGTCTTGTAAACTCGCTGTTCTACTATTAAAATCGCATAGAAGACAAATATACTTGTTTGTTCTTTGTAAATCAAAAAATTCTAATACCAATAGGGTACATTCCCAATTCAGCTAATACAGCTGTATTTACTGCCTTTGAATTAACATTTAGAAGACCTTTCACAAATTTGATTTGGAGTTTTACTGATTCCATAGATAAATATTGAGATTCAAGAGTTTTGTTGTTCTTCACAATATTATAATAGCGACCATATCTCACTACAATACAGTAATATTGGGCTAACACAAGAATTAATATGGGAAAAAACATCCATTTTATCTGAGTAGAGTATTTTTTTAATACAAAACAATGCCTTAGAAGCTTTTTTACATAGAAGATTTACAGCATTAGTGAAAATTCCTGATGGCTTGAATAGTATACCTAAATATTTATATTCTGTGCAACATTCAATTACTTCATTATTCAATACAAACTTGTCTTTATTAAGTTTTTTACCACTTTTATTAAATATCATTGTTTTTGTCTTGTCAAGATTGACAGTCAAGTTCCATTTTTCACAATAAGTATTTAACTTGTTTAGACAATTTTGTAAACCTTCTGAGGATTCTGATATTAATACTAAGTCATCAGCATATACAAGACTAGACAATGTTATGTCATGTAATGCTACAGGATCACATGTGTTATCAAACATTGATGTTAAATCATTTATATAAAAAGAAAATAAGGTAGGACTTAGAATGCAGCCTTGTTTTACTCCAACTGTGGAAGGGAACATATTAGTAATGCCTTCAGTGACTTTAACTGCAAATTAAACTTCTTTGTACATATCTTTTAGAATATTAAAGAATGGTCCAGTTATGTTATATTCAGCAAGTTTGTGCAACAGAGCCTCTCTATTTATAGTGTCAAAAGCTTTTTTAAAATCAATAAAACATGCATATATTCTTTTGTTTGATTTAAAAGCCTTATCAATAATAGTTTTTAAAGTAAGAATGTGATCACTAGTTCTGCATCCTTTTTTGAATCCAATCTGTTCACGACAGATAATATTATTATTTTCTGAATACTTTTCTAAACGGTTATACAAAACTCTTGAGAAAAATTTTCCTAAGCAGCTAGAAAGTGCTATACCTCTGTAGTTTGAGGGGTTATTAAAACACCCTCCTTTGAATACTGGTTTAATGTAATTTTCTCTCCATTTAGAAGGATATATGCCAGTAAAAAGAATTAAGTTAAATAATTTTACATACATGTTGACGTTCATAGTACAAGATATTTTCAACATTTCATTTGTGAGTCCATCAGAACCACATGATTTCTTATTTTTCAAGGCTTTCAGAGCAAGAAGCACTTCCTCTGCAGTTATCCTAACATTTAAATTTTTGTTGCAATTATTCAAAAATTTATCATCAGTGCATGATTTGAAATCAGAATTTTTGTCATGGGTAGTATTCATTAGATTTTTGAAGTATTCAAACCATTCTTTAGCTTGAATGTTTGAACTAGGATCATTCAATTCTTTTTTCTTTAAGGTTTTAACAGTTTTCCAAAACTCATCTGAAGAATTATTTGATTCCAAAATTTTTGTCAGCATTTTATTTCTAAATTGTCTATAGTTTTTCCTTATTAATTTATTAAGTACCTTTTATTTTGGACATAACTTCTAATCTTAGTTGCTTATTCCATGGTTCTTTACACAATTTCCTAGTATGGTGTTTTAAAGCTCTAAATTGTGCTTCACATTCATTAGTATAGTAGGGTTTTTTTACTTTTCGGAATTTACTTTTGTTATTCCTAAACGTGGATCGTTTTGGGCCAAGAAAAGCAGCATTATACAATAAAGATGATATGTTAGAAACATTTTCATTAATTTTTTCTTCTACACTGGACAAGTTATTTTGAACAGGAATTTCTGCTAAGCTTTCTATTTCAGAAATAACTGGTTGGAAGTCAGTTTTTAATAAGTTTAATTTAAATGTATTTTCATATTCATTACTCCATTGTATGCACTTTAAAGGAGTTTTTAAGTTTTCTGGGGGTTGCCTATTTATTTGAGACATGATATTTACTGTTATTGGACAATGATCTGATACTGTTGGGTCAAATTTATTTATTGAAAAATTTATGATACTTGGCAGAAATGCACAACTCTATTAATTGTTTACCATAACTGTTGGTGTTTTGTGATATCTCAGTACTTCTTGATTTAAGCACAGCATCTGCTATGTAATTTATAGGTAAAAAATCATCTAGGTTGTCATCAATTTCATTTGTAATATAATCAGACTCACTGACATTGATATGGGCATTCAAATCTCCAATTAAAGCAATATTACCCTCTAAAGAAAATTTGGTAATATCTTGCTCTAGTTTTTCAAATATTTGTTTATCACAATTAGTTCGCATAGTGTATGATGAGTTACAGGGCGGTATATACATGGAGCAGATGAATAGATTTTTCTCAAAGCCAAAATAATTTTTGTCAAGTTTAAACCACATCATGTCACTCATTGTTTTATCAATTAATTTAACACCTTGCAAAATTTCCCTTTTAATAAAAGTGGCTAAACCACCCCATACTCTATTAGTTTTAGACTGTCTGCAGTTAGTAAAACATTTGTACCCATTATAAAATAAAATATCCTTTGAGGAGGCATGTGTCTCTGATAAACATACAATATCAGATGTCATTATATTACTAAAATTTTCATCATCTAGTTTACATATCCTGTCTCCACTTAATTTTCTAAATAAACCATTAACATTCCATGAAGTAATTGATACATTTCTTGACACTTTAATACACATATTTTTTAGTTATAAAACAAACAAACAAACATCATGAACAAGGATAGGATTCTCATTAACCTAATTAGCTAATGCAATTAGCAAATGTATAATTCTTTTAAAATTGTATCAATTGTTCATTGTTGTACCACAATGACATATATTTTGTTATAGTTATTAATTAGAACTGTTTTATTCATAATAAAATTTCAAATTAAAGCTTTTAAAATAAACAGCTAGAGTTATCCCTCTTTACCTAGCAAATAGATTAATGACTAAGAGAGAAAACCAAAAATATGAAATAAATACTAAGAAATCTAGAATTTACATCTTTTTAATTCTTCTATCTATGTAAAAGGAAAATGGGACTTTAAAGTATTTTTTCCCTTACTTATAGTACACAAGACCCTCTGGCCAAAATCAACATGTATATATTCACAAGTTTCTTAAATTTAAAAGGAAAAAACATTCTTTTTAACAATAACTATTATGATTGTCTTCACACTTTTTGTGCAATGATTAAAAATTTAATGACATTTAAATACATTTGCAAATGCAGATGCAATACTGGTCGCTAAGTCAGAAATCTGACTTTGGCTAAGGTCTCTATCCATTTCATGTCTGTATGATTGGTTGTATTGAGATGTACTGTTGTCATAATTTCTGTAGTAGTTAACTTCTCCATCAGTATTGTATGAATTGTCGTAATCAAATTATTTTCTTATACTATCATTTCTGTAATGGCCAAGTCCTGTCTTATCATCTTGAGTATACCAATTATTGTTATACAATGGTCTCCTAGTGTTATCACCCTTGTATTGGTGACTTTTGTTGTAGCCTGTATTACGGTATGTGATATACCTGTACCAAGTCAGCAATATGACAGTTGTTGTCCATTCGTTTGATATGCTTTATCTTTTGATTTCACCATTTGATTAGGGTCTTTCTTTTATGAATTGTCCTCTGAGTTCAGTATTGTTGTTATTTTACCTTTTTGGTACAGCAATTATTACAGAAAAAGGCAAATTAAATTCTGTGCTGATTAGCAATTTGTTCAGCCTTTGTTAATGCTACAATGTTGAATTCAGATTAAACAGATCTGCCTTCTTTTTGGATGACTTGAATGATACTCTTTTTCTTAATTCAGTAATGAACATAGTTGATATATATATATAAATCATTTTAAAGAACATTTTACTCTTAAAAGCAATTATAAAAACCCTATTTCTCGTATCAAATATAAACAGATAAAGCTGCTAATAATATCATTATTGTTTGACGTGAATTTTACATCGAGGTTCTGCCAAAGGAAATCGCAAATTCACCAACATTCCAACTGACTCCATTTGCGGAAAACGACCTCTGTAACAAATTTTAGCTACTTCTTTACAAGCAGAACCATATACAATGAATGTCCCATCAATGCACTGGCTTCCGAAGCTATACAAAACACCTTACACATACAGATTTATTTCGTCTCTAAGCCATTGTTCCACTACTAAATTATCTATTCTATTTACTAGTACACTTCGTACAATATCAAAAACCTGATAATAAATTGTTCAAATAAGGCTTTTGAAAATAGAGGAATTATTTACTTTTGGAGTGTCAAATATTCGTTGAAAGTACTTGATAAATTGCATGCATATATTGGTAATTTTGAATCTGTTCAAAGTTTTGATTTTGTTACCCTATTTACCACTTTGCCTTAATTTATATAAAGAAGAAAAATCACACATCGAATTAAATGGGCATTTAAAAAGTCAGAATGCGAATACATATGTTCAAACTCTTTTAGGTCATTTTATTACAACAAACAAAAGAACTATGTCAATTAATTGGACATGCTTTGATTCTATATCTGCCCTTAAATTTGTACTAGATAACTTTTTTCTTCGCTTTTGAGATTCCGTATATCGTCAAGTTATCAGAATTCCAATGGGAATTAACTATGCATCACTTATAACGGACCTGTTTTTGTTATTGTTATGAGTTACAATATATGACTAAAATCAGCAAAGACTCAAGAAAACAACAATTGATACAAAAAATTAACAATACTTTTAGATATTTGGATGATATATTAGCTCTCAATAATGACGATTTCAGTATGTATACTTAAGAAATTTATCGTGTTGGACTAACTTTAAATAAAGCTAATACTAACAATGACCACTGCCTTTTCCTCGATCTTAATATATATATATATATCATTAACGGGAAGCTTAATACAAGAAATTGTGATAAAAGAGCTGATTTTTTTTCCTATTGTTAATTATCTATTTTAAGATGGTAACGTTCCCTTGTCACCATCTTATGGTGTTTATATATCTCAACTTGTTCGAATCGCTCGTGTATGTAACAACGTATTAGATTTAGCGAGAGAAATCTACGTATAACTGAAAATTATTACACCAGGGTTTTCGTTATCACAAACTAGTCAAAACCTTTACTAAATTTTATCGTCGGTACAAGGACATCATTCCTAAATAAAACTCAACATTTGGAGGTTCAGGTAGTTCACATCAAATCTTTTATGGTAATATTCTTTACAAAGCACAAAAATGTCAGTATTCACCTCAAAAGCTAGCAAAACCTTTAAATAGACTTATTAAGAAGGGAAATAGTTACGACACTGTTGTCAGGTCATTAAAGATTGCATATTTTGGCTTTAATATTGATTCACTTATAGGGTCTTTGCATCGGAATTAAACATATTTATTCTAAAACCAGTTGTTGGCATGACACGGGTTATGTTCTTCTCATATATTTTATGATGGTATAATACTGAATCCAACGTGAGGGATTGTGCTTGATATTCATATGATGAAAACATAATCTTTCAATCAGTTTAATTGAGATCTGGAGCTGGCATATCAGTTACTGCTAGTTGTCCTTTGTTAATTTATGTATTATTGTCATTTTGTTTAGTTTCATTTGTTACCTATTCTGACATCTGACTCGGACTTCTCTTAAACTGAGTTTTACTTGGCGTATTGTTGTGAGTTTGGTTTTTTTTCTACATTGGCTACAGGTATAGGGGGAGGGTTGAGATATCAAAAAATATGTTTTAGATTTATCTAAGGTGATTCAAAATACCATTATATTCTCTTTTGTGTTTCTTTATTTTAAAAACTTAAGTTGATATAGTTGCTCAAGCTTGTAAAGAGGAAACAAAAGGACTGAAGTTTGACTGCTTTACTTCCGATAATGGTTATTATCTTATATTCAATGAAGTGTTATGTGAAATTTTCAATGTAGTACTACTTGACCAAATAAACTGAACAATATGTTATCCTTTGCAAAGCCCAGGAGGAAATGGGTTGGGGTGAGGCGCACTGTCTATATAGTACATGGTGATAGGACGTGCATCTGGAATAGGTCACATTCCCAAACTTGAAAATATTGGAATAAGTTTGGGAAAACTAGAAGAAATTTACGATAAGGTCAATCAAATTTCATAACTTGTATATGAAAATCCTGTAACTATCTTTGTGTTTTGTGTTTCCCATCTTTTGACACTTTGGTATCCCATACTTCCTACACACCAAACACAAACCAAACCAATATGGAAAATGATTTTTATCCACGCAATAAACTAAAAGGTATACATTTATAAAAATCTCAATTGTATGAAAAGGTTGTAGTAACAGGATTCCTACAGCATCACCTATCAATTAAGCATTATGTGTTATGGCTGTGATTTCCCCTCTTTTGACACTTTGGTATCCCATACTTCAAACACACCAATCACAAACCCAACCCAAAATGAAAACGATTTTTTTTTTTTTTTTTTTTTAACTACATAATAATTTTATTCATCAAATATTGCTTGTTACATAAACCATCAAGATTCCAAGCTTCTCTTGACGTACCCTGTTACAATCCACTGACTACCCAGGGAATAGTCAGCTGATTAAATTAATTGACATACATTTTTTACAAATCTCTATATTAACAAGTTAAAAATATTATTCATTGACTATGTGTCTTTTTATTGAAAGTAACATTGGACTTATTGCCTTATGTCCATTAAGATTGGTATCTACTCTCTTTGTGTATTCGTTAATAAACATTTTGAATACGTCTATGTTTTTTGTTTTCTGTTCAGATACATAGTACGACTTGTATATTGAAAAACTAATAATTGTAATCAAAAAATTTATCGGGTAATACTTGCTGTCTGTAATTTTGTATCCAAATATCATGTGTTGTAATTTTATTGAAAAATGTAAATTACTCTTTTTTAAAAGTTCGTTAAATTGTTGCCAAAATCTTGTTAAATAAGAGCAATTGAAAAAATAATGAGCATAGTCTTCTTCTAAGTTACAAAAATTGCAAAGACTGTTATTAGCTATTTTCCATTGTAATAAATGCTTTTTGGTTGGTACAATAAACTGTAGTAGTTTCCATCTGTATATTTTTAATTTATTAATAAAGTTATATAATGAATTCATATTTGATTCTTCTTGCAATGGTAAAATATTGAGCCATCTGTTTATCCCTATTGACGTTTCTTTTTTACTATTCACTAGAGAGTCATATAACATTTTATTTGAAAAAAATGTAGTCTCAAAATAACGATCTTTCCATATGATCTTATTTCTCTGGATATTTACTTTACTTTGGACAGAATTTTCTTGTTTAACTATGTCAATCCAATTTTGTGGAATGGATTGTTTCAATTTATGAAATTCAGCAATCCAGTTTACTTTACACTTTAATTTGTTCAAAATATAATTTTCTGATAGTGACATAGTGTCATCTAGAATGTCATTCAAGTATATTATATCACTTTTAATCCAGTTTTCAAATATAATTGGTTTCTTATGAAATGCAATAAATTTATTTCCCCAAATTGTTTGTTTTCTTATACCAGCATATGTCACTGCTTGTTTTGTTTGCCCACCCCCAGTCAAAATCCAGGACTTTATTACTTCTCTATAAAATTCTGGAACACGTTTAAAATATTCTAAATGTTTTATATCATTTAAATTCATATTAAATATAACTAAAATATTATTAGACACTTTTAAATATTTAAAAGGTATTAGCTTCCAGTTGGAAAATTTACCATTAACTAGTCTATATACCCATGATGCTTTAAGCGCTATAAAATAACTTTTAAAATCGACCATTTGTAGGCCTCCTTTTTCATAAGGAAGTGTTATCAGGTTTCTTTTTACTTTGTCTGGCTTCCCATCCCAAATATATTTAAAGCTTCTTGTTTCTATTTCTTTAAGATAGTTTTCAGGTGTTAAGCAGACACTTCCCAAAAACGTAAATAACGGCAAAATTAATGCTTTAATAATTAGTATTTTCCCTAAAATTGAAAGATTCCTTTTTTCCCATGTCTTGAATAATTTCATCATTTTCTCTATTTTACAATTCCAATTTAATTTTCCGCATTCATCTTTATCATGTCCAAAAAACACCCCTAATGCTTTAATGGGTTTATCTCCCCAATTAATCCCCGCAATTTTATCTTTACATGATTTCAATTTCCCGATCCACAATCCTTCTGTTTTATTTCTATTTACCAATAGTCCTGAAAATGAGCCAAAAATTTCGATTATATTCATTGCAGATATTACATCGTTTTTATCTTTACAAAATAATGTTGTGTCATCTGCTAGTTGTGAAATTTTAATGCTGTGACTTTTCCCATCTAACTTAATAGTGATTCCTTTTACTTCGTTGCTGTTCCTTAACTTAAGAGCCATAATTTCAACAGCCAAAACAAACTATAATGCTGATAAAGGACAGCCTTGCCGGATTCCCCGTGAATTTTTGAAAATTTCTGATACCCACCCATTGTTCATAACACATGTTTGAACATCTGTATACATAGTTTTAACCCACTTAATGAATGATTCATTAAACCCAAAATGTTTTAAAGTTCCAAGCATAAAATCCCATTCTAAAGAATCAAATGCTTTTGTAAAATCCACAAAAACAAGTGCTCCCTCTATTTTGTATGTTTCTGAGTAGTCTATTACATCTTGGATTTGCCTCAGATTAAACCCAATGAATCTATTTTTAACATAACCGGTTTGATCCTCATTTATAATTTTTGGAAGTACCTTTTTTAAACGTTGCGCAAGAACATATGACAAAATTTTAAAATCTATATTAAGAAGTGATATTGGACGATAGTTTTCTAAAAGTAATGGATCCCCCTTTTTAAATATCAAAGTTAATATACTAGTACGTTGTGAATATGAAAGACTGTTTCTGTCGTATCCAGTATTTAATACATTTACCAATAGTGATTTAAGTTTATTCCAAAAACATCTATACTGAAAATTCTACCGTAAGTCCATCAAGACCTGGAGATTTATTTAATTTCATTTTAAAGATACCATATGTGCATTCCTCTACTGTAATCTTCCCATCGCATATTAGTTTGTCATTTTCATCAACGGTACATTCTAATTTTGTATCGGTGATATATTTTTCTGTTAAATCTTTATTTAAACCTTTTTTGTTATACAAGTTTTCATAATAATCTTTTATTTTGTTTAAAAGTTTCTCTTGATCCGAAATTATTTCCCCATTATCTCCCATTAGCTTACTTATAGATTTTTTAACTTGTCTTTTTTTTTCTAACCCAAGGAAGTAAGAATTATTTTTTTCACCAAACTCTACCCATTTTTCCCTAGATCTCACTTGAGCTCCCTTCGCTTTTTCTTCATATATCTTATTTAGCTCTTCTTCAGTACCATTAATTTCTTTTTCTATATTATCGTCATCTATATTTATCTCATCTCTTAATTTTATTATTTCTTCTAATTCTTTTTCCAGAGTATATCTCCGTCCCTTGGTTAACTTTGCTTTATTTTTACAATAGTTTGTGGTTACTTCCCTTACCGCGATTTTAAATCCATCCCATAATAGCCTACAATCTAATGATTCCTTTTCAAAATTATATTTATCAATCAAAGTATTAATCAGTTCTTGGTAATCTTTATCTTGCAAAATTGAATTGTTAATTTTCCAATACCCATTGCCCCTTTCTGATACCCCTGGCTTAAATTTTAGAAATACGCTTTGGTGGTCAGTAGACCGAATAACAGCTGGTTTGATTTTACAAAATTCTACCAGTGGTAAAAAATCTGACCCAATAAAAATCATGTCAATTCGACTAGCTTGTGACTTATCTCTTCTTCTCCACGTGAATTGCTGTTTATTTTCATGTAAGTTTCTCCATATATCTGTTAGTTTGTTCGATTTAATCAAGTTTTTTAAACCATGTACAGGTTGAGTAAATTTACATGGACGTATAGATTTTCTATCAATTGGTTTTATTGTCTCGTTAAAATCGCCCCCAAGTATTGCTATTCCTAGACCGTGTTCCTTTAAATTATCGCTGACTTTTTTAAAGAAAGAATTTCGTGATGTTTTACAGTTAGGTGCATATACATTAATAAATGTAAAAATTGAGTTATTCATTTGCACATTGATAAGCACCAATCTTCCGTCCCTATCAATAAATTTATTAATTAGTTCGTAGCTTAATGATTTTTTAATGATTTTTTAATTAATATAGCTACACCCCTACTAGCCGTAGTACCATGACTACAAAACGCATCATATGCTGTTTTATTATTTATATCCGATTTTTATCCGCGCAATATATGAAAAGATATACATTTATAAAATCTAAATTATATCAAAAGGGTGGAGTAACAAAATCCCTGCGGCACCACCTATCAATTAAGCATTGAAGTGATCCCCCTTGAGAGCGTAGGAAATATTTACTTAGTCTTTAGTTTTATATGTTGTGTCTTGTGTACTTTTGTCTGTTTGTCGTTTTCTTTGTTAGCCATGGCGTTGTTAGTTTATTTTCGATCTATGAGTTTGACTGTCCCTCTGGTTTCTTTCGCCCCTCTTTTCGAAAGATATAAACATTTAACTAAAATTTAACTAACATATTTTAATAACACGTTTTCCTTGGAACCGAACATATAATTGCGTTATAACTGTAAACGAGACATTTTTTCCTTTCATTCAGATATAACACATTTAAATCACGTCAAATGGATATCCCCAAAAATAGACTAACTTGCTGTTCGGTGTGAGCCAAGGCGCCGTGCTGAAGGTCGTACCTTGACCTGTACTAGTTTACTTTCATAAGTTGTTACTTGGATGGAGAGTTGTCTTATTGGCACTCATACCACATCTTCCTATATCTATAAACAGTAAAATTGATAGCCATAAAGACAAATAATCACGTTGTTGAGATGATAAATAACGTCAGTATCCAGAATCTATACTACAAGGCCTTCGCGTATAATTTGGGAAATATTTATCAACAAGGTCTTGGTACCTTCCGATGATTTTTTTTTAGAAAAAGTACGAGACGTTCTTTGACACATCAACTTTTGCTCAGAGACCGGTGACGTTTTACAAAGTTTGAGTAGCAGCTGCAAGCTCTAAAATTCCAAATGATTTCAGAAGTTTATATCGCATAGCCTAATTAATTAACACAATGTATGCACATTGTTTGTGTTTTTCGTGCAAACCGTTAAGACAAAAAATTATCATTTGAAAAAAAGTGGATATTGCATATTGATAACATAAATATTTCTATAGAAACGTACATCAATAAAAGTTTTTTTTCATGCTGTACATGTATAACTAAGAATTTCGATTTTAGAAAAATGTATGAGCTAGATATTTTGAAAAATGGATCTTCCTGCACTAATTTCAGCTATATGACGTATAATTGATATCACGTGGGATTGATTGATTGATTGATTGTTGGTTGCTTAACGTGCAGTGGCAAATATTTCATGCATATTCAGGACGAGAACAAGTTCACAATAAATACAATAGGTGATATCACGTGGGATGATGCTTATTTCATCTCGGTTTCTGACATACTTTTGTGTATCACGCTTTGCTTAATAATAACATTGATAATAAATATATTTCGAATATTTGCAAATTTTCAAATAATTTGTTTATTTACCCAATTTATTCGACAATAAAACCAGGGAGGATCACATTTTTAACACTGATGATTTCTATTCAATCGTTGATGTTCCGTAATCATTATACGCTTCATTTTTTATTAGAATGACATTGCTATTAAATTTAATAGACAAGCACTGTCTTGAATAATCAGTAAAACGTTTCATAATTTCATTTCTCATATTTTAATATTTTTTGTAGGAGCTAATAAGAATTCAAACCAATACACACGGTAAGTTTCTCATTTTTGGTAATACCTCATTTGGTTTATTCAATTTTGCCTATTTAAACTTTTTTTTAAATTTTAAATGTTTGATTTTGAGCGTTCTAGATCAACCTTCTAGATTAAGGCTGCAATGGTTGATCTATGTACAAAAAGCAAAAGGAGATAGCTCGCATTGCATCAGCAGGGATTACCGTGTACTGCTATGATTTTATCACCCACTATGCAAATCAACTCTCAAACAAAATATCCTAGTCGGGGAAAGATACACTCGGTAAAATTACAAATAAGACATTAAACTGGTATCTAAGACATTTTAGACTGTAGAAATATGTCATGACTAAGTTGAAACACCAACAATTCGGAATAAATAAACTCATCAAAGATACTAGGATTGAAATTTTATATATACAATGGCAATCAATTTGTGAAGTTGAAAGTTGAATTCAGTATTAACTACATACCTGCCAAGTTCAAACAAACGCAAATATAATCTTAGTTTGCCGACAGCCCGTCATGCTCGATGGACGCCAGACTGTATTATAAATGTTCACAAATATTATTATCATCATTATTACAATGCATATGTAATTCACCATCATACAATTCCTATGTATATATTACCGTAAATACAATAAAGATATCAACGTATATACATGTACATCAAAACAGAAAGTTGAGTGTTCACTCGTTGCACGACAGATAGAAAGTGACCCTATGCTTTATTACCAGAAAGTATACCCATTGGTCACTATATGTGACCCTATTATATGTTCATACTAGTCGTACTACCCGTACCCGTCAATACAATATTTTCCCGCTATACATAAACGAAACGCTGGAAATATCAGATTATTACATGGCATTTTTCATATCGCATGTATTATCAGCCCTAGGTTCAATATCAGCCCAAGGAGCCGCATGGCTCGAGGGCTGATATTGACCGAGGGCTGATAATACATGCGATATGAAAAATGACATGTTATGATCTTTTTATCATATGCTTCAACAGTAGAGAAAAATGACAGATTCATATCTTGATCCTTTTGCGTGGTTCCCGAAGTTTAAAAAGTAAAAAGGTGCACGGCAGTCGGGCCCAAAATTTGATACATTCAATATGAAATCTTTCTATCATATGCCTCAACAGAGAAGGAGAAAAAAAAATTTAATATGGACGAATCGGCAAAAAAATAATTCAACAATATATATAATGATCATTGTTTGGAAAAGTCAACTTTTTAAAGAAAGTTTCTAAATTATGTTTCAGAAAAAACCTAAAAAATGCATTTATTAATTTTTTTTTCTTTTTCTTTTTTTATTATTTTAAACAATATACTTTCCAGCATTCAAATAATTGTTTTGTACACTATTTTGTAATGTCTTTCACTGAAAACGTAGCATTGAGATGTATTTTCCGGAATTGGCCGATTATTACCGGAATGCCATGTGATAACGTTACGGAAAGGCATGTGATAACAATCGAAGCATGTGATTAACTTTTCATATCAGCCCGCTATATAAGAACCAATTCGAAAAATATGGAATTTACGTCAACTTAATGCTATTATTATACGGTAAAATTTATATGTTATTTAGTCTAAGTATATGATAAACACAAGTATTAACTACTTACTCGTGCCAAATATAAACAAACGCAAACATAATATTAGTTTCTCGACAGCCCGTCATGCTCGATAGAAAAACACAAATAACGGGGTATCAGGAAAAGGGTACCATGACGTTACAGTCCCAGTGTTTGTGACACTTTAAGTCTCTTTTCAATGAAGTCCAAAATATAATTATATTTACTTTTCTTTGTCTTTTTAAGCATCTACTATCGTTAGCAACATGATTTGCGGCTGCAGTTGCCCCACTAGAACGAAAAGAATGTAAACATAAATTTAAATTCCCAGAGACTGATTTAAGTCTAGAATTTTTTATCTCTCTAGCTGACGTGTAACAAAGCTTTTCATTTTTGTAAATTAATTTACAAGTACAAGTAATATAGTAATAGTCAAATCCCTTACAACTAACAAATCTTCTGAATCTGATTAGTTTTCACAAAGTTGTATCAACATATCAGTAGTAACTGGTTCTTTTTTAGTAAAAGTTTTGTAAGCAGTACGTTTTGCAGCTACTTGTTTGGATGAAACAAATGGGTTTTCTGTAGGATCGTCCAAAGCATTGATTCCGTACTTAGAATTGTCAATTGGGTGAAAAGTCGATCCTTGATCAAACAAATGAGTAAAATAAAGTGCAATATAAATAGGTTGGGCTGGCAAAGCAGCCAAACATAGCTTAGTTATATGCTGTTCCCAACGCCTAAATGCGTAAATATAAGATTTAAAAGTAATGTCACTTCTGCTTCCTAGCAGTAACTTGCACATCTTAGGATAAAGTTGATACAAAGGACTGTCTTTTGTAACTCCACTCTCCACAACAGCTGCTCATTAATCTTTAAACCTATTGTAAATATAAAAATAACAAAATCTAATTTTTATTTTCAATGCAACAAGTCTAATTTTATTTGATGTTTTACCCAATAGACCATTTTGGCCTCTTCCTTTCTTGATCAATTTGTATCCATGTAAAAATTTGTAATCAACTTAATTTTGCGTCGTGTGTTAACACACACCAGTACGGTGCTGATCTCCACTCCGGTACAACTAAAGAACCTTCACAACGTTCTATTGTCAATTTATTAATAACCTTTGTAATTATTGAAAGAGGAGGAACTAGCCAATTGTTTTCATTTTTCAGTTCTGTTTAAAAGCATCTTTGCCTGTTGTACCTTTGCAGTAAAACTTAGAATTTTTTTTTAATTTTTTTTTTTTAACGATAACAAATATTTTATTCAATCATTTCCTGTTATATAAATACCTAAGTAGCCCAGGTTGCATACTAAGGGGCCCCTGTTTTTTAACATCCTCACTTGACCAGGAAAAATATCAAATGAGTTTATACAATAGTTTTACATACATAATTATATTTAAATAACCATTACAATTGATTTTCCCACCTGATAGGATCACTGTATAACATCACTATCGTATATCCGGTTCACTGAACAAAACATTAGAATTAAACACTTAGCATTGTGTGTTGTAATCGCATGCAAAACGGTCACATGTGAAAATACCCCATAAATGAATGAAATATTCAAAAACCAATTACTGAATACCACAGTCATTACAATCTGACTGTCTACTTAATTTATCAGCTTAAGTATTTCATTCTCTAGGAATCCAGTCAGTGACACATGGCATGTCAGTTGCATATTTACTACATGTATCGTGTACAGACATACAAAAAATGTAGCTTTCACTTGTAAATAGGGGTTTTTACTTCCTACTTTAAGGATATGTGATACATTTCTGTTATCTGTGTATATTTGAACTGATTTACCCTCTATTATCCTACTGACAGAGTTCTCAAAAACCCTTTCTACCGCCTCTAACTCTCTCCAAGTTGAACTATATTTCGTTTCAGAAATTGACAAACTACCAAACATATTTTGTTCATCCGATTCATCTGTCGAATCAAAGGTCAAATGACCACCATAGGCTTCAAACCAATTATTCAATATCACCAAATAATTCCAACTGGCTTTTGCTAAAATGCAAACGAACTTCATCTCCAAAAACTAATTGTGCAGAATAATTTGACCTACTATAGAAGCTAAAAATCGAAGATTCACCAAAAAGTTCATATTGCATCGTATTTTCGAAAAAAAAATGTTTAAGCAGTCCTTCAATTTTACGACTCGTTTACCATTTAATTGTATTAGACCTTCGATCAAATTCAAATCAAAACCGAGCCAAATTTTTGTGCCGGTTCCCAAATACATTTTTCGTGTACTATAACAAAACCAAAACTTTCAAGATCGGACTTGATCTTTTCACTTGCTTTTCAATACTCTGAAGAGGTTTTACCTCCACCTAGACCATCATCTAGATACATAACTATTGTAAAACCGTCGTTTCTCCAATACCTTACAAGTTCTCTCATGACTTTGGAAAAAATGAATCCACTTGTTAACAGTCCAAAAGGTAATAAATTAAACACATAGTACTTATTTTCCAACTTAAAACATAAATATATTTCCACATGATGATAGGCACTCTTAAATCAAAGGAAAAACAGAAGTCACCTTCATGAAAGGTTTTGTCGAGCTGTGCTAGCATCTTCATATTTATAACGAAATTTGAAAAAATGCGGATTAATGTGTCTTGCATCAAGAACTAATCGAAATTTGTCACCTTTGTTTCCTGCCACTGTTAATGGATTAACAACATATGTAAATAATAAACCTCGCTTATGCATTTTTTCTATAATAACTTGTTAATTTCCCCTAAAATAAATCGAGGATTATCCTTCGCTGACCTTTTGTTTTCAAATTCAACCTTACCTGGTATTACCATAAACGGTATTTTATATACGTTTTTACTTCATCTAAAATATATTCATTTTGCACCTATTGATAACCATTTTGTAATGTGATTTCATAATCTACCTGCCGGTGATGTAATGTTTACATTTGAGATGTCAATTTCATTGTTTTGGTTGTTCATTTCATAACAAAGAGGTTGTTTCAAAACATTTTTTTTGTATGTATATTGGCTATTACTGTTATTAATATCAATCAGAAAAACAGTACTTATATTATCACTTTGTCGACTCTGACTTGCGTTTCTTGTCACCTCTGGACACTCTCTCCTCCAGTGACCCGTCTTGTTGCAGTTAAAGCATTTCCCTGTTCTGTCGATGTGGGATGTTCTAGTGGGAATAGTATACGGAGCCGGTGAACATGAAGCTGGTTTCCTTTTTAACTTTTCTTTCTTTATTTTCGCCTCCGCTCTAGATTGGGCTTTATACATTCTTTTCTCGTCCTCTGAATTTTCGGCTTACGGATAAGCGGTATATTCTGCTACAATTTGTCAACTTGCTTCTGATGAGTCTGCTAGTTTTATTAATTTCTGTCTGTCTCTAATTAAAACCATACCTTCCGTAATCTTGTCTTTAACCGACTCGATATTATCCTTTGTGTGATGTTCATGATTTAGCTCTTTGTTCGCTTCCTTGAACTTCAGCAAAACTTTACTGTTATGTTTGTGTTGTTCCTTGTTCCCCTTTTTCTTAAACTTATAGTTATCGGACAGTGTCTCGTGTAGCTTTGCCATTTGGAATTCCGCTAATGCCTTCTGAGTAGACTAGAAATTCTTGTTTAAACATTCCAGGCGGTTATCTTGAAGAGTGGTCATGCTGTCCAATATTGTTGTCTGCGTGTTCTGAAAGGCGGATCGAATTTCGGCGTGTTCACTCGTTGCACGACAGCTAGAAAGTGACCCTATGCTTTTTTACCAGAAAGTATGCCCATTGGTCACTATGTGTGACCCTATTATATATTCATACGACCCGTACCCGTGAATACAATATTTTACCGCTATATTTAAAGGAAACGCGGGAAAACACAATTATTATTGTCATATATTCTAGTTTGAAGTCGTCCATCAGTGTCAATATCAAAGAAAAAATCAGAAGGCCAATTGTCTACTTCGGAAGTGTTGACTTAAGTCATTCAGTAAATCCTGAATAGCGCATCGCACGCACGCATTTGATATAAAAAAAATTCATATAAATACAACAATAAAAAACAGTACTCCTCTACTTTGTACTTTATTTCTTTTTTTTTAATTCGAGTGTCACTGAGTCTTTTGAAGATGAAACCCGTGTCTGGTTACAAAATTATGAGCCTGGTATCTTTGATGAATTATTATACATGTTTTCTCATCTCTTATTCCTCTGCGTAGTGCGGTTGGTGCATACATAACAGTTGCCACTAATACTGCGACGAGGGGTTCATGCAATTCCATCATGGTAATATGTCTCTTCTTAATAGATTACTTTCAAGTTATGTCCTTCACCGGAAAAATACACGTCAATTGTGAACGACTGTATGAAGTCATTTACCAGATAGAGAGGATTCCTGGATAACTGGACGATAAACGTTCATCAAACGTCTTAGTGATCGTCATTGTGGCGGATAAACTAGAAATAATGTTTGTATGCACTTAATCACAATCATCCAATGGCAGCAGTGCTGAGCGTTAATTATAAGAATTTAATTTGCCGAGTAATTCGTGCAATATAGCATGATATTTTTCGAACCACTCGCTAAATAGACCACTTTCGAGTTCATCCGTCACCGGAAAAAACTCGTCAATTATACGCGCCTTTATGACGTCATTTACCAGATAGAGGGGGTCACCTGTATCCCTGCACTATTTACGTTCATCAAGCGTCTTAGTGATCTTAATTGTGCAGGATAAACAAGAAATAATGGTTGTGCTGTAGGTACTTAATGACAATTCCCTAATGACAGCAATGCTGATTGTCAATTTTGAGAATTCAATTTGCCGAATAATTCGTACAATATAGAATTATAGTTTTCCAACCACTCGCTCAACGTGGGAACAGAAGTGACGACGCCCCTAAACGCACAAATGACGTTCACTAAAACCAGAGTTTTTGACGGAAATGCATCGAACTCGAAAGTTGTCTATTAAAACATGGGAACGGAAGTGACTATTCCCCTAAACGCACGGATGATATCGATGTTCACTAAAACCAAAGTTTTGGACAAATGCATCGAACTTGGAAGTTATCTGTTGATTTAAACGACTTAAACTTTATCAGTAAATTACTGTTGCCTTAATTCAGTAATGTTTATATCATCTTCAACTTATTTCTTATATACTAAACAAACATCAGAGAATATTATGAAATGTAAACCAGCAATTTGTTCATTTTTCCTTTGATCTTACTGCCTGATATTTTTAAGATTGTTGAAAGGACTTTATACTCGAAAGTTTAAGGCAATGACATCATGTATAAGTGCAGCAACGTGACGTGCATCAGTTCAACCGCTTCAATTTATCAATTAAATGAATGCAACTTAATTCATACAACTAACCAAACGTTTTGTACGCGTTACACTTGTTCTACTTATTATATAATTTTACGTTAGTCTCAACCAAAAAAAAAACATAGTTAAGAGAAATAGCCGATAAAAAGAATAATGGCATTTTAGGTTTATACTGACTTTATCAGCTCAAGTATGAGATCGCCCTTGTGGGCTCGCCTGAATTATTCTTGCTTTTTACCAAGAACTAGAATGACATAATAAATATTTTATATGTCTTCTATGCTTAGTGTAAGCTACTGCAATATCACTCCGATATCAAACAACTCATTAACATTTTTGCAGATATTTGATTTCGTGGTTTTGCCAAAGTCTGCTCACATTCACATAGAAAATTTATAATTCGTTGATCAGTGGAATTCGAGAATCTCGAGTAACCTCCAAATCAACGAAATTAGTTTCCAACAAATACTAATGAATCCACAGTAATCCGTGAATTTTAAAGTAAGACTACTGTTATGTTATTCAGTATTTTTTCGAACGAGTGTTTTTGGTTGAATACATCTTAACATCCCAATAATGAAACTTATTCTTCTTATGTTTTAGCTGAGCAGGTGCAACCAGATACGCCATACCTACTAGGACAGTCGATCGCCACACTACGCCATGAGAGAGACATACAATTGAAAGTTGAAGATGACTGGAGAGCAGAAGTGTCAGATTTAGTGGTTATGGATGATGGTAGAATGGTCATATGCTTACCTTTTCTGTCCAAATTATTGATCTGCAACACAGTTGGACCTTCGACAGACAGTATATATGTCCTGGATGAACCATTGCGTGCTACAGCAGTCAACAACTTTATAGTAGCTGTTACGCTAATTTGCAGTAACCATATAGAGGTGTATGACATAAACAATCAATTCAAACTTAAATCAATATCAGTACCGAAAATGATTAAGTGGAGTGATATTACAATTTCAAACCAGAAGTTAGTTGTAAGTGGTCAGGATTGCTTAGTAGTTATAGATTATCAAACAGGAGAGGTGGTACAGACACTAAAGACTGATTGTTGTCCTGTCAGATTACAAGCTTCTGGTGACAGAATATTCTACCTTAGCAACAACAATTTCGAAAACAACAAGAAGCTATACCAATACAGTTTTACTGACGACCGTCATCAAACCCTAGCATTACCCTCCCCGCCTATAATGATAACAGCACAAGAAGATGGCAGTCTTTACATTTTGTGCAGGGAAGGATTTATACATCATCTGACAGTTGACTGTAAACTGCTTATAACAGTGATCAAGGAAGGACTAGAATCGTTAGATTCTTTTGTCGATTTGCATTATAATTGCAAACAAAGAAAACTAGTTATTAGTTCCCACAATTCAAAAATAAAAATCTTCCGTGAAATGTAATCCAAATTAAAGTGAAGCGTTAACCTTTTACCCTATATTCCATGTAAATATTATAAATATCATGTAAAAAGCCTGTTCTTAATTAAGTTATAATAACAGAACATTCGGTAACTAGTTGATGTTTTTCGGGTTTGGATGAACAGAAATTGTTCTTAGTATGAAAATATGAAAATAAATCGTTTGTTAAAAATTTTCGTAAAATATCCTTTGAGAACACATACATGCAATACATTTTATTATTTTTTTGTAATTTGGATGGATAGTTGTCTCATTCCAAATGGTGGTGGTGGTTGTGGTGGATTACGACGACGATGGTTCACGATGATGACAACGACGACGACGACGATGAGGATGAAGACGATGATGATGACGACGATGACGATGATGATGACGACGACAATATAATAATATATGATTATAATAACAAATTATTTATTTAAAGAGGGTAACTCAATTAGGACTAGTCTAATTTTCATTGAGGCCCTCAAACAAAATACATGCATACAGTTAAAATTCATACAGTTATCATGGTTATACATTAAAATACAGTATATATTACAATACAATGACGATGACGACATTAAAATACATTATATTTTACAATACAATGACGATGACGACGACGATGATGACGACTATGACGATGATAACGACGACGCAATGACGGTGATGATGACGACGACGATGATGACGGCGACGACGACGATGACGAGGTCGACGATGACGATGATGACGACGACGATAATGACGATGACGACGATGATGACGAATGATGATAACACAACTGTCATATTACTGACTTGGTACAGGCATTTTCTTAATGTAGAAAATGGTGCATTGAACCTGGTTTTGTAGCTAGCTAAACCTCACACTTGTATGACAGTTGCATCCAATTTCATTATATTGACCACAATGCATGAACAAAACAAACAGACAAAATAGGTAAAAATGTTAAAAATAGGAGTACAGCAGTCGACATTGTGTTATAATCTTAATAACAATAACAAAGAAATGTTACAAAGAGGCAAACAGGCTTGAGTAATTGCTTTTTTATTATAAAATTTTATTTATCTATGTAAAATCTACCCATAAAGGATTGAAAGATTTGAAGTTCGAACAGCGGTATACTACTGTTGCCTTTATTTAAGTATTGAGGCCTAATCCTTACCCTGAAAAACACATGGTAAGATTTAAAATTAACTCTGACGTAGAATCATGCGATTGACGTCGATAAAGGAAGATAATAATTAATTTTGTCGTTTAAAGTATGAACAGAATATAGTCTATAGTTCATTTATGCATATTCTCTCCAGAATCTAAATTAAGTTTCCCTTGTCCTTCTTGCTTCTCGTCTTAATGCTTTTTGTAAATTTCTTCTAAAAAAGAGCCACGTCATTGTATATCTAAGAAACACAAAAAGGCATATAGACAAAGCATTAGCAAATATGAAAGAAAAGAATACAAAAATTATCTTAGAACAATAACACAACTTTTATAGACAACTTTTAGCACATTAGCAAAATTAAAAGACAAAACTACAATAAACTGTTAACACAGAGATATGTCTCGCTAATTTGTAATTTCGATAATGCAAATATTGAAATAAAAAATAACTACACTTTAACATGTTAGTTTAGCAAATATTCAAAGTCAATGAACTATGACTGAATGTACATGGTTAAACAATCTTCATGGACATGAGATGTGTTAATGTTAATACAAGTTCATACCATAAGTAGTTCTCTTTAAACAAACATTAACACAAACTAATACATGTAAACTAAGCAAAATTTCAAAGTCAAAAGACCATGAATGAGGGGGCAGTGCCAAATAATCGCCATGCATGGAAATGAGGTATGCCAATGCTTATACAACTGCATACCAATTATCATGAACCTACGACTAGTGATTCCCCGTTAACTGACCTAATCACAAACTAATACATTAAAACTAAGCAAAAATTTCAGTCAATAGACCATGAATGAGAGGCGGTGCCAAATCATCTCCATGGAAATTAGATATGCTGATGCTTATATAACTGCATACCAATTATCAATACTTTACCTCTAGTGGTTCCCCATAAACTGATCTAATCACAAACTAATACATGAAAATTAAGCAAAAGTTTCAAAGACAATAGACAATAACTGAGGGGCGGGGTCAAATAATCTCCATGGTAATGAGATGTGCCAATACTTAAACAACTGCATACCAAATATCTTTGACTTACCACTAGTGGTTCACCATAAACTAGAACCTATTCACAAACTAATAATTCTTATATGATTTGCATATCTATAAATACTTGAATTGGGTTGGTCAATTAGAATTTTTCTGTAAGTTTACACTTCGATAAACCAAGTTTCCGAAACTACTTTTGTAATCTATTCATGCGCGATACACAAGCTTGCAGTGATCCCGAGATTTTCAGCAAATTGAGATTAAAAAACAATTGCATAACAGTTGTGACTATTCTAGTGCATATATAACAAAAAAAAGAAATAAATTTAATGCACTAAAGCTTCGAAAATGTACAAAAATAAAATTTAATAAAATTCCGCGAAATTTCATGAAGGATTTGGCGAATTTACGTCATGGCAAAACACGACGTCATACGAATGGAAATTTTCAAAGGAAAGATTATTTCGTTACGTGTACGCTTCAAATTCGGATACCATTTAATTAAAATGAAGTTTTTGAGGTAGGTGCTATTTCATTTAAGATTCCGTTGTATTTATCGGACATTTATGGTTTTTAGAAAGTCAAGATGGCGGCGTACTCCTTACTTACGACTTGCCATTGTGCTTTTTGATGGTAAATATATATAGTAGCCATCAACAAAATAAATGTTTATTAAATATCAAAATGTTTGGCTGAAGAATTATAAGGATTAAACACATTTTTTCTAGAGGTTATTGATGTGTAAACCGGGGCTCTTACTCACAAACTCAACATAAAAGTCCTTCGGACTTTTATTCAGTTTGTGAGTTACTCGCCCCGGTTTACACATCAATAACCTTTAGAAAAAATGTGTTTAATCCTATAATACATTTGTGACGCCGACGTCAACAACATACCTATGTCTCGTTTTTTGACTAGTATTTTTGACAGAGTCACGTCAAATGGATATCCCAAAATCCAGACTAAACAGTCAAAGCAATATTAATAAAGATAATAAAAGAATCCTATAACACGTTATTAAGATGCCAAACAACGTCTGTATCCAGAATCTATACTTCAAGACATGTGTATTATTTGTGAAGTTGAAACAGAATATTTATCAACAAGGACTTGGAACCTTGCAATGACATTTTTCACAAAAAAGCTGCAAGTTCTTCAATATCGAATAATACGGGAAATGTATATCCCATTTATATGCAGGTGAAGTTGGTATATTGCTACTTAGGTGGGAGAAATTTATAATTTCAAAATTAAAATCGTCTCATTTGTGTATAGATTATGTTACACTGAGATGACTGTGTATGTCAAATTCGTGGTATAAGTCTCAAAATAAGGTGGAGGAAGTCGCGTCTGTTGTTTCTTTAATTTCTATTTCTGGGGGATATGTTAATGGCACCCAAACAGAAAAGTTCGGATTGTTAACGGAAAGAACATCATCAATATACAATTTATCTGAAAGTGAAATTAAATAACCTGGCTTATTTGATCTTCTTGTTTTTGACAAGAACTCCCGATTTATATCAAAATAAGAAGACGTCGACAAGGAGAGGCGTTTCGTTTGTTTCCATATGAATGCCGACAATTTGTTGAAAAAATCTACCTCCAACTTCAACAAATATGTTCTCAATAAGAATCTCCAGCACGCTAACCACTGTTCCTCTGTGTATCATGTTTTACCCTTTTGTTCAATTTTAACAAAATATGCCTTATGGTATCTCAAAGTAATAAATGTATAGCATATGCTACCATTTTTATGTTGAAAAACATTGTAGATTATTTCTTAAAGAAGATTTTTTTAATTTCACATTGGGAATGGTGGTACAGTGAATACAGGGTTGAAAAATGTAATGTTTTGATAAAATGAATTTCAGAAAAAGCCCGGAATTTAAAATGATTCAGAAGTTCTTTTGAGTTTTTTAGAATCCACCTTTGGTTAATACCACTAAACGAGTAAACAGTTTCACAGTATTTCTGAAGACCCCTTTTCACTGCGGACAGAAAGTAATTGCAAGAGAAGATTTTTAAGTTTTAATCATTAGCATTATACCCCAAATATACACAGAAAAAAGTCCCATAAAATCTAACTTGAGTAAGACTAAAAAAATCACCATTTAAAACTCCTATGAACTCCTATTGCATTGAAAAGGGAGATAACTCTTGCAAAAAAAGGCAGAAATATCAATAAAAACTGATACAAAATGATAACTTTACCGCTTCTATTCATTAGAATGTATTGATTCTTGATTGTTAGCAGTCTTTAGAGTATAACAAACAACTCGTAAGGTGTTTTCATATCTTTAATCAAGCTATAATCTAGATTTTGTAAATCATTAGTTGAGCATTTATTGAATTTTTCAACATGTCAAGGTAAAGAATCTCAAATTTAATCAAAATAATTAAGCATGTATTCTTCTTTTTGTGGTTTAAAGTTTCTTTAGGTAAGTAATTTGCTGAAAAAATATAATATACAGATATAAACAATACCAAATTTTTCACATTATTTTTTCAAAATGGTCACAAAGCTTCAAATATGCAATTTCTTGAATGAAAAATGCACAAAAAATATAAAACTACCCATAACACTTCAGTTATATACATTTCATGAGCAGAAGATTATATAATTTAGTCAAATACAAACTTATAACCCCCCTCAAAGTACCATACTTAACATAAATTTCAAGAAAAACAGCCAAAAACTGACCAAAAAAGACTCATTTTTGCAAGAGTTATTGCCCCTTCCAATGTAATTTTCCATAAGAAATTAAAAATGTTAGATTTAATGGGACTTTTTTTATGTGTATATAAAGGGCACATTGATAAAGATTAGAACTAAAACATTTTCTGTTGCAATTAGTTTGAGGTTAAATCTTAGTTTGACTGGACTATATGTAAATTATTGAGATGATAATTTTATAACTTTAATTTTATTGTTTAATTGTGCCAAATTAAATTCAGGATGTTTGATGATACATTTCATATTTGTTGTTCTGAAGTTATTGATTTTTATTTTTATTTTTAAATTTTTAAATTATGCTTTTTAGCTCACCTGGCCCAGAGGTCCAAGTGAGCTTTTCTCATCACTTGTTGTCCGTCATTGTTAACTTTTAACAAAAATCTTCTCCTCTGAAACTACTGGGCCAAAATTAACCAAACTTGGCCACAATCATCATTTGGGTATCTAGTATAAAAAAAAAATGTGTCTGGTGTCCAGGCCAACCAACCAAGATGGCCGCCATGGCAAAAAATAGAACATAGGGGTAAAATGTAGATTTTGGCTTATGACTCTAAAACCATAAATCTGACATTGGGTAAAATCAATATCAAATTTTCTGATTATGAATGTTCATAGATATAGGAAGATGTGGTGTGAGTGCAAATGAGACAACTCACTATCCAAATAACAATTTATTAAAGTAAACCATTATAGGTCAATGTACGGCCTTCAACACTGAGCCTTGTCTCACATTGAACAACAAGCTATAAAGGGCCCTAAAATTACTAGTGTAAAACCATTCAAACAGGAAAACCAACGGTCTAATCATGTATTTTATATGTACATTTATAGATTGCTTTTTTAAAGAGACTTGTGGCTTTGTGAAGCACATAATATTTATAGAATAACTGATTAAAGAATTCAAATAGAGAAAAATATTCAACAAGTGCCCGAAAACAACAGATTTATTCATGAATGCGCATAGAAATGTGAAATTATCGTTTTTTATTTAACTGGGAAATCAATGTAATAATTACCTTTTGTAAATAAGTGACTTGTAAAATATATGTAGCTAACATTTATATTTATTTATAGGTCTTATGGTGGATCCTCATCTTTGAGCAACAGGTTATCTGCTTCAGTTTTACAAAAGAATGAAGGCTATACATGGTTGTCAAAGGTAAATTTTAAACTGTACAATAAGAACCATTTTTGTTTATAAAAACTTTTCAAAATCTTTATAACTCAAAAGGTAGTAGACCTAAAACACCCACTTAGGCATTATGTTTCAAGGTTTCTGTGTGTTTCATGTCAGATGTAGTTGACCTTACATTCATGTTTAATGTGACTGTTAATTTTGCAACAAGTTTTCCTGATTAGGCCAGTTTTTCAGAACATTGAATACCACATTAAACTATTCACTGATTTAGTTTATCAGTCACTTTATTATTCCATTGCCAACACACTTTTGAACACACTAGGATCAACATCCTTCAGTAAATGTTGACCAAACTTGGTACAGTATACATACTAAGTAACCTTATAAGTTCAAGATCAAAGGTCAAGGTCACAGAGTCGAATGTTTACACAGCCATGCTTTGCATTGCCCTTATTACACTATCTTTTATATGAAGAAATTGTGTCAACTGTAAACAAACTTGGCATGTCCATAGTTTATAGATAGTATGGATCCACATTATTTTTATCTGTCATATTGTATATATCATAGGTGTATTTTTACGTAAAAGTTTTTCAAGGTACAAAATGTAATTTATTTTGAAAAATATAAAATTATGTTATCTCACCTGGTGACACGTATATTAATTATACTTCAGGTCAATGAAGCATCACTTTTGTCTCCAGGGCAGCATACTTTAAAACTAGCGAAGCAAATGGACAAAAGATTAAACAGACACAGAATTAACCAAAAAACCACTCATTTCAAACGAAGAAGGATTCAACTTCGAAAGATGAAAAAAAAGTCAGAATTCAGTTCACAGATTAACGAAGGAACCACCTATGAAAATGAAACAGAAGTGAATGATGCAATATCTGATATTCAGCAAATACCTTCTCTTCTTACTATAAATGATTCTGAAGAATTCATTATCTTTGATTTAGAAACAACAGGTTTATCTCGTAATAGTGACATCACACAGATTGCTGCATCAAGTGGGTCAAATATATTTCAAAGATATATAATGCCAAGATGTGAAATCACACACGAAGCAAGTAAAATCACAGGTCTTACATTTTCACACTCTACAAATAAAATGTACCTAAATGGAACCATAGTTCAGACTTGTGCTATTGAACAAGCACTATTAGATTTTATTGATTTCTTAAAATTACAAAACAAACCTGTTCTTGTAGGACACAATATAACCAATTTTGATATGATGGTTTTGGAAAACAGATTAAGAGAATTTAGTTTGTTTGCTACATTTTCTGCTCATGTGAAAGGATTCATCGACACCTTGAAACTTTCCAAGCGAGTGTTTCCAAAAGATAAGGTTGGCAATAACAAGCAGCAGACACTTGTAAAGGAAGTATTAGGAACAGATTATCATGCCCATAATGCTAAAGAGGATGTTCTATCTTTGAAGGAACTTTTTTACCAGAAACTATGTGAAAATTGTACTGATGATGATTTGCACCATGTTAACTTTTATCATTCTAGATTATCTTTGAAGCCTCTAGTCGATAAAAAAGTCATCAATACTTCAATATCTTTCAAATTAGCTAGAAGTGGAATAACTTTATTTCTCTTAAAAATTGCAAAGACAAGAGACATTAATGGAATTAAAGTTATTTTGACAGAAAACAGAGTAAACAGTAAATATGTTGGTTCTATACTTCAACATTTAACAGAGTCAGAGGAATAATAAGTGAACTTTGATTGATAAAACAGAAATCAAAAGAATGTTGAATTTTTATGTTTGTTGGTACAGTACAGAAACTACCTTTAATAAGTTTCTTTCCTATTTCTTATATTAAAGAATTTTCACGTTAGCAAACATGATTAACCAAGCTAAACTCATAACATGTTTCCATTGATCCTTACTATGCTGTAGTATTTTTGTGTGTGGATGATTCAATTTTTTTAATTCTATTTGTGCATGTTTGAATGGAAAAGAAATATGATAATTTGTATGTTGTTCTAAAAGAATGCTATTTTGTCATAAATGTGTATAGTTGACTATATCATCGTGTGGTGCACAGTGTCCCAGTTTTTGTAGAAGTAATTAACAGTCTATTTTAGGGGCTGTTTGGGTAATTAATTTACAATACAGTTATCCCCTTTTTCAGTTTTACCATGATAATTCAAAATGCCCAGCATTTAACAAAAACATCTATTTTTAAAGACCTTTATCAATTTTGGTTAATTCTACATATAATCAGCACATTTTAAAATATAAGAAGTGTCAGGGTATATGCCACCTTAATTCATTGAGAGTTTTTTTTCGCAGTATGTTGAACCAATGCATTCTTGTTCATTGAAGCACTATGTAAATGTAAATGAATGTATTGTTATTCTAGAAATCTGATTTGACTGTATTTAATAAAATTATATCTTTTTCAAATGACATATATTTTAGGAAAGTTGAGCAACATTTATGTAACTCTGACAAAAATCATTTTGGCGTCTTTAACTTTTGGTATTAATTGTACATGTAAAACATGATTTGCAGTACAGGATGCAACCCTCTGGCACACTGTGAAAAGTTGTAAGGTTGTAAGTCACTGGCGTAGATGGAATAAACTCGTAAACTTGACCTGCTGCAAATCAAATCTTGCTTTTTGTATATCTATTTTTATAAATTCATATGTCATTTGATTGTGTATATCATAAATATTTTTTGTTAATTGTATGAATTCCTCAGACTCAGTCATGGTTTATTATACCCCCACAAACAAAGTTTTCTCCTAAACAAATTGACACATATTGATGAAACTTTTCACACTTGCAGTACACAACCTGTGAATGTGACTGAGGGAAAATAAAACTGGTCTGAAAAATTTCAAGGGAGATAATTGAACTTACATAGTTTATATGTGGTAACAGATAGATATAGGAAGATGTGATATGAGTGCCAATAAGACATCTCTCCATCCAAATAACAATTTATAATGGTCAATGTAAGGCCTTCAACACGGAGCCTTGGCTTCCACCAAACAACAAGCTATAAGGTCTTGTAAATGCAACTCCTCCTTAACAGCTTAATAGATATTGAAACTTTACACTCTTGCAATACACAACCTAAGAAATCAACATCCTGTTTGCCAATACTTTGTTGGTAAAATTTGATTTTCATGTATATGTTAGATGTGGTGTAAGCGGCAGAGGGAATACAGCACTGTTTTCGGTTGTTACACCAGTGGCAAAATGTAGAAGGGCATATCAATTGCCTGTTTTCATTTATTCGATTATCATTTTATCCTCACATAGCATTACATCCTATTAGTATATGAGAAAATTTACCATACATGCCATATTCTGTACATAATAATTAAAAAAACAAAAAAATGCTATTTTTTGTTATGAGACTACAAACATCCACATAATTCTTAAAATAGTCAGAATATTCATATTTTTCTGTTAATTATTTGAAAGCTCATTGTTTTGGCTATAACATATCAAATTTGTAGAAGAATTCAATGATTATTTTTTTTTGTAATCGAGGAAATGAGAATTTTTTACAAAAATCTTTGTTTTTTGGTGTGTTGCTATGGTGATTGTGTCTTTGTCAGTATGACTTAATACACATACTACTGTCATTGTTTTTTTTTTTTTTACTTATACACTAATTGTGTGTGATATATACAGAACAGGTCTTTCATCTTAATTTGGTATTTGATCTCTTTTTGTCTGTTAGGTAGTAACTTTTGCACATCAGGAGAATGCAAAAAACTTGAATTTTTCAACTTCTTGTCCTGTTTCCATGGTAGCCGTTGTTCGTAGAAACAAAAAAATTGCATTTATTTGATTGTCTTGTGTAACTGTATCATTCTGTGTAAGTTTATCCAAGGATATGACAACATGTGTCACACTTTGTACACACAATTTTGAAAGATATTCAAATAACTGCTGTTGATCACAGTCGTTAGGTGTCACAAAAACGTTTTTCGGTAAAAAAATAGTCTGGTGACCCATATTTTTTTTTAAAGTGAATTGTTATGACCATCTTGTGTCAAATTAAAAAAAATATTCAATGGGCCATTTTTTTGGAAATTTAAGAAAAATAGAAATTTTTTAATAAAATCTGTGTTTTTTGTTTGTAGCCGTGTTGATAAAATTGGAGCCGAAATTAATAAATATGAATAAAACTTCCATTATTTGTGGTTTATTTACATTTTTAATAATAATTTTGTAATAAATGAGGAACAAACCTTTCAAAATACTTTCAAAAGCTTGAAAAAAATCCATAGTTTCTACATCAGGTATGTATTGATCCATACCCGTAATGTACCAACTTTGATGGCCGTTACCATGGAAACGAGTCTGGTGACATACTACTTTTAACTCAAAATTTTATAGAGGTTATTGCATAGTATATGTATGCAAATTTTAAGAAAAATTCAATGGGGAAAAAAAATTGCTATATCTGTAGGGTGCCACCTTAACATGCATACAATGTTCTTTGTAAGCAGTATCGATACGTTGCAAATTTAAGCCGAAATGTTAAAGATGAATACCTGCCAATTGTGTACATAAAAAAATATCACAAAAGCCAAACCTTATAAAGAAATAAATAGAAAATGGAACCAGTTACATGAAGTGTATTGTCTTTAGCTTGTGTCATAATACATAATAGCGACAAAGATGACTAATAACAGTCTGAAATACAACCCATAAAGAGTTAAAGACTTGGCAACATGACACTACTAAGGTGATATCATGTTATCTGTAAGAAGATCCACTTGTGGCACTTATCGTAATGCTCTTGTTGAGTAATGCTCTTGTTGAGTAATGCTCTTGTTGAGTTAATTTGCGGTGCGAAGTTTACCAGTATATTTTTGAAAATGCCAGTACAGTACAGTATATTGTCATATTTTAATAATCTTTGTATTAGTAAATTATGTGATTTATCAATTAACTATACGACGTAGACAAACACAAATGATGCTGTTGTGTAACATTTGAAAACTGAATTGCAGAATTAGAAACAAGACAAACATTTCAAATATTTTATTACAACAAACAAACTTAAATCTATGATAAGTATCTCCTGCAACTGGTATATAAAACTAAAACTTGATTACTATTTCTAAAAGAAACTAAAATACATTACACAAGTATGTGTCCTGATTTAGAAACTCTTTAATGAACGATACAACAATTAAATGTAAAGAATAAAATTAATGAATAAACTGTATCAAATGGAACCAAACTTTATAATACATTTCTTTGGTTCTTGTGTTAAGTTATAAGATCAAAATTCAAACAATGAACCAATCTATTCCATAGTAAGATCACAACATGTAGTTGTTACCGGGGATGCATTTAATGTTAATAAAGACAAGTAAGCATGTAGGCACAAATGTATGAGGCTGATCACCTATAACAACAGAAAGTCGAAAGCTTGAAAATATATGTTTAACCTACAGCAACCACATATCTGGTTAAATTGGAAACACGTTTCGGTCATTAAGGAGTTCTGCTTAAACAGGTTTCACTATTGTAAGATAATTACAAGAATAAGAGAAAGAGCATACTAGAATACTTATATACAAATATGAAGACTTAAAAAATACAAAATAGGCTAAAAAAATCATTCTTCAATAGAATTATTGACAGATACATTAGGGAAACAAACAAAGGTGATAATTTAATCTTATTACAAGAAATAAACCTTATACATAATCAGTTTCTCCTGGAACTGTTATGTAACACTAAATTAAGATAACAAATTCTAAAAAGGACTGAAATGCTTTAAACTAGTATTTGATCTTATTTTGGAACCATGATCTTTAAAAGTCACAGAAATACAAAGGTGATTATTTTATTACAGTAATAACAGTAAATAAATTTTACATATAATCAGTTTCTCCTGGAACTGTTACATAACACTTAATTAAGATAAAGATCTTTATAGAGGAACTTAAACACATGAAACTTATAATTATACATATTTCCTAACCATTATTTTATGATAGGCCATATACAATGTATTAAAATAATTGATTGAAAATTCAAAGAAATATTTGAAGACACCAGCTATCTAAGAAGAAAAGACAAAAAAAAACATTTTTTTTCATCAAAATCAAAGACAGCAGTTCTAGTATGGAGTATCAAACTCAAAGGAGCTAACATATATTTCCTTTCCTTCCTGGTGTGAATTTGAAACTTAAAGATTTACTTTAACACTGCAAGATGGGTTTAATCTCTGATGATGAAGTCCAAAAGAAAACAAGACTAATGAAATCAAACAGTATAGGATGAATTGCAGAAACCTGAAGTAGGACAATCATAAGAACTCATTTGACATACGATATAAAGGCCCTCAAGTAGACCCTATGATATCCAAGAAAAAAGACAAGACACATTCCCCATTGTTCATAAAAAACAAAGATGGTAGTTCTAGATCTAATAGGGAGCTGAAATTCAAAGGATCTAACATATATTCCCTTTCCTTCCTGGTGTGAATTTGAAATCTAAATCTGACACAACAATACTACCTCATTAGAAAAGATAAATCAATAATTTACTTTTAACACTGCAAGACGGATTTGATATCCGATGATGAAGTTCAAAAGATAACAAGACTAACTGAATCATACAGTAAAGGATAAATTACACAAAACTAGAGTAGGAATACTATTAGAACTTATTTGACATATGATATTTTAAAGGCCCCAAAGTAGATTAGAAAGTTATAAGTAAGTCCACTCTAAGGAAACAAAAAGATGCCTTTATTTTCGTGTTTGACTTTGACATAAAGTAGATACTCAATTGTATCACCTGTTAAGAGTCTTGTAAGTTTCTTTGATTTCAGCTGTTGAGTTGCATTAAGACATTGATAACTAGTATAACAACAGAAATGAAGACGAGGCAAGATGATAAATTGAGATTCAAGGAGATGACTATCAGATATTTTGATTAAGCAGTCAATTTCCACAGAAGGTGGTGCATAAAAATTTAAATGAATTTTAGTAGGCTGATTGTTTCTTATTTATTAAAAGTTTCAGCACAAATCTCAACTGTGCTTACACATTACACATTATTAAGTGTCGAACTTCAAACCAGACACTTCGGACAGTCACACCAAGAATATGGTTGGCTAAAACATGTTTGTAAGCTATAACCATATCCTTACCTTGGACAGTGGTGTAACAGCAAAATACAAACTGTAAAAAAAGATTTAGAGAATTTTGTTATTACTAAGCTGATTGTTTCATAAGTCATATTTCTTCAGACTTTCAGCACAAATCTCAACCATGCTTACACATTACACATTATCTAGTGCCAAACTTCATACCTGACATTTAGGACAGTCACATCAAGAATAAAGTTTGCTAAAACTTGCTAGTAAGCTGAAAACCTTATCCTTACCTTGGACAGTGGTGTAACAGCACATCACAAGAAACAAACTGTACAATCAGTTGACTCATTTGATAAGCAAAATACAAATACAAAATTTTAAAGTATGGATGTAAGAGTACACTCAGTCACTGAAAACTATTTCAAAGATAATGAAAACTTATATATCACTTGTTTAACTCCTAACTGTAAACCTCTAACCATACAAATATATCACTTGTTTAACTCCTTACTGTAAAACTCTAACCATACAAGTATATCACTTGTTTAACTCGTTACTGTAAACCTCTAACCATACAAATATATCACTTGTTTAACTCGTTACTGTAAACCTCTAACCATACAAATATATCACTTGTTTAACTCCTTACTGCAGACCTCTAACCACACAAGATTTGTTGTTAAAGCAGACAGACAAGGTCCTGGTAATATACATAATGGATAAAACGAGGAATGCAAAGTTTGCAAATAATAAAGGTCAAGGCAAGCAAGGGGAATTTTCTAGTTATTTATTTTGGCCTTACATGGCAAGTTTAGCAAAACAGAAGCAATATCTACCTATACCTCTGGATGTGTTTAACAAATGTTATATTTACATTAGCCATTTTCTTGTGTTATCAAACTGTTTGTAAATGAAAACTAGAAAACAGAAATGTACCATACTCATATTGTAAAAACTTGTAAAAAAGGATAATATTTTAACAATAGAAAAATAACATCAATATTTTTACATCAGCCAAAATTTTCCAATAACTCAATGAATTATAAAGCAACAATTGTTCATACCAAATCATCAACAAACTAGAGGCTCCAAAGAGCCTGTGTCGCTCCCCTTGATCTTTGTGAATATTAAACAAAGGACACAGATGGATTTATGACAAAATTGTGTTTTGGTGATGGGGATGTGTTTGTAGATCTATCTTACTTTTCTAAACTTTCTTGCTGCTTACAATAATCTCTATCTCTAATGAACTTGGCCGAATAGCTTCAGTGGAAAATGTTAGTGAAAATTTATGAATTTTATGAAAATTGTTAAAAATTGATTATAAAGGGCAATAACTCCTTAGGGGATCAATTGACCATTTTGGTCATGTTGACTTATTTTTGGGTCTTACTTTGCTGTACATTATTGCTGTTTACAGTTTATCTCTACATGTATCTATAATAATATTCAAGATAATAACAAAATACGCCAAATTTCCTTAAAATTACCAATTCAGGGGCAGCAACCTAACAACCGGCTATTCGATTCATCTGAAAACTCCAGGGCAGATGGATGTGGACCTGATAAAGAAATTCACTCCCTGTCAGATTTGCTCTTAATGCTTTGGTTTTCGAGTTATAAGCCAAAAACTGCATTTTACCCCTATGTTCTATTTTTAGCTGTGGCGGCCATCTTGGTTGGTATGCCGGGTCACCGGACACAATTTTAAAACTAGATACCCTAATGATGGTTGTGGTCAAGTTTGGTTCAATTTGGCTCGGTAGTTTCAGAGGAGAAGATTTTTCTAAAAGATTACTAAGATTTACGAAAAATGGTTAAAAATGGACTATAAAGGGCAATAACTCCTAAAGGGGTCAATTAACCATTTTGGTCATGTTGACTTATTTGTAGATCTTTCTTTGCCGAACTTTATCGCTGTTTACAGTTTATCTCAATCTATAATAATATTCAAGATAATAACCAAAAACAGCCAAATTTCCTTAAAATTACCAATTCAGGGGCAGCAACCTAACAATGGGTTGTCCGATTCAACTGAAAATTTCAGGGCAGATAGCTCTTGACCTAATAAACAATTTAACCCCTGTCAGATTTGCTCTAAATGCTTTGGTTTTTGAGTTAAATACACCAAAAACTGCATTTTACCCCTATGTTCTATTTTTAGCCGTGGTGGCCATCTTGGTTAGTATGCCGGGTCATCGGACACAATTTTTAAACTAGATACCCTAATGATAATTCTGTTCAAGTTTGGGTAAATTTGGCCTTGTAGTTTCAGAGGAGAAGATTTTTGTAAAAGTTTACAGACGACGGACGGACGCCAAGTGATGAGAAAAGCTCACTTGGCCTTTCAGGTCATGTGAGCTAAAAACTACAATTTAAACCAACAAGAATAGTAAAAATAGTGATAGGACCTGGTTGCAATACAACTTTTACAAAACTTAAACATATAAAACTAGAGGCTCTAAAGAGCCTGTGTCGCTCACCTTGGTCTATGTGAATATTAAACAAAGGACGTAGATGGATTCATGACAAAATTGTGTTTTGGTGATGATGTGTTTGTACATCTTAATTTACTGAACATCCTAGCTGCTTACAATTATCTCTATCTATAATTAACTTGGCCCAGTAGTTTCAGAGGAGAAGATTTTTGTAAAAGATTACTAAGATTTACGAAAAAATGGTTAAAACATGACTATGAAGGGCAATAACTCCTAAAGGGGTCAACTGACAATTTCAGTCATTTGACTTATTTGTAGATCTTACTTTGCCAACATTTATTGTTTTTTACAGTTTATCTCTATCTATAATAATATTCAAGATAATAACCAAAAACAGCAAAATTTCCTTAAAATTACCAGTTCAGGGGCAGCAACCCAACAACCAGTTGTCCGATTCATCTGAAAATTTCAGGGCAGATAGCTTTTGACCTGATACACGATTTTACTTCATGTCAGATTGCTTTAAATGCTTTGGTTTTTGAGTTATAAGCCAAAAACTGAATTTTACCCCTATATTCTATTTTTAGCCGTGGCGGCCATCTTGGTTGGTTGGCCTGGTCACGCCACACATTTTTTAAACTAGATACCCAAATAATGATTGTGGCCAAGTTTGGTTTAATTTGGCCCCGTAGTATCAGAGGGGAAGATTTTTGTAAAAGATTACTAAGATTTACGAAAAATTGTTAAAAATTGACTATAAAGGGCAATAACTCCTAAAGGGGTCAACTGACCATTTCGGTCATGCACACTTATTTGTAAATCTTACTTTGCTGAACATTATTGCAGTTTACAGATTATTTCTATCTATAATAATATTCAAGATAATAACCAAAAACAGCAAAATTTCCTTAAAATTACCAATTCAGGGGCAGCAACCCAACAACAAGTTGTCCGATTCATCTGAAAATTTCAGGGCAGATAGAACTTGACCTGATGAACAATTTACCCCCCCCTCCCCCCCCCCATGTCAGATTTGCTCTAAATGCTTTGGTTTTTGAGTTATAAGCCAAAAACTGCATTTTACCCCTATGTTCTATTTGTAGCTGTGGCGGCCATCTTGGTTGGTTGGCCTGGTCACGCCACACATTTTTTAAACTAGATACCCCAAAGATAGTTGTGGCCAAGTTTGGTTTAATTTGGCCCAGTTGTTTCAGAGGAGAAGATTTTTGTAAAAGATTACTAAGATTTACGAAAAATGGTTAAAAATTGACTATAAAGGGCAATAACTCCTAAAGGGGTCAACTGACCATTTCGGTCATGTTGACTTATTTGTAAATCTTACTTTGCTGAACATTATTGCTGTTTGCAACTTATCTCTATCTATAATAATATTCAAGATAATAACCAAAAACAGCAAAATTTCCTTAAAATTACCAATTCAGGGGCAGCAACCCAACAACTGGTTGTCAGATTCATCTGAAAATTTCAGGGCAGATAGCTTTTGACCTGATAAACAATTTTACTTCATGTCAGATTTGCTTTAAATGCTTTGGTTTTTGAGTTATAAGCCAAAAACTGAATTTTACCCCTATATTCTATTTTTAGCCGTAGCGGCCATCTTGGTTGGTTGGCCTGGTCACGCCACACATTTTTTAAACTAGATACCCAAATAATGATTGTGGCCAAGTTTGGTTTAATTTGGCCCCGTAGTATCAGAGGGGAAGATTTTTGTAAAAGATTACTAAGATTTACGAAAAATTGTTAAAAATTGACTATAAAGGGCAATAACTCCTAAAGGGGTCAACTGACCATTTCGGTCATGTAAACTTATTTGTAAATCTTACTTTGCTGAACATTATTGCAGTTTACAGATTATTTCTATCTATAATAATATTCAAGATAATAACCAAAAACAGCAAAATTTCCTTAAAATTACCAATTCAGGGGCAGCAACCCAACAACAAGTTGTCCGATTCATCTGAAAATTTCAGGGCAGATAGATCTTGACCTGATGAACAATTTACCCCCCCCCCCCCCCCCCCCCCCCATGTCAGATTTGCTCTAAATGCTTTGGTTTTTGAGTTATAAGCCAAAAACTGCATTTTACCCCTATGTTCTATTTGTAGCTGTGGCGGCCATCTTGGTTGGTTGGCCTGGTCACGCCACACATTTTTTAAACTAGATACCCCAAAGATAGTTGTGGCCAAGTTTGGTTTAATTTGGCCCAGTTGTTTCAGAGGAGAAGATTTTTGTAAAAGATTACTAAGATTTACGAAAAATGGTTAAAAATTGACTATAAAGGGCAATAACTCCTAAAGGGGTCAACTGACCATTTCGGTCATGTTGACTTATTTGTAAATCTTACTTTGCTGAACATTATTGCTGTTTGCAACTTATCTCTATCTATAATAATATTCAAGATAATAACCAAAAACAGCAAAATTTCCTTAAAATTACCAATTCAGGGGCAGCAACCCAACAAAGGGTTGTCCGATTCATCTGAAAATTTCAGGGCAGATAGATCTTGACCTGATGAACAATTTTACCCCCATGTCAGATTTGCTCTAAATGCTTTGGTTTTTGAGTTATAAGCCATAAAGTGCATTTTACCCCTATGTTTTATTTTTAGCTGTGGCGGCCATCTTGGTTGGTTGACCGGGTCATCGGACCCATTTTTTAAACAAGATACCCCAATGATGATTTAGGCCAAGTTTGGTTAAATTTAGCCCAGTAGTTTCAGAGGAGAAGATTTTTGTAAAAGTTAACGACGACGGACGACGACAGACGACGACGGACGACGGACGCAAAGTGATGGGAAAAAGGTAAATCAAGTTAACATTATCTCTATTGCTTCCAATCAATAGAATACAAAATAACATAAATTATGAAAATTATTTGATTCAAAGACAATTTGATCCAAAACTTGTCAGTCATGTAATACCACCAATTCATCCTTAGTAACAAAAGTTTTGTTCTTGTTTACAAGATTTAGTAAAATCATTTTCACATTCCTCGATACTGTTGTATCTTTTAATAGCTTCATATACTCAAGTCTGGGGTGTTGTTACTCCCAAAACTTCCATAGGTTTATATTTGTACAATATCCTTTCTTCTTACTCAATAGACTAGCATGCCATCTGTTGATGACTTCATTTGTTATACTTCTGATACTATTGGTAATAGTTAACTATAAAACTGTGGTAGTTTCAATTTTTCCAAATCTTCTGAAGCTGGAAAGTATACAAACAAAAGTTAAATTTACTGGAACAACTTAGAAATCAACCTAGCTAGAAAATTTGACTAATTTTCCAAGGTTAATTGAACTTAATTCCATTGAGCAATGATTGTACCTACACCAGCATACATATCTATATGATTGATAAGATAACTACATCAGATCATTGTATGTTTTCTCAACTTCTCTATTGGTCAAGTCTTAGTAGTTTTGAATCAGGAGTAATAATTTCATGTATAATAAAATTGAGAATGGAAATGGGGAATGTGCCAAAGAGACAACAACCGGACCATAGAAAAAAACAACAGCAGAAGGTCACCAACGTCTTCAATGTAGCGAGAAATTCCCGCACCCGGATATATTTGTTATCAGAAGCTGGTAATACAAATAGTTTTAACTTACTTCTAACTGTGGTGAAGATCTAAAACAAATACATCTTGTACTTAAGATATATTCATAACTTGAGTTTTAACTGGCGAGTTTATTAACAAACATGTGTTATTGCTTTACTCATAACTTGAGTTAGCCAGTGTGCATAAATCAAGGTCATGTGTTCCTTCTTTGATGTATTTGTTTACAATAAACTTCAAATATTTCAAGCAGTGTGATTTTTCCAGAACAAGGCATTATCTTGTCGTAATAAAAGATACATCGAAAATAAACTTTTATCTTACACTTAAAAGTATTCAAAAACAGAAATTTGTGGTATGAGATATTGAACTAACACCATGACACACAGATTCTTAGACCAATAAACTTCAAAAGTCATAATTCTATACATTATTTAGTCAGAAAAGGGTTAATTTCAATCTGATATACCTATGTTTTCAGTAAATGAACCTCATACATAAATAGACAAAATGTTTACCTGTTTAAGATAGGAGGAGTTTATGGCCTCATTTTTACAGCTCTCCTGGTCTGATTTATTTGAAGCATCAGTTGATAGGTTATCTTTGTTAAATGTAGGTACACCTAAAATATATATTAATTATAAACCAAAAAATTAAATGTAAAAATGGAAATACTCTTTCTATTTAGAATAATTAGTCCACTGTACAAATGTTAAACTGGTCACATGTTAATATAACTGTTATCCAATAACAATTACAGGCTCCATATAGTCATGTATAGTATTTTTCTTGGAGAGTACATGAACAAAGTCTGCAGTGTGACAACAATTCAAACTCCCCACTTTTGCTAATGATTTAAACTTTTAAAAAATACTTAAATCTTACAAATTTAGGCTGACTTTATATTTGTATATGATTTACACTCAACACTAGAAATTAAGATTAAGTTTACAATAAGTTCAATTTCTCAGGGGGAATCAGTTCTCTTATTATCACACCTGAGAGCAGATATATAATACTTGGTTTTCTTCACCTATAAGGACTCATTCCCCATTTAATTATAATTAAGTTAAACATAAAATCCAATTATTTTCCTTCCCTTTCCTTAATTCATTAAAAAGTTTCATTTTTTTTTCTTTCCCTTTGGTTTTAAACGACTTGATCTTAATCTAAGAAAAACTTATTTTTAGATTTATAACTTGACTTACAGAAATACTTTTCATTTTCCTCATCACTAGCCTCTTTATCATGTGAACTTCCACCGGGCATTGTCCATTTCTGATATTCTGTCTCTTTCCCCCAACTTGCACATGTTCCATGACTTGTTTGTTCATAATGTGATGGCTCTGTTGCCTCTTGATCCGTTGAATGACTGTAAGCCATGCCTATGTTTTTATTTTTTGTATCGAGATAAGTAGAGTTACCATGTGATGCCATATTGTTAGAAATTTCAGTAGTACATGTGGCTGGATGTGAATATTCTTTTTTCCACTGTTCTGTAGTATTCTGATGTAAGGAATTACTTTGAGATAGCCATTTATCTGAATGTTCTGAGGTATTTTGTTGCAAGGATTTACTCTGAAATGATCCCTTGTTCCATTGTCTTGTTGTTTCAAACTGTTTTCTTCTATCATGTTTGTTGTGGGCTACTCTCATATCCAGTTCTTTGTAAAACTTTTCAAATGCTTCAACTGCTCCTTTCTTAGAAATAAACCTCACGAAGATCATTCTGAAATGATAGTACTATTGTCACAGAATAGAAGTTCCTTCATAATGCAAGTTCCAAAAGGAAAAATTATTCTGGAATATTATTTCCACAGGAATAAATATTACAGTACATGTTCCTAATGGAATTAATGGTGCAGAATATTTGATCCTACAGAAACAGATATTATGACAATGTTTATAACAAAGTTTTGATTAGAACTTCTGTCAGGTGGAACAAATATACATTGACACTATTACAATAGTTATACAACAATCCCTGACATGAGGGAATAGGTTACTTAATAACACTGAAAACACCTTGTGAATTGTTGAACTTTCTCAAGAAATTGTGTCACCTGACACCTGACACTTAATTGGTTTTAGAAATCAAGTAAAAATAGATAAAAAATCATAGCAGATACCCAAATAATGATTGAGGCCAAAGCCTAATGGTCATTTAATAAGAAAATCAGCCTCAAAGCAGCAACAAATAATCAGGACCTCATAAGCAATATTCATGTCATGTTTGGTTACATTCCATTTAGTGGTTCTCTAAAGGAAGTTATTCAAATGTATTTCTCTTATGGTTCTATGGTATACTAGGTCCCCCACTGGTGGCCATATTTGATGAGGCAGTCGCTTAAAAAAAAGCACATGACCAGCAGCACATAAGAAACATTCATGCCATGTTTGGTTACATTCCATTTAGTGGTTTTCTAAAAGAAGACATTTGTTTGTATTTCTTATAGGATCTTATATTAAACTTTAGTCCCCACTGACGGCCATCTTGGCTGATGGATTGGCTTCAAAGTAAAGACACTTGGCCAGCACCTCATAAGGAACATTCATGCCATGTTTGGCTCCATTCCATTTAATGGTTCCCTTGTAGAAATTTAGAAATGTAAAAAATAACGACAAATACAACAGACAACAGACGCCACATGATAAAATAGCTCACATGGCCCTTTGAGCCAGGTGAGCTGAAAACAAGAGGCTGTCACAACGACAGCAAACCGGATTTATTAACATTTATTTGTGTCCTGGTAATATCACAAGAACCATTACTGATGAATGGTGAAAGTGAAAATCGTCAATATCAAATTTGACCTCCATTTTGTCATCAGTATCAACATATTAAAATTTGAAAAGCTTAGATTGAATGATTCATGAATAAATTCAACAACGTGAATGGAAACGCCATTTTACGATCTTTCACGAACCATAACTCCTGAACGGTAAATGTCAAAATCGTCATTATTGAACTTGACCTCTATTTTGTCATCAGTAACAACATATTAAAATTTCAAAAGCTTTGGTTGAATAGTTCATGAGAAAATGCACGGACATGACGGGAAACACCATTTTTCAATCTTTCAAGAACCATAACTCCTGAACGGTAAAAGTCAAAATCGTCATTATTAAACTTGACCTCCATTTTGTCATCAGTAACAGCATATTAAAATTTCGGAAGCTTTGGTAAAACAGTTCATGCATAAATGCACGGACACGACTGGAAACTCCATTTTTCAATCTTTCAAGAACCATAACTCCTGAACAGTTAAAAAGCTTTGGTTGAACGGTTCATGAGTTAATGCACAGACAACATTTGATTGCCGCCCGCCGACCGCCTGCCCGCCCGGCCGTCGCCGTACATTTCCAAATCAATAACAGACATTTTTGTCACAAAAATCCAGTCAACAAAATGACAACTAACCCCAACAACCTAAAGACTTTAAACAATTATCATGTTTTGTTGTTTTTGTACTGTATTCAGTTTTACCATTGGAAAACCTGTAAATTCTTCAGGTATAGTAAATACATTGAATTGTTCTACTGATACATCAAAGGCTTCAATAAAATAAAATCAGTAAAACATTTGAACCACTATCCTGTTTACTCCTAAAAAAGAAAGAACCAGGTGCTCCGCTGGGCGCAGCTTTATATGACCACAGAGGTTGATCCCTGAACAGTTGGGGCAGGTATGGACAAAAAATTTAAGCGTGATACAGCTCTGAATTTGGATTGTGATCAAATTTTTGACATTATATGTTTTTTTTTACACAAAACAAATGTCAAGCCACTCCATCATCATCATCATCATCTCAATTAAAATTTTAAATGGACTTTGCAACAATAAACACTCATTTAAATACATCAGAAAATTATAAAAATAGAAAATGACATGATAGTCATGTCTGGCAAATTTCCAACATACATTATCTAAAAACATTTTAGAAAAGATAAGGAAAAAAAGCTTCATCAGCAACATTTTATATTGGCAAATTTCCAATGAAGTTATTTACATAAAGTTATTGGCAAATAAAAATAGAAAATGACATCATAGTCATGTCTGGCAAATGTCCAACATACATTATCTAAAAACATTTTAGATAAGATAAGGAAATTAGCTTCATCAGCAACATTTTATATTGGCAAATTTCCAATGAAGTTATTTACATAAAGTTATTAGCAAATAAAAATAGAAAATGACATCATAGTCATGTCTGGCAAATTTCCAACATATATTATCAACTACTATTCTATACAAAGAAAGATAACTCCAATTGAAAATTAATTGCTATTGCACAATATTGTGCAATTAGATATTTCTTGCTATTGTGCAATACTGTGCAATTGAAAATTTCTTGCTATTGCACAATACGATATGGAATCCTGATTTGGACCAACTTGAAAACTGGACCCATAATCAAAAATCAAAGTACATGTTTAGATAAAGCATATCAAATAAGCCCAAGAATTTAATTTTTGTTAAAATCAAACTTAGTTTAATTTTGGACCCTTTGGACCTTAATGTAGACCAATTTGAAAACTGGACCAAAAATTAAGAATCTACATACACAGTTAGATTTAGCATATGAAAGAACCCATTTATTAAATTTTTGATGAAATCAAACAAAGTTTAATTTTGGACCCCATTTGGACCAACTTGAAAACTAGGCCAATAATTAAAAATCTAAGTACATTTTTAAATTCAGCATATCAAAGAACCCCAAGGATTCAATTTTTGTTAAAATCAAACTAAGTTTAATTTTGGACCCTTTGGACCTTAATGTAGACCAATTTGAAAACGGGACCAAACATTAAGAATCTACATACATAGTTAGATTCGGCATATCAAAGAACCCCAATTATTCAATTTTTGATGAAATCACACAAAGTTCAATTTTGGACCCTTTGGGCCCCTGTTTCCTAAACTGTTGGGACCAAAACTCCCAAAAATAATGCTTATTTGGGCCCCTTTTTGGCCCCTAATTCATAAACTGTTGTGACCTCAACTCCAAAAATCAATCCCAACCTTCCTTTTGTGGTCATAAACCTTGTGTTTAAATTTCATTGATTTCTATTTACTTATACTAAACTTATTGTGCGAAAACCAAGAATAATGCTTATTTGGGCCCTTTTTTGGCCCTTAATTCCTAAACTGTTGGAACCAAAACTCCCAAAGACAATCCCAACCGTCCTTTTGTGGTCATAAACCTTGTCAAAATTTCATAGATTTCTATTCACTTAAACTAAAGTTATAGTGCGAAAACCAAGAAAATGCTTATTTGGGCCCTTTTTGGCCCCTAATTCCTAAAATGTTGGGACCAAAACTCCCAAAATCAATCCCAACATTCCTTTTGTGGTCATAAACCTTGTGTTAAAATTTCATTGATTTCTATTCACTTTTACTAAAGTTAGAGTGCGAAAACTAAAAGTATTCGGACGACGACGACTACGCAAAATGACGCAGGACGACGACGACGACGCCAACATGATAGCAATATACGACCAAATAATTAAAATTTTTGCGGTCGTATAAAAATGAAATACAACATTATTTTTGTTTTATTCAATCACCATGATGACTTGGTTGATTGATATAATATGCTGGGGTCTCAACATATACGTAAAATGTTATTTTGTTCAGATTTGGTGTTTCTTACTGTTGCATGTGTTGTAATTAGAAGACTGGCAAGCTGATATTTCTGGAATATTGTCATTAATGTTGGAGACTATCGCTCAAAACAAAGGGTTGGTAGGTATGATAAAAAGGATATATAAAGGATTATTTTTTTCAAATTGATTGATGATTTTGTAAATATCTCAGGAATAAGAATTGTATGGAATAAAAAAGTAGAAACAAGAGTGCACAAGCTGAAATGTCTCGCCTTCTTTACTAATCATTGATATTATGTTGATAGACCTGAATATAAAGCTTTATTACAACTGTCACATAAACTCAACATTAACCAAGAAAACAAAACGTTGATCAATGAACCATGAAAATTAGGTCAAGGTCAGATGAACCATGCCAGGCAGACATGTACAGCTAACAATTCTTCAATACAACAAATATACATGTACCGTAGTTGACTTATTGCTTATAAATTAAGAAAAACAGACCAAAACACAAACACCCAACACTTAGCAATGGACCGTGAAAATGAGGTCAAGGTCAAATAAAACCTGCGTAACAGACATATAGATCATAAAATATTTCCATACACCAAATATAGTTGACCTAATGCATAAAGTATAAGAAAAATAGACCAAAACTCAAAAACTTAACTTTGACCACTGAACCATGAAAATGAGGTCAAGGTCAGATGACACCTGTCAGCTAGACAGGTACATCTTACAATCATTCCATACAACAAATATAGTAGACCTACTGCATATAGTATAAGAAAAACAGACCAAAACACAAAAACTTAACTATAACTACTGAACAATGAAAATGAGGTCAAGGTCAGATGACACCTGCCAGTTGGACATGTACACCTTAAATTCCTTCCATACACCAAATATACTAGACCTGTTGCATATAGTATCTGAGATATGGACTTGACCACCAAAACTTAACCTTGTTCACTGATCCATGAAATGAGGTTGAGGTCAAGTGAAAACTGTCTGACAGGCATGAGGACCTTGCAAGGTACGCACATACCAAATATAGTTATCCAATTACTTATAATAAGAGAGAATTTAACATTACAAAAAATCTTTTTTTTCAAGTAGTCACTGAACCATGAAAATGAGGTCAAGGACATTGGACTTGTGACTGACGGAAAGTTCATAACATGAGGCATCTATATACAAAGTATGAAGCATCCATGTCTTCTACCTTCTAAAATATAAAGCTTTTACGAAGTTAGCTAACGGCGCCGCCACCGCCGTAGCCGCTGCCGGATCACTATCCCTATGTCGAGCTTTCTGCAACAAAAGTTGCAGGCTCGACAAAAATTAATCAGTCCGAAAAATAACAAATTTCAACTACCTACCCTGAGGTAAAATGAAACCTCTCTGAAGTCATTAATCATATTACTTACCCTGTGGTAAAATGAACCTCTCTGAAGTCATTAATCATGTTGAATTTCTCAGCAACAGCCTACAAAATGATAAAAAACTGGATTTTTATCAAATTTATTACAATCTTCGTAACCGCAATGAAGGGCAATAACTCCTAAATATCTTGGATATAGAAGATAAGTTTATACACAAAATGAATCAATCTTAAATAGAATGTTTTTTATTTTTCATTTGTACTAAATCAATGAAATGAACCTGTCTTGTCATTGTGCAAATGTGTCTTAACTGTTAAAAATTTCTGGACCCTTAACAGATACTTTATATATATGTATATATGTTTCATTCATTAAGGCCTTTTAAATTGGAATTTATTACAATATCAACAATTACATCGCTTGTATACATTATGTTACAATAACTTTTTTTACTTTCATATGTTCACCAAGCCTCAGACTATAAATTTGATAATTTAACTATCTCAATTAGATAAATCTGATAATCAACACTACTACAATGAATAGACAAAAGATCTTTAATTTAAGACTAACCTTCCATCTAACATTGGTTAAAAGTTAAATGAAGTTCAATTTATATCAAGAAAAAAAGATGTTGTGTATATATCAATGAGACCATAGCAAAACAACAACATCCAATAATTCTACACAACTGTTACAGCATAGAAGTTGCAGGGTTATACCACTCTCCCAGATCTACAATAGAGGAGGTATGAGGGTGAAACCACTGTTACAGCATAGAAGTTACAGGGCTATACCACTGTCCCAGGATAGAGGAGGTATGATGGTGAAACCACTGTTACAGCATAGAAGTTACAGGGCTATACCGCTGTCCCAGAATAGAGGAGGTATGAGGGTGAAACCACTGTTACAGCATAGAAGTTACAGGGCTATACCACTGTCCCAGGATAGAGGAGGTGCGATGGTTACACAACTGTTACAGCATAGAAGTTACAGGGCTATAACACTGTCCCAGGATAGAGGAGGTATGAGGGTGAAACCACTGTTACAGCATAGAAGTTACAGGGCTATACCACTGTCCCAGAATAGAGGAGGTATGAGGGTGAAACCACTGTTACAGGATAGAAGTTACAGGACTATACCACTGTCCCAGGATAGCAAAGGTTTCAGGGTTACACGGAAGAGGTTTAAGGGCTACCAAAATGTTTGTCATTGTCTTTATTAACTTGCCATGAGTCAAGAGCATGTAATTCAGTGTTTGATTTTTGGTTGCTACATATTTTCTTAATTTTTATTAAGGCATATGATATGTCACTTATTTACTTTTGAAATTTGGTACCTGAGATGATGTTCCAGGAGGTTCATTATCTCTTGGATAACACAGACTGTAACGTCCACGTATATCTGGCTTTAACTCATTATAACATGAGTCATTCTCTGTTGCCAGACTTGATGCTGATTTTGTTATAACTTGGCAACCATCATCTTCTTTCTTCTCTTTAAAAGTTTAATGAAATTTAAAAATAAAACAAACAGTATATTTGGGTCAAAAAAAAATATATGTCTGTTTCCTGTTCCTGACCGACCCTGACTCAAAACCCCCGACCCTGTTTCCGGTCCGATCCAGATCTGTATCTTACTATGCCCTAACAATCAAAACGGATGCTCCCAGCACAAATGCACAAATGTGCTACAATTAAGGTTTTAAAAATGTCGGCACTGGGAGGATAATTGAATTAAAGCTTTATTAAAGAGATTAAATCATTTTTAGGTACAGGACCCTAACCAGACATGACATTTAACCGACTGCAAATCTGACAGGAAGTGCCAAAAATTTTTTTTTTAAATCCCGACCTACTGACCCTGATTATTTGCCTTAGCAGCAGGAAACAGACATATATTTTTGTTTGGCCTTAAGAGATAACTGCATTGTATTTGAAGCTTTGCTGCCTTCCATCACAAGTTTTACTGTCGCAAAATTAGTTTACCCAGCTGCGCATAGCGGAGACAGGTAAACCGTATTTCTGACAGTACAACTATCGATGGGTGTAAGTACAATCAAACTAAGTTTGAACCTCAAACTAATTGCAACAGAATATGTATCAGTTCTTATCTATAGCATTTAGCCCCAAATATACATAGAAAAAAGTCCCATAAAATCTTTCTTGAGGAAAAACTCAAAATCTGCATTTTTAATTTCCTATGGAAAATAACATTGGAAAGGGAGATAACTCTGCAAAAATGGGTCTTTTTTTCAGTTTTTGGTTGATTTTCTTAAAAATTCAAGCAAAGTATGATACTTTGATGGGGTTATAAGTTTGTATTTGACTATATGATATCATCTTCTGCTCATGAAATGTACTAAACTGAAGTGTTATGGGTATTTTTATATTTTTTTGCTCATTTTTCATTAAAGATTGCAAATTTATGGCTTTGTGTGACCATTTTGAAAAAAATAATGTGAAAATTTGGTATTGTTTATATCTGTAAATTATATTTGTTCAGCATCTACCTTGTTTAAAGAAACTTTAAACCACAAAAAGAAGAATATATGCTTAAATAGTTTTATTAAATTTAAGATTCTTTGCCTTGACATGTAGAAAAAATTAATACATGGTCAACTAATGAATTATGAAGTCTATATTGTAGCATGATAAAAAATATGGAAACACCTTTAGAGTTGTTTTTTATACTCTAAAGACTGCTAAAATAACAAGAATCTGTTGAATAGATGCGGCAAGTTTATAATTTTGTATCAATTTTTATTGATATTTCTGCCATTTTTTGCAGAGTTATCTCCCATTTAAATGCAAATCTCCATTTCTATTTCAAAGTTGTGATATTTTGGTTTTCCTCAAGTTAGATTTTGTAGAACTTTTTTCCGTGTATATTTGGGGTATAATGCTAAAGATTAATAAACAGCTGCGCCATGAGCGCATGATACGCCCGACGTCTTATGTGGAAGTCTTATGCAATAATCATCAATAGTTTATGAGAAAGTTTTAAGCAATAACCATATATTGTTTTAGAGACACGGCGGGACATGTGAAACCCCCGACCCTGTTTTTTTTTACAAAAACTAAATATTACCAAAATAAAATTTTGAATCAAAACCAAAAAGTATACAGATCTTTAGATTAATAGAACAAAGTGTGTAAAGTTTTAAGCAATAATCATAAATCGTTTTTGAGATACGGCACAACATGTAAAAAAAACCCTCCCCCTTTTTTACAAAATACTAATAACTCAAAAATGAAATTTTGAATCATCACCAAAAAGTATACAGATATTGAGATTAATATAACAAAGACATGTGTAAAGTTTTAAGCAATAATCATAAATAGTTTTTGAGATATGGCGCGACATGTAAAAAAACCCTCCCCCTTTTTTACAAAATACTCAATAACTCAAAAATGAAATTTTGAATCATCACCAAAAAGTATACAGATATTGAGATTAATATAACTAAGAAGTGTTTAAAGTTTTAAGTCATAATCAAGAATCGTTTTTGAGATACAGTGCGACATGTGAAAAAAACACACCCCTGTTTTAGTTATAAAGTGCCGTAACTCAAAAAGTTTAAATCTTATTTTCACCAAAAAGTATACAGATCATTTGACCATCATAAGAAACAACTGTATTAAGTTTCATGAAATTTGGATAAGTCGTTCTCAAGTTACGGTGCGACATGTTTACGCCGGACAGACGGACAGACGGACAGACGGACAGACAGACAGACAGACAGACGGACGGACACCGGACATTTGTATACCATAATACGTCCCGTCAAAATTTTGACGGGCGTATAAAAACCTAAAAATCTTCTGTTGCAATCAACGTTAGGGTCAAATTTATGCTAGATTGACTGGACTATGTCCACAAATCTTCAAAAACAATACAGTTATCTCTATTCTAACACAAAACATGTTAATTATTCAATTTCGATCATTAAATCAGTGTTAAATTTTCATTTTAGTAAGTTATGCAAGATGTTATGTTCTTTTGCCCCAAAACTAGGTTACGACATAGGTATGCTTCCCTTGTCAAACCTAAACACCGGTTGTTTCTGGCTTCTTTGCTGCATCAGAATGCAATAAAATTTCATAAAAAGAAGATTTTTAGGTGCAACATGTGAGTTTTTTATTGCTTATTATTGTAGAAATTACATGTCAATTCATTCTGCAATTCAAAATGTCGGCTTCCTTAGTTACAGACAAGGAGCTAGAGAATTGCACACTTACTGTCATCCGATCAGAACCATTGATACAAAATAATTGCATTAGAATATTTAATTCATTGATTGATTGGTTGAAGACGTGACATCAGCCAACATTGGTTTTAATTTGACCAAGATGATAATCAACATGAAATGTATTTTGAAGTAATGATTGTAAATTTGTTATATTTGATAATGTTAATGGTGAGCTTTTAAATTTTCCATTATAACTAGGACCATTATATCTGACTTGTAAATATGAAGTTAGTCAATATCGAACTCGAACTTCATTTTGTAATCAGTAACATCTTAAAATATGAAACGCATTGGTTAAAGGGATCTTCAGATGTTGCACAGAAGCAACATAATTTTGAGCTAGTTTCCAATCCATTCTGGACCATTACATATGAATCTCATTTTGTAATCAGTAACAACATCTAAAAATTTGCAAAAGCATTGGTTGAAGGGTTCGTCAGATAAAGCAATGAAACTCATCAACTTAAAAACACTTAGAAATGAACCAGTCAAGTTACTGGATTTTTTTATGTTGAGCACAATTTAGCACTGTGAGTAATAACTTTTTTTTTATATCCAGAAGCCTTGGTGTTTTACCTTTGTCCAATGATGCTACAGATAAACGAGCTTTTATAAATCTTCCTCTGTGACAAATTTCATTTATTTTTCTTACACAATCTTCAGCCTGGGATAACTGTCTGAATTTAACAAAAGCAAACCTGTATAAAGAAAAGCTATTTTTAGACTATATGTTGACTATGTGGTTGTATGTGATTTTACAGATCACTTTTAATAGAAAAAACCACACATAACTAACATGAATGATTTGATTATTTCATATAAAAATTTCTTTATTTTTTTTCACTCTGAGTCTAAGATTGTGATTGATAATATTTGACTTGCTAATTTGGTTATTTTCTTGGTAGGAATGTTCTTATAATGATTCACTTTGTTTGTTTGTTGTTGTTTTTTTTCTTTCTATTTAACTTAAAATTGGAAATACTTGGGTTTCACAATCATACATTCCAAAACCATCTCCTTTATCTACTCAGCACAATGCAATCATACTTGGCGTCCATTTGTCTCATCTATTTTTCTTATTCCATTATACGTAATCATCTTTTATACTTTTCAAGAAACCTAACTCACCTATTATACTATTAGTTATTTACATACCTGTCAACTGACCCGTATTCTGCGGGTGTGACCAGAGATTTTCACAATTCTGAGGGATCACCCGGAACACCCGCCGGGTCATTGAAATAACCCGGGAATTCCGAAAATGACCCGATTTCACCCGTATTTCTTAGCCTTGAGATTGATTTCATAAGTAATATTCCTTTGAAATACCGGCAAATTCGTAATTCTTCCATGAACAGGAAGTTCATCTAGCTATGTAAACTGTCAAATTAAGTGACCCATTAAGTGCATGGCTTCACTTGACAGCTTTGGTGTCAAACACACTGTTAATTAACACCAATTACCTTAGGCTTAGCTTTAGGTTGTAAATAAATTGCACCATGTGGTTTACAAACTGAACTAGAGTTCCTTCCCCTTATTTGTCACCATTCAAAATTATTCCTTATATTTACGTTTTATGGGTGAAAAAGATTAAATCATTAAAATATAAAATTCAAATACATATTGAAAAATAACTTTTCATTATTTTTATACCTTTATACAATTTTTTTTAAAAAGTTGAAAATTATTTTTTACATAAATTTATACTTCCTGTAACTATACTTTATCATAGTCTAATTTCCTTGTTGAATGAAATAGTCAACAGTCTCTAATTTCCTTGTTGAATGAAATAGTCAACAGTCTCAAACATTTAAGAATTACATTAAATTCTAGTGTTTGATGATTGTAGTATTTTCTCTCAAAAAGTAAAGCACATAACACTGAGTTACACAAATTTATAAAAATCTTTAAAAGTGCAATGAAATAATACTTAATAAGATTTAAAATGACTAAACAAAGTGAACATGCATTGATGTTTTGGTATCTTTGATATACATTATAAGAAAATGTACCATAAATACTGAAATTCAGCTCGAAAAAGTTCGTACGTGTTATGACCTGAGATTTGATTCTTCAATACAAGTCATGACCTGCATTTTCATCATCACAGGTTGACAGGTATGCATTTAGATAAAATTGTGGAGAGTTGTCCAAATAATAATATTTTACACAGCAGTCTCATCTCTTTTATTGCTCATCTATTTAGCTAAGTACAAATGTACTTACACTTTTCTTCTGTCATCCTTATTCGTTCTAACTCTCACAATTGTAGGGTGAAAATCTTTTACTAATTCTTCAACATCAGGCTTCAATATATATGAAAACAATTATCTTAAAAGCAGTGAAATCAATATATAAAAGTTTCTCTCAAATAGTTAAATCTGTTTTCACAGAGATAGGTCTCACTTTTTGGTAATTTGGATAATGCAAATATTGAAATTAAAATAGCAACACTTTAACATGTAGGTTTTGAAAATATTCAAGGTCAATGAACCCTGCCTGAAGGTACATGGCTAAACAATCGCCATGGAAATTAGATGTGCCAATGCTAATACAACTGCATACCAATTACCATTGACTTATTATAAATAGTTCCTTTTAAATAAACCTAAACACAGACTAAAAAAAATTGAGAATGGAAATGGGGAATGTGTCAAAGAGACAACAACTCGACCAAAGAGCAGAAACCAGCCAATGGGTAAACTTAGCAAAGTCAATAAACCATAACTGAGAGGGTGAGTCAAATAATCTCTCTAGAGGCTAAAGATGACAATAGCGGACATAGTCCATTTAGTACAGATGATCCAAAGCGTTGAAAATATAATGTGCCACTGGGTTGAATAAAACCTTTTAGAGGCAGATATTAATCACAATTAATTATTTGATATATATTATTTACCTTCGTCACAGATTCTTCCAGATTTCCAATATACACCTCTATATCTGTAAATGTAAAAATAGGACTTTTTGATAAAACATCCTACAACTAAATGGGTGATACATCACATATAAAGATGAAATTATAGGAATCTAGGTATTAATAATACTGTGGTTTCAATTTTGTCGTTGGGACTAATTTTGGGACTGAAGAAAACTTCTCTTTTTTACATTTGGTGACTATTGATATTTAATTGAACATTCAAATTCATGGTTCACCTATTCCTACTAAATAAAACTGGTATACCAAACAAATATTAATGAATTTACATGTAAAAATATTTTTATTTCTTTTGTAAAGTTCTAGCTGATAGTATGCACACATATTACCATTATACTGATTTCCTGGTATCTGGTTTACTAACAAAGACTTAGTATATTCAGTACTGTCCTCATTCACTGAAGAGTTATCTAACTTGGATGATGCATCGGAATCTGTATGTTTCTCTTGAAATGGTGAGGATCCTTTCACTACATTGTTGGGAATATTATGTGTACTGTTAGGTGTCTTTGTATGCCTCAGATCGCTCTCAATCTCTATTGGTGTACCTGGTATTGGTGAGTTAGATGTAATAGACTCACAATCATCACCTCGTACACCAAGTAAATCATTCATAGACTTGCAAAAACTATCTGGAAAAATTACAAATCATCACAAAATGGCATTAGAAATTATGTTACTTAATAAACTATGAACTGAAGTGATCTTAACTTATATAAAAGAGTTAATTAGGTGATTGTTGCTGCTAATAAAGCCTTTCTTTCTTTTTTAAAGGATATTCAAAAGATAATTTTAAAAGTTCTCAATTTCAATGAAACTGCCTTTTATAGAGAGACTATGAAGAGCCTGTGTTGCTAGTTGTTTTTCTTTTTTGCATCTTCAACAATGGACATTTGCCAACATTCAAAAAAGGGTGTAAACAAGAGTTCATACACTGAAATATCTTGCCTGCTTTACTTTAATCTTGATTGAATTTATGTTGAAAGTTTGATTATCAATGATTACTGAAAATGAGGTTATGGTCAAGGTCAGATGTCAGATGAATTATGTCAAACATACATATTTTTATCCATCTAATGAGTTCAGCCTTTTTCAACTGATTTTTATAGTTGTTCTTATATATCTTGTACTGTTAAACTACTGTCCCAGGTAAGGGGGAAGGTTGGGATCCCACTAACATGTTTAACCCCGCCACATTCTGTGTGTATATGCCTGTCCTAAGTCAGGAGCCTGTAATTCAGTGGTTGTCATTTGTTTATGTGTTGCATATTTGTTTTTCATTTATTTTTTGTACATAAATTGGCCATTAGTTTTCTCGTTTTAATTGTTTTAAATTGTCATTTCGGGGCTTTTTATAACTATGCGGTATGGGCTTTGCTCATTGTTGAAGGCCGTACGGTGACCTTATATAGTAGTTAATTTCTGTGCCATGTTGGTCTCTTGTTGAGAGTTGTCTCATTGGCAATCATACCACATCTTCTTTTTTTATATGTACACATAATATAGATGACCTATTCCTTGTATTATTTGATAAACTAACAAAACCACAAAAACTTTAAGAGTTTAAGAGACAGTAGTCGATCTCAACACTGAACATTTTTGCTGTATCAAATTATCCTATTCTAAGTAGGATTTTGTATTCAAGACAAAATTTGTATTTCTCTCTATATATGTTTTCTATTTGTAGCCAATTGTTAGCCAATGAGACAACTATCCACAAGAGATCAAAATGACACAGAAATTAACAACTACAGGTCACTGTACAGCCTTCACCAATGAGCAAAGCCTATACCTCATAGTCAGCTATAAAGAGCCATGTTGGTTGACAGGCAGACGACATTAGAACCTCATAATGATCATTAATAAGAAAAGCATATCTGACCTACAGTAAAAATGCTTTATATACAATAACAAAAGTTGTAAATGAGACTAAATGATAACACACAAGAAGGATTATTTAAGCAAATATTGATATCTAGGGAAAATATCCAATGAATTGGTTCATATCTTTTTTTCATTTGTTTTTGTTGGATAGTTATCTTATTATCAATCATACCACACCTGAATGACCATTTTGAAATATGACTTGTAACATTTTATCATTGAATAATTCAAAACAGTTGATATTTTGATTGTTTTATCAGCATGCTGCATGGTAATAGAAACTAATTACATTTTTTAAACACTGCTGGGTGACTATTGCTATTTGTTGATATATGTTTACTAAATTATAATCCTGGTACCTTTGATAACTATTGACCATTCCCCCTACACAAACTGTAGTTATAGTTAATATAAATGAAGTTTAAAAATAGACACAGGTCATAACACCATGACATGTGATTTGAAATTTAAATATAGTAAAGGGTATTTCCAAGTAATAGTTACCAAGTACAACAGTGTCTGACATTTTTGTCTAAAAATGTAAAATATTGACTAGAAATCAATAAGCAGATAAAACTCAGGTTAGTAAATACTTTTTTTTTTTTTTATCTCATCTCTTTCATTTGAACCTTTTTTTTTTGTCTATTTTTTACTATCTCTAAAAATGAAAGTTGACAACCTCTCTAAATTTCAAGTACCAGTAAACAACATATAAATAGACTACAGTCATTGTATAATCCTATTCTCTTACAATTCTTAAAGTTTAGGTTGAAATGACCTTCTTAATAGAAAAAAGAAAATGAGGTATGAGTGCTTTAAGACTGCCATACCCATTTCAGTTTCACTCTGTGGTAAGACCTTTTGTGGTAAATGTGTTCACTGCGATCTAAGTCGTTACATGTGGGTTACATCTATGAGCATCCAAGTCAAGAAACAGGACGAATCAAAGTGCTTGTAAGCACTGAATGGTTAAGATTGCTTCAATTTATCAGTGGGAAGCAAAATTAAATATTGCATTGGTTGTAGTGGATTTAACAGCAATTCTAGACAAAGGAAGATAACTCCAATTTGTTTAAAGATGACTTTAACCATGACATCATTTATTTTTTTAGAACAAATATTAGATTCCTGCACCTTGCAAAAGTTATGTAATTTTCTTGAAAAGGGAAACATCATTTTGTGCCTTGAATATCTGAGCATATATTACATCCGTAATTTTCTTGAAATGTTCATGGATAGGATGTATAGAATGTTATGATCCATGCACTATATTTTGTGTATCGAAAAGGTATTGATCAGCCTTGGAAGATTCAGGGGCGGTATGCATAAAACTACTACAGTTAAGATTTGTTCCTAACGGACAGATTTTTCTACATGTACATGTCCAACGATAAATTAGTACTACGATTGGAATTCAAGTGGTTTTATGCATACAGGCCCAGATATAAAGTCAGTCCCATAAGGCTTTGATTGCATTGCATGCAATCTCTACCTATAAATGGTCTATATTGATGACTGTTGCCCAAGGTGATCCAATCCCTTGATTCCCATATATCTTAGCTTTATTGACATCAATTAGCAGCAGGGTATAACTCACTTGCATAAAATGTGCATATTTCCACAAATAAACAAAATTATTCTTTTTCTGAAATCAATACAGCATGGTATTTGTTTAAAGTGTTTATTTTTTATTGCCTGTAGAATGGATAGAGATGACCGTAGACGTTACTTCATTGTTGGTTCTGTTATACTAGAGATTGTTACACCAGTTTTCAGACAGAGGCTAGAGAAGGACTACAAAAGTAAAGGGTTAGGATGTCTACAAGATTTCATCAACAGTAAACCTGTCATACACATCCTGTTTCATCTCCGCCATAAAAATACCCAGTGTTGTGTGGACAGCGCAAACTGTGTGAATCATGGTCCACTTCCTCTTAACTACAACCAATGGGATCTATTGTATACAGAGAAACCAACACCAGGCTTCCATCACTGTTTCTGCAAGTATTCAGCCAAAGCTATCACACTAGATGACCTTGACATAACCTTGGCAAGTCTGATTTTGATGAACTGCTGCAATCTTTCACCAAATGAGTTTTCATTGATTTCTGATCTTCGGCAGTTTAAGAATAATTACCTTAGCCACAACACAAAAGGTGCAATCACTCAAGCCGAGTACACAACACTATTTGGAGATCTTACAAAATATGTTCTTCAACTTGACCCCAGTAAACAAGATGACTTCATTAGAATACAGAACAGATCACTGGATGATTCACTGTGTAACAAATATGTTGTTTGTCTCCTGGACATTCATCAGAAACTTGAAGAGGTATGTATTTATTTAATATTGTTTTTGACAGTACGGTTTCCAGGGTGTTTATAAAAGATTTTCATATATCAAATTTCAATTCTTCAATTATTGTTTATGTCTGCGGTGAATGGGGACAAGGCATCAAGTTTAATCCTTGTAAATCTGTATGTTTACATTCCGAAATTCTCAAAATTTAGATTGCTTCAACCAAATGTTATCAATTACCACAAAAACAGTTAAATTTTGAAATTTTGAAATTTGATTATGTCATTTTTACCCATTTAGAGTTATACCTCTTTAAAAATGGTAAAATAATTGCTGGATTTTTTTGCCTCAACCAAATGTTATGAATACTATACATAATGTTTATTACTACAAAACATAGATCAAGTTAGAATTTTGGTTCTGTCACTTTTAGTTAAGGGCATATGTTAAAGTTACAGGGGAAGTAATGACCTTGCTAACGTAAAATGTTATTTTCACGACATCAAACTGCAACATATCTGGTAAAGATGCTTTTTGAGACTGATATTTAACAATCAAACTGATTTAACTTGACAATGAGTTCATGGAGCCATCTTTTTAAAAATGACATTTGGTTTGATTTCGTATAAAGATTATTTGTACCAATTTTTATGAAAAGGTCAAGTTAAATTTGATAAATATACAGTAAAAAATGACTTTTTTTCAAACATTGATGAACATTTGATAGATAAGTTATTTTGTAAAAAAAAAATGCATAATATTATAGGACATTCACATTAACCAGAAATTACAAATGATTGAACGAAGTGTTTATCTTTTAAAACAAAACACATACCCGTAGCCAGGGGGGTTCGGACGAACACCCCCTTGAAACCAAATCCGATTTTGTAACAAATATCTGAAATTTCAACCTAATTTTACTCAATTTTTTTTTTTATTACATCTTTGATTTAATCAAGTTAAAAATAGCCTATATGCAAATTTTTTTCATCAAAATTTCATTACTGGATCAAAACTGTATCGTATTCCCTAAAGCCTCTTTACAAAGAAAAACTTTTGAAAATTTCGTATATCTTCAAACTTTTGAAAATTTCGTATATCTTCTCTAACTTAATATAAAAAAGATGTGGTATGATTGCCATTGAGACAACTCTCCACAAGAAACCAAAATGACACAGAAAGTAACAACTATAGGTCAACGTACGGCTTTCAACCATGAGCAAAGCCCATACCGCATAGTCAGCTATAAAAGGCCCCAAAATGACAATAAAAAATAATTCAAACGAGAAAACTAACAGTCTAATCTATGTAAAAAAAAAAAGGAACAAAAACCAAATATGCAACATAAACAAATGGCAACCACTAAATTACAGACTCCTGACTTGGGACAGGCACATACATAGAGAATGTGGCGGGGTTAAACATGTGAGTGGGATCCAACACCTCACCCTAACCTGGGACAGTGGTGTAAGGTTGTCTCAATCTAATGTTATTAAACTTATACACATTGTGACAATGCTTATTATCACAAAACTCAGAATATCAGTAGAGTCATTTTTAACCGTTCTTGATTTATTTTCCTTAAATATATGCCAACTGGGGCATCCTATGGACACATTACCAATTTATTTATTTTTTAACAACATAATAATTTTCTGAGTAGTGGTAAAATTCAGATTGACAGAAGGACAAAATAATAGAAAAGCGTAACAGTATAGTACCTTGATATAAGTGGAAGTATTGTATTTATTCAGATTGACACCAGAATACAAAACATAGGGGCAGCAACTACTGCAGACATTCATTCAACTTCATCAGAAATACTGAGTACAATGAACATCAACAATGCTGAATTAGAGTCTAAGATAATGGCTAAACTAGAGGTATGTATAAATAATAACAACAATCATTACAGATAAAGTTATTGTAAACAATATGTAACAGTACAGTGTGCAGGTTAGTGGCAGTATTTCAGCCAATGAAAACTTTACAATCTCAATATTATTCTAAAAGTACTTTTTTGGAATGGGTTGAATGCTCACAAACATGTTTTACACCTCCACATTCTGTATGTACCAACCTCAAGTAAGGAGCCTGTAATTCAGAAGTTGTCGTTTGTTGCTGTGTATCAAATTATTTGTCGTATAATGTTTTTTAGATTTATTTGTGTGAGGCTGTTTGTTTCTCGTTTTTTTATTTCTAAATTTGTCTCTTGATAGACTTTTAAAGCTCGCTATGCAGCATAGAACTTGTTTTGTTCAATATTAAAGGCCAGTTGATGATATATTGCAGCCACTTTCTCAAGTGCATGGAATCTTAAAATGGAATCTTAAATTATAATTTTTGGCAATCCCAAAATCATTTACAAAATCATTTTGTAAAAGAATTACTTGAGTACGAAAATTGCAATAAGGAAAATAAATTTTATTTTACATCAATACAGAAAACAAGATGTAATGTATAAAATGCCAATAAGGTAACTTTAAAGCAGAGAACAGAATGAAAATTAAATTTTTGTAGGGCTTGTATTAAGCTAATTTATTATTAGAATTAGAATCATCAGTTTTAACTCCAGGGTCCTCTAATTTTTTGTAGGTTTTGGCATATGAAGATCTTGCATTTCTGATTATTTTTGCTGATTACAGTTTTGATCTACATGTACCTTTATACTTTTTAAAATTATAATGAAGCACACAAAAATTATTCAACCAGCAACAGATCTCTTATGTTGACCTAAAAAATTAATGCAATCTGAATTGTCTAATTTTGATTTATGCAAATATTTAGACAATGCACATTTTCATTTATATGAACTCTAATATAAAAAGTAGAAATGATAATGTAAACACATCGTATCAGATAAACTTGTATATATTACATGGTTAGAACATTATTTCTATATCCATTTTTTTTTTAAATCAACATTTGGCATGAAAACTAGACACATTTATGAAGGTTGTATGGAAATAAATGTGTTTTAGAGTATTCTTTCTATTTCTAGTAAAACTAGAAGTGCCAAAACGACACGAATAGCTCCTTCTCAAAAAAGTAGAAAAATCTGCCATTTCAACAACACATGTAGACACAAACATGATGGTAGACTCACATATCAAAAATCAGTTCAAAATCTGAAGGCGTGAAAAGAAAAGTCTGTATAACTGTGATTTCAACAGTTTATCCAAGACCTATTAGCCCTTTATTTCAAAAAAAATGAGCGGAGCGGAACGAACCTTTAAATTTGATTTGTAACTCATCATGGTTAACTCGTATACCAAAAATCAGCCAATTATCTAAAGTCGTTAGAAAAAAAGTTTGTATAACAGTGATTTTCAACAATTTATCCAAAAGTCTGTAATTTCTTCAAAAATTAGCGGAGCAAAACGAAACTTAAACATGATCTGTAACTAATCATTGTTAACTCACATACAAAAAATAAGCACTGAAGGTGTTTAGAAATAAATCTGTATAATGGTTTGTTGGGGAATGACGGAATGACAGACAAGGGTACAACTATATGGCACCAACAACTTTGTTTAGGCAGATTGTTGTTCCTTTGACACATTCACCATTTCCATTCTCTATTTTATTAACTTTATAATATTATCATACTGAATAGTGTAGGCTTATCCATTGGACATCCATCAATCAAAACAATTCGATATGTTACAACACCTTTACTAATTCAATAAGAAATATACAGAAGCTTTTAGAACAACTTTACTACTGAAAATTACAAGCACATTTGTAGAATAATCTGTGCAAATTTACATTTTTGTTCATTTCTTATTTTTACAGGAAGTGTTGCAACAGTTGATAATAAACCAAACTAGTAAACGAGGTATGTTGAACATATTTACACAAATAATTATTCAGCTATTTTCTTTTTAAACCAACAAAACTATTTAGTTATTAAGTTGGTTTTTTTTAAATGAAATATATTTCAGACTTCATTTATCATGTTTATCAATTTATCAATTTTAATTATAATCCACTAATTACAATATATCCACTGAGTTATAACTATTTAATTAATATTGAAACTTATATTGTAATGTTTCAGTTGATCAACCAAATAAACCCTACAAACTAGGACAGTCTATCTTCACATTACATCATCAGACAGACCTGTCATCAGTAATTGGTGGTGACTGGAGTAGTATAGTAACAGATATAGTGATGATGGATGATGGTAGACTGGTGATGTGTGTACCTAACCAGAGGAGACTAGTGATCTGTAATACAGATGGATCACAGGTAGACAGTATACATGTACAGGGTTGGCCAGGGAGTGTTACAGCAGTCAATAACACTACAGTAGCTGTTACACTGTGTCATAGTGACCAAATAGAGATGTATGACATACACAATAAACTCAAACTTAAATCTATATCACTACCTGAAATGTGGTGGGGGAGCATTACAACTATAAACAACAAGATAGTTGTATGTGATGACAACAGCATACTGATCATAGATCATCAGACAGGAGAAGTGGTACAGACAATACAGACTGACTGTGATCATTACAGGTTTCGAGGTTCTGGTGACAGATTATTCTACAGTGATTACAAGAACCTGTACTGGTACAGTTATACTGATGACACACATCACACCCTAACATTACCATCACCACCCACTAGTATGACTACACTACAAGATGGCAGTCTGTATGTGGTGTGTAAGGATAGATCAGTACAACATGTGTCATCTGATGGTAAACAGTATAAACCAGTAAAGACTAAAGGACTAAGTTCAATGGAAAATGTTGGTGAATTGTATTACAATTGCAAACAGAGAAAACTGGTTACCTGTTATAATACTTCTAAAAATCTTTCATGAAAAATAAAATCAGATAGAAGTAAATCAAGTGTTTCTTGGTATAATTAACATAAATACCATCAATATTTTATAAATTAGAATAGGAGGAAATGTGGGATATTTTCTATAAGAATAAGACAGAAACCAAATAAAACAAGAAACCAAAAGCTAATTTCAATTGAATCCTGTATTATCTTATACTTTGAAATTTTGATTACACTAGTTTAGATTGTTCAAGTGTTTTAGACAAGATTCTTGCATATGTATGACTATGACTATTAAAAATAAATATTTTCTATTAGAAAACAAAATATGTGTCTTGTAAATCTATATAGTTTTATTAACATTGTACACATACTACTGCTTTACATTATTCCTTTGCATTAAATCAAAAGTAAACTGTTGAAGGAAATTTTAAAATGGAGATTTTAAGATATTTGTTATAGTTTGAAATGAACAGGACGGTTTCAATAAGGATTCACAAACTGATTATATTTTTGTCTTGAAAACCCTCTGAAAATGTTCTACATGTAAGGTGTTAATTATTTTTTATTATGTTGATTTTAAAAATATGAGTCAAATTATATGCAGTATAATTTCAAAATCTATCAAATTTTTTTAAAGGCATGTATGTATAGTTGAATTGTATTTAAAACAGTTTGTTAAATGACCAAAATTTCATGACTTTTCCCTATATTTGTGGTTTGTTGACCCAAATATTTCAATTCGAACATACACTTTTTAATTTGGAAAGAAATTATGTTTATATACATCCTGTACATGTTTTTGCTTATTTTTGTTATGTGATACATTGTTGAAAATTCTTCAGTATCTTTATTCTCCTGCTGTAGCAGAGGGGGCATAAAGAATTATCCTTGTCTGCCTGTACATATGTATGTACTAAAGTTGGTTTGCCTTAACCAAATTTCATAAAACTTATACACAATGTTTATTACCACAACATACAGATCAAATTTGAATTTTGGTAGAGTCACTTTTCCCAATTTATTTTTCTTCATTTACTTGCAATCAGAAAACTTTAGCTCATGCTATCAGCATAGATATTGTAATAGTGAAATAGTTTGAATAGTTTGCTTTAGTTGAATTAAGGAAATTGTAGTAAACTTTTGAAACTTTATTGGTATTTTGCTCCTTCAAAGACAAATGATTGGGCTTTTTATGGATTTTATTGGGTATTCTGCTCTGCCATATGCATGTCAGTATAGTTCCAAATATTATAGATTTGACAAACAGTGATTTTGGCATTCAACTTGAAATCATCTTGAAGACACAAAATGATGCTCACTCCTAACAAAAGGATATTATAAATTTAACACTTTGTACAATGATGTAATTGTAGGAGATAACCGGACACATCAGAACCTATTTACCATCTAGTACCAAAAGAAATGACTAACTACCTCTCATTTCAGAATATTTGAAAAAAAAAAAAATTCCATGTCCATGTACATGTACATCTCCATTATGTGTTTTTTTTAAATTTTTACAAGTATATCATCTGTAAATATTGTGATCTATATTCATTTGCTTGCTTTATTAACTATTTGAATTTGTATGCCCCCACCAATAGCAGATGGGCATTTAGTTTTACCCTTGTCCATATGAACATACAGGGCCTTTTGAAGCTGACTATGCTGAAAAAACTTTGCCCATTGTTGAAGACTGAATCATGACCTATAGTTATTTTAGTTATTAATTTCTGTGTCATTTGGTATTTTGTGGATTGTTGTCTCCCCCCCCCCCCCCCCAAATTGTTATTTTTCTTTTTAACCCCCTCTCCCCCCTTGAAAAAATTTCCAATTCACTTCTGAAATCTTGAGAACAAATTGTCCCCCCCCCCCGCCCAAACTGAAATATTTTTTTTCAACCTCCCCCTCTCCCCCCCCCCCCAAAAAAAAATTCTTTCCTTCAAGATATGGTCATAATCTTAATTCAAATTTACAATGGAGTTTGCAACCATCAAACCCTTTTAAATACATCATAAGTCTTAAAACAGAAATTGACCCATTTACCAGCATTTTTAAAATACTTACTTATAAAAATAAATTTCTAATCACCTTAAGACAATACAAATGTACAACATTTCTTTATACATAATTTATAAGCAGCGTCAGGGAGGTTATTCAAAATGTTGTATTTGAATTACCTCCCTTACACTGTTATTTAATTATGTTCTGTAATTTTAAGTAATTGTCCATTAACCAGAACACCCTTGTTTTCCCCCTTTTTGCCCCTTATTCCAAAACGGTTGGAGTCATAACCATAAAAATTGCTGAATTTCCGTTTCTGTTCTCTAACTTAAATTTGCCTCAAACAAATGTTTTTATACACAATGTTTTTACCACAACACGCAGATCAAGTACATATTTGAGTAGAGTCACTTATACAGTTATCTCCCTTTATATGCAAGTGAAGCCAAGTTGAAGGCATCATCTGTGTCCCATGCACACATTCTCTATTATTTTTTTGTAATATGACCTAAGTACCTTGACCATTTGTCTGATTAAAATCAAACCTCCCACTTGCTATCTTTTATCACAGAACATATCAGAAAATGGAACCTCTGAGAGGTTTGATTTTAATCAGACTGCTTTTATAAAGACTAACAGGGTTTGTTTAATTGTTTAGGGGATGTTATATATCAGTTTGGTATGGTCAAGATATTTGGTTACATACCATATGTATCTCTTCTCAACCTGTAATGTAATCATGGTGATTGGGTATTGATTATTCTGAATATTGTATGGATTTGGTTTATATATATTACTGGTTTATATATTGTTCCTCTAGATCATTGTAACCACATGTACATAGGTTTATAAAAGATAAAGAACACATTTTAAGTGGTGAATATCATTTATGCCAGAAAGAAGTAAAACATATATTATTTTGATTTTTTTTCAAAAAAGTTTTTCAATATCTTATGTATTTCGAAAGAGTAAAAGTTTCATGAGTTTCTAACGATTTTAATTTGAACACATTGTTGGACTGAAACATAAATTTGTTGAAGAATTATTGAAACCATGTATTATGAAATAAAGAAGTCAAAATAAAATATGTAAACTTAATTAACTTGTTTGGTATTACTTTACATCAGGAAACATATCTGTACATTTAAAATGATGATAAGAATCTGATTGGCTAAAATATGAGATCTAGTAGATCAATGAGGACTTTTAATTGGGTGTTGCATAGTTCATTTGTAGTTCTGTTGGTCCAGAGATGATTCCAAGAATTATAGAATAAAAAATTGTGGTATGATTGTAAACGGGTTAACTATCCAACCAAATAACATCGGTTGAAGTATAAATGTATACAAGGACTGACCAGTTTTCACCAATGAGTAAAACCCATACCATATAGTCAGCCACAAAAAACCACAATATAACAAAATGTGATATAATTTTAGATGAACAGAAAACTGATTGGTTAAAGACTAAACGAAAAACTGTGAGAAATTTTCTTACAAATAGAGATCACTCCTGGATTTCTACAATATTTGTTTATTCATGATTTGGGGATCTTTATATTTTCAATATATTTGAAAATTTTAACAAGAGCGCACATGCTAAAATGTCTCGCCTTCTTTACTTATCATTGATATTATGTTGATAGTCCTAAATATAAAGCTTTATTACAACTGTCACATAAACTCAACATTAACCAAGAAAACTAAACATTGATCAATGAACCATAAAAATGAGGTCAAGGTCAGATGAACCATGCAGACATGTACAGCTAACAATTCTTCAATACAACAAATACAGTTGACCGTTTGTTTATAAATTAAGAAAAACAGACCAAAACACAACTACTTAACACTTAGCAATGAATTGTGAAAATGAGGTCAAGGTCAAATAAAACCTTGCGACTGACATATAGATCATAAAATATTTCCATACACCTAACATAGTTGACCTATTGCATATTGTATTAGAAAAATTGACCAAAACTAAAAATGTTAACCTTGACCACTGAACCATGAAAATGAGATCAAGGTTAAATGAAACCTGTCAGCTAGACATGTACACCTTGCAATCATTCCATACACCAAATATAGTAGACCTATTGCACATAGTATGAGAAAAACAAGACCAAAACACACAAGAGTGCACAAGCTGAAATGTCTCGCCTTCTATACTAATCATTGATATTATGTTGATAGTCCTAAGTATAAAGCTAAGCTTTATTACAACTGTCACATAAACTTAACATTAACCAAGATAACTAAACAAAGACCAATGAACCTTGAAAATGAGGTCAAGGTCAGATGAACCATGCCAGGCAGACATGAACAGCTAACAATGCTTCTATACAACATATATAGTTGACCTATTACTTATAGTTTAAGGAAAATAGACCAAAACACAAAACTTAACACTGTGCAATGAACCGTGAAAATGAGGTCACGGTCCAATAAAACTTGCGCGACTGACGTAAAGATCATAAAATATTTCCATACACCAAATATAGTTGACCTATGGCATATAGTATTAGATAAAAAGACCAAAACTCAAAAACTTAACTTTGACCACTGAACCAAGAAAATGAGGTCAAGGTCACATGACATCTGCCCGCTAGACATGTACACCTTACAATAATACCATACAACAAATATAGTAGACCTATTGCATATAGTATGAGAAAAACAGACCAAAACACAAAAATTTAACTATAACCACTGAACCATGAAAATGAGGTCAAGGTCAGATGACACCTGCCAGTTGGAAATGTACACCTTACAGTCCTTCCATACACCGAATATACTAGCCCTATTGCTTATAGTATCTGAGATATGGACTTGACCACCAAAACTTAACCTTGTTCACTGATCCATAAAATGAGGTCCAGGTCAAGTGAAAACTGTCTGACAGACATGAGGACCTTGCAAGGTACGCACATATCAAATATAGTTATCCTATTACTTATAGTAAGAGAGAATTCAACATTACAAAAAATCTGAACTTTTTTTTCAAGTGGTCACTGAACCATGAAAATGAGGTCAAGGACATTGGACATGTGACTGACGGAAACTTCGTAACATGAGGCATCTATATACAAAGTATGAAGCATCCAGGTCTTCCACTTTCTAAAATATAAAGCTTTTAAGAAGTTAGCTAACGCCGCCGCCGCCGCCGCCTGATCACTATCCCTATGTCGAGCTTTCTGCAACAAAAGTTGCAGGCTCGACAAAAAACTTAACCATAACCACTTGACCATGAAAATGAGGTCAAGGTCAGATGACACCTGGCAGTTGGACATTTACACCTTACAGTCCTTCCATACACCGAATACACTAGACCTATTGCTTATAGTATCTGAGATATGGACTTGACCACCAAAACTTAACCTTGTTCACTGATCCATGAAATGAGGTCACCACCAAAACTTAACCTTGTTCACTGATCCATGAAATGGGGTCAAAACTGTCTGACGGGCATGAGGACCTTGCAAGGTACACACATACTAAATATAGTTATCCTATTACTTATAATAAGAGAGAATTTAACATTATAAAAAATCTTAACTTTTTTTCAAGAAGTCACTGAACCATGAAAATGAGGTGGAGGTCATTGGACATATAACTGACGGAAAGTTGGTAACATGAGGCATCTATATACAAAGTATGAAGCATCCAGGTCTTCAACCTTCTAAAATATAAAGCTTTCAAGAAGTTAGCTAACGACGCCGCCGCCGGATCACTATCTCTATGTTGAGCTTTCTGCAACAAAAGTTGCAGGCTCAACAAAAATGAATTGGCAGGGCATACCTCTCCCTTAAAATGTAATAAAAATATGTGGTGCACCAGAAGGTGAAAGGATGGCAAAATTTTCTTTTGTGACAATAAAAAGTTACCAAAATATTTCATTTTACTTGATCTTAAAATGAGTTGGTGGACTGAGGACTGCATTGATGATCCGAATACTTCAGATTCAGTTGAAAGAGTAAAGCCAATATGTATATAGATTTGTTATTTTATATGTTCAGTAACAAAATTTACAATGCATTGAATGACAGTGGTGAAATCGGCATATACCAAAAATTGCAATTGGCTATCTAAACTAGACATGTAAGATGCTCAGAGGGATTTGTATTCCTTAGTATATGCACCTCTTTCAGTTTCTTGCAAAGATGATCAATTTCCATTCATATTAAAACAAGAATGTGTCCATAGTATACAGATGCCCCATCCGCACTCTCATTTTCTATGTTCAGTGGACATTGGAACGGGAATAAAAACTCTAATTTGGCATTAAAATTAGAAAGATCATACTATCATGACTATAAGGAACTTGTGTACTAAGTGTGGAGTTAATTGGATTTCAACTTCATCAAAAACTACCTTTATCAAAAACTTTAATCTGAAATGGAACAGAAAAACAGATGAACAAACATACGCACATGCAAAAACAAAACAAAAATGTGTCCAAAGTACATAGATGCCCCACTCACACTATCATTTTCCTTGTTCAATGGACCGTGAAATTGGGTCAAAATCTAATTTGGCATTACAATTAGAAAGATCATACCAAAACGAGTTCAAACATTGGTCTAGTGTCTTCATCAGTTCCAATTAACCTTACCTGGTAATGTATCTGCCACTGCTGTTAACACGAAACAAGAGTTCAAACATTGGTCCAGTATCTTCATCTGTTCCAACAGAACCTTACCTTGTAATGTATCTGCCACTGCTGTTAACACGAAACAAGAGTTCAAACATTGGACTAGTATCTTCATCTGTTCCAACAGAACCTTACCTTGTAATGTCTCTGCCACTGCTGTTAACATGACACAGGAGTTCAAACATTGGTCCAGTATCTTCATCAGTTCCAACAGAACCTTACCTTGTAATGTCTCTGCCACTGCTGTTAACATGACACAGGAGTTCAAACATTGGTCCAGTATCTTCATAAGTTCCAACAGAACCTTACCTTGTAATGTATCTGCCACTGCTGTTAACATGACACAGGAGTTCAAACATTGGTCCAGTATCTTCATCAGTTCCAACAGAACCTTACCTTGTAATGTATCTGCCACTGCTGTTAACATGACACAGGAGTTCAAACATTGGTCCAGTATCTTCATAAGTTCCATGTATGATTCTAACAGAAATGTGTCATCTTTCTCAACCAAAATCTTGTTGCATTGTTTGTTGGCCTGTTAAGTAAAATAAAAAGTAAATGAAAATATTTTTTGAAATGTTTGGCCATAATATGTATAATTTTCAGTGTAAATTTCAAACTGTTCCTACTTTGCAAAATCAAATGTTGAATCTGTGTACTTAAAAAAAACAAAACACTTTTTATGGGTTAAACAGCCATAGTTACAGCTTAATCTATGATTTACAAGAAAGCAATGTTATTTATCATCGACCAGTTCAATTTGTTATTCAGTAATTAAATTAAAGTCGTTGACAAAATTGCACAAAATCATGACAATTTGATGCAAACAGCCAGACAAGGTATATAAAGCTTGACCTAGATCTAAACAGGTATTTATTGTAAAGTAAAATCTACAAGGGCATCCTGTCCACAAGTAACTGTTCCTTTAATTTCCAAAACGCTATGTCCAAGTGAGCATGAAGCACATGTCTTGAACAATATACTTTTTTGCAGCAAATGGATAAACTCATAATTCTGACACTTCCCTGTGTTCAGCATTTATGAGGAAAATATTCCAGATTTTGCCTAATTTTCACTTTTCACTGAATAAACCTGTAGAAACTAGATACCTCCCAGTCTTGCTTTCAGGTGTTTGCAAAATCACAATTGCACATTTAAGACAAGTGATAAAAATCAATTAGTTCTGCTAACTGCATTGAACAGTTACTATTTTATTGATAAGGAAGTTTGCTGCAAGTTTTTTAAATATGGGTTAATTTGTAATCCTCTATAAGATCAAAAGAATTCAGTAGTTGTTCCATCTCAATTAGGTTCTTGAAAATTATAATTACAAATGAAAATTTGAGGTAGATGATAAAAATGTTGTTTCATATATTTTTGCAAATCACTTACATGTTAATTGTTTTAAGTTCAAAAAGGTGTTATCTTTTAAATTATCAGTGATAACTCAGCAATGGATGTCTAAAAATGAACCAATCTGGTCGCAAACTGTGCATGATATCCTTAAAATAAACTCTAGGAAAACTTGATGTATAGGAACGAACTGAACGGCTCCTTCTTAAAAAATTGAAAATTTGAAATTTCAACAAAACATGCATATATGTGGACACAAACATGATGGTAGTCTCACATATCGAAAAATTGCCTAATATCTGAAGGCTTACACATACCTGTCAACCTGTGACGATGAAAATGCAGGTCATGACCTGCATTGAAGAATTAAATCTCAGGTCATAACGCGTACGAACTTTTTCGAGCTGAATTTCAGTATTTATGGTACATTTTCATATAATGTATATCAAAGATACCAAAACATCAATGCATGTTCACTTGGTTAAGTCATTTTAAATCTTATTTATTATTATTTCATTACACTTTTAAAGATTTTTATAAACATGTGTATCACAGTCTTATGTCCTTTACTTTTGTCATCATCTAAAATTTATTTTTCAAAGGTATTTTTAAAATGAGTCTACTAGCCTTTAAACATACCATGTAGTGGTATTAATACATGAATAAACATAAGGAAATTAGACTATGATAAAATATAGTAATACAGTTAAAGGAAGTATAAATGTAAAAAATAATTTTCAACTTTTTTTTAAAAAATTGTATAAAGGTATAAAAATAATGAAAAGTTATTTTTCAATATGTATTTGAATTTTATATTATTATGATTTAATCTTTTTCACCCATAAAACGTAAACATAAGGAATAATTTTGAATGGTGACAAATAAGGGAAAGTAACTCTTAGTTGAAATATCTTTGTAAAACAACAGGGCAATTTATTTACGACCTAAAGCTAAGGTAATTGGTGTTAATCAACAGTGTGTTTGACACCAAAGCTGTCAAGTGAAGCCAATGCACTTAATGGGTCACTTAATTTGACAGTTTACATAGCTAGATGAACTGCATCTTCATGGAAGAATTACGAATTTGCCGGTATTTCAAAGGAATATTACCTATGTCATGAAAATCAATCTCAAGGCTAAGAAATACGGGTGAAATCGGGTCATTTTCGGAATTTCCGGGTTATTTCAATGACCCGGCGGGTGATCCCTCAGAATTGTGAAAATCTCGGGTCACACCCGCAGAATCCGGGTCAGTTGACAGGTATGCTTACAGAAAAAAAGTCTGTATAACTGTGATTTACAAAAATTATCAAAGTCACCCTTAATTTCGGCAAAAATCAGCGGAGTTGATCTTAAACTTGGTTTGTAACTCATCATGATTACGTCACATATCAAAAACCAGCCAAATATCTGAAGGCGTTTAGAGAACAAGTCTGTATCATGGTTTGTTGCGGAATGATGGAATGACTGAATGCGATGACGGACAAGGGTTAAACTATGGGACCATAATTGCAGGGCCATAAAAAGTGAGAGAAATGTCTCACTAACAGATAGAACTATGGACAGTCAGACAAAACCACTGAAACCAGTTTCCTTTAAGTCAAAGACCAGGTAGAAAAAGTTTCTGCAATTTTATCATAATGATTATCATGATTATACATGGGAAATTAAAACAATAAATTCTCAAGTTTGCAAATGGCTGATTGATTGATGGTTACTGAGATAACATAAAACTGGTAAATATCATTATTGCATAGCAATATAATATTTCCCACAGAAAGTAACCAAAAGTTAGCGTGCAATAAAATCCAATATTGCACTAGTGCAATAAATCTTCAAAATTCATGACGACATCAAAGATAAAATCTTAGTTTAAACCAATTTTTACTTTCAAATACTATATTGATATACAATAAAAGGGTTATGGCATGAATATTGGGGAATATTGTTCCTTGTAGAACATATATTGCACTCGCAAGCTCGTGCAATATAAAATTCTACTCGGGACAATATTCCCCAATATTCATGCATAACCTTATAATATTAATCATAAACATGTATAATGTCATTATAAATTATAAATATTTAATTACCTCCACAACAAAGTTCTGGACAATTGTAAACAAATTGTCCTTTTGTTCACATATATTTCCAATCTTTTCAACCACTTTTTGTTTAAGTAAGCCTCTGTGTGCCATCTTTCTTCTGGATGATAAACTGCTATCCCTAAAATAAAAACAAAGAAAATTATATAATTAACTTTCAAGACAGATTTCCAATTATAATTGATGGAGGTATAAAGGAAAACATGATTCAATTGGGGTTCTTCCATTTTATAACCAAATATATTGTTGCGATAAAAGGTATGGATGGGGATCATGTCATAAAAGAAACAGCAACACTAAACCATTGTTTATACACTATAAAACTTATTGAGACATATAGCATGTATAGATTCTAAAAACATTAGCAGTAAATTATAAGGTTTTTTCAATTGAAATAATTTAATTATTGTAATTTAGTGTGAGTCTTGGCAATCGCAACAATTTAATGTTTTCTATAAAGGTCCATAGACTTGTTAATCTTGAAAAGTACTTTCTACAGGTCACAAAATTTGTTTATCCAATCATTTACTGATTTTTTTCTAGATATTATAAATATTTTGTCAATCAGGAAATGTGAAAATTGCATAAAAATAAGAGATTACCTAGAATTTTCAATTATAATGTGTATAACCTAATGATCTAACACAGACTACTTGCACATGTGTCCACCAAACCAGATTAAACTTTATCCAAGAAGCTCAGAATACTACTGACTCAAATTAAAAATATAAAAGTCAATAAGTACATCTCAACATGAAAATTGATTTGAGTCAAAAGTATTCTGAGCTTCTTAAACCGGCTTGAATTAAGGTATATATATATATGATAAAGTATTCTTTTATTTGTATTTATGAATATTACTTTTACTGCTTAGTCTGTTTTTGGTGGTTTCCATTTGACGTGGGTTTGTACTTATACATCCCATCATTGTGTTATTGTTATATGATAATTTTTGTATTCTTGTCTTTTATTTTTTCTTATATATGCTTCGTCTATATGTCATGTATGTGTCTTTTTGTGATTCTTTGTTACATATGACGTGGCTCTGTACTTATACATCCCGTCATTGTGTTATTATGCCATTGTAAATGTTTGTTTGCATATTTGTTTGTTTTAACAGTGATTAAGATAATAAGTTATAACACAATGCTGACTGCTCATCTATATTTTACATTTTTACCTATTATGTCTGTTCGGTTTGTTCACACATACTTGTCAATATAATGGAATTTTAAGGGACTGTCATACAAGTGAGAGGTTTCGCTAGCTATAAAACCAGGTTAAATCCACCATTTTTACTAAAGATAATGCCTGTATATACGTACCAAGTCAGGAATATGACGATTCTTGTCCATTTGTTTGATGTGTTTGAGCTTTTGATTTTGCCATTTGATTAGCATGATTAGGGACTTTCTTAGATGCATGATTTTTTTATTAGTTGTTAGTGGCTTTGAACTAGCTGTCAGATAACTGTGAGTACTCTCAGATCTGTTCATTGTGTCTTTTTGTGTCGGGATGTATAAGTACCAGGCCACGTCCACTTGTATTTTTGTCCATCTGATGAGTTAAGCCTTTTTCAACTGATTTTTATAGTTCGTTCTTATGTTGTACTGTTATACCACTGTCCAAGGTTAGGGGGAGGGTTGGGATCCCGCTAACATGTTTAACCCTGCCACATTATTTATGTATGTGCCTGTCCCAAGTAAGGAGCCTGTAATTCAGTGGTTGTCGTTTGTTTATGTGTTACATATTTGTTTTTCGTTCATTTTTTTATTTTTACATAAATAAGGCCGTTATTTTTCTCATTTGAATTGTTCTACAGTGTCTTATCGGGGCATTTTATAGCTAATTATGCGGTATGGACTTTGCTCATTGTTGAAGGCCGTACGGTGACCTATAGTTGTTAATGTCTGTGTCATTTTGGTTTTTTGTGGATAGTTGTCTCATTGGCAATCATACCACATCTTCTTTTTTATATATTCGTTTTGATTTTGCCATTTGATTAGGGACTTTCGTTTTGATTTTGCCATTTGATTAGGGACTTTCGTTTTGATTTTGGTTCAGCATTTTAGTGGTTTTACTTTTTAATCAGAGCTAGGTAAAAAGCATATCTTCTATTTTGCTGGTGCCAGCTGCAATATAGTAATTAATATAACTGCCAATAATCTATCAATACACAAAATGAAAATATAACTTCAGAAATTTCACTCCTAAAAACCATTGTATTGGTAATAAATAACAAGCCTTATTAATTATTAAGGTTAAGGATTTACTTAGGCAAATGTTAGGTGAGGTTTTGGAATTTATATCAGATTTTTCGAACTCCTTGGTTATATTTTCCATATGATACAATGTAAAATATTTTGCCCCATAACACTCATTTTCTTTTCATACAATACTTTTAAATAGCTCATAAAAGGTCAGTTGCCAAAATTTAAGCATATTCTTGAGACCCGAATAATACCAATGCAATTATACAGTAAAAGTCTGAGGGCCTTTTTCCTGTCATATTTTAGAAATAAAATATCTCGAAAAGGAGCTGCATGACCTATCAATATTTCTAGCTTATTTATTTCCTTAACTTATGCTCTTCCAACTTAAAGTATCAATTTTAAATTCTTGATTCTTTGAATTTCACCTAAGTACATCCTTAATGGTTAATTTATTTCATCTTTTCTAAAAAAAAAAAAAAACTCCAAAGGAGTAGGTCCAGTAAGACCCCTTTTTGGCCCCAAAAATAGCAGTTTTACAAAATTGTTAAAATGTAAACTTTTAGTTATTTATTGGACAGTAGAATGCTTCTGCTACATAAATATCTGCTGTTTTTGACAATACAATGCACATATATTGGGTACTAGCACCATTAAGTCATGCTAAACTACTAAAATCTACACAATTCTAGCATTTTAGTTAAATTTTATACGGTTTTCGTGTAAAACGAAAGTGGCCGCATTCGTGTTCATCCTTAATATTGAAATGTAAGTTGTATTTGATGATAATACATAACATATATAAAGGTTGAGGGTGAACACGGATGCGGCCACTTTCATTTTTGACAAAAACCATCTAAAAAGTGACATTTTTCGGCATATTTGGTAGATTTTTCATATTTGAGCTTGAATTGGAACGTTTTTAATGACTAAATCAGTTCAAATCTTTCATCAAAACTTATTGATTCAAATGAAATAGACATTTAAGTGTTTAAAAAGTGGTCAAAATCTTTCGTCAGATGAACCTGAAATTCGAGGCCAAAATCAGTCCTTACCGGACCTACTCCTTTCTTTTAAACATGGTGACATGAGACAAAATATTGCACCATCTACCAAAAAATATTATGATATTAATATCTTTATATATGTTGATCAGGGCTGGACAATAATGCTAGTTCAATTGTCTGGTACCAGAGGAAAAAAAGGTCAGACAAGTGAAAGTAATACCAATTTATATATCTGTTAACCTTCTCTTTGTATATAAGGTAAAAAGACAGTTGAGCGCTTTGTATATAAGGTAACAAGACAGTTCTGCAGTGGCACCAAAAACAAACTGGTTCCATGATGAATAGATAGGTCGGCCCTGTTGACATTTTGGGACAAGACTGTGCCTAATGTGCAGTGTCTGATGAGACTTTGGCATTGATGAAAACTAATCCTAAGGCCGATGACTAAATTCACTTGTTCTGGAAGGGTATTTTTGAAAAGGATATCAAGAGATATAAATCAAATTCTGTTCTCTTGTTTTTATTCATTTTTCATTGAATCAACCTTAAATGCAAAAAAAAGATAGTTGAAGGTTTGGTCGCACTTAAAAATATTTTGGTTTGCCCAAACCCTATCAAAAGGTAGAGACAGTGGGTAGGTAGGTAGGCATTTTCTTTCTTTTTTCTGCAAAGAAAAATTGAAGTGTCAAATGTTTTTAAAAGCATTTTTACATAAGACATGTCAGAGCAATAACAGATTTTGAGTTAGCAGTTATTTTCTGGGTATGTATGCTTAGGGCAAGCAAACATATTTTGTATAGCCTAATTTTTGTTGGACATTTAATTACAATTCAATATTAGCACAAGTAAGTTTTGGTATGTACTTGTCCTATTGGGCATGTTTAAAATAATTATTGTAGAGGCCTGTAATTGTTATATTTAGGCATTGCTTGAGTTTTTATGCTTACAAAGAGAATTGTTTAAATTTATAGTAACTTTTGTTTAATTTTGCAATTGCAAAATTAGACATATTTTTATAAGGCAGTGGCTATTTTGCTGGCTTTGATTAAAATATCTAAATTTGAGCCAGCAAAATAGCCTATTTCTTTGGAAATGGTTATTTAGCCTGCAACAGTATTATAGTTAATTTGGTGCCAGTGCTGGAAAAATGGAAAGTATTTAATTTTCTGCTTTTGGTAAGCAGAAGCCAAGTTAAAAACTATTTTGTTAACACATATATATATATACTTTTGTGGTCTTTTGGAAATTGTTGTTTGCGCTGTATTTAGACCCTTCTACAACGAAATTTGTTTTACATGCACACGTATAAAAATTGCAGTTTTTATCCAACATAATCATAGGTTTGAATGTAGTTTTCAATTTAGACTTGTTTATAAATCCGGATCTGGTGTACAAAAAAAATATTGACACCTTATGTTTGTGGCATAACATCTTGGCCACTAGTTAATTGTTTTCTGTTTAGTATTAAAGTTATATTAAGATCCATTTTGTTACATCTTGTGATCAATATTATTTGGCAATCGCCAATGGCAGTCAGCAGGGTTAAAGAACATCAGTTGCTCGACCTGTTAGTCAAATGCGTTTTGTTTAAATATACTTTTTCACTTTTGTGGTCTTTTGGAAAATGTTGTTTGTGCTGTATTTAGACCCTTCTACAACCAAATTTGTTTTACTTGCACACGTATAAAAATTGCGGTTTTTATCCAACGTAATCATAGGTTTGAATGTAGTTTTCAATTTAGACTTGTTTATATATTTTCGTTTGGGCTTGTATCATATTTTCCCACTGGTTTATATGATCCGTTCATCCTATTGACTCTTAAAATTTAAGAGTCTATCTAAAAATGAGGGTAAATTATATATGGCCTTCCAAATACCGTTTTGATCCCTAACATCACTGCAGAGACATTTATTGTCGAAATCCGGATCTGGTGTACAAAAAAAATATTGACACCTTATGTTAGTGGCATAACATCTTGGCCACTAGTTAATTGTTTTCTGTTTAGTATTAAAGTTATATTAAGATCCATTTTGTTACATCTTGTGATCAATATTATTTGGCAATTGCCAATGGCAGTCAGCAGGGTTAAAGAACATCAGTTGTTCGACCTGTTAGTCAAATGGGTTTTGTTTAAATATACTTTTTCACTTTTGTGGTCTTTTGGAAAATGTTGTTTGTGCTGTATTTAGACCCTTCTACAACGAAATTTATGTTACATGCACACGTATAAAAATTGCGGTTTTTATCCAACGCAACCATAGGTTTGACAGGGGTTTCATTATCTTTCATGTTGACTGGTACTTTCCACGTTTCTAGGTGGTACTTTTCAATTTATTCCATGAATATCTTATATAAAAATTCCTACATTTAGGCGGTACTTGTTAATAGCATAGGAGGGTAAAAGTACCGGGTACCGCCTCCTAATGAATGCCCTGGTTTGAACGTAGTTTTCAATTTAGACTTGTTTATATATATATATATATATACATGATGCATCCGATTTTACCTTGTGAGATGCACACGCCTGATGAAGCTAATTTGTTTAGCGAAATATTGCGTATTTCTATTTAACATCTAATAGAACTTTTTAATGTATTAATTAGTGTGTTTAAGTTATATTCTTAGACATTTATATAATTTTAATTCAGTAACTGTATCAGTTTATTTTCACAAACTGATCCACGCTTAAATAGATTGAATGTTGATTGTTGCTATTTTTAGACATTATATATATATATACATGAATATACAAATGTATATATATATGAGGGGGGATAGGAGGGGTCCTGATTCCGAAATCCGGGGCTTAAAAACACGAAATTTCGAGGTCCCGAATTTAAATAAAGTAAATCCTGACGTCCCGAAATCCGAAAAATAATTCCTGGAATCCCGAAGAGTCGATGCAATGAGATTTTTCAACATTTTTTTTTTTAAACATACAGATAGAAAATCTGCGATTTTATTCTTCTGCATACATGTACTAATCATGTAGCATAAGACTAGATTCCTAGATATGATTTCATTGCAACAAATGGATCTTCAATATTCTTTTTTCTTGTTATGAATTCTTAATAGCTATTTACACTTTACTTTGACTGATAAATGTTTTTATAAGATTATATATGTCTCAAATATTGTTAGCTATAGTTTTTTTTAAGTTAAATTTATTCAGATTGGTCCACTCCATCTTTTTGAAACTATGAAAAAAAGTTTAATTGGGGAACTGTGATTTTTTTCACCATAATAGCCCCAAAATAGACAAAAATTGCTGAAAAATGGGAAAATCATCAAAATTGAGTACTTTCAAAGGGCTGTAGCAAAAAAAGAAGTGCACCACCATCATGACCATATGATTTTTTTCTTCACCAATTATTTTTTTAAAGTCAGATAAACCCAAAAATCAGGTTAAGAAAAAAAGTTCAATTTGAGAAATTTTTGGCCCATCAGAGCTGTAAATCCTTTAGGGGAGATAACTCTTTTAGTGAAAAAAAATATACTGGAGGTTACAATACACCATTAGATTTTATGGGCGCAGCCATTTTATGAGCATAACATGGTATTCAGAATTAAGAGTATGGCTAATCCTGATTGGTCGATATGTGCGCCCGTTATTTTTAATTTTTACAGACTTCGTGCACTCTGCTTTATACAAAAGGGAAAATAAAAATTATTCCGTAGCCCTAAAGGCACTGAGATGACTTTTCAACACTAGGACAAGACACGTATTTTTAAGGGGAAAATTGATAGATATGGGAGATAAGTACAAAATACGCAAAGAAAAGCAACGTGAACCTATATTTTAGCGACCAAAAAATACTGTCCTAATAACTTTTCTTTGATTCTAGCAAGGTTTCGTTAAAAAAATCAACTTTCTAAAGTCTGTATCTCAAAAAAGGCTACCATTGTCGCCTATGGGGAAATTAATTTTTTATTTCAATCTGGACTGATGAGGAAATTTTGTATTTTTACCTGCAGCAAAGTATTAGAAAACTCTATCTAAATAAATATATACCTCTGAACTACCTTAAACTATTAAAACTAATTCCATGTAAATAATATTGTGACATTGTGTTTTTTTCAATTATGCCCCTCCCCCTTTTTTTCTGAAATCATATAGATCTGGTCTCTCCGATTGTATTGACTCTGATGTTCCATGGGCTTAACAGAATATCTTGTAAAGATCCTGTCATAAATCACTTTGCTCATCATAATCGTAAAAATATCCAATCTTAAAATGATCTTAAATGCATGCAGCTCCTCAGTTTAATTCTGATTTGTAGAAGCTTGGGACATAATTTGATTTGCAAGGCTTTTTTGTCACAAATTTGTTAAAAAGATACATTTAAACTTATAATATACACACTTAAGATTGAAATACCCTCTTCATTGCATAAAAAACATGTGTCATTACCAATGTTTTGTTTACAAAGTTCTTTCCCGCCGCAATCCCATGTGTATATGCTTATACTCTACAGTTGAATCTCAATCGTCACTGCGGGTAACCTCATCAGCTCGAGCTCCATCACCATAAAACCTTGTGATCAAACTATATATTCAATTCCTCCATTAGTGTAACTGTTGTTTACAGTTATAGATAGTATATTCTCATAAAACCATGCAAATACAAAGGTTACAGAGAAGTTAAAATAATATACATAAAAATAAAAATGCATTAAAAATGCATAAAATTCAACATTTCGGATGAGATAACATATAAAAGAATATAAACTTATATTATATATATATATAGAGTCAAAAATAAAAGTTAAAATTGTATGAAGAAATACTTTCAAAAAGTATAAGTATGGTAAATAAATTATGGTTGTTAAGAAGGAGTGAGCTTGTACATCTTATAAAATTGCAGAGGTTTCTTAGTGTCTTTGTTTTTTTTTTTAATTAAACAGTTTGTTGAATTTAATAATGTTATGTCTGGTTATTAGATCATTTGGAATAAATCTTCTTCTTTCATCTTTCAAAGCCGGGCAAACAAAAATATAGTGGTATTCGTCTTCGATATCTCTGTTCGTACATAATGGACATTTTCTTTAACTTTTGTCAATGTTATGCCATCTCCCCTTTTCTATTGGTAGTCTATGATTTGATGTTCGGAATTTACAGAGTGTATAAATGTCTCGGTCATTGATGATGTTGAAATAATTTTCAAATTCTATTTTTTCCTTAAAGAGCCTATAAGTAATACAATACAATACAATATTGTATAATAATATTGTATAAGTAATGCATTTTGATGTGTCCTGAATAGCTGAGTTCCAAATTTGTTTAAACTGGTCAATTTATCGAAAGTTTGATACTTTTTGGTAACCATTTCGTGAGATCTGTATTTTGCACATGAAATAAGTTTGAAAATCCAGCATTGTCCAATATATTTTTAATGTTCTTTATCCATAAAATATCATCACCGTTTGTGTGATATCGGAAAAATACAAATTTATATAAGATTGATGATTGATATCTCTGTGAATTCCATTTTTGCTTTGTTATGCACATTGGTCTTTTGATGTTGTCCCTAGAAACCTAAGTCTTCTACTAAATTCATACATTTTGCTTTGAGACCAAAATATTGTCAAAAAATTATTAAAACAAAACTTGCATTTTCAGATTATAAAAGGGTCTTCGGAACACCCAGAAAGCATGATTTTGCATCATTTGTTCTATAGCTTCTTGGGCCTTCAGGGGCTCCAAAACCCTTCCCAAAAAAATTTGCCTCGCTCGAATCGGCAAAACATGTTTCCAAATACTTTTTAAAGAGGCTAGCTTATCGGATTTAGATGCTGCAAATATTTTGGCAGCACTTAATGATGGTAACATGGAAATCACTGCAGGAGAAACCGTGGAATCATCACTTCATCAAGATATCACTGGATGGTCTTCTCAATGGAATTCAGAGTTGGAGAATATTTTCAAATTGCCGCCTATAATTCCAAAACCACCTAAGAAAAACAGCAGAAGGTTAACTTCCCATAGACTGTTAACGAGTCCACAAATACTAAATGAAAAACGCAAGGCTAAGCAGGAAAAGGATGATAAGTGTAAGAAATTGAAAGCAAAGAAGGATGAGAAGTGTAACAACTTAAAGGTTAAGAAGGAGAAAAAGAAATAATTTAACAGTTACATACCTGAACCAATGACTTTTCCAAATTTATTCGCACATCAATCATTTTAACCAGATCGTAATCATGGTAATGGTATTAGTGTCATATATATATATAAATATATATGCATGACGACAAACAATATTGGAGATGAATACATACTAAAATAGACACGCTATATTTATTAAACTTGAACCTCCTATAGTTTTGTTTCTAAACGAATATATATTAGATCATAATATTTGTATTAATGAAATATGATGATAGTATTAATTGTTTTGATATTCTGAAAGGTACAGCTACTACATATATAAAAAAGAAGATGTGGTATGATTGCCAATGAGACAACTATCCACAAAAGACCAAAATGACACAGACATTAACAACTATAGGTCACCGTAACTGCTACAGTTTAGTAGTGCCAAAGCGAAAACAAATATAGATCCAGAGGCGGATTTAGGGGGGCCCAGGTAGCCAGGGCCCCCATTTTTTGTAAAATATTGGTTGGTTATATTGGGAATCACTGAAGCGTGATGGGAGTGGTCCCCCTCTTAGGCAAACATTCTGGATTCGCCACTGAGTTCAATTGTTTGTTGTCAAGAACTGAGAAAAATATTCGCTTCTAAGTACCAGTATATAATTGCATACATACAGTTATTACTGTCATTATACTTTGAACAATGGACCAAAGGAAGATTTTCCATATTACACAATTTGTTTTTAGTGGAAAATATAAAATCTGAGATGCGTTTGAATCGAAACTTAAACAATACCAAGACAAAATGTTTATACAGTTATACAAATGGTTTATTTGCCACTGGACGTTAAGCAACAAAAATCAATCAATCACATGGTTTAAGATTGGCTGCTTGGAGTGGGTTCACCAAAAAATGCACAGGACAGAAACATGCTCCAAAACTGCTTACTGGATTTGTAGGAACTGTCATTGAAAATACAAAGTTTAAAAAAATGTATTCAACATAGTAGATGTTACATTAAAGGTTTTATTTATATACATATATATAATAGTCCAATCGTACATTGAAGTCTTTCCTGTAACAACAACACACAGTATAAACTGTAATCTGTAATACATTGTATATATGTAACACTCCCAAACGTGTCCTTTCCCCCAAACGTGTCCGATTCTCCCAAACGTGTCTTTTCTCCCTAAACGTGTCCGAAATGTACAATATTTCCCAAACGTGTCCGATTTCATAACCCCCAAACGTGTCCGATAATTGTTATTCGCCATAACGTGTCCAATATTTAACGCCAAAACGTTACACGTCTTTTAGCGCTTTTACATGTATCTCTTAAATAAAATCGCTGATAACGTTTACGGCAATTCTATGATGGGAGACACACGTGATGAAGATGTCATTTATCAGATTAAGTTAGTTCGATGTAGGTTTTTAATGATTATAATAATTGCAAAATTAATCTGTTATTATTAAGTAACTTTGACTGCAGTTGTTTATTGTCCAGTTGCAAGTATTTCATATTCGTTTAGAGCGAACACACACATAGTTCTGGAGTTGAATTAATCGTTAACTTTGTTAATTATTTTGTACTTATAAACTCCGATGATGCCTTTTATATTTATCCGAATATTGCATGGCGGGGTTTTAACAGTATTTTTTTTTACTTTTGTCAATAGTTTGTGTGTATTTCAAAAGCCCATCAAATTATAAACTTGTTATCCGGGTTTTTAATAAATTTTAGGTTTCCACCATCACTAAAGACACACGATAAGAAACATAACGTCCAGTGCCAAATATTTCATGCATAAGTTTTATAGATTCTTTTTTTTTATGAATATTACTGTTATGTGATCAACGCCGGTTTTAAATGCAAATTTATTTTGTAGTGTATAAATAAACTTTAGAATGTTGATTACGTATTGTCCAGTTGCAAGTACTTTATGCATATTTAGAGCGCACAATAGTTTCGCAAGTTTTAATGTTTTTGCAGTTGTACTGTACACTTTAAACTAAACTTTAAACTGATGATCGCGTATTGTCCAGTTGCAAGTATGTCATGCATATTTAGAGAGAACATACAAGTTTTAATGTTTTTGCAGTTCTATTTAGAGAGAACATAGGCTACCTGTTTTTTTTTTGGTTTTTTTTTTACATTTTAACATACATGTTTTAATGTTTTTACTGTTCTTTTGTTAAGATAAACTCTAGACTGCTGGTTGCATATTGTCCAGTTGCAAGTATTTCATGCAAATTAGAGAAAACATACAAGTTTTAATGTTTTTTTCAGTTCTACTGAATAAATTAACTTTAGGCTGTTGATTGCGAATTGTCCAGTTGTCAGTATTTCATGCATAATTAGAGAGAACATTAAAGTTTTAACGCGCAGAGAAAAGGACACTTTGACCCGTTAACTGTACTGTTTAACTCAACATGTTTGCTTACAATTTACAAACGAAATAGCCGAAATGACGCCCCAACTTTAAGCCAGTTTAATTCTTCCGTTTTGAAAAAGTACTAACGTGCTTATGTATATTCTAATGAAATGGTAAAATTAGTATACGTTAATGAAATAGTAATAACCAAATAACGCTTGATATGGACACGTTTTGGGGATTGGACACGTTTGGGGGTTAGTTGAGAAATGGACACGTTTGGGCGTTTATACAAATGACACGCTTTGGCGCAGTTTTCAACTAGACATGTTTGGGGGAATCGGACACGTTTGGGGGGAAGGACACGTTTCTGAGTGTTACATATATATATTAAATATATCACTGTTTGAGAGTAGACAACCAATCGTTGACCCAAATATTGAGGGAGGGTAGGAGGGGTCCTGATCCCGGAATCCCAACTTTAAATAAATTTAAAACCGATATCCTGAAATGGTCAACCCCGAAATCCCGAGCTTAAAAACACCCGATCCCAGAGTCCCGAATAAGATCCTCCCCCTCAATCTTATTGTTTATTCCGTAATTAATCAGTTCCATACCATGCCTGCATTCCGGCAATTAGTCCCCGATGTAACAATATTTTTATTTTAATAATTGTTACATTTCAATGTAACCGTAGCCAGTCCCTACCAACAACAGGAATTATTCAGTAAAAAATTACGAAATGCATCAACAAAATACCAATGATATTTCACGTCAGATGTCAAAGAGCAGCAGCTTAGTATATTCAATATAATATTTTAGTTGCCTGGATAACTGATATACACTATTGACACATTGTTCCAAAACTATATAAGCATAATAAGATCGTTAAAATTCCTAACATTCTATAAACCAACGGGCTGACATAGCCATGTCATTATCGTCCGAACTTACCCGAAACAATGTCCGAACATACCCGAAACTGTCCGAAGTTCCCCACAGGTGGTTTTACCCGTGGATATGCATTTTTTTAACTGTTGATAAGTGATATTATAACAAAAGAGGAATAAATCATAACTATAATATGCCCACAAAAATGGAACAAAACAATTTACACATTCTGACAACGGAAAACCACTTTCGGAGCCTGTTTCTATAAAGGTGTCCGAACATCCCCGGTTGTACCCTAGTTACAACCCAACTTGAATACTATGTATGTATGCAGTACATGTATATGCAGTTGGGAATATAAAAGATTCATTTCTGCAGAGGATGATGATTAATTCTGATTAAATGGTACATAATGACTTGACTATACATGTACTATTTATAATAAACAAATCAGTTAAACATTGTATGTTTTCGAATATCATAAATATTGTTGTGAAAATGAATAATCAGTCCCTTGCCTTTATGAAAATGAAAAATCTTGCTTCAATAGTGCAGAAAATGAATAATTTATCCTCTGTACTTCTCTGATTGTTGGTGTATTATTGAAAAGTTTTCGAAATATTGTGTTAATCGTTCATTTAGGATGGACGTAAACAGTTTTCCAAAACAACTCAAAATAGTGATAGGTCTATAATTTTGCGGATCTTGGTGATTTCCTTTATTTTTAAATATAGGGTGTATATTTCCAGATAACCAACTTTTTGGTATGATTCCTGTATCAAATATAAGATTGAATAACTTTACAAAGATATTAATGATATTTCTGTTGAAGCACATATGGCTTTGAAGAATTCGCTAATAATCAGATCATCACCGCTTGCTTTGATATTTTTCAAGTTTTTTATATTTCTTATTATTTCATCGGGCGTTATCGTTTCATTTAATAAATCATTTTTAACATTTCTTTTAATCTCTTTAGAGTCTAGCTCGTGGTCTTCTTTTATATTTCCTTGGTTTTGAAGAAATCATAAAGTTTTTCGATTGAAATAATAGGCTGTTTCTTCCTAGAGCCTCCATTTACAGATGTGGATTTAGAGGAGGCCCAGCTAGTCCCCCCCTTTTTTCTGGGGAAAAAAATTGGTTGATTATTTAGGAAATCACTGAAGCATGACCGGAGCGGGTCCCCTCTTAGGCTATCAGTGGTTTCCCGAGACTACATTATACCATGCTTTTTCAGTTTCAGATATATAAGCAAAGGCAAGAAAAAATACTAAATTCACGAAAAAAAATCACAGACGGCAAAATGTTTAATTACTACAGGAAATACGACAAATCTGCATGGTAGGAAATTTATTAATGCTGTAGGTAAAAAATAGCTGAAAAGTATACAGATTTCTGGAAAGACAGTTTTTTAACGACCAAAATAACCCTAATGGAAACAAACTAAGAACACGCAGAAAATTAAAAAAAGAATTCAAATTAGAACTGTTTGTATTAATAGATTTAGATCGATACATGATATCAAATTTTATAAAAATAAGTCATCTACATATTGAACAGGGTAGACACCGTAAATTACCTTTGGAAAAAAGATTATGTCCTCTCTGTAAATAGGAGGTAGAAGATGAATATCATATCATTTTGCTTTAAAACGTCAAATTTTAGAAGGATGTAGGCAAAAACTTTTTCAGGAAGTAGAGAGTATAGTTCCAGATTTCACCCAAATGTCTGATAAGGAAAAAATTGCATTTGTGTTTACATTTAATGAGTATGACGTAACTGAAATTATTGTATAGGGATTTATGTTTTAAATTGGTTGAATATTGAGCATTCATTTGTTGCAAAGAAATAGCCTAGCTGATACGAAAAACTAGTCGATGTAACAAAGTTATGACTATTTTATATTTTTCTTATAGTAGGCCTATTTGTTATGATATATTTTATAACAATTACATCACCTCCTCCAAAAACATCTAAATATGGAGTCTTATATGATATGAATGTTGTTTAAATCTAAATATTGTATGTTTGTAATGATTGTCATGTTTGTCTTGGTAACAATCCAATATTTAGATTTTACACCAATAATACGATTTGATTTGATTTGATTTGATTTGGTAGGAAATATCAATGTACAATTTTCGTTAAGCAACCAACCATCAATCATCTACATACTGGAAAAAATTACTAAGCAAAATAATTGGAACAAACATTATGTTAACTTGGTCTTAAAATTAAATCTTTTTAAATTTCATTTCATTTATTAACCGGGCAAAAAGTCTTAGAAATCAGGGACAGTCTGAACTATCTTTAGAAATAAGAAAAACTCTAAAAATTAACAAATCTTAATGAAAACCCACGTGAAAAATCCTACGAGAATCATTAAGAAAAAAAATAAAGTTTTGTATTTATAAAAGAGGGGCGAAAGATACTAGAGGGACATTCAAATTCACAAATCGAAAATAAACTGACAACGCCATGGCTAAAAAACAAAAACAAAAACAAACAATAGTACACAAAACACAACATGGAAAAATAAAGACTAAGCAACACGAACCCCATCAAAATGGGGGTTAGCAGACCCTGTTTCACATGGGGCACCCGTCCTGTTGCTCATAATCACGGTAGGTATAGTGTCCGGCTAGGATCGTGGTTTTTCGAGTGATTTGATCGTTTTTTTTCGAGTTTGACCACTTTATTTCAAGTGAATATGATAAAAAAAATATAAACAAACAGACTTCCTTTCTGACAAGACGTGATATAAGATCATATAACAGTTTGAGTTTAATATTCAAGGCTATATGTACAAGGTGTGTTAGTATTAGAGAATGAAAGATATTATTAATCCGACATTCATGATTTTTTGTTTATAAATGTTGTATTTAGCCTTACAATGCTTTTATTCCACAAAAAAAACAACAGACTAAAGCGTTTTTTAAGCAGTTAAGCTGCCTTATGCTACCATCCTATAGATAAATTTGTGTTCTTCCCACTGAATGGTGTTAAAAGTGCTATTGTTATTATCTGGCTGGTTAATATGTTATTAGAATAACTAATTTGGCACTTTTTTCATACTTTCAATTCTGGAATGCAATACATATGACCAGAAAAACCTTAAATGATCGTCGAACTACCAAAAAATTTGAAGTTGCACATAAGAAGTAGTGCTCAATAGAAATCCGTTCGTAGTTTATTATCCTATGTGCTTTTGGCTAAGATGTCAAAGAACAATTGTATGAAATATTTCATCGCCGAAAATCTCTAATTACAAGTCGTTTACATTTCCCAAATGGCAAAAGGCACAGGAATATTGTTCATGCATGTACACGGTGTCACCAAATCTCTATATGATAGAGGAAATAAAGTTATATATAGTTGTCCAAGTCGGCGGTAATTTTAACTTACACGAAACGTAAGCTATTAGTATTCTGATGTTATAAAACCCCCCTCTTTTTTGAGAACTTGTAAAAGGTGCGATACTTACCCCTTAACCATATACTATATATATATTCATCTATGGGACAAGATAACAAGTCAAATGAAATATAGTGGAGTCACTGGGGTCACCCACCCCCTTCTGTTTGAGAACTTGTAAACGGTCGAGATCCCCGCCCATACACCACATATATTCTGGTATGTGACAATAAAACAAATCAAATGAAATATAGGGGGTATCATGGGGGTCAACCCCCCTTCTTTTTGAAAACTTGTAAACGGTTAAGATCCACACCCCGAAACCATATATATTCTTGTATGTCTTGTATGGGACAATAAACTAAATCAAATGAAATAAAGAGCGAGTCCACTGGGGATCACTCCCCCCTCTTTTTTTGAGAACTTGTAAACGGTGAGATACCCACCCCTTTACCATATTTATTGCTGTTTGTCATTTCAAGAAAATTTGAATGACATACAGGGTCAATTTCCTAGACGTCACATAGGCATATCATTTTACTAGACCTAACCAATTTGTACTGGACTTTGCCCAATGTCAGGCGACCATGAGAATGACGAATTATGGAAGCTCTGTTTGGAAGACTTCGTAACATTATCCTGTTACTATTATTTCTTGTTTATTATAAAATGTAATTGATGCAAAAATAAGTCTAGGTCAATTGAATTTACTTTAATTATTTTTTTTAATAATTTCTGGGCCTATAAAAATTTTCATTTATGGCTCATTCTAAAGAAAACATATAAATCTTTCAAGCAGTGTAAAGCCCAAGAATGTTTTACCAATTGTTTTATAATCACCTGTCATTTTATTCACATCTTGGAATGGAGTGACATCACGGACTTGGTGAAGGTAAGGGTCATTTACATTTTATATTGTCAGGTCAATCATACCTCAATTGCCCGGCATAGATTAGGATTGTAAAAAATCTGCCATAGATTTTGGATGGCATGACGTCACATTTGCCATAGATTTGGAACTCACCATAGATTTGAGTCCTACAGATATAATCAATTCACCGAAGTTTCGTGTTAATTGTTTACTAGTATGTGTTTTTCAGAGTTATTTTCAGACATACTGACGACGGACGGCCGGACAGACAACGATATACCATAATACGTCCCGTTTAAAAACTCAGGGGTTCTGACTTCACCACGACAAATACTATTAGCTCTTACAACAAAAGTACCATCAAATGAAGTTGAAAAGACTATGAGTCCCCTGCACTATGTTCTAAAAACCTTTTTATAAAGGATCCAAATAATAAATAATATAAATCCGCTAGTACGTGTAACTGGTTTAAAAAAGTTAAATGTTAATCCTAGGTTCAAAATGACAACGTTTGATTTCTTTAAATATTCACAACAAATTTGCTATAATCCATACATGTAACTGTTTATAAAAACCATTCTTTATTTTTTAAAGAAATGAATGTCTGTAACATATCTTAATTACCCGGCCATTTTAAAAAGATTACTATTTGTGGACGTTTCCGTAGATTTTACTTTTTGGGGTGAACACTATATCTATTGAAATAAAAACATGACGCAAAACCAGTTAATGTACAACAACAACAAAACACACACAAAAAGCAACGTTTGGTCTCGTGTATACTTTAATAAATTGAGCTATACTGAAGTCCACTGAAGGACGTGCATAATGTCAAATCATGAAATATTTATTGTTTTAGTCTATAAGAAAACTTGTAATATTTCCGTTGCTATTTTTGGTTGCCGATTTTGATACTGTGTTACATCACAGACACGGTCTCTGAAAAGAATACGGAGAAGTGACTGTGTGTTAAACGTTGATTTATCGAACGCATTAATAATGCAAGCCTTGGGAGTAAAAGTCAGAGAAAAGAACTGTTGCTAAAGTAAATGGATACATCTAGAGAAAACCAGAACAGAATAAAATTCCCTTTACTAAAAATAAATCATATTTAACTGATAGGCGTAACAAGGCGTGGCTAAATGTGCTTAAAGGGGCGTTTTTCCACATTCTCACTGGTCAATTCTAACTTCACTCCGTTAAAACTGGTTTAAACAGGTAAACACTGTATTTTCCCTTTTCTATTAATAGAAAATCACTATAATATGTGTCTATAAACAAATATTATTTGTTGGGTTCGACATTCGGACCTTATTGTTCTAGTACGAAAGCTCGTTTATCTGAATTCAATTTTATTAAGGTGAGTTGTATATTTCCTAATAATCAGATCATTTTTTGTAGATATCGTTATATATAACAACTGTTGAATCAGTTTTCGGGAATTCTACTTTTGAAACGGCAATAGTCCATGCTATTAAGTTGTTTGTAACTTTGGAATGTATGTTAATCATATCAAAATATAACTTTAGATCTTCACTGTAAATAATAACAGAAATATGTATGAACAATATTGTAATGTTTTGTAAGTGAAGACAGTTAAATGATTTGACCTGAACCGGGCGAGGCCGGGTTAACAGGTTAACAAAACATATACATCTGAAACAATTTTCAGTAGGCATATCGGAGACTGAAATAGGTGGACAGATATATATAGTAAAAAAAAACTTTGGAAGCACAAGGTTCGTGGTCATTGGAATAAATAAGTGTTTTTATATCCTCTTAAACAGATTTGGCTGAATTTTCATGCGGGAATTAAGGGCCCAAAAAGGGCCAAAACCAAGCATTTTTTAGTTTCCAGACAATAACTCGTGTTTAAGAATATGGATCTCTCTAAAACTGTTACAAATTACCATGAGACAAATTTCAGGTATATATATATATGATACGGTCAATTTGTAAATTCAGGGATTTTTTTTAATTCCTGAAATTTCAGTGATTTTGTATAATCACTGTCAAACTGATAAGTGATTTTATCAAATCAATGATTTTGACCGTAGTCGGGATTTTACAAAATCACTGAAATATTTAAGATCTTTTATACATGTTATACAAATTCCCTGATTAAATCCAGTGAATTTGCAAATAAAAGTATTTTTTTATTCAAAAATTCTATAAAAAAAAAGTCTTCACTCAACAAGTTTGAGGCTCAATTAGGCTTTGTTTTAATACTTATGTCTTTAGATCAAGAGCAAACTTACTCACAAAAGTTCTAATAATTGAGGGAAAATTAAATGTAACATAACATGTATCGAACCAGGAAAAAATAAGAAGAATTTTTAAAACATTATTCCTAAAAGTCACACAAAGACAAAACAGGCACTTATTATTATCCTGTTCGAAACTACGTTTTTTTTTTTTTTATTACAGTGCTTCTATAGCAATTACTGAACAGTATAAACCTATTATATCAAATATATATAGACAGTGACGCAACGATCATAAGATACACAATTTTCTTCTTGATACTATCTTATGATCATAAACAAGCTTCTGTCCAAGTTTGGTACAAATCAAGGATAGTTTATGAAAGTTATTAAAATTTTAAAACTTTAACCACAGAGTGAATGTAATGTTTCCTCGCAGAAAAACTAAGTCCATTATTAGTAAAATACGGAAAAGTGGAAATTTATTTTTACAAAATTTTCTTCTTGATACTATCTTATGATCATAAACAAGCTTCTGTCCAAGTTTGGTACAAATCAAGGATAGTTTATGAAAGTTATTAAAATTTTAAAAACTTTAACCACCGAGTGAATGTAATGTTTCCTCGCAGAAAAACTAAGTCCATTTATAAATAGAATACGGAAAAAAAAGGAATTTTATTTTTACAAAATTTACTTCTGAATACTATCTTATGATCATAAACAAGCTTCTGTCCAAGTTTGGTAGAAATTCAGTATAGTTTAAGAAAGTTATTAAAATTTCAAAAACTTTAACCACAGAGTGAATATTTGTGGACGCCGCCGACGACGACGACGCTGACGACGACGGAATGTAGGATCGCTTAGTCTTGCTTTTTCGACTAAAGTCGAAGGCTCGACAAAAATCAAATAAAAAGTAAATATTTGTTTAATGTAGGTATGAAGTATTTTTTAATGCGGAAATGTGATGAAAACAAGTAAATACAACCCTATTTTCATCAGATGAAAATATGAAATATTAGTTTGAAGCCACTGATTCCCAGTTTTGGAGTCCGTCAGCTGTGTTAATTGACAATTTCAGATCTTTCGACAAGCAGTCAAACTGTCTGCAACTCCTCCATTTGGGATGAACAATGGTTTTTTTCTTCTAAATGTGGATGTTATTGGAAGAATGGATGTGAACAAAATAGGTGTGTCTATCGAAAAGCTGGAGATTGAACATTCTGCAAAAAGAAAGAATTTACTACACTTAATAGAAATGCACGAACCTCATATAATACAGGCATACGAACACACTTAGATAATAAACCAAATCAAGTGCTGAAATCTTCGATACAAATATTTTGAAGTATTGTATTGTTTAAAGTATGAACATGAAGGTGGTGGAGTTTTAACCCTATATAGCTGGAAACACTCGTCACTGACTGTAAATATACTGGAATCAAACTAAGTTGATATCAAGGCAGTAAACATCTTAATACTAGTACCTGGAAAAAAAAATAGTTCATTGATGGCTTTTACACATTTCTTTGATACCCCTTTGACAATCTACTAAACTTAGCACTCTGACACTGGAGATTTCAACATGCCATATATTTTATGGGAAACACAGGCGAGGTTCAAGGAAAGACAACTTGAAACCCAATAATTATAGTAAAAAGTTCATAGAATCACTTCAGTGAAGAAAGTCTATCACAAACAGCAAAATAACCAATAGTTTAGATATATACTTTATATTTACAACTAATCCACCAAACATTGAAAATATATCAATCAAAGATGAAATAAAAGGGACAATATGATTGAAGTTGACAAATGCCTTGATAAAGAGGTGTTCTTTGAATCTAACTAAAATATATATATCTAATTTCGTTATATTACATTATGTAGTGTAACGAAATCAGAGATCTATATTTTAATTATATTGATGATCTTTTAAAAAACAAATATTGTACCATACAATACTGAATGATGGAATTACTTTCAAGAAATATTACAACATGTTATTTTAAAATAACAAAACATATTTCACCCACGATTCTGACAACCAGGTGGAACGTGCTTTGAATGGACCAAGTTAACAGAGAGATCAAAATAATAATAAGAAAAAGTAAAGAGTTTATACAACCAGGTTAAGCGTGCTTTGAATGGACCAACAGAGAGATCAAAACAATAATAAGAACGTGCTTTAAATGGACCAACAGAGATATCAAAACAATAATAAGAACGTGCTTTAAATGGACCAACAGAGATATCAAAACAATAATAAGAAATGCTTTGAATGGACCAACAGAGAGATCAAAACAATAATAAGAAATGCTTTGAATGGACCAACAGAGAGATCAAAACAATAATAAGAAATGCTTTGAATGGACCAACAGAGAGATCAAAACAATGATAAGAAATGCTTTGAATGGACCAACAGAGAGATCAAAACAATAATAAGAACGTGCTTTGAATGGACCAACAGAGAGATCAAAACAATAATATGGAACATGCTTTGAATGGACCAACAGAGAGATCAAAACAATAATATGGAACATGCTTTGAATGGACCAACAGAGAGATCAAAACAATAATAAGAACGTGCTTTGAATGGACCAACAGAGAGATCAAAACAATAATAAGAAATGCTTTGAATGGACCAACAGAGAGATCAAAACAATGATAAGAAATGCTTTGAATGGACCAACAGAGAGATCAAAACAATAATTAGAACGTGCTTTGAATGGACCAACAGAGAGATCAAAACAAGATAAGAAATGCTTTGAATGGACCAACAGAGAGATATCAAAACAATAATAAGAACGTGCTTTGAATGGACCAACAGAGAGATCAAAACAATAATAAGTACGTGCTTTGAATGGACCAACAGAGAGATCAAAACAATAATAAGAAATGCTTTGAATGGACCAACAGAGAGATCAAAACAATAATAAGAACGTGCTTTGAATGGACCAACAGAGAGATCAAAACAATAATATGGAACATGCTTTGAATGGACCAACAGAGAGATCGAAATAATAATAAGAACCTGCTTTGAATGGACCAACAGAGAGATATCAAAACAATAATAAGAAATGCTTTGAATGGACCAACAGAGAGATCAAAACAATAATAAGAACGTGCTTTGAATGGACCAACAGAGAGATCAAAACAATGATAAGAAATGCTTTGAATGGACCAACAGAGAGATCAAAACAATAATTAGAACGTGCTTTGAATGGACCAACAGAGAGATCAAAACAATAATAAGAAATGCTTCGAATGGACCAACGGAGAGATCAAAAAAATAATAAGAACGTGCTTTGAATGGACCAACAGAGAGATCAAAACAATAATATGGAACATGCTTTGAATGGACTGTAATGTTTATTGGTCGTTATGGTTATAAATCTGGAGAATCTTGTATTATATATGCATATTTTATACAGAAAGAAGCGTTGTGTGGATTTAGACGTTTGGCGGGGAAATTAGTGGCCGGGTCGAAAGTTATAGGGGTGATCATAAGAGACTCTCTATGCTCCATAAGGGTAACATATTGAGAACACCCCTTTCCAGGAAATAGTAGTATCGACCAAGAGTATATAAGAGAGTGAGAAACGGCACTAGAGGCGGTCGGTTGGCTGTCGATGAGCTGTCATCCTTCAACTGAGCGTACGTCGGATATATTAAGTGCTAGAAGAGCCTTGATATTCAGAGGACACCTCGTACTGGGTACAGAGTGGACGTACACGTTGACAGGATTGACATAGCAGACTGTCCCACTCGGAGGACAGGCTGTACCAGCCCGTACTGTCTGGTAGTGACAGTTGTCCCACTCGGAGGACAAGTTGTTCCAGCCCGCACTGTCTGATAGTGACAGATTGTCCCACTCGGAGGACAAGTTGTATCAGACCTCTCTGTTTTGTATTGACAGACTGTCCCATTCGGAGGACAAGCTGTACCAGCTATACTGTCTATAAGTGACACATCGTCCCATCTTGAGGACAGGCTGGTTTATTGTATTATATTTGTATATATATAATTGTCCGTTGTTACTTTATTTCGACAAAGAGTCAGTGTGTATATTTTAGTTCATTGTGCATAACATAGATAGTTGTAGTTCTTAGTATTACCGTATTGTTTGTGGACAACTTGGATCCAAGTATTTACTGGAACGGACGTTTGAGATATAAACGCCTGGTTACACGTTACAGGACCAACAGAGAGATCGAAATAATAATAAGAACCTGCTTTGAATGGACCAACAGAGAGATATCAAAACAATAATAAGAAATGCTTTGAATGGACCAACAGAGAGATCAAAACAATAATAAGAACGTGCTTTGAATGGACCAACAGAGAGATCAAAACAATAATATGGAACGTGCTTTGAATGGACCAACAGAGAGATCAAAACAATAATAAGAAATGCTTTGAATGGACCAACAGAGAGATCGAAACAATAATAAGAACGTGCTTTGAATGGACCAACAGAGATATCAAAACAATAACAAGAACGTGCTTTAAATGGACCAACAGAGATATCAAAAGAATAATATGGAACGTGCTTTGAATGGACCAACAGAGAGATCAAAACAATAATAAGAAATGCTTCGAATGGACCAACGGAGAGATCAAAAAAATAATAAGAACGTGCTTTGAATGGACCAACAGAGAGATCAAAACAATAATATGGAACATGCTTTGAATGGACTGTAATGTTTATTGGTCGTTATGGTTATAAATCTGGAGAATCTTGTATTATATATGCATATTTTATACAGAAAGAAGCGTTGTGTGGATTTAGACGTTTGGCGGGGAAATTAGTGGCCGGGTCGAAAGTTATAGGGGTGATCATAAGAGACTCTCTATGCTCCATAAGGGTAACATATTGAGAACACCCCTTTCCAGGAAATAGTAGTATCGACCAAGAGTATATAAGAGAGTGAGAAACGGCACTAGAGGCGGTCGGTTGGCTGTCGATGAGCTGTCATCCTTCAACTGAGCGTACGTCGGATATATTAAGTGCTAGAAGAGCCTTGATATTCAGAGGACACCTCGTACTGGGTACAGAGTGGACGTACACGTTGACAGGATTGACATAGCAGACTGTCCCACTCGGAGGACAGGCTGTACCAGCCCGTACTGTCTGGTAGTGACAGTTGTCCCACTCGGAGGACAAGTTGTTCCAGCCCGCACTGTCTGATAGTGACAGATTGTCCCACTCGGAGGACAAGTTGTATCAGACCTCTCTGTTTTGTATTGACAGACTGTCCCATTCGGAGGACAAGCTGTACCAGCTATACTGTCTATAAGTGACACATCGTCCCATCTTGAGGACAGGCTGGTTTATTGTATTATATTTGTATATATATAATTGTCCGTTGTTACTTTATTTCGACAAAGAGTCAGTGTGTATATTTTAGTTCATTGTGCATAACATAGATAGTTGTAGTTCTTAGTATTACCGTATTGTTTGTGGACAACTTGGATCCAAGTATTTACTGGAACGGACGTTTGAGATATAAACGCCTGGTTACACGTTACAGGACCAACAGAGAGATCGAAATAATAATAAGAACCTGCTTTGAATGGACCAACAGAGAGATATCAAAACAATAATAAGAAATGCTTTGAATGGACCAACAGAGAGATCAAAACAATAATAAGAACGTGCTTTGAATGGACCAACAGAGAGATCAAAACAATAATATGGAACGTGCTTTGAATGGACCAACAGAGAGATCAAAACAATAATAAGAAATGCTTTGAATGGACCAACAGAGAGATCGAAACAATAATAAGAACGTGCTTTGAATGGACCAACAGAGATATCAAAACAATAACAAGAACGTGCTTTAAATGGACCAACAGAGATATCAAAAGAATAATATGGAACGTGCTTTGAATGGACCAACAGAGAGATCAAAACAATGATAAGAAATGCTTTGAATGGACCAACAGAGAGATATCAAAACAATAATAAGAACGTGCTTTGAATGGACCAACAGAGAGATCAAAACAATAATAAGAACGTGCTTTGAATGGACCAACAGAGAGATCAAAACAATAATAAGAACGTGCTTTGAATGGACCAACAGAGAGATCAAAACAATAATATGGAACATGTTTTGAATGGACCAACAGAGAGATCGAAATAATAATAAGAACCTGCTTTGAATGGACCAACAGAGAGATATCAAAACAATAATAAGAAATGCTTTGAATGGACCAACAGAGAGATCAAAACAATAATAAGAACGTGCTTTGAATGGACCAACAGAGAGATCAAAACAATAATAAGAAATGCTTTGAATGGACCAACAGAGAGATCAAAACAATAATAAGAACGTGCTTTGAATGGACCAACAGAGAGATCAAAACAATAATTAGAACATGCTTTGAATGGACCAACAGAGAGATCAAAACAATAATAAGAAATGCTTTGAATGGACCAACAGAGAGATCAAAACAATAATATGGAACGTGCTTTGAATGGACCAACAGAGAGATCAAAACAATAATAAGGACGTGATTTGAATGGACCAACAGAGAGATATCAAAACAATAATAAGGACGTGCTTTGAATGGACCAACAGAGAGATATCAAAACAATAATATGGAACGTGCTTTGAATGGACCAACAGAGAGATCAAAACAATAATAAGAAATGCTTTGAATGGACCAACAGAGATATCAAAACAATAATAAGAACGTGCTTTGAATGGACCAACAGAGAGATCAAAACAATAATAAGAACTTGCTTTGAATGGACCAACAGAGATATCAAAACAATAATAAGAAATGCTTTGAATGGACCAACAGAGAGATCAAATTAATAATAAGAAATGCTTTGAATGGACCAACAGAGAGATCAAAACAATAATAAGAAATGCTTTGAATGGACCAACAGAGATATCAAAACAATAATAAAAACGTGCTTTGAATGGACCAACAGAGAGATCAAAACAATAATAAGAAAAAAGAGTTTATACAACAAGGCTAAAAAACACATTATAAAATCCTTGTGTCAGAAGCGTTTTTCTGGATTTACCTTCATCAGGAGTGCTCTAAGCCGAATATTTGATAGCCAAGAATGTATTAGAACCAAAGCAGTTGAAAAGCTATATGAATAGAAAAATAGACACATCTTTTAAGCTAAATGTACAGATGGATTGTATAACATTACGAACAGAGCCCATATAGACAATACCAGTATATCACTGTATTCACAATAATATTTAAAAAAAAACCCACACACATCACAAGGGAGATGTCAAATTATTAGTTAATAACATTGCTCAATTCCAATGATGTAGAACACCTTTAAAACACATAAGGCAACAGACACAGAGAAATATATAAAATACTAAAAAATTGTTAAAACACGACAAGTAGAGCCTGTAACATGGGATCGACTGGGATGAAGAACGGGAAAGTCATGATTGGAAAATGAATGTACATTGGATCTAGGAATAGTATCAGTATAGTGAGTCCTAGCCTTGGTGATAGAAATTAAGCCTTGTAGTAGGTTACCTACGGACTTATCAAACAGCTAAAAAAAATCTGTAAGCTGATTTTCCAGAGTTCAGTACTAGTTTTAAACACTTTAGCTATCATTGGAAATACGCTCACGTGATTGTAGTTCTTTTTATCCTAGTCGTATAGGTATTTTAAGCAAAAGTGTGACTCTCGCCTTGACGGAGTCAAAAACTTACGCGAGACTTGGTATAATGCCTTTCGGCGGGAACAGCGGCGACAACAATTTGTCACAGTAAAGTTTGTGATTAGTTCAAGTTAATACAATCCACGTATGAAAAGTCAATGATATGTATTAGCTGTAATTAGCATTGGAACATCTCGTTCCCATTAAGCTTATTCCTAATAGATATAGGAAGATGTGGTGTGAGTGCCAAGGAGACAACTCTCCATCCAAATAACAATTTAAAAAAGTAAACCATTATAGGTCAATGTACGGTGTCGACAATTTATTTTAAATGGTGCCGACACTGTGTGGGGCGAGTATGTGATGGGGCGAATTTGACATTTACCTTTCAAACGTCTATGTGAAATAGATCATAACGGAGAAAGAAGAAACAGAGCGCCATTTTTGTGATTGTCTCTATTTTAACCTTATTTACAATATTTATAGAAACTTTCCAGACAGTCTTACCCTAGATTATGATTATTTAACATTGCAAATGTACGACTGTTATAAAATGTAAGTCTAAAGTAAACACAAACAAATACTGATCAATAGACAATACTGTCGATCCTACCTTCTTCTTTATTCTTTCCTCCACTATCTGGAGTACCACTACTTTTGTAGTGTAGCACGGGTAAGCAACTGATTGAAACTGTAAGCAACTGTGTGCATGTTCAGGAATATTTTACAGTGAATATGATCGGTGCACAAACCAGTATTGTTTCGCCTAAAATTAATTGTCCAAGATACTGGTGTAATGGATAATATGAGGCAGGCATTACCTGTAAATGGGGACAAAGTCTGTATGAATTATTTATTTGTAACTTTTAAAAATATTTGTTTATAAAAAAAAGAAACGGAAATACCGTAACGTTTCCGATTTTGGTTCTGTTGTTAGGGATTTAGTTGTGACGTTATTTAAATTATGACGTCACAGTGTTCCAGCTAGGTTTTCAAAAGGGCAGGGTGCCAAATCTGAAAAAGGGCATTTAACGCGCGATATGATAATATGAAAAGGGCATATTTTAATAAAAGATGTTAATCAAACATTTGTGTTTATTCGTTGAATCACAGGTTATACAAGAACAACATCTTTAGCCCATATAGAACTCTATCTTTCTACTTTTAAGGCTGAAAAACTTGTCAAGCAGCTTGTCACACAAGTTTTTTTATCATTGCTTGGCACAGTTGAACTTTATATGCAGTATGTTTTGAAAGGAGATCTGTTTCATACTATTTCTATGGTCTACCACATTTTACCAGTTTCACCTTTCTACCCCTGCTGTGCTTGATGGCAATACAGCACAAAACAGCTGTGCTCAGTAAATTCACAATTTTAGGATATAAAGCAACAGTGAAAAATAGTATCAAAAATAAAGAATACAGAAAAAGATGACCAAGGCACCCTACCAACACTGCTACTAAGACCCTCTTTAACTTTTCCCATAACTCAAAATAAATACCTAAACATATATATTCTTAAGCAAGAAGTATGGAGACCAGGGATGGGGTCGATTACTTAAGAATGTAATCGATTAAATTACAATTACTTTGCCAATAAAATGTAATCGATTACATTACAAGTACACCCTATTTCACAAGTAATCGATTACATTAGATTACTTTTCTTGAAAGTAATCATGATTACTTTAGATTACTTATGATTACATTGTATATTGCAATATCAAAGTCTTTTTTACAACTTTTTATCCTCACAAAAAGATAATTTTGGTGATCTTTTTAAAAGCTTGAATTTTTTTTATCTTATTTAAAAGAATTTAGAGACAAGTACAGTGTAACATGTGTAACTTCATAAAATAGCTATAGACAAGTGTCCTTTCTCTATGTTTAAAATTAACTTATTTTTTTCTACAAATTTTAACCAACTTCCTAATTAACAAAATCCTGAACAAATAAGGAAAAATTAATTAAGTATAGTTTTATTGTCTGTTGGGACATAATTGACACATCCATTAATGTTTTTACAGGTGTTAATCACAACTTCCATTTTTTTTAACAAACAATAGGTGAGCTTGGGTATTAAAATTGTATTGTCTTAATAACTATAACGATAAAGTTAAAAGTGGCTGATTGTCATTATTTGTTTGAAAAGTTTTTAATCTTGATCTAATCAAGGATTTGTATAGTAAAAATCTTACTATACAAATCCTTGATCTAATTAATAATTAATAGAATTATTGTCAGGTGAAAACACAAAACAGCTTTGTAACTTAGGAAAGTATATACATTTCTCTTTAAATTAAGAAACAGTTTATTGTAATAAAAGATATTTTGTGATATAATGATACTTCTGACGTCACCTATTATTTACTATGCATATTGTTTGTAATATTATGCCATATGTATACACTGTACATGTACTTGTTTATACTGATGAGCCGTAAGGCTCAAAGTTAATAAAGAATAAAAATTAGAATGCACATATTATACACGAATTTATAGACCAAAATTTATTCAATTAATAAATAAATGAAATCTGGTTTTAACTTCCATTTTGAATTAAGTGGGCTCATATATTTATGTCGACCATCCAGTGGCGGATCCAGAAATTTTCATAAGTGGGGGCCCACTGACTGACCTAAAAGGGGGGCCCGCTCCAGTCACGCTTCAGTGATTCCCTAAATAAGCAACCAAATTTTTTCCCAAAAAGGGGGGCCCGGGCCCCCTGGCCCCCCCTAAATCCGCCTCTGCCATCAAGGTCAAATTGGAACTAAATGTTTTCTGCATTTGAATTTATTTATGTTAAAATATTTGGTAAACTTATATGAAATTAGAGTTAATATCAGAAGTTTTCAATCAAGGAAAAAAATGCTTTCAAGGCATATTCTTGTTTCCCAGGTAAAATTTAGTAATTAGCGTATCATATCAATATGCAAATTAATATGCAATCGATCTTCAAAAAAGGCAGGGCGCCCTGGAAACTGTAAAAAGGGCACAGGGCGCCACTCGGAAAAAGGCGGGCGCCGCGCCCTCTGAAAACGGCCTAGCTGGAACACTGCGTCATATGCAATGTAAACAAAGAAACGCTATCATCAGGTAACGTTTTTTCATATTAAGGAATTATTAAAAATAAAATTGGTATTGCACGTTCCTTCCTATTTTATACTAGACTAATAACTATATATTTTACTCAAAGTTTCATACAAACGAGACCGGAAAAAGGAAGTACATTGTACATTTCTGCGCAGGTCCGGGATTTCAAAATACGACCAAAAAAAAATGAACGATTTTGAGTTCATAAGTACAATGAAAAATTCGGGAAATTTTCCCGTATTTTTTTTTTATTGAATTTTCTACTGTTATTGGGGACTCCGTCCCCATATAAACAGCCTGGCGTACCCACCACCAATTTACAACGCAACGGCAGTTGGTCTTATCCAAAATGAGCTAAGACTGCGATCCCAGCTGGGTGCTCAATTAAAACATAAAACTTGAATGTTATTAAAATAACTTAATGCCAAATCACTTTTGTACAAGTGCAGGAAACTGTTCCATCACCATACTATATACATTTGTACTCCATTTAAGGCACACATGTTATTATGTCAATTATACACTAATCAATGTATATTACTTTAAAAGTTCATGCACTGTGGCATATACTAAAATCTAAAATCACTTCATGTACCACCAAATTATCCATGTTACTGTGACAGTTTGTAACTCAGCATATATAACTCAACTTTCTATTGTTCATTCTAAATTAAACCAATATGTGCATCTTTATTGGTACTTCGCTTAAGTCTCAAACTACACAACAAGTCTACCAACATTCAAAAAATTTAAAGAATAATACTTGTTGAGGACCATATTTACCTTCAGTTACCATCACGGTTCATCTTAATCACACAACTGATGTGTTGCGCAGCGTATAAAAAACAACTGAATTAACTTGAAATCTTCAGTCAAATGTGTTTACTTCATTTCTAAAAAACACTTTTCTGTTTTGATAGGGATATCATATACTAAATTTTCTGTAAATTAAACTCCTTCTGGGTAGTAACATATGTGAGGACAAGTTTTTGTTTCTGTTTCGCAAGGGGTTAGGCTTTGCCACTCTTCAATATTCATCAAGGATGTAATCAAAAAATTGATATGAGGCCACAATTAAAAATATTTCAGTTTGCCCAAACCTGACCCAAGATGACTGGGTGTGGGTAGGTAGGTAGGCAAATTCTTTTTTTTTTTTCAGAATTTGCATGAAAATATAAAAGATCTTAAAACAGTACATCTTTTTTTCCCGTCAAACCTTTGTAGAGTCAACCAAAAGCCATGAATTTAAAACCTCTATAAAAAAATTAGTTTACTTTATGATTTATATCCTGAGATGTTTATAACCCTAACAATTGCTAAACCAAAATATTAAAAATTGCATCTGTTTAGATCTAGTTATCTAACTTATCATGCTTTCATGGTTATCATTTGCACATGATAACTTGGTAATATTCTCCATAAAATCCAGAATATTTGTTTTCACAGGGCCGCAATTAAAAATATTTCAGTTTTCCCAAACCCGACCCATGATGACTGGGTGTGGGTAGGTAGGTAGGCAAATTCTTTTTTTTTTTCTTCAGAATTTGCATGAAAATATTAAAAGATCTTGAAACAGTACATCTGTTTTTTTCGTGAAACCTTTGTAGAGTCAACCAAAAGCCATGAATTTAAAACCTCTATAAATAAATTAGTCTACTTTATGATTTTTATCCTGAGATGTTTATAACCCTGACAATTGCTACATGTGTGAAAGGGCTGGTGGATTTATGAAGTGATTTTCAACAGTTACATCAACAAGATGTTTGTGTAAAAAAAATATCAGCTGACTATGTAATGATTTAATTTGTTTGCAGTTTTTAAATCCTATATCTTTTAAAATAGATTAAATGTCCTAAAATATTTTATATGAATTATTATCTACCATCCATAGTTTCTGTCTTTTTATGTTTTGAAAACAAATTTATATTTTTACATTATCACACAGGTAAACTAATTTGGCTATAAATAGATCAAAACATGTTCTGTAGAAAGGTATTTGTTATAATTTTATTTCTTTAAATAATCAAGTTTAAATTTTTTTAAATATTAAATCATTATTGATAAAATATAATTGCATAAAGTTAACGTTTTCTGAAGACTATTTATTTGTAGGTCATGGTTCTAGAGGCTTCCTCACAAATTTGTATAAAAATCCAACCATAACATGTGTTTTTGCACATGTGAAAAAAATATTTCTGTAAAAAGCCAGATGTTTCTTGTCAAAGGGGATTTACATTGCACTAAATTATTTAGAAAGAGTTACATTCAGTTAAGATTCTATTTCTGATTCTATGAGCAATTATAGTTTAATCAAATTCTCCCAAACAGCAAGTACTGATCTTGTCAACTGAGACTTGTAAATTTGAACTATTTGAATAAAAGGGCATCTAATTCACATGATAAAGGAAGATTATAATTAACAAATTAAACAAAACTTACCTAAGTTGTAGTTTGATGTTAATTTGGTAAGGTCCAATCTACCAGAATCACATGAGTGAACAGATGATCACATGATGCAAATCAGACTTCAGAGTGGAGAAAGTCAGGAACTGAAACTTCCATAATGAGGGTGGGCACAAATCACAACTCGGGCGGGCATGTGATTCTTGTAGATTGGACCTTACCAAATTAACATCAAACTACAACTTAGGTAAGTTTTGTTTAATTTGTTAATTTAGTAAGTCCAATCTACCTATAGAATCACATGAGTCTTTAGAGTTCAGTTCTGCACTTTCAGTAAAAATCTATGTAAAGTAGCAACAGTTATACTAAAAACACTACATATTCCACTACTTGGAAACTCTACTAATTCTAAATTTCGGAATTATATACATCCTTATATACACAAACTATCTTATTTTCTCTTGGCCAATAAGATTTCATAACTGAAGGAGCTGTCATTAGTAATTGGTCTTTGATAAAATTTTCGAAACACACTATCTTTCCTCCATCCAGCTGTGCGAAGAATTGTAGCTATAGGAATTCGACCACTAACATAGGAAGTAGCAGCTCCTCTAGTACTATGAGGTGTAAAGATTGTCATATCTATTCCAGCCATAATTAAAACTTGTTTAATCCACTTAGCAATGGTACCCTTTTTTACAGGTTTATACGGTTTTTGGAAACTCAAAAACAATTGAGTGTTATTTAATCTTAATTTATTTGTGCGTTCTAAATATTCATGTAATGTATGAACCACGCAAATCCTATAATCTGGCTTAAATGCTTCTATAAATATCTCTGGTAACTGATATCCAGGTCTAGTTTGCTTAAGCAAGTCTCCATATCTAATTTTAACTGAGTATGTATCAAGTTCCAAATTCCTAATATCTATTAAGAAAATACTCTGCATTCTCTGACCTGTTGTCAAAGCTAATAACATAGCCAATTTAAATGTTATGTTTTTTAATGTAATATCTTTGTTCCAAGTCTTTAAAAGACTTAGCACCATTTCCACATTCCAGGTACAATTATACCTAGGTAAAACAGGTTTCTTATTAAATATTCCCTTCATAAATTGTTTAACATGAAAATGTTTTCCAATTTGCACATTAGTAATAAGATAAACAAAACTAGATACTGCTGATTTAGCAGTATTAACAGCACTATATCCTAAGCCGTTTAGATGCAATTCTAACAAAAATTTTAATACACTATTTACAGATGGATCAAATCGATCCGTTTTTTCTTTGTCACAAAAAAGCAGCCACTTTTTGATATATGTCCCATACTGTTTTTTGGTAGAATCTCTCCAGGAATTGATGATGATGTCGGCAGCCTCTGCTGATACTCCTCCCTCACACATTTTATTCCTGAGATCTTGAAAGCCGCCAATCTCATGTTTTTCAAAGGATGAGTTTGATTTGTTTTGGGATTCATCAGAATCGTTTCCACTTTTGGCAAAATATATGGTTGATCGCAAATCATTTGTAGTAGCTGCGGAAACCAAGGCTGTGTTGAAAATAAAGGTGCTATGACTAATGCGGTTGCTTTTTCCTGACAAATTTTCTGTAACACTGCACTGATCACACTGAAAGGAGGGAATATATATGCATAAAATGTATTCCAAGTTAAAGAGAATGCATTAACAGCCAAAGCCTTCACATCCGGGCCAAAGGATACATATTGTTCTAATCTATTGTTATGTTTTGATGCAAATAAATCAATGTCACATGGACCAAGTTTATTCATTATACACTCAAAAATACTATCAATAATCATCCATTCCATATCTGAATTAGACTTGTGTCTGCTTAACGCATCTGCTTTTATATTTAACTTCCCTGGGATATGAAAAACACTAAGCCAAATTTGTCTATGTATACACCACAACCATATCTCTTTAGCTAAATTATTTAACTCTTCTTTTCTTCCTCCCATTTTATTCAAATACTTAATAGCAGTTGTATTATCAAGAAATAATTGTACATGTTCATTACAAGTTCTGCAACAAAAGGCTTTTAATGCAAGAAAAGCTGCTTTCAGTTCCAAAAAATTTATATGTTTATTACGTTCACTCAAACTCCAAACACCTGATAATGTAAGATTATTTGTTACATCAAGAGCTCCATATCCTAACATACTACTGTCAGATTCAATTTTTCTATCTGGTGGCTTAAAAACAATTGGTTTATAACTATTATGAATGTTTTCAATCCACCAGTTTATACATTGTTTACTCTCATTTGATAATATAATTTTAGCATCAAAATTTCCTTTATTCAATTTTAATTCAACATCCTTTTGTATTTCTAAAGTTTTGTAAAAAACTGGTGCATATAAGACACCATGTTCACTAGCAACCAATTTTCCAATTAACTGCGCAAATTCACGTATGGTAACAAAACACTTCCTTAACAAAGTTCTGCATAATTCCACAATATTTGCAACTTTCTTTGGTGCTAATTTCACTACCATGCTCACAGAATCTATACTGAATCCTAAAAATTCAATGTTTTGAGCAGGCACAACAACTGATTTTTCTTTATGTATAGTAAATCCAAGGCTATCAAACAATTTCATTGTTTCTTGAACATTATTTAGACATTCCTCATAAGTATCCCCTACCAATAAAATGTCATCAATATACGCACAATTAACATATCCTTCTTTCCTTAAAGAAGATAACACAGGTTTTAACAACTTTGTGAAAATGCGAGGAGCTGGTGATAAACCATTAGGCATAGCTGTAAACTGATACAATTGACCTTTCCAAGTAAATCTCAAAAATTTGCTATCTTCCTTTTTTATTCCTAAGCTGTAATATGCATCTTTTATATCCAACTTTGCAAAGAAATTTTTATTTTTTACTAATTCTAATGCTGACTTGAAAGTTTCCATCTTGAAATGTTTATATTCCAAATGCTCATTCAGATTACTTAAATTTAATATTAATCTAAATGATCCATCAGCTTTAGGCCTAATAAAAATACTAGATAATACTTCCCCATACTGATGAATTACAGGTTCAATAACCTTTTTGTGTAAAAATTTTGTTAACAGATTGTCGATAACTATTTGTTCACTTTCATTAAATTTAATTTCTTTCCGTGAACATGTACCACATGGTTCACATTCAAATTCCAAGTGATAACCTTGACATACAATATTCAAGAGGTTTCTATCACTTGTAATTGTTTTCCATGTCTCACTATACTGAGATATTTTCCCCGCAACAAAGTTGTCAGTAGTATTATGCAGACAATTAAGAATTAATAATGTACATGTACTTACATTACTATTACTTACTGTGTCCATTTCTAATGACCCAGATTCCCCTTTCCTTTCTTGTTGTAGGGTTTCTTCTGCTCTCGTCGAATCTGGGCCTTTTTGGCTAAAAAATTGTTTTTAAAACCACTTTTCCCTTTGAAACTTCCATTGGCATTGTCAGACTTAAAATTATCATTCCGAGAATAAGTGTCCTTAACTTCAGGAACATGTGCCTTATCCCTGTTCCATGTACTTTTAACTTTCATTTTATTGCCCAGTTTAGTACTATCGTCTATTTCTTTCATCCGTTGTTCCAGATTTTCTCTGTCCCCAAATAAATAGTTCGGCGAAATTTTCTCATCTTCGTGGCTCAGGGCTAAATATTTTTTGTCTAAAGCTGGCGTTAGCAACTTCCTTCTTTGACTAGACAGATCTCTATGAGCATACAACAACAAATTAAGGGAGTCCAGGGATAGTTCAAACGTTTCTTCCGATTCTTCCGATGAGCTTTTCAAAGACTTTTCCATTAGCTGAACAACCGGTATCATCCCTTTAACAAGATACCCCTGGGTTCTTTGCAAGGATCTGTCATTATCTTTCAGACGTTTAGATGTTTCCTTAGAACTCCACAGCACTTTGTTCACTTTAGGAACCTCTAGAAATTCACAATTCTCTGGCCGAACAAATTTATCCACTAATTCCTGAACTTCTTTATTTTTATGATCTACGGCAGACTCCGCCCCTTGATTAACAATTTTTGCTATCTCATCGTGTACCGGCGATCCTAATCTTGGTTTCTTGGACAAAATGTTCTCAACTTTTTTCATTTTTTCCATTTTGGACATACTCGTCGTAACTTTTATTCTTTTTTGAGGTGGTTCCTCCGCCACATGATCCTCCTCATCTTCCTGGGAAGACTCATAATCCCGTTCCGATTCCTCCTCCGAGACACTGTCATAAAAAGTATTCGGAGATTTGCCCCGTCTATTGTTTCTCAACTGCGTCGGCGCACAAGGCCCAATTGAATCAGCTGTTTTGTGAAGAACCGCATTTTTAATTTCAATTACGGACTTGGTAAGCTCATTAATTGCTTTCTGCTGTTCAAAATAAAGTTTTTGATTGTTAATCAATTGCTCATTGTATTGAGCTAACAAATCCGGTCTCTGTTGATTAACTTCGACACATGCGGTAAAGGGTACATAATTAGGCTCCGCCCCCTTTTTGTTTTTATCAACAGTTACTGTCGCTCGCTTCGGAACAGAATGTAAACGGGTAGGCTGTGAAGATGATGGAGCGCCAGTATGAATCAACTGAAGAGAACCATCATCCTTCACCACTATTGCCTGGTCTTGGAAAACATTGCAGTTTTCCACCACTGGATCCAAAATAATAAATTCCTCTGCCATTGTTCGGAATTTCCTAAACACACGTGCCCTCTCTATCAGCGCAAACACATTAACAAAGAAAATTGTTTACAAACATAATTTCATGTCAAATGAAAATTATGAATAACATCACTATAGTAAAACTTTCAAACTACGAACAATTCCTGACTATCCAAACACTAACATATACGAAATTTTAATTTTTTGTCTCCTAAATAAATAGTCTAACTTTGCATTACAAAGGATCAACCTCGTTCTGATTTGCATCATGTGATCATCTGTTCACTCATGTGATTCTATAGGTAGATTGGACTTACTAAATTAAAGACAACAATTTTTCAAGAAGTAATTCCTTTTTATTCAGTAAAAACAAAATCTTTTTGCAAGATTGTAAATTCGCAACTTCCGGATCCATTTCCTGTCGAAGTAACATTGAAAATATTCGATTGCACATGGTTTTGAACAAATCTACCTGAATATTCTTATCAGATATTCGATTACACGATGAAATTAACATTGAGCATATAGGTAAGGGTTTGGTAGTACAGACAACTACAGCGTAAAAAAAACTGTGCCACTTCACATGTTTCACTTCTTTACGTTCGTTAAATCAGAAGATAAAAACAGAGAATATCGAATATTGATTAACTGCGTCTCTTATGCGCTTTCTTTTAATCTTATTCACAGTAACTTTCAAATGCAAAGACGACAAACATTAAGTTTTATACTATGACGGAGCGGACACGAAAAGAATCCGCAAAAAAAAAATCTTCTAAAAAACGTCAAAAAAAGAATTTGAGTCGGCAGGTTTATTTTGGGTCGGTCGCGTTTGGGCAAACATACAATCTTTTTATTTTGGCCTGACTGTTGTTGATCTGGAAATCTCCGAATTCATTAACTGAACCATTAACGAATTTGGTAACTTAAGCTTTATTTGGAATTGGCATCTAATGAAATAAATGTAAAAATGATAAGGATTTTGGAACATTTGACATTGTTTTTTATCAAACCGCAGTATGTGCCAAAAACTATTAGAAGCACTAGCCCGAATTTAAATGTACTGGACCGAATGAAATTTGTGTCACTGGTGAGGATCACGAAGTGATCCGAACTAGCTAGGGGGGTTTGGGGGCATGCCCTCCCCCCCCAGAAAATTTTGGAATATTAGATGTAAAATCCTGCATTCTGAGGTTACATTTTTGGAAAATGACGCAGTCATTGTTCCATTACTGCCGACCTGAACTTCAATTACATTTCTCTGCCTACCGCGTTTGCTTCGTATTTACTATTTTCCATACAAACTGGAATCTGCTTGTGTTATCATTATGCATGATCATTGTGTAGTTAGCAGCCAGGAACCAGTTTACACTCGGTTTCATATTTACTATACAAACTAACTGGTTTCTGCTTGTATTCCACTACACTCGAACAAAGTGTTGTAGTTTGACGGGAACCAGTTTAGAATTTGTAAACTACAAAACGTAATCGGTTATTGGTCATTCCGTTTTGGTGTTTCATACCGACTTATATGGTTTGAATAAGCTTAAGACCCTTCAAACATTAATGTGATAGGTATATTAAAGACTGTTTTACAAAAGGATGGAACTGTTTTACTTTCAAAGTCGTACTATAGTGATATATCTGTCATGTACGGATTTCCACTCTCACCGGTTAATTTCTTCTTTTACACGTGCTTTTGAAACTTCCTGTTTAAACATCGCAAGTTTCAAAATTGTTATTTGAGTGAATTAAACTTATTTTTACAATCATGAAGCGTTCCAGAATCATTTTCAAACAGTTTCTTCTTCTCTTTGATGATGGAAAATAGGTTTTCTCAAGAAAATACCGCAAACGATCGCAGAGGAATTGAAACGTACAAGTCAAGTCAGCACCTGGTTAAATTGGCATCTAGTCAAATCGGCACCTATTTGACGTCAATTCAGCATCCAATAATATTTGTTATAATATTTTCTATTCAATTAATTAATAACTGTTACCAAGTACATAGTGAATATGTTGTTGTGTATTTAGGTAAACAAGGAAACCAAAGTGAATATGTTGTTGTGTATAAAGGTAAACAACGAAGCCCTTACCCAACTGTTGTTCTAACAATTAGACAATTATTAAAATAAAATGGAAAACTATGAGTCCCTTTCAATAAATCAAACTTTCATGCCAAATAATTAGCAAATTTAAGGTGTTTTTTTTTCAGTAAAGTTTAAACAGCATTAAACCAAAAATCCCGTAAAATGCTCAACTGGTTAAAATAATGCATAAAAATATCCAATATCTCATGTATTAGTCCAAATAATTATGACGTCTGGCAAGGATATTTTATTTTTTTTCTAGGACGCCTTCCTACGACGTTCGTAGGAAGGCGTCCCAGAAAATAATTAACATAGCCTTGCGGTCATAGGAAGGTGTCCCAGAATAAAATTTAAAAAGCCTTGCCAGACGTAATAATTATTTGGACTACTCATATATATTACATTAAAAATACACCAAAAAAGTCATTTAGTTGAGAAAAATAAATATATATACAAAATGTACATGAACACCCAAAAATGTGAAAGTTAGTATTTAACTCTTTTTGCTTAAATACTGAAAAAATTCTGGCAACCCCTTTCTTATTTTTACTCTTTTTGCTTAAAATACTGTTAAAAATATATATTTAACATGGGTGACGAATTGACTATATCAGGTGTCGATTTAACCAGGTGCTGATTTGTCCAGGTGCCAATTTAACCAGGTGCTGGTTTGACTAGAATTCTTTGACAAATGTTTGAAATTACCTGAGTTTCATTAGACCTTTGATAACAGTAACAAAAAGATTATTTACTTAATATTTTGTGGGAGAAGGGGGTTCAGACTGTGGTATCAGGTCTGTTCGCGCCCAAGGTCCGTTCGCACTCTACTCATTCGCGCCCAATTTTAATTCAAATTCAAGTTGAATAATTGGAAAATCATGATTGTTGTTTTAAATTGCTTTGGTGTAAATACTGAATGTATTTATAGCTTGGTATGAGTAAAACATTGAAGATTTTAAAGGAAAAACACAAAAGATAATTGTTTTTAACAGCTTGGTCCCTTTGATCTGAAACAACGAAGCAATAAAATATAGGAACCAAAATATAGCAATCCACTATTATAACCAAAACATGATAAAATTTATACAACACACAGAAAAAAACATAGTCAGAATCTCACTTCATTTTGAAACAAGTCAATGAAACAAAGTTATAGCAATACATTAACCAAAACATGATTAAGAGTTATTCAACACAAAATAAAACGTTGACAAAATACCACTTTATTTAGAAAGGATTATTATTATTTTTAACAATACCCTATCCAAAACATGATTAAGATTTATTCATCACTTTATTTTGAGACAATGACAACAATTATACTTATAAGAAAACACTTGCTTACAGAGTTATTAAACACAAAACCAATTAAGATTGGGTGCGAACATGTAGGGTGTGAAAGTGAAAGGGGGCGAACATGAGTGGGCGCAAACGTGAATGGGGCGCGAACGGACCCGGATTCAGACTGTACCAGTGAGAAATATACAAGCCTTTCTACGGTATTTATTTGTACAAATTCAGGTAGTCTTGACCTATTTATTTATCTTAAAAAAAAACCAGCCAGTTGTCACCTTCACTTCACACACACACATATACAAGTATCAATTATATGCTTACGAGACATGTTGCATTGTTAAACTAATTAAGGTATGTGAAAATCAAGACTTGCATAAAAACTATCCCAATATTAGAGACAGTGGCGTCATTTTTCTTCAGAGCTTTCAGCTCTTTGATTGTATCTGGAAGTGAATATAACTTTTTAAAAATATAGAGTTTTTTCTCCAAGTAATATAAAAAATTCTTCTTTCCTAAAAAAAAACCCTTCTCAAAACTGTTGACAAGACTGTTTAAGACTCTTTTCTTTGAATTTAAGACATACATGTAAAATAAATATATACATGTAGATATAAACAAACCCCTTGCCATCACATTTTGTTTAAATTAATTTCTCATTCAAATTTGACTTTGGAAGTTAAAGAGATCATCCTTTCTGATGCAGACCAAGAAAAGAAGAAAACCAATAAGTTAAAATTTTATTCTTCATTATTTTTCAATTTGCTGAACAACTCCTGTTCAAATACAAATTTGCCTCCTTTCCCCTGCTCCTTACAGTAGCTTCAAAACATAACTAGATTCTCGTACTGGAGCCAGGGTCAGGGACGACCGTCTGTCCAATGAGTTTTAAATTCTCGGACCCGTTTATCCTCGTATTTTTTTTAGCCTCCATAACTTGATCGGACTTGCGAGACGGCCTTTTTGGTGTCTTTCATGGTCTCGCACTTTCCAACAGTGAAGCCATGTATATTAAACGATGTGTACACTTACGAAATGAAAACAAAACTGGTTCCACTTCTTCATAAAATTAACGGTAACCAGTCACTGAAGTTGTCCTAAAAACCAATCGGCTAAAATACACACAATGTCAAGCGGGCAGTTACGAATTAATATCTTCCGACGCAAAAATTTTCAATGTTTTTTTTTATTTTCTGTTATGATTATATTTTATTAAGTCTATGCAACATAAATCAATCAATAATTACCAAAATTTGCCATTTTCAAAACACGTGGTACTAACCGTTTTCGCTTTGTTGTTTTTTTTATTTTGAACAATCGGTTATTAGGGAGACCGTCAAAACTGGTTTACGGAATTTTTGCAAGGAAGAGAGTATCAGTTTATTAATATCGATAGCGTTGGGTGACATTCTGCGTTAATATAACGGCAACGATTAAAAAAGTGCACACAGATATGCACTAGACCGGTCAGACTATCGGCAGTGTACGTTAACTAGTTCGAGCTTATTTAAACTAGACACAGGCTTCGGGCTACCGCTTAACGTCGCAGACTGAAACCGTATATAGATTTTAATTTTACTAGAATTCTAGAAATTTGTCCATAGTTCTGTCTGAAATTGTTCCCATCATGCCATTTTTATGCCCTACCTACAATAGTAGAGGGGCATTATGTTTTCTGGTCTGTGCGTCCGTTCGCTTAAGGTTAAAGTTTTTGGTCAAGGTAGTTTTTGATGAAGTTGAAGTCCAATCAACTTCAAACTTATTACACATGTTCCCCATGATATGATCTTTCTAATTTTAATGCCAAATTATAGTTTTGACCCCAATTTCATGGTCCACTGAACATAGAAAATGATAGTGCGAAATTCAGGTTAAAGTTTTTGGTCAAGGTAGTTTTTGATGAAGTTAAAGTTACATCAACTTGAAACTTAGTACACATGTTCCCTATGATATGATATGATATTTCTAATTTTTATTCCAAATTAAAGTTTTTACCCAATTTCACTGTCCACTGAACATAGAAAATGATAGTGCGAGTGGGGTATCCGTGTACTAAGGACACATTCTTGTTTATTCATAAATGCCAAAACCAAATAACTTTATGGAATTCATAGATTTCAAGAACTGTGATGTTGTTACATGTAATGAATCTCAAGCTTGCATCGTTATCTAGAGCAAAATCTTTGAGACCCAATTTTGTTATGGATACTTTCATGAAGCTAACCTTGTACATGTTGTATGAGGAATAAAGGGTAATAAAGTTATAAAACTGAATTTGTAGATGAATACAGTTGTTAAATTAGTTAAAATAAGATGCCTTATCCAAATGAACAGGAACATTATTTTAGTTTACTTATGTTTCAGTTGATTTAAAGAAGCTTTTAAAGTAAAGTAAGGATGTTTGGAGCTAAACCAACAGGATTTGCCTTTGGTAATACTGCAAGTGAGTAAAATATTATAAATTGGTATCATCCCAAATATAGCTTTCAAATAACAGAGCATGACAGTGTCTGTAGCTATCATATGTGATAAAGAAGTTTATTTAAATATTAGTGACTAACAATGATGGTTAAAAATAAAAATACTTTATTTTTTATAAAAAATATCCACTTACAATATCATTTAATTTCTGTTTCATGGAAGTCATTGATATATGCCCTACATCTGCTTTTATTCATAAAGCTTAAATTGCATTTGTAAATCTTTATTTTCAGATAACTTTGGACAAACAGCAGGATTTGGTGGTGGAAACTCAACATTTGGTTCTGCCAAGCCAACAGGAACTGCATTTGGTACTCCAGGTGGTGGTGGTGGTGTCTTTGGAGCGGCCACCCCAGCTGCCACACCTGGTGGGGGTTTGTTTGGACAACAGAATCCAAGTTCTACTGGTGGTGGATTGTTTGGGGCCACACAGCCACAGAACCCAGGTTTTGGACAGTCATCAGGTTTCAGTATGTGCTGGTATTTTGTTAGACAACATTTTATCAGTTTTATCATTCATTACTAATGCATGAGTGTTGTCAATTCATTGTAACTCAGGGAATATCAGTTTTATCAGTCATTGATTACTAATGCACGAATGTTGTTGGTTCATTGTAATTTGTGGAATATCAGTTCAATCACACTTGAAATTCATGGAATATCTTTTTATGCCCACCTATTAAAGATAGTAGAGCAGCGTTATGTCTTCTGGTCTGTGCATCAGTTCATTCGTCTGTCCTGCTTCAAGTTAAACTTTTTGGTCGAGGTAGTTTTTGAAGAAATTGAAGTCCAATCAACTTGAAAATTAGTATACATGTTCCCTACCATATGATCTTTCTAATTTAAATGCTGAATTAGATTTTGTCCAAATTTTATGGTCCACTGAACATAGAAAATGATAGTGCTATGGACACATTCTTGTTCATCATACATTTATTTCTAATGCATGAATGTTGTCAGGTAGTGGTAACTCATGGAACACAGTTTTATCATACAACACAATTAAATGCATGAAATTTGTCAGTTCATTGACATTCATGGAATATCAGATTTATCATACAATACCAGTCTGTGCCAAACTGCTGAAGGGTTTGTCTGCCCGTGAAAAAAAAATGAATTTTTCGACAATATATTCAACCAAAAATTCCTAAAAATTCTGTGACCGAATGATATTTTGTCTGACATTTTGTCTGTCAGACAGAGTTTGGGATGAATACAATTAAATGCATGAAAGTTTTCAGTTCATTGATATTCATTATGTTCATGCAATATCACTTTTATCATACTAGTAATTCATGCAATATCACTTTTATCATACTAGTAATTCATGCAATATCACTTTTATCATACTAGTAATTCATGCAATATCACTTTTATCATACAATTACATTAATAATTATATAATGCACGAATGTTGTCAGTTCATTGTAACATGTAGAAATTTTTATTTTTACTGGCTGTAATTTGACATTAATCGTCAGCTCATAGGTTTGAACATACATTTTGGTTCCAATTCAAAAGCCTAGCTTGATACAGCATGTAATGATCATTACAGTAGACATACTTGAGTGTCTACAAAGATTAAAAGTGAAGTTTGCTGGATAGACCATGAAAACATTATTACCTTCCTTAACAGATCTTTACACAAGTAACAAAAGGAGAACAAAAACCTGTATGACCTGTAACAATATTTACAACAGCTATATAAAATTCATGGTTCACGTAACAAACAAGCAAATGTATATTTTAAGGCATGAAGAACCACAACAATAAGATCATCTGTATTAAAACCGTGTTCTTCATCTGTTTCAGTGTGTGTCATTTATTTTCTGTAAGTCAGATTTGTTTATCTTTCAAATCATAATTATGGGATATCATTATTTTGATGTACACAGCTTTCAAATGTCAGCCAACAAAATAACAACTAATTGACTGTTGTGTCTAATATTACAGCCTTTGGAGCAACACCAACAGCAAGTAGTTCTGGTGGGGGGTTGTTTGGACAGCAACAACAAAGTGCAGGAGGGCTGTTCTCTACACCAGCTACAAACACAGGATTTGGTGCCAAGCCAACAGGATTTGGAGGTTTGTCATAGTTCTATATAGATTTACTGAATAAACATGGACAAAACTATTTTTAAAACTTTGAAAAATGCATTTATTGTAACATGTGTAATATTTGTTTGCATTTTTTGATAAAAAAATTTGATTCATATTTTGTTTTGTTTCCAACTTTGTTATGTTTTATACAAAAACATATTACCGTTGAGGTGTATTTTCAATAACATTACAGAAAAGCATGTGATAATAACCGGAAGCAGTTGATCAGTGATTTTGCTATCGCTCGTCACTTTCGTAATTTACGAAACAATTTTCAAATTGACGAAAGTATTTCAAATCAATTTCGTCACTTAAATTTTGAAAATGTAAAAATATTTTCGTATTAAAATCCTATAAATCTACCTGTCTGTATGTTTTTTGACAAGTTTATGACCCCCAAGTAATTAAAATTTGCAACAGGTGTTACAAGTTGTGATTTCAACTAATCCGCTTATCGCCATCCGATGGGTCACTAATCCGTTAATTAAACCTCATAATTATTTTCCTCAGGAAAATCAGTCAGTCGGCATTTCATCAACTAGGAGTACAGTTTTTGTCATTTGATAAAAACTGTTTCCCCCAGGATTTGTCACATTTGAATTTCAATATTTCTCAAACGATCACAATTTGAAGTTCCTTTGTCATTTGAACGCATTTTCGTCATACTTGAATTTTCACTAAAAACTTCAGTCATTTCTTTAAATTACAAATAAGTTTTATCATTGGGTACAATTATACCATTATTTTCTACAAGTACATGATAAACATATTTATATAATCATAAGGAAATAGTTTGGTACTTATACAACATGTATATATACAGGGTTTCCCCTGGGTCAATTATTTTTTTCGCCACCTCTTTCGCCAAAACAATATATTTTTCGCCACTTTATTATTTTTTTCACCAAGTAACATAACTATATTTTCGTTTAAAATTTACCTTTTTTCTACCCCTCCCCCTCCCCTCCCTTTAATCAGATGATTTTGCCCCATTGTGTCTATGATTATTCTCTCAAACTTATTTATAGTCTACATTTTAATGAATAAACGCTAAAAATTTACTTTAAAACAACAGACTATTTTAAAAGGGAAAAATATTCATTGTATTTTAAACAACTTTTCTAAATGAGGGGGCTACTGAGTCCAAATAATTATGACGCCTGGCAAGGAAGGCGTTCCAGTAAAAAATTAAAATAGCCTTGCCAGACGTCATAATTATTTGGACTAGGGGCCACTATACTTTTAATAATAAAGCAGATATAAGTCCTGGAATATAACAAAATAAGTGGATATGTTTTGATTATATAATACCAGTATAGTTCGCAGGGAAAGTTTCTTTAAAAGAAAAATACTGATGTGCCCTTTTGTACTAAGAAGTGGTTTTTACAACAAAACAAAAGCTTTTATCACATGAAATTGATCCCTCATTTCATGTGTAGTCATTACATTGAAGGGTTACTCTCATTTGAGGGGTTGTTCCCAACCTTTTGGATAGATTTCTTCATAACGACAGTTTTCTTTTCTTGACCATCGTAAATGAAAAAGTTGAGACGTAAAACTATGCTTGAAACACGTGTGTCACTCAAACGACTTTAAAGTAGTCTCCCTAATCAATTACCTATATTAAAGTCAAAGGATAATTAAAGTTTTAAATCGGAGATTTTTCTTGCTTTTGAACATTTTTCGTCACAACAACAGCTTTCTTTTCTAAACTATCTTTAAAAGGAGAGGAGACGTCAAAAGTTTGCTTCAAACACGTGCGTCGCAAAGTGGTAAATAAATTCTGTATGTGACATTTAGCGGAAGCCATTTAACCATATCATTTTGTCAAACAATTCAATCAACACCTTTATTAATTAGTCCTTTGTTGTTGATAGCTATAAAATGCAATCAGCTGATTATTGATTTTTTTGTCCAAATCTTAATGAGGTCAAAGTGAATTCCGAGTATTGTCTGATCGGGTAAAGTCCGAGAAAATCGAAAAAAAGTAAATAAACAAGATGGAGGAAAATAAATCGTTATATATATTTCTTTCGCCAAATTCTTTCGCAAATGAAGAATTTTTATCGCCACAATTATTATTTTTTCGCAAATTGCGAAAATGGCGACCGCCAGCGGAAACCCTGTATATATATATGTATTGATTAGATTGATGAAAATAAAAGTAAAATTTAGAACTTCAGAATGTATTATATAAAATTGAATTGAAATAAAGAACATTTGATTTGAAGAAATGAGCATAAACTTACATGAAATCAGTTTACAATGGTTACTTTTACATTGACTCTTGACTACAAACATGCTTTCAGCTTGGAAGAATATAGTTCATACACAGATATAACGTACAAATTGTAAACTTTATATTTAACATATAACTATGATAACTGAATCATTAATGTTATTTAAAGTAGAACAAATAAGGTAATTTGTCAAAAATCTGTGTTTGCATGTTGAGAATTGTTGAAATGAGTTATTGATATTTATTAGCAAGCTTTGGAGCAAGTACCGGTACACCAGCTGGTGGAATATTTGGTCAAACACAACAACAACAGACACCATCTTTGTTTGGACAAGCTGGCACAAGTGCAGGTAATAATATTGAAAGTTTTTGGTCCTGGTGGCCAGAGAGGGGTAAGGTTTAGACTATTGTCCAATGTTGATTGAATTTAATTTGACATAATTTGTATGTTAAATCAATTCCATGAGTTACGAACTAACCCTGATACATTATATTGGGATATTGATGTTGGTTTCTTGTTATTTTTGGAAAGAAAAAAAGCTGTTCTATTTATTGAGTGTTAACTTTTTTTATGTACCACCTAACCTGGGGGCAATATATTTTTAGTCTGTGTGTCCATTAGTTTGTCTGTCTGATTCAGGTGAAAGTTTTTGGTCAAGGTAGTTTTTATACGACCGCAAAATTTGAAAAATTTTTCGTCGTATATTGCTATCACGTCGGCGTCGGCGTCGTTGTCGTCGTACGGCGTCCGAATACTTTTAGTTTTCGCACTCTAACTTTAGTAAAAGTGAATGGAAATCTATGAAATTTTAACACAAGGTTTATGACCACAAAAGGAAGGTTGGTATTGATTTTGGGAGTTTTGGTCCCAACATTTTAGGAATTAGGGGCCAAAAAGGGCCCAAATAAGCATTTTCTTGGTTTTCGCACTATAACTTTAGTTTAAGTTAATAGAAATCTATGAAATTTTGACACAAGGTTTATGACCACAAAAGAAAGGTTGGGATTGATTTTGGGAGTTTTGGTTCCAACAGTTTAGGAATTAGGGGCCAAAAAAGGGCCCAAATAAGCATTATTCTAGGTTTTCGCACAATAACTTTAGTTTAAGTAAATAGAAATCAATGTAATTTAAACACAATGTTTATGACCACAAAAGGAAGGTTGGTATTGATTTTGGGAGTTTTGGTCCTAACAGTTTAGGAATAAGGGGCCCAAAGGGTCCAAAATTGAACTTTGTGTGATTTCATCAAAAATTGAATAATTGGGGTTCTTTGATATGCCGAATCTAACTATGTATGTAGATTCTTAACTTTTGGTCCCGTTTTCAAATTGGTCTACATTAAGGTCCAAAGGGTCCAAAATTAAACTTAGTTTGATTTTAACAAAAATTGAATCCTTGGGGTTCTTTGATATGCTGAATTTAAAAATGTACTTAGATTTTTAATTATTGGCCTAGTTTTCAAGTTGGTCCAAATGGGGGTCTAAAATTAAACTTTGTTTGATTTCATCAAAAATTGAATAAATGGGTTCTTTGATATGCAAAATCTAACTGTGTATGTAGATTCTTAATTTTTGGTCCAGTTTTCAAATTGGTCTACATTAAGGTCCAAAGGGTCCAAAATTAAACTAAGTTTGATTTTAACAAAAATTAAATTCTTGGGCTTATTTGATATGCTTTATCTAAATATGTACTTTGATTTTTATATGACCGCAAAATTTGAAAAAATTTTCGTCGTATATTGCTATCATGTCGTCGTCGGCGGCGTCGTCGTCGTCGTCCTGCGTCCGAATACTTTTAGTTTTCGCACTCTAACTTTAGTAAAAGTGAATGGAAATCTATGAAATTTTAACACAAGGTTTATGACCACAAAAGGAAGATTGGTATTGATTTTGGGAGTTTTGGTCCCAACATTTTAGGAATTAGGGGCCAAAAAGGGCCCAAATAAGCATTTTCTTGGTTTTCGCACTATAACTTTAGTTTAAGTTAATAGAAATCTATGAAATTTTGACACAAGGTTTATGACCACAAAAGAACGGTTGGGATTGATTTTGGGAGTTTTGGTTTCAACAGTTTAGGCATTAGGGGCCAAAAAAGGGCCCAAATTAGCATTATTCTTGGTTTTCGCACAATAACTTTAGTTTAAGTAAATAGAAATCAATGAAATTTAAACACAATGTTAATGACTACAAAAGGAAGGTTGGTATTGATTTTGGGAGTTTAGGTCCCAACAGTTTAGGAATTAGGGGCCAAAAAGGGACGCAAATAAGCATTTTTCTTGGTTTTCGCACCATAACGTTAGTATAAGTAAATAGAAATCTATGAAATTTAAACACAAGGTTTATGACCATAAAAGGAAGGTTGGGTTTGATTTTGGGAGTTTTGGTCCTAACAGTTTAGGAATAAGGGGCCCAAAGGGTCCAAAATTGAACTTTGTGTGATTTCATCAAAAATTGAATAATTGGGGTTCTTTGATATGCCGAATCTAACTATGTATGTAGATTCTTAATTTTTGGTCCCGTTTTCAAATTGGTCTACATTAAGGTCCAAAGGGTCCAAAATTAAACTTAGTTTGATTTTAACAAAAATTGAATCCTTGGGGTTCTTTGTTATGCTGAATTTAAAAATGTACTTAGATTTTTAATTATTGGCCTAGTTTTCAAGTTGGTCCAAATGGGGGTCCAAAATTAAACTTTGTTTGATTTCATCAAAAATTGAATAAATGGGTTCTTTGATATGCCAAATCTAACTGTGTATGTAGATTCTTAATTTTTGGTCCAGTTTTCAAATTGGTCTACATTAAGGTCCAAAGGGTCCAAAATTAAACTAAGTTTGATTTTAACAAAAATTAAATTCTTGGGCTTATTTGATATGCTTTATCTAAATATGTACTTTGATTTTTGATTATGGGCCCAGTTTTCAAGTTGGTCCAAATCAGGATTCCATATCAAGTATTGTGCAATAGCAAGAAATTTTCAATTGCACAGTATTGCACAATAGCAAGAAATATCTAATTGCACAATATTGTGCAATAGCAATTAATTTTCAATTGGAGTTATCTTTCTTTGTATAGAATAGTAGTTGATAATATATGTTGGAAATTTGCCAGACATGACTATGATGTCATTTTATATTTTCATTTGCCAATAACTTTATGTAAATAACTTCATTGGAAATTTGCCAATATAAAATGTTGCTGATGAAGCTTTTTTTCCTTATCTTATCTAAAATGTTTTTAGATAATGTATGTTGGACATTTGCCAGACATGACTATGATGTCATTTTCTATTTTTATTTGCCAATAACTTTATGTTAATAACTTCATTGGAAATTTGCCAATATAAAATGTTGCTGATGAAGTTTTTTTTATTGTTTTATACAATAAACAATGTATATTCACTTTTACTACCAACCAATCTTTACCATTCAGTGATAACAAGCACTTTATTTTATATTTTAATATTTTATGATGTATTTAAAAGAGTAGTTATTGTTGCAAACTCCATTAGAAATTTGAATTGATATCAGTTTTGGAAAAAGGGAAACGGGGATGTGAAAAAAGGAGGGGGGGTTTAATTTTTGTCATTTCAGATTTCATAAATAAAAAGAAAATTTCTTCAAACATTTTTTTGAGAGGATTAATATTCAACAGCATAGTGAATTGCTCAAAGGCAAAAAAAACTTTTAAGTTCATTAAACCACATTCATTCTGTGTCAGAAACCTATGCTGTGTCAACTATTTAATTTTAGATTTAAAAAGTTTGAAGAAGAAATTTTTAATTGATTTGTAAAATCTTGACATTTGTTTTGTGTAAAAAAAAAACATGTAATGTCAAAAATTTGATCACAATCCAAATTCAGAGCTGTATCACGCTTGAATGTTTTGTCCATACTTGCCCCAACTGTTCAGGGTTCGACCTCTGCGGTCGTATAAAGCTGCGCCCTGCGGAGCACCTGGTTGATTATGGGCCCAGTTTTCAAGTTGGTCCAAATCAGGATTCCATATGAAATATTGTGCAATAGCAAGAAATTTTCAATTGCACAGTATTGCACAATAGCAAGAAATATCTAATTGCACAATATTGTGCAATAGCAATTAATTTTCAATTGGAGTTATCTTTCTTTGTATAGAATAGTAGTTGATAATATATGTTGGAACTTTGCCAGACATGACTATGATGTCATTTTCTATTTTTATTTGCCAATAACTTTATGTAAATGACTTCATTGGAAATTTGCCAATATAAAATGTTGCTGATGAAGCTTTTTTTCCTTATCTTATCTAAAATGTTTTTAGATAATGTATGTTGGACATTTGCCAGACATGACTATGATGTCATTTTCTATTTTTATTTGCCAATAACTTTATGTAAATAACTTCATTGGAAATTTGCCAATATAAAATGTTGCTGATGAAGTTTTTTTTATTGTTTTATACAATAAACAATGTATATTAACTTTTACTACCAACCAATCTTTACCATTCAGTGATAACAAGCACTTTATTTTACATTTTAATATTTTATGATGTATTTAAAAGAGTAGTTATTGTTGCAAACTCCATTAGAAATTTGAATTAATATCAGTTTTGGAAAAAGAGAAACGGGGATGTGAAAAAAAAAGGGGGGGGGGGGGGGGGGGGGGGGGGGGGGTTAAATTTTTCTCATTTCAGATTTCATAAATAAAAAGAAAATTTCTTCAAACATTTTTTTGAGAGGATTAATATTCAACAGCATAGTGAATTGCTCAAAGGCAAAAAAAAACTTTTAAGTTCATTAGACCACATTCGTTCTGTGTCAGAAACCTATGCTGTGTCATGATCAACTATTTAATTTTAGATTTAAAAAGTTTGAAGAAGAAATCTTTAATTGATTTGTAAAATCTTGACATTTGTTTTGTGTAAAAAAAAACCATGTAATGTCAAAAATTTGATCACAATCCAAATTCAGAGCTGTATCACGCTTGAATGTTTTGTCCATACTTGCCCCAACTGTTCAGGGTTCGACCTCTGCGGTCGTATAAAGCTGCGCCCTGCGGAGCACCTGGTTGATGATGTTTAAATCCAATAAACTTGGAATTTGGTACACATGTTCCCTATGATATGATCTTTCTAATTTTAATGCCATATAAGAGTTTTTATTCAAATCTCATCAGCCACTGAACATAATGATTGTGCGAGTGTGATATCCATCTACTATGGACACATTTGTGTTTTCAATTAAATAGAGCTGATGTAATTTTGAAATTAATTTAAGAGTTGTCTTTGACATTTTTCAGGCTTTGGTGGAAATGTTGCCAGTGGAACAACACTGAAATTTAATGCACCATCCAGTTCAGATACAATGGTGAAAAATGGGCAAACAACAAATATCAACACCAGACACCAGTGCATCACAGCTATGAAGGAGTACCAAATGAAAAGCTTAGAGGTAATTTTAACATTTATTCAGACTTAAACTTTTACCCATAAGGCATCGGTGTGTCACAGCTATGAAGGAGTACCAAATGAAAAGTTTAGAGGTAATTTTAACATTTATTCAGACTTCAAACTTTTACCCATAAGGCATCGGTGTGTCACAGCTATGAAGAAATACCAAATGAATAGTTTAGAGGTAATTTTAACATTTATTCAGACTTAAACTTTTACCCATAAGGAATCAGTGCATCACAGCTATGAAGTAATACCACATGAAAAGTTGTCATTTAATATTAAGTTGTAATTTTTTACTCAGAAAACATGAGAAATGGAGTATGTGTAAGTAAGACAGCTACCAATTGACACAAAAAACTAAAAGCCACACTGTTACTCCGCCTACCCATTGAATTTAAGTGTTAATCTTATTTACAATGTCTGGACACACTACCAAACAAAGTTTGCAAGCACGGCATATAAACTTGATCTGTATGCTTTATTATTATAAATGTATGGTTAAAATAGTGTTGAAGATAGTACTTATATATATATAAAAAGTATATGCCAATGGTTTTCTCTCATGTTTAGGAATTAAGAATGGAAGATTATGCTGCTAACCGGAAGGGTAAACAGCCAGGAAGTGGAGGGTTATTTGGAACTCAACCAACAGCTACCCAACAACAAAGTACAGGATTTAACTTTGGAATGACTGCAAGTCGTAAGTACTCTTAATACTGCATGGATCTCATCTGGTAAGAGATATCACCTTGAGATAAATCCTGAAATACAGACAACAAGCTACTATTCAGTAACAACTCAATCATTCTGGGATGCTGATGTTAAATATTGAGGGACTATTCAGTAAACAACTCAATCATTCTGGGATGCTGATGTTAAATATTGAGGGACTATTCAGTAACAACTCAATCATTCTGGGATGCTGATGTTAAATATTGAGGGACTATTCAGTAACAACTCAATCATTCTGGGATGCTGATGTTAAATATTGAGGGACTATTCAGTAAACAACTCAATCATTCTGGGATGATGATGTTAAATATTGAGGGAATGAAGGATTATACATGAATTAAGATATAAGTTGTTCACTCTTATTGGCAACCTAATAAAATATTTAGTGACGCACATTATATAGTTTCCCTTAAAACTGCAGTACAACTCTTTAGAAAATACTTAATTTGAATGCATGGCTTACTATTAAAATTTGTTTCAAATATAAAAATTGTCTTAACTAAGTAATGCAAAATTCTTAAAGGAAGTTGTAATGCAAATCTTAAATATCAGCTTTAAAATAAAATTGGCCTGGGTAGGTTTCAAATCAACCTTGAACCAACCGTGCAAGGGCTGTATAGCCAGTCTAGATCGTTAAAAACTTCCATTTGTTGTCAACCGTGATATTTATTTGATTTATAAAATTTTTGCACTTTCAGCATTTGGTCAACAACAGCAGCAGCAGCAACAACAACAACCGGCTTCAACTGGATCAACATTATTTGGAGCCCAGCCACAGAGTTCTGCAGGAGCATTATTTGGTCAAGCTAACAAACCATTGTTTGGAACTGCAACAACTAGCACTGCAGGCTTTGGATTTGGTGGCAGTACTGGTACTGGAAATTCTTTGTTTGGAAATCAAAATAAGGTGTGTTATTTGTCAGATTTCACAAAAAAAACTTACGACTAAGATTTATCTTAAGTATACTGAATTGTTCATGACTTACAATCTTATTCGTAAGTTTCTTTGTGAAATCCACTCCTGGGTATCTTTTGCTCAAAACTTTATTTCACAGCCATTTGAACTTTTGCTTAATTTAAATGTTATTTTATGATAGATTAGTTTAAGGGGGAACAGATAATAGTAGGTCAGTTCATTTAGGAATGCAATTTTATTAGCATCAGCACATCTCATATCCATAGAGATTATCTTACCCTTGCTCCTCAGCCATGGTGCATTGACTTTGGAACTTTTTAATAGTTTACATGTCAAAGAATTATGAGATAACTGTATTGTATTTGAAGCTTTAAGGATGTCCATCAGTAGTTTTACTGTCGCAAATTTAGTTTACCTTGCGACGTGTATTGGAGACAGGTAAACAGGTATTTGCAGCAGTAACACTACCGATGGACGTCCGCAAAGCTTCAAATACAATACAGTTATCTCTATTCTAATGCAAAACAAGTTCATAATTAAATTTCCATCATTATTTCAGTGTAAAATCTTCATTAAAAATAATTCCGAGAAAAGATGTTATCTTTGGTCCCTACACCAGGTGACATCATAGGTATGCTTCCGGCATCAAACATAAACACTGGGTGTTTTCAGGCTTCTGTGCTGCTTTAGAATGTAATAAAATTTGATAAAAAGAAGATTTTTAGGTGCAACATGTGAGTTTTTTGGCTTATTATTGTAGAAATTATATGTCAATACATTCAGCAATTCAAAATGTCGGCTTTCTTTATTTACAGACAAGGAGATAGAAAATTTTACGCTAACTGTCATCCAATTAGAACCATTAATACAAAATAATTGCATTAGAATTGTCATTTCAATTTCAGCATTTACATTTTACTGTCAAAATTACATACAGGGGAATATCTCTGTCTTAACAGTTAATTAAAATGATATACAAAGTTTTTAATGTATAATATACTTTCAAACTTCATTTTTGCTTTGTTTTCAGCCTCTATTTGGAAGTACCCAGGCAGCTACAACACAGTCTTCATTATTTGGTAGCACAGGAACTGCAGGTTTTGGAGCATCCACTGGTTTTGGTGGAGGGACAGGAGGATTCGGTACTAGTACCTCCACGGTTAGTATTATGATTTTAAAAAGATTTATATTACTAATACAACTTTGGTGCTCTGAGTTAATTTATTCATGCTCACAATAAAAGATACAGTTCAATACTAAGTTGCATGTCCGTTCTGAAATGAAACATTTATACTAAGGAAATTCTGTTTATACTTATATGTAAGATATACCCATAGAAAAGTTCTACCCCAATTCTTTTATATTCCTTTTGATTTAATAACACTCATTATTAATATTTATTAAAACAATCTATTTGAAATGACATGTTACCTTCATGTTCTATTTGTAGGGAGGTTTATTTGGTACTAACAAGCCAGCATTTGGGGCTACACCTGTGACATCAACAACAGGGTTTGGTCAGACAAATCTGTTTAATAAACCTGCAGGGACTGGACTCTTTGGAGCTACTTCACAAGCACCTGCTTTTGGTAAGAATAGATAAGATTTATTCAATTAAAAAAATGTTATTTCTTGTTTTGTTGGAGACTGATTAATCCAGGAATATTGTCTTCTGGCTAGTTTGTCCCTGTTCAATGATACATGTGAGTATAATCAAAGACTGATTAATCCAGGAATATTGTCCTCTGGCTGGTCCTGTTCAATGATACATGTGAGTATAATCAAAGACTGATTAATCCAGGAATATTGTCCTCTGGTTGGTCCTGTTCAATGATACATGTGAGTATAATCAAAGACTGATTAATCCAGGAATATTGTCCTCTGGTTGGTCCTGTTCAATGATACATGTGAGTATAATCAAAGACTGATTAATCCAGGAATATTGTCCTCTGGCTGGTCCTGTTCAATGATACATGTGAGTATAATCAAAGACTGATTAATCCAGGAATATTGTCCTCTGGTTGGTCCTGTTCAATGATACATGTGAGTATAATCAAAGACTGATTAATCCAGGAATATTGTCCTCTGGCTGGTCCTGTTCAATGATACATGTGAGTATAATCAAAGACTGATTAATCAAGGAATATTGTCCTCTGGCTGGTCCTGTTCAATGATACATGTGAGTATAATCAAAGACTGATTAATCAAGGAATATTGTCCTCTGGCTGGTCCTGTTCAATGATACATGTGAGTATAATCAAAGACTGATTAATCCAGGAATATTGTCCTCTGGCTGGTCCTGTTCAATGATACATGTGAGTATAATCAAAGACTGATTAATCCAGGAATATTGTCCTCTGGCTGGTCCTGTTCAATGATACATGTGAGTATAATCAAAGACTGATTAATCCAGGAATATTGTCCTCTGGCTGGTCCTGTTCAATGATACATGTGAGTATAATCAAAGACTGATTAATCAAGGAATATTGTCCTCTGGCTGGTCCTGTTCAATGATACATGTGAGTATAATCAAAGACTGATTAATCCAGGAATATTGTCCTCTGGCTGGTCCTGTTCAATGATACATGTGAGTATAATCAAAGACTGATTAATCCAGGAATATTGTCCTCTGGCTGGTCCTGTTCAATGATACATGTGAGTATAATCAAAGACTGATTAATCCAGGAATATTGTCCTCTGGCTGGTCCTGTTCAATGATACATGTGAGTATAATCAAAGACTGATTAATCCAGTAATATTGTCCTCTGGCTGGTCCTGTTCAATGATACATGTGAGTATAATCAAAGACTGATTAATCCAGGAATATTGTCCTCTGGCTGGTCCTGTTCAATGATACATGTGAGTATAATCAAAGACTGATTAATCCAGGAATATTGTCCTCTGGCTGGTCCTGTTCAATGATACATGTGAGTATAATCAAAGACTGATTAATCCAGGAATATTGTCCTCTGGCTGGTCCTGTTCAATGATACATGTGAGTATAATCAAAGACTGGTTAATCCAGGAATATTGTCCTCTGGCTGGTCCTGTTCAATGATACATGTGAGTATAATCAAAGACTGATTAATCCAGGAATATTGTCCTCTGGCTGGTCCTGTTCAATGATACATGTGAGTATAATCAAAGACTGATTAATCCAGGAATATTGTCCTCTGGTTGGTCCTGTTCAATGATACATGTGAGTATAATCAAAGACTGATTAATCCAGGAATATTGTCCTCTGGCTGGTCCTGTTCAATGATACATGTGAGTATAATCAAAGACTGATTAATCAAGGAATATTGTCCTCTGGCTGGTCCTGTTCAATGATACATGTGAGTATAATCAAAGACTGATTAATCCAGGAATATTGTCCTCTGGTTGGTCCTGTTCAATGATACATGTGAGTATAATCAAAGACTGATTAATCCAGGAATATTGTCCTCTGGCTGGTCCTGTTCAATGATACATGTGAGTATAATCAAAGACTGATTAATCCAGGAATATTGTCCTCTGGCTGGTCCTGTTCAATGATACATGTGAGTATAATCAAAGACTGATTAATCCAGGAATATTGTCCTCTGGCTGGTCCTGTTCAATGATACATGTGAGTATAATCAAAGACTGATTAATCCAGGAATATTGTCCTCTGGCTGGTCCTGTTCAATGATACATGTGAGTATAATCAAAGACTGATTAATCCAGGAATATTGTCCTCTGGCTGGTCCTGTTCAATGATACATGTGAGTATAATCAAAGACTGATTAATCCAGGAATATTGTCCTCTGGCTGGTCCTGTTCAATGATACATGTGAGTATAATCAAAGACTGATTAATCAAGGAATATTGTCCTCTGGCTGGTCCTGTTCAATGATACATGTGAGTATAATCAAAGACTGATTAATCCAGGAATATTGTCCTCTGGTTGGTCCTGTTCAATGATACATGTGAGTATAATCAAAGACTGATTAATCCAGGAATATTGTCCTCTGGCTGGTCCTGTTCAATGATACATGTGAGTATAATCAAAGACTGATTAATCCAGGAATATTGTCCTCTGGCTGGTCCTGTTCAATGATACATGTGAGTATAATCAAAGACTGATTAATCCAGTAATATTGTCCTCTGGCTGGTCCTGTTCAATGATACATGTGAGTATAATCAAAGACTGATTAATCCAGGAATATTGTCCTCTGGCTGGTCCTGTTCAATGATACATGTGAGTATAATCAAAGACTGATTAATCCAGTAATATTGTCATCTGGCTGGTCCTGTTCAATGATACATGTGAGTATAATCAAAGACTGATTAATCCAGGAATATTGTCCTCTGGCTGGTCCTGTTCAATGATACATGTGAGTATAATCAAAGACTGATTAATCCAGTAATATTGTCCTCTGGCTGGTTCTGTTCAATGATACATGTGAGTATAATCAAAATATCTTACCAATTCATGTCCTCTGGCTGGTTTGTCCCTGTTCAATGATACATGTGAGTATAATCAAAATATCTTACCAATTCATGTCCTCTGGCTGGTTTGTCCCTGTTCAATGGTACATGTGAGTATAATCAAAATATCTTACCAATTCATGTCCTCTGACTGGTTTGTCCCTGTTCAATGATACATGTGAGTATAAAGGAATATTGTCCTCTGGCTGGCCCTGTTCAATGATACATGTGAGTATAATCAAAATATCTTACCAATTCATGGTAGGGAAAATGAACAGATGATAATTTATTGTGGAAATTTCAGGGAATGAATTTTTCGGCTCTCCCTTGACATCATTTGCGAGTATGATCTTGAGGAAACTATGATAGTTTATATGTTAAACTTTCCCATAAAATTACGTCAAATAAAATCATTTGCAGAAGTGACAGATGAATTAATTTGGTAAAAACTTTGACGTAAGTAGTTTTGTACTAAAAATGCATTTAATATTTGCCACTAGACATTTAGCAAACAACATTCAATCATGTAATTTATGAAAAGTTCATTCACAAAATAGAAAAAAAAAACAATTCAGAAAAACAAGTATTTTTAAGTTTAAGATTAAAAAAAAAAGTATCCAGAAGTTGTTTAATTTTCATGAATGTAGCATAGTTTTCATTATAACATTCTTAACAACGTTACAGGTACCAGTACAGGGAGCAGTTTATTTGGAGCTAAACCAGTTGGATTTGGTACTACAACATCAGCTCCTAGCTTCAGTCTTGGTGCAACTCCTGGTGGCCTGTTTGGAGCGAACACAGCTAAACCTGCTGGATTTGGTTTTGGTGCTAGTACAGGAGCTAGTACCTTTACAGGTATAAATAGAGTCATGGGCTGAATTGATATATTATAGAAAAATTATATGCATAAACAAATGTGTTTTTTAATTTTTAATTTATACTCATAAGTCTTCCAACTTATTATCAGTTCCTCATTGGTCAAAATTAAATTGAAACGTCAAATTTTCTTTCTGTCCTCTTATTATTTTATTGTGACATTCTAAAAAGGGCGACCATGTCTGATGACCTCAAATTGAAAGATTTCATCTTTCTGCAGATCATTGAAAAAACAAAAAAAAGTTTGTCTACATATTGTCTAAGTAGAGAAACAGATTCCAACACTTCCTGCATTATGATATTTTTTCAACTAGTTCTCAACAGTTAAATTTGGAATATTTAAAATTAAACTTTGTGTTTAAGATTGAAAATTAAATTGTCTTTAGTGGAGGCATGATGAAATGGTAAAATTTATGAATAATTTATTTGTTATTGCACTTTGTTGTCAAACCTTAACAAATATTGTTATTGGACAAAATAATTTGATAAAAAAGATCATTTACCGAATGTTTAGATTTAAGAAATAATGTATACAATGTCCTTGTAGGTTTTGGAGGAGGATTTAATACAGCACAGCCATCATTAAATCTGGGAGGAGCCAGCACCATGTTGTCAACGTGAGTCACTTCCCTTGATGTTCATAATTTGTCGTTATTTCTATGAAGAAACTGAAGGAACTAAAAAATTTGCATTAAGAATTTGTATTTTCAAGAAAAATTTGCTGCCTTCAACCAATTCTTGCAGATAAACAAGTTAAGATGTCAATTATTTAAGTTTATTATTCTTTTGTCCGACCAATTGTCGCAGAAAATGGATCCAAACATTTTTGTCCTTTCTATCAATATCTTTTTCGTTTTGATAATTGGTTAGTTTTGGAGAGAAATTAGATGTTTGTTCCTCTCAAATGAAAGAGAAATTTTCTTTTGATTAAGTTCATTTTAATATCACTGCACACTTAATTGTAAGTATTTACATCAGGAGTGAGATAGGTATTTTAAAGCAATTGTTAAGATAAACACAAGATACGAGTGCCAGTTGTGTTCGCACATGAATACTTCAATTTATTTGTAATCTACTTTGAGAAAAAAATCATAGAATTGTCTTTTCAGAAATGTAAGGTGTAAAATTGCATTCAATGAAAGGGAGGTTATTAAATTGAAATGTTTTTTTGTTAAGATAGTAAACATGCTTTGTAGGAGGAAAAAACAAATGTTTGAATTGTAAGTTGTGTTTGATGTGATTTGTACTTTGATATTGAAGACAGCTAGTTTTTATTTTTACTATTCAAACTTCCCATTTCAGCAAAATATCTAACTAATAATTTCTGACTCAGTTAGCCTAAACAATTAAAATATTACAAGGGTTCATTGACTTAAAAAATACACAATTTTTTTTCCTCAAACTAACATTTTTAACAGAAATTTTAGAATAGATTCATCACATAAAAGATATTAAATTACATTTATTCATGATACAAAATCACTTCACCCACTTAACAAAACCTAAGTAAAAGAACTTCTGTTATTCAAGATTGGACAAAATAATGTTTGCATTGTCATTGGGATTTCTGTTTATTTTCCTTTGCTTTACATTGTTCAAATGATGTATAAATATTGTGAAAACTTCTCCAAATAAAAGACATGATATAACTTAAAACAAACATACGTCCTCTTCATTTGAACTTTGATAGATAGTTAACTCCTTGATTGGCAATCATACCATATCTTCTTATTGTTATTTAAAAAAAATGTTATGCTAAATAATAGCTTTACAGGTCATTGCTTGGAATTATCATCACCAGATTTAATCCTCACAAAAGAAGACATTACATAGAATTACTATTTGTTGTTTTGAGGAACGAACAATTTAGAAAAAAAAAATCCTTAGTAAATCAATTGTAAATTCCAAAAGTAATCATAAACATGATTAATAGGATCATACATGAAATATTTGACACTGGACTTGAAACAATCAACTCTAAATCTTCAAAATAGGGAGTGAATATATTTAACATTTCTGCTGTGACTTTATGTAGATATAAATATACTGGTGAGAGCCTGCACACATCACTAAATAAACATCAGTTCTGGTCATCACGTAACACCACTCATCTATCTCACAAAACATAGCACTAAATGGATATCTAATGTTCTAAATGTCTTTAATGTTAAATGGTAGTTCATGAAATTTGTAGTCTTTCTCTTAAATATAATCTTCTTCAGGTTTGGTGTCAGTTGATAATAATGAATTAAAATAAGAAAGTCAAACAAGTTTTAGAAGATACAACAATATTGTTTTAGTTTGTTATTTTGTGTGTTACAAAGCATATGAATTTGATGCTAAAAAAACAATGAAATTTCAAGTTTCATAGATATTGATGTCACAGTAAATAATGTCAAAAACAACACAGGTTTAACAAGACAAGGAATACAAAGCTGAACATTAGAAATAAGTAACGGAAACTCTGGAAAAAATTCTTTTGAGGGATAGAAAACATCAATTATTTGTGTACATATGTCAGTAATGTTTTCATTAACTTCTAAAATACAAAATTTTGACAATTCCCTGTTTTCAGACACTATAGGACTTGGACGCCAGAATAACCTGACATCTTTATTTTATCGATTAGGATGTAAATAACTTATCAAAATCTTTAATTGTTCACTAACGAAAATAAAATATACACTAAAATATTGAATACTTTCAAAACATGAGTCTGAGACAGTGCCTTTTGTTTTTGACAGAAAATATCAACTTCTTCCTCTTGTCGAGCATTGAAAATAAATGTGTTTAATTATATTTTACAGTGCAGCCAATCCTCAGAATTCAGGACCAACTCCACAACAGATACAACAACAGTTACTAGCCTTGAATCACTCACCCTATGGGGATTCTCCTCTTTTCTGGAACCTCAAACAGGTATGGACACACTATTGTGGAATTATTTAATTTTTCATGGGTACAAGTTTTTGTAGATTAAGGAAAACTTACAAGTTTTTGAATATTTAATTTCATAGTTTTGCTGAAGTTGGTATACAAGCCTATAAAAAATTTGTCATTTGTTGAACATTTAATTTCATGTTTCAATTGAACCACGAAATCCACGAAGAAATTATTTTAAAAATGAGATCCTTGTGTCATAATTGGGTATTATCATCTTGTTTCCAGGCAAAAATTTCAAATCATTGAAATAATTAATTTCTTCAATCATCTCACTGTCTGATAGACATGATAGAATCTTAGTTCAGAATTTCTTGAAACAGCTTTTGGAGTCGTTTTACCTTCGTGAACAAATTCACATTGATGTTGCACGTTATATTTTCTAGACTGAAACTAAGAGAGAAGACCTGTTAAAGCCAACAAATCCAATAGCACAGAAAGCTGTATTGACCAGTCAGTTCAAAGTTAGTCCAAGACCAACAGCCAGAGTTAAACCAAAGTCATTACATAATGTACTTAATGGTTCCAAGGTAAGCCAGAGTTAAACCAAAGTCATTACACAATGTTCTTAATGGGCCCAAGGTAAGCCAGAGTTAAACCTAAGTCATTACACAATGTTCTTAATGGGCCCAAGGTAAACCAGAGTTAAACCAGAGTTAGTCCAAGACCAACAGCCAGAGTTAAACCAAAGTCATTACATAATGTACTTAATGGGTCCAAGGTAAGCCAGAGTTAAACCTAAGTCATTACACAATGTTCTTAATGGGCCCAAGGTAAACCAGAGTTAAACCAGAGTTAGTCCAAGACCAACAGCCAGAGTTAAACCAAAGTCATTACATAATGTACTTAATGGGTCCAAGGTAGTTATATTACTACTATTTATGATGCAGTTCTATATAAAATGAATTAATTATTTTGTAAGTTAGTAAGAAGCATCTTTCAGTACATTAAAAATAATGGAGACTTTAATTTTGATAATAAAAGAAAATCAATCAATCAACCAATGCAACCATTTGTCTGTGTATAGTTCAGCTACAATTTGTCTGTGTATAGTTCAGCTACAATTTGTCTGTGTATAGTTCAGCTACAATTTGTCTGTATAGTTCAGCTACAATTTGTCTGTGTATAGTTCAACTACAATTTGTCTGTGTATAGTTCAGCTACAATTTGTCTGTGTATAGTTCAGCTACATATTTTTCAGCTTCTGTAATAAATTCTGATTTACTATTTGGTCTAGGAACTATATACTTTGATTTGTACCATGCAAGCATTTTTCAGAGCAGCTTGGTTGTCACTTACTGATTTGCAATATTTTGAAATCATTTTACATCAAACTTTTTGTTGTATTACTTAGCTTATTATTAAGATTTGATGGGTTGTCTGTAAGTATAAATGTTTTATTTGTACTGTGTGAAAGATTTTCAGTTCTGCTTGGCTGTTTCTTTCTAATTGACAATACTCTGGAATGTTTGTTATATTAAAGATGATCTATTATATATTTTACCCATATTGTTCTTTTCAAAATGAAATTTTTATTTCAGTCCCAGATATTTGAAGGACTAGAAGATGAAGACTTTAGTTTTGGTAATGAATCATTTATGCCAAAGAAGAGCATAAAGAAACTTGTATTAAGGAAAACTGGAACAGAATCTAATTCCCCAAGTCGTGCCTCATCAGTGATAGAAGATTTACATAACGAACAATCACTCAATGATACAGATCCGAGCTTCCTTCAGAATACTTCTCATAGCATGTAAGTAACATCTAATTCCCCAAGTCGTGCCTCATCAGTGATAGAAGATTTACATAACGAACAATCTCTCAATGATACAGATCCGAGCTTCCTTCAGAATACTTCTCATAGCATGTAAGTAACATCTAATTCCCCAAGTCGTGCCTCATCAGTGATAGAAGATTTACATAACGAACAATCGCTCAATGATACAGATCCTAGCTTCCTTCAGAATACTTCCCATAGCATGTAAGTAACATCTAATTCCCCAAGTCGTGCCTCATCAGTGATAGAGGATTCACATAATGAACAATCACTCAATGATACAGATCCTAGCTTCCTTCAGAATACTTCTCATAGCATGTAGGTAACATCTAATTCCCCAAGTCGTGCCTCATCAGTGATAGAAGATTTACATAATGAACAATCGCTCAATGATACAGATCCTAGCTTCCTTCAGAATACTTCCCATAGCATGTAAGTAACATCTAATTCCCCAAGTCGTGCCTCATCAGTGATAGAGGATTCACATAATGAACAATCTCTCAATGATACAGATCCTAGCTTCCTTCAGAATACTTCCCATAGCATGTAAGTAACATCTAATTCCCCGTCGTGCCTCATCAGTGATAGAGGATTCACATAATGAACAATCTCTCAACGATACAGATCCTAGCTTCCTTCAGAATACTTCTCATAGCATGTAAGTAACATCTAATTCCCCAAGTCGTGCCTCATCAGTGATAGAGGATTCACACAATGAACAATCTCTCAACGATACAGATCCTAGCTTCCTTCAGAATACTTCTCATAGCATGTAAGTAACATCTAATTCCCCAAGTCGTGCCTCATCAGTGATAGAGGATTCACATAATGAACAATCTCAATGATACAGATCCTAGCTTCCTTCAGAATACTTCCCATAGCATGTAAGTAACATTTAATTCCCCAAGTCGTGCCTCATCAGTGATAGAAGATTTACACAATGAACAATCTCTTAATGATACAGATCCTAGCTTCCTTCAGAATACTTCCCATAGCATGTAAGTTACATTATGTTATAGAATAAAAGCTTCCTTCATCAATTGGCAGCAGTTCAATGGAACATTATAAAATCTCTTCAAAGCACCAACCTTTCTGGGAAGTACCTTGTTCCAAAACAAAATGTTTGGTGTGTACCCTTAAAATGGAGTCAACATTTTTACAAAATGAAGAAAAAAAGATGTCAAATAAGATAATCTTAGATACAAAATCACTTGGACTTTTTAAAAAGATGTGTGTACATGGACATTACTAGTACAGAATCTCTTAAACAAAAACTCTTTAGTCTTTTATTTTTTTCAGTTCTTTATTTTTAGTATCCACTTTGGTACTTTTCTAACTTTTACACCACTGAATGTAGTCTTGTTTATACATGTTTATTATTTATATTCAGGCCAATTGAAAGAAGTGTTAGTAAGGACATTCCAGAACCAGAGAATAATCTGAGATTCCAGAAAGTACCTAGTCAGAACTTAGACGACACAATAGCCATGTTAAATGTACAGAACAAAGGAGGAAAGTTGTCGTCACGGTCAGCTGATGAAACAGATTTAGATATTACACAAAGAGATGAAAGTCTAGAAAGAAGACCAGTAAGTTATTATGTGGCAGAAGTTGGAACATTGAATATTTAACAAAAATTTGGATTCAGAAGACTGAATTATAGTTTATAATTTGACTACTTTTTGTATTATATAGAAAACCTTTTATGTAAATCAGATTCATTTATTTTCTTTGCACCAATTTTTTGTGGATTATGGAAACTAACATGTTCATGGATATTTGATTTTGTGGTTTTACTTAAGCCTGCTTTGTACAAGCCTAAAGAAATTTTGTTATTCATTGAACATTTACTTTCGTGATTCACCTGTACCAACGAAAATTGGTGTCCAAAGAATAATGATGAATCCACTGTAGTAGTTTAAATTTACTGATTACAAAGTTGTTTGATCCATTTTCTGAACATTTTTAAGAATATTCAAATTTCTTAATTTTTAATTTTTTTTTTGTAGAAGACTCCCACCCCTCCACATGCTGCCGGTATTGTCCTGACTCGACCTGAGTATTACACACTCCCTAGCATGGAGGAGTTAGCAGAGATGGTGAATGAGAATGGAGATTGTTTTGTTGATGGTTTCACTATTGGTAGAGAAGGTTATGGTAGTGTGTACTTCCCTGGAGTGGTCAACGTAGCTGGACTCAATCTAGACGAGATTGGTAAGCCTATTCTACTCTACCTATACTTGGCCTCCAAAAATTGTTGTGATTTTAGAGTTACTTATAAGATTATGTATACAAAAAACTGTTCGTCTCCATCCCAAATTATAAACCTGGCATCTCTGATGAGTTCTTTTTGTCAAGCCTTCGACTTTAGTCGAAAAAGCGAGACTAAGCGATCCTACATTCTGTCGTCGTCGGCGGCGTCAACAAATATTCACTCTGTGGTTAAAGTTTTTGAAATTTTAATAACTTTCTTAAACTATACTGGATTTCTACCAAACTTTGACAGAAGCTTGTTTATGATCATAAGATAGTATCCAGAAGTAAATTTTGTAAAAATAAAATTCCATTTTTTCCGTATTTTACTATAAATGGACTTAGTTTTTTCTGCGGGGAAACAAAACATTCACTCTGTGGTTAAAGTTTTTAGAATTTTAATAACTTTCTCAAACTATCCTGGGTTTGTACCAAACTTGGACAGAAGCTTGTTTATGATCATAAGATAATATCCAGAAGTAAATTTTGTAAAAATAAAATTCCATTTTTTCCGTATTTTACTTATAAATGGACTTAGTTTTTTCTGCGGGGAAACATTACATTCACTCTGTGGTTAAAGTTTTTAGAATTTTAATAACTTTCTTTAACTATCCTGGGTTTGTACCAAACTTGGACAGAAGCTTGTTTATGATCATAAGATAGTATCCAGAAGAAAATTTTGTAAAAATAAAATTCAATTTTTTCCGTATTTTACTTATAAATGGACTTAGTTTTTTCTGCAGGGAACCATTACATTCACTCTGTGGTTAAAGTTTTTAAAATTTAAATAACTTTCTTAAACTATCCTGGGTTTGTACCAAACTTGGAAATAACCTTATTTATGATCATAAGATTGTATCCAGAAGTAAAGTTTGTAAAAAGATTACTCTGTTTTTTTCTGTAATTTACTTTCAAATGGACTTAGATTTTCTTACAATCATAAAATAGTAACAAGAGGAATATTTTTATTGATTTTTTTCCTCATTGTTGTTGAGCCTGTGATTTACAGCAAAAATAGGCGAGACACTGGGTTCCGCGGAACCCTTACAAATTTTTTAAATTGTGAACTAGGAATGAAAGCTCACATGCAGACTGCAAAAAAATATTAAAAAAAACCCAAAAAAACCAGCATTTAACAGAAACAATTTAAACTGTTAGACAAAGAAAGAAAAAACGTTTTATTAAAGGTGTATAGATAAATAGCAAGACTGTTTTGAAGAAAAAAAAGCTCAAGGTAGAGAAATGTCAAAGGAAAAACATCCATCTACTAACACACATTCTGTTAAAATTCAATAGTAAGGAATATTTACATTTACTGCAAAAGGAAAAGACAGAACATTGTTTTAACTAATATAGAAATATTTACACAAACTAATTTTATACATGAAGTATTTATGTATGCCTTGTTCTTGCAGTACATATCAGAAGGAAAGAAGTGATAGTTTATCCTGACGATGACAATAAACCTGATCAAGGCGATGGTCTGAATAGGAAGGCAGAGATAACTCTGGACTGTGTCTGGCCGGTAGACAAGACTACAAGAAAACCCATTCAGGTAAACAACTCTACAGAATCATTTAACCTGTTGACATTTGTCATGTCAGTTTCTATAATGTAACACTGTCAACACTGAGGTTGTAAGTTCAAATCTTGCATGTGGCATGTGCCCTAAACTCCAATCTAAATTGACTAGGATTTTCCTACTGAAATGAAGATTACTGATTAATGCTAAAAGTGTTGTTAAAACACCAATCTATGTATATTTTGATGTTAGCAATTTTTCAATGAACAGATTAATAGTAAATTGCTGTAACATATAACACATCAAAGGATCAATGATTTATACACCACAATCACTTACCCTAAAATATTCAAATAGCAGGAATAGAAAAAAAAACACCATTTAGCCCCAATTTGGTTCAATATTAGTTACCAAACTCATGTATTATTTGTTTCTGCTCCAACAACAAGAACAAAATTGAAAGGTTTCAAATGCTGTTGCAAAGTTTCTGTCACTATCATTGGTTAACCAGCAGTCGACATACAATGATACAAATCTTTGGAAAAGATTCATTACTAGATCTTGGTTTGATTAAGAATAATGAAATAGTAAAATAAAAAAAAATTACATTTCTTTACATTTAAAAATAAAACCATTTGAAGTATCACTGTTTAACAATACTTAATTATGATTGAACAGTTCTCTTAATGTTATAACATTGATATTCCTTCAAACAGGATCCAGAAAGATTGAAAGCCATGAATTACCATGAGAAAATAGAAGGGATAACAGCTAGGATAGGTGGCAGGTTTACAGACTACAGACCTGAAACTGGATCATGGGTCTTTGAGGTGAGATTTATATAAATTTTCAACAATAAACAGAAATATCCAGGTTATTCCATTTCTTAATGAAAATTGGAGGAAGGAGATTAATTTAAACTTTCAATATATTGATTTTTTAACAGAAATATCAGAACCATTACCAATGTTTACACGGATTTCCAAAGAAAAATGAGTTATTGATTTTTGGGGGTATGGCAGGTGCTCGGCTGACAAACATTGTCTCTGCATTTACCCATGAACTGTTAACCAAAGCCATTCAAATAATAAGATATTGTTACTGATGAGAAAATGGAGGTCAGGTTTGATATTGATGTTTGTCACTTTTACCGTTCAGGAGTTATGGTCCTTGAGATATTGAAAAATGCCAGGCTACAAATAAAAATTAATAACAAAACTGGTTTGCTTTCATTTTAACAATCTCTTGTTAAAGATGATCACACAAAAAATGTATTTCACAAAATATCTTTTCACTATCATGTTGAATGCTTAACCTACCAATTAAGTATTTATGCACTCCACTTTTAATTTAGGTGTTTTTCATCAATTAACATGTCAATTTCTATTTTTTCAGGTTAAACATTTTACCAAATATGGGATGGATGAAAGTGATGAGGATGACCTTTCTGAACTGGCCCAGCACCAAGCTAAGATGCAGGTCAGTAGATGACAACCAGAGTTAAACACAATCCATGAACACTTTATGAGAATCATTCCATATCATGAATGATCTCTCTTAGTTGATGGGAAAAAGTGTACTTTAAGTGGTATTGATTGAGATAAAATATTCAACTTTCAGGACTAAACAAATTCTTGTTGAATTTTTTTTTTCTTTCTGTATTTGTTGTCATTGATCTGTCATTCTCTGTCGTGATTAATTTGAGATCGTTATACATCAACCGATGGATTAAAAAAAAATAATTAAAATTCTTGACTGGAATAAAATCATCATTCTATCTTCATGTGGTGAGACGAGAGTTATCCTGTGGTCCTAATACTAATGCACCAGGAAGTCTATGTGATCAGTCTGTTACCAAGATCCAATGATTTTTTGTGGATGATAATCAACCTTAGAATGGGCCTCATAATGAAGATAAAGTTGAAGACCAGAATTAACCATGCAATACATAAAATAAGAAAGGACATACTGTGATTACAGTCTTACTTTAAATTCTAGTACATTAGTATTCTCAACAGCCTTCATCATATTAAAGAAAGTTTAGATGGCAATATGGATGAATGACTTATGAAAGTAACTTACAACAGAAGTTTATGAGACAGTTTTATTTTCTACACCACTTATTTCTTTTAGGGTATTGAAAAATTTATATTTAACAGTTCTCAATTTATTTATTTGCAGGAATCTTTTGTATAAATGAAAACATTATATGCTTACATTTATTTTCAAAGATTGTCATATTAAATTGTATTTGTAAGACATTGTCAGTATGACAAATATTTGATTTTAAGGTATATTTTGACTATATGAGAAAGTAAAAGAAAAAAAATCCTCTTAATTTTCTGTAAAATGTTTTATCTTCTAAGAAGATAGTCTGGAATTATTTTCATGATTTTTGTTTTATTGAAGTTTATATATATATATATATTATGTTTTATTTATTTTTATTGAGTGTAAATACATGTAATTAAAGTTTTTATTATATGTTATACCTGTGTATTTGTGATAACTTATAATGCTGTCATGTTTCTTATTAAAACATATAGCAATTTTTAATATTATATGCATGTGAGTTTGATTGATTAATATTTTAGCATTTTTTATGAAACCAAATTGAATTTTTGTGGTATTTAGAAAAATGTAAAACACATGATGGAGTTTTATAATTATGTGAATAATGTCAAAGGACCCTTGCAACAACTCTTTGAGGGGTGGATATGGGGACTATTGCAAGGCTACATATCAATTATACTTTCATATCCTGCCCTTCATGCATGGCGGTCAACCTTGCATAGAACCTACATATTGTATTTATTATTAATAGTTTTTTGTCCTGAATAAGCATGAAATAATTTCCACTGACTGAACATCTAGCAAGTAGCAATCAATGAATTTAATGCAGTACTAATTTTCTTATTTTGATGCAATACTTGTGATTTGTTAAGAACTAAAATTATATGCAATATCAGAAACAGCAATTGTGATTACACACTGTTTTTGCCAAAGACTCTGACTATCAATCATGTAATTGAAGGCAGACTTTATCCAATCATAAATAGTATTATATATTCATATTACACATTGCATTAGAATCTTCCTTAAACAATTATGTATGTAACAATCAGATGAAGACTCATAACACAATGATGTTGAAATAAAAACAACAAAATTTTGTTATAATGAACTATAGTCATACAAACAAGTCCATTGACAAAGGTTTTAATACTATCTTTTTTAATCAGTTAAACCACAACATTGGGATTATAGGTCTGTTGTCAAACAAATCAAAACATCAAAACATTCATGACACAAGCTCAGGTCCCTGTTACAATGATCCTTTTGTACTTGGGAATGGAATTAACAAACATCAGTCCATGTTGTGACCCCAGACTAAATCAGACATGCAAAAAATTAGATATGTAGTTGAATTAAAATGTTGCTTGGGATACTCCATTGTTTTTTTATATGTTTTTTAATTGATTTATATGTTATGAAAATTGTATAAATTTATCCATTTGTATTTGTTTTTCCATTAAAGATTATGCATGAACTGTTTTAATTTGTTTGTACACAAATTGCATATGTAGCACATATTTCCAGCTAGTAAGTGGTCATCCTTGATGAAGCTGAATGTGCATTTGGTATAAAATCCCATATGCAGGGTTTAAGCTAGGATTTTGAGGGCTTAAGTCACTTTTGTGCGCTAACCTATTTTTAGTGTAACAGCAAGGGACCAAGGATGTATGTTACTAGCTTCATCTTTGACTTTGACAGATTTTAAAGGACTTAAGCATGTTAAGCATGATTGCAATTGGCAGTCAGCATGGTCAGTATTGTATGATTTGACTGTATTGGCCCTTATTATGAAAGATTCTGACATGGGATGTGAACACTTGGTTCACAATTTCTCTTCAGTTTGTTCCAGAGGACATTCCTGATCAACAAAAGTTGGATTCATTTTTTTCTAAACAAGGAATCACAGCAGAAATTAACTTGCAATGATATCCTTATAAAACATCTAAATCGATATTTGGAAATCATTTCTATAAGTTGGAACGAGTATAACGACTGAAAGGAGGTTGTAAACAAATCAAGAATAGATCACGCTTACTACTTTGGGTTTTGAAATGAAACGAAAATAGGAAGTGACACGTGGATGATAAATCCAAAACGAATCCAGATTCATCAGGAAATTGTCATATTTCGGTTTAAATTCCTTTAGTAAGAGATATATATTTGTCTCGCTCCCTTTATTATTTCTAAATGATTTCGTATTTTACGTTTTTAATCAGTCTATAAATAGTCATAGAAATACTTTTACGCATGGGAAGCAAATAGTATAGGAAGCACCTGTTTAACTCGTGAAGACATCTCTGAACGTTTTGAATAAAGTTCTATATTTTAAATGGAAATAATCTGAAGTTTTTGATGGCGATTTATATCAATTGTGACGAAAATGCGTTTCAATGACAAATCTAACAAACGAACTTCAAATTGTGATTGTTTGAGAAATATTGAAATTCAAATCCGAACAGTCCGGGGGTAACAATTTCGATCAAATGACGAAAATATACTCCTGGTTGTTGAAATGCTAACTGACTGATTTTCCTGAGGAAATAATTATGATGGTCAATTATGAGGTTTATTAATAATCAACGGATTAGTGACCCATCTGATGGCGATAAGGGGATTAGTTGTAATCACAACTTGTAACACCTGATTAAAATGTTAATTACCTGGGGGGTTTTAAACTTGTCAAAAACGTAAAGACAAAGATTTATAGTATTTTAATGCGAAAAATACACTTTCAAAATTTAAACGACAAAATTGATTTGGAATACTTTCGTCAATGCGAAAACCCTTTCGTAAATTACTAAGTGACAAGCGCTAGCAAAATCACTGCCATATGAGGTAGACAGATACAGCATTAATGTTTTCTTGATCCTTTTTGTCAGTTCAAATATTTTGTGGATATTACACAGCTTTTTAGCTCACCTGTCGCGAAGGGACAAGTGAGCTTATGCCATCACTTGGCGTCCGTCGTCTGTCGTCGTAAACTATTTCAAGAATCTTCTCCTCTGAAACTACTGGGCCAAATACTTTCAAACTTTAACTGAATGTTCCTTAGGGTATCTAATTTATAAATTGTATCCAAAGTTTTGATCTATCAACAAACATGGTCGCCATTGCTAAAAATAGAACATAGGGGTCAAATGCAGTTTTTGGCTTATAACTCAAAAGCCAAAGCATTTAGAGCAAATCTGACATGTGGTAATATTGTTTATCAGGTCAAGATCTATCTGCCCTGAAATTTTCAGATGAATCAGACAACCTGTTGTTGGGTTGCTGCCCCTGAATTGGTAATTTTAAGGAAATTTTGCTGTTTTTGGTTATTATCTTGAATATTATTATAGATAGAGATAAACTGTAAACAGGAATAATGTTCGGCAAAGTAAGATTTACAAATAAGTCAACATGACGGAAATGGTCAGTTGACCCCTTTAGGAGTTATTGCCCTTTATAGTCAATTTTTAACCATTTTTCGTAAATCTTAGTAATCTTTTACAAAAATCTTCTCCTCTGAAACTACTGGGCCAAATACTTCCAAACTTTAATTGAATGTTCCTTAGGGTATCTAGTTTGTAAATTGTATCCGAAGTTATGATCTATCAACAAACATGGTCGCCATTGCTAAAAATAGAACATAGGGGTCAAATGCAGTTTTTGGCTTATAACTCAAAAACCAAAGCATTTAGAGCAAATCTGACATGCAGTAAAAGTGTTTATCAGGTCAAGATCTATCTGCCCTGAAATTTTCAGATGAATCAGACAACCTGTTGTTGGGTTGCTGCCCCTGAATTGGTAATTTTAAGGAAATTTTGCTGTTTTTGGTTATTATCTTGAATATTATTATAGATAGAGATAAACTGTAAACAGGAATAATGTTCAGCAAAGTAAGATTTACAAATAAGTCAACATGACGGAAATGGTCAGTTGACCCCTTTAGGAGTTATTGCCCTTTATAGTCAATTTTTAACCATTTTTCGTAAATCTTAGTAATCTTTTACAAAAATCTTCTCCTCTGAAACTACTGGGCCAAATACTTCCAAACTTTAACTGAATGTTCCTTAGGGTATCTAGTTTGTAAATTGTATCCGAAGTTGTGATCAATCAACAAACATGGTCGCCATTGCTAAAAATAGAACATAGGGGTCAAATGCAGTTTTTGGCTTATAACTCAAAAACCAAAGCATTTAGAGCAAATCTGACATGGGATAATATTGTTTATCAGGTCAAGATCTATCTGCCCTGAAATTTTCAGATGAATCAGACAACCTGTTGTTGGGTTGCTGCCCCTGAATTGATAATTTTAAGGAAATTTTGCTGTTTTTGTTTATTATCTTGAATATAATTATAGATAGAAATAAACTGTAAACAGCAATAATGTTCAGCAAAGTAAGATCTTCAATTAAGTCAAATTGACCAAAATTGTCAATTGACCACTTAAGGAGTTATTGCCCTTTAAAGACTTTTTTCACAATTTGTTCATCATGTTGACTTACTTTAAAAAATCTTCTCCTTTGAAACTGCTGTATCAATTTCAGCCAAACTTAGGCTAAATGAGTTTCAGAGTATCTAGTATAAATTTTATATTTTATTTCCTTGTGTGTCAAGAAACATAGCTCCTATGGCTAAAATAGAACATAGGAGAAAATGATTATTTTTTTTGGCTTTTGAAGAAAAATGGACGATCCAAAAAACATTTAAATAAATTGAAAAGCCAAAATAATCATTGATGAGAGATTTAACCAAAAGAATTAAGGTGAGCGATTCAGGCTCTTGAGAGCCTCTTGTTTAATATAAAATGATTTAAATGTATTAATGCATCATTTTACTGCTTGCAGGTATTATTGCATTTTTTAAGAATGGATAAAATGGAAAGATTTATTATTTTGATTTTAGCTAAATGATATAAATAATGTTATCTAAATTTAAAAGATTTTTTTTATATATTTGCGAAACCTGCTTTAAAGCTATTTTTGAAATAAAAAAGAAATATGAATAATTTGAATCTATAGATAATAACTTGATAATGATAGGTTACATTTGTGTAAGCCATTCTCAGAATTGCAAGGCAGTAAATCTTGTCAGTGGATTCTTTTAATTTTTTGTCAATGTCAAATGCGAACTGATGGTAAACATTGAATGACATCCCATCCAACATTTACCCTAGTTTATTGAGTGTTTAACATTTTACCACCTAAATTAATTAAGATGAAAGGGAGGTTAAAACACATGTTAAAGTGGTTTTTTTTTATGAAAATATGCATAAGCATTATGGATCATCAATAAATCAAAGTCACAACCACAAGCTTTGCCAAGGATAAAGGATTTGCATAGAAGGGAGTGACTTAATCAGTCCACTTGCCAAGGCCAGAGAATTGGCATAAAAAGGAATGACTAATCCTGAAACATCTTGAAGTGAGGAATGTAGTTAAGGTTGATCCATGACACACAACAGAACCAGCAATTAGACCTAACAAACAGTTCCAACTGCCAAATCTTCCTTGCAAATATTTGTTCAAGTTCCATGTCACTGTCCTATGTGCATGAGTACAGAAATCTTTTTTCACTATCTTGCCATAAAATCCCTTTTGCGAATATACAATGCTTAATACCACAAAACACAATTCTAGTTTGAATTTTGGTGGCATCACTTAAACCGTTCTAGAGTTATGCCCTTTACAAACAAAAAAAATGCTGAATTTTTTAGTTTCCGTTCTCTAACTTTGGTTTGCCTCAACAAATGCAATGAAACTTATACACAATGCTTATAACCACAAAATACAGATCAAGTTTGAATTTTGGGGTTGTTACTAAATTTTCTAGAGTTTCTGTGCATATACATTTGTAGGTCACAGTATTGCCTTCAACAATGAGCAAAGCCCATACCGCATAGTCAGATGTAAAAAGCTCCAATATGACAATGTAAAACAATTCAAACGAGAAAACTAACAGCCTAATTTATGTACAAAACATGAAAGAAAAACAAATATGTAACACATAAACAAACAACTAAAGTTTGCATCAACTAAATTTTATGAAACTTGTACACACTACTTTTTACCACGAAACTCAGATCAAGTACAAATTTGGGTAGGGTCACTTTTCCTGTTCTTCAGTTCTGTCCCTATAACTTTATATGATATGCAAGCAGGGGCATGGACACATTCCCCATTTATTTTGGTTTAATGTTTGTTGCCTGTTTCTCTGTTGTTTTAGTGTTCTCATTTTGTGATTTGTCCTTTTGGCACTCTTTATATAAATGAGATGTGGTATGTTTGCCAATGAGACCACTCTCCATCCAAGTCATAATGTATTTTAAGTTAACAATAACAGGTCAAAGTACGGCCCTCAAAACGGAGGCTTGGCTCTAACACACCGAACAGCAAGCAGTAAATGCCCCAAAATGACTAGTGTAATACAATTCAAACAGAAGAAACAAGTCTTATTTGTGTACAAAACAACATCACCTATGAACCACACCAACAAATGTCAACTACTGAACAACAGACTTCTTACTTAGGTGCATAAAAATGCATACTTATGTTCCACTGGCAAACGATATTGCAGCTGAAGGTAATACTTCTTCTGCTTCCTTAAGTCTAACAACAAAATTCAGCATGATTTTGTGAAGAATTGGCCTTTACTTCGAATGAAAGCTGTATTAATCGAAACAGTTTAAAGGGTGGTGATTTGAAGTGATAGGTGATAGGTGATTGCTTTTTAATTTCTAATGTTTACAACAACGAAAAAAGTGTGGGAAATAGACACAATTGTTTTTCCGAATGCAGAAAGCTGGAATACTATTAAAACATTTTTTCACATTTAGAACAAGGAATTAAATTGGTGTGGCCTAGCAAAAGAATAATCATGAAGCCACAGTATATATTCTTAATGGTTTTACTGGATTTTTTTTACCCCACCTAGGGGTTTTTGGTCTGTCCGTCCACCTGTCTGTCAGTTTTGGGTCAAGATTGTTTTTGATGGAAGTCTTCTCAACTTGAAATTTGGTACACATGTTCCCTATGATATGATCTTTCTAATGTCAAATTAAAGTTTTGACCCAAAATACAGTGGCCACTGAACATAGAAAATGATAGTGGGAGTGTGGCATTCCTGTACTATGGACACATTCTTATTTTGTATTATATTCAATCAATATGAGGTTGCTGATATGGTTTGCTTGGTTTTATATTTCTGTTATCTGGGAAATTAAAGTAAAAAATTTATAAAATAAACGGAATTTATAGTTTGATAATAACAAACCAACAGAGAATTTGGATGGAAAAGCTTGAATTTTACACAGAGCCTGATGCCTATTTTTACAAAATATCTATTTTTACAGGCCACTGCCCAATTAAAACCAGGCCAGCCTCCTCTACCACCACAGTCTGACCGGGAACCAGTGCAGAGCGTTCCTGTAACTGATCCCAGACAAGATAGAGTGGTACCCATGGCAGATGATGACGACGATATCATCCAAGATATCACACAGGAGAAGATTCCTGACGACATGTTACAAGATTTAGGTAAGTGATTTTCATCTGAAATAAGAAGATGATATACAACTATAGCCTTTGTTTGAGGTCACATGTCTAAGCTCATAAAGGGTGGTTTGTTTTTATCTGACCTTTATGATCACACAGAATGTTATTTTGATCATGTCGTATGATTAAAAAAAAAGTGGTATATCTTTTAAACAGTGATATTTAGGTATTATATTGTAATGATTTAACAAGATGAATTAATGAAAATACACGTCAATTGTTTACTTCACATTTTATCTAAATGAAAATAGTGTCATCTGTTTACTTTACACTTATTCCTAATCTGTGTCATCTGTTTATTTTACACACATTCTCTGATCCGTGTCATCTATTTACTTTACACTTATTCCTAATCCGTGTCATCTGTTTATTTTACACACATTCTCTGATCCGTGTCATCTATTTACTTTACACTTATTCCTGATCCGTGTCATCTGTTTATTTTACACAAATTCTCTGATCCGTGTCATCTATTTACTTTACATTTATTCCTGATCCGTGTCATCTGTTTATTTTACACACATTCTCTGATCCGTGTCATCTATTTACTTTACACTTATTCCTGATCCGTGTCATCTGTTTATTTTACACACATTCTCTGATCCATGTCATCTATTTACTTTACACTTATTCCTGATCCGTATCATCTGTTTATTTTACACACATTCTCTGATCCGTGTCATCTATTTACTTTACACTTATTCCGAATCCGTGTCATCTGTTTATTTTACACACATTCTCTGATCCGTGTCATCTATTTACTTTACACTTATTCCTAACCCGTGTCATCTGTTTATTTTACACACATTCTCTGATTTGTGTCATCTGTTTACTTTACACTTATTCCTAATCCGTGTCATCTGTTTATTTTACACTGATATACTTTTCAGAAGATGAAGACATGGATGATCAGCCATCATCACACAAGTTAGCCAGTAGTATGGGTGTTAGTGCCAGAAACGTTCAGGTCATGAAAGCCTCTTTCTTTAATGAAGATGGCATTGGAGATGGTGGTAAGTAACAGTGCAGGTTTTTTTAATACAATTTTACTCATTAATACAAAAGTAGCAAACAGACTTTTTGACAAAAATAATGGATGTTCACTCGTTTTCTATTTGTTTAAACATTGCAGAATCTGTATTCATAAAATCTTGTTTCTATCATAGGCCTTTATGAATAAATTTAAATGATGAGCTTTAGAAATTATTGTTTATTTATTTATTTTCCCAGGTCAAAAGACATTATTTTCTAAACCAGCAGCAAAGAAACAGGGAGATGTTCCAAGCCTGTTTAGTTCAGCTTATAAGTCAAAATACATGTCCCCTGTTAAACTGACCCATCTTCCTAAAGAAGCAGAATTACGGAGAGATGAACAAGGTATGAGAAACATTCTGAAATTATTCTTTTTTCTTCTGTAAGATACTTTTATATATAAAAGAACTAAGGATTGAGTACAAATGAGACAATTTGTCAAGAATGTTTCAGTTATGATGTCTCATTTTTGTCGAGCCTTCGTGTTGTCGAAAAAGTGAGATATAGCGATCATACATTGCGGCGGCAGCGGCCACAAGTATTCACTCTGGTTAAAATTTTTGAAAATTTTTTGAAATTTTAATAACTTTCTCAAACTCTCCTGGATTTCTACCAAACTTGGACAGAAGCTTGTTAATGATCATAAGATACATGTAGTATCCTGAAGTAATTTTTGTAAAAAAAAAATCCACTTTTTCCATATTTTTCATAATATTCATAAACTATCCTAGATTTTTACCAAACTTGGACAGAAGCTTCTTTCAATCAAAAGATAGTATCAAGAGGAATATTATTATTATTTTTTTTCCTTATGTTTGTTGAGCCTTCAATTAACAGCAAAAGTAGGCGAGACACTGGCTTCCTTGGAACCCTTACAAATTTTTTATAACAGTAACAAATATAGTTTTCAAAAATTGCAGCATCTATTTGCTTAGGGATGTATCTTCTAAGTGTAATACAATGAATTCTGAACTTATTGCAGTGTTTTTAATTAATGCACACAATGTGTCTCCTAATTAAGACCTTGCATTATGATATTTGGTACCTGGTAGATATATCTGTATGTACCTTTTTCTGAAATTTCAATAATCAAACTCACATTTATAAATTCTTTAGAAATAGCAGTAATATATGAATGCAATAATTTCTGAATTAGCAGTATTTAATTGAAATTGTGCAGACTCTCAGATCTTAGTTTCTTATATAGCTCACTGAATCTCTTATACATCATTAAATTCTAAGTATGACCTCGCAAGCCTCTGATTTTCTCATCCTATTTTATAGGTGGGTTATTCCACAATAGAATTCTCACACCAGAACCCATTCGACCAAGTAAACCAACATACCAGCCTCCACCAGTTGCCGAACACATGCCACTGGCCAGTGGTCTCAACCCAGATGATTTTCCTAAAAAAATAGTAGGGTCAAGAGTTCAGAGACCAATCCCAAACTTTGGAGAATCACTGATGTATGATAAACAGTTTATGATAAAGGATGCAGGACTATTTATGGGACGTTCCTTTAGAGTAGGATGGGGGCCAGGTGGCATGTTAGCCCATTGTGGTAGAACAGTATCAGAGGTCCAGAAAGAAGGTATGTAATTGCTGGGAAGAAGTTTGTGAGTAATTTCAACTGGTGAAAGAAGATTGCTTACATGTACAGTGTAACTTGCCTAATCCGACACACTGGGGGACCAGAAAAAAATGTTGGATTAAGCAAGGTGTTGGAATACTCAGGTTTTTTCTGCAAGGACAGGCATATTTTGGGACCATGAAAATGTGTAGGTTAGCAATGTTTGTGGATTGAGGAAAACTTCCATTTCCATGGATATTTGATTTCATGGTTTTGCCAATCTCTGCATACAAAGCTTAAAGAAAATTTGTAATTCATTGAACATTTTAATTTGTGGTTCACCTGTAATTACGAAACCCATGAAAATTGATATACAACGAATAATAAGGAATCCACAGCATTAGTTATAGTCTGTTTATATTAAAACCATGATTCTTGTGAAATATAGATCAAAACCACACTAAAGAAATTGAATAACATATCAGGTTTAAGGAGAAAGAACTAGGCATATATATAACAATTTTATTGAAATTGGTAACAGATACACTTATGTAACAACCATTTGATAGGTATTTTAGATGTCATAACTAGGATTAACAACAATGATTCTGCAAATTTTTCATGTGAAATTCAAGAGAAATATATTAACATTTGTTCATAAGGTTACCATGTTCCTAAAAACATTTCCTTGAATGATCCCCAGGGCATCAAAATATTACCAAGCTTCTCCAATTTAAGGGTATTGGAATTGGATTTCTAGAATATTTCATTACACTGCACATTCATGCGTCTAAACAATACCTCTCTTAAGCAGTTGTCTAAATTATTTCAACAGTTGGTCTTATGTTACTGTGAAAAGCCAAACTTGTTTGATGAGTACAGATATTATAAATAGACATGATAGATGTCAAACCTGTGTAAAGAAAGCACAATATTATTAGTTACATAGTGTGCTAGTGACCTAATACGGTATATATGGGGTCAGTAAATTCCATATGGGGTGAGAGCGAAGCTCGAATCCCCATATGGAATTTACTTACCCCATATATTCCGTATTACCGGTAGGTCACTAGCACACTATGTAACAAATTTATCTTACCGACTATCTTAACGTGTGAAATTTAAACTAATGACCTGTTAGGTTTCAATGTGTTTTATTAATTTATTTCAATCTTAATCATCAATTTCTTCGTCTGTTGAAACCTTTTTCTCAGTACCGTTTTGTTTTTATAAATGGACTTGACACTACTACTAACTGTGTATGAAATAAGCTCCGCCTCCCTACTACCTTATAAGGAATATAAAGGGATGTAACACCACTACTAACCGTGTATGAGATAAGCCCTGCCTCCCTACTAACCTGATATGAAATATACACAGTCTCCACGAGGGCGCTTTTAACCAATCACATTCCTAGAAATGTATAGGAGGTAAGATAAATTATAATGTTTCTTTGTCAGAAATGCTTATTATTGCAATTGACTTTTGAAGAGAGTAACAAAGATACCTCACAGTTTACCATACTGCCTGGAATGGGACTGACTAATAGTGGACAATCAGAATGGACAGTTCATATAGAAAAATTAGACATAGCTGGCTATGTCAGAGCTAAAGATCCTACAGTTATTGTAAGTTCTCATTGTTTGAAAAAAATAGCTTTTATTCATTGTTTGAATAATATGGTTCTAAAAATACATTCTTGTCTTATCAGAATTCAGAAATTTCAGTAAACATAACATGATGCTTTACTTTTTTTTCCAAATTGGTTTTTGTCAAAACAGAAGAGGATTTCAATAATGATTTCAAAAGGAGATTGAAAGACAATAAATTGTAGGCAATGATTATGTTGGATTTTCAATTTTATGCAATCACTTATACCCGGTTTCCATAGTTTTATTTATACCTTGTTAAGAGAATATAGATCAATCAAAGTGTAAAGCAGAAATTCCTATTCATTAAATGCATGTTGCTCTTTTATCAGTTTACCTTGCTTAATGTGAATAAGTTGGATATATAAGTCCTGAATAAGTTGGATATAAGTCTTGAATAAGTTAGATATAAGTCCTGAATAAGTTGGATATAAGTCCTAGATAAGTTGGATATTAGTCCTGAATAAGTTGGATATAAGTCTTGAATAAGTTGGATATAAGTCCTGAATAAGTTGGATATTAGTCCTGAATAAGTTGGATATAAGTCTTGAATAAGTTGGATATAAGTCCTGAATAAGTTGGATATAAGTCCTGAATAAGTTGGATATTACTCCTGAATAAGTTGGATATAAGTCTTGAATAAGTTGGATATAAGTCCTGAATAAGTTGGATATAAGTCCTGAATAAGTTGGATATTACTCCTGAATAAGTTGGATATAAGTCCTGAATAAGTTGGATATTACTCCTGAATAAGTTGGATATTACTCCTGAATAAGTTGGATTTAAGTCTTGAATAAGTTGGATATAAGTCCTGAATAAGTTGGATATAAGTCCTGAATAAGTTGGATATTACTCCTGAATAAGTTGGATATAAGTTCTGTTGAAGTAAAATTTAAATCAATCCTGATGTGCTGAAACCAATCAAATGCTTGACATTAAGGTTAGATAGATAAACCCAGAGTATGATTACAAACAGGCATTTCATAATAGTAAACCAGAAAGTCTGAAATTAGGTGAAAAAAGGTGGAGCATATACTTGATGTATGAAACCAGAATCGTTTAGAAACAGTAGCTATAGACATAGTCTGAAAATTCATAAAATAGCATGCGAGTTGGAAACTTTAAATTAAGAAAATTTATGTTATCTTGACAGAATAACCATGTAGAGATGTTAAGTGTACAGTTAGAGAACTCAGAAAGTATGTTAGAGGGTGACTGTCCAGTATTTGTACCATCCTCTGGAGTGGAGGGTTTACATCAATGTGCTAAACAAGTGAAACAAGATTTACAAGAATCAGGTTGGTAAATCACTGTACATTTGCTTTCTATGTGTGCCATTATTGTGTGGTGGAAATGATATCAGATATCAATTGCTTATAGATATAAGAATGAGTAGATAAATGAGAAGAATAAGAAATGGTATGAGTGCCAATGATACACCTCTCCATCCAAGTCACAATTTGTAAAAGTAAACCATTATAGGTCAAAGTACAGTCTTCAACACAGAGTCTTGTCATTGTTTGTATGTGTAACATTTTCCATATGACAAGTGTGTTTTTTCAAATTACTTTTGTACATTTTTTTACTGAAATTTATCAGTTAAAAAGTTGAATTTTCTTCAAAATTAAAACCTTATTAAAATATTTTTTACAGATTGCTTGAAGAACTTATATATATTAGAATTTGATTAATAGCTACTTTTTTAAAGAGATTTAGCAATAAAAGTAGACCTGGTATGATTCAATGATCTTTATATTATTTACAGATAATCACCCAGATAAGGCTCTCCTGGAGCAGATGGATAGAGTGTTAGATTTGTGTGTAGCTTTGTGGGGAAGATTACCAGATTGTATTACAGGTAGATATATCTACTATTTAGAAACTTTCACACACTAATATTTAGTTTTGATTTTGTGGCAGTTTTTGTTGAGCCTTTGACTTAAGTTGAAAAAATGAGACATAGCGATCCTACATTCTGGCGGCGTCCACAAATATTCACTCTTATTAAAGTTTTTGAAATTTTAATAACTTTCTTAAACTCTCCTGGATTTGTACGAAACTTGGACAGATCGTAAGATAGTTCCAGAAATAAATTTTGTACCTGTTTATTTGTATTTTACTTATATATGGACTTAGTTTTTCTTCCAGATAACATTACATACAACATTTATTTGATTCATAAACTATCCTGGATTTTTACCAAACATAGACAGAAGCTTCTTTCAATCAAAAGATAGTATCAAGAGGAATATTTTTATTGATTTTTGTCCTCATTTTTGTTGAGTCTGCGACGATTAACAGCAAAAGTAGGAGAGACCCTTACACATTTTTTGGTAACAACATCTGGTGCTGCTTTTATACAAAATCGCGAATATATTATAGAGGAAAGCATTATTACAAAAGTCCTTAGTAGAAGATGCAAACCTCAGTTAATTGTGTAACTAAACTCATTTTTGTATTCAATTTATTTCTTCAGCCTCTGTAGGTCTTTTAAAACGATGCATAGAATTGTCAAAAATTGTTAAACTATGAATCTATCCATTTACAAAGTAAGAAAGTTGTAAATTAAATTTCATATTAGAGCAAAACACAAAAATATGTAAGTTTGCAGTAAATTGGGTAGTAATAATTTATTTTGTCCTTATTTAGATGAGCCAGTAGAAGGGTATGACTACCAGCATTCCAGGAGAGAAGCCTTGTCTAAATGGTTGATGTCAACTGCTGTACAGAGAATACAGGAAGATGTACAAGAGGCCAAATATAAGGTGATTTAATCTACCTGTTTTATTTAGACAACATCAGATGTCAGTTGCTTTCCTACTCTGAATATATCAAATTTATTATCCACTTTAAACATTTCATTTGATAGTCGTGTAACCATACAAATATTCATTGGAGTCTTTAGAATGCACTAATATTCAAATTCATAGGTATAAACACCAAAATACGGGGATTCAATTTTATTTTTCTGTTATTGTTCAAATTTATGATTATTTTATCACCCTTTGCATCTTTTCGACTTTTTATATTGAAATCCATTTGAGAAAAAAGATTTTGACTTTTTAAGAACAAATGACATGCTATCAACATCGAGGTGTGCAGGAAAGTTTTTATGATGTACATAAGAGTTTATTTAAACTACTTTCAGGGCAAAGATCATCTGCCAGCTATATTAGCATATCTGAGTGGGAGGAAAATTTCAGAAGCCTGTTTATTGGCTCAAAAATCAGGTGACCATAGACTGGCATTGTTATTGGCTCAGACAGAAAGTCATTATGTTGTCAGACAACTGGTAGAAAAACAACTGATTGAGTGGGCAGAGCTGGGGGTAAGATATCTTTAATAATGGTATCAAAAACCAAATGAGAAGGGGTTGCTGATTTTAACATTGATGTATATTACTTAATTATTATCAAAAGGAGATGTGGTGATTTATTTCAATGATAGAGCAACCAAAAATGAAGCATGGTACCAGATATTCAAAAATGACGAAGAATGAAATTTCAGAAAGCAGTCAGGTTTTCACAGCTTGAAAGATTGGTACTATCTTGTCTAATTGTAGTATTCTTGCTTGAGTGCAGGAGACGAAGGATAAATTAACCCAAGATCATACAGTCAATATAATTGTGTTTTAGATAATAAATATCTATGAATTTTGAAATGTTTGCTTTTAGTTAAAAGATTTATAATATGATTTTGACATGATTTATAATATGATTTTGACATTTCAGGCAGATAAATATATAAATATAGTTCGCATGAAGATATATGCCTTGTTGTCTGGACAATTGGTATGGAGGGCACCTGTTGAACCTTACACCATGATTAATACATGTGAAACTATGGACTGGAAAAGAGCACTAGCTTTACATTTATGGTAATTGATTCATTACCTTTTCACTACTGTAAATCAGAAATTTTCATAAAGGTTTTAATTTCGTTTATTTCGTGGAAAGAATATATCCACGAAATTAAAACTCACACGAAAACTTAACCTCCATATGATACCACTAACATTTAAGGAAACCAGGAAATTAAATCCCCATGAAACCTTATAGAGAGACAAAACCATGAAATTTTAACCTCACGAAAATTAATGTTTCTACAGTATATAAATGAATTCATTTTAAAATTACATTGTAGATTTTTCATGCAAGAAAAGTCATTTTGTGATAAATCAGTAAGTTCAAGGACTTCAAATTGATTTTATTCTGTTTGTAATTTTTTAGGTTTTCAGGCAAAGTTAAGTCATGCTGAATTGATTAGAAAACAGTAGATTTTGTAATAATTCTAAATTATCAGTTTGAAAAAGTAGAAGCCTAATTTTTCTATGTATTTTAAATACTTTGTATGTTGTAGGAAATCTTATTTTGTAAACAAAATCTTTTTCTATTAACTTTATTTTGTAACCATCAATTTCATAGGATGAATTTAGTATTTGAGATTTATTTCAGGTTCTTGTGTCCATCAAATTCTCCGATCCATCAGGCTGTATTAGATTATGAGGCAGGCTTCAAAGGGAGATCAAATTGTGGAATATACTGTAATCCTCCATTACCACCATACTCAGAAGGGGTATTAGATTGTCCAATTGAAGAGGAGGATGAAGGTCACATGTTAAGAGACACTTGTTATCATGTTTTAAAGTTATATTGTCAGAAATCTCATCGCTTAGACAGACTGTTAAATCCCACATCCTCCACAGAAAACCAGTTAGATTATAGATTAAGGTGAGCCTAACACTGGACACAATTATTAAAGATGAATTGTGAATGGTTTATCCCAAACCATGAGGAAATTTTTTTCTCTGAAACTCAAATTAAAATTTATATAGTTCTTAGAGTTTATCCAAACATTGAATTAACAATGATAAATTAAATCTGGATTTACACTAAGCATTGAATTAAAAATGATATACTAAATATGGATTTACCCTAAACATTGAATTAAAAATGATATAAAAAATCTGGATTTACACTAAACATTAAATCAAAGAAGATATATATTTAAATCTAACAATTTATTTTAAACATCAATGTTATATCTATTTCAGTTGGCATCTGTACCAAATATTACAGTCTTTAGATTACAAACATCTCTCCCCCTACCACAGAGATTACGTTCACATGAACTTTGCCTCACAATAAGGAATGTTTTATCTATTTCAGCTGGCATCTATACCAAATATTACAGTCTTTAGATTACAAACATCTCTCCCCCTACCACAGAGCCTATGTCCACATGAACTTTGCCTCACAATTGGAATCCATTGGATTATGGCATTGGGCTGTTTTTATTGTTTTACATATAGAAGACAAACAATGGTAAGACTTAGTCTGAAAAGCTTTATTTATTGCCTTTATAATGAATAATTGTAAGTATACACAATTTTACTTTTACTGTAACCAGAGTTGTTCCTTGATGTTACCAAAACTCAGACCTGCCAACTATCCCGATTTTCATCCCTCAACCCAAATCCTGATATCGGGATCGTAATACAAGTCAAAATCCTGATTCTCACAAAATTTACCTGTAAAAGTAATTTTTTACGTATTGATTTTTCTGATCAATTTTTCTTGGGATAACCCTGCGCTAATCAACGGTCACAACAGGTGTCATAATTTGTTGTTGCAAGTATTTGGATTACCTGATGGCTGGCTCATAACAATCCTCAAAATTAATTGATATTTGTAAACAGAAATTCAGTCAGACGGCCTTTGACTTTTAATCAATTTATCATACAAGCACAATTTGCAATGTTTACTGTAGTTCCATGACTAAATCGTAATTAACTAAAAGATGAGAACTGTAATGAACTCTTTAGAAAACATTGTTTAGCCTATCTTGAAATCCATTTAATTTTTAAATCAGACATGTGTCTGTTCATTTAAAATCGATGCCATTTTATATACACTTCTACTGTATATAAGCCTCTGCCAGTAAGAGCACCTCTGAACACAAAGAAAGATGACTCAAAATTTTATCCATTTTCCATTAATACTGAAAGACTTAATAAAAATTTGAATTAATCCTTAGGACAAAAAGGTTCAGGTCTTTGGAGGGGGGAAAAGGGGGTCTAAAAAACTCTTCATTTTGTAACCTGTATTTTTTGTTGCCATTTTTCTCTTTTCATAAATTGTGTTGTTTAAGAAATAATTCATGGAAGCCATAGATTTGTTGGAAATTTACACATGGCCTGGGCCGTGATATTCGAATTTTATCCTGAGCGTTAGCGAGGGATAAAATTAACGAATATCACGGCCCAGGCCATGTGTAAATTTACAACAAATCTATGGCTTCCATGAATTATTTCGATTCTCATAGGACAAATACGATCATTAAAAAACTGAAGCGATGATGGGAATACCGTGTGTGTGGCTGTTCTATTTTACCCACTGTTCGATAAATGTAAAACAAATCTAATAAACCTGCATGAATTATTTCTTAACTAACGGCTAGAAAAAAAATGTGATTACTTTTTTTACTTCTCAGTAAACCCAACATTTGCAATTTTAAATTTACATTTTTATCGTAAGCTACCGTCAAATTCACTGTTGACATGTTGTAACCAAGGAGCCGCCATGTTGACTTGCTGAAATCAGTAAATGTGCGAATAATGCAATAGAACAGAAAACAAGCAACACCTAACTCAATACTTTATTTTAATGCAATTGTATCCGAGTTTAGAAGGTAAACGCAATAGAAAAACCTTCAGCTTTGACGTTTTCATTCGTATGACGTCATGTTTTGAAATGGCGTTAATGCGCAAAAATCATTACTGGAATTTCGCGGAATTTTAATTTATTTTGTTTTTGTCCATTTTTCCGTTCTCTAATGTGTAAATTCTTTTTGTTATGCATCAGAATCAGAATAAATGTTCTGTAGGGTTTTATTCAATTGTAATTGTTAACACAGCGAATTCCACAACCGTTTACACATAGGTTAATACGATACATGTGGATTTACGTGGGAGGCATATTTAAACAGCCATTTGTGTACATCTTGGAGTCTGCGCTAAGTATAGATATATCGAGAATTTTATCACGGTGTTGTTTACAAAGCGAAAGAAGCACGTCATATTAGAATAATTTTTTTAAAAGTACAAGAATCGTGCAAATAAAAGAAATCAAGGGTTATAAGCTGATCATTAGAATACCATTAGAAATAAAAAGAAGAGATATGAGACTATTTTAAGAGTAAAAAACAGTGCATGCAGAAACGCCGAAAAAACTGTAACCCTTTAAAATCTGGTCGCACTCTAAATCCCCCATGGAGATTTTCAAAAGGTGGCAGGTCTGAAAACTTATTGTTTTTGTTTTCACTATCTGGGTTTATAAATAGATTGATTACCCCCAAACAAATATATTTATTTTCGGTATTAATTGGACAGGTTCATTTTGCTTGTTAAACAGTCCATGAGTCTTTAGTAAGTATTGTGATTTATGAAAGAAATAAAAAAAAAACAGTACAAAATTCTTGCATAAAGATGGTCTGTCTCTGTTTTAACTGTTTAATACTTAAGATGTGAAAATGCAAAAAGGGTTTTAAAACAAAAAAAACCTAAAGGCTCATGAGTACAAACAATATTCAAACACTTAAAATCATATTTGTTTAATCAAATTAAAATGTTTTAGTAAATGACTGCTCTTTAAAACACTCGAAGAAATTAAATGTGATTTGAAATGACGGTATATCTTTCAAAAGTTTTCTTTTAATTGTTTTCTTTCCTTTTTATTGAAGAGACTTATTACCCCATGTTTCTTCTTTGTAAAAAGACAATTTTTCAGAAGTCATTCTGTCTGATAGTTTGTTTATGTGATTACTACTTAAATGAAAAACAACATTTGAATATTTTAAAATATCTAGTATTTGATATTTTTGACATAACATTGTTATCTTTATGTTATAGTCGGGAATCAGCAGTAAAGGATCTCCTGTATAGATATGTAACATTGTCCACAGATAAAGATAAAGAAGACTTCTTACAGGAAAAACTCAATATTCCTGTCAGATGGATACACTATGCTAAGGTAAATATTTGTGTCAGATGGATACACTCCAGATGCTAAGGTAAATTCCTGATCCTCGCTTGGAAACATTGAGTGCATGGGTTGACAAATAAATTTACAAGTCAGATATGAGAAATGTCATAACAAGGATTATGATCAAAATAAAATATAGTGAAATGCAAACCGATTCCTGTTCAAAAAAATCATTGAAATTTACCTGTTGTCAATTAATTTTGGGGATAAGCAATATCAGTGCCTTCCTGACATTTTGAATAGAAAGCAAGTATGTAAATTTTCGACAAAAAGACATATTTCCAATCAACTAATTGTATTACCTATAATTCTTTCTATTATTGGTCAAGACATCTTATATACCAGTTCTACCTTTATTTTTAGGCACTTAGAGCAAAGCATGAGAATAAAAGTCATGAGGAAGCCCTGCATTTACTGAAATCAGGCCACTGGAATGCAAGTCATAAAGTCATACTGAAACATATAGCTCCTGATGCCATCATAAATGGTGAGTTTGTTTTTGAGTAATTTTCTGTTATGACTAAATGAAAAGGGCTCCATATTTTTGTACATTTTAATGTTTCAATACATCCATGTAGAAAATTTCAATGTATTTAAATAATTACTTTTGTTCCCCAAGTTGGAAAAAAAAAACTAGCCAGCACTAATAAAAAATATAAAATTGGCACCAAAATAAAGCATATTTCTGTTTTTCAGAAAATCATGAGTATCTTAAAAAATATCTGAAAGAATTATCAAACCCGGCACACAGCAGTAAAATATCCGATTGGCATTTTGGTGGACAAGTGTTCCTGGATTATATCAACCAATGTGAGGCTGTAGAAAAATTTAAACAAGCTCTAAGTGGAGAAGAGGTATGTTATTAAACCAATCAGTGTGAAGATGTAGGGAGATATAAACAATTTACAAAATTATGTGTATGTGTATAACAGGGAAAAGAATGTACAAGGTAAAGGTTATGGACAAAGGAGGATGACCAAAATTCAAAGTATTGCCTTGTTGTATCCATTGCTTAAAACACTTCATTTCACAATTTATAATTAAAGCAATCTATCCCTCAGTACTCACAAGCACTTTGATTTCTATTATGAGTATGTAAATCATTTCTAATTATCTATGTTCTTACAGTTCCAGAGTGCAAAGATATACAAAATCTAAATGAAATAACATAAAGTCATGATATATTCAATCTACTTGAAATGTTCACATTCTGCCATCCAATAAGGTCAGATCATGTGAAAGCATTTTATCTAATTACAGCAACAAAGACCAAGTGGTTATGACATAGAAAGCTTGGTACACAGTGTTACAACATTATGTGCCAAAGTAGGAAATTTACAGTGTTCAAATTCAAAAGAAAGGTAGGCATTTATTTGTTAAACATATAAAATGTATGTTTTTTTAAATATTACATTTTGACAGATGTGAACTAAATAACAAAAGAATGTGGCTTTTTAGTCACAAGCATGTCAAATTAACATTAATAGTTAACAAAGGTACCAGGATTATGATTTAGTACGCCAGACCTGTGTTTTGTCTACATAAGACTTATCAGTGACACTCATATCAAAATGGTTATAAAGCCAAACAAGTACAAAGTAGAAGAGTATTGAGGATCCAAAATTCCAAAAAGTTGTGCCAAATACGGCTAAGGTAATCTATACCTGGGATAAGAAAATCCTTAGTTTTTTTCGAAATATGATGAGCCAGCTATTATTCAAATATCTATTAGACAATAAATCTCAATACTTTGTATCCCTCAGTGTCAGAAAAAATACTACATCTGGTATACTATATAGTGTCTAAAAATTTATTTGATGAGATTTTATAACACAGTTACAGTGAGGTAAGTGGGAATCTTACAAATGTTCTTTAATATTTAACAGAGACTTTATGATGATTTATTTGATATAATTTGTTTCCATTTTAGATTATGCCAATCTGAGATGTCCAAAATAGCAGCCGTTTTACTGAGAACATTATTGCTTTTACAAGGACACAGTGTTGGATCTTCAGACTATCTCCCCTTAACGTAAGTTACCTCAATTTTCTGTCTTTAGATTAGCCTGGCATTGACCCAATCTAATATGTTGTCGTTGGAGCCAGGGGTAATACAATTTACATGACCAACTATCAGCACTGAATTACTGTGCATGTGCATGTTCTGTAAACAAGGAATATATTGATCAGACCATTAATTAACAGTTGATTCACAATGTTAATCAATAACATTTGAATTATATATGCTAAATTTTCTAAATTTGCATTTCATATGAAATTAAAAATAAGTTTTAATAAATTTGTGACAATATAAATATTTCCCTCCATGTTTCAAGAAATGACGCTATACCACAATGCATCATTCTAACACCCAATGGACTAAAACATGGTGTTGTATTTCGCCTGGCTCTATGGTTGATCAGTGAGCCAGGATCTCAGGCTACCTTTAGATCTCATTACTGTTACAATGATGGTCATCAGATTGTCTCCTTTTAATGTAAGTTACCTCAATTATCTCGATATCTTTTGATATCATTACTATTTTAAGGACATTGTAGGATCTTTTAATTATCCTCCCTTATACTACATGCGATATGTAACTGTTTTATATCTTTTAATCATGGTACATGTACATTGAACTATTATGTCTATACAATTGTGTTTATATGTTGTATGTTTGCTTTTTTCTCTTATTATTATCATTTTGTTTTTACTTGTATTGCATACATGTATATGAGGGCCTCAGGGAAGATTAGTGATTGTAACTAACTGTGTTTACCCTCTTTAAATAAAGAATTTATTATTATTATTATTATTATATATACTAATTTACTTCAAATATTTTCCTCAGGTTTCATTCAAAATTCAAAGCAGTCTTTTGAAACCCTTAAAAAGAGGAAGATCATTTATAATGATTATTTGACAAAGTTGAATTAAAAGCTTCATTTATCATATTGTTGTATAAATGTGTACGTTTGTCTTCATCAATTATTCGTTTTGCTTAAAAACTGTTTGATGAATTTAACTCGGTATAACTTTCAATTTATGTTATTTAACAATCTACATTACATTAGAAATAGAAAGATAATTCTTGCATGCTGACAATTAGATTAAACTTTTTTCTTTCTTTTTTTATATATATAATCAATTTGGTAGTTATAAATTTAAGTTTCTATTTTGTAGGTTGTTAGCTCCACATATCAGCAATTTACCAATGCCAGAAGATTACAGAATACAAGAGTTACGGGCCTTGACAAGAAGTAATATGATGGAAACAACTGCATAACAGAAGTTTGAAGAAGATTTTAAAAAGACAAGATATTACAATTGTGTGTTAACATTATTATGTCAGTGTAAAAAATCATGTTAACATTGTACAGGCCTTAGAAAATTTAGGCATGTTTCCATATTCACTCTATCAAAAATTGACATGAATCGACAACTTTGCAAACGTCAAGGATTTGTATCATTACTTTTAGTAAAAAATATTATTTATAAGTTTTGTTTTATCAACAAAAAGAAGATTTGAAGTGAATATAAAGATAAAAAGATGTAGTATGATTGCTAATTAGACAACTCTCCACACGAGATCAAATGACAGAAGTTAACAACAATAGATCATCATGCATCCTTTAACACAGAGACATTATAGTTGTGCAAATCGATCAGAGATATGATCAGATGATTGACATTTATTCATTTTGATGGGGGAAAATCGCAAGACTAGGAATAATTCATCAAAAACAGGTGTCCGAAGACATTTGGTTTCCAGTATAAGTGAATAGAATGCTGAATGCCGAAGAAGGTCTCACAACTGCTTCTAGTCCAAAAGAAAAAATAAAAAATCTCTTCTCAAATTTTTCTTGGCTTCTATGAAATGAATTATTTAATGTTTAGTCTTTCATACACAAGTTGCAGGGATTAAATAATGGTTACATCAGCTGTGAAGCCCTTTTCTGTTTGCGGATTGTTTGAAGTTTTACAACAATTATTGTACAAGGAAAATTTTCATCAACATCTTGGCTCCTATAGAGGGTCAATGGTTTAAATATTTGGTAATGGAATGATAAGTTATGCTCTGGAATACATGTTTTCCCAATCTAGCATGCAGCGACACATGTCCAGACCTGGTATTGGTCTTGTCATTTGTTACAAAGCAGACTGGTTGTGAATGGTTTTACACTAGTAACTTTTAGGGCCTTTATAGCTAGCTGTTCAGTGTGAGCCAAGGCTCCAGGTTGAAGACCATACTTTGACTAATACTGGTTAATTCTTTTATAAATTATGACTTGGATGGAGATTTGTCTCATTGGCATTCATACCACATCTTCTTAAATCTTATGCAATCTTGCATTATCCTGTTATTTCAGTGCAAGTCCAATAATCATAGGTAAGTCGATCAGAATAAAACTTTTGAGAGTTATCATTTCCATTCGAACTTGGAAATTGGTCCATAGAAAATAAATAGCTACATGAACAAACTATTTTTGTAATGGTTAGACAATAATTAATTTATGCAGCTTTAGGAAATCTTAATATTAACATGATGGGTGGAGCATGAGCTGTTCGTTTAAAAGCCTTCAGTATGAGCGATCAATGTCAATTGTCATCAATCTGAAGTTATTTTAAAATATCCTCCTTTTTTCCCGCAACAACTGGACCAAAGAAATAATCTATAATCTTCTTTAGAGTGTACTTTCAAATTCCAACTATCAGCAAATAACAGCCAGAAAAATATTCTGAGGGTTTCTGGAAATTAGAAGTTTCTTGAACTGTTTATTCATAATTATGATCAAACCAATGATAGTTCATGTCTACACAGAAGTGTTGACTACTTATTTATGGGCTGGTGGTGCCCTAAAGAAGGGAAACTCGACCATGATTGGTTTTCTTGTAATCAGATGATAGCAAATACAGATAAAAAACTTCATCAAATGTACTACTCTACACCAGCAGGGACTTTCTATACTTCAGTAGTATAGAAAGTCCCTGACAACAGTAATAAATACAATCGTTTTAATTTTTCGAAAAACAGGATTTTCTTATCCCAGAAATAGATTACCTTAGCCGTATTTGGCACAACCTTTTGGGGTCCTCAATGCTCTTCAACTTTTTTCTTGTTTGGCTTTATAACTATTTTGATCTGAGCGTCGCTGATGAGTTTTGTCAAGACAAAATGCGCAACTGGTGTACTAAATTATAATCCTGTAACCTTTGGTAACCAATTAAATCTCCATTAGTTCCACTGCAGGCTAAATGAGGTATATTTAAAACACGGCATTTCAAGAAAGATAAAATTAATCATAGTACATGATAGAAGGTACAAACAACTGAAAAAGAATATTAAGCAAAGTAGATTATATCAAGCTGATAGACATACCCTTTATGTGAATGTATTGCACCGGTGTGAGAGAAAAGAGGGAGAAAGATACCAGAGGGACAGTTAAAACTTTTAGATTGAAAATAAACTGACAACGCCATGGCTAAAAAAGAAAATACAAACAGACAAAATACACAAGACACAACATAGAAAACTAAAGACTAAGCAACATGAACCCCAACAAAAATGGGGGTGATCTCCTGAATTCTGGAAGGGTAAGCAGGTCCTGCTCCACGTGTGGCACCTGTCGTATTGCTCATGTTATTAAAAATCCGGTAATTCATGAACAGGGAAGGATATGTCTGATATCATCTGAAAAGGTTATTCCATTCAGGTCAACCAACTCGTGATGGCGTCCGAAAAAATTACAAAATGATGATTTCAACTTTACCATTAGGAACTCTTCGTTTAATAGCTTCCTTGTGAGCAGCAACACTCTATCAAGGAAATTATGATAGAATTGTTGCCTCATAGAAATAGAAAGTTCACAATTGGAAAGCTGAAATCATTTCTTTTGTCGTAAAGTTTTGTTTTCAACCGACCCTCATTGTCAATTTCTAGATATGAGGCAGACTAAGCTGTTTCTGTTGAATCCTTTATCTCTTGTTTAACGTTCAACAAAGTCACCAAATTTTGAATTATTCAGTAACAGACCATCATCTGTATAGCGGAAGTTAAGTTAAAGGATATTGCCAACTTCTTATCTTTCTTCCTTAGAATTACCTGTATGAAGTCGGCCTCATAATAATAAAGGAACAAGTCGGCAAGAAAAGGGCACAATTAGTTCCCACAGGAATTCCGACAGTCTGTTGAAAAACACGTCCTCCAAACGTAACAAATATGGTGTCAATCAAGAAATCAAGCATCTTGATAATGTCAGTTTCAGAGATTTTTTTGTTTGAATCAGAGTGATTCTTTACAAAGTAGGATTTATCCTTCCCTAAGACAAGATACTTGTATCTACGTCAGCCTTTTTTTTATAAAACAAAGCAATTTCAACTCTTTCAATTCGTCTTTTAGTTTGGAATGGGGAAAACTTGTGTAAAGTGTAGAAAGTCAAATGTTCTTATACTATTGCAAGATGGAAGATCTTAGATTGTATCTATCTTTGGACTTTTTAGTATCCACATCTGATTCACGCAACCTCTGGAATTGCCATAAAAGCGGAAGGTTTGGCTTGCCACAAAACCAGGTTCAACAGACCATATTTTTTTCTTAAAATCTCCGGTACCAAGTCAGGAAAATGGTCATTTTTATATTATAGTTTTCATCTGTGTGTGTTACATATTAATGTTGTGTTTTTGTTGTGTCGTAGTTCTCCTCTTATATTTGATGTGTTTCTCTCAGTTTTAGTTTATAACCCGAATTTGGTTTTTTCTCTATCGATTTATGAATTTCGAACAGCGGTATACTACTGTTGTCTTTATTTATAGGCAGTTTCACAATAACTTTGAAACCCGGCTTTGATCGCTGATAAAATAAGATGTTTTTAATGTAGAAAAAGGTTTTGTGGAGCACTTTGAAGACCCAACAATATACCATTGTTTGTAGTTTATGTATACTATACAGTGATGGAAGATCCAGTGCTTCATCTTTGGTTGAAATTCCACATGAACATAGCACAGACCTATGATTATCCAGGATTTCCTCTTTGGTAAGTGTCGTGAGGGTATGTGTTGAGTTTCCAAGTGAATTGTCAATACCTGATTCATTTATCAAGCCGTTCATGTAATGAGATTTACACACAAATTTAAAACAATGTTGTTTGGAGCTTTATATGCGTGGACAACAACATATTTGTCATGGAGGTAGGTTAGTGTTTTGCAACATTAGGGTCTTTAAAGATTGACGTAGCATGATTTAGCATAGGTATTGATAGACCCATTTAGTTTTTTAAATCTGATTTGCATCAACGACCTCACAGCCTTAATTCATTCGGAAAGAGTATCTACCTCTTCTTTCTCGCGTTTAGTCCATTGCCTGGCATAATCCTCGACTGAATTCATCAGTATTTTGAAGATGTATTTCCTATTGATAGAGTTAGGCTCACGATATTTCGGACCTTTTGATAACACATTTCGCAGGGAAGTGTTATTGACAATGTTGAGGTCACCGGTAATAACGTGGCCAGCCATATTATATGTGAATTAGGAATTAGCACAGGTGCAATCAGTTTCGTCCGAATGTGATGAATACCCAACGGCTTTTGTATAAATGGCAGCAATAGTTATCAAAGGTACCAGACTTATAATTTTATACATTATACGCGCGTTTTGTGTACACAAGACTCATCAATAACGCTCATATCAATAACATTGAAATTCACAAAAGTAAAAAGTTTAAGAGCATAGAGAACACAAAATTCCAAAAAGTTGTTCATATACGGCTAAGGTTATCTATGCCTTAGATCAGAAAATCCTTAATTTTTCGAATAATGCATACTTTTGCAAGCAGTAAATTTTATACGTACGCCAGACTCGCGTTTCGTCTACATAAAACTCATCACTGACGCTCAGAAAAAAAAGTTAGAAAGCCGAAACAAGTACAAAGTTGAAGAGCAAGTTGTGCCAAATACGACTTGAGTAATCTATGCCTGGGGAAAGAAAATCCTTAGTATTTCGAATAATTCGCACTTTTGCAAACTGTAAATTTATTAAAATGAACATATCATTGATATTAGTTGAATTAGTTATCAAAGGTACCAGGCGTATAATATAATACTCCAGACGCGCGCGTTTCGTCTACATAAGACTCATTAGTGACGCTCAGATCAAAATAATTAAAATGCCTAAACAAATACAAAGTTGAAGAGCATTGAGGACCCAAAATTCCAAAAGGTTTTGCAAAAAACAGCTTAGGTAATCTATGCCTGGGATAAGAAAATCCTTAGTATTTCTATAATTTTCAGAGGTACCAGGCTTATAATTAAAAAGCAAAAGTTGTGACAAAAAGTATATGGCTAAGGTAATCTATATCATATTAAAAAAATAAGAATTGAAAGATAGATAATCAGATGAATTTCAAAGAAATTAAAAGTTGTTTTGTTTGTTTCGGTTTTCTATTTGCACAAATGAATCACGAAGTTCTTTCTCATATAAGAGACAAATTCATATGACAATTGTATGTCTTTTAAATTACACATTAAATTTATTAAAGAAGCACTTGGTGTTCATTGCAAGGCTTCAAATGATGCTTGTCGTGCTGAGCTTGGTAGAATTCCACTCAAAAATAAAATTGTTTTTTCAAGCATAAATTTTCTAGAGCATATACTTTCATCAGAAAATACACTTGTAAATCAAATTTTCTATGCAACAAAATTTTCAAACCCCTGGATCCTAAAAACTCAGTGCATTTTACAAAAATTAGGATATTCATATCTTGTTGAAAAAAGTTGTCTAACAAAGCAGCACTTGGGACAAGTAAAACAGAGAATTTATGATCAGTGCTTGCAAAATCAAAATGCAAACATACAGGAGTCTTCTAAGCTCAGTTTCTTTCGTCAAGTCTACAAAATGGGTCAAAGACCATCATATGTTGATTCACTAAACAATTTAAATGATAGAGCAGCAATATGCAAAATACGCATAAGTGCACATCCTTTAATGATTGAAAGTGGAAGACATCTTAATATTCCTAGAGAGGAAAGATACTGTCCTGTCTGTAAAAATGGGGAAATTGAGGATGAACAACATTTCTTATTACAGTGCTTATCCAGTGACCTTTGGGGTATCACAATAGCAATGGCTCAAACAGTTTACCAAATTGCAGTTAGATTTCTTCTCCCACAAACTGATCAACTGGTAAAATAGTTTAGCAGATTGCTCAAGTGAAATGTTGTTAGTATGAAGTGAGTGTTGTAAAATCAAAAGTAATACTTACCATTCAGATCCAGTTAGTTCATATCTTTGTCATTCTTTTCAAAAACAATAATGAAGTACTATAGTATGAGTCACTATTGTGATACCCCAAAGGTCACTGGATAAGCACAGTAAAATGTAATAGATATACCTCAAAGCGAGAAATATTAGAAAATAAAATAAATGTTATATTTCAAATACAGCGTAACATTACCGCTGATGAAAAAATATCTCTATTGGTCAATAATAGCTCAGCATTATTACTTAGACTGTCTTCGATCCTCTTTCATATCAGAATGTCTAAATATAAGAAATAGTGAACTTATATAATACATCATTTTGTAACTTTTCATAATTTAGCATGATATGTTATCATGGAACCTTTCATTCTACCATGTCAATTATTATAGTTGTATGTAATGCCATAGGTCTTAACCATTTATTGTTAATGAGTTTGTGCTAATAAAAATATTTGTATTTGTATTGTATTTAATTATGTACACATATACAATGTAAAAAATCTGGTCATTAACTGAAAAGTATGGCAAAAGCATTTCAACTCTGGTCAAAAATATTTACTCTTTTATTTTTAACAGCAGTTAATTTTTCAGTGCTGTATAAAGATTTTATTTTACTTTAGCAATATAAACGCTTTCTTAGAATATTTCTAGTTGAAAATTTTTATTTAAGGAATGACTGTAATATTTTTTCTGTCTATGAAGAAATAACATAAAAAAAAATTGGTGCACACTGAATAACGCGCTTAGTGGGTTATTTAACAGTGTGCACCACATTTTTTATGTTATTTCGAATAGACAGAAAAAAAATTACAGTCATTTCTTATAATTAAATTCTAAATTCCATTTTAAACTGTAGAAAACCACGAAAAAACGTTGATGACGTCATGGACACATGACTAAATTATGTATATGGGCTGATAACAAAATAACGTCAGCCAATCAGAAGACGCGTTACAACCAAAATTAAATTATTTGCAAATAAATAAAAATTTCAGCATTCCCCTTAAATGATATTGCAATATCCCCAAACAGAAAATGTTTTCTGGTAAATGCAACCCTTATACCATTAGACAAAAACCATGAGTCAATTTCATCAATGAATGTTTGAACAATTTCACAATTCCAAAATAAATGTACAATAGTTTCTACTTCTTCTTGGCAAAAAGTGCAATTTGGCTTGTCAGTGACATTTATTTTATTTAAAAATGTATTTGTACCTAGAATATGCTGATTTTTTCTCTATATTGTAACCACTGCAATTTGGTATTTTTTGTGACTTCAAAAGGTAATTTCAAGGATTTGTATCTTACTATACAAATCCTTGGTAATTTGAAATCAATCTTCATTCATTTTCATCTACATTTAAAATGTACAGAAGCGTTATGAAATAAAACAGCATAATTTCTGCTTTAAAGAATGAAAGAAAGTGCTATACTTTTGATAATCATAAACCAGTAACTCCATTTTTTCCTTCATTTGCCAAAATATTTTTTTAAAGCTCAAGGGGAACTAAAGACACGTTTTCACTATTAATGAGAAATAATATAGTTTCAACGGGTCAGAAAAAATGGGATCAAATTTGAAATTTTATATTTAGTATAGAAAGTCCCTGAGTAAAATAAGAACGCACTTGTATTACTTTTTTTTTTATATAGAAAATCTATTTTGCATATAAAAATTACTTTTTGACACTGAAAAATTAGTAGGATCATGTTCCTTCTCTGTTACCTAGATTTATAAGTTTTGAATCTTGTACGTTGTGAGACATGAAATTTTAATATATATTTCGGTCTTCGTGTAAATTGGGCTCACGCGGAATGCTGATTGATCAAATTAAGGATTAGACCGACAAAATAATAACTGTTTCTGTCCAATATGAGCTGATAACTGATGTTACACGCTATCGATTTTTACAACGACACAAATTTCAATTTTTGACAATGGCTGATGATCTTAGAACCAGGTATTGCATTAATAACCAGCGTTTTATATGTATAAATCATGTTTCTGTTTAAAATATAGCTATTTGAGGTAAAAATTGATGTCCCAGAAATCCGGATTTTTATAAATGCTGTCGACTATAAGATAAGATAAGATAAGATAAGATATTTTATTTTCCAATTATGGGCCCCAAAGGGCATAAACATTACAACATCAATAATTTTTTCATAATACAATACAAACAATGAGATAAAAAAATAAAAAAAAGTTAAACGAGAACTTTTTAAGTTCTTAAAGAATACGTAGATAAAGAATCTATAGTATGTTTTTTTTTTTTTAATACTAATGCATTTTATAGCAAGTGTGGTTGATATAGATAACAAACAAGTAGCCCAAAAAGAAAAAAAGAAAAATAGATATCCACATATGTATAGTACACAAAAAGTTGGATCAATTAAATATATAATAATTAGCCAAAAAGAAAGTAGAAATTAAACATGTCCATGACTCATCCTGTGTCAGCAGCAAATAGGAAAGCATTATGGTTTCCTAAAGGCAGCTGACACCAGGGGGCGATACCTTATGGTCCATAGGCATGTAAAATGTGTGTAAATGTCTCTTTCCTACCTGTATCAAAAGCAAACAAGGAAGCATCATAGGTAACTTGAATGCAGTTGATACCAGGGGACGATGCCTCAAGGATATAAGAGAACATTTGAATAAATAATATATCTTAACAATTATTTTTTTTTTTAATCGGCTAGTATGTTTGTGATATTCAGATGAATATAATTTTCTATGTCCAATCAAATGTATATACACACATAGATTTCCTTTAACTAATCTTCACTAAGGAAGATGTTTGTATATAAAATTACATATTATTTTAAGTAACTCAACATTTTCTACACTAAATAACCAGATAATTTTGCTTTGACTGTTCATATGATTAAAATAAGAATTATATTGTGCAATACTAGCTAACATACAATTTCTATCATCCTCAAATTTGTTACAATCAAATAGAAAATGAGCCTCATCTTCGACAGTATTGGAAGAACATTTATTACATATTCTGTTAATTCGGGGAATACCCTGATATCTACCTAATTCTATTTGTAATCTATGAGAAGATACACGTAATTTAGTAAAACTTCTTCTAAGTTCAAAATTCTTGATCAATGTTAGATATTTTTCAAAACCAAAATTTGTTTTATATAAAAGGTAGGTTTTCAGTTTACTGTCTGAAATTTTATCTATTTGTTTTTTCCAACAGCTAATAAACAATATTGATAGCTTGGTTTGTATATATTTCTTAAATTTGTATAAGGATTCACAAAATGGAGCATTTATGGCATTTGTATAGTCAATACCAAGTATTTTAAAAACAACATTTATTGAACCATACCATGATGTTATATTCATGTGATGTAGTGTCGACTATATATATGCGATGGTCATTTGTTGCCAAAATTTAATATGAGGGGAAACCTTGTAACCTCATAAGACTGGGACCAAATGAATGAACCCCAATCTAAGACTTGATCCTGATCCTTTTTATTGTTGAGACATGTGGATTATTTATGTTTGCTTTACACTTGTCATGTGACTATGGTCACTCTGACTGTGTCTGTGGGTTCTCACTTTTGGCACTAACCCTGGGGACTAGGGGATAGAAATATGGTCTCTTAGGTCTTCCTACAACTGCAGTTGCTGCCTATGTGTGGCATCCTTTTGGTTAGTCTAAATAATAATGACGTCTGGCAAGGATGTTTTAATTTTTTTCTAGGCCTTCCTACATCAAGGCGTCCCAGAAAAAAATTAAAATAGCCTTGCCAGTTGTCTTAATTATTTGGACTACCGTTTGGTATGTGGGATGTAAAAGTTTGCGGGAGTGTAGCTATGAACCAAAACCCTGAAATTCCGAGACCCCAGTTTCAACAGACCGATATTTCCAACAGTCCAATAATCAGACAATCCATTGATAGGCCGACAGTCTGATGGTCCTACACAAAGCTGTGCTGCTGATATCTTCATATAAGCTTACTCATGCCAAAACACAAGCATTTTTTTTTCAATTTTAAAAGTGGAATGCATAGTAATGGGATAAAAATTAAATCCTTGAACAATTAATCTAAGATTTCATTCCTTTTCTTCATGTTGATGAGGATAACGAGAATGTCTGTTTATTGATGAATGTGATGTATGTCAAATGTATGCTTCTCTTATCTGAGGCAGAGGCCCATTTTAATAGAGGGGGGCCAATGGAACCTGTCCCTCCCCCTTTTGGTGGACAAATTGGTTGATAATATACATGATGTCAAGAATCGCTCTAAGCATGACCTCAGTGGGACTCCTCTAAGGCAGTCAGTGGATCGAGCTGGTAATGAGATGGGCATTTGCCCTGAAGATATGAAACGACTTCATCACATTGAATTTCATAGACATGATAGAACATGTAGAAGTAATAGATATCTTTTTATCTTTTCTAAAATTGTTAGCAATTTGTTTTGAAAAATAGGAATAGTCTCATCATCTAAAATTTTTAAGTAACTGTTAGTTTCATAGCTAATGTTTGGAATGAAATCTTATTAATAATAAATTGCATCTATTTTTCTGTTATCAAAATATCACTGTTCTTGTATGGCAATATAAATCTAGTCTTTTTCTGGTTAGATTACCTTAGCTATAAATGATAACACTTCTATGTAAATAATAAAATGGACCTTAGAATTCATAGTCCAAGGACAAGATAATAATTACTGGTATGTGAAAAGGATCGGAACAAAGACTGGCAATGACGGTACTTGTTCATACACATCAGACACAGCAGATAGTTGCGGTGGATAAGACTGATGGCTATAGTGGTGAAGGTCCCAAGTCTGATTCTGTGTCTTGGTACCAGATATTTGATTCCTCAGAAGGGTTAATTTCACCCTTCCTCTCACATCTCTGGTACAAAAACTGAAGTTTGAAACTTTTGGGGCCTCTGTGGTCAAAGTTGATCACAATTTGACCGGGAAATCAATCTGCTGATAACTCTTTGGTCTGTCTGTTGATGCAGAACAACCCCCTGATTGTCTACGAATACTTCGGCTTCTTCCACCATAAAAACAGACTTCCTGGTGTCCTAGCACTCCCTTTCTGTTGGGGTGGGGATTGATTGTCCTTGTAAATATTGTTGTGAATGTACGTTAGTGACACATCTCCATTAATCCCAATAGGGAGTGTACATAAAAGTAATATTTGCCACTGGACTTTTGAAATTGAGACAACATTTTTAATATAAGTGAGAAACTTATCCATACTATAAATTATATTAATGAACAATGGACTCTTAATGTGAAGGACAAACAAATGTGTTGTAACATTAGAAATGTGCAGGAATGTGAAAATCATCTTCATGTATGTATTAAACTGTAAACATTCTCACAAAAATTAAATTTTGTAAACAGATGTAATATTTAATTAAAGCTTCCTTTGAGATATTACAGACAATGTATTGTGTCATTTGGAACAACTTTTCAAATAAAGCAGGACCACTTTAAAACTGATTAATAAAAATCATGTTATGGAAAGGATTTAGTATAAGCTTTATTTTCAGTGTTACTATGTGGGTATTGTTATTTATCATTTCAATGTTTTAAAAGACAAAGTGTGCCACAAAATTAGGAAAAATGTTTTACTAGTCTGATTGTATTGAACCAGTTTTGCTGATACTCTAATGATCTTTATACATTGTATAAGTAATTGTACAAGATTTTATATTTATGAACATGATGAAAAAGAAGGAATAGTTTTATGTTTTTTTTGTCTTTTGCAGAATGGAAGATAAAGAAAAAACGGACACTGTTATGAGGACTATGGTTGTTTTTAGTCTGGCTATGATTACTTTGCCAATATTTCTCTATTTTGTCAGCAAAAGTTTTTTCTTTGAAGGTAAGTTATTGATGGCATGGTCCTGTTTAGTATGATGCTTTGATTGAAGAATTTAGTTATACCCCCCGGGGGGCTTAAAAAATGTGGGGGTATACTGTTTTACCTCTGTCTGTTCATCTGTCAGTCCATCCATCAGTCAATCCATTCATCCATCAGTCTGTCAGAATATTTTTTGTCGCATCTTTCTCAGGAACTGCATCATAAGGATTTCTAAAATTTGGTTTCAGGGTTTATATAAGTCAGCTATAAAGTGTGATGGGTTTTCAGATTCATCACTAAACAACTTCCTGTTTACCAAATGCTTGTGTCATCAGCAGACAAGCACTTTTTCACCAGATGAGAAATACAGGTACAGAGGTGGCACTTGTGTTAGTCCACTCTATACACTCATCGATATTAAAATGGGGAAGGATTAAGATCTAAAAAATCCAATTAAAACTTGTTTCCTTTTCATGTGCCTGTCCTAAGTGAGGGATCTATTTAAAACTTATTTACTTTTTGTGTGCTAGTGTCCTTAGTGAGGGACCTAGTCAAAACTTGTTTCCTTCGTACATTAGATGTATAGGAGTTGGAGAGCAGTCCGTTATGACACATAATACCTTAGATATGTAGTTGTATCATTTATAGGAGTTGGAGAGCAGTCCGTTATGACACATAATACCTTAGATATGTAGTTGTATCATTTATAGGAGTTGGAGAGCAGTCCTTTATGACACATGATAGCTTCAAAATGTAGTTGTATCATTTATAGGAGTTGGAGAGCAGTCCTTTATGACACATGATAGCTGCGAGATGTAGTTGTATCATTTATGGGAGTTGGAGAGCAGTCCTTTTTGACACATGCTAGCATCAAGATGTAGTTTTATCATTTATAAGAGTTGGAGAGCAGTCTGTTATGACACATGATAGCTTAGATATGTAGTTGTTATGATTAGAGTAGTTGGAAGAGCAGTCCTTTATGACACATGATAGCTTCAATATGTAGTTGATAGTTGTATCATTTTTAGGAGTTGGAGAGCAGTCCTTTATGACACATAATACCTTAGATATGTAGTTGTATCATTTATAGGAGTTGGAGAGCAGTCCTTTTTGACACATGCTAGCATCAAGATGTAGTTTTATCATTTATAAGAGTTGGAGAGCAGTCCTTTATGACACATGATAGCTACGAGAAATAGTTGTATCATTTATGGGGGTTGGAGAGCATTCTGTTATGACACATGATAGCTTTAATTTGTAGTTGTAATGTTTAAAGGGGTTCTAGATTAGTCCTTTATGACACATGATAGCTTTAGGTACCAGTCTTGTATTACAACTCCAGTTTCCAGTGCATATCAAAACATGGAGGGAAATAAAATTGTCTATTTCGGGAGGTGTTACCTGCTTGTAGGAATTAAACAAGGATCTCTGATACAATACACGAAGTATTTATTTTTAGTGTACAGAAATGATCATCTGCTCATCTCTTCAGTATAATTGCAGGATGCTAATCTATTTTTAGAAGCATACAATCACTGTAAATAAATATATGTATATGTCTGCCTGTGTGTAATGACAACTGCAAATCATACCTTTTCCATCGAATTTCTTATGATTAAGAAATACCAGGCTTTAGAATATGTATAAATTGCCTAGAAAATCAACCTAACTATGTTAGAGTATAGATTTAAAAAAAAAATGCATCTTTTTGGGGATATTAATCCAGGAAAGTGGAAGGATATCATGTTTATTGGAAGTGTTGGAACCTAGTAAAAACAGCAAACAGAAAGTAGAAAAAAATTGTTTTGACTCCAGGGTAAAGTAACTTTTTGCATGACCTATTTTTTTACTCTATTAAATCACAATTTCACAATCATGACAATACTTACATACATGATATGAACATAAAATATTTTTTCTATGTAGCATTGTTTATTCTTATATTTTCAAAGATCAGCTGTTTTGCATGTAAGCCTATGGAACAGTCAATTACATGACTGCAACTTCATTTAATATGTAGTTGTAATGTTTATAGGGGTTGTAGAACAGTCCTTTATAACACATGATAGCTTCCATATGTAGTTGTAATGTTTATAGGGGTTGTAGAACAGTCCTTTATAACACATGATAACTTCAATATGTTGTTGTAATGTTTATAGGGGTTGTAGAACAGTCCTTTATAACACATGATAGCTTCCATATGTAGTTGTAATGTTTATAGGGGTTGTAGAACAGTCCTTTATAACACATGATAGCTTCCATATGTAGTTGTAATGTTTATAGGGGTAGTAGAATAGTCCTTTATAACACATGATAGCTTCAATATGTTGTTGTAATGTTTATAGGGGTTGTAGAACAGTCCTTTATAACACATGATAACTTCAATATGTAGTTGTAATGTTTATAGGGGTTGTAAAACAGTCCTTTATAACACATGATAACTTCAATATGTTGTTGTAATGTTTATAGGGGTTGTAGAATAGTCCTTTATAACACATGATAGCTTCCATATGTAGTTGTAATGTTTATAGGGGTAGTAGAACAGTCCTTTATAACACATGATAACTTCAATATGTAGTTGTAATGTTTATAGGGGTTGTAAAACAGTCCTTTATAACACATGATAACTTCAATATGTTGTTGTAATGTTTATAGGGGTTGTAGAATAGTCCTTTATAACACATGATAACTTCAATATGTTGTTGTAATGTTTATAGGGGTTGTAGAATAGTCCTTTATAACACATGATAGCTTTGATATGTTGTTGTAATGTTTATAGGGGTTGTAGAACAGTCCTTTATAACACATGATAGCTTCCATATGTAGTTGTAATGTTTATAGGGGTTGTAGAACAGTCCTTTATAACACATGATAGCTTCCATATGTAGTTGTAATGTTTATAGGGGTAGTAGAATAGTCCTTTATAACACATGATAGCTTCCATATGTAGTTGTAATGTTTATAGGGGTAGTAGAATAGTCCTTTATAACACATGATAGCTTCCATATGTAGTTGTAATGTTTATAGGGGTAGTAGAACAGTCCTTTATAACACATGATAGCTTGCATATGTAGTTATAATGTTTATAGGGGTTGTAGAACAGTCCTTTATAACACATGATAGCTTCAATATGTTGTTGTAATGTTTATAGGGGTTGTAGAATAGTCCTTTATAACACATGATAGCTTCCATATGTAGTTATAATGTTTATAGGGGTTGTAGAACAGTCCTTTATAACACATGATAGCTTCAATATGTTGTTGTAATGTTTATAGGGGTTGTAGAATAGTCCTTTATAACACATGATAGCTTCAATATGTAGTTGTAATGTTTATAGGGGTTGTAGAATAGTCCTTTATAACACATGATAGCTTCCATATGTAGTTGTAATGTTTATAGGGGTTGTAGAATAGTCCTTTATAACACATGATAGCTTCAATATGTAGTTGTAATGTTTATAGGGGTTGTAGAATAGTCCTTTATAACACATGATAGCTTCCATATGTAGTTGTAATGTTTATAGGGGTTGTAGAATAGTCCTTTATAACACATGATAGCTTCAATATGTTGTTGTAATGTTTATAGGGGTTGTAGAACAGTCCTTTATAACACATGATAGCTTCAATATGTTGTTGTAATGTTTATAGGGGTTGTAGAACAGTCCTTTATAACACATGATAGCTTCAATATGTAGTTGTAATGTTTATAGGGGTTGTAGAACAGTCCTTTATAACACATGATAGCTTCAATATGTTGTTGTAATGTTTATAGGGGTTGTAGAATAGTCTTTTATAACACATGATAGCTTCAATATGTAGTTGTAATGTTTATAGGGGTTGTAGAATAGTCCTTTATAACATATGATAGCTTCCATATGTAGTTGTAATGTTTATAGGGGTTGTAGAACAGTCCTTTATAACACATGATAGCTTCAATATGTTGTTGTAATGTTTATAGGGGTTGTAGAACAGTCCTTTATAACATATGATAGCTTCCATATGTAGTTGTAATGTTTATAGGGGTTGTAGAACAGTCCTTTATAACACATGATAGCTTCAATATGTAGTTGTAATGTTTATAGGGGTTGTAGAACAGTCCTTTATAACACATGATAGCTTCAATATGTTGTTGTAATGTTTATAGGGGTTGTAGAACAGTCCTTTATAACACATGATAGCTTCAATATGTTGTTGTTATGTTTATAGGGGTTGTAGAATAGTCCTTTATAACACATGATAGCTTTGATATGTTGTTGTAATGTTTATAGGGGTTGTAGAATAGTCCTTTATAACACATGATAGCTTCAATATGTAGTTGTTATGTTTATAGGGGTTGTAGAATAGTCCTTTATAACACATGATAGCTTCAATATGTTGTTGTAATGTTTATAGGGGTTGTAGAATAGTCCTTTATAACACATGATAGCTTCGATATGTAGTTGTAATGTTTATAGGGGTTGTAGAATAGTCCTTTACAACACATGATAGCTTCGATATGTAGTTGTAATGTTTATAGGGGTTGTAGAATAGTCCTTTATAACACATGATAGCTTCCATATGTAGTTGTAATGTTTATAGGGGTTGTAGAATAGTCCTTTATAACACATGATAGCTTCCATATGTAGTTGTAATGTTTATAGGGGTTGTAGAATAGTCCTTTATAACACATGATAACTTCAATATGTTGTTGTAATGTTTATAGGGGTTGTAGAATAGTCCTTTATAACACATGATAGCTTCAATATGTAGTTGTAATGTTTATAGGGGTTGTAGAACAGTCCTTTATAACACATGATAGCTTTGATATGTTGTTGTAATGTTTATAGGGGTTGTAGAATAGTCCTTTATAACACATGATAACTTCAATATGTAGTTGTAATGTTTATAGGGGTTGTAGAACAGTCCTTTATAACACATGATAGCTTCAATATGTTGTTGTAATGTTTATAGGGGTTGTAGAATAGTCCTTTATAACACATGATAGCTTTGATATGTTGTTGTAATGTTTATAGGGGTTGTAGAACAGTCCTTTATAACACATGATAGCTTCAATATGTTGTTGTAATGTTTATAGGGGTTGTAGAATAGTCCTTTATAACACATGATAGCTTCAATATGTTGTTGTAATGTTTATAGGGGTTGTAGAACAGTCCTTTTTAACACATGATAACTTCGATATGTTGTTGTAATGTTTATAGGGGTTGTAGAATAGTCCTTTATAACACATGATAGCTTCCATATGTAGTTGTAATGTTTATAGGGGTTGTAGAATAGTCCTTTATAACACATGATAGCTTCCATATGTAGTTGTAATGTTTATAGGGGTTGTAGAATAGTCCTTTATAACACATGATAGCTTTGATATGTTGTTGTAATGTTTATAGGGGTTGTAGAATAGTCCTTTATAGCACATGATAGCTTTGATATGTTGTTGTAATGTTTATAGGGGTTGTAGAACAGTCCTTTATAACACATGATAGCTTCGATATGTAGTTGTAATGTTTATAGGGGTTGTAGAACAGTCCTTTATAACACATGATAGCTTCAATATGTTGTTGTAATGTTTATAGGGGTTGTAGAATAGTCCTTTATAATACATGATAGCTTCAATATGTAGTTGTAATGTTTATAGGGGTTGTAGAACAGTCCTTTATAACACATGATAGCTTCAATATGTTGTTGTAATGTTTATAGGGGTTCTAGAATAGTCCTTTATAACACATGATAGCTTCAATATGTTGTTGTAATGTTTATAGGGGTTGTAGAACAGTCCTTTTTAACACATGATAACTTCGATATGTTGTTGTAATGTTTATAGGGGTTGTAGAACAGTCCTTTATAACACATGATAGCTTCAATATGTTGTTGTAATGTTTATAGGGGTTGTAGAACAGTCCTTTATAACACATGATAACTTCAATATGTTGTTGTAATGTTTATAGGGGTTGTAGAACAGTCCTTTATAACACATGATAGCTTCAATATGTAGTTGTAATGTTTATAGGGGTTGTAGAATAGTCCTTTATAACACATGATAGCTTCCATATGTAGTTGTAATGTTTATAGGGGTTGTAGAATAGTCCTTTATAACACATGATAGCTTCAATATGTTGTTGTAATGTTTATAGGGGTTGTAGAACAGTCCTTTTTAACACATGATAACTTCGATATGTTGTTGTAATGTTTATAGGGGTTGTAGAACAGTCCTTTTTAACACATGATAACTTCGATATGTTGTTGTAATGTTTATAGGGGTTGTAGAATAGTCCTTTATAACACATGATAGCTTCCATATGTAGTTGTAATGTTTATAGGGGTTGTAGAATAGTCCTTTATAACACATGATAGCTTCAATATGTAGTTGTAATGTTTATAGGGGTTGTAGAACAGTCCTTTATAACACATGATAGCTTCAATATGTTGTTGTAATGTTTATAGGGGTTGTAGAACAGTCCTTTATAACACATGATAGCTTCAATATGTTGTTGTAATGTTTATAGGGGTTGTAGAATAGTCCTTTATAACACATGATAGCTTCAATATGTTGTTGTAATGTTTATAGGGGTTGTAGAATAGTCCTTTATAACACATGATAGCTTTGATATGTTGTTGTAATGTTTATAGGGGTTGTAGAATAGTCCTTTATAACACATGATAGCTTCAATATGTAGTTGTAATGTTTATAGGGGTTGTAGAACAGTCCTTTATAACACATGATAGCTTCAATATGTAGTTATAATGTTTATAGGGGTTGTAGAACAGTCCTTTATAACACATGATAGCTTCAATATGTTGTTGTAATGTTTATAGGGGTTGTAGAACAGTCCTTTATAACACATGATAGCTTTGATATGTTGTTGTAATGTTTATAGGGGTTGTAGAACAGTCCTTTATAACACACGATAACTTCAATATGTTGTTGTAATGTTTATAGGGGTTGTAGAATAGTCCTTTATAACACATGATAACTTCAATATGTAGTTGTAATGTTTATAGGGGTTGTAGAACAGTCCTTTATAACACATGATAACTTCAATATGTAGTTGTAATGTTTATAGGGGTTGTAGAATAGTCCTTTATAACACATGATAGCTTTGATATGTTGTTGTAATGTTTATAGGGGTTGTAGAACAGTCCTTTATAACATATGATAGCTTCCATATGTAGTTGTAATGTTTATAGGGGTTGTAGAATAGTCCTTTATAACACATGATAGCTTCAATATGTTGTTGTAATGTTTATAGGGGTTGTAGAACAGTCCTTTATAACACATGATAGCTTCGATATGTAGTTGTAATGTTTATAGGGGTTGTAGAACAGTCCTTTATAACACATGATAGCTTCGATATGTAGTTGTAATGTTTATAGGGGTTGTAGAACAGTCCTTTATAACACATGATAGCTTCCATATGTAGTTGTAATGTTTATAGGGGTTGTAGAATAGTCCTTTATAACACATGATAGCTTTGATATGTTGTTGTAATGTTTATAGGGGTTGTAGAACAGTCCTTTATAACACATGATAGCTTCAATATGTAGTTCTAATGTTTATAGGGGTTGTAGAACAGTCCTTTATAACACATGATAGCTTCAATATGTTGTTGTAATGTTTATAGGGGTTGTAGAACAGTCCTTTATAACACATGATAGCTTCAATATGTAGTTGTAATGTTTATAGGGGTTGTAGAATAGTCCTTTATAACACATGATAGCTTCAATATGTTGTTGTAATGTTTATAGGGGTTGTAGAATAGTCCTTTATAACACATGATAGCTTTGATATGTTGTTGTAATGTTTATAGGGGTTGTAGAATAGTCCTTTATAACACATGATAGCTTCAATATGTAGTTGTAATGTTTATAGGGGTTGTAGAACAGTCCTTTATAACACATGATAGCTTCAATATGTAGTTATAATGTTTATAGGGGTTGTAGAACAGTCCTTTATAACACATGATAGCTTCAATATGTTGTTGTAATGTTTATAGGGGTTGTAGAACAGTCCTTTATAACACATGATAGCTTTGATATGTTGTTGTAATGTTTATAGGGGTTGTAGAACAGTCCTTTATAACACACGATAACTTCAATATGTTGTTGTAATGTTTATAGGGGTTGTAGAATAGTCCTTTATAACACATGATAACTTCAATATGTTGTTGTAATGTTTATAGGGGTTGTAGAACAGTCCTTTATAACATATGATAGCTTCCATATGTAGTTGTAATGTTTATAGGGGTTGTAGAATAGTCCTTTATAATACATGATAGCTTCAATATGTTGTTGTAATGTTTATAGGGGTTGTAGAACAGTCCTTTATAACACATGATAACTTCAATATGTTGTTGTAATGTTTATAGGGGTTGTAGAACAGTCCTTTATAACATATGATAGCTTCCATATGTAGTTGTAATGTTTATAGGGGTTGTAGAATAGTCCTTTATAATACATGATAGCTTCAATATGTTGTTGTAATGTTTATAGGGGTTGTAGAACAGTCCTTTATAACACATGATAGCTTTGATATGTTGTTGTAATGTTTATAGGGGTTGTAGAACAGTCCTTTATAACACACGATAACTTCAATATGTTGTTGTAATGTTTATAGGGGTTGTAGAATAGTCCTTTATAACACATGATAGCTTCAATATGTTGTTGTAATGTTTATAGGGGTTGTAGAACAGTCCTTTATAACACATGATAGCTTTGATATGTTGTTGTAATGTTTATAGGGGTTGTAGAATAGTCCTTTATAACACATGATAGCTTCAATATGTTGTTGTAATGTTTATAGGGGTTGTAGAACAGTCCTTTATAACACATGATAGCTTTGATATGTTGTTGTAATGTTTATAGGGGTTGTAGAATAGTCCTTTATAACACATGATAGCTTCAATATGTAGTTGTAATGTTTATAGGGGTTGTAGAACAGTCCTTTATAACACATGATAACTTCAATATGTTGTTGTAATGTTTATAGGGGTTGTAGAATAGTCCTTTATAACACATGATAGCTTCAATATGTTGTTGTAATGTTTATAGGGGTTGTAGAACAGTCCTTTATAACACATGATAGCTTTGATATGTTGTTGTAATGTTTATAGGGGTTGTAGAATAGTCCTTTATAACACATGATAACTTCAATATGTAGTTGTAATGTTTATAGGGGTTGTAGAATAGTCCTTTATAACACATGATAGCTTCCATATGTAGTTGTAATGTTTATAGGGGTTGTAGAATAGTCCTTTATAACACATGATAGCTTTGATATGTTGTTGTAATGTTTATAGGGGTAGTAGAACAGTCCTTTATAACACATGATAGCTTTGATATGTTGTTGTAATGTTTATAGGGGTTGTAGAATAGTCCTTTATAACACATGATAGCTTCAATATGTTGTTGTAATGTTTATAGGGGTTGTAGAATAGTCCTTTATAACACATGATAGCTTCAATATGTTGTTGTAATGTTTATAGGGGTTGTAGAACAGTCCTTTATAACACATGATAACTTCAATATGTAGTTGTAATGTTTATAGGGGTTGTAGAACAGTCCTTTATAACACATGATAGCTTCAATATGTTGTTGTAATGTTTATAGGGGTTGTAGAATAGTCCTTTATAACACATGATAGCTTCGATATGTTGTTGTAATGTTTATAGGGGTTGTAGAATAGTCCTTTATAACACATGATAGCTTCGATATGTAGTTGTAATGTTTATAGGGGTTGTAGAATAGTCCTTTATAACACATGATAGCTTCGATATGTAGTTGTAATGTTTATAGGGGTTGTAGAATAGTCCTTTATAACACATGATAGCTTCAATATGTAGTTGTAATGTTTATAGGGGTTGTAGAACAGTCCTTTATAACACATGATAGCTTCAATATGTAGTTGTAATGTTTATAGGGGTTGTAGAACAGTCCTTTATAACACATGATAGCTTCCATATGTAGTTATAATGTTTATAGGGGTTGTAGAACAGTCCTTTATAACACATGATAGCTTCAATATGTAGTTGTAATGTTTATAGGGGTTGTAGAATAGTCCTTTATAACACATGATAGCTTCAATATGTAGTTGTAATGTTTATAGGGGTTGTAGAATAGTCCTTTATAACACATGATAGCTTCGATATGTAGTTGTAATGTTTATAGGGGTTGTAGAATAGTCCTTTATAACACATGATAGCTTCAATATGTTGTTGTAATGTTTATAGGGGTTGTAGAATAGTCCTTTATAACACATGATAGCTTCCATATGTTGTTGTAATGTTTATAGGGGTTGTAGAACAGTCCTTTATAACACATGATAGCTTCAATATGTTGTTGTAATGTTTATAGGGGTTGTAGAACAGTCCTTTATAACACATGATAGCTTCAATATGTTGTTGTAATGTTTATAGGGGTTGTAGAATAGTCCTTTATAACACATGATAGCTTCCATATGTAGTTGTAATGTTTATAGGGGTTGTAGAATAGTCCTTTATAGCACATGATAGCTTTGATATGTTGTTGTAATGTTTATAGGGGTTGTAGAACAGTCCTTTATAACACATGATAGCTTCAATATGTTGTTGTAATGTTTATAGGGGTTGTAGAACAGTCCTTTATAACACATGATAGCTTCGATATGTAGTTGTAATGTTTATAGGGGTTGTAGAACAGTCCTTTATAACACATGATAGCTTCGATATGTAGTTGTAATGTTTATAGGGGTTGTAGAATAGTCCTTTATAGCACATGATAGCTTTGATATGTTGTTGTAATGTTTATAGGGGTTGTAGAACAGTCCTTTATAACACATGATAGCTTCAATATGTTGTTGTAATGTTTATAGGGGTTGTAGAACAGTTCTTTATAACACATGATAACTTCAATATGTTGTTGTAATGTTTATAGGGGTTGTAGAACAGTCCTTTATAACACATGATAGCTTCAATATGTAGTTGTAATGTTTATAGGGGTTGTAGAATAGTCCTTTATAACACATGATAGCTTCAATATGTAGTTGTAATGTTTATAGGGGTTGTAGAACAGTCCTTTATAACACATGATAGCTTCAATATGTTGTTGTAATGTTTATAGGGGTTGTAGAACAGTCCTTTATAACACATGATAACTTCAATATGTAGTTGTAATGTTTATAGGGGTTGTAGAACAGTCCTTTATAACACATGATAGCTTCCATATGTAGTTGTAATGTTTATAGGGGTTGTAGAATAGTCCTTTATAATACATGATAGCTTCAATATGTTGTTGTAATGTTGATAGGGGTTGTAAAACAGTCCTTTATAACACATGATAACTTCCATATGTTGTTGTAATGTTTATAGGGGTTGTAGAACAGTCCTTTATAACACATGATAACTTCAATATGTAGTTGTAATGTTTATAGGGGTTGTAGAACAGTCCTTTATAACACATGATAGCTTCCATATGTAGTTGTAATGTTTATAGGGGTTGTAGAACAGTCCTTTATAACACATGATAGCTTCAATATGTAGTTGTAATGTTTATAGGGGTTGTAGAACAGTCCTTTATAACACATGATAGCTTCCATATGTAGTTGTAATGTTTATAGGGGTAGTAGAACAGTCCTTTATAACACATGATAACTTCAATATGTAGTTGTAATGTTTATAGGGGTTGTAGAACAGTCCTTTATAACACATGATAACTTCAATATGTTGTTGTAATGTTTATAGGGGTTGTAGAATAGTCCTTTATAGCACATGATAGCTTCCATATGTAGTTGTAATGTTTATAGGGGTTGTAGAATAGTCCTTTATAACACATGATAACTTCAATATGTTGTTGTAATGTTTATAGGGGTTGTAGAATAGTCCTTTATAACACATGATAGCTTCAATATGTTGTTGTAATGTTTATAGGGGTTGTAGAATAGTCCTTTATAACACATGATAGCTTCCATATGTAGTAGTTATGTTTATAGGGGTTGTAGAATAGTCCTTTATAACACATGATAGCTTCCATATGTAGTTGTAATGTTTATAGGGGTTGTAGAATAGTCCTTTATAACACATGATAACTTCAATATGTAGTTGTAATGTTTATAGGGGTTGTAGAATAGTCCTTTATAACACATTATAGCTTCAATATGTTGTTGTAATGTTTATAGGGGTTGTAGAATAGTCCTTTATAACACATGATAGCTTCCATATGTAGTAGTTATGTTTATAGGGGTTGTAGAATAGTCCTTTATAACACATGATAGCTTCCATATGTAGTTGTAATGTTTATAGGGGTTGTAGAATAGTCCTTTATAACACATGATAGCTTCCATATGTTGTTGTAATGTTTATAGGGGTTGTAGAACAGGCCTTTATAACACATGATAGCTTCAATATGTAGTTGTAATGTTTATAGGGGTTGTAGAACAGTCCTTTATAACACATGATAGCTTCCATATGTAGTTGTAATGTTTATAGGGGTAGTAGAACAGTCCTTTATAACACATGATAACTTCAATATGTAGTTGTAATGTTTATAGGGGTTGTAGAACAGTCCTTTATAACACATGATAACTTCAATATGTTGTTGTAATGTTTATAGGGGTTGTAGAATAGTCCTTTATAACACATGATAGCTTCAATATGTAGTTGTAATGTTTATAGGGGTTGTAGAACAGTCCTTTATAACACATGATAACTTCAATATGTTGTTGTAATGTTTATAGGGGTTGTAGAACAGTCCTTTATAACACATGATAGCTTCAATATGTAGTTGTAATGTTTATAGGGGTTGTAGAACAGTCCTTTATAACACATGATAGCTTCAATATGTTGTTGTAATGTTTATAGGGGTTGTAGAACAGTCCTTTATAACACATGATAGCTTCAATATGTTGTTGTAATGTTGATAGGGGTTGTAGAATAGTCCTTTATAACACATGATAACTTCAATATGTAGTTGTAATGTTTATAGGGGTTGTAGAACAGTCCTTTATAACACATGATAGCTTCAATATGTTGTTGTAATGTTTATAGGGGTTGTAGAATAGTCCTTTATAACACATGATAGCTTCAATATGTTGTTGTAATGTTTATAGGGGTTGTAGAATAGTCCTTTATAACACATGATAGCTTCGATATGTTGTTGTAATGTTTATAGGGGTTGTAGAATAGTCCTTTATAACACATGATAGCTTCAATATGTAGTTGTAATGTTTATAGGGGTTGTAGAACAGTCCTTTATAACACATGATAGCTTCGATATGTAGTAGTAATGTTTATAGGGGTTGTAGAACAGTCCTTTATAACACATGATAACTTCAATATGTAGTTGTAATGTTTATAGGGGTTGTAGAACAGTCCTTTATAACACATGATAGCTTCGATATGTAGTTGTAATGTTTATAGGGGTTGTAGAATAGTCCTTTATAACACATGATAACTTCGATATGTAGTTGTAATGTTTATAGGAGTTGTAGAATAGTCCTTTATAACACATGATAACTTCAATATGTAGTTGTAATGTTTATAGGGGTTGTAGAACAGTCCTTTATAACACATGATAGCTTCGATATGTAGTTGTAATGTTTATAGGGGTTGTAGAATAGTCCTTTATAACACATGATAACTTCTATATGTAGTTGTAATGTTTATAGGGGTTGTAGAACAGTCCTTTATAACACATGATAGCTTCGATATGTAGTTGTAATGTTTATAGGGGTTGTAGAACAGTCCTTTATAACACATGATAGCTTCGATATGTAGTTGTAATGTTTATAGGGGTTGTAGAACAGTCCTTTATAACACATGATAACTTCAATATGTTGTTGTAATGTTTATAGGGGTTGTAGAACAGTCCTTTATAACACATGATAGCTTCCATATGTAGTTGTAATGTTTATAGGGGTTGTAGAATAGTCCTTTATAACACATGATAACTTCCATATGTAGTTGTAATGTTTATAGGGGTTGTAGAATAGTCCTTTATAACACATGATAGCTTCCATATGTTGTTGTAATGTTTATAGGGGTTGTAGAACAGTCCTTTATAACACATGATAACTTCCATATGTTGTTGTAATGTTTATAGGGGTTGTAGAACAGTCCTTTATAACACATGATAACTTCCATATGTAGTTGTAATGTTTATAGGGGTTGTAGAATAGTCCTTTATAACACATGATAGCTTCGATATGTAGTTGTAATGTTTATAGGTGTTGTAGAACAGTCCTTTATAACACATGATAGCTTCAATATGTTGTTGTAATGTTTATAGGGGTTGTAGAATAGTCCTTTATAACACATGATAGCTTCAATATGTAGTTGTAATGTTTATAGGGGTTGTAGAATAGTCCTTTATAACACATGATAGCTTCAATATGTAGTTGTAATGTTTATAGGGGTTGTAGAATAGTCCTTTATAACACATGATAGCTTCAATATGTAGTTGTAATGTTTATAGGGGTTGTAGAATAGTCCTTTATAACACATGATAGCTTCCATATGTAGTTGTTATGTTTATAGGGGTTGTAGAATAGTCCTTTATAACACATGATAGCTTCCATATGTAGTTGTAATGTTTATAGGGGTTGTAGAACAGTCCTTTATAACACATGATAACTTCAATATGTAGTTGTAATGTTTATAGGGGTTGTAGAATAGTCCTTTATAACACATGATAGCTTCCATATGTAGTTGTAATGTTTATAGGGGTTGTAGAACAGTCCTTTATAACACATGATAGCTTCAATATGTAGTTGTTATGTTTATAGGGGTTGTAGAATAGTTCTTTATAACACATGATAGCTTCCATATGTAGTTGTAATGTTTATAGGGGTTGTAGAACAGTCCTTTATAACACATGATAGCTTCGATATGTAGTTGTAATGTTTATAGGGGTTGTAGAACAGTCCTTTATAACACATGATAGCTTTGATATGTTGTTGTAATGTTTATAGGGGTTGTAGAACAGTCCTTTATAACACATGATAGCTTCGATATGTAGTTGTAATGTTTATAGGGGTTGTAGAACAGTCCTTTATAACACATGATAGCTTCGATATGTAGTTGTAATGTTTATAGGGGTTGTAGAACAGTCCTTTATAACACATGATAGCTTCGATATGTAGTTGTAATGTTTATAGGGGTTGTAGAATAGTCCTTTATAACACATGATAGCTTCGATATGTAGTTGTAATGTTTATAGGGGTTGTAGAATAGTCCTTTATAACACATGATAGCTTCGATATGTAGTTGTAATGTTTATAGGGGTTGTAGAACAGTCCTTTATAACACATGATAGCTTCGATATGTTGTTGTAATGTTTATAGGGGTTGTAGAACAGTCCTTTACAACACATGATAGCTTCGATATGTTGTTGTAATGTTTATAGGGGTTGTAGAACAGTCCTTTATAACACATGATAGCTTCGATATGTAGTTGTAATGTTTATAGGGGTTGTAGAATAGTCTTTTATAACACATGATAGCTTCAATATGTAGTTGTAATGTTTATAGGGGTTGTAGAATAGTCCTTTATAACACATGATAGCTTCGATATGTTGTTGTAATGTTTATAGGTGTTGTAGAACAGTCCTTTATAACACATGATAGCTTCAATATGTAGTAGTAATGTTTATAGGGGTTGTAGAACAGTCCTTTATAACACATGATAGCTTAGATATGTAGTTGTAATGTTTATAGGGGTTGTAGAATAGTCCTTTATAACACATGATAGCTTCGATATGTAGTTGTAATGTTTATAGGGGTTGTAGAATAGTCCTTTATAACACATGATAGCTTCGATATGTAGTTGTAATGTTTATAGGGGTTGTAGAATAGTCCTTTATAACACATGATAGCTTCGATATGTAGTTGTAATGTTTATAGGGGTTGTAGAATAGTCCTTTATAACACATGATAGCTTCAATATGTAGTTGTAATGTTTATAGGGGTTGTAGAATAGTCCTTTATAACACATGATAGCTTCGATATGTTGTTGTAATGTTTATAGGGGTTGTAGAACAGTCCTTTATAACACATGATAGCTTCAATATGTAGTAGTAATGTTTATAGGGGTTGTAGAATAGTCCTTTATAACACATGATAGCTTCGATATGTTGTTGTAATGTTTATTGGGGTTGTAGAATAGTCCTTTATAACACATGATAGCTTCCATATGTTGTTGTAATGTTTATAGGGGTTGTAGAATAGTCCTTTATAACACATGATAGCTTCCATATGTAGTTGTAATGTTTATAGGGGTTGTAGAATAGTCCTTTATAACACATGATAGCTTCAATATGTAGTTGTTATGTTTATAGGGGTTGTAGAATAGTTCTTTATAACACATGATAGCTTCCATATGTAGTTGTAATGTTTATAGGGGTTGTAGAACAGTCCTTTATAACACATGATAGCTTCGATATGTAGTTGTAATGTTTATAGGGGTTGTAGAACAGTCCTTTATAACACATGATAGCTTTGATATGTTGTTGTAATGTTTATAGGGGTTGTAGAACAGTCCTTTATAACACATGATAGCTTCGATATGTAGTTGTAATGTTTATAGGGGTTGTAGAACAGTCCTTTATAACACATGATAGCTTCGATATGTAGTTGTAATGTTTATAGGGGTTGTAGAACAGTCCTTTATAACACATGATAGCTTCGATATGTAGTTGTAATGTTTATAGGGGTTGTAGAACAGTCCTTTATAACACATGATAGCTTCGATATGTAGTTGTAATGTTTATAGGGGTTGTAGAATAGTCCTTTATAACACATGATAGCTTCGATATGTAGTTGTAATGTTTATAGGGGTTGTAGAATAGTCCTTTATAACACATGATAGCTTCGATATGTAGTTGTAATGTTTATAGGGGTTGTAGAACAGTCCTTTATAACACATGATAGCTTCGATATGTTGTTGTAATGTTTATAGGGGTTGTAGAACAGTCCTTTACAACACATGATAGCTTCGATATGTTGTTGTAATGTTTATAGGGGTTGTAGAACAGTCCTTTATAACACATGATAGCTTCGATATGTAGTTGTAATGTTTATAGGGGTTGTAGAATAGTCTTTTATAACACATGATAGCTTCAATATGTAGTTGTAATGTTTATAGGGGTTGTAGAATAGTCCTTTATAACACATGATAGCTTCGATATGTTGTTGTAATGTTTATAGGTGTTGTAGAACAGTCCTTTATAACACATGATAGCTTCAATATGTAGTAGTAATGTTTATAGGGGTTGTAGAACAGTCCTTTATAACACATGATAGCTTCGATATGTAGTTGTAATGTTTATAGGGGTTGTAGAATAGTCCTTTATAACACATGATAGCTTCGATATGTAGTTGTAATGTTTATAGGGGTTGTAGAATAGTCCTTTATAACACATGATAGCTTCGATATGTAGTTGTAATGTTTATAGGGGTTGTAGAATAGTCCTTTATAACACATGATAGCTTCGATATGTAGTTGTAATGTTTATAGGGGTTGTAGAATAGTCCTTTATAACACATGATAGCTTCAATATGTAGTTGTAATGTTTATAGGGGTTGTAGAATAGTCCTTTATAACACATGATAGCTTCGATATGTTGTTGTAATGTTTATAGGGGTTGTAGAACAGTCCTTTATAACACATGATAGCTTCAATATGTAGTAGTAATGTTTATAGGGGTTGTAGAATAGTCCTTTATAACACATGATAGCTTCGATATGTTGTTGTAATGTTTATTGGGGTTGTAGAATAGTCCTTTATAACACATGATAGCTTCCATATGTTGTTGTAATGTTTATAGGGGTTGTAGAATAGTCCTTTATAACACATGATAGCTTCGATATGTAGTAGTAATGTTTATAGGGGTTGTAGAACAGTCCTTTATAACACATGATAGCTTCGATATGTAGTTGTAATGTTTATAGGGGTTGTAGAACAGTCCTTTATAACACATGATAGCTTCAATATGTAGTTGTAATGTTTATAGGGGTTGTAGAACAGTCCTTTATAACACATGATAGCTTCAATATGTTGTTGTAATGTTTATAGGGGTTGTAGAACAGTCCTTTATAACACATGATAGCTTCCATATGTAGTTGTAATGTTTATAGGGGTTGTAGAACAGTCCTTTATAACACATGATAGCTTCCATATGTAGTTGTAATGTTTATAGGGGTTGTAGAAAAGTCCTTTATAACACATGATAGCTTCGATATGTTGTTGTAATGTTTATAGGGGTTGTAGAATAGTCCTTTATAACACATGATAGCTTCCATATGTAGTTGTAATGTTTATAGGGGTTGTAGAATAGTCCTTTATAACACATGATAGCTTCGATATGTTGTTGTAATGTTTATAGGGGTTGTAGAATAGTCCTTTATAACACATGATAGCTTCGATATGTTGTTGTAATGTTTATAGGGGTTGTAGAATAGTCCTTTATAACACATGATAGCTTTGATATGTAGTGGTAATGTTTATAGGGGTTGTAGAACAGTCCTTTATAACACATGATAGCTTCGATATGTTGTTATAATATGGAATACTACTGTAATAGTTTTGTAATGTAAAAACAGAAATGCTTCACTAAAACTATTTCTCTCTTTTCAGCATTTCTTGGAATGAGTTCAGAAAACAGTTACTTTTATGCAGCATTTGTCGCCATAGGAACAGTACATTTAATTCTAGGACTGTTTGTTTACAGAGCATTCACAGAGGATTCTGAAGCTAGACGGACTCCTTTCAAAGAAGACTAGTTTTTTTTATAAAAATAATATTATTAAGGAAAAAGTCATTAAAAAAATCCTAGATTATCTACCATTATTTTTTCTAACAAGTGTGGCTGGAAGATTAAGGGCCAATTTCATGTCAAATTTGCTTTTAAATTTCCTGAAAGATAATATCATGGTAAAAAAATCTGCTTTGAAAAAATCAGTGCAGAGGATATTCTAGGAATTATTTTATTGTCTAAATGACTGTTTCAGTTGTATTAAGATCCTTGTGAATATTTTATTGAAGGATAGATGTATAATATTACCAGGGGGGTATCAAGTAGTATATGCAAAAATTTTTGTTTTGTTTAGGGAAAAATCTGTTTATTGTAACTAAAGCAAAAAGAAATAGTATATGCAATAAAGATTCTAAATAATACAATGTACTTTTTCTAACAATTTAGTACAAATATTGACTATTCAATGAATTAGCTATATATTATAACTTTTTAAAGTTCACTATTTTTATCTTGAATTGTTTAAAGCTTTGCATTGGTTGGTTTAAAAACTGAAAGTATCATAATGTAAATATGTGTACAATGTGATTCATTTGGTGTAAATTATCATGTCAAACTATCATATATGTCATTTTATTAAATTGAATAAAATGTTAATTGAATTTGTTACTTTAATTGATTTTTATAGTATATAAATAATGAATTTGGATAAGACTTAGCAATGACATACTAGTTTTATGAAAATATAATTATTTAAGTCATTCATTCATTCATTTTTTTAATCATTTTAAATATATATATATGTTTGTGCTGTATTTAGACCCTTCTACAACGAAATTTGTTTTACATGCACACGTATAAAAATTGCGGTTTTTATTCAACGCAATCATAGGTTTGAACGTAGTTTTCAATTTAGACTCGTTTATATATATATACAATGTATATATATATATGCAGCTTTTTGCTGATATAGATATAACAATTGAATGTGGATGAAATACTGTAAATTGAGGAAGTACATATATAGCTGTATGTAGATTTTCCTGAAATTAAGATTATTTATCTAATTTTTTTCCTTTCTTCCAAAATTGCTATAGTAAATGCATCACAATAATTTCTGAATTTACAGTATATGGTTTGAGTTATATAGTAAACATACTTGAAATGTACCTGTACGGCTTTCAATTTGTATAGTAAGAAATATCTGATCACATTATTAACCTAGAACTTCCTCAATAAATGTGCAATATGCATCAGTGCCAGAATTTTACTTGTTTTAGACAATTTGAGACAGTGATTTGAGTGAATGGTCAATATTTTTTTTCTGCATCAGTTTAGAAACAAACTGTTACTAGGATGACATCAACAAGGTTTCTTTGAAATATTTATCATAATAAGTACATGTAAAAAAATTAGATATAGAGGGGTTCAAAATTTATTATGATTAAAAGAGAGAAATAAACAACACTCAGGACAGACTAGGAAAATAGTTTATTATTTAATATAATAATTGTTTTAACGATTTAAAGGATTTTGTCTTTTTTGTAAGATATTGTTTGTAGTATGAGAGAGTTGAAATATTGTGTAGATTCTATTAGTATGCTAGTTGAAATGTATAGGAGATAAAATAATCAAGAATGTCTCGAAAGGGTTATGTATTTGTGTATGTATCAACCGTTTTTATAAATACATATATGTCAATGAAAGAGTAAAAAAGTATTCATCTCATTAGAATATAGTTTTCTTGCATCTGCTGCCATTAAAAGAAATTCACTTTCTATTTTCTGTTTAACTGAAGACTTAGATATTGTGGAGGATTTTTATGCAAAAACATACACTTTTAATTAAAAAAAACCCAAAAACATGTATCTTATTTGAGACAATACTGCATGAATATTTTCATTTTTCATCTACAACTATTTTCTATATTTTTAGATTGCTGGTATAATCACTGTTTTAAGCTGCCTATAGAAAGATTATCTTTGTATGCCAGTGGCATAAAAACTAAACTGACAACACCATGGTTAAAAAATAAAAAGACAAACAGACAAACCACAATACACTAAACCATAGCATAGAATAAAAATAATACCGAGGAACAGAAACTCCACCAAAAACTGGGGGGGATCTCAAATGCTCCAGAAATGGTTAGAATAAACAATCCTATTCCACAAGTAGCAGTGGCACCTGTTGTGCTGCTCATATTAGTGCAAATCCAGTGATAAGTCTTATTTAGTACGTTTTGGGAAAAGTGGACAGGATTATAGTACGACAATTGGAACATATCTGTTGTCATCTAAGAGACTGATATTCCACTACAGTCAACGAATTTGTGATGTCTTTAAAATTTATGAAGGGACCATTTCAACTTCACTACTTGGAACTCTTGGTTAACTAGCTTCCTTATGAGCAGCAACCCTTCATCAAGGAATTACAAGCCATAAGTGGTTGCTTTGACATACAATGATTGTCATTAGATTTGAACTTGAGTCAAACAGCTATGTCTGTTTGAATTTGATTAATTTAACATAAAAAGCAGTGGGGCCATGAATAAGTGGTGGTCTTCCTGAAAGCAGTGGGCCATAAATTAGTGGTGGTCTTCCTGAAAGCATTGTAAACTTTTGCCTTATTGTGTGTCTGTGGAATACAGCACTGTGAACTAGTGCATCAAAACGATAATCAAATGTGTCAGTCGAGAAAAAATCACAGGTTTGTAAATTATCTTGTCGTTATTATGCATGTAATATGTGCCACTGGATGTACAACCTTCCATTAAAATGCAAGGGAAAAAAGGTTCACAAATAAAAACAGAAGTGTGATACGAATATATGTGATTTTTTTGGTCATATATTGGTATCACGTTGGCTTTGTCATCGTCGTCCAAATACTTTTGGTTTTGGCACTATAACTTTAGTTTAAGTAAATAGAAATCTATGAAATTTTGACACAAGGTATATGACCACAAAAGGAAGGTTGGGATTGATTTTGGAAGTTTTGGTCCCAACAGTTTAGGAATTAGGGGCCAAAAAGGGCCCAAATAAGCATTTTCTTGGTTTTCGCACTATAACTTTAGTTTAAGTAAATAGAAATCTATGAAATTTTGACACAAGGTTTATGACCACAAAAGGAAGGTTGGGATTGATTTTGGGAGTTTTGGTTCCAACTGTTTAGGCCCAAATAAGCATTATTCTTGGTTTTCGCACAATAAATTTAGTATAAGTAAATAATTTAATTTTGGATGTAACGTGTCTTCTGATTGGCTGACGTTATTTTGTTATCAGCCCATAGACATAATTTAGTCATGTGACCGTGACATCATCAACGGTTTTCCATGGTTTTCTACGGTTTAAAATGGAATTTAGAATTAAATTATAAGAAATGACTGTAATAGTTTTTCTGTCTATTTGAAATACCGGTAATATGACCGGACTGGATCGCATGTCAATAAGTGGGGGAACTAGCTGACATTTTGCGACCCAGTTCTGATCATATTATTTTGTAGGGGAACTAACTCTGAATAATGATGGTAGAGCATAGGTAACGCATTGTCTGGTTTTCTTTGTATAACGCACAAGAACTCAATAAAACACTAAGTTCGATGATGGTATATTAATTATTCTCGAATAGATAAAGTATTCATATTTACAACACAGTAATACATGTATACGAATATGCAACTAAGTCACCATGATGTGACAAAGCCTATAATTAATCCAATCCTCTACATTTCACAAAGTTGATATATCCAAGTCCCCTTTCTAAAATTCATCCCCCCTAAATCTCAATAATCATTTAATGTATATCAAAGTTACTTGACCAATCAAAATACATAACTCCCAAAAAGGGGAGGGTAATTATTTAAAACCTTGCTATTAAAAATATGGTCCCTTAGATACCTTTTTATACGACCGCAAATTTTGAAAAAATTTTCGTCGTATATTGCTATCACGTTGGCGTCTGCGTCGTCGTCGTCGTCGTCGTCGTCGTCGTCCGGCGTCCGAATACTTTTAGTTTTCGCACTCTAACTTTAGTAAAAGTGAATGGAAATCTATGAAATTTTAACACAAGGTTTATGACCACAAAAGGAAGGTTGGTATTGATTTTGGGAGTTTTGGTCCCAACATTTTAGGAATTAGGGGCCAAAAAGGGCCCAAATAAGCATTTTCTTGGTTTTCGCACTATAACTTTAGTTTAAGTTAATAGAAATCTATGAAATTTTGACACAAGGTTTATGACTACAAAAGGAAGGTTGGTATTGATTTTGGGAGTTTAGGTCCCAACAGTTTAGGAATTAGGGGCCAAAAAGGGACCCAAATAAGCATTTTTCTTGGTTTTCGCACCATAACGTTAGTATAAGTAAATAGAAATCTATGAAATTTAAACACAAGGTTTATGACCATAAAAGAAAGGTTGGGTTTGATTTTGGGAGTTTTGGTCCCAACATAATAAGGGGCCCAAAGGGTCCAAAATTAAACTTTTGTTTGATTTCATCAAAATTGAATAATTGGGGTTCTTTGATATGCTGTATCTAACTGTCAATATATATGACTGTGTATGTAGATTCTTAACTTTTGGTCCCGTTTTCAAATTGGTCTACATTAAGGTCCAAAGGGTCCAAAATTAAACTTAGTTTGATTTTGACAAAAAATGAATCAGTTAGGTTCTTTGATATGCTGAATCTAAAAATGTACTTAGATTCTTGATTATTGGCCCAGTTTTCAAGTTGGTCCAAATCGGGGTCCAAAATTAAACTTTGTTTGATTTCATCAAAAATTGAATAAATGGGGTTCTTTGATATACCAAATCTAACTGTGTATGTAGATTCTTCATTTTTGGTCCCGTTTTCAAATTGGTCTACACTAAAGTCCAAAGGGTCCAAAATTAAACTTAGTCTGATTTTAACAAAAATTGAAATCTTGAAGTTCTTTGATATGCTGAATCCAAAAATGTACTTAGATTTTTTATTATGGGCCCAGTTTTCAAGTTGGTCCAAATCAGGATCTAAAATTATTATATTAAGTATTGTGCAATAGCAAGTCTTTTCAATTGCACAGTATTGCGCAATGGCAAGAAATATCTAATTGCACAATATTGTGAAATATCAAATTTTTTTTAATTAGAGTTATCTTTCTTTGTCCAGAATAGTAAGCAAGAAATATCTAATTGCAAAATATTGTGCAATAGCAAGATTTTTTTTTAATTGGAGTTATCTTTCTTTGTCCAGAATCAACTTAAATCTTTGTTATATACAATATACAATGTATATTCACTTTTTACTACCAACTGATAAATTAAAATAATCTTTACCATTCAGTGATAACAAGCAGTTTTTTTACATCTTAATATTTTATGATGTATTTAAATGAGTAGTTATTGTTGCAAACTCCATTAGAAATTTTAATTGAGATTAGTTTTGGAATAAGGGAAAGGGGGATGTGATTAAAAAAATTGGGTTCAATTTTTCTCATTTGAAATTTCATAAATAAAAAAGAAAATTTCTTCAAACATTTTTTTGAGAGGATTAATATTCAACAGCATAGTGAATTGCTCTAAGAGAAACAAAAATTTTAAGTTCATTAGAACACATTCATTCTGTGTCAGAAACCTATGCTGTGTCAACTATTTAATCACAATCCAAATTTAGAGCTGAATCCAGCTTGAATGTTGTGTCCATACTTGCCCTAACCGTTCAGGGTTCAACCTCTGCGGTCGTATAAAGCTACACCCTGCGGAGCATCTGGTTATCAATTACAATGTATAGTTAAAGTATAAAATTATGTAACAAAAATATAACATTTCTATTGTATTTTATCTTAAATAGGAAATAGCTAATTATAGTCTTATTGTAACATTTTGAAGGTGCTAATAGCTTTACCTCAAGTTTACCTTAATCCCTAATCCAGAATTAAGAAAGACAGTCTACTGTGATGATGTAATTATATTCTCTTTAAGATGTGAAATATTTGCAATAAGCCCTTACTCAGTTTTGACATGTTGATATTCTAACACTTTAATTCAACCTTAAAGTAATAAAGAAAATATAGATTTATTTATATAAAACTATTCAAAATTATTGCCAAGGAAAAATACCTCCTTTTTTTCTTGGTGATAATAACATAAAAAATGTGGTGCACACTGTTAAATAACCCACTACGCTCGTTATTCAGTGTGCACCAATTTTTTTATGTTATTTCTTCATAGACAGAAAAAATATTACAGTCATTCCTTAAATAGAAATCAATGAAATTTGAACACAAAAGGAAGGTTGGGATTGATTTTGGGAGTTGAGATCCCAACAGTTTAGGAATTAGGGGCCTAAAAGAGGCCCAAATAAGCATTTTTTTTGGTTTTCGCACCATAACTTAAGTATAAGTTAATAGAAATCTATGAAATATAAACACAAGGTTTATGACCAGAAAAGGGAGTTTTGGATTGATTTTGGGAGTTTTGGTCCCAACAGTTTAGGAATAAGGGGCCCAAAGGGTCCAAAATTACACTTTGTTTGATTTCATCAAAAATTGAATAATTGGGGTTCTTTGATATGCCAAATCTAACTGTGTATGTAGATTCTTAATTTTTGGTCCCGTTTTCAAATTGGTCTACATTAAAGTCCAAAGGGTCCAAAATTAAACTAAGTTTGATTTTAACAAAAATTGAATTCTTGGGCTTCTTTGATCTCTTGAATCTAAACATGTGCTTAGAATTTTGATTATGGGCCCAGTTTTCAAGTTGGTCTAAACCAGGATCCAAAATTATTATATTAAGTATTGTGCAACAGCAAGAAATTTTCAATTGCACAGTATTCAGCAATAGCAAGAAATCTTCAATTGCACAGTATTGTGCAATAGCAAGAAATCTTCAATTGCACAGTATTGTGCAATAGCAAGTATTTTCAATTGCACAGTATTGCGCAATAGCAAGAAATATCTAATTGCACAATATTGTGCAATAGCAAGACATTTTTTTTCAATTGGAGTTATCTTTCTTTGTCCAGAATAGTAGTTGAATCAACATAAACAATATACAATGTATATTCACTTTTACTACCAACTGATAAATTAAAACAATCTTTACCATTCAGCGATAACAAGCACTTTTTTTACATTTTAATATTTTATGATGTATTTAAATGAGTAGTTATTGTTGCAAACTCCATGAGTAATTTGAATTGAGATCAGTTTTTGAATAAGGGAAAGGGGATGTGAAAAAAAAAATGGGGGAGGGGGGGGGGGGGGTCAATTTTTCTCATTTCAGATTTCATAAATAAAAAGAAACTTTCATCAAACATTTTTTGAGAGGATTAATATTCAACAGCATAGTGAATTGCTCAAATGCAAAAAACAAATTTTAGTGTTTATTAGACCACATTCATTCTGTGTCAGAAACCTATGCTGTGTCAACTATTTAATCGTGACAATCCAAATTTAGAGCTGAATCCATCTTGAATGTTGTGTCCATACTTGCCCCGACCGTTCAGGGTTCAATCTCTGCAGTCGGCGTATAAAGCTGCGCCCTGCGGAGCAACTGGTTGCACCCTCTTTTAAGGTAGCACAATACAAAGATTTTTCATCCCCAATCAGACATCTTTAAACTGATTTAATTCCACTCATCCTTCTTTAAATTTTATAAATGAGGTACCAAAAGAAAGAAGAATGATTAATCTTTCAAATTGTGATAATTTCATTATGACATAATTATTACATAATTTAATTGTTATGTAATTAGTTGCTATATTGTGATGTCAATACTTGAATAAATTTAACTTCTTTGTTATTCATAGCATCCCAAAATATTTTATAGATTCTTGCACAACACAGTTTGACCTCCTGTGTCACAATATAGCAACTGATTACATAACAACTGATTATGTAATAATTATGACATAATGAAATTATCACAATTTGAAAGATTAATCTTTCTTCTTTCTTTTGGTACCTCATTTTTAAAATATAAAGAAGGATGAAATGAGTTACATCCATTTAAAGTTATCTGATTGGGAGTGAAAAAATCTTTGTATTGTGCTACCTTAAATGAGTAGTGCACTATTTATTTTAATAAACCAATGTTGGTTTTGGACTAGACAATGACGAGAAGGACCACATATTCATTTCAGTACAATCGGTTCCCTTGTCACCATCTTATGGTGTTTATATATCTCAACTTGTACGATTCGCTCGTGTATGTAACAATGTATTAGATTTTAGCGAGAGAAATTTATGTATTACTGAAAAATTATTACACCAGGGTTTTCGATATCACAAACTGGTCAAAACATTTACTAAATTTTATCACCGGTATAAGGAAATAATTCGTAAATATAACTCAACATGCAGACATCTTATACGTTCAGGTATTTCACATCCAAAATTTTATGGAAATATTCTTTATAAAGCACAAAAATGTCAGTATTCTCCTCAGAAACTAACAAAACCTTTAAATAGACTTATTAAAAGGGGATATAGTTACGATACTGTTGTCAGGTCATTAAAGATTGCATATTTTGGCTTTAACATTGATTCACTGATAGGGTCTTTGCATCGGAACTAAACACATTTATTTCTAAAAAAACAGTTGTTGGCATGACACGGGTTATGTTCTTCTCGTATATTTTATGATAGTATGATACTAAACCCCTAACGGGAGGGATTGTACCTGATATTCATATGATGAAGACATAATCTTTCAATCAGTTTAATTGAGGTCTGGAGCTGGCATGTGAGTTAACTGCTAGTAGTCTGTTGTTATTTATGTATTATTGTCATTTTATTTATTTTCTTTTGTTACATCTTTTGACATCAGACTCGGACTTCTCTTGAACTGAATTTTAATGTGCGTATTGTTATTCTTTTACTTTTCTACATTGGCTAGAGGTATAGGGGGAGGGTTGAGATCTCATAAACATGTTTAACCCCGCCGCAATTTTGCGCCTGTCCCAAGTCAGGAGCCTCTGGCCTTTGTTAGTCTTGTATGATTTTAATTTTTAGTTTCTTGTGTATAATTCGGAGTTTAGTATGACGTCCATTATCACTGTACTATTATGCATATTTTAGGGGCCAGCTGAAGGACACCTACGGGTGCGGGAATTCTCGCTACATTGAAGACCCATTGGTTGCCTTCGGCTGTTGTTTGCTCTATGGTCGGGTGGTTGTCGCTTTGACATATTCACCATTTCCTTTCTCAATTTTATTGTATATTTTAATTTCTAAAGAATGACTTGACAGTAAAATTGGAATCAGACGAACAGGAAATAAACTATTGCTGGCCCGTTGCTTTATTACAAATTTATTTAAACGGAAACATGGTGAATTACAACCTTCAAGCATGAAAACATGCCAACCTGTTGCAAAAAAAGATTACCACCTGAATGAGAGGAGTTACAGTTCAATTGATAGAACTTCAGCATACTAGTAATAGACGAACACATTTACAGAACCTGTATTAAGACCTTCAAAGACATCTTTCCAAATTACATTTACAAATAAATTAAAAACAATAATATTATGAACCAGTGCCCTCTCAAATGGCGTTTTAATCAACCAGAATCTCTAGTTATATTCACTTTCGCAACACCATTTCTGACTGAATTTCCCCCTTTTCATATAAACTACCTAGATACATGCACATGTATTCTCGTGTTGGTGTGCTTGTCTTCGTGTATCGAATATGTGGGTTCCTCCAATCGCCGGTTCAAACCAAAGGAGGGGAGGATGAAATTTGAAAAAAGTCAGGACAGGAGTTTTGAGTTTAAAGAAGCAGGATGAGCAACATTGACAAAAAAAGGAAAAATGACAACACCTTCTGCTGTCACATAGTATGTATGTATTATATGTATTATTGATGTTGATATAGTTGTATACCTATAGTTTATATATACGTAAGTTATAAAGATATATATATATTAATTCATTTTAAAAACCCCAGCTCATAACTTTCATTATAGCTCCCTTAAAATCAAATGGTAGCTCCCTAAGTCAGCAACCATTGATTTTCTGGGTGGGGGGCTATGTTTTTTTTTTGGAAAAAAAAGTTTGTTTCCAGTTTTTGGAGAAAAAAATAATTTGTTTTTGATTCTGAGAAAAAAAAATTGTTTCACCCTCAGCTGCCACTAAATGTAATGCTAAAATTGAAAGAAAAAAAAATGATTTCGACTTGTCGCGAAAAAAATAAAAAAAAATTGTCCAGAAAAAAAAACCATACCCCCCCCCCCCCCCCCCCCCAGAAAATCAAATGGTTGCTGCCTAATGAGTCCTGTGATGTTGATATGTCTTCCTGTAAACTGTTACATTGTGGACAAGTAGGTCATAATATTGTTGAAAAAAACGGCATTATTAATTCTATATGACTGCCAGGACCAGCATCAATGACACAAACTGCAAAATTGTGAAGGTACAATTTTGAGTTAAAAGTATTAAAATCCCAAGAAGGTAAAGTAAACAAAAAATACGCGTTATGACTCCTCACAAGCTTGTTTATAAACTTAGTTTTAGGGGAACAATCTGCAAACTTAAAATAAAAGGGTCCATGAAGTTGCATGAGCACTTTTTTGTGGTTTATCCTGATTTTTTTTTGTCTGTCCTGATCGAGCTATTTTGACTTCACTGTTTCAGAGATACAACTTTCAAATTAAAAAAAGAATAAAAATCCATACTTTAATCATAACTCAAAACGTAACACTTTTTTTACACTGAAAGTTTTATTCGATTAGGCTCAGGCGAGTTTTCTGTGCCTGAACGAATCCCATCTCTTTAGCATTTCTATATATAAAAAGAAGATGTGGTATGATTGCCAATGAAACAACTGTCCACAAGAGACCAAAATGACACAGAAATTAACAACTATAGGTCACCGTGCTGCCCTCAACGATGACCAAAGCCCATACCGCATAGTCAGATATAAAAGGCCCCGATAAGATAATGTAAAATAATTAATCTAACGAGAAAACTAACGGCCCTTATTTATATAAAAAAAATGAACGAAAACCAAATATGTAACACATAAACAAACGACAACCACTGAATTACAGGCTCCTGACTTCGGACAGGCACATACTTAAATAATATGGCGGGGTTAAACATGTTAGCGGGATCCCAACCCTCCCCTAACCTGGGACAGTGGCATAACAGTACAACATAACAACGAACTATAAAAATCAGTTGAAAAAGACTTAACTCATCAGATGGACAAAAATACAAGTGAACGTGGCTGGGTACTTGTACATCCCGACAAAAAAGACACTAGGAACAGATTTGAGAGTACTCGCAGTTATCTGACTGCTAGTTCAAAGCCACTAACAACTAATAAAACAAATCATGCACTAAACTATCAATCCGTACACATCCAACATCCAATAGATTTAGTGTAAAGACGTCATAAACTGCCAGAGAAAACATGACCTTGTGCAAAGCCATGTTATAGGTATCGACGACATATTGTAGATCCATGAATGTGTATATGTATATAACATGCTAGTAATATTTATAGTTTGCTTTTATTTTACTGATAACAAAATCAATATTTATACCAATAAAACAATATTCAATGATCTTCTTATTACATTGTTGAATTGTCAAACTTTTATAATAAGTTTATTTAAAGGAGCGATAAGTTTAGATGGATCATTTCGAAATTTCCAGGCACGGTTGACAACATTTCCGTAAAAATGAGGATCACGGCCGACACACGGCTAACCGAGAGATTGGTCGGTTAATCTATATTGAGTATGCGGCTATATCGGCGGTTGGTCTGTTAATCGGGTTGGCTAAAGTCTGTTAATCAGGTGTTATCGAGAAAATCATTGAAAGTTCAGCATGTTTCATTGTATAACTTTCTAAATATATTTTCATCATAAAAAGTATTCATGTCTAACAAAACAATTCAATGTACTGAACTCAGTGGTGTAATTATTATTTTTCTAGCTTCGATGTACGATGTATAAAATGAAAAGGCGGGTTACTCATCAATAAATTATTCACATTTTACACACATAAAATGTACACAAAATGACACACTGTTTAAATTTACTTGCATTCAATATTTTGAACATCGAAAAAAGAAAGGCATTATGTTTGTTAACCATATTGATATCATTGTGTGAAAAATCTACACGAAAATCTGTATTTTGGTGACATAAATCAATCTTTCTTTAAAACCTGGTCTGTTAATGGGTCGGATGTATAAAACCCGGTCTGTTAATTGGTCTGTTAAGAGTTATGAATGGCAATAAAAGTATAATTTTATTGCTATATGGGGTGTGATCGGATCAAATGAGTAGGCTCAAGACGAGCGGCTAAAATATACGAAAACAACACATGAGCAAAGAAACATAACATATACGGAAACAACACATGAAATTGAAAATTGATAAAAATGGTTTCAAAAAGTGTAATATAAAAGTAATATTAATTTCATCCAAGAATGATCGCATATATCATGTTGATTCTGTTTAATTGTCACGAAGGACACAAATTTGTCATCTACAATGGTAACCAGTATATAAATCAGAGATAAACGTCGTAATGTAACTAAACATCGGTAAGTAAAATATATTGGGATGACAAAATAGGAAAAATAAAGAAAGAATAATGAGTAAGATAAATAAAATGTAGAAAAAAATGACATAACAATTTAAAGAATACATAAATAAACAATACCCCCAATCCGGACCCTCATGGAATACACGAGAATCTGGATGGAAACGCAGAATATAAAATAATATATAAGGACAGTAGAGAGTGATACGTACATTGCTAAAAACAATAGAAAAATAATACTTATTTAATACACCGATGGCTGTTGAAACAGTAACGGATTGCGATGTACTTATATTGGTGACAAATTCTAGAAGTTTACATGCGGACAACTATGGTGGCAGGTTAATGCCATTTTGCGTTTTAGCGTTTTCGCCTTACATATGCTATATGGCGTAAACGCGAAATCGCAAAGTCGAAAACGCGAAAACGCGAAACGGATTTCTCGTTTTCGACTTTGCGTTTCCTCGTTTTGGACTTCGCGATTTCGCTTTTTCGCGATTTCGCGTTTTCGCCCTATAGAATATGAAAGGCGAAACCGCGAAAACGCGATATGGACTTCACCGGCCACCATAGTCAACTGTAGTTCTCCTCTGCACTTATGTAGAAAGGAACTAACGGATTAAAACGAATTGAAACTTAACATAACCAAATGTAGCTGCATTCGCTCCTTTCCGTTTACTTCTTTAGAGTGATTTGTAAACAACATATGATTAAGTAATAGAAGAAAGGAACCAATTGGATGATGCTGACGAATTAGGGTTTAACGTCCAGTGACAAATATGTTCATATGTGAACGAGAACACGTTATTTGTACGCTGTGTTGTAAAAGAAAGACACTTTCAGTCGGAATTGAGAACGTGCTACTTCGAACAGACACAAAATTTAAGGCTGATTGAAAACGTCAATAAAAAATTCATGCATATTCCAGAGGCCAATCCATATCACGCTATATTGAAGTGACACACCCTTCAATAAAATGCAAAGAAAGTCAAAATAAAATGCTCTTTCTAGGATACTGTGGCACCGTATTGTCATTTTTGTTTACTCCAATCTAATTAAAAACCAATCTCTCATCGCTCCCGTTTTCTGATATGTCGCGTGGGAGATCTAACGAAACCCGTTTTGAGGTCACATGTGAGTGTACAAGTACAACCAAACTTCAAAACCAAATCGTTATATCTCACGGCCGACACTCGACTAACCGAGAGTTTGGTCGGTTAATCTATATTGAGTATGCGGCTATATCGGCGGTTGGTCTGTTAATCGGGTTGGCTAAAGTCTGTTAATCAGGTGTTATCGAGAAAATCATTGCAAGGTCAGTATGTTTCATTGTATAACTTTTTAATTATATTTATATCATAAAAACTATTCATGTCTGACAAAACGATTTGGAGTACTGAATCCAGTGGTGTAATTATTTTTTTTCTAGCTTCAATAAACGATCTATAAAATGAAAAGGCGAGTTACTCATCAGTAAATTTATACACATTTTACACACACAAAATGTACACAAAAATGACAAGTTGGTTGAGTTTACTTGCATGCAATATTTTGAACATCGAAAAAAGACAAGCATTATGTTTGTTTACCATATTAACATCAATATGTAAAAAATCTACACGAAAAACTGTATTTTGGTGACATAAATCAATTTTTAATTAAAATGTGGTCTGTTAATGGGTCGGATGTATAAAACTCAGTCTGTTAATTGGTCTGTTAAGAGTTATGAATGACATTACAAGCATATTCGGGAATTTCTCGCTACATTGAAGACCTGTTGGTGACCCTCTGCTGTTGGTTTTTATTTGGTCGGGTTGTTGTCTCTTTGACACATTCCCCATTTTCATTCTCAATTTTATAATTTAATTGCTATATGTGGTGTTATCTGAATAAAGGGATAGACTCAAGATTAGTGGCTAGAATATATGGAAACAACACATGAAAAATGAAACATAAGTTTAGACAATGGAATCTGAAAATTGATAGAAATGGTTTCAAAAAGTGTAATATCAAAGTAATATTAATTTCAAAAGACAATACATACCGGAAATAAACTCCTCATAGATACCAGGATTGAAATTTTATATTTACGCCTTATATTTACGCCAGACACGCGTTTCGTCTACGAAAAACTCATCAGTGACGAAAAAAATGTTTAAAAGGCCAAATAAAATACGAAGTTGAAAAGCATTGAGGAAAAACAACTAATACCGGCGTCACACATCAGCGTATAGCACTGGCGTGTTCAAAATCATTTACGCTGCCAATACGCTAGTAATTTTGGATGCATTTAACCTGTCAATCATATTTGTAAAGTGTGCAAAACGAGCTTTAAGCGTGCTAGAAACGTATGTTGGCGTATGTTGTATGTTTTTTTTATGCTGCATACAAATTTCCTGTGATTGTAGCGTTCATCAAGCGTATTTACTTTCCTTCATTGGCTAGAGGAATAGGGGGAGGGTTGATATCTCATAAACATGTTTATCCCCGCCGCAATTTTGCGCCTGTCCAAAGTCAGGAGCCTCTGGCCTTTGTTAGTCTTGTGTGATCTAGTATACATATCTTTTAAGGGGCCAGCTGAAGGATGCCTACGGGTGCGCGAGTTTCTCTCTACATTGAAGACCTATTGGTGGCCTTGGCCTGCTCTATGGTCGGGTTGTTGTCGCTTTGAAACATTTCCCATTTCCTTTCTCAATTTTACCTTTGTATTTCGACGTACTAAAAACTTATGCAACGCGCTTGGAACTATTGCTTAAGCGTTCCTATGGCATGCAACTAACGTATACCGACTTTGTCAATTTTCTCTGTACGTTTGGTGCACGCCGGTCTATACGCCAATGTGTGACGCCGGCATAAGGTAATCTATTCCTAAGGTAGAAAAGCCTTAATATTTCAAAGAAAACGCATGGAATTTAACCAGCTGCATTGCAACACATGACAGATTCATAGATGTTACAGACTTTGAACAGACAAAAAAAAAATAAGGCTGATTGATAACTTGGCGTAAATAATAAATTCGTGCGAGTTCGAGCGGCCAATCAGTCCATATAACGCTATATTGAAGTGACACACCCTTCAATGAAATGCAAAGAAATAAAATTAAAATTAAAGTTCTCTTTCTATAAGGATACTGTTGCACCGTATTGTAATGTTTTCGTCACAAGTACATCTCATTTTTTTCAATGTGAAAATATAAACTAAAGGTAGTAAGACTATTGTCGTGGCTAAATAACTCTTAACTGACACGATTTAAATTGTCCAACCCATTAACAGACTGTATTCCCCTAATATTCATTAAAATGTGGTATTACTCAACTTATATAACAATTATGAAATATTTATCAATGACAATTATTTTTTTAGAACCAAAGTACTATTTTGTGTCCATTAAATCATATATAAAAATGTTTTTTAACCTTTTATCCAAAATATTGCTATGCGTACAAGCATAAAAACCACATACTTGCGAGACGCCTTTTCGTTTTACTTAAAACTGCGCAGGCTATGCATTTTTTTTACTGGTGGAAAATGTTCTATGATAGATATCATTTTGTCAGACACTTTTCTCTTTTTGATGTGGTTCTCATAATATGGCAAAAATCTGTATATTTAACAGAGTTTAACATTAAATTGTGAGTTTTACTCTTAACAGACGTATAACCAACCCGATTAACAGACCAACCGCCGATATAGCCGCATACTCAATATAGATTAACCGACCAAACTCTCGGTTAGCCGAGTGTCGGCCGTGTATCTATGGAAAACTTTAATGACCTGATAACAGTATCGTAACTATATCCCTTCTTCCTTCTAGAAAGTGTGATAGCGATCATTTACAAGTGTAAATTATGCATCTTCATGTGGAAATGTTTTAAAAAATGCGCGCAAACGTAATAATTTTTGCGCGCAAATGTAATGGAAATGCGCGCAAACGTAATGCACCGTTTTTGAGAAGTGTATAATTCTTGATAAATCTGATACTTTTGAACTTTTACTGACAAACTGTTCAGTCATAAATTGTCATTATATTGTTAAACTATTCATTATTTTACAAAATCATTTTATTTACAATATTTGTACGTTAGAGTAATTGCATTATGATGTAACTATTTTTTTTTGTAGAGCTTTTGGTGTGATAAATAACATGTCAGTATATTTTCTCAAAGTCGGAAATTTGTTTCAAGATAATTCTGTGCTTTTATACATGTAGTCCTTAATAAGTTTTCTTACGTAAAAAATAATTTTAAATCCTTCAGTCATTTCAATTATGGCGCTATTTACCCTCAAGCTCAAACGGCAGATTTTTGTTATATGCGTTTGTTATATCCTTTAATATCGTATTATTTCACTAAACACATAATGCCAATTTCATGCGTATATATGTTTCATTCCAGGTGTAAAACTCAGAAATTTGTTAAAAAATAACTTACAGAGTCCAAATTATAATATTAAAAAATAAATTGGCCGTACTTTTTTATTTAGTCTAATTGTTGAAGATTGAAAAATGAGCTATAGATGTTGTTTCACTTTGGGTTTCCTTGTCCTTAGGTTGCTTTCTCCTTTACACACACTTACATGCATGGCATTTATTAATATGAATAGGAATGACACACTTATATGTAGATCTATTCGATAAACTTTTTATCAAATTGAAAATAAACTTTGAAACAGACTAATATGCATAATACCTATTTCGGGTTGAAAAAATCTATATGGAAAGTATGAATTAATGTTTGAACCTTACAAAACATGTACATGTATGAGTGTAAACAATTAATTAAAAAAAAGAAGATGTGGCATGAGAGCCTATGAGACAACTCTTCACAAGAGATCAAAATGACATAATTTAACAACTATATATATTTATATATATATTTCACCGTTACAGCATACGACCTTCATCAATGAACAAAGGCTTAGCCCAGACTGCATAGTCGATCAGCTATCAAATTCCCCGAAATGACAATGTAAAACAATTCAAACGACAAAAAAGGCCTTATCTATGTCTATTAATTTATTATTTATTGATAGTGGACATCGATTAACGACAACTACAATCAATCGGGCGTAGTTTTGGCCATTCATGATCTTGACTGTCACATTGGACGTAGATTACTCGGAGTATCAAAATATTGGACGTCGATTTGAGAATCAGTGTGACGTCAAATATTTGGACGTCGATTTGAGAAACGGACCTCAATTTGAGTCGGAACGGACGTCGATCTGAGTCTAATAACATTAACGGTACCAATTTTCCTGCACTAGATGAGCATTTCGACAATATGTCTCTTCAGTGATGCTCGTGGCCAAAATATTTATTCCTTAATTTATAATAATTTCTAACATTTTGTCGCAGCAAATTTTAATAACACAAAAAATCCGAATTTTCATTCCAGTACCGAAGTACTAAAATATTATATAACGGTTAACATGTGACAAATATAATATGATCTAATATCAGTGGACAAACTATAATTATGACCTTTTTCACAAAGCTTAAGGATTTAATCCACCAAGATAAAATCCAAGTTAAATTATTTTATATTTTGTTTATCATAACAGAGACATATAAATACATATATAGTATAGATTATTTCCTAATCAATCCGACTATAAATCAAGTTTTATTTGTGTGTAGTTCTATCTTATGTTACTTAATAAATGGTTATTAGATAGACCCGAACCGGAAGTATAGGTTGTTGCCAAGAAACTTATGCAGCCGACAAGCACCTGCATTGAATTTTATCTTAATTTACAGCAAGCAATGCCAAACATTGACATAGTTTACGCAAGGCACACATTGATTCTCGGTTAAAAGAAAGTTGACAGTCCTTTGATTTTACGCAACAACCGTACAAGCACTTCAATGTGTATCATTGTCTGCACATAATTTCTGAAGCCTGAAGGTAGTTTTCTTCTACTATTGATAGATAGATAGATAATTTATAAATCTTAAATAAGTCTTTACTAGAGGCAGATATTATTCTCCATATAATTTTATCAGTGGATTTAAAAAAGAAACTTTTATGAAGGACAAATTGACAAATAGTAATACTGAAATTGATGAATTTTGAAAAAGGATGAAAAATGAAAAATTTTGTCTTGCATTTTTTTTTAGCTGTAATCTCTGTCCTGCATTTTTATTTTTCACTCTGTTCGGTCCTGCTTTTTTTTTTTTTTAGTTTATTCTGACTTTTTTTTACCTAAATTGTCGTCCTGACTTTTTTTATTTGCAAGTGTCTCATCCTGACTTTTTTTTTTACTCAAAATTCCTGTCCTGCCTATTTTTTTTTAATTTCATCTTTGCCCCCCCCCCCCCCCCCCTAAAAATCAAATGGTAGCTCCCTAAGTCATCAAATATATTGATATATGAGGCCCCTCATGGGGGGGTCCTAGTAATCACATAATCACCATTTTTTTGCCAATATAATCACATCCAAGTTTCCCCTTGGAACATGTACTAAATGGCCTATCTCTATTGTTTATTATATCTTTAGTTTTGATACAATTGAGGTTTGAAAAATTCGTACAAAAATGGCTACAGAAGGGTACATAAACCTTAATGCAAGATTCCACTTGAGAAGTCTAAAATGATTAAACATGGTTATTATTTGTGATATGATGTCTAGCTGTATAGTTGTGGAGACAAGGCCTAAATTAAAATATTGTTTGTTTGCCATTCTCCTACCCAGAATTTTTTGTGTGGGTAGGTAGGTAGGTAAATTATTTTTTTTTTTTCTGGAAAAAGATGTTGGATGTTTATATAATAGTATTAATGTACTAGTAGGGAGCCTCGTACATCTTTTATCTCTGCATATGCATGCATTTATGTGTCACTTGCTACATGTATAACCTTCACCTCTTATATATTCTTTTATATGTGTATATCTGCTCTTTTTTTCTCTTTATTATGTTCTGCTAGATATATTCACTGCTATTATATATGCACCTTATAATCCTTAATCACCCTCTTTAGTGTACTTTCTGGCTTAGTAATACAACTGCATGGTGTATTGAATGCATATGGATCATTAACCAGTCACTCTTAGCACCAGAGAAACTGGGGGTTCCCAGTTAGTTTAATTGCACATTAAATATTGAATAACTTTATATGAACATTGTAGAAAAACATGAACACACACGTCTTCTTTTACTAGACTTGCTATTGAATGGACTGATAGAATACATACGTGTATTCAAAAATATAAGGTGTCAGACAATTTATTTTTTGCAATCTTCACGAGAACTAGTATTTGTTTATAGCCAAAAATTGCTTTCTTGCCAACATACTATGGGAAGGGAAATGTGAATTAAGCGACTAGATGCACAGGGCCTGGTATTAACATACAACGTTTTCTTGGACCGATCCCTAAGTATGTATCTTTTTTAAAATATACATCACTCAGTGTTCCAGCTAGGCCGTTTTCAGAGGGCACGGCGCCGCCCTTTCCCGAGTGCCGCCCTGTGCCCTTTTTACAGTTTCCAGGGCGCCCTGCCTTTTTTGAAGATCCATTGTATATTATTTTGTTCGTATTGATATGATCCGCTAATTACTAAATTTTACCTGGCGAAAAGTTTATGACTTTGTTTACAACCCCAAGCTAATCAACGGTTACAACTGGTGTCATAATCTGTTGTTATAGGTGATCTGTTTATCGGATGGGTCATTAATGATCATCAACATTAATTCATTCAAATAGAATCAGTCTTTGAAGAAATGTGCATACGACAACTGAGCACAATTTGCAATGTTTACCGTAGTTTCATGGAGAAAACGTAATGCCAGAAAGTTGAAAACCACAAACAACTCATGGAAGACATTGTTTTACTTGTTCTCCGTGAAATAAATTGCAAATTCAGACGTATTTGTCATTAACTGCCCTCATTTTTTATACAAAAATAACAAAATCGGCCGCCATGTTGTTGATCATATTTACATATCTTCTACGCACTGTTTATAATCCTCCAAAGAAGGAGCACACCTGAATAAAGAAAGATAACTCAATCTGATTTTTTCCTAGCATTGAGTAACCAACTTAACATATTCTAAAATATGTGTACATACTTCTTAGGTATTTTGAGTTATGGGAAAAGTTAAAGAGGGTCTTAGTAGCAGTGTTGGTAGGGTCCTGGGTGCCTTGGTCATCTTTTTCTGTTTTCTTTATTTTTAATACAAATTTTCACTGTTGCTAACTGGCATGTCAGTTAACTGCTAGTAGTCTGTTGTTATTTATGTATTATTGTCATTTTATTTATTTTCTTTTGTTACATCTTTTGACATCAGACTCGGACTTCTCTTGAACTGAATTTTAATGTGCGTATTGTTATTCTTTTACTTTTCTACATTGGCTAGAGGTATAGGGGGAGGGTTGAGATCTCATAAACATGTTTAACCCCGCCGCAATTTTGCGCCTGTCCCAAGTCAGGAGCCTCTGGCCTTGGTTAGTCTTGTATGATTTTAAATTTTAGTTTCTTGTGTATAATTCGGAGTTTAGTATGACGTCCATTATCACTGTACTATTATGCATATTTTAGGGGCCAGCTGAAGGACACCTACGGGTGCGGGAATTCTCGCTACATTGAAGACCCATTGGTTGCCTTCGGCTGTTGTTTGCTCTATGGTCGGGTGGTTGTCGCTTTGACATATTCACCATTTCCTTTCTCAATTTTACTATATATCCTAACATTGTGCATTTACTTAGCACAGCTGTTTTGTGCTGTATTGCCATTAAGCACATGTACAGCAGAGGTAGAAAGGTGAAACTGGTAAAGTTTATCAGACCATAGAAACAGAATGAAGCAGGACACCTTTCAAACATGCTGCATATAAAGCTTAACTGTGCCAAGCAATGATTTAAAAACTTGTGTGACAAGCTGCTTGACAATTTACAGCCTAAAAAGTAGAATAGATAGAGTTCTATATGGGCTAATGATGTAGTTCTTGTATAACCAGTGATTTCAACGAATAAACACAATGTTTGATTAATATCTTTATTAAAACATGCCCTTTTCATAATATCATATCACGCGTTAAATGCCCTTTTTCAGGTTTGGCACCCTGCCCTTTTGAAATCCTAGCTGGAACACTGTACATACTTGGGCCTCGGCCAAACAATACATTGTATGTTACTGGCCCCTGTGTCACTATAAAATGCAATAGAAAGTGGAAGCCTTGGCATATAAAGTGACTCAACTTAGGGAGACTGCAGTCTGGTTTATAGAAACAATGAAGCTGGACAGTTCCCCTTATCCGAAAGGAACATACTCCATTGTGAAAAAATATATTAAATTTTAATACTTGTAAATCTCAAACACTCTGGATTTTTTTTCTGTGGCTGCTTGGTGCTTCTATTCATCAACCTGTCAAATGCACTAGGGCCTGCAATTGAAGAACGATCTGACTCTTGGACACAAGATGGAGATGTAATAGATTCAGTTACATCAACGATAAATTTAACATATTTTAAGTTTTTGTCAAATTCCTAGGCAGTCCCTACAAAATCGTCAGGGTTGGCTTCAAATGTTACTGTTCTTGTATTTGAATGAAGTTTGAGAATCAAATGTCCCGTTTCTATGGCGGTATCAACTTCTTCACTAATTTCTGTGGTTCCTATCACATAGTCAATGACGTCCTCCCATGTCTGTTCTACTAATGATTTGATTATTTTGTTTTTTATAATTGTTTTTGTGTAAATGCCATTTCTTTCCTCTCCACACTCGTCACTGGCACATAATGCAATTTCCATGCCTCAACCTCCGTGTCGTGGGATTCTATTTGTAAATTAATATTAAACTTGTATACCTTTGAAACATTTCAATGTACTATCGGAAATCAAAACCGCATGTAACCCCATTCGTCTCAACTCGGCCGATTCCGTACCCTCATCTAATAGATAGAAGGAGAGTAGCGGATTCTACCGAGGATTGCCGAATGATGTAACCCGGAAATCAGCACTCGATTCTAAACCGCAACCGGCAAAGTTACGGAATAAAAGAAAAAGTTTTCAAAAACGGCAATAAAATTATTTGGGTTGCGGCGATTTTTTTTTTAGGCCCAATATGTCAATTAATGTTATTTCCTTTAGAACAAAGTTTCTTTTAATTAATACAATAGTTAAGCTTTCTTGTTATGCAATGCATAGACCTAATCTTTGCATATATTCTTTCTATAGCAGATAGATAGATATATAGATAGTTTATTAATGTCTCACCATCTAAATGAGATATAGGTATGCAGGAATTGGTGCTGCAGTTGATTAGAAATTTGTACAGGTCTGTTTTTGACATGATTATAACTTATCTGGTAGAAAAGTAATTGGTGATCTTCCTTGTATTTTTTTCTTAAAGTTCTTTCTTTTCTACTTTATTTAGTTTTTTTTCCCTCCAAATATAGTCCTCAGAAAGATCTGGATTCTTACACTCCTTAAGCTTAAAAGTATGCTTGATGAACATCAAATTTATATAGTATTTGGTATTACAAGGATAAATTTTTACTTCATTAGTTTCCAATAATGATTTTTAAGTCTTTGTTTTTGTTTTTTTGCAGAAAACTTTTTTTGCAGAGGATGAAGTACCAAGTTTGATTGGTGATAAAGTTAAAATGGATGAAACTTTATCATATGACCAAGAAGATGCTCTAGTTAGAGGACAGATTCCTTTATATGAGTTTAAAGTAGGCATTTTAATCATTGATTTTGTAATCAGAATTCACATGTCAGTTATTTTATACATGTAAAAAGAACTAGTTTTTGTTGTTGCAGTCAATCTTTAGGTAGTTACCCCCTCTAAAGTTCTATACCCTTCGTACCATAAATGTTTTAATAGAACTTTCCTTAATTGATTATGGTAATGTTAGCACTTAAAAGATTTTTATACATGTTTAAAAAATGGTTACCCAACAATTTTGCTCTCTTTCCTATACAGTTTAGAGGAATTAGTACAATTTCACAAACTTGTTTTGCAGATAACTATGTTTCTTCATACATTTATTGTGGAAATAATGAATATTAAGGACATTTTATACATGATAAGTTATATTTTGATATTTTTGACAGGAAGTGTTAAAGGCTCAAGATGAGAGTAAAATAACGACTATAGACTTCTCAAGGAATGGTTATTGTAATGATGCTGTACTCAAACTCATTGCAACAGAAAAAAAGGTAAAATAACGACTATAGACTTCTCAAGGAATGGCTATTGCAATGATGCTGTACTCAAACTCATTGCAACAGAAAAAAAGGTAAAATAACGACTATAGACTTCTCAAGGAATGGTTATTGTAATGATGCTGTACTCAAACTCATTGCAACAGAAAAAAAGGTAAAATAACGACTATAGACTTCTCGACAAGGAATGGTTATTGTAATGATGCTGTACTCAAACTCATTGCAACAAAAAAAAAGGTAAAATAAAGACTATAGACTTCTCAAGGAATGGCTATTGCATTGATGCTGTCCTCAAACTCATTGCAACAGAAAAAAAGGTAAAATAACGACTATAGACTTCTCAAGGAATGGTTATTGTAATGATGCTGTACTCAAACTCATTGCAACAGAAAAAAAGATAAAATAACGACTATAGACTTCTCAAGGAATGGCTATTGCATTGATGCTGTACTCAAACTCATTGCAACAGAAAAAAAGGTAAAATAACGACTATAGACTTCTCAAGGAATGGTTATTGTAATGATGCTGTACTCAAACTCATTGCAACTGAAAAAAAGGTAAAATAACGACTATAGACTTCTCAAGGAATGGTTATTGTAATGATGCTGTACTCAAACTCATTGCAACAGAAAAAAAGGTAAAATAACGACTATAGACTTCTCAAGGAATGGTTATTGTAATGATGCTGTACTCAAACTCATTGCAACAGAAAAAAAGGTAAAATAACGACTATAGACTTCTCAAGGAATGGTTATTGTAATGATGCTGTACTCAAACTCATTGCAACAGAAAAAAAGGTAAAATAACGACTATAGACTTCTCAAGGAATGGTTATTGTAATGATGCTGTACTCAAACTCATTGCAACTGAAAAAAAGGTAAAATAACGACTATAGACTTCTCAAGGAATGGTTATTGTAATGATGCTGTACTCAAACTCATTGCAACAGAAAAAAAGGTAGAATAACGACTATAGACTTCTCAAGGAATGGCTATTGCATTGATGCTGTACTCAAACTCATTGCAACAGAAAAAAAGGTAAAATAACGACTATAGACTTCTCAAGGAATGGTTATTGTAATGATGCTGTACTCAAACTCATTGCAACAGAAAAAAAGGTAAAATAACGACTATAGACTTCTCAAGGAATGGTTATTGTAATGATGCTGTACTCAAACTCATTGCAACAGAAAAAAAGGTAAAATAACGACTATAGACTTCTCAAGGAATGGTTATTGTAATGATGCTGTACTCAAACTCATTGCAACAGAAAAAAAGGTAAAATAACGACTATAGACTTCTCAAGGAATGGCTATTGCAATGATGCTGTACTCAAACTCATTGCAACAGAAAAAAAGGTAAAATAACGACTATAGACTTCTCAAGGAATGGTTATTGTAATGATGCTGTACTCAAACTCATTGCAACAGAAAAAAAGGTAAAATAACGACTATAGACTTCTCAAGGAATGGCTATTGCATTGATGCTGTACTCAAACTCATTGCAACAGAAAAAAAGGTAAAATAACGACTATAGACTTCTCAAGGAATGGTTATTGTAATGATGCTGTACTCAAACTCATTGCAACAGAAAAAAAGGTAAAATAACGACTATAGACTTCTCAAGGAATGGTTATTGTAATGATGCTGTACTCAAACTCATTGCAACAGAAAAAAAGGTAAAATAACGACTATAGACTTCTCAAGGAATGGTTATTGTTATGATGCTGTACTCAAACTCATTGCAACAGAAAAAAAGGTAAAATAACGACTATAGACTTCTCAAGGAATGGCTATTGCAATGATGCTGTACTCAAACTCATTGCAACAGAAAAAAAGGTAAAATAACGACTATAGACTTCTCAAGGAATGGTTATTGTAATGATGCTGTACTCAAACTCATTGCAACAGAAAAAAAGGTAAAATAACGACTATAGACTTCTCAAGGAATGGCTATTGCAATGATGCTGTACTCAAACTCATTGCAACAGAAAAAAAGGTAAAATAACGACTATAGACTTCTCAAGGAATGGTTATTGTAATGATGCTGTACTCAAACTCATTGCAACAGAAAAAAAGGTAAAATAACGACTATAGACTTCTCAAGGAATGGTTATTGTAATGATGCTGTACTCAAACTCATTGCAACTGAAAAAAAGGTAAAATAACGACTATAGACTTCTCAAGGAATGGTTATTGTAATGATGCTGTACTCAAACTCATTGCAACAGAAAAAAAGGTAGAATAACGACTATAGACTTCTCAAGGAATGGCTATTGCATTGATGCTGTACTCAAACTCATTGCAACAGAAAAAAAGGTAAAATAACGACTATAGACTTCTCAAGGAATGGTTATTGTAATGATGCTGTACTCAAACTCATTGCAACAGAAAAAAAGGTAAAATAACGACTATAGACTTCTCAAGGAATGGTTATTGTAATGATGCTGTACTCAAACTCATTGCAACAGAAAAAAAGGTAAAATAACGACTATAGACTTCTCAAGGAATGGTTATTGTAATGATGCTGTACTCAAACTCATTGCAACAGAAAAAAAGGTAAAATAACGACTATAGACTTCTCAAGGAATGGCTATTGCAATGATGCTGTACTCAAACTCATTGCAACAGAAAAAAAGGTAAAATAACGACTATAGACTTCTCAAGGAATGGTTATTGTAATGATGCTGTACTCAAACTCATTGCAGCAGAAAAAAAGGTAAAATTAAAAACCAATTGTTCAGAGAACAATTGAAGGTCTTTCCACCAGTTAATATCTATTTTGATATTAAAATATTAAAAATCAGTCTAAAATGTCAGTTCATATGGCTTTATGAGGTATAGATATGAATTTAAAACAAAGGTCAAAATCTAGAACGTCAAATTAACCTATGACCTTGACCTCAATTTCAAGGTAACAAACTGAAGATCTCAAATCAAAAGACCCTAGGTCTCTAATATGTATGGTTAATAAGCTATATCACTTTACACATAATTTTAGATATGATAGGGGCAAAAACTCCCATTCATTGTCTAGGCACCCTTTCAAGTAAAATTATTAAGTTACGACATGTCGCAACTTACAATTTAGTCAAAATAATTTGTTGATATCTTATACGGTTTCTGGAAATGAGTGGAAATAAGCCTAATTCAAAAATTAGAATATGACCTTGACATTTGACTTTGACCTAATTTTCATTTTTTTGGACCAAGGACCTCAAATCAAAAGATCTTACGTCTCTATCACTTATGGTGTTCCAGTTTGAAATACATCTCAAAATTTCAAATACAAAAGGAGAAAAAACTCTCATATGGAGCGTTCATATTGCTTCGGTCGAAATTGGACAAATCATGCGAAGGATATAACGAGCAATTTTATAAAAGAAATTTGTCATAATCTTTTACGATTGCGAAGGAGTTGTGGACACAAGAAAACAGTGTTTGGGGAGATAACTCCTACAAAGAAAAGTATTCGGTTACGCAGGGTAAATTTCAAAAGCGCATAAACTGTTCGATATCATATACCAAATATCTAAGCGACATATTGCGAAACAAATATTTATCGCAAGAACAAAATTAGGCGGAAGAAAAAAAAAAATAATCAGAAGAAAAACAATAGGTCTTTCCACAGAAAAGTGGAAAGACCTTATAACGACTAATAGACTTCTATTTGCTCTCATGCTAAACTTTGTGTATCTTAAAATATCACTTTGCATCTGTGGGGGCATCAATTATGTCTCCCAGATGCACACAAATCTCAAATAAAGTACTACATTGACTTTGTTATACTATAGTTACTTCAGAGTGGAGTGAAGGGGCATCACTTTGTATAGTTTTTTTTTTTTATTTACAAGATGTCTGCAGTCATTTTCTTGGTGTTTCTGTGTGAAAAAATCTGGAAAGTTTTTATGGCCTTTATTATTAATCTAAAATTAAAATTAAAAGTTATTTTATTTGTTTCGAGTTGATAGAACATTATAACCTAGGAAGTACCACTTTTTGCTTTGTAGAAACCATATGTGAACTTGAAGACTGTGAATTTAGTGGGTTGTATCCTTGTGACAAATGCTGGCATCAAATGGCTAACAGATATAGTCGCTGGAGTAAAAACTTTGACAGAGGTAAGCTATCAGCAGTGCAAGGGTCTGGAAACGGTCATATTTGCCAGTCTTGTCCTAAACTGAAAGTATTTTGTCCTAAACGTGTAATTGGGATTTAGGTCAAACTTTTTTTTCAACAAGAATAATTTCGGTCATTTAGATGAGATCGAGTTTAAAAATTGCCATTTTGATTTGTTTTGTTATCAATTTAATTAAACTGCCACTCCAGTAAAGTGTTATAATCCTGAGGGCCATCCTAATAACTATATTAATGCCTCAGAGAAGTATTGGCTAATGATCACTTATCTCTTTACCTGTGTTTTCAATTCACACCTAGCTATTAATCACAAACTCCGAACTAATATTATAAAGAAATTCAAATTCCATACCAACTGTCTTCAATATTTGAATACTTTTCAGCTAAGACAATTGTCAATTATGATTTAAAATGATTTTGTAACTAACACGCATGCTATGTTAACTATGTAATACGCATGCTTGAAATTCTCTTTTGCAGATTAGACACTAAATCGTAAATTTAAAATGATTTGATGCTAAATAAAGCAAGTGCAACTATTTTCATTAATATTCTTACACTATTAAAGGTAAAATGTTAAAAAGCCGATGATTTCCTGTGAATTTGATAAACAAAACTAATTCGGGGAAATGAGTCCGCAATTGTTCATTTTAGTATTGTCTCATTACATCCGGTTTGAATTTCGACTTCAGAATCGAAAAAAACGTAAGTGATGACTGAGAAAACTATCATTTTGAGTCATTAAAATCATTTATTTTTAAACTGTTGCCTTCCGTTAATTGCTCTTGATTGATTTTAGGAAAGTGGTAGGATAAATCATGAAGTAAATGCGATGCAACAGTGTAACAAGTTCGTTGAAACTACGAGTAAGAGCATACTCATGCAGTAATGAGATTTTGACAATCTTTTTTTGAAAAGGAGCACCAACTTTTAAGTTATATGAAAATGACCGAAATTAGGAGAAAAAAATTTCCAGATCCTTGATCAGCACCATAACTAATATTTATAGTATGATACAGTTATTTTAAAGTTTTGTTTGTTGTGTATTTTATAAATATTCTATAAATAAATTTGTTTTCCTTGACCAGTATGTAAAATGAAACATCCTAACGCTTTGAAAAAATTGTTCATCAATACTACAGAGTTAATTGTCTGTTTGAAAATAACAGAGTAACTTCTATGCCTTCAATATGCATCATTTGCCTGTTGCAGTGTTGTAAAACTGTTTTATTGACCTGGATAGTTTCCATTGAGTTAAGTAGTAAAATGCCCTTTCTGACTTATTTTGTTTGACCTATGGCCATGCTGAGGTTGTGCAGAGTTCTGGCTTAGGATTTTTGAAGGCAAGTCCAGGGACTCATCATTTTTAGCCGTGATGAGTCCAATGTTCAGCAAGAAGAAAATATTTTATTGCAATATAATGTAATATTTTAGTCTCCATTTCCTAACAAAGCAATGAAATGAGATTACATTCAGATAACTTTTAAATTTTTGCTATAAAATGATGATATTTGTGTTTAACCGTCTTCAGTTTGTACAAAATATTTCAATTAGATGCATCTGTGGACTCACAATTTTATAAAATGGTGAGCCAAGACAGATTTTGATGAGTCAAGGACTCGCCTTAGTGAGAACTCTGGTAGTGTGTGAAAAAATATAACAATTTGAACTTAATATGGCTTTTTTTTCATGAATAACTAATATCAAATGTTTAATCTACTAAAATCTCCAACCATATATTATTGCCCAGTCATATTTCACTTGTTATTTCTATGCACTGAACAAAAAGACAACATGGCAGGCTATGCAAATAAAAATACCATATGACAGGCTATGCAAATAAAAAAGACCACATAGCATGCTATGAAAATAATAAGACCTCATGACAGGATATGCAAATAAAAAGACCACATGATAGGCTATACAAATAAAAGACCATATGATAGGCTATACAAATAAAAAGACCATGTGATAGGCAATGCAAATAAAAAGACCAGATGACAGGATATGCAAATAAAAAGACCACATAACAGGCTATGCAAATAAAAAGACCATGTGATAGGCTATGCAAATAAAAGGACCATGTGACAGGCTATGCAAATAAAAAGACCATGTGATAGGCAATGCAAATAAAAAGACCAGATGACAGGATTTGCAAATAAAAAGACCACATGACAGGCTATGCAAATAAAAAGACCACAAGATAGGCTATGCAAATAAAAAGACCATGTGGTAGGCTATGCAAATAAAAGGACCATGTGACAGGCTATGCAAATAAAAAGACCATGTGATAGGCAATGGAAATAAAAAGACCAGATGACAGGATATGCAAATAAAAAGACCACATGACAGGCTATGCAAATAAAAAAAAAAAACCACAAGATAGGCTATGCAAATAAAAAGACCATGGGATAGGCTATGCAAATAAAAGGACCATGTGACAGGCTATGCAAATAAAAAGAATAACTTGACAGGCTATTCAAATCGGGTATAGTTGAATATAACATTAGAAAATAGATAATAGTTTTGTGTAATGCTGTCTTGATTGAGCTATAGGAGTTTGTTATTTGCTGTAAAATTCTTGAAATATATTTTGTCTAAGTGCAGTTTAAATGAAGACTTTGTCATTCACATGTCTGTTTGATTTAAATAATTTAGGGTTGTCTGTGCACACTTACTGAAGAACAAAAAAGGAAACTATTTCAATTTTTAGTCTTTAAGTTTATAAATTGTGTTACAGATAAGATTGGACGGATGTACCAACTTGTCCGATGATGAACTATCATTGCTGTTGAAGAACATAGGAGCCCAATGTGAAGTTTATATGAGGGGAACTTCTGTCACTTATATGGCTTCACCAGAGGGCAGGAGAGTTACTGTTACAGGCTGTCCTATAATCAGTGCAGTAAAAAAAACAGGTATGAAAACAAAAACAAAATAGATAATTTAAACATTTTAAAATGTCCATGGGGGTTTTATGTACAAATGACTCATAGTCCTACAAAACCTTTAAATGGGCCTTCAAATTTATGTTAATATTTTTTGTTTGCATCTACATACTTTTACAACTTATACCCATGGTAAAATTGATTGTTTTGTTTTAAATTGTAGACAAAATTTCTCTTTCAAAATTTCTATTTAGGAGCCTCCATGGGGAAAATCCGCCGCAAATAGTGACAGTTGAAAGGTATGAAGAAATTGTGTTCTAAATTAAAAGGTTTTCAAAATCTATTTTATCATAAGATGCATTGACTTTGAATATTAACTGCATTCATTTTAACTGAAATGATTCTCGCTAAAATTTAAGTAATTCTGTTTAAAACCTTTGTAAACTATCCTGACTGGTAACAATGGACTGATCTATGAACCCATGCTTGTGAGTAACTATCCTGACTGGTCACAATGGACTGATCTATGAACCCATGCTTGTGAGTAACTATCCTGACTGGTTACAATGGACTGATCTATGAACCCATGCTTGTGAGTAACTATCCCGACTGGTTACAATGGACTGATCTATGAACCCATGCTTGTGAGTAACTATCCCGACTGGTTACAATGGACTGATCTATGAACCCATGCTTGTGAGTAACTATCTCGACTGGTTACAATGGACTGATCTATGAACCCATGCTTGTGAGTAACTATCCCGACTGGTTACAATGGACTGATCTATGAACCCATGCTTGTGAGTAACTATCCCGACTGGTTACAATGGACTGATCTATGAACCCATGCTTGTGAGTAACTATCCCGACTGGTTACAATGGACTGATCTATGAACCCATGCTTGTGAGTATATCATCAGCAATATTGAAACTTTTAAAACCTATTGATTCATTTTGTAATATGCTTGTTTATGACTAAGATAATTGGAAATTTCAGATAAAAAGTTAAAGAAAGTTAAAAGATATGGTAGGTCATTGTGTTACAGTGTTTGTGTTTGAATTCTGGTTCTTAAAATTTGGTTTTATGTAAAACCATTAGTGTTCAGAATGTTATAACATTTAACAAGAGTTAAACTCAGATTTTTTTTACTTAACCAAGAAGACAGACATGGATTGATTTTTAGCTAACTTTTCTAAATCTTGGCTATCGTTTTCCTCTGTTGTTATCGTTTGTATGGTGTAAACTATTTCAAACATCTGAAACTACTGACCCAATTCCAACTAAAGTTAAGATGAATCATCTCTAGGGTATCTATGACCAAAATTGTCAATTGACCCCTTGAACATGTTGAGGAAATACTGTCATTTAATGACAATTTCCCCAAATTGTTTATCATGTTTCAGAGCTTTAAAAAAATTTCTCTTCTGAAACTTAATATGATAGTTGACTGACATATATGTTAAGTGAATCAATATGTTTTACCTGTATCTAGAAACGTTTTAATTCTACATTTCAGAGGAGTTAAAAGTTGGACATGCTATTGTCATACCTCATGAAAGTGTGGAACACAGTTTTGTTGAGTTTGTCAAGACAAAGAAACCTGTTAAACGACTCCCATTCCACCATGAAACAGACGTAGAGGTCAACGATTGGTTGATGTCATTTACAGAAATGTCACTTGAACATGTAAGTAGATTAACAATCAGAGAATGTCATTTGAACATGTAAGTAGGTTAACAATCAGAGAATGTCATTTGAACATGTAAGTAGGTTAACAATCAGAGAATGTCATTTGAACTTGTAATTAGGTTAACGATCAGAGAATGTCATTTGAACATGTAAGTAGGTTAACAATCAGAGAATGTCATTTGAACTTGTAATTAGGTTAACGATCAGAGAATGTCATTTGAACTTGTAATTAGGTTAACAATCAGAGAATGTCATTTGAACATGTTAGTAGGTTAACAATCAGAGAATGTCATTTGAACATGTAAGTAGGTTAACGATCAGAGAATGTCATTTGAACATGTAAGTAGGTTAACGATCAGAGAATGTCATTTGAACTTGTAAGTAGGTTAACGATCAGAGAATGTCATTTGAACATGTAAGTAGGTTAACGATCAGAGAATGTCATTTGAACTTGTAAGTAGGTTAACGATCAGAGAATGTCATTTGAACATGTAAGTAGGTTAACGATCAGAGAATGTCATTTGAACATGTAAGTAGGGTAACGATCAGAGAATGTCATTTGAACATGTAAGTAGGGTAACGATCAGAGAATGTCATTTGAACATGTAAGAAGGTTAACGATCAGAGAATGTCATTTGAACTTGTAAGAAGGTTAACGATCAGAGAATGTCATTTGAACATGTAAGTAGGTTAACGATCAGAGAATGTCATTTGAACATGTAAGTAGGTTAACGATCAGAGAATGTCATTTGAACATGTAAGTAGGGTAACGATCAGAGAATGTCATTTGAACATGTAAGTAGGTTAACGATCAGAGAATGTCATTTGAACTTGTAAGTAGGTTAACGATCAGAGAATGTCATTTGAACATGTAAGTAGGTTAACGATCAGAGAATGTCATTTGAACTTGTAAGTAGGTTAACGATCAGAGAATGTCATTTGAACATGTAAGTAGGTTAACGATCAGAGAATGTCATTTGAACATGTAAGTTGGTTAATGATCAGAGAATGTCATTTGAAGGTAACAACTGAATGATGTCATTGGCAGGAATGTCACTTGAACATGCAGTGGTTTGTTAGCCCAAAATAGAAGGGCGCTGCACCCTGGGTGCCCTCAGTCATGTTCTACTGCCCTGACGCCCTTTTGAAAAAAAACTTGTGTCGTTTTGGTAATGTTTGTAAAATTGCCTTTTGTATAATCCAATTCTAATCAGAAAGTTAAAATACATTTATGACACCTGCTGATTGCCCCGAGGTTAATCATGTCAGTATAATCAATTACAGTGTATTAATCTTCAAAGGTGTTAATAACTAGATAATTAAGACAATGTACTTTGTTGTCGCAAGGATTTGTATAGTAACAAGCAGACAGTTGTTAATTAATGTCTATTTTTGCTCATATTGAAATAATTTGCGTATTTTAAACGTGTTGGAAATTAATTTTGGGAGTTACTTCACCTGTTTTAGCTTATTACAAAAAAATGCTTCGAAAATATCTTCTATCATTTTAAAAAGGAATGAAGTACAAATTGTATACAGACCTATATAAGAGTGATATCTTAAGTATCAAAACTTTCTTTTTACATACAGAAAAAAATAGATACACACAGAAACGTAGACAATTTTTTTTTTGAACAGTACCTTTCCTATCCGAAAAAAAGTGCCCTGCCCTTCACTGGCACCCTAACCCTTTCAATTTCTAGCTGGAGCACTGAACATGTAAGTAGGTTAACAATCAGAGAATGTCATTTGAACTTGTAATTAGGTTAATGATCAGATGATGTCATTGACAGAAATGGTAATATTGGCACCCTTTGAAGTATCTGTCTGCTTTAAATATCTTGAGTACTGCTTGTAATTCAGTGGTAATAATATATACAGTTGTTATGTCATGTCTAGAAGGTATGGCTATAACATATTGGGTATATTTTGTAGACCCTAAGTTCATGTTCACAAATCTATATAGAAAACTGTTTTTGTTAAGGTATCCAACATAGTGACATTAGCACCTTTTGTTAAGATATCCAACATAGTGACATTAGCACCTTTTGTTAAGATATCCAACATAGTGACATAAGCACCTTTTGTTAAGGTATCCAACATAGTGACATAAGCACCTTTTGTTAAGGTATCCAACATAGTGACATAAGCACCTTTTGTTAAGGTATCCAACATAGTGACATTAGCACCTTTTGTTAAGATATCCAACATAGTGACATTAGCACCTTTTGTTAAGATATCCAACATAGTGACATAAGCACCTTTTGTTAAGGTATCCAACATAGTGACATAAGCACCTTTTGTTAAGGTATCCAACATAGTGACATTAGCACCTTTTGTTAAGGTATCCAACATAGTGACATTAGCACCTTTTGTTAAGGTATCCAACATAGTGACATTAGCACCTTTTGTTAAGGTATTCAACATAGTGACATTAGCACCTTTTGTTAAGGTATCCAACATAGTGACATTAGCACCTTTTGTTAAGGTATCCAACATAGTGACATTAGCACCTTTTGTTAAGGTATCCAACATAGTGACATTAGCACCTTTTGTTAAGGTATCCAACATAGTGACATTAGCACCTTTTGTTAAGGTATCCAACACAGTGACATTAGCACCTTTTGTTAAGATATCCAACATAGTTACATAAGCACCTTTTGAAGTATTAGTTGTTATTCAGTATATATTTTGTTTTCTATTTTTAGCCTTTATTAGATTGCATGATTAATAGCCACCAAACCCAGATATTGATACCATTTGGAGAATTAGCTGTTATCAAAGAAATCAAGAAACATGTAACAGACACTATTGCAAGAACTATAACCAAGGTATATACATTATAAGCATGTGGTAGATGCATAAACCAAACATTAATTTTTGGAGTGACCACTTTGTTAATTATTTCCAATTGACAACCAATCAAAATAGAAAATTTTATAAAAATAAATGAAAATTTCTATAAAGTGCATTTAATGGATTTAAATATTTGGCAAAGGAATTAATATTAATTTAGGAAACATCCTGTTATGGGCAGTGGTTTGGACTTTGGACCCTATAGAACTTGGGAGTGGTTGTTTGATATCAATTTAAAAGGCACTTTATTAGACTTAACAAAACTTTAAGACAGCCATACACCTTATCGCTATTTGTCTGCCATTACTAGATATCACACGGGTTCCCCTAAAAATTTGATGTCATAACACAAAATATCTGACGCCACAATGGGAAAGTTATTGTTGTATGCGTCAAAATTTCAAGCGGCCGGGTCAGCCTGGATTAGCGATAAGGTGTAAAAACTTGAAGACAGCCATTCACATCACCTCTACATGTTGGTTGGATAATTCAGTTCAATTATTTCTTTTACTCCAAGCCTCAAAGTTAATCACAGAAAATTCAAGCTTATCCAAAATGAAATCCAAATTACACAAAACTATGACTCAATCTGAAACATATATTTTTTTCCATTTTATTTTCAGACTGCCTTTACAACGGATTATATGAAGAATTCAGGTGAAGTAGAGAAAACTAATCCAGTGATAGACATTGAAGTTGAAGATTTTCTGACAATACAAAATATTTGTAAACAACACTACACTGATGAGGGAGTATTAGGGTAAATTTATTATCTTATATATATTTCTACTGAAATTGTGCTATTTGTGCAGTCCAGTTCCATTGACCCTATATTCGTACAATCTATATATATAAACAATAAAAATACAGGTTACACATATTTTTACATCAATTACTTTAAATTCAAAATTTTGCATTATATTTCATTTGAAGTAGCTGTAAGAGTTGCAGTATTAGGTGAACAATCATAAATTTTCTAGAAATATGAATATTCTACCTAAAAATAAATTTCTTATTCAAGATAATGTAAGAGTTTTTGTCTTGCCTACAACGAAAGTGACATAGCAGTGTTTTCCTTTTTTCACTAAGGGAAGGTGGGTGTTTTAAAAAAATCACTTGCAACCGGGTGGTTTTTTTTAAATGTCCACCTGGTTTTTTTTTTTAATTTACTGTGGGTGCACGTGGGGGTCACAAAAATAAAGATTAGTATAATATTCACATTTAATGGAGTTGAACAAACATAAATAGACTTAGTCATATTAATTGTCAAATATTCTTTGATTTGACAATTAATATGACTACGTCTATTTATGTTTTGTATTGATTTTTTTCAACAATTTATCTCTTTTCTCTCTTCTTTCATTTACAATTTTATGTCCAGTTTCTTGCTTTTGTGCCGTATTTTTGGCTCATAGAACAGTAGTATCCTTCCTCTGTGACTATAAGCCATTTGAAGTCTTGCTCAGATTTGTTTTCACTTGTGTGTTTTTTCCGTTGTTTGGTTGATTTTTGTTCAATTTCCACAACTTCAACATTACTATCAATTTTATTTAACTTATTTGGTCTAGTATTTTCTTTATCATCATCGTCATCTGCCTTTCTTGTACCCCGATTGCTAAATGAAAACATTGAAATTTGACGATTGGACGCCATCTTTGTCAATGAAAACAAATCAGCGAGGCGCGATTAGTATTCAAATTTTAACGGTACAGAACCGAAAAAAATCCGTAATTTGAAAAAAAGCCGACCACCTCCTAAAATCGAAAGGTGGTCGGCTTTCAAAAGAAGGTGGTCAGCACACCCGGCTTAAATGCCGAATGGAAAACACTGCATAGGGATTACTATCAGGCTGGCAGTGGTGTAAACCATTTATATAAAGCTGTATATTTCAGAGTGTTAAACAACTGGATGCTTCATGCCTAGTATATAGATGCCTTAAGTTTCGCTCTGTTCATTGGCTATGTCCTCATTTTCAGTGTTCACTGCTTAAAAAGTTTTTTTAATGTGTGAATTCTTCACTTACCGGTTATTATGAGTAAGACTAAAAGTATATTTGGTATATTGGTTCAATTCAAAGTTTAACAATTTCATTTTTACTCAGGAGGTAGGGTCCTTGATAGATTAGAAAAAAGGTATAGATTGTGGTAGATAAAAAAACCTGAATGCTCCTTACAAAATGAAGAAAACCCAGGTTGATGTCAATTTGACAGTTTATTGCTTGTTCTTTATATTTTAACACTGCAATGATTTAGACATCTTAGAGTAATTACTTATATTTATGTTAATATATTGATTTTGACTTATTTACCATGTTATGACAATAGATATGTACAGGTTATCATACTGTTTCAACAGTAGGCAAATAACAACATGTCAAGTAATAATTGGACCATATCGAGCACTAGACTGGAAGAAGAAAAGTTTTGTTAAATTATATATCCTAATTCAAAGTAAAATAAACTAATTAATGGAAATCTTTATATATTTGACAGGAACTATTGTTATAAGGCTGAATTGCTTGGCTGTTTTGTCTCTAGAACGACTTTAACAAGGTCAAATTATTACTTTGAATGTGAATTGGTTAATGTGAAGGTTATCAGCCCAGACGGAACAACAGTCAAAGTTGAGGATTCAGAAGATGATGATGATAGCGAGAATGAGAGTGAATCCAAATCAGGCATTCTTATTGGCTGTCTGTTTAACCAGTTATTTAGCAGTATTAATCCGCTAGATGTTGATGTTGACAAAGGTGGTGAAGTTTCAACGTAAGTTTGTTGACCTACTTATATGTTTTTCATAACTCCACTAATTAGTCTTTCTACATGTTCCATATGTACGAGGAAAACAGATATCAGAATGAGAGTTTTACGAAAATACAGAAACTTAGGTGAATTTTCTGTTGGTTTATTCTGACTTTCATATAATGGTTGTACAAGAACAAACTGAACAATAGACTTGTTCATTATTACCAAGTTTTGACTACAGAGTTTGGCAAAGTGTATTATCTGGACTCCAAGACTTGACTTGAGAAAGCTGTAGCCTTTTTGTCGTAGATTTAGCAAAAATGAGATCCTAGACCATTATAGAAAGTATCTAAAACCATCATACTTAATGTCATTTCTTTTGCTTACACAACTTTGTAACTGTCTGTGTTTTATTTGTGTTTTAAATAAATTTTTCAGATTTGATTTTACTAAATGTAAGAAGTTTGGATTTGGTATCAAAGGTGAATGGCTATCAGAGTACATACCAAGTAAAACTGCACAATTCTTTGCTACTTGTGATGGAATAGAGGTATGGTTAAACAGGAAATAGTTTCTAATTACTTTTACTCATAGATGTTTTAACACAGTGAACTGATGTAAAATTAATCTTGCATCATGGTTATTTAATTCTCTGGAAAATTTGCAATTGTCTCTTTACATCATTGCATTGGTTGAATTTCTATTGTATAGAACATTTTAAATCAATTACAACCTTTTGGTGTATGCTTACAAAAATATTACCAAAAACGCATTAGATTCTGAAAGGAAGAATTGTACTCAATGTAGTATACAAAGTTTGAAATTATCTTTCTAAATTGGTTTAAAAGGCGGTATGGGGATTTAAGACCAAACAAAATTATTGATTTATTTGCATTTCAGATGTCAAAAATACACAAAGGTAGCATTAAATCATTGTTTGTTTTTTCTACATTGTCTAGAGGTATAGAGGGAGGGTTGAGATCTCAAAAAACTTGTTAAACCCTGTCGTATTTCGCACCTGTCCCAAGTCAGGAGCCTCTGGCCTTTGTTAGTCTTGTATGATTTTTAATTTTAGTTTCTTGTGTTAAATTCAGAGTTTAGAATGACGTTCATTATCATTGAACTAGTAAGGTAGCAATACACAGTTAGGAGTTTAGTTTCGCATTTTGGCCCCGGTGAATTTTTCAAATAGGAAAGTTATTGTGTAATAAAATTCATTTTTAGAAAGCTGATTGCTAACTTAGCCTTCAAAGATGGTTTATAAGAGCATCAAGATTATGTTTTACATGTTTTATGGGCTATTTTCTGTTTGACAATCCGTATTTTCATAGCTAGACCGGCTATTGGTCCAGAACTTTTTGACGCAATTTTACAAAAAAATGAGACGAAAGACATATGATTTTCATTGGATTTGCTGAATGATGTGTGTACACAGTTTCAGAAAAGGTATTACTTCAAGCGATTGAAATTCTACTTTTAGCCAAATTTTGGGGAAATATGTGACATCTTTTCCCCCCTTTTTGCAATATTTTATAACAAATAAATGCAGATTGTTGCCATGGATACACCCAAAAGAAATTATATTTTACCACTTTATATACTGGATATAAAATCTATGGAAGATTCTGATTACATACATATGCACATATATGACACAAACAGTAAGCTTGATATTGCAAGAAAGCAATGAAAAGGGGATGGTAAAATCTATAAGGGCAAATTTTAATATTTTTTCCTAACTGTTTATTGCTACCTTATGGCATACTTACCAAGCTCAGAATTGTATAATTTAAGACTTTTCATGCCACAAATCTATTGATATTTAGATTCTAAATCAACTTCTGAGGAAATTAAGTGTTTAAGAATGACAATATATGTCAATTTTATTGTTTACAGTCCTTAGCAACCAAAATTAGACATTTTGACACAAGGCTTATATTTGTACTCTATCGGCTTAACCCTTGCTTCTGATGAACTGGGCTGTATGTAGTAGCCTAAGTATTGAACGTGTTGGTTTTTTTCTTGCGAATATATCAAATTATTGTTTTTATCAAGATTTCATGTTACATTTTGGCATATATTAAATGTAAAGTTAAATCAGATGCAAGAAATTGATTCCCTATCACCAAGTCTTTAATCAAGTCTTTGCTATGCAATAGGCATATAAAAATTAACATTTTGATGCTTGAAATTGCTAAATTTTGTACAATTTTGCATCATCAGAGATCTTATTAAGATTTTCTGCATAAAAAAACTGACACAAGAGGTATAGTTTTTTAAGATTTTGCCAAAAATTGAGGTAGAGACAAGATTTTACACTTTGACTTGGCACCTTTCTTTAAATCAGTTTTTGTCGCGTTTCAGTGTCAACTGCTAACCTTCATAAAATATTCATTACTCAACCAATTTTTGAAAATAAAAGGCCATTTTACTCGATTTAGCTAGCAGAACACAGCAAATAAGTTAAAAGGGAGAATTTGAAAAAAATATTTACTATTAAGGTAGCAATACACAGTTAGGAGTTTAGTTTCGCATTTTGGCCCCGGTGAATTTTTCAAATAGGAAAGTTATTGTGTAATAAAATTCATTTTTAGAAAGCTGATTGCTAACTTAGCCTTCAAAGATGGTTTATAAGAGCATCAAGATTATGTTTTACATGTTTTATGGGCTATTTTCTGTTTGACAATCCGTATTTTCATAGCTAGACCGGCTATTGGTCCAGAAATTAATGTAATGTTTACAAACACTTTTTTTCTACACGAACTTTTTGACGCAATTTTACAAAAAAATGAGACGAAAGACATATGATTTTCATTGGATTTGCTGAATGATGTGTGTACACAGTTTCAGAAAAGGTATTACTTCAAGCGATTGAAATTCTACTTTTAGCCAAATTTTGGGGAAATATGTGACATCTTTTCCCCCCTTTTTGCAATATTTTATAACAAATAAATGCAGATTGTTGCCATGGATACACCCAAAAGAAATTATATTTTACCACTTTATATACTGGATATAAAATCTATGGAAGATTCTGATTACATACATATGCACATATATGACACAAACAGTAAGCTTGATATTGCAAGAAAGCAATGAAAAGGGGATGGTAAAATCTATAAGGGCAAATTTTAATATTTTTTCCTAACTGTTTATTGCTACCTAAACATATTTGTTTAGGGGCCAGCTGAAGGACATCTCCGGTTGCGGGAGTTTCTCGCTGCATTGAAGATCCATTGGTGGCCTTCTGCTGTTGTCTGCTCTATGGTCTGGTTGTTAATCTTTGACACATTCCCCATTTCCATTCTCAATTTTATTATTCAATATGTTATATGTTAGATTATATAGACCTCGTACTTCATCCTGTGTCAATATATCTGAACAGATCAATATAACATATTAAATTTGTCAATTGATAAATATAGACTCTTGTTGCTTCGGCTTGATGAATATTGTTGTTTTTTCCAGAACAATAAAGACCTAACAGGGACATCAGTACCAGAAGAAATGTTATACCCATTAATAGCAGTGATTGGAGAGAAAAACAATTCAGGAAACGTTAAGATCTCTAACTTGGCCAAACCTCCAGAGGTGTGTTAGATGTATATTAATTATCAGTTACTACCACCAAGTAAATAAGATTGATTATGTTTGTAAATATTGTGTTTGATGTGATCATATTAAGGAGGTTGGATCACATTCATAGTTTTCTCACATCTGTCTTTTATACATATTTGGTACCTAACACTACAGGGAGATAACTCTGTAAAATCAGCTGAACGTTTTAAGTGTTTGTCAAATTGCTATATATTCAGTGTATTTTTTCTGATAAAATGGTTGGTTCAAATCATTTGAAATTTTTATATTTTTGTCAAAGAGTCAAAGTAAATACTTAGTCCAAATTTTATGAAAATTAAATGAGGCAAACTAATTTTAGTAAAGGTGTTGGGTACCACCTCAAAGTCATAAGAAACGAGGGACCGGTGAAAAATAATGTTCTTCCAATTCTTGAACCAATGCATACAAACATCATAAACTTAGTCTTCTGTGCACGGACTTATCATTCTTTTCGTGTAAATTTCGTATAATCATCATTTTTTTTTTCAATCAGTCAGTGTTGTTGTAAAAATATGGCAGGTAATTAAAGAAATCAACAATCGACAAAAAATCAACAAAAAAGCACGTAAATTGAGCATGTGTTTAACATGTAAATTCAGATAGTAGTTTATTTAAAGGACATCCATGCATATTGTGATCACCTGATTTTTACGAGATGGGTCACACTGAGGTCACATTGCATACGGAAAATATGTCGGGGGGGAATTGCTTCCTGGAAGGAAGCAATTAAAATAAAGTAAACTTCTTCTAAATATGAATAAATTAAAGAATTTTCTTCAGAAAAAAGTATATGTACATAAGTTTTATAATGAAAACTATCCATTGAGTTATAAAAAAACATATGCATTATTTTTTTTGGATTTGAGGTTTCTTATGACTTTAAGTTGAAATTTAATCCGTTTCTTGGTATAAAAGCAATATTTTGAGTTTTTATTGTGGAGCAAACTTGTTACAATGTCATGATATACATGTATTGCTAGAATTATTTAGCTACAAGCAATTGTAAAGACGTATTCATGTCATGTTTCTTTTGTAGAACTTGACTAGAAAATATGCCAAAGAGAATCGCTGGATCAGTACAGGGTACTCTGAAAACATACTCATTGATAATTATGGGGTTATGTGGTGAGTATTAAAGAGAATCGCTGAATCAGTACAGGGTACTCTGAAAACATACTCATTGATAATTATGGGGTTATGTGGTGAGTATTAAAGAGAATCGCTGGCTCATAACAGGGTACTCTAAAAACATACTCATTGATAATTATGGGATTATGTGGTGAGTATTAAAGACAATCGCTGGCTCATAACAGGGTACTCTGAAAACATACTCATTGATAATTATGGGGTTATGTGGTGAGTATTAAAGAGAATCGCTGGCTCATAACAGGGTACTCTGAAAACATACTCATTGATAATAATGGAGTTATGTGATTAGCTATGTGTGCCTTTGCAAAAGTTGATAAGGGCAAATAGGATCATATAAATTATTTTGGCAGAAATCAGTTTACAATAAGGAACTTTACCAAAGCATTTGAAAATTTGAAATGTTGCTAAGGACCACTTTTAAAATACTGATTATAAGTCATTTTCATTGATCAGCCAAATGTAAGACCCATGCAGGCTACCACAGTTCTCTCGACCATCGAGGCCGGCAAATTATATGCTCGGTAAAATTTTTAGGGATTTGAATTTTTCATCGAGGAGCAGCACAAAAGGAGACATGTAAAATGAACAGACAAATGAAATTAATATTTGTAGTGTAAGGAACGACCTCAAAAAATCAATGAAGGATAAGAAACTTAGTTTGAATAGTTTGGGGTGGGCGGTGTCAAAATTGCTACAAGTTTTGTTTAATTGACATCGATTTTATATATCTCCTTATTGGTCAATCAATTTTTCAGAAATTAAGTTAAGAGGGAGGAAAGGGGTAGGGCTTAGTGAAAAAAACTATATGAATTAAGTTTTTTATTCTACATTGAACTTTTGATGTCGTTCCTAATTATTTCTACATATACATGTATTTCTGATTCTAATTTTGTAAATTTATAATATTTTGTAGCAATAGCTCACCCAATGAAGATGAAGGAATGTTTATATCTATGGAGGCTATTACTCAAGAATTTAGTATTAAAGTACTGGACAAAGGGAACTTTGGGAAAATAAAAATTGCTTTGTCTAAGGAAAAAGAAAAAGATAAAGAGATGCAAAAAAGTGAGAGCTGGATATACCAGGGAGTAACAGGAGAGTGAGTATTGATTATTTATAAGTAAAATCAGAAAATATACTTTTTTCAGTTAGGAGAATTTGATTTAAAAGTAGATGTTTGATAGTTTTTATAGGCCCGTTTACGGGATATATTATGGTATACCATTGCCCGTCTATTTGTCTGTCCGTCTGTCGTCAATATGTTGGGCATTAACGTAACAATGTATTAACCAATTTGCATCATACTTTAGTGAATGGTTTATATATATATTGATGTGAGCTCCCTTTAAACTAAGTGTTACCCTTCAGCATAGGTCGTCCTGTCTTTCTGTCCCTCTCACATTTGTTTCAAATCATGAGCAGAGGCATTCTGGTCCTCAGACACATTCTTCTGTATTCTTAAATTTATTTGGTATAAAAAAAGATGTAGTATATAAAAAAGATGTAGTATATAAAAAAGATGTAGTATATAAAAAAGATGTAGTATGATTGCCAATGAGACAAATCTTCACTAAAGACCAAATAACACAGAAATTAACAACTATAGGTCACTGTATGGTCTTCAACAATGAGCAAAGCCCAAACCACATTGTCAGCTATAAACATGATAAAAGGCCCAAAAATGACAAATGTAAAACAATTCAAACAAAAAAACTAACAGCCTAATGTACAAAATAATGAACGAAAACAAATATGTTACACAGCATCTGAGAGTACTCACAGTTACTAACAGCTAGTTCAAAGCCAATAACAACTAATAAAAAAAAAAGTAATTTTGACTGAAGTAATATTAATTTTGTTTTGTTATGGAAATATTTTACTGATTGTTTTCTTTTTATTGTACTTGTTGTTAAAGACAAATATAACAAAATTAAGATTTATGTGAAACAGCTCATCAATTTTAGACGTGACTGTTTAATTTGTTTTTTTTCTTCTGAATTTTTCAGAGTTATTTCTGAGAAGAGACCAAAGTATCTAGAAGATCCCGGTCGTGTAGAAACTGGTGATATTCTTACAGTCAAGTTTGAAAATAAAGATGGAGAAAAGGTTGTTTTGTATAAAAACGGAAAAGAAGTAAGTTATGTTACGTTTTCTCCGGTCATTTTGGCTTCCTCACCTAATAAAAACTAGCCCTTACGAAATAGCCCAAAAGCAATGCTTGAAAGTGGTGTTAAAAGACAGAAAATCAAATCAAAGTTATGTTACTTCAGTGCTGATCAGCCAAGTAATACTGTCACCATTTTAAGCCTCAGTTTTATATTGAAGCTTATGGGAAAGACGTAGACAAATACTCTTAAAGTTAGGGTAGGATTATTCCATCTGTCAGTCTGTTGTTCATGTGCCTTTTTGTTGCACTTTCTTCTTATCAGGTCAATATTACGATACATGATTATAGTCAATTGTAAGTATAAATCTACCTAAACGCTACATAAATGATGATGAAACATTACTCAAGTGTTATAGGCATTTTCATGTTAATTATTTATTATGTTTGTGTATATTGGGATGATGTTAGCTGCATTGGTTCGGGGGCGTATGAAAGGACATAGAAATACTTTTCTCTAATTCTATGGAAAAATATCCCTTTCTGAACCCATTGTATAAAAAAATTTAATCAATGTGTGGTGGCCGGTGATCTCAGAAGACTATTGGCTGAGTCAAAAGGTCAAAACCTTTTCAGCTCCCTGATTCTAACAGGTGTTAATGAAATTGACAACTTCATGGAAAGTGGAAGGACTCAAAGGGGATTTTGGTTTAGAAAAAAAGGAAAATTTATCTTTTAATCATTAGAGAAACAGATTATTACATAGTAATGCCTGGATTATCAGATTTATCCAATCTCGATAGTTAAATTATAAATTTTTTAATCCTCGACGAGGCTCGGACTTTAAAAATTGATAATTTAACTATCTCGATGGATAAATCCGATAAACCACTTGTATCAATGTAATAATCTATGTTTATCCTGCAATCAGCCTTGTATTGTACAAATAACAGGTACACAAATAAATTTATGCTTTATTTGTACTTGTATAAAAAAAAGTCTCCTGTTATCCCACTTCCATGTTGAGCTAGCAGTAATGTGGATATTTCTTTTTCCTTACCAGTTCATTTTGGGCCCTCTGCAGTACGGCTTTACACTATGTCGATTTCTTTGAAAAATTAGTGACCATGATTTAGATTTTAAAATAACTAAAGCTTCAATTGTTGGGAGTTAATTTAAGGATAAAAACTATATATGTACATTGTCTGGAAATATGAAAATTTTTGTATGAGCTTTAGAACAGTGACAAAAAGCTAGGCAGCAAGTACAAATAAATTTTACAATGTATATATATTGCATATGGATCTGTTCTTCCATCTGTCCATCTAGCAATGAAACACTCTCACATGTTCAATTTGCACCAGATTTTTATGAAATTCAAAACTAAGGTTTATATTGGCAATGAATTTGTCAAGATTGAAAATCATTGCTTTCAAGAGATTTATGTCCCTTGGAAGTATAAACTAAATGAAAAATTCATTGTAAGTGCTCTCTCACTTATACAATTATTGCCAGTTTTTTTTAATAGTTTTTATCAAAGGTATATATTAACAATGGGCCATTCCAGTTAATATCTGCTAAAGGGGGATGGATGGTCCTTTCTGAGGGGTGTAAAATTTATACATCTTAGGGGTGAAATTTTGGGTTTTTTTCATCTGACAGGTACACATATACACAAAAAACTTCTGAGGGTCTTGGCAGCAGTAAATAATTAAAAATTATTACATCTTAGGGGTCACAAAAATGCCTATGTCAGATCTGATGGGTGCTTTGAATGTAGACAGTTTCATATCATGCATTATCTGGTATTGTTTTTAAAATTCTGATGGGTACAATCCTTGCAGTAAATAATTCTGATAGGTCATTTTTTCCATGAAAGCCCATCCACCCAACATGAACAGGAACTCTTCATCTGATGGGTCTTAATTTTTTTATATCTGATAGGTAGTTTTTCGTGATGTTTTTTTCTGATACGTATAAAAAGAAATCTCCCCATCCATCCCCACCTGTCAGAAATTAACTGGAATGGCCCAATGTCTGGTACAAGTTTGAAAATCATGCCTATTTACTATTTTTAAAAGAGTTATGCCCCTTAGATATATTGATTATAAGGAAAATTGCATTGATATGGCTTTCCCTTGTTTAATTATTAAGTCTCCAAATCAAAGTTTGGAGACTTATTGTTTTTGGTCAGTTCTTATTATTATGTCACCCGATCGACAATGTCGGGTGACATATTGCTTTTCCTCTGTTTCTTTTTCTGTATTATTATTATTATACTTCCACCTAATTTTGTCCGCCCGCTTTCTCAGAGCCAAAAGTACCTATCCGAATGATGGTGCACTATAACAAGGAACCCTGACTCCCCAGAGTCTGTGCAACTTTGGAACTAAAAAATGGCTGCCATCACCATGGAAACGGAAAAATGGTGAAAAAATATAATTTTGGAGTTCCTTGAATTATTTGAGAATGCTTAAGCTTAAAATCTTTAGATTTTAATACACTGTAGGTGCCCACTATATACTGCTTTGGGATGATTTTGGCAATCCTTGGAACTACTATGTTGCCATGGAAACTACACCAAAAATTTCAAAAATATGAAAATGCTCCAATTTTTTTGAAACTTTAGCATAACGATGAGCAACTTTGGTAGATGTGGAATTTGGCGTTGGAATTTCCAAAATGTCTGCCGTTTCCATGGAAACAATGCAAAAAGGTCAAAATGCTCCAAAAACTTCCGGTTTGGTGAATAACTTTGGTATGCTTGAACTTAAAATCATCAAATTTTTATGCAATATAGTTGTCCACTATATACAGGTTTTGAATGATTTTGACAATCATTGGAACTACTATGTTACCATGGATACAGGAGCAAAAAATTCAGAATGCTTCAAAACTGATGAAACTTGATATGATTGTTGACTATCAAGTCTACATATGACTTTTGAAGTTGGAATTTCCAAATTGGCCACGGTTGCCATGGAAAATGCAAAAATGTCAAAAATTCTCAAAATGGTTTGAACTTAATGAAATTTGATATTATTGGTAACTGACAAGTAAAGATGAGACTTTTGACCTTGAAATTTTTCAAAATGGCTGCTGTTGCCATGGAAACGGTATAAATGTCAAATACTTTAAAATGCTCTGAATATACTGAAAATTTACAAAAAGATGAAGAGCCATGCATATTTGTGCATTTACTGTTAAACAAGCTTGAAATGGCTGCCGCTTAGTGGCAATAGGGGGAAGGGTGACATCCGCTATTGCTTGCAATGGCAATTCTAGTTTTTATTATTCTTCCTCTTCTTCCTCTTCTTCCTCTTCTTCTTCCGCCACTTTAAAAATGAACTTGTCCGGAGCGGTTCTCCTAAACGGCTTGTCAGATTTACTTAGAATTTTACAATATGTTAGACTAACATGTCTAGGTGAGCCATCAATGTTTCGTTTGTGCATTGGGGTCTATTAAGGGGTATTTTGGGTGGTAGAAAGGAGGGAGGGGTTTACTATAGAACTCTATGGGATTTTATTTTCTAAAATTTTCAAATGAATATAACTTGAAAACTGTAAGTGATAGATACATGCAGTCTTCAGAAATGATTATAGGACAATAAAACAAATCACATGAAATATAGGGGGAGTCCCGGGGGGGGTCATCCCCACCTCCTTCAATTTGAGAATATGCTTTTATCTTGTAAACGGTCCAGATCCCCAACCCTAAACCATATATATTCTTGTAGGGGACAATAAAACAAATGAAATGAAATAAAAGTGATGTCCCTAGGGGCTCACCCCACCCCCTCTTGTTTGAAAACTTGTAAACGGTCAACATCCCCACCCCTAAACCATATTTATTCTTGTATGGGACAATAAACTAATCAAATGAAGTTAAATGGAAGTTCCTGGGGGTCACCCCCACCCCGTTCAATTTGAGAATGTACTATTATCTTGTAAACGGTCCAGATCCCCACCCCTAAACCATATATATTCTTGTAGGGGACAATAAAACAAATGAAATGAAATAAAAGGGAAGTCCAGAGGGAGTCACCCCACCCCCACTTGTTTGAAAACTTGTAAACGGTCAACATCCCCACCCCTAAACCATATGTATACTTGTATGGGACAATAAAGCTAATCAAATGAAATTAAAGGGAAGTTCCTTGGGGTTGCCCCCACCCCGTTCAATTTGAGAATGTGCTATTATTTTGTAAATGGTCCAGATCCCCACCCCTAAACCATATTTATTCTTGTAGGGGACAATAAAACAAATGAAATGAAATAAAAGGGAAGTCCAGAGGGGGTCACCCCACCCCCTCTTGTTTGAAAACTTGTAAACGGTCAACATCCCCACCCCTAAACCACATATATTCTTGTATGGGACAATAAAACAAATCAAATGAAATGTAGGAAAAGTCTCTGGGGGTTACCACCACCCCCTCCTGTTTGAATACTTGTAAATGGTGGAGATCCCCACCCGTAAGCCATATATATTCTTGTATTGGACAACAAATCAAATCAAATGAACATGGGACCATATAAATGGTGAGTTATGGGAGCTTTGTTTGGGAGACTTCGTAACAGCATCCTGTTACAATTACTTCTTGTTCTTGATAATTTTTTATGTAATTTTTCATGTTTATATGAGCAATGTCTCAGACAAACTATTATCAGTGTTGATCAACTATTACTTTTAAAGTTATGCCCCTTTGAAATATTATTTATATATTGAAAATTGCGTTGTAAGCACTTTCAAGACTTGATATTTTTAAATTTTAAATAAACAAAAAAAAGAACTTCTTATCCTTTTATGAGCCTTTATCTAAAATCATCTTACATTAAGTTTAAAAGTTTATGTGTTACTACTTCTTATTGCATAGAGACACCTTTTAAAATACCATATAACATGTTTTGTTTCAGATTGTAGAAACAGCTTTCACACCAGATAAAGATGACAACAGGAGTATTGTCAAGTTATACATATTTCTGTCAGAAGTCAAGAGTAAAGTTCAATTGCTGAACTACAGGCCAAAGTACAGGGGACCTGTAAGTTGATTTTCTACCATACCTCTAAAACTTTAGGTGAGGTCAACTGGAATATAAGAACATATAGTTCCTTGTGGACTATTTTAATTTATTTGGAGATATCAGTAATATGGTTAATATTAAACCTAAGATCTGCAATTTAACAAAAAAATTGTTACCCTACATAGATTCTATTTTTAAAGTTCGACAGGTTGACATGGTGATATTTTAAAATATTGTCTACCTACAAAGGTTGACAGGTTGAAAAGTTGACATCATAAAACATTGTCTGCTTACAAAGGTCAACAGGTGGACAAGTTGACATCATAAAATATTGTCTACCTACAAAGTTCGACAGGTTGATAAGTTGATATTGTAAAATATGGTTTACCTACAAAGGTCGACAAGTTGATATTGCAAAATATTGTTTTGACTAGTATATATTTGTTTAGGGGCCAGCTGAAGGACGCCTCCAGGTGCGGGAATTTCTCGCTACATTGAAGACCTGTTAGTGACCCTCTGCTGTTGTTTTTTTATTTGGTCGGGTTGTTGTCTCTTTGACACATTCCCCATTTCCATTCTCAATTTTATTTACCTACAAAGGTCGACAGGTTGACAGCTGATATTGTAAAATATAGTCTAACTACAAAGGTCGACAGGTTGACAAGTTGACATCACAAAACATTGTCTATCTACAAATGTTCAGGTCTGCTAGTTCATAAGTTGACAATATGAAATATTTAATATTTCATCTCACAGGATTATGTTTTATTGTTCTATTTTTTTTTTGTCAACTTGTCAACCGTATTGGTACATTTATACCTCAGCTCAAATGGAGTGGGCATAAAATTTTACCTCAATACATCAGTCTGTTTGTCCTTCTGTACATATGTCAATTGTCAAAATTAGTGTCTGATTTTTTCACTTAAGTGTGCCTCAACCAATGATAATGAAACTTACACACAATTGATTATTATCATTTAGCACAGAACAAATTCAAAAATGTGTTGCATCATTTTCACAGATCTCTTTTAAATGGACAAATTGGCAAATTTAATTGTTCAGCAATCTATATTTTAAAAATTTGCCTCTACCAAAAATTAGTATATTTATACACAATACTTATTAACACACTGATCAAACTTAAATGTGGGGGTTGTCATTTTCTGATCATGAGTTATGCCCCTTTATAAATAAAAAATTTCAGAATTTATCATTTATTTACAAGCAGGTTCATCTATTTACCATGGACACATTCTTCTTTTATTAACTTACTTGGTTTTTGAATTGTCAACTTGTCAACATGGTAACTGGTATTTTCCATTTTATGAAACTGTCATCCTTTCAACCTTTTGACCTGTCATGGAAAAAAATCGTAAGAAGATGATAAAAAATTGTTACCATACATATTTTTTTTGACAGGTGCTTTTTCCAGAATCATTAACAGTAGGAAGATTACACAACATGATAGTATTTGATGATGGGAAGATTGTTACTCCAATACCGTAAGTCATGTTATCTCATAATGGTTATATATGTATGGGAAGCTTGTTACTCCAATACTGTAAGTCATGTTATGTCATAGTGGTTATAAATGTATGGGAAGCTTGTTACTCAAAAACTGTAAGTCATGTTATGTCATAGTGGTTATAAATGTATGGGAAGCTTGTTACTCCAATACTGTAAGTCATGTTATGTCATAGTGGTTATAAATGTATGGGAAGCTTGTTACTCCAATACTGTAAGTCATGTTATGTCATAGTGGTTATAAATGTATGGGAAGCTTGTTACTCAAATACTGTAAGTCATGTTATGTCATAGTGGTTATAAATGTATGGGAAGCTTGTTACTCCAATACTGTAAGTCATGTTATGTCATAGTGGTTATAAATGTATGGGAAGCTTGTTACTCCAATACTGTAAGTCATGTTATGTCAGTGGTTATAAATGTATGGGAAGCTTGTTACTCCAATACTGTAAGTCTTGTTATGTCATAGTGGTTATAAATGTACGGGAAGCTTGTTACTCAAATACTTTAAGTCATGTTATGTCATAGTGGTTATAAATGTATGGGAAGCTTGTTACTCCAATACCGTAAGTCATGTTATGTCATAGTGGTTATAAATGTACGGGAAGCTTGTTACTCAAATACTGTAAGTCATGTTATGTCATAGTGGTTATTAATGTATGGGAAGCTTGTTACTCCAATACTGTAAGTCATGTTATGTCATAGTGGTTATAAATGTATGAGAAGCTTGTTACTCCAATACCGTAAGTCATGTTATGTCATAGTGGTTATAAATGTATGGGAAGCTTGTTACTCCAATACTGTTAGTCATGATATGTCATAGTTGTTATATATGTATGGGAAGCTTGTTACTCCAATACTGTAAGTTATGTTATGTCATAGTGGTTATAAATGTATGGGAAGCTTGTTACTCCAATACCGTAAGTCATGTTATGTCATAGTGGTTATAAATGTATGGGAAGCTTGTTACTCCAATACCGTAAGTCATGATATGTCATAGTGGTTATAAATGTACGGGAAGCTTGTTACTCCAATACCGTAAGTCATGTTATGTCATAGTGGTTATAAATGTATGGGAAGCTTGTTACTCCAATACTGTAAGTCTTGTTATGTCATAGTGGTTATAAATGTACGGGAAGCTTGTTACTCAAATACTTTAAGTCATGTTATGTCATAGTGGTTATAAATGTATGGGAAGCTTGTTACTCCAATACCGTAAGTCATGTTATGTCATAGTGGTTATAAATGTACGGGAAGCTTGTTACTCAAATACTGTAAGTCATGTTATGTCATAGTGGTTATTAATGTATGGGAAGCTTGTTACTCCAATACTGTAAGTCATGTTATGTCATAGTGGTTATAAATGTATGAGAAGCTTGTTACTCCAATACCGTAAGTCATGTTATGTCATAGTGGTTATAAATGTATGGGAAGCTTGTTACTCAAATACTGTAAGTCATGTTATGTCATAGTGGTTATAAATGTATGGGAAGCTTGTTACTCCAATACTGTAAGTCATGTTATGTCATAGTGGTTATAAATGTATGGGAAGCTTGTTACTCCAATACTGTAAGTCATGTTATGTCATAGTGGTTATAAATGTATGGGAAGCTTGTTACTCAAAAACTGTAAGTCATGTTATGTCATAGTGGTTATTAATGTATGGGAAGCTTGTTACTCCAATACTGTAAGTCATGTTATGTCATAGTGGTTATAAATGTATGAGAAGCTTGTTACTCCAATACCGTAAGTCATGTTATGTCATAGTGGTTATAAATGTATGGGAAGCTTGTTACTCCAATACTGTTAGTCATGATATGTCATAGTTGTTATATATGTATGGGAAGCTTGTTACTCCAATACTGTAAGTTATGTTATGTCATAGTGGTTATAAATGTATGGGAAGCTTGTTACTCCAATACCGTAAGTCATGTTATGTCATAGTGGTTATAAATGTATGGGAAGCTTGTTACTCCAATACCGTAAGTCATGATATGTTATAGTGGTTATAAATGTACGGGAAGCTTGTTACTCCAATACCGTAAGTCATGTTATGTCATAGTGGTTATAAATGTATGGGAAGCTTGTTACTCCAATACTGTAAGTCTTGTTATGTCATAGTGGTTATAAATGTACGGGAAGCTTGTTACTCAAATACTTTAAGTCATGTTATGTCATAGTGGTTATAAATGTATGGGAAGCTTGTTACTCCAATACCGTAAGTCATGTTATGTCATAGTGGTTATAAATGTACGGGAAGCTTGTTACTCAAATACTGTAAGTCATGTTATGTCATAGTGGTTATTAATGTATGGGAAGCTTGTTACTCCAATACTGTAAGTCATGTTATGTCATAGTGGTTATAAATGTATGAGAAGCTTGTTACTCCAATACCGTAAGTCATGTTATGTCATAGTGGTTATAAATGTATGGGAAGCTTGTTACTCCAATACTGTTAGTCATGATATGTCATAGTTGTTATATATGTATGGGAAGCTTGTTACTCCAATACTGTAAGTCATGTTATGTCATAGTGGTTATAAATGTATGGGAAGCTTGTTACTCCAATACTGTAAGTTATGTTATGTCATAGTGGTTATAAATGTATGGGAAGCTTGTTACTTCAATACTGTAAGTCATGTCATATCATAGTGGTTATAAATGTATGGGAAGCTTGTTACTTCAATACTGTAAGTCATGTTATGTCATAGTGGTTATAAATGTATGGGAAGCTTGTTACTCCAATACCGTAAGTCATGTTATGTCATAGTGGTTATAAATGTATGGGAAGCTTGTTACTTCAATACTGTAAGTCATTTTATGTCATAGTGGTTATTAATGTATGGGAATCTTGTTATTCCAATACTGTAAGTGCTGTTATGTTATATCTGTTATAAATGTATGGGAAGCATGTTATTCCAATACTGTAAGATGTGCCATGTTGCAGGAGTTATAAATTTAAGGGAAGCTTGTTCTTTCAATACAGTAAGTTTTGCTATGTTATAGTGGTTATAAATTGTACAGCTGCACCTAAAATGCATGTACAGATGGTAGTCTTGCAATGTGGACAGTTCTTATTTATAATTTCTTATTTTTTTCAGAAAAAAGAAGAAAGATATATTTTATGGATGCTATATGGGTAAATTTCCAATGAACTCACAGAGATTGTCCTTTGAAGTGGAAATTACAGAAGAACTCAATGATGAGTTAGATGCAGTTGCTGTGGGATTTTGTCATTCAGAAATTCCCCAGATAATAGGGAGTGCTAAACAATACAAAGATCCTGCAACACATTTTGAAGTTTCAGGTGGTTGTGTTATGTTCTCCTCTGGTGGGAAGTAAGTAATGGGTTCTCCTCTGGTGGGAAGTAAGTAATGGGTTCTCCTCTGGTGGGAAGTAAGTAATCGGTTGTTGGAACTTATGCTGTAAGGGCTATTCCATTAAAATGTATGTGGGAGAGCAAGAAGGGATTTTTAGAATATCCCTACAACCAAGAACCATGTTTTAGATAATTTTACATAATGGTAATAGACGTATACTGAAAAATTACCCCATAACCTACATTTAATAATCAAACTGCCCTTACTACCTTCCCTCATACGTTTTAATGGAATAGCCCTAAGTAAATTTGGTAAAAAAATGTGATAAGAATATAAAAACTACATAACAGTGAAAAACAAAAACATATTGCTTCAAAGGAGTAGGTCAGGTAAGGACCTATTTTGGCTTCAAATTTCAGGTTCATCTGACAAAAGATTTTGACCATTTTTTAAACACTTAAGTGTCTATTTCATTTGATTCAATTTGTTGATGTGAAAGATTTTATCTGATTTAGTCATTAAAAATGATCCGATTCAAGCTCAAATATGAAAAATCTACCAAATATGCCGAAAAATGTCACTTTTCATATGGTTTTTGTCAAAAATGAAAGTGGCCGCATCCGTGTTCATCCTCAACCTTTATATATGTTATGTATTATCATAAAATACAACTTGCATTTCAATATTAAGGATGAACACAAATGCGGCCACTTCCGTTTTACATGAAAACTGTCTAAAATTTAACTAAAATGCTAGAATTGTGAAGATTTCAGTAATTTAGCATGACTTAATGGTGCTAGTACCCGATATATGTGCAATCTATTGCCAAAAACAGCCCATATTTATGTATCAGAAGCATTCTACTGTCCAATAATTAACTTAAAGTTAACATTTTAACAATTTTGTAAAACTGCTATATTTTGGCGCCAAAAAGGGGTCTTACTGGACCTACTCCTTTATGTAAAAAACATTGTGAAAATTTTGTTTATACAATATAAAGCGAATGCTATTATTATATATTAAAAAAATTTTGAAAGGTATTTAATAATTCAGTTATGCTTTTAAATGTGTTCTTATGAGATTCTTCCTAAAACTTACAGGGTTTACAGCTGACAACTTTTTATTTAGTTAGATGCAATAGCTAAATAATCTGATTTTAATGGAGTCAAGTTCCAGTATTATTATACATAGCTTATTCCAGTACTGGAATGAGATAACATAATTTAATAACATTCTATGATATCTCCACTGACAAACTGAATTGTTTTACTTTTGACTGTAATATGTAAGTATTTGGTTGCTCAATTGATTGAAATGTTATTTTATACAGCATATTGAATTGTTTTAGTGTGTTTGCTGAATCAGTGGTACAAAGTAGTTTCCGTGAGGAAGGGAAGTATAAGAAAGGAGACAAGATCAAATGTGAAGTGGAAAAAGTCTCATCAGCTGAGAAATTGCTGTTTGAAGAAGATGGCTCAATATCACCACAACAAGATGTCAATATTAAGTTCTTTGTGAATGATAAACTGGTAGGTTTAGGTTTAGCATAGAAAAACCTTTGAATTATACTATTTATTATATTATTTACAGTATGTAAATCATTATATAGTAATTATATATAAACTACCAGGTACATTCTTTATTAATTTAATCAAACCTAAATTGTTATATTTGTTTTTTGCTAATAATTTTGTTGTAAATTAATGAAGCCTTAAGTTTACTCTTTTAAATTATTATGTATTTTTCATATCCAGGCCTTTTATAGCCACGTATACAGTATGGATTTCCTCATTGTTGGAAACTATCCATTCGCTTATAACTGCTTACTATAAATAACATTATATGATAACAGACACATCAAAACACCAGAACAATGCTTTAAATTGACATATAATTAAACACATAAGTACAATATGCCAATGAGTAGAACTGAAGTTACATGTATATGAGTACAAAAGCATCAGTATACCATGACAATGAACAAAACATATTTATAATCACAGACACATCAATACACCATGACAATGAATAAAAAATATTGATAGTTACAGACACATCAGTACACCATGACAATGACTTAACATATATTTTGTATTTACAGACACATCAGTGCACCATGAGAATGAAACATATTTTATAATTACAGACATACCAGAACACCATGACAATGAATAAAACATATTTTATGATTACAGACACATCAGTACACCATGACAATGAATAAAACATGTATTTTATAATTACAAACATATCAGTACACCATGACAATGAAACATTTAATAACTGCAGACACACCAGAACACCATGACAATGAATAAAACATGTATTTTATAATTACAAACACACCAGTACACCATGACAATGACTAAAACATGTATTTTATAATTACAGACACATCAGTACACCATGACAATGAAACATTTAATAATTACAGACACACCAGAACACCATGACAATGAAACATTTAATAATTACAAACACACCAGTACACCATGACAATGAATAAAACATGTATTTTATGATTAGACACATCAGTACACCATGACAATGAAACATTTAATAATTACAGACACACCAGAACACCATGACAATGAAACATTTAATAATTAGACACACCAGGACACCATGACAATGAATAAAACATGTATTTTATGATATCAGACACACCAGAACACAATGACAATGAAACATTTAATAATTACAGACACACCAGAACACCATGACAATGAATAAAACATGTATTTTATAATTACAGACACATCAGTACACCATGACAATGACTAAAACATGTATTTTATTATTACAGACACACCAGAACACCATGACAATGAATAAAACATGTATTTTATAATTAGAGACACATCAGTACACCATGACAATGAATAAAGCATGTATTTTATAATTACAGACACATCAGTACACCATGACAATGAATAAAACATCTGTAATACTAAAATTACGAGGTCTAATTTGTCAGCCGTCATCACGTAAAAACGATGAATCAAAGAATTCAACTTTATATATAACTAATATAGTACAAAGGTGTAGATTAAAAATTACACCACTCCAGGCCCTTTTGTTTTCCACGTAATTAATATTGCCAATAATTAAGATGTTCCGGGTCGAGTCCGATACCGATACCAATAGTATATTCACCTGTTACCTATTACCTTATCTGTACGTTCCGCATCTGACAGGCGCACCAACAAACGGTGTATTCAGGATTAATATGCTATATACACAGGTCATAATCACAGGGTTTACACTACTAAATTGTCGAATTGTTACCTATTGTAGTATTTTAATCAGTAAGACTTTCTAAGATAACAATACGAATACTAAAAATCTGGACTAAAAATAAGGCGTATAGGTACAGTTTTCAATTTGTTAGTGGGCATGACGTAAAACAACGAATCAAAGAATTCAACTTTATTTATAACTAATATAGTACAATGTTGTTGATTAAAAAAAAACTACATTCCAGGACCTTTTGTTTTCCAAATAATTAATATTACCAATAATTGATAAGTTCCAGTTCGACGGGTTCAAACAGAAAGATTTGAAAGCAGAGAAAACTGTGTATCTTATAATCGGCATGACTTTATCAGATGACAATACTAATACTAAAATAATGCTTGCGCATAGTTATATACTTTAATTCAGTCACGGACCCGCGATATCACCGGTGTGTTCTAGTGTACTTTATAATTACAGACACATCAGTACACCATGACAATGAGATCAGATGGACTGTTTCCTACAGTATTTACAAATGGTAACATATCAAAAGAGGTAACACTCAGAGTTCTGAATTTTTACGCAGAAACAGAGGAAAACAGGAAGAAAGCCAATTTAGAGGTATCAAACTACATATAAAATGTGTGCTCTTTTTTTCAGACAAATAAGAGTTATGGATAAAGGATCTAAAAACTGTTATGTTTATTCTCTTGAACTGCAGAAATTTCCCTTGGCTGAAATGTTTAAAATTAATTTCTATGCAATTTAAAAAGAAAAATTTGGTATTCATAGTTTTAATATTATAAAACTAACTTTTCTATTTACAATGATGTATTTCCATTTTTTCATAATAATTTGTTGGCAGATGTTATTAATATAAGGGTGAAAACCTCCATTGTACTCAATAAGGTTAATGTTATGGGCGGCAAGGCAAGGAAAATTGATACCTACTTCCCACAGTTTGTAATTCAGATCTCTAAAGCTTTACAGAATGATCGAAATAATATTGAAGTTGTGCACCTGCTATTTAGGTATTTTTGTCGAGCCTTCGACTTTAGTCGAAAAAGTGAGACTAAGCGATCATACATTCCGTCGTCGGCTGCGGACACAAATATTCACTCTGTGGTTAAAGTTTTTGAAATTTAAATAACTTTCTTAAACTATACTGGATTTCTACCAAACTTGGACAGAAGCTTGTTTATGATCATAAGAAAGTATCCAGAAGTAAATGTTGTAAAAATAAAATTCCATTTTTTCCGTATTTTACTTATAAATGGACTTAGTTTTTCATGCGAGGAAACATTACATTCACTCTGTGGTAAAAGTTTTTAAAATTTTAATAACTTTCATAAACTATCCTTGATTTGTACCAAACTTCGACAGAAGCTTGTTTAATAAGATAGTATCAAGAAGAAAATTTTGTAAAAATAAATTTCCACTTCTCCGTATTTTACTTATAAATGGACTTAGTTTTTTTGCCAGAAACAAAACATTCACTCTGTGATTTAAGTTTTTAAAATTTTTATAATGTTCTTAAACTATCCTGGATTTCTACCAAACTTGGACAAAAGCTTGTTTCTGATCATAATATATTATTAGAATTAAATTTTGTAAAAATAAATTCCACTTTTTCTGTATCTTACTTATAAATGGACTTAGTTTTTCTTCCAGTTAACATTACATACAGTCTGCAGTTAAAGGTTATAAAACATTTATTAGATTCATAAACTATCCTTGATTTTTACCAAACTTGGAAGCTTCTTTCAATCAAAGGACAGTATTGAGAGGGAAATTTTTATTGATGTTTTTCCTCATTTTTGTTGAGTCTACGATTAACAGCAAAAGTAGGCGAGACACTGGGTTCCGCGGAACCCTTACAAATTTTTTGAGGAAATGTTCCTCCTATTTCTAGACTAAATAACATCCACGCCATCTGGTGGATACTGTAAATTTAGAAATTAATGCGAGGTTTTTATTAATGCGAATAATTAGACTAGGTGAAACTTGCATTCTGATGTCTAATACATATATCAATATGGAGATTTTTCTGACATTGCAATATTAAATGCTCGCAATTTCATAATTTATAGTAGTTATTTTCTATTGTGATTAAACTGTATCTCCTAACTTTCAAATTGGGGACTTAGTTATTTTTCAGTAAATTTCACAAAATACAGTACCTATTTGAATCTTTAGTCAACTTTTAAGCATATTCTTTATCAGAGTTGAACTTTATCTTATTTTTAGGCTTTTTATAGGGGAAGTTATATAAATAGTTTGTGGGAAACAGTATGTATGTACTTTTTAGTTAATTTAGCTTTCAGTGTATATAGTTTTACAATTTCTATCAATTTAGCAATATGACAAGAAAAAGAAGAAGAAGTCTGAGAAGGAAGAAGGTCAGAAGAAGGACAAAGTTCCATGTCCTAACTTTAAAGATTGTGAATTTATTGTTGTGGAAGTTGGCAAGACAGAGGGGAAATTACAACTTATAGAGGAACAGCTAAAAGGGGATAAGTTCCAAAATACATTAGAAACGATGGCCAAATCTATTGAATATTATGAAAAGTAGGTATTTTTGACTGCAATAAAATTCTAATGTTCACTTTTAAAGTTATGTGTTCTTTTTAAGTTTGCATTTTATTTATAGCTCAAGTAGGAAATAAATCTAAGGGCCAGACCAGCTATTGGCACAAACGATTCTGTTTATTAATGTTTTGGACTTCATTTGTTGAAGTCTAGTCTGTGTGTTAGTTAAGTAAATTATATTCTTAATTCAAAAATGATCTTTAATTTGAAAGTCCTTATAAATTAGTGAAACATCTACTTAATATGATATGTTGTTTTATATCTCTCATTTCCCTGTATCCCAAAGGGTAAATTGTGTATAGAAGTATGGTCATTCCTGTTCTAAGAGTAAAACCCTCACCAGTTTGGCAGGATGAAAAAATAAACAGCCACATATGGTCAGAGTTGGACTTATATGATGCCTCATATATAGACATCTCTCTTAGGGGTCAGTAGGGTGGCCTGTTGCAAAAGAAATGCTCCTCGAAATGAGGAACTCAAAAGTCACGTGTAAAGAAAAAATCTCTGTGTAGTGATATTGGACATGTTTCTATTTTTAACAAATGACTGAACTTAATTATTTGTGGTGATTAGGAAAGTAGAGGAACATAGAATAAATGTGTAAAAACTATGGAGCTATTGAATGTGTTCAAAGTATTAAATTTTCAAAGAACTTATTGTGTTAAAAAGGGGATATTTTACCACAAGGAGCCACATCACAAAAGGATGTTCGTGGTTTGCTAATTTACGGAAAAAGTAATCTCACTTCGTACCCCGAAAATTTAACCACATGTGTGAAAATGTCACAGCTTCGTAACGAGCTATCATACATATCCAAGTTTACGATATGGACTGAGCTACAGGAAAAAACGTAACAATTACCGCCTATGTAAAAACAATTAAAGATATTGAGCCAATTTACAAAAAGATTAATCAGAAGTTTTCAGAGTGATCTATGGATGATTTCACCTTGTACACACAGAAAAAGTGTGAAAATGATGGTAAGTATTTTTTTATTTATACCTAGATATCCCAGATGATTTTAGATAACCATTATAGATAAATACCAGCAAATACTCAATGAAATTTTCACTTTTAAAATGCATTACTGGCACGGGGCTGAACACTTTTTTTAGGCACAATTCTAACTTTGTTTACACCCCCGAGAGATCCGAAAGGAATTTGTTTATGAATTGAAAAAGGCTTGAACTAACATAATAGTTTTAGCTGTAAGTAAACATGACACAATACAGTCTTTGTTATGTAATTATCACTCCGGTTTACATGAATAACTGATAATCAAGGGAGATAACACACTTCATACGAGTAAAGTGAAATACATCATCACATGTGCTTTTATCCAATAATTTGACCCATGGTCAGTAGATCTATATCATATGCAGTTAATAAACAGTCAAACATGTACATGTATTAAGGAAATCATGAATTATTATTTGTAATGCACACTAGCAAATCACAAGATATTGTCTTTTCTCAGTGAAAAAGGGGGAGGATAAACAAAACTTTTGAAAACAATATTGCTGCACCTTTTCAACTATTAAGCTAGTTAGCTAGCACTCGTTGCTGCTAATATAAAAGATTTAAATGAGGGTTGATAAGCCACAAGGGAGAAGCATTTTTCTTTCTTTGCGATAAAACTTTCAAGAATTTGATTTTTGCTCTCTCAATAATACTTATGTATCTAAACCAAATAATAACACAGCCTGAGTAATTTTTTTGTCTTATTTCAGTTCCAGACATATCATTACTTTTTAACCTGAGATGGCAAACTAGAGGTTTTAAAAAGTCCTGAATAACTGGTAAGCATTTTGTTTTATTTGGCAAGCTCTAAACTGTTTATTTATGGTATTTATGCAATTCAAATTACAGTCGGTATTTTAAAAATATACTGATATGAAAACTGTTGCTATGGTCTTGGCATTAAATGAAAATGCTTGGTTACTGATCTTTTCGACTCCATATTTCAAGTTAAACCTTGCGGCAACTGTTCTTCATGTAACACTGCAAACTATAATTAGCATTATTTTGATATGTCGTTAGTTAATGACGCCATATTACGTGTGATGCCACAATGTTTCCTTTAAAACCTCATGCCGATATCTCACTGATAAAAGATTTTCACTGAAATACATGTAAAAAACATTTTTTCTAAAATAGAATTATGTGAAAGAACAAGTTTTGAAAATTTGCACTTCATTGCACTCTAATTATATGATTCAAATGACTTTTACAGTAGTTTATAGTGGTTTCTACAGTATAAAATACAAGGTTTCCACTGGCTAGAATAATTAAGTATTTTGGTGGTTTTTTTTATGAAATCTTCATTTTTGCATAATTTCTCTGTCAAAATGCACTTTTAGGCACCAGAAAATTTTATTGAATGCTTTAACAGGGTCTATGTGTTGTAATTAAGGTTACATTCAGGTGTTTTGTCCTTCTTTTGACTAGTGAAGGTATACTGGAAGAAATTAATTATGCTTACACTTTGTATTCAAAATAAATAAATATAGCAATAAAAGTGTCATTGCCTTAGGGACGACATCAAAAGTTCAATGAAGGATAAAAAAACTTAATTCACATAGTTTTTTCACTGACCCCCACACCCCCCTCTTAACTTAATTTGGGAAAAATTGATTGACCAATAGGGATATATGTAAAATCGATTTTAGATAAACAAAACTTGCAGCAATGTTGACCACCCCCACCCCCAAACTATTTGATTTAAGTTTTTTATCCTACATCGATCTTTTGATGTCAACCCTTATAGTGCTGAAACAACTTTATTTTTTTTCAGAAATGGACAAAAATACACAGATTTATTCAGAATGTCATACCGATGAAGATCACATAAAAATATTTGGAAAAATCAGAACTATGGATTGCAATATGGGACAACATCCCTAATGCGCCTCGAAATGAGGAACTCAAAAGTCATGTGTAAAGAAAAAATCTCTGTGTAGTGATATTGGACATGTTTCTATTTTTAACAAATGACTGAACTTAATTATTTGTGGTGATTAGGAAAGTAGAGGAACATAGAATAAATGTGTAAAAACTATAGAGCTATTGAATGTGTTCAAGGTATTAAATTTTCAAAGAACTTATTGTGTTAAAAAGGGGATATTTTACCACAAGGAGCCGCATCGCAAAAGGATGTTCAGGGTTTGCTAATTTACGGAAAAAGTAATCTCACTTCGTACCCCGAAAATTTAACCACATATGTGAAAATGTCACAGCTTCGAAACGAGCTATCATACATATCCAAGTTTACAATATGGACTGAGCTACAGGAAAAAACGTAACAATTACCACCTATGTAAAAACAATTAAAGATATTGAGCCATATATAGACATCTCTCTTAGGGGTCAGTAGGGTGGCCTGTTGCAAAAGAAAGTTTCTGCCCTAGCCAACATATCCTTATTTCCAGGGGCAGTCCAAATTCCCCTTTTCACCTTGGTTTATGGCAGAACCTAACTAAACATTATTGTATTAATTATAAACTTGATCTCGTCTTGAACATACATGATGAAGAAATTGCTACTGGATGTTAACCAAGCAACAATCAATCAAATATTATTATTTTTTTTTTTTACAGTTCTGAAATTAATTTATGAGTGCATTTTGAGTGTATGTATTCAAATAGATCCTTTAAAATGTGATTGCTTTTTTATTTTATTTGAAAAGGAATTTCAAAGATTTGGATCTACTTGACCAGAACAAATATGCTTCACTGTGCCAGGCAAAAGAGAAAGTTGAAGGCTTGGTAAACAATTTCAGTAGGATTCAGTACATGTCCTTAGATCTGACAACGGGAAAGGTAAGACAACCCATAAAACAAAGTACCAAATTTACAGGTACAAACTAGATGCTCCTCATATAGGAGTTACTACTCATTATTTCAGAGCTATTTAAAATAGCTTAAAGAAGTAATATTTTTGACAAAAATCTCAAGGTAACCTTTTATCTGCATATTCCTCAAACTTGATGTATTTGTATAATTTTATGTGATAAAAAATGTAATGTATGTATCTTAGTTCAGTTATACATTTATAAATTCTCAAAAAACTTTGTTAAGCCAATACTGCAATTGAAATTTATTATAGTTTTACTGCTTATTTAAAAAATTAGGATTACCATTATAGATAATTAAAAATAATAACATGTTTATATCATGCCCCTGACTGAGGATTTTATTTGTTTGCAGGGTATGGATAAAGTACTGGAGAGAGTTACTGATACTATGGACTGTCGCAAACTACACCAGGAAGTGAAATATAACATCCCAAAGAAATGTCAAGGTCATATACAAACAATCATGATGGAATTGAAAAAAGAGAAGGTGATAGAATTTGGAACAGGACTCACAATGTTTGAAGAAAAAACATTGAAAATGGAAGGACATGAGTTCTTACAGATTGCTAAGTTACTACATGAACAGGTAAACAAAGAAGTGCATGATCAGTTGAATCCTTTTTGAATCTATTAATTTTAATCAAATATATGTAAAAATGCAATGTCCTTTTTCAAAAAAAAATATCTTCTATGAAATTAAATGTATCCACAATAAACAAATATGACAAAAATCAGATGACAGTAAGACAGCAAACCAACAGTATTGCCATCCGTACTGATCAGAATCTTATATTTACCTAGCTAACATGTTGTGTTTCTATATAGGGAAAACTAGCATTGCTCCAGCTTGGTTCAAGGACAATAGTGGCTGACATTGAATACCTGCAGTCTATGTTAGATAAGTTAGAAAGGATGTCTGACATGGTGAAATGTGGTAACCTGTCTACAGCAATCAGTGAGGCATCACATGTCTGGACAAGTGAAACCGTCATGTCTCATTTCACAGCCGAAGCAGGAAAGGTATAATAAATTGTTTATATTTAAAAACTTCAGAAATAGTAGCAGAAAACATACATACATGTTTTCTAAGAGGCTAAACAATTTTGCCTTTTTATGATTTGACATTATTTACGTCTTCAAAACAGTAATATATCAACAGTTGAGTCGTGTCAATGATCACTGGAAATATTTAAATCTATGGAAACATCACCATGTTCATAAAAAGTCAACAAGTTGGTCGACCTATATATAAGGATACGCTTAAAAAATAAATAAAGAATGAAAACTTTTGCCTGGATAAAAAAAAATATGTCAAAATAGGTGCAATTTGCAATTGGGTACCCTCACATTATATGGTTTTTTTAGTAAATTTTAGAATTTTAATTGAAATATTTGACACCATAAAATAATTGAAATATTTATTGAAAACATTTTAGAATTGAAAAAAAAATGGATGCTCTTTCTTCTGTTTTACAGATTTCTGTTTTGATGGAGATTTTACAAGACTGCTTTGGTTTGGTTGAGGTGCCTGTGTGGAGACATGTTCCAGAGGATACACAGTTCTTGTATACAACACTAGATAACCTATCTACAGCACCTATACCTCTGGTAAGATTTCATTGGGAAATTATACAGAAAAAAACATTAAACACAATATTGTTAAAAAATGATACTTATATCAGAATGTGTTCTCATAGATTCATATGCAAGATTAATTTAGTTATATTTCCAGGGAAATATGAAAAAAAGCAATATAGGATAGTTAAAAAAAAAAAAATTATCAATTGTGTCTTGTTTTAAACAGTTATTAATTAAGTTTTGAGATTAAATGATAGAAAACAATTTACTAGATGGTGAACTACAAAAAGTGATTGCTTCTTACATAACAAGAAATCAATTATGGTATATGCAATATTAAACCTTATTTAAACGTAAGTACAATTTTTTGGAAATTATAGGCGGGCAGCTAATCTGGTTCTGTCAACCAGTATCTTAGAAAGATGCATATATATGGTACATAATATTTTACTACCTTCAGAAAGTGTGGACGGAAAAAGGGTGCTTTAAGTTTATGTAGTTTGATTGTGCAATTTAAATCCTTATATTTATATTTTAGCATACCAACTAGTAGTCTACCATAATATTGTATCTGTAATCTGAATTTTTTATTTTACATGAAGATTTTGACTTGGATGTTTATTGGTAAGAAGACATTTATCTTGAAAGCTAGATCAAAGCATGGTTTAATTGCTATCAATGTCAACTGCTTGACCCTAGGTGTCTACTAACTAAATATTATGGAAAGCCTTCTCGTATTTGTTCAGTAGTTAGAAATTTAGGTGAAAATGACAATACTTTCTTTTTCGTCACTATATTTAAAGACTTAATTCCAATATATTACAAATTGTTAACAAAAATACAGTCGACTCTCGTTATGTCGAAGTCAGCCGGACCAGAGAAATATTTCGAGATACAAGTAGTTCGACTCAAACGACACCGGAAGTTCGACAATCTAAGGGACACAACTCTTGCTTAGCTTGGTAAAGCTAACATAAATCCAGGCGAATATGGCAAGGGGATCGATATTCTAGTATCAGATCGATGTATTTGTATGTCACAGTCTTTTATTATTATAATGACATTATTTTTACCTATTCAATTCTTTTAATTAAAAAAATAGCCCATGGCTTTTCCAAGAGAGTAATTTCCAATCGATAGTTTAGTTATTCAGGTCGGTTATAGCTGACAAAATTGTTTATTCTCGGTTACAATAGATTTAAGAAAATTTTGATTTCTATTCATTTTGTTTTATCTCACTCTTTCTTTTCAAAAGAATATATAACAAGATTAAAGACGTCGTTTGAGTAGTTTTTAGGTGATCATCAACGGAATCCATAATCCTCACTTTATACACACCCAAGCTCATTAGTGTAAATCACAAATTAATTGTTTTGTAAACATTTTGAATACTTTTTCATGAACATTAACAATGTATCACTAATTATTTATCAAAATTCTATAAAAGTTAATCTTAGGTAAAAACTCATGGAAATTGCATGTCATAAATCAATACAGTGGTCAGTGACCGAAAATTTAATTACACGTGTATTGTCAGATAAACTCTTCAATCCATTTAAATCCCGGAGGTCATGTTTTGACATATGTGTATTAGTTCAAGATAAAAAATGAATTTTGAATGCTTTTGTTAACCTTGGGACTGTAAATTTAGTTCGACTGAACCGAAATTTCGACTCATCCAATTTCGACTCATCAGGAGTTGAATTACATACTTTTGTATGGAATAAAGTTCGGGACCACGTGAAAACTTCGACTCATCCGAAATTTTGAGTCAACCGAGTTCGAGACAACGAGAGTTAACTGTATTATTCTCTTTCTTGCATAGTAAAGGGGACATTGTGTTCTCTATTGTGCGCCTCTGTCCATTTGTTATTTTGTTAGTAATTTTTTTTATCTCTGTTATCAGATTGGAGTGTACATTTAATGTAGTTTACGAACATGATCTAATAATGATATCATTATGGCATGAACCTGCATAAACATAAGCCAGATAAGGGTTTTGACCTATATTTCTGGGTTTAACGAACATGATAGAACTGCAAAATCAAAATAATGTAAAATTTCTACTATGTCAATTCTACCTCTATAAAATGTTCCTTTTTTGTTGATGAAAGGTAGACATCTATGTAAGCTAATACATATCAAGATTGCTAGTAAGTACTGCAGTAAAAGCATGGTCTTCAGTTTGCATATAAAGAGCTTTAATATATACTGGTTATAGATATCATAAATGTGTGGTAAATTGTTAGTAAGGCAGTAAAAGCATTGTCTTCAGATTGCATATAAAGAGCTTTAATATATACTGGTTATAGATATTATAAATGTGTGGTAAATTGTTAGTAAGGCAGGAAAAGCATGGTCTACAGCAGGCATGTAAAGAGCTTGAATATATACTGGTTATAGATATCATAAATGTGTGGTAAATTGTTAGTAAGGCAGGAAAAGCATGGTCTACAGCAGGCATGTAAAGAGCTTTGATATATACTGGTTATAGATATCATAAATGTGTGGTAAATTGTTAGTAAGGCAGGAAAAGCATGGTCTACACCAGGCATGTAAAGAGCTTGAATATATACTGGTTATAGATATCATAAATGTGTGGTAAATTGTTAGTAAGGCAGTAAAGGCATGGTCTACAGCAGGCATGTAAAGAGCTTGAATATATACTGGTTATAGATATCATAAATGTGTGGTAAATTGTTAGTAAGGCAGTAAAAGCATGGTCTACAGCAGGCATGTAAAGAGCTTTGATATATTCTGGTTATAGATATCATAAATGTGTGGTAAATGTATTAAAATTATATAGCAACTACTCAACTGTTTTTGTATATAAGGTCAAACCTGCATGTGAAATAGAACGGTCTTAGTAACTTAGAATTTAACATTGGCAATTTATCAACATCTGTATAATTTCCAAGAGAATCAACACCTGGGTATATAAAAGAAAAACAACACTGGGATATTTCTAAAGAAAACAATATCTGAATATTTTTAGACAGAAGAACACATGGATATTTTTAGAGAAAACAACACATGGATATTTCTAGAGAGAAGAACACATGGATATTTCTAGAGAGAAGAACACATGAATATTTCTAGAGAGAAAAACACATGGATATTTTTACAGAGAACAACACATGGATATTTTTAGAGAGAACAACACATAGAAATTTCTAGAGAGAAGAACGCATGGATATTTCTAGAGAGAAAAACACATGGATATTTTTACAGAGAACAACACATGGATATTTTTAGAGAGAACAACACATAGATATTTCTAGAGAGAAGAACACAAGGACATTTCTAGAGAGAAGAACACATGAACATTTCTAGAGAGAAAAACACATGGATATTTTTACAGAGAACAACACATGGATATTTTTAGAGAGAACAACACATAGATATTTCTAGAGAGAAGAACACAAGGACATTTCTAGAGAGAAGAACACATGAACATTTCTAGAGAGAAAAATACATGGATATTTTTAAAGATAACAACACATAGATATTTCTAAAGAGAACAACACCTGGATATTTCTAGAGAGAACAACATTTGGATATTTTTAAAGAGAACATACCTGGACATTTCTAGAGAGAACAACACATGGATATTCATAGAGAGAACACCATCTAGATATTTCAAGGGAGAAGAACACATGAATAATTCTAGAGAGAACAACACCTGGATATTTCTAGAGCTGAATATTTCTAGGGAGAACAACAGTTGGATATTCCTAGAGAAAACACCATTTAGATATTTCAAGGGAGAAGAACACATGAATAATTCTAGAGAGAACAACACCTGGATATTTCTAGAGCGAACAACACATGTATATATATATACATATTTTTTTTTAGCGAGAACAACACAAGGATATTTCACTGAAATGTAAACACTGTTTGTAGAGAGTTCCAGGGTGAAATATATGTTACAAAAAATTTCATTTCTAAAAAATGTATTCTAATTTCAGAGAGAGTTCAAAGGAGATAAAGAAATAACCAAGGATTTCAATGCTATGAAAATGTTTTTTAATTGCAGAGAGAATTCTGGGGTGAAGGAGAAAGAACAAAGAATTTCATTGCTATGCAGAAAACATTTAGCTTCATCCACTCAATATCTGATCATACATTAGCTGCAGTCCTGTCGTCTGCTACCAAATATGGTCGTACATTACTGATAACACCAGAAGGTGCTGTTTTCCAGATAGGATGTGTACAGACTGTTATTGCTAGCCATAAAGGATTGTTGGGTAGGTTTTATGCTTTCACTTAAAAGATTTGCTCTGTTTGTTGGAATGCTGATATTTTCCAGATTATTGCACAATTTTAGATTTTTGAATTATTTTTAGCTTGACTTCGCTTGCCATTCTTTATCTTGATTCATTGTTAAGCGTTCAGAGATTGGTCTCATGAATCTGAATATTTGAAAGCCCTCAATACTCTTGAATTTAGCTAACATTAATAAGAGGTTACTGATAAGATTTAAGTTTTGAAGTAATAGGCAATATTATTGGTCAATAACTTACATGATATAGCTGTTGTAACTTAAATTAAAAGTCAATCTATGAAAATCTGATAAAGAACCAGTAGATTGTACATTTAAGATCCCTTGTCAAGAGTATGGTTCAATTGTTAAAAAAAAAGAATGGTCAACTAAGATTTCAATGCAAGAAATTAAAAAAAAAAACTTTTAAGGACCTATTAAAATCCAGCAGATAGCAATGTTACGGCTAGTAAATTATAGTTGATTACCCAAACAGCACCTCTCCATATATTCTGGTAACCCAAATGTCATGTTTTTATTGAGTCCAATTAGTTCTGAGTAGAAGCAGTATGAGTACATGTATCATGCTTAACATGTCCAGAGTAAAGTTGAAAGTATACCTGCTTGTTTAATAATATTTTTTATAACATGTTGTATATCCTGTTAATGTATATGAATGTATGTATATAATACTGATTTCAGACCTGATTTATCATGAATTACAACCTTCATTTGGTAAGATAAAACCTTTTCAAAGTTGAAATTATACGATATGTATTTTTGCTTCAGTTATAGAAAAAACCTGAAGACTTATTACTGTTACACTAATAAAATTTGTCTTTTTTAGACCTGCTTGTCACAGGCACTTGTCTTTGATAAAGACTTACCTATTTACATTGATATAGCGCAAGGCACCTAACTCAAATCATTGAGAAATAACACTTGGTTGTAAAATTGTGTTACATTTTGATTCTGTGTTGTCTATCCAACTGAAAATTGGAATGTCATTAGTCGCTATACTAAATTATCTACAATATGACAATTTCACTTTGACAAAGCAAATAATTTACAGATCACCCCCTTTTAAAGACTAATTGCTACCAATGATTCCTGCAACAGAAATAAGCATGTCATACATCATCTTGTTGATAATTTAATGCAGATTTATGACATGACAAGTTTTAGTTGTATAGACAACCATGGAATAGAAATATATCAAAAGTTCATGATTTAATGTCAGTTTTCAAAAACATGAGTTGGGTTTTGGTACCTTGTGTTACATTGAGGTTTACAGGCTTAAAAAAAGCCAACAGAGACAATGGCCTGTGCTGCTATGCTTGTGACTATTTAAACTGCTTTTCTATGGAATTATTTAAGTTACAAAAACTGAAAAGGATGATGTAGATATATGCTCCTGACATATTTTATAAGGTATTCGAGGGTTACAATTTATGCCTTCCTTTGCCCTTAATGTTTTATTAATATCACATATTTTTCAGGACCCCACTGTTTAAACACCACAACTTGCGAGTTGTACAAAACTTGAAAATGATTTATCAATTTGTTGTACAATTATGGTTAAATGTTCATACCAATTAAGACTATCTTATAATATAAGAGTAACATGTGTATAAAAAAACAGCTTCTTTTAGAATGACAAGCTAGCAATACGAAAATTATAACTAACTTATTTTATGTGTGATTTCCTTCTAGATTACTTATGGTTCATAAGAAATTTCAGATTTGATAATGCATGTAAAAAATCTGATAATGCATATATTTTTCAATTTCCTACAAAAATGGTGCAGGAAATTTCATATACAATATACTAACTATAAAAATTTATATTTAATGGTTGTTATTTGTTTATGGAAAGGAAGAAAATGACATTCATTTTTTCTAACCTGGTATATAATTCTTTTTCTGAGTTTTTTGTTAATTGTTTGAATTAATTGTCTCATTTTGACAAAGTCCCAAAGTTTGACTTTTGCATGCTTTTCTCTGTCAAATGAAAAACCTGATAAACCATCAAACCTAATTTCTACAGTTCTGATATTGTTTAAAGTCAGTTTCAGGGAAACCCTATTGAAACATCAACAATATTTCATATGCAGTTGTAAATATCATAGTCATTTATTTTGAAACTTTTGTGATGTGACATGTTGAGTTACTGTAAATTCAGAAATTATTGTGAGGTTTTTATTATTGCGAAAAATATGAGTTGTAAACGCAATAATTTAAACTCTCATTTTGAAAATTTTAATGTTTTATATGAATTAAAAAGGGTTTTTCTCAAAATCGTAAAAATTGAAATCGCATTAAAGTCTAAAATGACAAAATCGCAATAATAAATGCAGGAAATAATTTCTGAATTTACTACAGTAGGTTAGTTAAAAGTAAACAAACCCTTATGATAAGTCAATGGTTTTGGTAGGCAGTTGTTTACTCACTGGTATTTCTGACTTCAACAAAGATGATTTGGTTCTTAGTGGCACCTTTAGAAGATGGTTCATTAACTTTGAATGTACTGCATAGTTTTATTGAATCTGTTAAAGTATTGACATTTAAATTTCAACATTTGCATAATAATATCAAAATTACATGAAGGCAAGACATATTTCTGTGTCAACAGTTTATTTTAATTTGTTTTTGCAATGGCTGCACATAATTTAATTATTTTTATGATAATCATTGTTTTAATTTGACATTTACATTGTTTTATTTATGCATGCCACAACTCAAACCAAAACAAAAACAAAAAACAGTTCCTGTGGAATTCAAACATCCACAACATGAAACAGGTTTACTTACACACATGTATACACTTTTTGGTTGACATAATGCTCTCTATTGAAATACTCAGCATTGGAAGTTTGTGTTATCAAATCTCTTAACACACAGCTGCAATAAGAAGAACAGCATCAAGTTTGGCTGTAGAATATCAACATTTACATACAAGAACAAAATCTTGAGCCATAAGGAGTATCTTTATCAAACTCAGTATGATAATGCCCTATTGTATGAGAAAGACATAGTTTGATTTACTTGATAATGACCCACATGTACTTGACAATGACCCACATGTACTTGATAATGACCCACATGTACTTGATAATGACCCACATGTACTTGACAATGACCCACATGTACTTGATAATGACCAACATGTAGGTTTCTAAATGTTATTTTTTAAAGCATATTTTAAACTTTTACCAAATTTGATTTGAAAAATTCCCATAGATTGCGGAAGGACCTATAAATTATTGTAGACACTAGGTCAGAAATTTTAAGCCAAAAATGAGTTTTTTTGTATCTTTATTGAATAATGCACATTTCTGTGAAAAAAAAACCACAGTTGATTTTGATGTTATTGAGGTCTATCCTCAAATTACATCAATGGTTGATAGACTGAAAATTGGAAATATTTCATTATTTGACATAATTTAGGAACAGGCTTTATAGTCTGCATCATACTAGGCAGACTTGCTTATGCAATCATGGTGCTTTTATCATGTTAACATATGTCTGCAGGGGGGATATAGCATGTCTTGTTACTGATCTGTTGGCCAATCTATCTCTCTCAAATACTAACAGAGTATCCTATACATAGTTTTCTTGTTTGCCATGGCAACACCTTTACAATGTTACATGTAACTTAAGGTAAACCCTTGGAATCATTCCTACCTACCCACCTTCTTTGCCCTTCATTTAATAAACTGTTAAATTTCTCCAAAATGGTTTAGATCCCTAGACATAAAACTAGTTCACCATATGTTTTGTCCCTGGGTCCATTAATCCAGGGACACCATATCATATGTTTTGTCCCTGGGTCCATTAATCCAGGGACACCATATGTTTTGTCCCTGGGTCCATTAATCCAGGGACACCATATGTTTTGTCCCTGGGTCCATTAATCCAGGGACTACAATATTCATTTATTTGGGTTGGTTGTAATTGACACATTTCTTACACTAGACCTAGACACGGCATTGTTCCTGTTTATAAACTCGCTTAATATTAAACAATTGAGAAAAAATACAGAGTAGTAATCACAATGATAATTCCAATACTGACAAAAAACATAACACATTTTGAACAACAATCAAAAGTCCAATACTAACAGAAAACACAACACATTATGGCCAACACTCAAAATTTCAACACAAAACAAACAATAACAAAACGCAGCATAGAAAATTAAAGAGTTAGCAACAGGAAGCTCACAAAAAGCTGGTTTTGAACTCTTGAAGGGTCATCAGTTCCCATTCCACTAGTAACACCTTCCATATTACTCTGATGAAAATACATTGATGAGTCATATTCAAGTTTACTTCAGTATGACTTAACTGCACTTTACATCAAACATTAGATTAGTTTTAACTTTTTACATTTTTTGCCCAAAATAAAAAAAAACTTGATATATTTGCTATGCCAATGAATTTCATGATTTGATATTGAGGATTTTACAATATGTAGTAATATATTTGTCAGTGAAGCCATTTTGTTTTTCCAGAAAATAGTGTGATAACAATAGAATCCAAGTGTTACTTACCAGACATGAAGGTTGGACCAGTTGATGAGCTTACAGAGACATATGTCAGGGAATATACTTGGAACATCTTTTGTTTGTACACAGACTTGTTGGAAAAAGTTCTGAAACAAAAAAATATAATATACCTTCAAACTGGAGAGGCACCTACAGATCTAGGTTAGGAATTATTATTTTTACTATTCACAGTTGTATATTAATTTATTAATATATATTGTCCTGATCACGCTTTTTTGGGAGGTTGTGCCTTCATTTTAAATCAGTATAGATATAAGGAGATGTGTTCTGATTGCCAATAAGCAGCTAACTACAAGAAACAGTAGGGCTTGGATGTTTAGTGTTAGATACTCTTCACATGTGGATGAAAATTTCCAATAATTAATACCACAGATGAGTTTTAAGTATCCAAAAAGTCTTACATGGAACCATTTTTGGGGAGGCGGACTTGTAAAAACATTCCATATTAATTCTTGTGGCATGGATATCTTCTTCACTTCTAATCAAATTGTCTTTAAATTTGTATGATGGTTTCCACACAGTAAAAACTTGATCTTGATGGTAGATAAAATCTGGAATATAAGGATAAATTTTTCTACACAGAAACTTTTACAAATATCCATTATTAATTATTAGGGACTAAGGTAATTCAGCAAGCTCACTTATAAAGTTCTTTAATTATACTACCCAAAATCAACCTTATGGATTGAAAATGCCAGTTTTTAATGCTGTTACAGTAGTAATGAAGTATGAACAAACAATTGTAGAATTTGTTTTGTACTTTGTCAGTTAAAGTTTACGTTGAGAATTTTCAAAACCATAAGTACAGGAATTTCAACTCTGTGCAAAATTCTTATATTTTATATTTTATCAAGGTACAAATCTTTCTCATATATTAGCATGATAAATTTCACTTTGAAATTGCATGTGAAATATGAAATGCTTTCAGAAAACGTATAATAGTTTGTAAAACACAGCAAAAAAAAGACGACATTTGCCTATGTATGTTTTTAAGATAATGATGGAAAAAAAATCTTAATTGTTTAAAGGATAAGTGCCTTATTATATATGGGATTTTGTGTGAGATTTTAAAAGAAGTACTGCGCCAGACTCCATAATTTCTAAATTTGTAGAAGTGAGAGAAATGAATTTCTCTGGTTGCAATTATAGAACACAAATAATTTTGATTTCTTGTTTTGTAGCAAACTTATCAGTGGGTTGTAAACACACCTGGAAACATATTCCTGGCAAGGCTAACCAATCAATCTGTACTATGTGTAACAAGTGTTGTGACCAGGGCAGGAAGTGTAAATACAACAGAATTATGGGAAATAATCTTAGAGAATGTCTGTGTAAGACGTCATCTCCAGGATGTGTAGATTGTGGAATATGTATTGAATGTGCTGCTGATTTATGGGTATATAATTCAAATATATAAAAAAAAAACAATAAGTGACAAATTCTACAAATACTAGATGTGTTTTTGCATTGAATTCGTTAAAGATTGAATCTTTTTACAAATAATAACCTTGGATTTAAAGGGGAATTAACTCAAATTTATTGTCAAACAATTTTGAAATAGACAAATTATTTATGACCAGTAAAGCTGCCAAGTGAAGTCATGCACTTAATGGGTGACTTAATTTGACAGGTTTTTTTTCTAGGAAGAATTACAAACTTGATGGTATTTCAAAGAAAAATCACTTATGAAATCAGTCTAAGGGTTCAAGAATTTGGTTGAAAAAGAGTCTTTTTTCCAAATTCACTGACAGCCCGACAGGTATTTGAAAAATGCTGAGTATGGGATGAAATTCCTACAGGATATGAGTCAGTTGACAGGTAAAGTGAACAGCCAAGGGGTAGACAACTGTTGTGAATAAACTGTCAGAAGATAATGAGTTTCAAAGGAAAAAATGTTGGCAATGAACTGCCCTGGTAGACATCTGTTGTTGAGCAACTGCAAATTTTTGTTTGATTTGGATTAAACTTAAGTTTTTCGGTGCATAATACTGAAATTTTTGTTTTGTTCTAATATACTAGAAAATGATTAATTATTTGATACTTGGAATGAAAATTTTAATTGCTCAACATTTTGTTTGCTATTGCAGAGCATAAGAAGTTATTTGAGACCAATGCCTATAACAGAAAAAAATTCCAAAGTAGTGAAAACAGAGAAAGTTGAAGTGAAACCGTCAGATACAACAGAGGATAAAAATGTTCAGAAGAAAGTAACACCAGAAGAAACAAACAATGTCTTCTTACAGATCCCACTAGATCCTGTAACTTTTAATGAGCTTGAATACCAGCATATTTCTGGTGGCAGTCTTGGAGTTGTTCTTAAAGAGTAGGTTGTCTTTAAAAGATTAAAATTCTGTAATACACAATTATATGATACAAATTTTTAGAGCTTATATAAGTTTTACCCTTGTCAGTCTGTACGTGCATCCATCTGTCCGAACATCCCAAAATTGTTTTCCGTTCTCTTAATTTAGTTAATCTCAACCAAATGTTATGAAACTTATACGCAATGCTTATTACTGTGGATTCAGTTTTATTCATGGTTTACCAATTTTCGTGGGATTCATGGATCACAGCCAACCATGAATTTAAGAATTCAACGAAGAATAATCCTGAGAAATGTGTATGGAGTCAAATGTTTATTTCTTGTTATGTTATGCAGTTCTAGTATAAGAGTTATCCCATTAGGACGCGGTGTGTCAGTGTAAGATCATCCCGATGGCCGGAGGCCAGAGGGTGATCTTACACTGACACACCAAGTCAGAATGGGATAACTATTTTACATCCCAGCTGTTTTAGATTAAACGAAAAACCATTTACAATTCATAAAATCTAGTTTAGAATGCCACACAACCATTATTATATACTTTATATATTACTATATGATGTATACCCTTTATGACCCCCTAACACGATGAGTAGATATCAAACAATGTCAACTCGCCCCACTGGCCAATCGGCCCACACTATATCGCCACTTTATGAAAAAATCGCCCCACTCTTGTAACCGACTCACCCAACTTTAAAAAAGTGTAAAATCAAATTGAACAATCAGTCTGACAACTCATTTATTTAACGAAAAGGGTTTAAACCCCACTGAGTAAAGGTCTGCCAACTCGCCCCAGTTATAAAAATATCTTGCTTCCTTTAAGTATGTTAAATTTCTGATAGTTCGTATCCAGTCATCCTGGTGAAGTGGTATGTGTCGTGGCTTGATATGATAAAGGTCTTGAGTTCGAATCCCAGCATATACACTGGATTTTTTCTATGTGAATTTTGATAGATAGTCTTCACAGTATAATTAATTATAAGTTTTATACTGGATTTGACATTCCCGCCAAAATGTTACAGAACAAAGGAAAGCATGCATAACAAAGAAACTTAAACTGGGGTGATCTGGTATGGGTGATCCGGCTCAGATCACCCCTGTTAGAACAAAGGAGCTGGGATGTAAGAACAGGGATATTGCCCGTAGGTAATATTGTTTATGACAGGAACATTTATTTTCACACCTTATACTTATATCACTGTTTATTATATTGGAAATGAGCTTTCAATCATAAAGTTTTGAATGCCTTATAGAATTCAGACAAGAATTTATAAATTGTAAAACAAACAAATAATTAGTTGTCTCTGTCCATTATTATAATCGAAGTTATCAATGACCAAGCGAGGATTTTGACAATTCAAAACTTTTTCAATGAATTCCTTCTTTTTTGTTTTGTTTTATTATTGATCAAACCAAGGAGGTTATATGATCTCCTAAATCATAAAGAAATCCACAAATTACGTATCTAATTTTTTGTTGTAATCAGAGATCCACCAATTTACGTATACCACGAAACGTCTTTTTTTCTCTATCCACAAAAATTGATACTCACGAAAATAAATGAGTACAACAAAACACTGATCAATTTTGTGTCAACAAGGCATTTCATATAGTTTACATAAAACTTGAGGAAAACATGATAGAACAGTTTAATTAATTGTTTATATTCATATTTTAAACTTTTGTATGGAACTTATCTGTTTAATCATTTAGTGAATACTCAGTGGAGTAAAGGGGGGGGGTGGGGGGCGGGGGTGGCGGTCAAGAGGTACCATTCTTCTTTTTGTAATACCTCAATGAATTTTTCTTATTTAGGATAGATGATGGTTCTTGTGTCAGCATTTTCCCAGGGAAAGCTACAACTTTATCAACTGATACAGATGAGCAAAAGATATCAGATAGAATTAAAGTTCTAATGAAACAAGCTACAGATGCCAAGTACAAAAGTACAGTGGGAGAAAGTCTGAAGCTACGTATCACTGATCCCTTTGTAAGTATAATCAATCTTATTAAGATCATTTTGAAACAAACATTCAAATATCAAATTCTATACCTCATTGTTGAAGGTTATACATTGACATAAATTTGTGAATGTCTATGTCATAAAGTCTTTTTTGGTGAGTTGCCAATATGAATTTTATAACATTTCAATTTCCAGTTAAAAAGCATTGAAGTGCTTGTGATAAACCTAAATTATTCCCAAGTTTTCATTTGAACCGATCTTAATGGATCTCCATGTTAGACATAATGGATTAATTTGTTTGGTCTTTAATAGTTATTCCCACACTAGATGAGAGAGGAATTATAAGTACCTGAGCTCATCAGGTTTCCTTCTGTCATTCATGTTATGTACTTCATCATTCCACTGAGTTCAGTTCATGATTTATTATACCCCACACTATAAAGAAGAATGAAGGAGAGGATATTGTTTTTTATACATCTATTGGTCAGTCCAGTCATTTTGGTTGTCTGATGCTAAAACAAATACTATGTATGGATAGCAACCTTTCTTAGATATATGTTCACTACCTGTAAGGTCAAGGTCAAGATCACATTTTTATGATGTTATATTTTTATACCCCACCTACCATAGTTTTCAGGTCTATAAGTCTGTTTATCAATCTGTCTGTCCATTAGTTCGTTCATTCAATTGTTCATTTGTCCGTCTGTCCCCCCTCAGGTTAGAGTTTTTGGTCAAGGTAGTTACTGATGAAGTTGATGTTTTATCGACTTAAAACTTAGTGTGATCTTATGAATTTAATGCTAAAACACAGTCCACTGAACATAGAAAATGATAATGGTAGTGGGGCATCCATGTACTTTTCTTGTTTTTTATGCCCCACCTATGATAGTAGAGGGGCATTATGTTTTCTGGTCTGTGCATCCATTGTCTGTCCTTCCCTTAGTCCGTCTGTTCATTTGTTAATCTGTCCCGCTTCAGGTTAAAGTTTTTGGTCAAGGTTTTGATGAAGTTGAAGTCCAATCAACTTGAAACTTAGTACACATGTTCCCTATAATATGATGTTTCTAATTTTAGTGCCGAATTAGAGATTTTACCCCAATTTCACTGAACATAGAAAATGATAGTATTTGTGGGGCATCTGTGTACTGGGGACACATTCTTGTTATGAATTTTGTATTTGCTAAAAAATGGTCTAACATTTACAATCAACACTACAATTTTACACTTTTTACACTAACAGCATCTGTTGCAGGGAAGACAATGGTCTCAGTGGAAATACTTTTTGAACCTTGAAATTTTTTTTTTTTCTCTAAGAAAATTTTTTGTTTATTTTCTTTGAAGATATAAACACTTTATATAATTTATTTTGTAGAAATTGATTACGACAGGAGAAGACAAACTGGAAATTTCTGGGATACAAGAGTCCAGAGTTGTCTACCATGCCAGTATTTGTAGGGAGATGAGTGTTAGTCATGAGTCAGGATTACTATGGTAAGGTCACAGTAAATGACTTTAATGCTTCTGCCCCAAAACATTATATTTACTATACTCTAGACAATGATAGAAGAGACAAGATTCCAATTTATTTTCCTACATGTCTTACAAAATAGTGTGGGATTAGTGTGGGATTAGTTTTGATGTATATGTCTGTCTATTCAAAATTCTGTATCTGGTATAAGTTTTGACTTTATCAACTGCCATTCCTGTACCAGGTTAAGTTTGGGCTTTAGGTGGGTTTAATGTTTCCTTCCTCTCCCATTCCTGTACCAGGTTAAGTTTGGGCTTTAGGTGGGTTTAATGTTTCCTTCCTCTTCCATTCCTGTACCAGGTTAAGTTTGGGCTTTAGGTGGGTTTAATGTTTCCTTCCTCTCCCATTCCTGTACCAGGTTTAAGTTTGGGCTTTAGGTGGGTTTAATGTTTCCTTCCTCTCCCATTCCTGTACCAGGTTAAGTTTGGGCTTTAGGTGGGTTTAATGTTTCCTTCCTCTCCCATTCCTGTACCAGGTTAAGTTTGGGTTTAGGTGGGTTTAATGTTTCCTTCCTCTCCCATTCCTGTACCAGGTTTAAGTTTGGGCTTTAGGTGGGTTTAATGTTTCCTTCCTCTCCCATTCCTGTACCAGGTTAAGTTTGGGCTTTAGGTGGGTTTAATGTTTCCTTCCTCTCCCATTCCTGTACCATGTTAAGTTTGGGCTTTAGGTGGGTTTAATGTTTCCTTCCTCTCCCATTCCTGTACCAGGTTAAGTTTGGGCTTTAGGTGGGTTTAATGTTTCCTTCCTCTCCCATTCCTGTACCAGGTTAAGTTTGGGCTTTAGGTGGGTTTAATGTTTCCTTCCTCTCCCATTCCTGTACCAGGTTAAGTTTGGGCTTTAGGTGGGTTTAATGTTTCCTTCCTCTCCCATTCCTGTACCAGGTTAAGTTTGGGCTTTAGGTGGGTTTAATGTTTCCTTCCTCTCCCATTCCTGTACCAGGTTAAGTTTGGGCTTTAGGTGGGTTTAATGTTTCCTTCCTCGTCCATTCCTGTACCAGGTTTAAGTTTGGGCTTTAGGTGGGTTTTATGTTTCCTTCCTCTCCCATTCCTGTACCAGGTTAAGTTTGGGCTTTAGGTGGGTTTAATGTTTCCTTCCTCTCCCATTCCTGTACCAGGTTAAGTTTGGGCTTTAGGTGGGTTTAATGTTTCCTTCCTCTCCCATTCCTGTACCAGGTTAAGTTTGGGCTTTAGGTGGGTTTAATGTTTCCTTCCTCTCCCATTCCTGTACCAGGTTAAGTTTGGGCTTTAGGTGGGTTTAATGTTTCCTTCCTCTCCCATTCCTGTACCAGGTTAAGTTTGGGCTTTAGGTGGGTTTAATGTTTCCTTCCTCTTCCATTCCTGTACCAGGTTAAGTTTGGGCTTTAGGTGGGTTTAATGTTTCCTTCCTCTCCCATTCCTGTACCAGGTTAAGTTTGGGCTTTAGGTGGGTTTAATGTTTCCTTCCTCTCCCATTCCTGTACCAGGTTAAGTTTGGGCTTTAGGTGGGTTTAATGTTTCCTTCCTCTCCCATTCCTGTACCAGGTTAAGTTTGGGCTTTAGGTGGGTTTAATGTTTCCTTCCTCTTCCATTCCTGTACCAGGTTAAGTTTGGGCTTTAGGTGGGTTTAATGTTTCCTTCCTCTCCCATTCCTGTACCAGGTTTAAGTTTGGGCTTTAGGTGGGTTTAATGTTTCCTTCCTCTCCCATTTGTACCAGGTTAAGTTTGGGCTTTAGGTGGGTTTAATGTTTCCTTCCTCTCCCATTCCTGTACCAGGTTAAGTTTGGGCTTTAGGTGGGTTTAATGTTGCCTTCCTCTCCCATTCCTGTACCAGGTTTAAGTTTGGGCTTTAGGTGGGTTTAATGTTTCCTTCCTCTCCCATTCCTGTACCAGGTTAAGTTTGGGCTTTAGGTGGGTTTAATGTTTCCTTCCTCTCCCATTCCTGTACCAGGTTAAGTTTGGGCTTTAGGTGGGTTTAATGTTTCCTTCCTCTCCCATTCCTGTACCAGGTTAAGTTTGGGCTTTAGGTGGGTTTAATGTTTCCTTCCTCTTCCATTCCTGTACCAGGTTAAGTTTGGGCTTTAGGTGGGTTTAATGTTTCCTTCCTCTCCCATTCCTGTACCAGGTTAAGTTTGGGCTTTAGGTGGGTTTAATGTTTCCTTCCTCTCCCATTCCTGTACCAGGTTAAGTTTGGGCTTTAGGTGGGTTTAATGTTTCCTTCCTCTCCCATTCCTGTACCAGGTTAAGTTTGGGCTTTAGGTGGGTTTAATGTTTCCTTCCTCTCCCATTCCTGTACCAGGTTAAGTTTGGGCTTTAGGTGGGTTTAATGTTTCCTTCCTCTCCCATTCCTGTACCAGGTTAAGTTTGGGCTTTAGGTGGGTTTAATGTTTCCTTCCTCTTCCATTCCTGTACCAGGTTAAGTTTGGGCTTTAGGTGGGTTTAATGTTTCCTTCCTCTCCCATTCCTGTACCAGGTTAAGTTTGGGCTTTAGGTGGGTTTAATGTTTCCTTCCTCTCTCATTCCTGTACCAGGTTAAGTTTGGGCTTTAGGTGGGTTTAATGTTTCCTTCCTCTTCCATTCCTGTACCAGGTTAAGTTTGGGCTTTATGTGGGTTTAATGTTTCCTTCCTCTCCCATTCCTGTACCAGGTTTAAGTTTGGGCTTTAGGTGGGTTTAATGTTTCCTTCCTCTCCCATTCCTGTACCAGGTTAAGTTTGGGCTTTAGGTGGGTTTAATGTTTCCTTCCTCTCCCATTCCTGTACCAGGTTTAAGTTTGGGCTTTAGGTGGGTTTAATGTTTCCTTCCTCTCCCATTCCTGTACCAGGTTAAGTTTGGGCTTTAGGTGGGTTTAATGTTTCCTTCCTCTCCCATTCCTGTACCAGGTTAAGTTTGGGCTTTAGGTGGGTTTAATGTTTCCTTCCTCTCCCATTCCTGTACCAGGTTAAGTTTGGGCTTTAGGTGGGTTTAATGTTTCCTTCCTCTCCCATTCCTGTACCAGGTTAAGTTTGGGCTTTAGGTGGGTTTAATGTTTCCTTCCTCTCCCATTCCTGTACCAGGTTAAGTTTGGGCTTTAGGTGGGTTTAATGTTTCCTTCCTCGTCCATTCCTGTACCAGGTTTAAGTTTGGGCTTTAGGTGGGTTTTATGTTTCCTTCCTCTCCCATTCCTGTACCAGGTTAAGTTTGGGCTTTAGGTGGGTTTAATGTTTCCTTCCTCTCCCATTCCTGTACCAGGTTAAGTTTGGGCTTTAGGTGGGTTTAATGTTTCCTTCCTCTCCCATTTCTGTACCAGGTTAAGTTTAGGCTTTAGGTGGGTTTAATGTTTCCTTCCTCTTCCATTCCTGTACCAGGTTAAGTTTGGGCTTTAGGTGGGTTTAATGTTTCCTTCCTCTCCCATTCCTGTACCAGGTTTAAGTTTGGGCTTTAGGTGGGTTTAATGTTTCCTTCCTCTCCCATTCCTGTACCAGGTTAAGTTTGGGCTTTAGGTGGGTTTAATGTTTCCTTCCTCTTCCATTCCTGTACCAGGTTAAGTTTGGGCTTTAGGTGGGTTTAATGTTTCCTTCCTCTCCCATTCCTGTACCAGGTTAAGTTTGGGCTTTAGGTGGGTTTAATGTTTCCTTCCTCTTCCATTCCTGTACCAGGTTAAGTTTGGGCTTTAGGTGGGTTTAATGTTTCCTTCCTCTCCCATTCCTGTACCAGGTTTAAGTTTGGGCTTTAGGTGGGTTTAATGTTTCCTTCCTCTCCCATTCCTGTACCAGGTTAAGTTTGGGCTTTAGGTGGGTTTAATGTTTCCTTCCTCTCCCATTCCTGTACCAGGTTAAGTTTGGGTTTAGGTGGGTTTAATGTTTCCTTCCTCTCCCATTCCTGTACCAGGTTTAAGTTTGGGCTTTAGGTGGGTTTAATGTTTCCTTCCTCTCCCATTCCTGTACCAGGTTTAAGTTTGGGCTTTAGGTGGGTTTAATGTTTCCTTCCTCTCCCATTCCTGTACCAGGTTAAGTTTGGGCTTTAGGTGGGTTTAATGTTTCCTTCCTCTCCCATTCCTGTACCAGGTTAAGTTTGGGCTTTAGGTGGGTTTAATGTTTCCTTCCTCTCCCATTCCTGTACCAGGTTAAGTTTGGGCTTTAGGTGGGTTTAATGTTTCCTTCCTCTCCCATTCCTGTACCAGGTTTAAGTTTGGGCTTTAGGTGGGTTTAATGTTTCCTTCCTCTCCCATTCCTGTACCAGGTTAAGTTTGGGCTTTAGGTGGGTTTAATGTTTCCTTCCTCTCCCATTCCTGTACCAGGTTAAGTTTGGGCTTTAGGTGGGTTTAATGTTTCCTTCCTCTCCCATTCCTGTACCAGGTTAAGTTTGGGCTTTAGGTGGGTTTAATGTTTCCTTCCTCTCCCATTCCTGTACCAGGTTAAGTTTGGGCTTTAGGTGGGTTTAATGTTTCCTTCCTCTCCCATTCCTGTACCAGGTTTAAGTTTGGGCTTTAGGTGGGTTTAATGTTTCCTTCCTCTCCCATTCCTGTACCAGGTTAAGTTTGGGCTTTAGGTGGGTTTAATGTTTCCTTCCTCTCCCATTCCTGTACCAGGTTAAGTTTGGGTTTAGGTGGGTTTAATGTTTCCTTCCTCTCCCATTCCTGTACAAGGTTTAAGTTTGGGCTTTAGGTGGGTTTAATGTTTCCTTCCTCTCCCATTCCTGTACCAGGTTAAGTTTGGGCTTTAGGTGGGTTTAATGTTTCCTTCCTCTCCCATTCCTGTACCATGTTAAGTTTGGGCTTTAGGTGGGTTTAATGTTTCCTTCCTCTCCCATTCCTGTACCAGGTTAAGTTTGGGCTTTAGGTGGGTTTAATGTTTCCTTCCTCTCCCATTCCTGTACCAGGTTAAGTTTGGGCTTTAGGTGGGTTTAATGTTTCCTTCCTCTCCCATTCCTGTACCAGGTTAAGTTTGGGCTTTAGGTGGGTTTAATGTTTCCTTCCTCTCCCATTCCTGTACCAGGTTAAGTTTGGGCTTTAGGTGGGTTTAATGTTTCCTTCCTCGTCCATTCCTGTACCAGGTTTAAGTTTGGGCTTTAGGTGGGTTTTATGTTTCCTTCCTCTCCCATTCCTGTACCAGGTTAAGTTTGGGCTTTAGGTGGGTTTAATGTTTCCTTCCTCTCCCATTCCTGTACCAGGTTAAGTTTGGGCTTTAGGTGGGTTTAATGTTTCCTTCCTCTCCCATTTCTGTACCAGGTTAAGTTTGGGCTTTAGGTGGGTTTAATGTTTCCTTCCTCTTCCATTCCTGTACCAGGTTAAGTTTGGGCTTTAGGTGGGTTTAATGTTTCCTTCCTCTCCCATTCCTGTACCAGGTTTAAGTTTGGGCTTTAGGTGGGTTTAATGTTTCCTTCCTCTCCCATTTGTACCAGGTTAAGTTTGGGCTTTAGGTGGGTTTAATGTTTCCTTCCTCTCCCATTCCTGTACCAGGTTAAGTTTGGGCTTTAGGTGGGTTTAATGTTTCCTTCCTCTCCCATTCCTGTACCAGGTTTAAGTTTGGGCTTTAGGTGGGTTTAATGTTTCCTTCCTCTCCCATTCCTGTACCAGGTTAAGTTTGGGCTTTAGGTGGGTTTAATGTTTCCTTCCTCTCCCATTCCTGTACCAGGTTAAGTTTGGGCTTTAGGTGGGTTTAATGTTTCCTTCCTCTCCCATTCCTGTACCAGGTTAAGTTTGGGCTTTAGGTGGGTTTAATGTTTCCTTCCTCTTCCATTCCTGTACCAGGTTAAGTTTGGGCTTTAGGTGGGTTTAATGTTTCCTTCCTCTCCCATTCCTGTACCAGGTTAAGTTTGGGCTTTAGGTGGGTTTAATGTTTCCTTCCTCTCCCATTCCTGTACCAGGTTAAGTTTGGGCTTTAGGTGGGTTTAATGTTTCCTTCCTCTCCCATTCCTGTACCAGGTTAAGTTTGGGCTTTAGGTGGGTTTAATGTTTCCTTCCTCTTCCATTACTGTACCAGGTTAAGTTTGGGCTTTAGGTGGGTTTAATGTTTCCTTCCTCTCCCATTCCTGTACCAGGTTAAGTTTGGGCTTTAGGTGGGTTTAATGTTTCCTTCCTCTCCCATTCCTGTACCAGGTTAAGTTTGGGCTTTAGGTGGGTTTAATGTTTCCTTCCTCTTCCATTCCTGTACCAGGTTAAGTTTGGGCTTTATGTGGGTTTAATGTTTCCTTCCTCTCCTATTCCTGTACCAGGTTTAAGTTTGGGCTTTAGGTGGGTTTAATGTTTCCTTCCTCTCCCATTCCTGTACCAGGTTAAGTTTGGGCTTTAGGTGGGTTTAATGTTTCCTTCCTCTCCCATTCCTGTACCAGGTTTAAGTTTGGGCTTTAGGTGGGTTTAATGTTTCCTTCCTCTCCCATTCCTGTACCAGGTAAAGTTTGGGCTTTAGGTGGGTTTAATGTTTCCTTCCTCTCCCATTCCTGTACCAGGTTAAGTTTGGGCTTTAGGTGGGTTTAATGTTTCCTTCCTCTCCCATTCCTGTACCAGGTTAAGTTTGGGCTTTAGGTGGGTTTAATGTTTCCTTCCTCTTCCATTCCTGTACCAGGTTAAGTTTGGGCTTTAGGTGGGTTTAATGTTTCCTTCCTCTCCCATTCCTGTACCAGGTTAAGTTTGGGCTTTAGGTGGGTTTAATGTTTCCTTCCTCTTCCATTCCTTATCAGGTTTAAGTTTGGGCTAACAGTTGGTTTAAGTTCGGACTTTATCCTCTGCAATTCATGTATCAGGTTTAAGTTTGGACTTTATTCTCTGTCATTCCTATATCAGGTTTAAGTTTGGGATATATCCTCTGCCATTCCTGTATCAAGTTTAAGTTTTGGGTATATCCTCTGCCATTCCTGTATCAAGTTTAAGTTTTGGGCATTATCTTCTTCCACTCTGTTTCAGGTTTAAGTCTAGGTTTATCCTCTGCCATTCCTGTGTTAGGTTTTAGATTGAAACTTCATGAAGATATCAATCGCTGTATGTACCAGTAATTCAGATTAAAACCTAATGAAGAATGTTAACATGATTTATAGGAGTGAAGAGTATATGTCAATGAAACAGCAACAAAAAAAAAAAACAGCTAATACCCAAAAAAATGAAAACACCTATAGGACATAAGTTAAGATAAATTCTTTATTCTTATTTTTCTTATGATTGTAAAATAATACTAATAAATAATAAAAACCATTATATTTTACAGTTACAACTCTGCCTCACATTCTGTACCAGTGGCTCAATTTATTGGTCCAAAGCCTTTCTCTGAAAACTTGAAGAAAATCAGTCTGAGTAAGTATAGATGTCAGTCTAAATAGGCACAGCTGAAGCGTGCCCTCCATGTGTGGGATTTCCTTGCTGTGTTTTTTCTGGAATTGAAAAGTTTTTAAGTATTTTTTTCCATTTTTCCAGAGTTGGGAACTTTTTTAATTTTTAGCAAAACTTACAAAACATGATACAATTTTTGAGTAATAAACTGAATCCCAGTTTTCAACTGAGATACCTGAAACTTCACAGATAGATTGTACATGTGTTGAAAGTGATGAAGTGATATTATGGGATTGTTCGATGAACTTTTTCTTAATTTTCTGTAACTTTTATTGTCAATTTCAGCAAAATTTTCAAAGCAGGTTACCAGTTTTGTTGTTTCATTCAACAATTTTATATCCAGGTTATCATCGTATTACCGACTATTAAGTGTGGGGTCCATTTTGGGCATTATCTTCTTCCACTCTGTTTCAGGTTTGAGTCTAGGTTTATTTCATTGACATGTTTGTACTATTTATAAATACCTTCCATTATGCATTGAAAATTGTGAAACAGACCTATATGCTGATGACACCACTCTTCATAAATCTGGGAAAAACATAGAAAACATACATGATGATGTTCAAGAAGATTTATACAGGGTTGAAGAGTGGTGTAAAATGAACAACATGTTCATTAATGCAAATAAAACAAAATGTTTGGTTACTGGAACAAAACAGAAACTATCAATTCAGACCTGTCAACCAAACTTGATAATAAATTCAAAAGTATTACAAAATTCTTCATGTGAAAAATTATTAGGTGTTAAAATTGACAACACACTTAACTGGAAAAATCAAATTGACCAAGTTTGTGCTAATATATCATCCAGAATATACCTTCTTTCTAAAATAAAGAAATTTTTAGATATAAATGCAAGGAAAACATATTACGATGGGTATATTCTTCCCTTAATTGACTACTGCTGTATTATTTGGGGTGAATGTAAAAAAGAAGGGATAACAAGAATTTTAAAATTTCAAAAAAGGGCAGCAAGATTAATTCTAGATGCAGATCCTTTATCCCCCTCAGCCCCCTTATTTAAAAAACTTGGGTGGATGACAGTTGACAATAGAATAAAATACCACACATATTTACTTCTATATATAAATGTATGCGTATGGAAGCACCAATGTACCTAGTTCAAAAGTTTAAACTGAAATTAGATAATAATCCTTACTCCTTAAGAGGTGTCACTCAAGGTAATCTGATAGTTCCTAAGCCAAAAGCTGAACTATTTAAGAAATCCTTTGCTTATTCTGGATCAGTATTATGGAATGGACTACCACACACAATGCGTAAAGCTCAAAACACTTTTACGTTTAAGCAAAGTATCAAGAAGTACCTAACACAACCCTGATAAGAAATGTTTGCTACAATGTATTTGTATATTTTTTATTTTTTATTTTCATTTGATTTTTTGACTACATGTATACATCTTAAACAGCATTATATCTTATGTTAATAACAATACATTGAACTGCATGAGTGTAAATTTACTATGTGTAAATATCTGTTTTGATTGTATTGTAATTTGTATGTGAGGGCCTCAGGGAAGATTAGTTTATTGTAACTAACTGAGTTTACCCTCTTTAAATAAAGAATTTATATTTATTATTATTATTTAATTTCTAGAAAAGCAACCATGATTTAACTGCAATATGATAAAGCGGCTGATTATTTAACATTGATGTGATATAACTGTGGATTCATTAATACTAAAAGCAACTTAGCCAATTCTCATAGATTTTCAGTTACTAGTATAAAAAAAAAATTTGACACGTTACAATTTTGGTTATTTTGATAAAAAAATATGGCAAACTCAGTTTTGCAAAAATAGAAAAATATATTAAGTTCACAGTTTATGCTTGTTGTTCTGTCTAAAGATGTCTTAGTTTTATAAGTACTGACAGTTTTGTTTGTCTTTATTTTAAATGTGTATTTCTATATATGTATCCATGTTTGTCTTTATTTTAAATGTGTATTTCTATGTATCCATTGTTTGTAGAGATAATAGACTGTGGTGACAAGACTAACATAGGAATTGGTATCTGCCCAGGAAAGGCTTATCCAGTAAACAGAATGCCTGGGTGGAATAGATGGTCTATTGCTTATCATGCTGATGATGGAGGGTGAGGAATCTCTTTAAACAGACAATTAAATTCACAATCTATTTAGAGTGACAATTAAAACTAAGTTTATGTATTGGGTCCATCCCTATTCAGAGTTTAAAATTTTAGTCCACATTGACTTTATCATTAAGCCTGAACAATGAAAGAAAACTTAACATTTATTTTTACCACATTATTTTGCCATTAATTACAAAGATATGTTATTACAGTAAAGCATGTCTAAATGGAACCTCTTCAGAACTTATATTTTTGTTTGGTTTGGCAGATGTTTGGTTAAATCAGATTCACAAAACATAAAATTTGATATGACTGGACTTGAGAACAAATTTGGTTTAGACTGGTTTTTGGTTTATGCAAGATTCGGTTAAGACAGGTTTCACTGACTATGTGTTTATGAGACTTGTCTTCACTGATGAGGTTTGAAAAGACATTTCAGAAAATTGTTAAGTTGAATTTTCAGGAGAATTGTTTATTTATTGAAAATACAATCCATTATAATGTACAGCATGGTGCCAAAAAGTGAATAACATGATCCTTACATTGTTTAAGCTATAAAAGCAACATCAGGAATTTTTTTCAGACTATTAAAACATATCCTATGATCTGACACATAACCCAGTATGAGCACTGTCTTCAGATGTGTGAATTCTATCACTAGAGGAAATAGTCTGTTAATTTGTTCTTGGTCTTTAGTCAGTATTACACAGTTCGATATCAAAGATAAACCCTAAAATATCACAGTTTCATGAAAATTTAATCTAAGAAATTGTTTATTCAATAGTTTCATATTGGTTGAAGTATTTGAATTACTTGCTCAAATTAAAATTTATTCCAAAAATTTAACAAGTATGCTGTAATTTTGATGAAATAAGAATTTAAGTTAGGGATTTAGATTCAACATTCAACAAAACATATACAATTTCTAAATTCACAAATTTTTGTGATATACATTAATTGAAATAGAGAAAATTATCAAATGTTATGACTTTTGTCCACAACCTGTACAACTTGGATTGATCTTGGAACATGAAAGATATTTTTTTGCTTGTTTTGTAGGGTTCTTAAAACAAATAAATTATCCAACAGGACTTAGAATATAGATTTTTCAACCCAAAATAAGAGATTTATTGATTTTCATTTGTATAAGTTTTATTTGACCCAGCTCATATTATATTTCAGAATATTTATAGAAGCCGGTGCTGCTAATTCCCATGTAGTAAAATGTACCAAAGGAGATGTGATGAGTATGTTCTGTGATGTGGTTTCTAAACAGCTTGTTTTCTACAAGAATGATCAAGAGGTATGAATGTCTTCTACAAGAAAGATCTAGAGATTTGCATACCCAACAACCATAAAGTTGATTACATCTATATAAAACTCCAAGGTTGGAATGCTTTATAGAAATATGATTACCCCTTGGATTTTTTCCAACTGGGAGTAAAACCCTGACTTAAGAGGTTTGTTTGTTTGACTGTGCTATATGTATGAATTAGCAGCCAAGTCTTGTCACAAATAGAGATGTTAAATCAGATGCCTACTGTAGAAAGAGTGGAAAGCTATGAGCATATTAAATAACCCTTTTAACTAATCTTTAAATGGTCGTTTTTAAAATGTATCCTGGTGCAATGCAAAATTTCAGTCCTTATCCATCATACCCTAATTTTTCAGTGGCAGTCCCTATCTCCCCTTTCAGCCCTACGAACCCAGACAAGTGAAGAGTTAATCATTTCTCTTTCTGAACATGCAACAAATATTTTGCCACTGGCCATATAGCAAACAACAATCAATCATCAGACATCATTTCTAAGAATTATTACATTAGTCAGCAGATTCCTATCGTCAATTTGGGTCAATATTAAAATAAAGAAAAGCAATATCAGGTCACTGATTTCTTATTATCATCAAAATTTTTTTGAAATATAATGATACATCTCATCTTGTTTTAAGGTAAAACAAATAAAAATCAATATCCCAAGAGGAGGATACTGGCCAATGATTGGTTTGCATTCTGTTGGAGAATGTGTTAAACTGTTGGAGAAAGATCCATGGACCCCTGATCCTGATGATGTAAGTAGAATACCTGATTGTTTTGTCATGGACAGGGTTAGTTGGAATATAGAGTCTAAACTGCCATATATCAGGTTTTTTTTGTCGCATTGACATAGGGATAGCCATCTGGCAGCAGCATCATTAACAAACTTCTTAAAAGTTTTACATTATAGAAGGTGGAAAACCTTGATGCTTCATACTTTGTTTACAGATGATTTATGATAAGAAGTTACATACAAAGAGCTTCTTTAAAGAGTAAGAAAGAGTGAGGATAAGTTATTGATAAAAACTCCATTACAAAAAAAAAAATCATAAACAGCCAATACCAACTGACTGTTCCTATCATTGGACATATTATGCTTTTTGTACAAAATGTGTATGTTACTTACACCTTGGCAATGTTTGTAATAAATAGTCTGTAAGTGTTTTTGTTCATTTGAGAACTTTGTATTTTTGTGTCTTTTAAATTTCTACAAACATATATAGTTTTCAAATGCTTTAACAAGTGTCAGTTTTCCTACTGAAGTTTGGTGGTTCTATCTGGGCACTCTGGATTCTACATTAGAAAATGCCTGTACCAAGTCAGGAATATGACAGTTGTTATCCATTCATTTGATGTGTTTGGACTTTTGATTTTGCCATTTGATTTTGGACTTTCCTTTTTAGCTCACCTGGCCTAAAAGGCCATGTGAGCTTTTCTCATCACTTGGCGTCCGTCGTCGTCGTCGTCGACGTCGTCGTCGACGTCGTCGTCGTTAACAATTTTTCAAACATCTTCTCCTCTGAAACTACTGAATGGATTTGAATGAAACTTAGCATGATTGTTCCTAAGAGTATCCTGCACAAAGTGTGTGCTTCGATTTTTGATCCGTCAAAAAACATGGCCGCCGTTACTTAAAATAGAACATAGGGGTCAAATGCAGTTTTTGGCTTATATCTCAAAAACGAAAGCATTTAGAGCAAATCTGACATGAGGTAAAAATGTTCATTAGGTCAAGATCTATCAGCCCTGAAATTTTCAGATGAATCAAACAAACCATTGTTGGGTTGCTGCCACTTAATTGGTAATTTTAAGGAAATTTTGCAGTTTTTGGTCATTATCTTGAATATTATTATAGATAAAGATAAACTGTAAACAGCAAAAATGATCAGCAAAGTAAGATCTACAAATAAGTTAATATGACCAAAATTGTCAATTGACCCCTTAAGGGGTTATTGTCCTTAATGACAATTTTTCACAATTTGTTCATCATATTTGCTAACTTTAAAAAATCTTCTCCTCTGAAACTGCTAAATGGATTTGGATGAAACTTAGCATGATTGTTCCTTAGATTATCCTGCACAAAGTGTGTGCTTCGATTTTTGATCCGTCAAAAAACATGGCCGCCGTTACTTAAAATAGAACATAGGGGTCAAATGCAGTTTTTGGCTTATATCTCAAAAACGAAAGCATTTAGAGCAAATCTGACATGGGGTTAAAATGTTCATTAGGTCAAGATCTATCAGCCCTGAAATTTTCAGATGAATCAAACAAACCATTGTTGGGTTGCTGCCACTTAATTGGTAATTTTAAGGAAATTTTGCAGTTTTTGGTCATTATCTTGAATATTATTATAGATAAAGATAAACTGTAAACAGCAAAAATGATCAGCAAAGTAAGATCTACAAATAAGTTAATATGACCAAAATTGTCAATTGACCCCTTAAGGGGTTATTGTCCTTAATGACAATTTTTCACAATTTGTTCATCATATTTGCTAACTTTAAAAAATCTTCTCCTCTGAAACTGCTAAATGGATTTGGATGAAACTTAGCATGATTGTTCCTTAGATTATCCTGCACAAAGTGTGTGCTTCGATTTTTGATCCGTCAAAAAACATGGCCGCCGTTACTTAAAATAGAACATAGGGGTCAAATGCAGTTTTTGGCTTATATCTCAAAAACGAAAGCATTTAGAGCAAATCTGACATGGGGTTAAAATGTTCATTAGGTCAAGATCTATCAGCCCTGAAATTTTCAGATGAATCAAACAAACCATTGTTGGGTTGCTGCCACTTAATTGGTAATTTTAAGGAAATTTTGCAGTTTTTGGTCATTATCTTGAATATTATTATAGATAAAGATAAACTGTAAACAGCAAAAATGATCAGCAAAGTAAGATCTACAAATAAGTTAATATGACCAAAATTGTCAATTGACCCCTTAAGGGGTTATTGTCCTTAATGACAATTTTTCACAATTTGTTCATCATATTTGCTAACTTTAAAAAATCTTCTCCTCTGAAACTGCTAAATGGATTTGGATGAAACTTAGCATGATTGTTCCTTAGATTATCCTGCACAAAGTGTGTGCTTCGATTTTTGATCCGTCAAAAAACATGGCCGCCGTTACTTAAAATAGAACATAGGGGTCAAATGCAGTTTTTGGCTTATATCTCAAAAACGAAAGCATTTAGAGCAAATCTGACATGGGGTTAAAATGTTCATTAGGTCAAGATCTATCAGCCCTGAAATTTTCAGATGAATCAAACAAACCATTGTTGGGTTGCTGCCACTTAATTGGTAATTTTAAGGAAATTTTGCAGTTTTTGGTCATTATCTTGAATATTATTATAGATAAAGATAAACTGTAAACAGCAAAAATGATCAGCAAAGTAAGATCTACAAATAAGTTAATATGACCAAAATTGTCAATTGACCCCTTAAGGGGTTATTGTCCTTAATGACAATTTTTCACAATTTGTTCATCATATTTGCTAACTTTAAAAAATCTTCTCCTCTGAAACTGCTAAATGGATTTGGATGAAACTTAGCATGATTGTTCCTTAGATTATCCTGCACAAAGTGTGTGCTTCGATTTTTGATCCGTCAAAAAACATGGCCGCCGTTACTTAAAATAGAACATAGGGGTCAAATGCAGTTTTTGGCTTATATCTCAAAAACGAAAGCATTTAGAGCAAATCTGACATGGGGTTAAAATGTTCATTAGGTCAAGATCTATCAGCCCTGAAATTTTCAGATGAATCAAACAAACCATTGTTGGGTTGCTGCCACTTAATTGGTAATTTTAAGGAAATTTTGCAGTTTTTGGTCATTATCTTGAATATTATTATAGATAAAGATAAACTGTAAACAGCAAAAATGATCAGCAAAGTAAGATCTACAAATAAGTTAATATGACCAAAATTGTCAATTGACCCCTTAAGGGGTTATTGTCCTTAATGACAATTTTTCACAATTTGTTCATCATATTTGCTAACTTTAAAAAATCTTCTCCTCTGAAACTGCTAAATGGATTTGGATGAAACTTAGCATGATTGTTCCTTAGATTATCCTGCACAAAGTGTGTGCTTCGATTTTTGATCCGTCAAAAAACATGGCCGCCGTTACTTAAAATAGAACATAGGGGTCAAATGCAGTTTTTGGCTTATATCTCAAAAACGAAAGCATTTAGAGCAAATCTGACATGGGGTTAAAATGTTCATTAGGTCAAGATCTATCAGCCCTGAAATTTTCAGATGAATCAAACAAACCATTGTTGGGTTGCTGCCACTTAATTGGTAATTTTAAGGAAATTTTGCAGTTTTTGGTCATTATCTTGAATATTATTATAGATACAGATAAACTGTTAATAGCAAAAATGTTAAGCAAAGTAAGATCTACAAATAAGTCAATTTGACCAAAATTGTCAATTGACCACTTAAGGAGTTATTGCCCTTTAAAGACTTTTTTCACAATTTGTTCATCATGTTGACTTACTTTAAAAAATCTTCTCCTTTGAAACTGCTGTATCAATTTCAGCCAAACTTAGGCTAAATGAGTTTTAGAGTTTCAGAGTATCTAGTATAAATTTTATATTTCATTTCCTTGTATGTCAAGAAACATAGCTCCTATGGCTAAAATAGAACATAGGAGAAAATTATTTTTTTTTTGCTTTTGAAGAAAATAGGACGATTCAAAGAACATTTAAATAAATTGAAAAGCCAAAATAATCATTGATATGAGATTAAACCAAAAAAATTCAGGTGAGCGATTCAGGCTCTGGAGAGCCTCTTGTTGAATTTTCCTCGGAGTTCAGTATTTTTGTGTTTTTATTTTTCCTCTAACAATAAAAACTGACCACCACCAAATAACACCAATGAATGAATGAATCAATGTAAAACCTTTGGGTGATTTCTTTATCTCCTTTTATTTGAAATAGTAATTTCTAATTTTGTATTTATATTTTACAGATACCACCTAAACCTGCATCATTTAAAACTTATAAATATGGAAATTTGTGGATAAGGTAATTTTTGTTTATATATTGTTATTTCAGAAATTAATGCCAAAAAAAGCTACAGTGTTGTAAACGCAATAATTTAAACTCACATTTTGAAATTTTTTATATGCATTAAACAGGATTTTTCTCAATATCACAAAAATTAAAATCGCATTTTACCCTTAAATGACAAAATAACAATAATAAATGCACGCAATTATTTCTGAACTTACAGTAATACTGTCAAATCAATTTGATTGATACAATTTCATTGGTAATTTTTTTTATTGCACTCTCTTTATAAAATATCTTTTAATTGACAACAACACTTAAGTAAATTGCAACTTTTATTGGTTGGCGAGTTTTGCCAATAAGTTCAATGTCTTCACATCAAAGTTTACAGAAATAAGAATCTCTGAAGTACAGGGTGATGGCATCAGGCATGTCAGTTTTCCTATTGAAGGTCTGTGGTTTTCTCAGGGCACTCCGACTTCCTCCACCAATAAAAACTGGCCGCCACAAAAAGCCTTAATGCGGGGCTTAAAAGTGGCGTTAAAACACCAAAATAGAAATTCAAATTCATTGTTCATGTTTTTGTAGGACACTTTTTTTGTTTATGTAAGTTTGCACAGGAAATGAATAAAACAAAATACAAAAGTAATTTTTATTGTAAGTTGTTTATTAAGGTTTATCTATTGAATAGATTTTTGTTTTAATCTAGTATAAAGAAAACTGAATGAAAATGAAAAAAATAATCCAAAATTTTAGTTTAAAAATTCTTATAGCAGTTGAAAGAAGGAATATTTGAATGATGATATTATTGTTTATATGATTATTAAAGATAATATAAAATTTAAGATTTCAAGAATAAAAATCTCTACTTGAAATTATGGTTTTTATTGTCGAGCCTGCAACTTTTGTTGCAGAAAGCTCGACATAGGGATAGTGATCCCGCGGCGGCGGCAGCTACGGCGGCGGCGTTAGCTAACTTCTTAAAAGCTTTATATTTTAGAAGGTGGAAGACCTGGATGCTTCATACTTTGTATATAGATGCCTCATGTTACGAAGTTTCCGTCAGTCACATGTCCAATGTCCTTGACCTCATTTTCATGGTTCAGTGACCGCTTGAAAAAAAAGTTCAAATTTTTTGTAATGTTTTCTCTCTTATTATAAGTAATAGGATAACTATATTTGATATGTGCGTACCTTGCAAGGTCCTCATGTCTGTCAGACAGTTTTCACATGACCTCGACCTCATTTCATGGATCAGTGAACAAGGTTAAGTTTTGGTGGTCAAGTCCATATCTCAGATACTATAAGCAATAGGGCTAGTATATTCAGTGTATGGAAGGACTGTAAGGTGTACATGTCCAACTGGCAGGTGTCATCTGACCTTGACCTCATTTTCATGGTTCAGTGGTCAAAGTTAAGTTTTTGAGTTTTGGTCTTTTTATCTAATACTATATGCCATAGGTTAACTATATTTGGTGTATGGAAATATTTAATGATCTTTATGTCAGTCGCGCAGGTTTTATTTGACCGTGACCTCATTTTCACGGTTCATTGCACAGTGTTAAGTTTTTGTGTTTTGGTCTATTTTTCTTAAACTATAAGTCATAGGTCAACTATATATGTTGTATAGAAGCATTGTTAGCTGTACATGTCTGCCTGGCATGGTTCATCTGACCTTGACCTCATTTTCAAGGTTCATTGGTCTTTGTTTAGTTATCTTGGTTAATGTTAAGTTTATGGTACAGTTGTTATAAAGGTTAGCTTTTTACTTAGGACTATCAACATAATATCAATGATTAGTAGAAGGCGAGACATTTCAACGTGTGCACTCTTGTTTTACAAATTGTGACTTGGATGGAGAGTTCTCTCATTGTAACTCATACCACATCTTCTTATATCTATGAATCACACACTTTCACATGCATACTGTATTTAAAACCATCAGTAGGAGAATCACTGTCCTAAAATTTATATCCCATCAAAATAAATGTAACCGTGTTGCAATAGAATTATAGTTGTCATTTTGTATTATTGTATAGTTTGAAATAGAGTTGAATGAGAATTAATACTCTGATATGTTTACAGCCCAGCAAGAAATGTTAGTCTGACAAAGAAAGGTTATACAGCCAATCAATGTGGCTGGATGCTTCTTCACAATCCTACTAAAGTACTCATTGGATATAAGGTATATGTCCCTTCTAGATGTCTCATCTAATTATATGATAAAAAGTTATAATTTCCTTCCTAAAGGTCTGATACTTTATAAACCATCTAGCTTTTTAAAAGCTCTCATTGGATACAAAGTATAGAATTACAAACTTTTACAAAGGTATCTATTTCTTTATTTCTGTAATATAAAAAAATAATGAAAAATTAATAGCTGCATGGGGCTTAATGCCGAAACAGTAGTTTGCAATACTTGTTTCTCATTTCAGATCACTCCAGAATCGTTGGTCAAACGCCCAGTAGGATCTATCTCACCAAATGATGCTAACACATTGTTTTTAACTAAAACATGTAAGTTTTTATGCCCCACATAGGGGCATGAGGTTTTTCAGTTTGTGCTTCCGTTGGTTCGTCTGTCTGTCTGTTCTACTGTTCAGGTTAATGTTTTTGGTCAAGGTAGGTTTAGGTTGAAGTATCATCAACTTGAAACTTAGTACACATGTTCCCTATGATATAATCATACTAATTTTAATGCCAAATTAGAGTTGCGACCCAATTTCTTGGTCAACTAAACATAGAAAATGATAGTGCAAGTGAAGCATCTGTGTACTATAGACACATTCTTGTTTGGTGGCAGAGTGGTCTCTATGTAGTTCATCTACTGTATCTATAGCCTGTCAACACTGAGGTTGTGGGTTTAAACTTATGGCAGGTGTGTATGACATCAATCTTAGTTAACTGAGATTGTCAGTTTTCTTGCCACAAGTTGGTGGTTCTCTGCAGGCAATCAAGCTTCCTCTACCAATTAGAACTGACCACCAGTATTTCCTTAAACACTATCAATCATGTTAATAAACCTTTTATGTTAAACTCATCATATATACATCTTTAACAAAAATAATCTATGAATATTACACAGTGGTGATACAAAAAGCTGTCAAAGTCCAACATATATATTTTTTATGCCCCACCTACAATAGTAGAGGGGCAATATGTTTTCTGGTCTGTGCATCCGTTCATCGGTCTGTCTGTTCGTCAGTCTGTTCGTCCGTCTGTTCGTTCGTCCGTCTGTCCCGCTTCAGGTTAAAGTTTTTGGTCAAGGTAGTTTTTGATGAAGTTGAAGTCCAATCAACTTGAAACTTAGTACACATATTCCTTATGATATGATCTTTCTAATTTTAAAACCAAATTAAACTTTTGACCCCAATTTCACGGTCCACTGAACATAGAAAATGAAAGTGCATGTTTCAGGTTAAAGTTTTTGGTCAAGGTAGTTTTTAATGAAGTTGAAGTCCAATCAACTTGAAACTTAGTACACATGTTCCCTATGATATTATCTTTATAATTTTAATGTCTAATTATATTCTTTATCCAATTTCGTGGTCCATTGAACATGGAAAATGATAGTGCGAGTGGGGTTTCCGTGTACTTTGGACACATTCTTGTTTATTACAAATTGATTGTCCTGTATATGTAAATACTTCTGGATTTTTTTTATGACTTTCAATTAATGAAGTTGTACAATATTGAGAAAAGAATGTAATTCTTGTTTGAAAGATAGCAGTATTGTATTTCATATTGATAGCATATCCTTAGTTTGCAGTATAATTTTTGTCAATTTTTGCTATTTTGTGGCTTGAATAAAAGAAGTTCTCTATGGATGTGACTCCTATATATTTTTTTATATTAAAAAAGAATGCTAAGGTATTTCTTTGAACCACAAATTTTCTATTTAATATTAAAAAGTTATCTTTTAATGTTATGCATAATATACCAACAATGTAAACCTTATAATGATAACTACAAAAAAATCAGAAATAGTTTTATAACATATTTCAGCTATCATAAAGGAAGATGCTGTAACTATTCAGTGGATAGCTATAGAGCAGGTTAAAGAATACTCAACAGACCAAATACTACAGCTGTTTGATGCTGCTAGTTCTAGTAGTACTTATACACACAGGTAATGGTATAGATTATAGAGGTGTTAACATTGATGTGTAATAGGTAACAGACACTACACCTGCTACCTGATACTGCTAGTGTCAGAAGTACATATACACAGGTAATTGTATAGATTAGAGAGATGTTAACATTAATGTGTATTAGTTAACAGACACTACACCTGGTACCTGATACTGCTAGGGTCAGTAGTACATATACACAGGTAATTGTATAGAGTAAAGAGATGTTATCATTGATGTGTAATAGATAACAGACACTACACCTGGTACTTGATACTGCTATTGTCAGAAGTACATATACACAGGTAATTGTATAGATTATAGAGATGTTAACACCGATGTGAAATAGATAACAGACACTACACCTGTTACTGCTTGTGTCAGTAGTACATATACACATGTAATTGTATAGATTATAGAGATGTTAACACTGATGTGTAATAGATAACAGACACTACACCTGTTACTGCTTGTGCCAGTAGTACATATACACAGGTAATTGTATAGATTATAGAGATGTTAACACTGATGTGTAATAGATAACAGACACTACACCTGTTACTGCTTGTGCCAGTAGTACATATACACAGGTAATTGTATAGATTATAGAGATGTTAACACTGATGTGTAATAGATAACAGACACTACACCTGGTACCTGATATTGCTACTATCAGAAGTACATATACACAGGTAATTGTATAGATTATAGAGATGTCAACACTGATGTGTAATAGATAACAAACACTACTCCTGGTACCTGATATTGCTAGTGTCAGTAGTACATATACACAGGTAATTGTATAGATTATAGAGATGTTAACACTGATGTGTAATAGATAACAGACACTACACCTGGTACCTGATATTGCTACTATCAGAAGTACATATACACAGGTAATTGTATAGATTTTAGAGATGTTAACACTGATGTGTAACAGTTAATAGACACTACACCTGGTACCTGATATTGCTACTATCAGAAGTACATATACACAGGTAATTGTATAGATTATAGAGATGTTAACACTGATGTGAAATAGATAACAGACACTACACCTGTTACTGCTTGTGTCAGTAGTACATATACACAGGTAATTGTATAGATTATAGAGATGTTAACACTGATGTGTAATAGATAACAGACACTACACCTGGTACCTGATATTGCTACTATCAGAAGTACATATACACAGGTAATTGTATAGATTATAGAGATGTTAACACTGATGTGTAATAGATAACAGACACTACACCTGGTACCTGATATTGCTACTATCAGAAGTACATATACACAGGTAATTGTATAGATTATAGAGATGTTAACATTGATGTGTAATAGATAACAGACACTACGCCTGGTACTTGATACTGCTAATGTCAGTTGTACATATACACAGGTAATTGTATAGATTATAGAGATGTTAACATTGATGTGTAATAGATAACAGACACTACACCTGGTACTTGATACTGCTAATGTCAGTTGTACATATACACAGGTAATTGTATAGATTATAGAGATGTTAACATTGATGTGTAATAGATAACAGACACTACACCTGGTACCTGATATTGCTACTATCAGAAGTACATATACACAGGTAATTGTATAGATTATAAGGATGTTAACAATAATGTGTAACAGATAACAGACACTACACCTACTGCCTGATACGGCTAGTACTAGTAGTACTTATACACACAGGTAATTGTTAAGTTTATAGATATGTTAACATTGATGTGTAATAGATGACAGACAACACACTAGGGCTGCTACCTGATGCTTCATGTAAATTTTAATGTTCTTTATTGTTAGTTTTCATGTGAAAAAAATCTTCTTTGATTGTATTAAATTTTGAGATAATTTTACAGAATGTGTATATATTTATAGTCATTTGAAATTTTAAAACATTTACAATTGGTTTAAAAAGTTTTCTTTAGTTGTTTGCGTCTTTAACTTGTGGTCTCATTGACATAACTATCATCTTCTTTTATATTAACCATATATTTCTTCATTTTAGGTTAGGATTACTGATAAAAGACACTGCTTTAGGGGATGTAGAAACTTTGCCAAAATTTCAAGATTTAGGATCAACATCAGGGGATGGCGCTGTAAGTTTTATTAACCTAGTTTACACAATGGAATAATGCAATATACACAAAACTGAATTTGAATTAAAAAATCTTTTGTTGGAAGAATAACATATCTTTATTTTCCCTTCCTTAAACTGTTTCCCTTCTATAGCCCCAAGTTCTCCATTCATCTTTAGTGACGTTTGCCTTGATTTAGTTTTAAGTTTTATTTAACTGCTGCTACTCTATCTATAATAGATAGCAATGAGGTTCCCTGATTTTGTTTGAATAATTACTGTCTTGATTGCTCATTTTGGTCTCCATTTTTTAAACACACATCAGTATAAATCATAAATGTCAGCTAGGGGATGCATACAATCAAACCTTTACATTTGATAATCATGGTGGCTTGTCCTGTTATCCAGTCAGTGTAATTGGTTGCCAGCCATGCCTTATTTTAACTTATATTAAAAATCATCTAAACAAAAATATAAATGGACATAATAGACAACATTACAAAAGATTCTTAACAGACCTACACAAAGTATTACTCTTTTTGTACAAATAATAAACATTGTGGTTTAATATGTCACTAATTTTCAGACATACATACCTGTCAACTGGACCGGATTCTGCGGGTGTGACCCGAGATTTTCACAATTCTGAGGGATCACCCGGATCACCCGCCGGGTCATTGAAATAACCCGGAAATTCCGAAAATGACCCGATTTCACCCGTATTTCTTAGCCTTGAGATTGATTTTCATAAGTAATATTCCTTTGAAATACCGGCAAATTCGTAATTCTTCCATGAACATGCAGTTCATCTAGCTATGTAAACTGTCAAATTAAGTGACCCATTAAGTGCATGGCTTCACTTGACAGCTTTGGTGTCAAACACACTGTTGATTAACACCAATTACCTTAGCTTTAGGTCGTAAATAAATTGCCCTGTTGTTTTACAAAGATATTTCAACTAAGAGTTACTTCCCCTTATTTGTCACCATTCAAAATTATTCCTTATATTTACGTTTTATGGGTGAAAAAGATTAAATCATAATAATATAAAATTCAAATACATATTGAAAAATTACTTTTCATTATTTTTATACCTTTATACAATTTTTAAAAAAAAGTTGAAAATTATTTTTTACATTTATACTGTTTTTTATTTGGGCGGGTTGTTGTCTCTTTGACACATTCCCCATTTCCATTCTCAATTTTATATTTAACTGTATTACTATATTTTATCATAGTCTAATTTCCTTGTCAATTGAGGGTTGAATGTAATACCTGTACATGGTATGTTTAAAGGCTAGTAGTCTCATTTTAAAATTACAATTGAAAAATAAATTTTAGATGATGACAAAAAGTAAAGGACATAAGACTGTGATACACAAGTTTATAAAAATCTTTAAAAGTGTAATGAAATAATAATAAATAAGATTTAAAATGACTTAACCAAGTGAACATGCATTGATGTTTTGGTATCTTTGATATACATTATAAGAAAATGTACCATAAATACTGAAATTCAGCTCGCAAAAGTTCGTACGCGTTATGACCTGAGATTTGATTCTGCAATGCAGGTCATGAACTGCATTTTCATCGTCACAGGTTGACAGGTATGGACATAGTCAGCCTTTCTTACATAACAAATCTATTGTAACTATTGTTAATGGTTTCTCATCCTGAATATGCATGACATAATTGCCACTTGATATTTAGCAATCAATCATCAATCAATCAATATTGTTTAGGTTTTAAGATTAAACAGTATTTGTTATTGGAAATTATAACAATGCAGTGCATACTGTGGATTCAGTTGTTTTTGTGGTTACCAATTTTCTTGGATGAGGAAAACTGACTTTTGTGGATATTCAATTTCGTGGTTTTGACAAAGTCAACATACAAGGCAATGGAAAATTTACAATTCGTTTAACATTTAAATTCGTGATTAACCTGTACCCACATAATCCATGAAAATTGGTAGCTAATGAATATTAATGAATCCACAGCAGTACAATTTTACATAAAATTCAAATATCACAAGAGATTTAGAAATAAATTTGGAAAAACTTTTACAAATCTGTCTCAAGGAAGTGCCAACAGTATATTCAATATAGGACAAAATATGATAAATTTTAATTAATTACACCTTATGTAAGAATCCGGGGTTTTGATTGGTTAATAGCCAGTGTATTTTTCACCAATTTACTGTTATCAAATAAATATCGTTCATTTTTAACGCCGCCGGGGTATTTGCTAAAAGGATATGCCTTTTTTACCCTCTCTGCCGTGGTATTTTGAACAGATATATCATGTTATGGAGGGGTATTTGCGAAAAATACCAGTCAAGGGACTGTGAAATTTCCCGAGCCGCCAGGCGAGGGAAATTCTGTCCCAAGACTGGTATTTTTCGCAAATACCCCTCCATAACATGATATATCTGTTTAATTACACCGAATAGATTTGGATTGAAACTCTCTGTACATGTGCAGATAAATACTATCAAGCTGCAATTCATAAACATGTTTATGCATAATTTAGGGTATAAGTGGATATTATCATAGAACCGCTGGAATTATACATGTTCTAATACGCGTTAGCTCGCTTTCATTATGTAACGTCATATCCGAAATCTTTTGGCGGGAAGCTGCTCGCGAGGGTAAAAAAGGAATACTTAAAATGGCAAATACCATGGTATTTGAGGCAAATTCACCGGCAGTGGTGAAAAACAGGCAAATTCGTTTGAAATGAGGAAAACATATTAGAATATGCGAAAAATACACTGGCTATCAACCAATCAAAATCTTGCTTTTTTATATAAGGTGTAATTAGCCAAAAAATACTCTATCCGACTGGACGCTTGTAACGTCACGATCATCAATGTGTTTTAGTACATTAACATTCGGTGTAATTAAACAGATATATCATGTTATTGAGGGGTATTTGCGAAAAATACCAGTCTTGAGAATGAATTTCCCTCGCCTTACGGCTCGTGAAATTTAACATTCTCTCCACTGGTAATTTTCGCAAATACCCCTCCTTAACATGATATATCTGTTCAAAATACCCCAAAAAAAGTATGAAGCCGTCAACTTTTATTAATATTCATATTCAAAGTAAAAGGTGAAAATGGAAAACATATTTACAAATCTAGTTTGTTTTTATCTTAAAAGAAGCAAATTACAAAGCAAAAAATTATATTCTCTGTTAAAAAGATACATTATATTTTGTATGGGTCACACGGAATAATCATCTATAAAATAGTTTATTGATCCCCAAATTTATGTTCTATTTTTTTTCAGAGTCCAGGAAAACAAGATGGGTATAAGCTTGAAGTATTTAAGAACTGTATTTTGGTTGACTCCTACCTACTGAAGAGAGGAAGGTATATCCTAGATTTGGTTGATCTAGACAAGACAAAACCGGATTACATCATTAAAAGACCAAAATGTCCAGTAAGTTTTAACAATAACTTTTAGTTCTATTTCATAAAACATAAAAAAAAAAACATTTCTTCACATTTTGCAATATACTGGTTGACTTTTGAAAATAATATTACAGTAAATAAAGGCAACAGTAATATACTGCTGTTAGAAACTCATAAATCTATGGACAAAAAACAAAATCAGGGTTACAAACTAAAACTGAGGAAAACTCATTAAATATAAGAGGAGAACAACAACACAACAGAACCACAACATTAAAATGTAACAATTTCAATATGTATAGACAATTTAGTTATTCATTAGTTGTTAATTTTTTCTCAGAGATATGATTGTTTAAATTCTTATCCAATATCTTCCTTTTGTGATAGGGATATGTGACTGAGAAAACCAGTACCATACCTTTTAAATAGAACTATTTTGAATATCAAATATACTTCTTCTTCTGTGTATTAGCCTCCTTTAAGTAGGAGCACCTCCAAATGGAGTATATACCCTTAATGCCTTATTAAATTTAATATATACATATAAATATAGTGTAAAAAAAAATACACCTGAATCTATTTAGGTTATGCTATTTCATGGAAAGATAGACAGATTTGACAGGGATCTGATGCGTTTATGACTGCTTTAAATAGCATCTGTTAATTATATCTGAATCTGATCAGTTTCAGATACCTATGATTAATCAGCTTACTTGTAACATATTTCATCTTAATTTCTTGATCTTATATCATATATGATCAAGCTAGAAAAAGTTACCTATTTCATAGCTTCCACTCTTTACATAGTTAGTGACCCCTGAGATATCAATAATTGTTAACTGGGGTATAAAAATATGGTTGTATGGGTTTCTGTTGGGCAATAAAACATAATTACAGGACATATCAATTTCATTGGGATGAATTTTAAATATCAGTTTTATTAAAATGTGCCTTATTTTATCTATTTCTAAAAACATATTTACTCTATATATACATAGTTATGTGAAAGTGAGATCCTTTATGGCAGAAAAACAAACTATTTACGTTGACATGGTTTTAATCGTAATAGCAAGTAAAGTCCTACAAAGACACAATAGTAAATACATAAATAAATTGACATGAAATGAAAATATCAAAGTACATGTAGCAATTATTATCAACATAACGTATACCTCTTCTTAACAACTATTAATTAGCGTGAAATTATCATCGATTTAAAATTAACAGCAAATATGTTTCCTAGTCAACATAAAAATAATTTGATTTATTTTTATGCCCCACCTACGATAGTAGAGGGGCATTATGTTTTCTGGTCTGTGCCTCCGTTCGTCCGTCCGTCTGTGCGTCCGTCCGTCCGTCCGTCTGTGCGTCCGTCCGTCCGTCCGTTCGTCCCACTTCAGGTTAAAGTTTTTGGTCAAGGTAGTTTTTGATGAAGCTGAAGTCCAATAACTTGAAACTTAGTACACATGTTCCTTATGATATGATCTTTCTTATTTTAAAACAAAATTAGACTTTTAACGCCATTTCATGGTCCACTGAACATAGAAATTAAAAGTGTGAGTTTCAGGTTAAAGTTTTTGGTCATGGTAGTTTTTGATGAAGCTGAAGTCCAATCAACTTGAAACTTAGTACACATGTTTCTTATAATTTGATCTTTCATATTTTTAAACTAAATTAGACTTTTGACCCCATTTTCATGGTCCACTGAACATAGAAATTAAAAGTGTGAGTTTCAGGTTAAAGTTTTAGGTCAAGGTAGTTTTTGATGAAGTTGAACTCCAATCAACTTGAAACTTAGTACACATGTTCCTTATTAGTTGATCTTTTTACTTTTAAGGCCAAATTAGATTTTTTACCCAATTTCATGGTCCATTGAACATGGAAAATGATAATGTGAGTGGGGCATCCTTGTACTTTGGACACATTCTTGTTAACTACAATTTTACTAGACTAAATAAGTAACAAACTATAAAAAAAATATTTAAAAGTACAAAGTGTGTAATGCATTCTATCACTTTACTATAATAGAAGTACACAAAATATATAAACAAACAAAAGAAACAAAGAGTTTGTTTTAATTTTAAATGACATAATTAACCATCATTCAGTTATTTTAAATTAATAATATCATTAAAGAAATAAAGTGAAAAGACAAATCATTATTCATATAAGATATATTTCAACCAAAAACATACCCTCAGCGTATGGTACAATTCAGGTTCAAAAAGAGAACTTCCTCTGTTACCTGTTTAAACAAATAACAACTAATATAATAACTAAACCTAACTGATTACAAAAGATATACAGAACATAATAAAATACAATACAACTGTAATACTTAAACTTTCACAACTACTGTTATCAACAAATGCACATGCATTGTTTACAATTTACTGGATGTTTACAATCCGTAAGATGCGCCGGCATCTATTGCATGTCATTACTATCGTGACGTATTGCATTCCTAACATACCAAAGATAAGAGAAGGCTTCAGCAATATCCCATGCTGAACGCATGAAAAATCAGATTACATTAATCACTATCAACAGGTGTGTGAGAAACAATAATGACCTGAGATAATTATTTAACAATAGGGAATACCACCGATCATTATTTAAATTACATTAAGATAAGAAAATAATCTTTACCGTTAAATGGATAATAAAATTGATTACAAGTTAAAGACTTAATTAACAAATCTAATTACTCAATTTCTGCTTACGAAAAGTACGAAGATAATATTTAACAAATTCGGGAAAGATAAAAAAAAAAATTAAATAATGGATTTACAAAGCATACGAACGAATTCTAGAAAATAATGAAACTAAATTTCAAGGCTTTTCTACTCGGCAATTCTTATACATTTCATAACAATATAATTCTAAAAAATGTAGTTTCAAGATTAATGTAACATAAAACAACATCTATACAATAAAGTAACTAAGTAACATATAATAAAAATATCAAACTGACCTTAACATGAGAATCTTTCCTACTGACAAAATATACCTCTAAAAAATAGTGATATCTGAACAGTCAGCGTGCGTATGCCACAAGTTCCCAAAATCTCTAAAATTTCACTTAACCCACGTGATTAAAACCCGGGAAACTAATTAATAAGATTAATAAAAATTAATATAAAAATTGATTTTTGAATATAACCAATTACAAATATCTACGTTTTCATTAAAAACTTTCTTTAAATATACAAATGCAAAAAATAAAATTTATTTTATTTCTCAAATGTGCTTCTGTTTGGATTCTAGCATTATCGTCTGCAGATCTCATATTTCTTAATCTACTACATGGTAACTAATTAAAACAACACACATGACCCCAATTCATTCGTTTACACGTGAATTCATTCTGTGAATCTTATCAAGAAATCTAATACACATTGATCATAAAATGATCATAAAAACATTATGAGCTTAACAAGATTGTACAATTAGACACAAAAATATTGACGTGCAAATTACTATTATATTGATTATTTATTTTATAGTCTTTCCTATATCCACCAAAACTACAAAAAGGAATGAAAGTTGTTGTGAAGCTGGATATTGACAGGTAAGGTAGTAGATGTATAGAGCTGTAAACAATATGTCTTATTGTGTATACTAAAATTACATCCAATATTTGTCCAGCACAAAATACTATTATTAACTAGTGAAATTTTAGTTCAAAAATTTTTGGCATAGTAGTTAGCATGTCTAGGACAGGAATTCATTCGTCTGTCATAAAGATGATTTATGATGAGCAGTTATAGGAAGTATAGGCATAAAATTTCAAAAAAACATTTTTTTTCTCACAATTTTACCTTCCTTGGAACTTTTATGTATTTGTAACTATGTTGTAACATTCTAAATTGATAAGTCACTAATATTGCAACCCAGCCTTTTAGACTTAACAATTGTTTGCTATTACCAGGTACATTTAAGTGGATTGTATTTATCTTAATGATTGTTGATATTGAAGTGGATTTTGTAACAGGTTCTAAACTGGGTAATATGGTTTCTATCATTTTCATCATTCTGAAACTGTTGGATAGTTGTTTCATTATGCAATCATACCACATTATATTATTTATAACTGCAACTTGAGGTCTCAAATGGTTATAAATGAAAAAAAATAACATAAATTCAATTGCATTAATTGAGATGGAAAAAAATTAAACAATTCAAATGAGAAAGCTAATGGTCTAATTTATAACTAAACAATTTAAAAATAAAAACAAATATTACAGACATAACCAACAAGAACCACTAAACTACATGCTCCTGACTTGGGACAGGCATATGAAGAAAGTGGTGGGTTAACTATGTTTGTAAGTGCTCAACCCCCTCCTAAACCTGGGACTGTGGTGTAACAGCAAAACATAAAATCACCTATAAAAATCAGTTGAAAAAGGCTTATAATGGTTTACTTTTATAAATTGTTAATTGGATGGAGAGTTGTCTCATTGGCACTCACACCACATCTTCCTATACCTATTAACTCATTAAATAGATACAAAGAAAAACATCAAACATCAAACACAAACAGATGTGGCAAGGTAGATATCAATTCCTCATCCTTAACAACAAAAAAGACACTAAGAACTGATCTGAGAGTACTCACAGCAGTATGTTATACTCATTATAAAATGTACACATAAATTATACAAACACTAAAATAGTTGAGTAATGTTGAGTTACATGTGTTACACATCATAAGTCAGCTTTTGATAAATACAGTATGTACAAAAACATAAACATTTCTAAGTTGAACTGCTTCCTATAGATATTATCCTCAACCACAATGTATAACATGGGGACTTAAATTGCACCTATTTTGACATTTTTTTTTCATTTAATTTTCATTTTGATCCAGCACCATTTTGTTATCATGGTAAAGGTAAACAGTCAAAGATAAAGAAGTTTTCCAATTATATTCTTTTATTTTATACAATTATCTAAGCAGAACATTTGTATAATTTTTCATAGTTCTGGAGACCAGTTTGCAGATGCTGTGATATCTGAAATCTATGATGGTGGTGGATACTGTTTTGAGTACACTTCACCTGGTAAAGTTTACACAGGAAATGAGAAGATTTGTGTTGGAACAATGGATTGTGGGATAGAAGATGCAGATTGGGAAGAGATAGAGAGGAAAGGGAACAAGGAGGAAATGAAAATACAACTTTTTTCATGTAAGATTTTGTGTAGTGTGGCACTATGTTTAGGAGAAGGTTATTGATAATTTAAAGAACATATTTTTTTTGACATCGATATAAATAAATTTAGATTATTCCGGTGTTGTTTAAGGTGGTACCTAACACTACAGGGAGATCACTCTGTAAAGTCAGCTAAACGTTGTAATGACGTTGCGATGTAAGGGGAATATTAAGCTTCTCAACGATCAAAATGTGTGTTTGTCAAACTGCTATATAACCAGTTTAATTTTTCAAACAAAACGGTTGGTTCAAAATTTTTGAAATTTTTATATTTTTGTTAAAGGGTCACAGTAAATACTTTGTCAAAATTTTATTAAAATTGAACGAGCCAAATTAATTTAAGTGAAAGTGTTAGGTACCACCTTAAGTGAAAATTCCAGATTTTTGAAAAATAACTTCCAGTAAAATTGAAATTACAAAATATTCTCAAAAAAAAAATTCATGATGTTCTGTTAAAACATTTAAGAAAAAAATGGAGAAATTATATTTTTTCCAGTATAAATTGAAATTAAAAAGTATTCACAAAAATTAGGAAATTCACAATGAACAAATTATATTCTTTATTCAAAGACATTCTGAACTTTAAAAAAAAATAAATTTGGCATTCACTTTTAAATCATTTATAGAAATAGAATTGGTTTTTGTCATAACTTAATAATGACCTGTTCTGTTTTCAGCCCCCAGTAATATGTCCCTGCTGCATAGAACCTATGTCCCAGCACCACCACACCTAGTTACAAAGGTAAGGTATACCATGTGTAACACAGTCAGAACCTATGTCCCAGCACCACCACACCAAGTATCACTGTAACATAGTCAGAACCTATGTCCAAGCACCACCATACCTAGTTACAAAGGTAAGGTATACAATGTGTAACACAGTCAGAACCTATGTCCCAGCACCACCACACCTAGTTACCAAGGCAAGGTATACAATGTGTTACACAGTCAGAACCTATGTCCCAGCACCATCACACCTAGTTACAAAGGTAAGGTATACAATGTGTAACACAGTCAGAACCTATGTCCCAGCACCACCACACCTAGTTACAAAGGTAAGGTATACAATGTGTAACACTGTCAGAACCTATGTCCCAGCACCACCACAACTAGTAACAAAGGTAAGGTATACAATGTGTAACACAGTGTCAGAACCTATGTCCCAGCACCACCACACCTAGTAACAAAGGTAAGGTATACAATGTGTAACACAGTCAGAACCTATGTCCCAGCACCACCACAACTAGTAACAAAGGTAAGGTATACAATGTGTAACACAGTCAGAACCTATATCCCAGCACCACCACACCTAGTAACAAAGGTAAGGTATACAATGTGTAACACAGTCAGAACCTATGTCCCAGCACCACCACACCTAGTTACAAAGGTAAGGTATACAATGTGTAACACAGTCAGAACCCATGTCCCAGCACCACCACACCTAGTAACAAAGGTAAGGTATACAATGTGTAACACAGTCAGAACCTATGTCCCAGCACCACCACACCTAGTTACAAAGGTAAGATATACAATGTGTAACACAGTCAGAACCTATGTCCCAGCACCATCACGCCTAGTTACAAAGGTAAAGTATACAATGTGTAACACAGTGTCAGAACCTATATCCCAGCACCACCACACCTAGTAACAAAGGTAAGGTATACCATGTGTAACACAGTCAGAACCTATGTCCCAGCACCACCACACCTAGTTACAAAGGTAAGGTATACAATGTGTAACACAGTCAGAACCTATGTCTAAGCACCACCACACCTAGTTACAAAGGTAAGGTATACAATGTGTAACACAGTCAGAACCCATGTCCCAGCACCACCACACCTAGTAACAAAGGTAAGGTATACAATGTGTAACACAGTCAGAACCTATGTCCCAGCACCACCACACCTAGTTACAAAGGTAAGGTATACAATGTGTAACACAGTGTCAGAACCTATGTCCCAGCACCACCACACCTAGTTACAAAGGTAAGGTATACAATGTGTAACACAGTGTCAGAACCTATGTCCCAGCACCACCACACCTAGTTACAATGGTAAGGTATATAATGTGTAACACAGTCAGAACCTATGTCCCAGCACCACCACACCTAGTTACAATGGTAAGATATACAATGTGTAACACTGTCAGAACCTATGTCCCAGCACCACCACACCTAGTTACAATGGTAAGATATACAATGTGTAACACAGTCAGAACCTATGTCCCAGCACCACCACACCTAGTTACAATGGTAAGGTATACAATGTGTAACACTGTCAGAACCTATGTCCCAGCACCACCACACCTAGTTACAAAGGTAAGGTATACAATGTGTAACACTGTCAGAACCTATGTCCCAGCACCACCACACCTAGTTACAATGGTAAGGTATACAATGTGTAACACAGTCAGAACCTATGTCCAAGCACCACCACACCTAGTTACCAAGGTAAGGTATACAATGTGTAACACAGTCAGAACCTATGTCCCAGCACCACCACACCTAGTTACAATGGTAAGATATACAATGTGTAACACTGTCAGAACCTATGTCCCAGCACCACCACACCTAATTACAAAGGTATGGTATACAATGTGTAACACTGTCAGAACCTATGTCCCAGCACCACCACACCTAGTTACAATGGTAAGATATACAATGTGTAACACAGTCAGAACCTATGTCCCAGCACCACCACACCTAGTTACAAAGGTAAGGTATACAATGTGTAACACAGTCAGAACCTATATCCCAGCACCACCACACCTAGTTACAAAGGTAAGGTATACAATGTGTAACACAGTCAGAACCTATGTCCCAGCACCACCACACCTAGTTACAAAGGTAAGGTATACAATGTGTAACACAGTCAGAACCTATGTCCCAGCACCACCACACCTAGTTACAATGGTAAGATATACAATGTGTAACACTGTCAGAACCTATGTCCCAGCACCACCACACCTGGTGACAATGGTAAGGTATACAATGTGTAACACTGTCAGAACCTATGTCCCAGCACCACCACACTTATTAACAAAGGTAAGGTATACAATGTGTAACACAGTCAGAACCTATGTCCCAGCACCACCACACCTAGTTACAAAGGTAAGGTATACAATGTGTAACACAGTCAGAACCTATGTCCCAGCACCATCACACCTGGTGACAATGGTAAGGGTACAATGTGTAACACAGTCAGAACCTATGTCCCAGCACCACCACACCTAGTAACAAAGGTAAGGTATACAATGTGTAACACTGTCAGAACCTATGTCCCAGCACCACCACACCTAGTTACAATGGTAAGATATACAATGTGTAACACAGTCAGAACCTATGTCCCAGCACCACCACACCTAGTTACAAAGGTCAGGTATACAATGTGTAACACAGTCAGAACCTAGATCCCAGCACAACCACATCTAGTAACAAAGGTAAGATATACAATGTGTAACACTGTCAGAACCTATGTCCCAGCACCACCACACCTAGATACAATGGTAAGATATACAATGTGTAACACTGTCAGAACCTATGTCCCAGCACCACCACACCTAGTTACAAAGGTAAGGTATACAATGTGTAACACTGTCAGAACCTATGTCCCAGCACCACCACACCTAGTTACAATGGTAAGATATACAATGTGTAACACAGTCAGAACCTATGTCCCAGCACCACCACACCTAGTAACAAAGGTAAGGTATACAATGTGTAACACTGTCAGAACCTATGTCCCAGCACCACCACACCTAGTTACAAAGGTAAGATATACGATGTGTAACACAGTCAGAACCTATGTCCCAGCACCACCACATTTAGTTACAATGGTAAGGTATACAATGTGTAACACAGTCAGAACCTATGTCCCAGCACCACCACACCTAGTTACAAAGGTAAGGTATACAATGTGTAACACTGTCAGAACCTATGTCCCAGCACCATCACGCCTAGTTACAATGGTAAGGTATACAATGTGTAACACTGTCAGAACCTATATCCCAGCACCACCACACCTAGTTACAATGGTAAGGTATACAATGTGTAACACAGTGTCAGAACCTATGTCCCAGCACCACCACACCTAGTAACAAAGGTAAGGTATACAATGTGTAACACTGTCAGAACCTATGTCCCAGCACCACCACACCTGGTGACAATGGTAAGGTATACAATGTGTAACACAGTCAGAACCTATGTCCCAGCACCACCACACTTAGTAACAAAGGTAAGGTATACAATGTGTAACACAGTCAGAACCTATGTCCCAGCACCACCACACCTAGTTACAAAGGTAAGGTATACAATGTGTAACACAGTCAGAACCTATGTCCAAGCACCACCACACCTAGTAACAAAGGTAAGGTATACAATGTGTAACACTGTCAGAACCTATGTCCCAGCACCACCACACCTAGATACAATGGTAAGGTATACAATGTGTAACACAGTCAGAACCTATGTCCCAGCACCACCACACCTAGTTACAATGGTAAGGTATACAATGTGTAACACAGTCAGAACCTATGTCCCAGCACCACCACACCTAGTTACAAAGGTAAGGTATACAATGTGTAACACTGTCAGAACCTATATCCCAGCACCACCACACCTAGTTACAAAGGTAAGGTATACAATGTGTAACACTGTCAGAACCTATGTCCCAGCACCACAACATCTAGTAACAAAGGTAAGGTACACAATGTGTAATAGGGTCAATCCCATTCTGTTCTATAATTATTTAGTAAAAATTGGCTTAAAAACTTTTTATTTCATAATCATTTATCTCTGTTTTTCAAATGTAACCTAGTCAAGGAGGCACACATCATACAACTCACTTGAAATCTCAAAAGAATATAAAGAAACAAAACATAGTTTAAATCTCATTATACAATAGAACAACTACTTTCTTACCTAATGAAATTTGAATCGTAGTAAGTTTTCTTTGTTTTTTATTATAACTGATATTTTTTGTAATGTCACATAGTTGTAGATCTGTGACAGTTTTATACTGTTTACCATCAGATGACACATGTTGTACTGATTTATCTTCACACATCACATATAGACTGCCATCTTGTAGTGAAGTCATATCCCAGGGTGTTGATGTTAATGTTAGGTAGTGATTTCTGTTATCAGCATAACTGTACCAGAACAGTGTGTTGTTGTTGTTGTCATAGTTGGCATTACAGTAGTATATTCTGTCACCAGAACCATGCAACCTACCAGGATTACAAATAGTCTTAATTGTCTGTATCACCTGTCCTATCTTAAGATCTATGATCCATAGTTTGCGGACACCACTAGCAACTAACTTGTTGTTTTTAGTTGTAACGACATCATCCAAACACAAAATTTCAGGTACTGATATTGATTTAAGATTTAATCTATTGTTGATGTCAAACAGCTCTATAGACCTTCTTAAACACAGTGTAACAGCTACTGTAGAGTTGTTGACAGCTGTAACATGGCCTGGCATATCCTGTACATGTATACTGTCTACCTGTGATCCATCTGTATTACAGATCAGTAGTCTCTTCTGCCTAGGTAAACATATCACCAGTCTACCGTCATCCATCATCACTATATCTGATACTCCTCTCCAGGAAATATCAAATTCTAATGTCAGGTCTATCTTGTGATGTAGTTTGAAGATAGACTGTCCACGTTTGTATTTTCTTTTGAAAGGAAGTCTTTTTTCTGAAGAAAATAAATAACAGACTGCTTATGTTGTAAAATTCATAAGTGGTATTAGATATTTAAGGACTTGAATAAGGGAAATGTAATGCATAAAAAGAATAGATTATAAATGAAGAAAATAGAGTACAATTTTATAGGATATCCAAAGTTTTACTATATTGTGTTATGAAGCCATAAAATGACAGTAAATGTATATATCTACATGTATATATAAATTTTAATTTTAATTCTTAATTTAAATTGTTTCTGGTGAAGATAAATCCAGAAAAGTGCTTTGTACCCCAAAAAATGGTGAGACATAGCGATCCTACATTTCATCGACGGTGGTGGCAGGTGCGGCAGTGTCCATAAATATTCACTCTGTAGTTAAGTTTTAATAACTTTCTTAAAATAAAACTATCCTGAATTTCTACCAAACTTGGACAGAAGTTTGGTTATGATCATATGATAGTATTCAGAATAAAGTTTGAAGAAAAAACCTTTTGTTTATCTGTATTTTACTTATAAATGGACTTTTTTTTCTGCCAGTTAACATTACATTCACTCTGTGGTTAAAAGTTTTTAAAATTTAAATAACTTTCTTAAACTATCCTAGATTTCTACAAAACTAGAACAAAAGCTTGTTTTTTATCAGAAGATGGTATCCAGATGTAATTATTGCAAGCAAATATCCGTTTTAGCTCACCTGGCCCAAAGGGCCAAGTGAGCTTTTCCCATCACTGCGTCCGTCGTCGTTGTTCACTTTTACAAAAATCTTCTCCTCTGAAACTACTGGGCCAAATAAAACCAAACTTGGCCACAATCATCATTGGGGTATTTAGTTTAAAAAATGTGTCCGGTGACATGGCCAACCAACCAAGATGGCTGCCATGGCTAAAAATAGAACATAGGGGTAAAATGCAGTTTTTGGCTTATAACTCAAAAACCAAAGCATTTCGAGCAAATCTGACATGGGGGTAAAATTGTTAATCCGGTCAAGATATATCTGCCCTGAAATTTTCAGATGAATAGGACAATCCATTGTTGGGTTGCTGCCCCTGAATTGGTAATTTTAAGGAAATTTTACTGTTTTTGGTTATTATCTTGAATATTATTATAGATAGAGATAAACTGTAAACAGCAATAATGTTCAGCAAAGTAAGATTTACAAATAAGTCAACGTGACCAAAATGTTCAGTTGACTCCTTTAGGAGTTATTGCCCTTTATAGTCAATTTTTAACCATTTTTCGTAAATCTTAATTATCTTTTACAAAAATCTTCTCCTCTGAAACTACTAGGCCAAATTAATCCAAACTTGGCCACAATCATCATTGGGGTATCTAGTTTAAAAAATTTGTCCAATGACCTGGCAAACCAACCAAGATGGCCACCATGGCTAAAAATAGAACATAGGGGTAAAATGCAGTTTTTGGCTTATAACTCAAAAACCAAAGCATTTAGAGCAAATCTGACATGGGGTATAATTGTTTATCAGGTGAAAGATATATCTGCCCTGAAATTTTCAGATAAATCGGACAACCCGCTGTTGGGTTGATGCCCCTGAATTGCTAATTTTAAGGAAATTTTACTGTTTTTGGTTATTATCTTGAATATTATTATAGATGGAGATAAACTGTAAACAGCAGTAATGTTCAGCAAAGTAAGATTTACAAATAAGTCAACGTGACCGAAATGGTCAGTTGACCCCTTTAGGAGTTATTGCCCTTTATAGTCAATTTTTAACCATTTTTCGTAAATCTTGGTTATCATTTACAAAAATCTTCTCCTCTGAAACTACTGGGTCAAATTAATCCATACTTGGCCACAATCATCTTTGGGGTATTTAGTTTGAAAAATGTGTCCAGTGACCCGGCCTTCAAATCAAGATGGCCGCCACAGCTAAAAATAGAACATAAGGGAAAAATGCAGTTTTTGGCTTATAACTGAAAAACAAAAGCATTTGAGCAAATCTGACATAGGGTAAATCAGGTCAAGAGCTATCTGCTCTAAAGTTTTCAGATGATTTGGACAACCTGTTGTTGGGTTGCTGCCCCTGAATCGGTAATTTTAAGGAAATTTTACTGTTTTTGGTTTTTTTCTTGAATATTATTATAGATAGAGATAAACTGTAAACAGCAATAATGTTCAGCAAAGTAAGATTTACAAATAAGTCAACGTGACTAAAATGGTCAGTTGACTCCTTTAGGAGTTATTGCCCTTTATAGTCAATTTTTAATCATTTTTCGTAAATCTTAGTTATCTTTTACAAAAATCTTCTTCTCTGAAACTACTGGGCCAAATTAATCCAAACTTGGCCACAATCATCTTTGGAGTTTTAAGTTTAAAAGATGTGTCCGGTGACTCAGCCATCAAATCAAGATGGCCGCCACGGCAAAGAATAGAACATAGGGGTTAAAATGCATTTTTTGGCTTATAACTTAAAAACCAACGCATTAAGAGCAAATCTGACATTGAGTAAAATTATTTATCAGATCAAGATCTATCTTCCCTGAAATTTTCAGATGAATCAGACAACCCGTTGTTGGGTTGCTGCCCCTGAATTGGTAATTTTAAGGAAATTTTGCTGTTTTTGGTTATTATCTTGAATTTTATTATAGATAGAGATAAACTGTAAACAGCAAAATGTTCAGCAAAGTAAGATTTACAAATAAGTCAACTTGACTGAAATGGTCAGTTGACCCCTTTAGGAGTTATTGCCCTTTATAGTCAATTTTTAACCATTTTTCGTAAATCTTGGTTATCATTTACAAAAATCTTCTCCTCTGAAACTACTGAGCCAAACTAATCCAAACTTGGCCACAATCATCTTTGGGGTATCTAGTTTTAAAAATGTGTCTGGTGACCCGGCCTTCAAATCAAGATGGCGGCCACAGTTTAAAATAGAACATAGGGGTAAAATGCAGTTTTTGGCTTATAACTGAAAAAGCAAATCATTTGAGCAAATCTGACTGGGTAAAATTGTTTATCAGGTCAAGATCTATCTGCTCTACAATTTTCAGATGAATCGGACAACCCCTTGTTGGGTTGCTGCCCCTGAATCGGTAATTTAAAGGAAATTTTGCTGTTTTTGGTATTATCTTGAATATTATTATAGATAGAGATAAACTGTAAACAGCAATAATGTTCAGCAAAGTAAGATTTACAAATAAGCCAATGTAACTGAAATGGTCAATTGACCCCCTAAGGAGTTATTGTCCTTTATAGTAAATTTTTTACAATTTTCATAAAATTTGTAAATTTTTATTAACATTTTCCACTGAAACTACTGGGTCAAGTTCATTATAGATAGAGATAATTGAAAGCAGCAAGACTGTTTAGTAAAGTAAGATGTACAAACACATCACCATCACCAAAACACAATTTTGTCATGAATCCCATGCTTCCTTTGTTTAATATTCACATAGACTAAGGTGAGCAACACGGGCTCTTTAGAGCCTCTAGTTTAGCTCACCTGGCCCATAGGGCCAAGTGAGCTTTTCTCATCACTTGGCGTCCGTCGTTGTTGTTCACGTTTACAAAAATCTTTTCCTCTGAAACTACTGAGCTAAAATTAACCAAACTTGGCCACAATCATCATTGGGGTATCTAGTTTAAAAAATGTGTCGGGTGACTCCGCCAACCAACCAAGATGGCTGCCATGGCTAAAAATAGAACATAAGGGTAAAATGCAGTTTTTGGCTTATAACTCAAAAAACCAAAGCATTTAGAGCAAATCTGACAGAGTAAAATTGTTTATCAGGTCAAGAATCTGCCCACAAATTTTCAGATGTATCGGACAACCCCTCTTTAGGTTGCTGCCCCTGAATTGGTAATTTTAAGGAAATTTTGCTGTTTTTGGTTATTATCTTGAATATTATTTTAGATAGAGATAAACTGTAAACAGCAATAATGTTCAGCAAAGTAAGATTTACAAATAAGTCAACATGAACGAAATGGTCACTTGACCCCTTTAGGAGTTATTGCCCTTTATAGTCAATTTTTAACCATTTTTCGTAAATCTTAGTAATCTTTTACAAAAATCTTCTCCTCTGAAACTACTCGGCCAAATTAATCCAAACTTGGCCACAATCATCTTTGGAGTTTTTAGTTTAAAAGATGTGTCCAGTGACTCAGCCATCAAATCAAGATGGCCGCCACGGCAAAGAATAGAACATAGGGGTTAAAATGCATTTTTTGGCTTATAACTTAAAAACCAACGCATTAAGAGCAAATCTGACATTGAGTAAAATTATTTATCAGATCAAGATCTATCTTCCCTGAAATTTTCAGATGAATCAGACAACCCGTTGTTGGGTTGCTGCCCCTGAATTGGTAATTTTAAGGAAATTTTGCTGTTTTTGGTTATTATCTTGAATTTTATTATAGATAGAGATAAACTGTAAACAGCAAAATGTTCAGCAAAGTAAGATTTACAAATAAGTCAACTTGACTAAAATGGTCAGTTGACCCCTTTAGGAGTTATTGCCCTTTATAGTCAATTTTTAACCATTTTTCGTAAATCTTGGTTATCATTTACAAAAATCTTCTCCTCTGAAACTACTGAGCCAAACTAATCCAAACTTGGCCACAATCATCTTTGGGGTATCTAGTTTTAAAAATGTGTCTGGTGACCCGGCCTTCAAATCAAGATGGCGGCCACAGTTTAAAATAGAACATAGGGGTAAAATGCAGTTTTTGGCTTATAACTGAAAAAGCAAATCATTTGAGCAAATCTGACTGGGTAAAATTGTTTATCAGGTCAAGATCTATCTGCTCTACAATTTTCAGATGAATCGGACAACCCCTTGTTGGGTTGCTGCCCCTGAATCGGTAATTTTAAGGAAATTTTGCTGTTTTTGGTTATTATCTTGAATATTATTTTAGATAGAGATAAACTGTAAACAGCAATAATGTTCAGCAAAGTAAGATTTACAAATAAGTCAATGTAACTGAAATGGTCAATTGACCCCCTAAGGAGTTATTGTCCTTTATAGTAAATTTTTTACAATTTTCATAAAATTTGTAAATTTTTATTAACATTTTCCACTGAAACTACTGGGTCAAGTTCATTATAGATAGAGATAATTGAAAGCAGCAAGACTGTTTAGTAAAGTAAGATGTACAAACACATCACCATCACCAAAACACAATTTTGTCATGAATCCCATGCTTCCTTTGTTTAATATTCACATAGACTAAGGTGAGCAACACAGGCTCTTTAGAGCCTCTAGTTTAGCTCACCTGGCCCATAGGGCCAAGTGAGCTTTTCTCATCACTTGGCGTCCGTCGTTGTTGTTCACGTTTACAAAAATCTTTTCCTCTGAAACTACTGAGCTAAAATTAACCAAACTTGGCCACAATCATCATTGGGGTATCTAGTTTAAAAAATGTGTCGGGTGACTCCGCCAACCAACCAAGATGGCTGCCATGGCTAAAAATAGAACATAAGGGTAAAATGCAGTTTTTGGCTTATAACTCAAAAAACCAAAGCATTTAGAGCAAATCTGACAGAGTAAAATTGTTTATCAGGTCAAGAATCTGCCCACAAATTTTCAGATGTATCGGACAACCCCTCTTTAGGTTGCTGCCCCTGAATTGGTAATTTTAAGGAAATTTTGCTGTTTTTGGTTATTATCTTGAATATTATTTTAGATAGAGATAAACTGTAAACAGCAATAATGTTCAGCAAAGTAAGATTTACAAATAAGTCAACATAAACGAAATGGTCACTTGACCCCTTTAGGAGTTATTGCCCTTTATAGTCAATTTTTAACCATTTTTCGTAAATCTTAGTAATCTTTTACAAAAATCTTCTCCTCTGAAACTACTCGGCTAAATTAATTCAAACTTGGCCACAATCATCTTTGGGGTATGTAGTTTGAAAAATGTGTCCAACCAAGATGGCCGCCATGGCTAAAAATAAAACATAGGGGTAAAATGCAGTTTTTGGCTTATAACTCAAAAACCAAAGCATTTAGAGCAAATCTGACATGGGTAAAATTGTTAATCAGGTCAAGATCTATCTGCCCTGAAATTTCCAGATGAATCGGACAACCTGTTGTTGGGTTGCTTCCCCTGAATTGGTGATTTTAAGGAAAGTTTGCTGTTTTTGGTTATTATCTTGAATATTATTATAGATAGAGATAAACTGTAAACAGCAATAATGTTCAGCAAAGTAAGATTTACAAATAAGTCATCATGACTAAAATGGTCAATTGACCCCCTAAGGAGTTATTGTCCTTTATAGTCAATTTCTAATAATTTTCATAAAATTTGTAAATTTTCACTAACATTTTCCACTGAAACTACTGGGCCAAGTTCATTATAGATAGAGATAATTGTAAGCAGCAAGAAAGTTTAGTAAAGTAAGATCTACAAACACATCACCATCACCAAAACACAATTTTGTCATGAATCCATTTGCTTCCTTTTGTTTAATATTCACATAGACCAAGGTGAGCGACACAGGCTCTAGATTCCTATTTTACTTATAAATGAACTTAGTTTTTCTGCCAGCTAACATAACATTCACTCTGTGGTTAAAGTCATATGAAATGAGTGACTGGTGAAAAACAATGTTTATCTAATTCTTGAACCAATGCATGTATATGTATATGTAATACAGTAAATAGGTGAAATTAGGAATTACATGTATTACTAAATTTAGGAATTACATGTAATTCCTGATGCACTCAGTAAATACAAGTAATTCCTGAAACGGCCCAGTTATTACCAGTAATTACTAATTTTAAAATGAATTTTTACACCTATTTACTAACTGTTTAAACAATGTTGTAATATGGTCAGCTGATCAAAAGTTATGGTAATACTATCTATAGAAGATCAATGAATATTCTTATAAAGTGATCAGCCTAAAATGTACCTTTTTGTTATAGAAGCATTATTTTCGAGATATAAAAAAAATTTAAATATGATTTTTTTGTTTTTGTTAAATCATAATTAATGAAAATGATATAGTGAAATTATAATTAACTTTTTAGCAGTCAATCTGGTTCTATTTTACTAAAATAAGCTGAGAAACATGGTTGATGAGTTGTGCACTTGTAAGTGAATAATTGGACCTCACTGAATACATATTCATGTGACCTTCAATTCAACCCCTAAATGGAGATAAGTTACCGATGTATTCATATTTGAATTTGTGAGGGTTTCACGGAACCCAGTATCTCGCCTACGTTTGCTGTTAGTTGCAGGCTCAACAAAGATGGGGAAATTTTTTTTATTTTTTCCTCCATATACAATCTTTTGACTAGTACTGTAAAGAAGCTTCTGTCCTATGGTTAAAATCCATGATGGTTTATGAAATCTAATAAATGTTTAAAAAAACTTAAACCGCAGATTGTATGTAATGTTGACTGGAAGAAACGAAGTCCATTTATAAGGAATATACGAAAGAGGATTTTTTTTTTACAAACTTTACTTCCGGATATTATCTTACGATCATAAACAAGCTTCTGTCCAAGTTTGGTATAAATACAGGATATTTTGAGAAAGTTATAAAAATTTTAAAAACTTTAACCACAGTGTGAATGTAATGTTAGCTGGCATAAAAACTAAGTCCATTTATAAGTAAAATACGAAAACTTGATTTTACATTTACAAAATTTACTTCTTGAAAACTATCTTATGATCAATTCATAAATAAGCTTCAGTTCAAGTTTGGTAGAAATCAAGGATAATTTAGGAAAGTTATCAAAGTTTAAAGAACTAACCAAATAGTGAATATTTGTGAATGCTGCTGACCAAAGTCGCAGGCTCAAAAAAAAAACCAGAATGACAACATTGAGAGTAAAACAAAAGGAATGAACCATTTAGTTGTCTTATTCAATCCACAAAAAGATGATTCTTATACAGGTAAAAACGATGATAAAATTTTGTTGCAAGTATATAAGCTTTAGTTTGGAGGTTTTAAAAAACTCATAAAAAAGTGAAACACAGAAATCGTAAAAGCAATTTAACTTATGTCATTGGGCATATTTATATGCAAAGTATGCCCGATGGAGATTTTAATTCAAAGAAATTACGAGATTTTAAGAACTATGAAGATTATTTAACCAAATTTTGCATTTTCGAATGTCTCTGATCAAAAAGACGAATTATAACTTTAATTTGAAAACAAATATATCAAGTTAGTAAATAGCTGTAAAAATGACCAAAAAAAATCAGTGAATATCGGTAATCACTGAAACAACTAGTAAATACATGTAATTACTAAATTGGCTAGTAATTACAGGTATTTACTGAAATGTTTAGTAATTACGTGTAATTCCTAATTTCACCTATTTATTGTAACATATATACTTAAACTTAGTCTTCTGTGCATGATTTTATCATTTTTTACACAAACATATTGCATAATCGTCAATTTTTTCTCTATCTGTCTGTTATTATATGAAAATATGGTGTCTCAGTTATTGTCATGTTTTGAAGCTGCAGTTTACAATTGTCACTTACAGTAAACAATCAACAAAGAAACATGGATATTAAACACGTGTATTACATGTACAATCAGTCAATAGTTTATTTCAGTTACAAAATCATGCGTATTGTGATCACTGGATTTTTACGAGAAGGGTCACACTAAGGTCACATTGCATACAGAAAACATGTCGACAAATTGCTTCCTGGAAGCATGCAATTAAAAAAAAAATTAAAGAATTTTCTTAAAAAAAAAATATATGTACACATGAAAACTATCCATTTTGTTATAAAAAAAAAAAAACCACATGCATCATAGTTTTAATTTGAGGTTTCATATGACTAAAGTTTTTAAAATTTTGATAATTTTCTTAAACTATCCTGAATTTCTACCATAAAACATGGAGAAATAAATTTGGAAAGGGTTAAAAAAAAAAATGACAAGTAACACTGTCCACACTAGGGACTATATTTGTGGACAACCGAAATCAAAGGACAATATCTGCATACTCTGACCTAATAAACTAAATATAGGTTACTTACCTTGATTACCACTCCTCTCTGCATAACATTGGCATGCCATACCTCTCCTGGCATAAAACAATAACTCCTGTAAACAATAAAGCATAGTTTGATATGTATAGATTCTACCACTGCATCAAGTGTGATACAATTTTTATCCACTAGAGACCATTACATTTTCAAATTTAACTATCGAAAGTGAATAAAAATTGTATTACACAAGATTTGGTTGTAGAATCTGTTTCTCAAATGATTTTCAAACAATACACAGTCAAACTTATTCCTTCTTTTCGAATGATCTGCAAATTGATGTGTTCTTTCCATGTGAATACAATCGGCATGGTCGCCTTTTTTCACAGTATGAAAGCAAGAAAATTTGACATCATTATTGGATTTTTACCAATGAAGAACTTATTTAAGGAAGCCTGCTTGTCATGTTTTGGAATTTTGATCAGATTTTCTGAATTCTCAGGTTTTATCATTTGAATGCCTTAACACATTTTGTCCAGTAATGTTTATGTCATTTCAGTGTTAAAGTGTATCGTCAGATAGTAGGTATTCCTATGAACACTAACTAGGCCTCTTTAATAGGACCAAACTCAGTGAAGACCAGTCATAGTTATATTTGGTTGATACATTCAACAATACCGTTATCTGGATGATATTTTTTCGTTAAATAATCCAGAATTCTCTTAATATTCTTCCGAAATTAACCCAAAAGAACTTACTTTTACTAAATCTAACATTTACAGCAGCAGTTGCCCTTTTCTAGATTTAGACTTTTCAATTTCTAAAGGGAAACTCCATACTAAAATTTACAACAAAAGAGATATTTTTCATTTCCTATTGTTGATTTTCCTTTTCAGCTCACTTTGCCCAAAGGGCCATGTGAGCTTTTCCCATCACTTTGCGTCCGGCGTCCGGCGTAGGCGTCGTCCATCGTCGTTAACTTTTACAAAAATCTTCTCCTCTGAAACTACTGGGCCAAATTAAACCAAACTTGGCCACAATCATCATTTGGGTATCTAGTTTCAAAACATGTGTCCGATGACCCCGCCATCCAACCAAGATGGTCGCCATGTTAAAAATAGAACATAGGGGTAAATGCAGTTTTTAGGTTATAACTCAAAAACCAAAGCATTCAGAGCAAATCTGACATGGTAAAATTGTTTATCAGGTCAAGATCTATCTGCCCTGAAATTTTGAGATGAATCGGACAACCCGTTGTTGGGTTGCTGCCCCTAAATTGGTAATTTTAAGGAAATTTTACTGTTTTGGGTTATTATCTTGAATACTATTATAGATAGAGATAAACTTTTAACAGCAATAATGTTCAACAAAGTTAGATTTACAAAAAAGTCAACATGACCGAAATGGTCTGTTGACCCCTTTAGGAGTTATTGCCCTTTATAGTCAATTTTAACCATTTTTCGTAAATCTTAGTAATCTTTTACAAAAATCTTCTCCTCTGAAACTACTGGGCCAAATTAATCCAAACATGGCCACAATCATCTTTGGGGTATCTAGTTTAAAAAAAGGGGCTGGTGACCCAGCCATCCAACCAAGATGGCCGCCATGGCTAAAAATAGAACATAGGGGTCAAATGCAATTTTTGGCTTTTAACTCAAAAACCAAAGCATTTAGAGCAAATCTGACATCAGGAAAATTGTTTATCAGGTCAAAATCCATCTGCCCTGAAATTTTCAGATGAATCGGACAACCCATTGTTGGGTTGCTGCCCCTAAATTGGTAATTTTAAGGAAATTTTACTGTTTTGGGTTATTATCTTGAATATTATTATAGATAGAGATAAACTTTAAACAGCAATAATGTACAGCAAAGTAAGATTTACAAATAAGTCAACATGACTGAAATGGTCAATTGACCCCCTAAGGAGTTTTTGTCATTTATAGTCAATTTTTAACCATTTTCATAAAATTTGTAAATTTTCACTAACATTTTCCACTGAAACTACTGGGCCATGTTCATTATAGACAGAGATAATTGTAAGCAGCAAGAATGTTCAGTAAAGTAAGATGTACAAACACATCACCATCACCAAAACACAATTTGTCATGAATTTATCTGTGTCCATTGTTTAATATGCACATAGACCAAGGTGAGGGACACAGGCTCTTGAGAGCCTCTAGTTTTTTTATATAGATTAGACTGTTGGTTTTCCTGTTTGAATGGTTTTTCACTTGTAATTTTGGGGCCCTTTATAGCTTGTTGTTCGATGTGAACCAAGGCTCCCTGTTCAAGGCAGTACATTGACCTATAATGGTTTACTTTTATAAATTGTTTTTTGGATGGAGAGTTGTCTCATTGGCACTCGTACCACATCTTCCTATATCTATTTAACCATTCTTACTTTTGACATGTACAAGCTTAATTTTGGTTAGGTTTTTATATTAACTGTTATTATCATTAGATGAGGGGGGAAATGATAACTTATATAATACTCTGCTTACCTGTAGAGATGTATCAATATTCCTCAGTGTACCCTGCATGGATGTTTCCATGTTCTGTAATGAACTTTGTACCGAGCTACCAATCACCTGCATTGATGTTCCCATGTTCTGTAATGAACTTTGTACCGAGCTACCAATCACTTGCATGGACGATTCCATGTTTTGTAGTGAACTTTGAGCTGTTTTATCCATGTTTTGTTGTGAACTTTGTACTGTTGTACCCATGTTTTGTAGTGAACTTTGAACTGTAGTATTCATGTTTTGGAGAGAACCCTGTACTGAGTTGTTCATGGTCTGGATTGTAGAGTAAATCTGTAAATATTTTGAGAATATAGTTTTATAATTGCATGTACATTAGGAATGGAAAAAAGCTTTACACAATCACTCGCTTAAAACCAATTGTAAGTCTTATTTATACCATCCCTATCCCTCTCTAAACCCCTTTCTTGGAATCACTCCTATAACTCCTATAGGTCTGTTTGTGCTGGTTGTGACAGATACAAAACTTTGGATTACCTTGGGATATATAAATGATTCTTGGTATTAGTTGTGGCACATCACTTGAGGGTGAGTCTAATTTAAAGGTTAGAATGTTTGTTCGTGCAAGTTCAAGGTCACAAATTTAATTCAACTTAACATCACTATGCTATAAAAATAAACAAAGTCTAAATGTGATAACCGATATTAAATATTGTTCCCCTAGCAGAGAATGTGTTGAAGGTCAGATGGGATGTCTGTCTGCAGGGTCAAGGTCAAAGTTGTCACAAACTTTGTACTAATCCATGTTCTACTAGAAATTTGAATGCCTTTATTGAAGGACATAAATGATATTTTGTTATGAAAATTGACCACCATCTGTGGACGTGTTACACAATAATATTGAAATGTCTACCTGCCAGGTCAAGCTAACTTCTTTGTATAAGAGGGTTAATACAAAAGGTGGAGTATTGTTTTGTGAGCTTTGCTAGCAGAATACCTCTTGTTTTTAATTAGACAAGATTTTTTTTGTTTTTGTTTTTTCTTTTACAAAGCATGACCTTCACTATTTCTCCCTACGTGTATAAGACAGTTTGAAGGAGAAAGAAAATGTATCATTCCTAGTTTACCTTAATAAGGAATTTATATAGAAAAGTTCTGTCTGAATGTTGATGAAGAAGAAGTATCTAATCTTTAAAATTAGCATCACTTTGTGTTTGTCAATGCAATACACCTTCTTTAAAGAACTCACCATAATGGGTTGAATGTTTCCCTTGCTAATTTGATCATATTGATAAAAAAAAATCAGAAGTTCTATCTATACACACCAGTAGCCAGGGTGTTTCAAGGGGTTTGTATGAAGACCCCTTGAAAACAAATATGCACTGTTAAAGTCTACGTTCTGTTTGAATTGTAACTGTTAAAGTTGAGTATGATTGTATCTGTGAGTCCATGTAACCTCCCCCTTCCCTTAGAATTTCCTGGCTAGTGACCTAGTTTACATCTGTATATATATGCTCATTAGTGGCATTTGAAGAGTAAATTTCAACATTTATTTTTGAGGTTTGATAAGGTTGAATGATTTAACTTTCGAAACAATGTTCCTCAGAATAACCTTCAGAGAGATAACAGGTCCCATTAGATAATTTTTATTAGAGAATCTGTTTTAACAGAATGTGAGAATTACATGACATACCTCATCAAGTCTTTCATGGAGATCAAGAAGACTTGTACAATATTTGCTACATAAAGCTTCATCTAGTGGTCTGGCCTCTATCCTAGTTATGTCATCTTGCTTACTGGGATCCAGTTGTAAGATAAAGTTTGTCAGGTCAGCCCATAGTGTTCTGTACTCTCTTTTGGTTATTGCCCCTTTGATATTGTGACTGAGGTAGTCATTCTTGTATTGTCGTAACTTTTTGATGGCAGCTTTTTCATCAGGTGTAAGGCTGCAGCAGTTAAGTAGAATCAGGCTGGCTAAGGTGATATCTAGTTTGTCTAGTTGTACAGGATTGGCAGAGAACTTACAATGGCAGTCATGTGGATTAACGCCAGGATTAGTTTCTGTATACAGTAGATCCCATTGGCAATATTGGAGTGGGAGGGAACGATTCTTGGAACATTTTGTCTTGTCCTTGCAGCACCAAGTGTTTCTGTGTCGTAGGTGGAACAGGACGTGAATTGTGGATTGTTTATTTAAGAAATCTTGTAGTGATGCTAAGCCGAAGCTTGTATAATCATTTTCTATTCTCTTCCAGAACAATGGAGTGACTACCTCTAGTATTACAGATCCCACTATAAAGTAACGACGACGATCTTCTCTGTCCATATCTATATAGAAAAAAAAACAATCACAATCTTAACTTACACAATTAAACTGATTGAGGTGAATGTGTCTCCACATGAAACCACAAACCCTTCAGGTGAAAATCTGGTACGAAATAAACTTTTAACAGAAGTTACACCCCAGCTCCTTTGTTCTAACAGGGGTGATCTGAGCCGGATCACCCCTACCAGATCACTCCAGTTTGAGTTTCTTTGTTATGCATGCTTTTCTTTGTTCTGTAACATTTTGGCGGGAATGTCAAATCCACTATAAAACTTATAATTAATTATACGGAAAAGACTATCTATCAATATTAACGTAGAAAAAATCCAGTGTACATGCTAGGATTCGAACTCAAGACCTTTAGCATATCAAGCCACGACACATACCACTACACCAGGACGACTGGATACAAAATAATTGTAATTTGACATACTTAAAGGAAGCAAGATCTTTTTATAAGTGGGGGAAGTTGTCAGACATTTATTCAATGGGGTTTTAACCTTTTTCTTTAATTAGTGAGTTTTCAGACTGCTTGTTCAATTTGATTTTACACTTTTTCAAAGTGGGGCAAGTCGGTAAACAACAGTGGGACAATATTTTTATAAAGTGGCGATATAGTGTGGGCCGATTGGCAAGTGTGGTGAGTTGACATTGTTTGATATCTACTCATCGTGTTTGGGGGTCAAAAAGGGTATACATCATATAGTAATATATAAAGTATATTGTTACGGTTGTGTGGCGTTCTAAACTAGATTTTATGAATTGTAAATGGTTTTTCGTCTAATCTAAAACAGCTGGGATGTAAAATAGTTATCCCAGTCGGACTTGGTGTGTCAGTGTTAGATCACCCTCTGGCCTCTGGCCATCGGGGTGATCTTACACTGACACACTGCGTCCTTGTGGGATAACTATTAAGGAAACACAAGCCTTATGGGTGTGTAAGGCTTTTAAAAATGATTTCAACCGGTAAGCAAAAACGTTTTTGATAAAGACTAAGTTTAATTAAGGCATCAGAGTTATTAGTTTTAAATGGTCATACACGTTAACCAGATGCTCTGTAGGGCGCAGCTTTATACAACTGCAAAGGTCGAATCCTGAACAGTTGGGGCAAGTATGGACACAAAATTCAAGCTTGATACAGCTCTGAATTTGGATTGTGATTAAATAGACACAGCATAGGTTTCTGAATGTGGTCTAATGAACTTAAAAAAAATACTTGTTTTTGAGCAATACACTATACTGTTGAATATTAATCCCATCAAAAAAATATTTGAAGAAATTTTTATTTTAATTTCTGAGATTTGGAATGAGAAAAATTGTACCCCCTCCCCCCATAAATTCTTATTTACATCCCCCTTTTTTTTCCACCTCCCCCTTTCCCTTATTCCAAAATTAATCTCAATTCAAATTTATAATGGAGTTTTTTACAATAACTACTCATTTAAATACATCATAAAATATTAAAATAAAAAATGACATCCCTTTGTAGTATGGAAGCTCGCGGTATAATTTCAGAGAGATTTATACACTTAAACACAAGTTATTGACTGTAAACTTCAACAAGTTATTGTCTGGAAACTAGAAAAATGCTTGTTTTTGGCCCTTTTAAGGCCCCTTATTCCTGCATGAATGGGACAATAATGCCCAAAATCAATACCAGCCTTCCTTTTGTGATTTGGAACTTTTTGGTACAATGTCAGAGAGATCCATACACTTACTCACAAGTTATTGTCCAGTAACAACAAAAATGCTTGTTTTTGGCCCCTTTTGGGCCCTTTATTCTTAACTGTTGACACCATGGACCCCAAAAAGAATCCCAACCTTTAACTTGTGGTATTAAACATTGTGGTACAATTTCAGAGCAATTGAAATACTTATACACAAGTTATTATCCTGAAAGTAGAAAAATCCTAAACCAGTGGGACCATCATCCCAAAAATCAATCCCAACCTTTCTTTTGTGGTATTTGAACCTTCTTATTGAATTTCAAAGAGATCCATTCACGTAAACTAAAGTTATTGTCTAGTAACCAAATATGTCTTCGGATGACACAGATGATGATTTTTTTTTATTTTTTATTTATTTTTTCAATAGTCAGGATTTAACATCACCCTTACAGCACCACCTGACTAAGGTGTTACAGGGTTTCAAATATATAACAACAAAAGGCTATTGTTTTATCAAGATTTACACAAACTAAAATATAAATTTTTTGAAATTTTTTAATTTTTTTCTCTCTCTCTTTCACTCTCTCTCTCTCTCCTTCTTTCTCACTCTCTCTTTCTCTCTTTTTTCACAATCTCTTCATATAGAAATATCTATAGATTATTTTAAAATAGAAGAAAAAAAAGAAGGTTTACATGTGCTATGCATATATTACATGTTGTTTGCTCTGTTCCATAAATAGGTCAAAAAGATATATATATATTGATATAAATTTGGTTGTTAGATTACCATTCAGGATAAATAATTAGCATAGGGGCCCAAAGTTTTTCAAGTTCAAAAACTTTGTTGTATTTTCTTGCTGTATATAACTCTAAGTTATAAAAGTTTCTCAGTCTATTTTTTAATTCAATTGCATTTGGAAGCTTTTCTTCTAGCTTGCATTTATATATGTATTTTTTGGCAAAAATTACAAGAAAATTTAAAAATAAGCTTTCTTCTACAAAACCAAGAAAAAAGTTTTTTTTGTTAAAATCAATGTTAACATAGAAATTTTTCAGGCAAGCACAAAACAAATATAAAAAATTTGATGTCACTTGACAATCATTAAATAAATGTCCAATAGTTTCATCTTCACATCTACAAAAAGAACATAACTTTGTATCTTTGATTTTAATCTTATATAAAAATGTATTTGTAGGAATAGTCCTATGTAAAAACTTATATTGGAAATTATACAAATATGTATCTCTACAACATTTCTGAAGTATACAAAAGTATTTCATCCAGTCTTCAATGTTAGAATGCAGCTCATCCTCCCATTTTGAAAATTTTACAACTGGAGGATGTGCACATTTTACAATAAGATTATTATATATGAATTTGATATTTTTACTGCTAGTAATTTTCTCCAAAATTTTTTCCTGCGGAGTAAAATTTTCTAAGTCAGTATCAGTGCTTTCCCTAATACACTGTCTTACCTCCATAGGGATATTTGATATTAAACTGTAATAGTGCATATAATTATTTGTCTGAACTTTTTGTTTAATCTGATCAAATGTGAAAAACAGATGATGATGACATCACACCATTATACGATCCAAATAAAATTTTTGCGGTCGTATAAAAAATGTTGGCTTCTCTTTGATATTCATTATCTTAACCTTTTTATAAAAGAAGTCAAATTTATGAAATTATCCCATATTATTCATAAATTTTCCATTTCATATTATAAAATATTTTGCCCACTTCTTTCCTTAAATGTTTTAGACATCTATCTATTGGTTAGATGTCATTTTATTTTGTGTGGTTGAGCAACATGTCTTATTGACAGATTCACTAAATTTCATTTTTTTTTTTAAATTCAGTGTTAGTGGAAAGTATAAGCACAAAATAATGAAAATGAGTGGGGGTTTACCTCTCAAGGGCTGTATGTCAAAAACTGTTTTTTTTTATTAAATTTATTGAACACAGAATTGATTTTAGACCATACAAATTTTTATTTCCTTGTCTGTGACTTTCATTTTCATTTAATGACTGAGTATCTATATTAGTAAATTCACAATACTAATTATTTATCATTATAAATATTACCTTTCTGTTTAATTATCAAAAGATATTTCCTTTTGAAAGATTTAATCAAATTACTTTCCTTTTAAGTTCATCATAATTTTCAATGGAGAACAATTATCAGCAAACTGGAAATACCCTGTGCTATATAAAGTAACAAAATTTGGAGATAATTTAGACACTGTTTAAGAGGGTCTGCATGGGGTTTAAGGAATTTAAAAAAATAAGCCAAAGTTCAAAATAATGGACTAAAGAATTAAAGTATATATAGGCAAAATATAAAGAATACAGAATAATGGGGTGTAACAATTAAGAAGGAATAAAGAGGTGCAAATTTATAAAGAAAAAAATAATAAAGGACACTTTGGTTGGATCTAACTCATGCACTTACAATATTGTTATTATGACCTTTAAAATTATAAGGCAAATAGTTTTTATGCCTTTTCAAACCATACAAATGCTGATGTAAAAACTAATGATACCTAGTTACAGAGCTGAATTTAATATAAAAAGCAAGTAATAAAATATGGTTGCTTCTAAGCAGCAACTGAAACATGATCTCAGGCAATTTCGACATAAAAATTTCTGGAGGAATTTTGATCTTGTTATCATTGAAATAAATTTATTTACTTCAAATTGTAAGATCAAATATTTCATTTCCATTTTATATACTTGAAAAACCAAAAGTGAATTCAGCCAATTGAAATAGTGATATAATCATTTTGATATTCTTTGTTGAATAAATGTAAACATATTCTGATATTGATGTTTATACAACATATTTTATTAAATGAACATTTTCAATTTCAAATATATTGAACTGTAGATTGTTAATACTAGAAATAAATATCATTTTCTTACAGGCTCATGTTTAAGCTCTAGGCTTTAAACTCTGTGTTAATTCTTTTACAGTGAGTTGACTGTTAGTGTTGCTCTCCACCAATTGCAACTCATTCAAAATTTTGACCCAATTGCAATTTGTTTTATTAAACCAAATTGTTCAACTGGTCAAAATGTGAAAGTGCAAGGTGATAAAATAAAACATACTTACAATCCTATAAGACTTTAACTCCACTTTAATGATGTTGTGACAAAATTAGTTTATCAGTTTGTATAGATATATTATAGTCATTTCCATGCTGAAGAGGAACTGTTTATTTTGAATTGCTATAAAATTGTCCAAACTAAGCTTTCATATAGTTTTTCTTTCTAAAAGTATTCTATATTTATAAGAATCAGATATCATTTTAAATAAAACATCATATATTCAGTAAAATATGTGTGAAATAACAATATGCTATTGATAAATTTTCAGGGGAGATAACCTAAAATATTATTCTTTTGAATAAAGACTTTTTGAAAGAAAAGTTATTATCTCCCCCATGGAAACTTCCTACAAACATATATTGCAATTTTACACATATTTTACTGAATATGAAATGTTTTAATTCACATAATGTCTGATTCTTATAAATATAAAATTGAGAATGGAAATGGGGAATGTGTCAAAGAGACAACAACCCGACCATAGAAAAAACAACAGCAGAAGGTCATTAACAGGTCTTCAATGTAGCGAGACATTCCCGCACCCGGAGGCGTCCTTCAGCTGGCCCCTAAACAAATATATACTAGTTCAGTGATAATGAACGCCATACTAATTTCCGAATTGTACACAAGAAACTAAAATTAAAAAAATACAAGACTAACAAAGGCCAGAGGCTCCTGACTTGGGACAGGTGCAAAAATGCGGCGGGTTAAACATGTTTATGAGATCTCAACCCTCCCCCTATACCTCTAGCCAATGTAGAAAAGTAAATGCATAACAATACGCACATTTAAAATTCAATTCAAGAGAAGTCCGAGTCTGATGTCAGAAGATGTAAACCAAAGAAAATAAACAAAATGACAATAATACATAAATAACAACAGACTACTAGCAGTTAACTGACATGCCAGCTCCAGACTTCAATTAAACTGATTGAAAGATTATGATTTCATCATATGAATATCAGGCACAATCCTTGCCTATTTTAAATTCTCTCCCCTGAAAACTTATCAATAGCATATTGTTATTTCACACATATTTTACTGAATATATGATGTTTTATTTAAAATGATATCTGATTCTTATAAATATAGAATACTTTTAGAAAGAAAAACTATATGAAAGCTTAGTTTGGACAATTTAATAGCAATTCAAAATAAACAGTTCCCCTTCAGCATGGAAATGACTATAATATAACTATACAAACTGATAAACTAATTTTGTCACAACATCATTAAAGTGGAGTTAGTCTTATAGGATTGTAAGTATGTTTTATTTTATCATCTTGCACTTTCATGACTTGTCTGTGGTTTTCTACAGCAGTTGGTTCAAATTTCTGACCAGTTGAACAATTTGATTTTATAAAACAAATTGCAATTGGGTCAAAATTTTGAATGAATTGCAATTGGTGGAGAGCAACACTAACAGTCAACTCACTGTAATTGGATTTTGATGAAATAAGTTCTCTAAAAGGCTCCAAGCAACCCTGAAGCATAGTCCTTCGGGAAAACATACTGAGAAATAATAAAGTATTCAATTCCTAATTTCTCCAGAAAAATGTTAAAAAGATGGTTACAAATTTATTTACCCAGTTCTTTGGAATCTTGCAGAATGTCTGCATATTAGTTTATTTGGGACACTGCCTACCATTATGAGTTGTATTAAGACTTTTTCCCATCTTTCCATTCTATATTTCCATATATTTCAATATGTTCAGTATTAACTTTTCTTCAATGTTACAGAAACATTATACATGATTAGGCCATTAAGTATATGATCAAATTTACATTCCATGTGCTAATTACTTTTGGATATACACCTTATCGCTATTTCCGCTTGACCCGAGAATCTGTTCCGCTTGAACTATTGGCGTCATAAAACAATCACTTTTCCATTGTGGCGTCAGACATTTTGAATTATGACGTCAAAATTTTACGGGACACTGTGTGATGTCCAGTAATGGCGGACAAATAGCGATAAGGTGTATTGTGGGTATATTGGTGTACCAGTAATTTATTTCCACTAAATTGTACTATAGATATACATTTATTATAGCCCCTATAAATGACAGGGGTAAAACTGAAATTAAGGTTAAATCACAGCCAATGTTTTGTGTCAAAATAATTCTTTACTCTCAGGAACCACCTCCCCCTCCAGCCCCACCACCCCTATTCACCAAATCCCCTGGAACACATGCCTGGTTGGCATAATGAATGTGATTGGTGCATATTAAATAGACATTTGATTTATTTCATTAAATATTAATTAAAATTTTGTTTTGTCTTTTTCAGGGTAGTAGTGGAGCCCTGGAGATGATAGACCCTGAATGGAAGAAAACTGCTTTATTTAGTTTCAGTTTTTGTTATCAGTCCATAACACGTCCAACTGTTCAGGAACAAACCATAACAAAACATTCCAGAAAACTACTGAAATGGCTGACATATCGTGACTCAAACTTACCGTTGTCTGTCATCCTACTTCCCTCTCACCTAGATGGCACTACTCTCAAGTATCCTAATGCCAAGACAATGTTCAGTGACATCAGTGTACATAGACTCTGCTTTTTCCAAGGTATTTAACTTCATTTTGCAGTGAAGAAACTAAACTGTTATGTGCCTTATTTATTCAATGGAAAGATCATTTCTTGCATTATGTACCAGTAATTATTAATTAATGTAACTAAATTATATAAGTATATTTTAATTGAAAAGACTTAAAAAATATTCCTTTTTAGCTCACCGGGCCAAGTGAGCTTTTCTCATCACTTGGCGTCCCGTGTCCGTCGTTGTCTGTCGTCGTCGTTAACATTTTACATTTTGCACTTCTTCTAGAGAACCACTGAATGGAATGAAACCAAACATAACATGAATATTCCTTATGAGGTGCTGACCAAGTGTTGTTACTTTGTAGCCAATCCATCATCCAAGATGGCCGCCAGCAGGGGACTTAGTTAAACATAGGACCCTATGGGAAACGCATACAAATGACTTCTTTTAGAGAACCACTGAATGGAATGAAACCAATTACAGCATGAATGTTCCTTATGAGGTGCTGACCAAGTGTTGTAACTTTGTAGCCAATTCATCATCCAAGATGGCCGCCAGCAGGGGACTTAGTTTAACATAGGACCCTAAGGGAAATACATACAAATGACTTCTTTTAGAGAACCACTGAATGGAATGAAACAAAACTTTGCATGAATGTTCCTTATGAGGAGCTGAACAAGTGTTGTTACTTTGTAGCCTATCCATCCTCCAAGATGGCCACCAGTGGGGGACTTATTTTATCATAGGACCCTATGGGTGCTATAAACAGTTTCGTATAAAAAACTAGGGGTTATTCCCCGACTAAAAATAACCATGGAGGGAAACCCCTGTTTATTTACTCAATTGGTGAAAAAGTATCATTTTTTTTGTATTTGATTGTAAAAATAAGTTAATTAGCTTTCAATTAAAACAGGTTGAATGATTGAAATAATTTTAAAAATTATATTAACTTTACATGTTTTGAGGGGAGACAACACTGTAAACATCCTGTTTTTTTGGCAGTGAAAATTGAAAACTTATTTGCAGCCATTGTAGCTCTTTTCGGAGCAGGAAACCGTACCCTGAAACAAGATTTTTTTGAAAGGCCAGGTAAAAACCTACAAATTTCATACAGTTTTGATTATGTAAAATGTGCATGGATCATATCTTCATGGGTGTGCACATGACCTGGTTTCAAGTTTTTTATGTTCAAATTAGACCTTTTTTTCCCCATGTTCATTGGATGGAATATTTTTAATATATTAAAAGTACACATTATTTTTATTTCATTATAAACTAGAGAACATTCTGATTCCAGTGATATCTAGTTTTATACAAGTATCTTTATTAATCAGTCCACCACTAAGGGTCACTTATTCATGGTCCCTCAAAATGTGATGTCATAGAAAAAAACTGTTGATTGCACCCTATTGCAAATGCATACAAATGACTTCTTTTAGAGAACCACTGAATGGAATGAAACCAAACATAGCATGAATGTTCTTATGAGGTGCTGACCAAGTGATGTTACTTTGTAGCCGATCCATCATCCAAGATGGCCGCCAGCGGGGGACTTATTTTAACATAGGACCCTATGGGAAATGTATACAAATGACTTCTTTTAGAGAACCACTGAATGGAATGAAACCAAACATAGCATGAATGTTCTTATGAGGGGCTGACCAAGTGATGTTACTTTGTAGCCGATCCATCATCCAAGATGGCTGCCAGTGGGGGGGACTTAGTTCAACATAAGACCCTAAGGGAAATACATACAAATGTCTTCCTTTTAGAGAACCACTGAATGGAATGAAATCAAAAATAGCATGAATGTTCCTTATGAGATGCTGACCAAGTGTTGTTACTTTGTAGCCGATTCAACATTCGAGATGGCCGCCAGTGGGGGGACTTAGTTTAACATAGAACCCTATGGGAAATGCATACACATGACTTCTTTTAGAGAACCACTGAATGGTATGAAATCAAACAATTTTTTAGCATGAATGTTCCTTATGAGATGCTGACCAAGTGTTGTTACTTTGTCGACAATCCAACATCCAAGATGGACGACAGCGGGGGGCTTAGTTTAACATAGGACCCTATTGGAAATGCATACAAAATTCTTCTTCTAGAGAACCACTGAAATGAATGAAGCCAAACATAGCATGAATGTTCCTTCCCTTTATGAGGTTCTGGCCAAGTGTTTTTGTAGTCAAATTTGATTTTTTTTTATATGATTTCAAAAACCCAAATAGAGTCAGCTGAGCGATACAGGCTCTTGAGAGCCTCTAGTTTGTTTATTAATTTCTTGAATATATAGTGATGAATTTGAGTAAATTTTATTGCAGATTTTTGTTAAAAAAATGTAAAATGAGATATAGAAAGGTAGTTTGTATGTATTTAATTTATTGAAAATATTTATGAAGACTTCTATTATACAGATGGATATATAGATATGAAGAAGATGCCTATGGTCTTCCCATCCAAGATAAAGAAATATCCTGAGGTCAGGTCGACCTATGATGATATCAACATACACGCCATCACTATAAATGGTAAACTTAAAATAAATATTGTAGGGCAGAATTTTAATGAAATTTAGTTTTCATAAACATTCAAATGTCAAAATGTCTTATCCAGTTGTTAATTTTTACTAGTCAATTTATTGAACACTAACATTGTAAAATGAATACTAGTAGTAGCATCAAGACTCACACTGGTGTACAAACTTACCAACATGATGGTTAATTCTGATGTGGTATGATATGGTAAAATTGCCAAGGAGACAACTCTTCACAAGAGACCAATATCACACAGTCAGCTATAAAAGGCCCCAAAATGACAAATGTAAAACAATTTCAAACCAAAGTCTGCATTTCTTATGTCAGTGTATATCAGTCTCAATCTGTATGTCAGTCTGTGTAGTGTAGCAATTTAGATTTGGAAGGTGCACAGACATGCAATATTTGACTAAGGATCATAACACATATAATCCATATTTGTGATAAATGTCATTCATTATATATATTTATCATATGTTTAGTACAAAATACAGCAATTTTGTATATCTAATAAAGGTTCTTTTTTCCAGTCTGTATCACCTACCCTGTATCGCATACCCCATATCGCATGGCTAAACCCGTATCCCATAGCAAAACCCGTATCGCATACCTAGCATGACGTCACAATTCAAATGACGTCAACGTTTGACCTATGACGTTCAGTTGATGTATTTCCTGGCATAGGAAAAAAATGAGTTTTCACAACAAAAAAAGTGTCCTATCATTTCAACTAAAATCGGTATTTTTTCCAAAAATTAATACCCATGGTCTTTAAAATATATTGAGAATGTAATAAGATTATAGGAGGCATTACGATGTGGATATTAAGCAAATAAGGATGTCTATATAAAAAAAAAAGTCAGCTGGAAAATTAAAGGAAAATCATAATAGAGAGGGGATAGGACCTTTATCGGGACTCCAGGATCGGGTGTTTTTAGGCTCGGGATTTGGGGATTGATCCTTTCGGGATCCGGGAATTCTTTTTTCGAATTTCGAGACCTCGGGATTTCGTGTTTTTAAGCCCGGGATTTCGGGATTTCGTATTTTTAAGCCCAGGATTTCAGGAACAGGACCCCTCTTACCCTCCCTCATAATAGAATTGAGAATGGTAATGGGGAATGTGTCAAAGAGACAACAACCCAAGCATAGAGCAGACAATAGCTGATATCCACCAATGCTAGCTTATAATTTCAGACGATTTAAAAAAAATGGATATCCCATGAATCTGATTCTATTAAAATATATGATAAACAGAATAATACATGGCAAAATCCGTATCGCATGCTGTATCACCACTCGACCAATATCAGCCCTCGGGACCTTCGGCCCTCGGGACAGATATTGGTTTCTCGTTGTGATACAGCATGCGATACGGATTTTGCCATGTATTATTCTATATAGGAATGGTTCATATATTGATAAATATATTGATATATGTTATTATTACAGATGGTAAAGAAGAGAAGACTTACCCATTGAAACAGCCACGAGAAGTTTGTTTACACATGATGGATTTACCTGGCTTTACTGTTAACAAGCCTGTACCAGAAGACCTGAGTTATGCTTGTCTTTATCAAGCCTGGACCTATGTAGCTTTATTGACTCACAAGGTAGGTAAAGGGGTGTGTCCCTGTAGACCTGAGTTATGCTTGTCTTTATAAAGCCTGGACCTATGTAGCCTTATTGACTCGCAAGGTAAGTAAAGGGACGTGTCCCTGTAGACCAGAGTTTTGCTTGTCTTTATCAAGCCTTGACTTATGTAGCCTTATTGACTCACAAGGTAGTTCTTCAACATAGAGCCTTAGCTCACATGGAACAGCAAGCTATAAAGGGTTCCAAATGTGACTAGTGTTAAACCATTTAAATTGGAAAACCAAGGTTCTTAAATCTATATAAAAAAAAATGAGAAACACTTATGAACCAAATCAACAAATAACAACCACTGTACATCAGGTTCCATATTTAACTGTTATTTTCTTAAATGCTTTTACCACAATGTTATTTTGAAGTCTATTTATGTATTCTCATCTGTATTTCAGTTGCTGTTACCATCTTATACAAAAATATTTACTGGAAAACTGGGTAGTCTAGAGAGGAAACAGGTAAGATTAGGATGTTTATAGTAAAATTGTTAAATATTGTTGACCTTAAGCAATTAGATGATTTAAATATTTAATCATGTAATTGTTCTAGAAATATACATGTAACTCTGTGATACTGAAGAAACATTATTTTTCATTGGTTTAAAATTTCAAGGTTTTGTCTCTTTATGAGATTTTGTTATGGTTTTCAGTAAATGTAAGTGTATTATATGTAGGTATAATTTTGTGGAGGTTTTAATTTCGGTTTTAATTTCGTTGATATATTCTTTCCACGAAATAACAAAATTAAATCCTCCACAAAAAATTTCTGCTTTTACAGTAACTATTTGAGAAAAGTTTGTATAATATTTTTTTTTTGTAGTTCTAAACTAACTTTCACTACAGTTTCTTTTTTTTTAAAGTGTTAATTTGGATTGTAAACATGAGATTTAGAGGTTATTATTCCATTACTGCTTTATGACTATTTTTTTAAGGCTACATGTAACTGAATGCATTTTATTTCAGATTGAGAGCTTGTTATTCCAGTTGATACAACCCTATGCTTCCCTCTGTAGTTTATATTCTGCCCAGTATGGTGGACTTTCAAACCAAGAAAATCCCACGTACCTGTCAGAGAAAATACAGGACCTCTGTGATGACAAGAAACAACCCATTCCCATAGAGCTGTTAGGGAAAGGAATGATTGAGAACAACCATACATTTGTCAGGTTTCCTCCATTTTTAGCTTGTAAGGCCCACAGTCACAGTCGAGTGGATAGAAACATTGTTAGAATACCAGACATGTCACTAGAAAGCAAATTTTATGAACCATACTCAGAAAAGATGGATATTCTAATCGTCAACGGATCACCAATGAAATCTTTACCATCAAATTTGTTCAACATTTTTGAAAATTTACAAGTACTGACAATTCTGAATGTTGATTTAATACAAACTCCAGAATTTCCCTCTGGTATATCTCGGTGCAATGATCTGGAAATAGTGTGTCTAAGTGGTTTGCCTGGAGTTAAGAAAATGCCAAAGGATATACTGAGGGCTCCAGCTTTATCTACATTTTATCTACACAATTGTCCAATCAGAAAGCTGGATATTGAATGGCCAGCAAGTACAACCTTGACATCACTAAGTTTAAAAGGTCTGCTGATTCAGGAAGTTCCTAAAGAGATAGCAAAGTTGTCTGAACTGAATGAACTCAATTTAGATTGCAATCCAATTTTGACATTACCAGACGAACTTGAACATTTAAAGAAGTTGAAGCATTTAAGTGCAAAAGGTAAACTTTAAAAAATTGTTTGTGTATAGAGGTGCAACCATTGCTGACAACATTTTATAGAAAGAAAGGAAATTTTTGCAGTTCATAAAAAAAGAAAGATGAATTTGGCCACATATCTTAAAATCTGTATAGAAACCTACATTTTACCACTGATTCTCATACCTATGATATTTCTCTGCTCTTAGTAAGATTTTAAATATTTTGAATATTGGGTAACTCTAAATATACAGAGGGTTTTTCAGGGGGCCCATGCCCCCCCCCCCCCCCCTTTTTGGGGGTAAAATTTGGTTGTTTATATAGCGAATCACTGAAGCTTGACTGGAGCTGATCCCCTCTTAAGCACTCAGTGGGCCACCTCTTATGAAAATTTCTGGATCCACCATTGATATATATAATATGAAAATTAAACTGACATCTTCAGGAGAGAAATATGGTTTAACTTTCAATACAATTGTAGAATCTGTATGTTACATTTGAATAGATATGTTATGATTTTACTGAAGTTATTTATTTTTATTATTTTAGGAATCCCCTGGATAGCCTTTGAGGGAAAATTTGATCAGATGCCAAAATCTATTTACGAAACTTGGCATGCTGAAAATCCATACATTATCAACTATCTGTCAGAAAAAGTGAGTCTGCTCAGTTTAATTATCTTACATTCAAACATCTAATGTGGAGAATCTGTACTTTAAGTCAGTTACTTTTAGGACATGTTACAAAAGAAAAGAGAAATTCAATATTCCTAAATGAGACAGCAACTTAAGACAAATGTTAAAATTAAATCCAAATTCATTGTGACCATTTTGGTTATGGTAAATTTGCCGATGTCAGTCGAGCTTTTCATAAACAAATTTTATAGATAATAAAATATGAAACGGGTCAGATGTATCAGAATTACCTTTCTGTCAACTCTATAGCAGGTATCTACAGCATTGTTTATTATTTTTTTTTTAACTTTTTATTTTTTTATTTCCAACAATTACAACATATGCATGACATGCATACAATATAATACATATAAGATAAATATAAATGTCATTATTATAAATACATCTTTATTGGAAATATTTTACATTTTCTATTGAAAAGATAAAGAAAAAGAAAAAAGAATTAAAAATAAAAAAAGAAGTAAAACAAAAAACAAAAAACAAAAAACAAAAACAAAACACAAAAGGATTATCTAGTATTATCGCTATTTTGTGCATTTTTCTTTTGAACTCTTTTTGTGATAATTTTCATATCATGCTTCTCGCTTGAGATGGAAAAATTATCGCTAGAAACTAAGGAGACCACGTGGCGTTAACGAAATTGACATGAAATTGACAACGTCGTCATATGTAAAATAGCGATAAACAGATTATCTTTGGTCATCTCAACTCGATTGCTTTTCTCACTTTCGCTGTACCAGCTCAAGCGAGAAAATCAATCTCGTTCAGATGATCAACGATAATCTATAAATATCCCTATTTCTATTTTAAATATCACATATTCATGTTGAAAAAAATATTTTCAAAATTAACGAGACATATTTCTTTCGTAACAGCCATCAACACAGATCAAGAATTGTTTATTATGGTATTAATACAATAGGGCACTAATTAAGGCCACACATTGAGGATGCAGGAGCCCTATAGTTTTAAATTTGTCCTTCTGTCTGTCTGTCTTTTGACAACTCTTCTAAACACTCAAAGTCCAAACAAAAAGCATAGGTATAACATATGTAGAGATGCATATTTTATTTTGGAAGAATTCATCTTATTTTAAAACAAATTTTTACATCTTAAGCATATAAAAAGCAATTGGTCCAAACAGAATGTTTTATTAATATTACTCTTCTGATAGGAAGTGGAAGACTTGTTTGATAAGTTTGATGATAACAACAACAATATCTTAGATTCAACGGAGGTTGCTAAGCTCAATTTTGAGTTTCTAACTACCATACCACGCATTGGAATCCAGAAATTAGGTAAGGTTTATTGTGTACTAGCTTGAAACCACTATCCCCCATAGTTTGAATTATTAAGATATAAATAAAGGCAACAGTAGTATACCACTAATCAATAGTCATAAATCAATTAAGCAAAAAAGAATCTGGGCCACAAACCAAAACTGAGTGAAACCCATCAACTATAAGAGGATAATAATGGTACAACAGAAACACTGAACTGCCACAAAGAAAATGCCAACATACATACAATCAGACTTTTAGATAAACATTGCCATATTACTGACTTGGTACTGGACATTTTAAGAAAAAAATGGTGGGTCGAATTTTGTTTATGCCAAACCTCCCACTTATATGGCAATGTTGAAAATACCACTTATATGACAACATTACATGAATACAGGAATAGTAAAAATAAATGCAAGAACACTCAGGACAGAGAAATACATAAATAAATGATATATAAGCAATTTCAAGTTACTGTACGGCCTTCGACAATGAATTAAAAGGCAATGCCAAGAACAGTGTGAATAATTCAACACGAAAAATAACAGCTTAATTTAACAGTACAATGTAAAGAATCAAATATGACAAACATGAACCAAGGTATGTATAGAAAGAATATTATCATTTAACCAGACCTGCAAAATGTTTTATATGATCTCAGAAATATCATGGTTTGTGCTATGTTTTTGACTGGACAGTTTTCCCTATCACAGACATACTTGGTAATAATAGTGACAGGTAATAATAGTGACATGGAGAGCCATATTTGTAAAAATAAGCTCTTGGCTGAATGACCAGTCATTGAATAGTTAGAAACAAGGATTAAATAATTGGCATTTCTGATAACCTACTCGCCTGAACGGTAAAGAAGCACTTGACATCAATCCATCTTTTTAAAGTTGTTTTTCCTGATTTTTTTTATAGCTTAACACTTGAGATATAGAACCTGGCTTTTAATTTTAATGTTTTATTACTTTTACTTTAGGTGACTCTCAATATGGAGGAGTCCCTCCGGTGATATTCAAACTGAAGGGATTAGAGAGTTTGGACCTGTCTTATACTGCAATCAACTGTATCCCTGACTTTGCTAGTGAACTGTTCACCTTACAAACTCTAAACTTAGAACATTGTCCTTTCTTAGAGAGTGTATCTGGAAATGTTGGACTACTGCCTAACCTTAGAAGTAAGATTAATTAATCAAAATGTTTAAGAGATTATTAATACAAGTTATTTTGTAAAATGTATAACCATTATACTGCGCCAACAGGAAAGTAGTAATTATTTAATGACAATATATAAAGAAAAATTCAAGATATCATTAAGTGCATGCCCTTTTAACCTATTAGTAGTCAACAATTTAAAGGGCTGGGAGACAATTGAATATCTAGCCAGAAAAAAATATTTCTACAACACTTTATAATAATTTAAAAACAAATCAGAAATTTATATAGAAATAAGAAGATAGGGTATGATTGCCATTAGACAACTATCCACCAGAGACCAAATATTTTTTCCAATTCAATACAAAAATGTGGTAACTTCCACCCATATTAGAAAATTAACTGCTCTGTTACTTTCCAAATTTTTTTTTTACAGAAAAGTCATTTATTCAATTATTGGTAGTATGTTTTCTTTTTAGGATTACATTAGGAAGTTATGCTAGATGTAACTCCTATCTTCTGATATTATTCAAACAAAAGTTTATCTAAATTACAACTTATTTTTCAAATGATAGTTTGCTCCCCTATGAATGTTACCACAAAAGACTGTTTTGTTTGTTTTCAGGTTTACATTTGAACAGTTGTGCAATGCTCGATTCTCCACCCCCAGATATTGTTGGGAGAGGTTTTGACTCAGTGAGAGCCTTCCTTAAGAAGATGGCGGGAGGATTTACCGAGTGCCATAGAACTAAGTTAATGTTTATTGGTCTTGGTCAGGCAGGAAAAACTACGTGAGTCAAATGATTCAGTAGGACTCTTTTAGTTAAAAGTTATTTTAAATCTGTAATCTTTGATGTTATTTATTGTGTCACTTGACATTTAAACTGTAGAGGGATCACATATATGTTGTTTTGCCTCATCCCAATGATTTTTGATAAAAGATTTAAGATAAAAAATAACATTTCCTGTTGTTTGGTTTGATTTATCTGCTTAGTCTATATGAAAATTGAAAGAAAATGAATCTCCCTAGAAACTAATGTTTCAATACAAACTTTGGAATTTTAAAGCTTTCATGTACATATTTTGTATATTTTGTACAAGACTTTCATAAGATATAAAAATGTGTCAGATCCATTTGTCATCTTGAATAATATTTTTTTTTTTGCAAGTGATCATATATCTTCTTATAGGTTGCTTCAAGCCTTGAAAAGTCCTACAAAGAAAACACAAGGAACACAGGATGCCAAACTGACAGATGGGATAGAAATAAAGCCATGGGTGGTACCTGTTCAGGATATGTTTGATATAACATATAGCTGTTGGGATTTTGCTGGACAAACAGTCTACTACAACACACATCAGGTAAGGTGATAGAAATAAAGCCATGGGTAGTACCAGTTCAGGATATGTTTGATATAACATATAGCTGTTAGGATTTTGCTGGACAAACAGTCAACTACAACACACACCAGGTTAGGTCTTCTTCAAAAAAGAGGAACTGTCAATGCATAGGATAGGATAAAAAATTATTCAAGATTGTGTTGGTCTTTCCTTTCTTGCTACTTTTGTGAATATAAAATTGGATATTAGTTCAGCTTTGAACATTTTCATTTTATCAAAAACTACCTAACACCAGAATAGTCACAACACTAATTAATACATCAATTTATTAAAATTTAAGATCTATTGTTTGATACCACAAAATAATATGAAAAAGGGATACTGTGGATTCCTTTATTTTTGTGGGTACCAGTTTTTTGTGGATTGAAGGTATTTAATTTGAGAAGATCACTTAAGCTTTTTGTATTACTGATATCATGTGACATTTCTTAATTGTTGTTTATATATTGCAGTTCTTCCTGTCCAAGCAAGCTGTGTATATGTTACTATGGAACATGAGAATGGGATTTGAACATGCAGGATTAGACTTCTGGCTCAGTTCTGTGGCCTGTCATTGTCCTAATGCACCAGTTGTTATTGTTGGAACACAGTTGGATCAGGTAACTTATTTATGATATGTTGTTCAGGTAGAAATAGATTTTTGGCTGACTCTCTGGCTGGACTGAGTCATAAACCAACAAGTACCACTAAACAATAGGATTAAGAATGTTAGAAAATTATTGGTCCATTTTTATTAATGAATGTATTTTGGTATTATTTTGTGGTGATTTTTATATTTTGAAAGATAAATGAAGTTTTAAGATTAATCATTTATGAATCAATATAATTTTTCAGAGTTGATTTCCTTTTTGTAAGTAAAAAAGGTCCTCCTTATCTGAAGTATGAAGTTGTAAAGTTGCAGGAGATAGATTTGTTAAATTTCTCAAAAATAATTTTCTGTTTATTTCAGATTCCAATGCCTGACATCCCAGAGAAAGAACTTATGAAGAAATATCCACAGATAAAGAAATTCTGTTATGTCAGCTCAACTGCTGGAACTGTAAGTCTATATAAGTTCAAGAAATTCTTTTTATACTAATTGTCAAGCCTGCGACTTTTGTTGTAGAAAGCTCGACATAGAGATAGCGATCTGGCGGTGGCTACGACAGCGGTGGAGGCGGCGTTAGCTAACTTCTTAAAATCTTCATGTTTTAGAAGGTGGAAGACCTGGATGCTTTATACTTTGTATATATATGCCTCATGTTTCAAAGTTTCTGTCAGTCACATGTCAAATGTCCTTGACCTCATTTTCGAGGTTCAATGACTACTTGAAAAAAAATTTAAGATTTTTTGTAATGTTAAATTTTCTCTTATTATAAGTAAAATGATAACTATATTTGGTATGTGCGTACCTTGCTAGGTCCTCATGGCCATCAAACAGTTTTCACTTGACCTCGACCTCATTTCATGGATCAGTGAACAAGGTTAAGTTTTGGTGGTCAAGTCCATATCTCAGATACTATAAGCAATAGGTCTAGTATATTCGATGTGTGGAAGGGCTGTAAGGTGTACATGTCCAACTGGCAGGTGTCATCTGACCTTGACTTCATTTTCATGGTTTAGTGGTTATAGTTTAGTTTTTGTGTTTTGGTCTGTTTTTCTTATACTGTATACAATAGGTCTACTATATTTGGTGTATGGAATGATTATGAGATGTACATGTCTAGCTGGCAGGTGTCATCTGACCTTGACCTCATTTTCATGGTTCAGCGGTCAAAGTTAATTTTTTTGAGTTTTGGAATTTTATTCTAATACTATATGCAATAGGTCAACTATATTTGGTGTATGGAAATATTTTATGATCTATATGACAGTCACACATGAAACTTTCTTCACATTTTTCTCAGGAACTACACATCCACTCTTTCTGTAATTTGGTATCAACATTTATATATGTCAGCCATATACTGTTTTACCTCTGTCTGTCCGTCAGTCAGTCCGTCCCATGAAACTTTCGTCACATTTTTCTCAGGAACTACACATCCACCCTTTCTGTAATTTGGTATCAACATTTATATATGTCAGCCATACCGTGTGATGCGTTTTCAGATTCATCACTTGACAACTTCCTGTTTACCGAACACTTGTCTGATTTTACACATGATAGCCAAGTTGAAAATTTTCGTCACATTTTTCTCAGGAACTACAATACAAGGATTTCTGAAATTTGGTTTCAGGATTTATATAAGTCAGCTATACCGTGTGATGCGTTTTCAGATTCATCACTCGACAACTTCCTGTTTACCGAACACTTGTATGATTTTACACATGATAACCAAGTTAAAAATTTTCGTCACATTTTTCTCAGGAACTACAATACAAGGATTTCTGACATTTGGTTTCAGGATTTTTATAAGTCAGCTATACCGTGTGATGCGTTTTCAGATTCATCACTCGACAACTTCCTGTTTACCGAACACTTGCATATTTTTACACTATTAATATTATCCACTTGCGGCGGGGGTATCATCAGTGAGCAGTAGCTCGCAGTTTCACTTGTTATATTTAAAAGTTGTCAGAGATCTATAAACAAAATGACTTAAGCACTTGTCATAAAAGATATAATTTCTTAAAGTGTTGACTTAAGCACTTGTTATAATAGATACAATTTCTCTCTGTGTTGAAGACCCATTGGTTGCCTTTGTCTGTTTTCTGCTCTTTGGTCGGGTTGTCTATTTGACTCATTCCCCATTTCCATTCTCAATTCTATTAGACAATTGAAAGATTTATCAAAAATATAACCAAATAATTTAAGATAAGAACCCAAATAATTTTTTTGGGACAAAGTAAGTTCAACTTAAATCCTAATTTTATTTTTTTAGAAATTATAGACCAAGTCAATAATTATTTTGCCTTACCGTAGTTTTATTGTACAAATGTATTGATTAATATCAAAGACAAAAATTGCATTGAAAGGGTAAATGATTTTAATTAAATATTTTCTGTTTTTAGAACATTGCTGAATTAGAGGAAACTTTGATAGACGTAACTATGACCCATTGTTCCCAGATGAAACTAAAGATTCCCAAAGTCTGGCTTAACTTTGAAGAAAGTATCTTAGTGTAAGTTATTGTTCAATATATGCAATATAGATATAGTTGTAGAATATTGACTGAGAATATGCATGATGGAACAAAACCTAATCCTAGAGTACTGCCAATTTTTGAGGAAGCTAATGTGTGAGATTTAGCCTGAATAGTAAAGATCACAGTGGAAAAGCAATTGAGCAAAGTAAAATGCTGCCAATTTATCATTAAATGTGTGAGTCTCATGCTAACTGAGTCTCACGCTAATTACATGAGACTTGGCAGCTCTGATCCTGCATGTTTTAAAAATAAGGGGAGATAATTTAACTAACTTATTTCCATAATGCAATATATGATAAAAGTCTCTATTGAGTAAAACTCCTCCTTAACTACTGTGGAAATATTGATGAAACTTTAAAATGATATTGATACTTCTAGAGGATGTGAGAATATAGCCAAGTACAACATGAGAAAGGGGAGATAATAAAATTTGCAGAGCAGGGGTATCACTTGCAGTTCTAGTTAAAATTGGCACACCTTTTTACCTAATTTTAATATCTTCTGAAAACTTGTTTTTATTGCAGAAGTGCTAGCTTAGTTTGTTAGTTTGATAAAATCTCCTAGTAAAAACTTTCACTACATTTTCTAATCATTCTGCTTTCTAATGTCTTTATAGAGAAAGAAAGAGAGGAAAGAACATTCTAGAATGGGGGAAACTGAAGCAGTATGCTATTGACAATGGTATCTTTGATGACAAGGATGTAAGTAATTAAAGCTAGAAAACACTTCATTGCATGTATATCTAAGACAAATTATCTATTATTTATATTCATTCAAATTTTCACTTCTATATTAATCATATGATTGAAGACAGTACGTTTTATTTCTATTTCTTTCCTTGATGTTTGGAATATTGAAAAAGAATGAATAATAAGGATTTTTGTACATTTTATTGAATCTCAACTTTTGTTTGAACAAATTTGATACAGTTTTTTAGGGCATGCATAACAGAATAAATATAAAGACTGAGTCCCTTTTAATTTGGATGCTGTTCCATTTTTTATGCCCCACCTACGATAGTAGAGGGGCATTATGTTTTCTGGTATGTGGGTCTGTTTGTTCATCTGTTCGTTCATTTATCTGTTTGACCATCCGTTCATTCGTCTGTTCGTCCCGCTTCAGGTTAAAGTTTTTGGTCGAGTTTTTGATGAAGTTGTAGAATGAGTTAAATATGTCCAATATCTCAAAGCAGGTATTTATGATAATGTAGTAGTATGATACAGATATATATGCTGTATGATTAAAAAGGGCTAATAGGATACTTGTTTTGCATTTCTGTTTGCATTGTGGACATTTAGTACCTTAATAGTGGCTAAGGGGGGAAATAAACTTTAGATTTTCTTGTATCAATAGAACACAGCAAGTGTTTTCCAAGTTTGAAATTTTCTTATTTCTATGAATTATTTGTGTTATTTTACAGATCAGACTTGCTGTACAGTTTCTGGATGACCTTGGAACAGTCCAGTACTTTGATACAGAGGTGCTTAGAGACAGAGTTGTTATAAACCCACAGTGGATTGTAGATGTCATGGCTAAGGTTGTCTCTGTAAATGAGAAATATATTAAGGTAAGGAGATCACAAACATTAGCTGTCTGAAAACCTTGATTTGAACAAAATAAATTTGGGATATACATCTATGAGAAAGCAACTCTAATGACATTATATAAAAGAGACATATGGAGCTCACATAGTCAATAATTGATAAGGGATTTTCCCACTGTTGATTGTACATGTCATGGTCAAGGTCATCTGTGTCCAGACGGAAATACAAGAATGGAGTAATAAGGTTATCAGGCATGTCCACAGACATCAGTGTTGAAAATTGCAAATTATTAATTTTTTTTGAGGCAATAGAATTTTAATCAGTGATGTTAAGTGTCCAGATATCTGAAATTTGTAATTTTATTGGAATTATCATGGATGAATTTATATGTCTATTATAACAAACAATACAGTAATTCTGAACAGGAGAGTATAGGGTCAATTCATATATCAGTTGATGTCATAATTTGTAATTTAATGTTCATGATTTTGAAATTTAATGGCATGATTTGTCATTTGATGTAATGATTTGTTATTTTATGTCATGTTTTGTTATTTAATGTCATGATTTGTAATTTAATGTCATGATTTGTTATTTAATGTTATGATTTTTAATTTAATGTTATGATTTGTTATATGATGTCATGATTTGTTATTTAATGTCATGACTTATTATTTAATGTCATGATTTCTTATTTAATATTATGATTTGTAATTTAATGTCATGCTTTGTTATTTAATGTTATGATTTGTAATTTAATGTCATTAGTCATGTGATGTTTACTATAAAAACATGTGCTTTATTTCTGAACAGGAAAGTAAAGGTCGATTCTTCCATAAATTTATATCTGAGATTTGGAAGGACTATGACCCAAATCTACATGAATGGATGTTAAAGTTAACTGAGAGATTTGATCTGACTTTCCCGTTACCAAAATCTGGAGAGGCTGTGAACGTTGTACCATGTCTTCTACCAGAGGAGGAGCCTGAAGATGTATGTACCCTTCCACTTCCCTGAATCTATTGGAAATAATTGTCTGATAATAATCATATTGAGTATTTAAAGAAACTTTGAATGTTTGTCCTTTTCCATACATAGAATTGTTTTTGTTGCCTCAAACTTTGAAACAGGAAACAAGAACATACAAGTATCTATCACTTACTGTTTCATCATATAATTGTTCCCTTTTACTTATGAGAAAACATAATCTATACTCTTTATTCTGTTAGGAACAAATACTGTAAAAGTATTACTGTTATATTTACTCCAGTGGAAATGATATTACAGAGTGTTTTTTTTTCCAATTTTGGAACTTGTACTATGAAGCAATTTCTATTTCATGCTAACTGTACTAGATAAGTTGAATTTTAAAAATTTTACCAAACTTTTGGATTTTGCTGTTATGAACCTGTAATTAAGTAAAGCTAGAAATTGCTAAATTTGAAGATAAGTTATGGAATATTTCTTTACTACCAGATAGCCGGATAAACCATTTTTTACTATTAAGGATTTTCGAATTAGTGCACTTTCCAGTAAATTTCCTATGTTTCAATGCTTATGTTATGACGTCACATGAAGTAAGGACCTATTGTTTAATAAAATAATGAAAACAACAGGTTTATTAATTTCTTGCGTCCGAAAAACTTTTCTGGATTTACCTTCATCAGGAATGCTCAAAGCCAAACATTTGAAATCTGAAGATGTATAAGTACCGAAACCGTTGAAGAGCTTATAACCTTGCTTACACCAATCGACAAACTCATTCTTAAAACACAGCTTGAGATAGGTGTATTACATGATAAACTATCTTTTTATAAAATTTAAGCTTCCCTGGCCTAAGATTGAGGAAGAGGAGGGAATAAGAGAGAGTAAGATACAGTACAAGTTTACATACCTGCCGACCGGACTCTTCAATAGAGCTCAGGCTAGACTTTTTAGTCAGGGATTTACAGATACAAAGTTACTGGAGTTCCTATGGAAGAAAGGATCCATTCTAAAGAAGAACAACCATTATGCTTTGGTCAAACAAATCAGGTTGGACTCAATTAGTTGATTAGTTATGAATTGTGGAAAACTGTAATTTGAGAAATTATTGTAAAGTTTTTATTAGTGTTAATAATTCGACTGAGTGACTATTGCAATAATAAGAACACTCATTTGATACGATATCTGATTCATAAATCTGTATAAAGTTCTTCCTGAAATCGCCATTATTAATCTCCCAATTCTGTTCAATCTTCAAATTCGTAAAAAATTCTAATCTTACAGTACCTTTTACTGGTATACAATTTCATAGATGCAAGTTTTCAAAAAAAAAAAAAGCTTTTCATTGACTGATTTTAATGCCCCGCAATAGCTTAAGGGGGAATTAAGTGTTACCCTTGTCTGTCGCGTCAGTATGTTCCCAAAATTAGTTTTAGTTTTGCCTCAACTAAATGTTATTTATCTTATACACATTGCTTTTTACCACAAAACAAAGATCAAGTTTGAAATTAGTGGTGTCACTTTTACTGTTAAAATTGCTAAATCTGTCGTTTCCGTTCTCTAACTTTTATAGTTTGTCTCAACCAATGTTAGGAAACTTATGCTTATTATCACAAAAGGGTCTGAACTTCGTGAATCATGTACCTGTATATTGAAGTTAGCTCCTGCATATTTAGGACATAAACTGTTTTAAGACATTTTAGTCTATGAAAATATCTTATCAGGTAGTACATATGTGTATTGTGATCTTTGGCTGAAGAAAAATTTGTTCTTTGACTTGACATCACTTAAAAAGTTGTATATCTGAAAATCAATTATTTGTTAGCTGAAAATAAAATAACGAGAAATAGTGAAAATACAATATTTGTATAATGGTTTATTTTTACCAGATGAAATATTCAGGTTCCTAGGAGTCTCAGTTTATTATATACTAGTTATATTTTCGTACAAAAAGAAGATATGGTGCAAACTTTTTCTTAATCCTCTCTTTTTAGTGATTATGAGATGATTGTGACAGTACAGGGACCAAGACCAAAGAACATATTAGACCTAATCCATGAGACCATTAGTACACTGATAAAGGACTCCTTCACTGGTGTGGACTATGATTTTTATATACCATGTCCTGATTGTGTTGAAAAAGAAGTAAGTAAAAAATGTCATCAAATCTTACATCTTAATCGGTATGATATATATTGGACATATTTCAAAATTTTTCATTACATATTATATAAATGCAGCCTATTTTGATTTTAATATTTAAATATCAATCAGACAACAAACCAAAAACCTAGTGACCACGAAACAGTTTCATAGAAGACAATAGTAAAGCATTAGTGTAGATGATAAAAGTTTAACCAATAAAAACCATAATAAATTAAAAAAAAAAAAAAGGAAAACTCCCTTTAAAACATTTAATGCCAATAATTAAAGGTATGCATAAACAATAAGAATTATGTTGAAATTCACAATATGTCAAGTTCAAACATTGTAAAATTCATAAGGCACTTGAATTATGCCCCTGTAAAATTATTCATTGAAATTTGCAGATGACAAAAGATCCCTTCCTGTTTAGAGCAGAGTTAATCAGTAGAGCACACAGTGTAAATGCTCCGTTCCTACAATGTACCAAGTATTTCCATACAGTATCCATAGGGGAACTTTTGAGTAAGTATTCCATTCCTACAGTGTACCAAGTATTTCCATACAGTATCCATAGGGGAACTTTTGAGTAAGTATTTCATTCCTACAGTGTACCAAGTATTTCCATACAGTATCCATAGGGGAACTTTTGAGTAAGTATTTCATTCCTACAGTGTACCAAGTATTTCCATACAGTATCCATAGGGGAACTTTTGAGTAAGTATTCCATTCCTACAGTAGACCAAACATTTCCATACAGTGTCCATAGGGGAACTTTTGAGTAAGTATTCCATTCCTACAGTGTACCAAGTATTTCCATACAGTATCCATAGGGGAACTTTTGAGTAAGTATTTCATTCCTACAGTGTACCAAGTATTTCCATACAGTATCCATAGGGGAACTTTTGAGTAAGTATTTCATTCCTACAGTGTACCAAGTATTTCCATACAGTATCCATAGGGGAACTTTTGAGTAAGTATTTCATTCCTACAGTGTACCAAGTATTTCCATACAGTATCCATAGGGGAACTTTTGAGTAAGTATTCCATTCCTACAGTGTACCAAGTATTTCCATACAGTATCCATAGGGGAACTTTTGAGTAAGTATTTCATTCCTACAGTGTACCAAGTATTTCCATACAGTATCCATAGGGAAACTTTTGAGTAAGTATTCCATTCCTACAGTAGACCAAGTATTTCCATACAGTATCCATAGGGGAACTTTTGAGTAAGTATTTCATTCATACAGTGTACCAAGTATTTCCATACAGTGTCCATAGGGGAACTTTTGAGTAAGTATTCCATTCCTACAGTAGACCAAGTATTTCCATACAGTATCCATAGGGGAACTTTTGAGTAAGTATTTCATTCCTACAGTGTACCAAGTATTTCCATACAGTGTCCATAGGGGAACTTTTGAGTAAGTATTCCATTCCTACAGTAGACCAAGTATTTCCATACAGTATCCATAGGGGAACTTTTGAGTAAGTATTTCATTTCTACAGTGTACCAAGTATTTCCATACAGTGTCCATAGGAGAACTTCTGAGTAAGTTGTTCCTACAGTGTACCAAGTATTTCCATACAGTATCCATAGGGGAACTTTTGAGTAAGTATTTCATTCCTACAGTGTACCAAGTATTTCCATACAGTATCCATAGGGGAACTTTTGAGTAAGTATTTCATTCCTACAGTGTACCAAGTATTTCCATACAGTATCCATAGGGGAACTTTTGAGTAAGTATTTCATTCCTACAGTGTACCAAGTATTTCCATACAGTATCCATAGGGGAACTTTTGAGTAAGTATTTCATTCCTACAGTGTACCAAGTATTTCCATACAGTATCCATAGGGGAACTTTTGAGTAAGTATTTCATTCCTACAGTGTACCAAGTATTTCCATACAGTATCCATAGGGGAACTTTTGAGTAAGTATTTCATTCCTACAGTGTACCAAGTATTTCCATACAGTATCCATAGGGGAACTTTTGAGTAAGTATTCCATTCCTACAGTAGACCAAGTATTTCCATACAGTATCCATAGGGGAACTTTTGAGTAAGTATTTCATTCCTACAGTGTACCAAGTATTTCCATACAGTGTCCATAGGGGAACTTTTGAGTAAGTATTCCATTCCTACAGTAGACCAAGTATTTCCATACAGAATCCATTGGGGAACTTTTGAGTAAGTATTTCATTCCTACAGTGTACCAAGTATTTCCATACAGTGTCCATAGGGGAACTTTTGAGTAAGTATTCCATTCCTACAGTAGACCAAGTATTTCCATACAGTATCCATAGGGGAACTTTTGAGTAAGTATTTCATTCCTACAGTGTACCAAGTATTTCCATACAGTATCCATAGGGGAACTTTTGAGTAAGTATTTCATTCCTACAGTGTACCAAGTATTTCCATACAGTATCCATAGGGGAACTTTTGAGTAAGTATTTCATTCCTACAGTGTACCAAGTATTTCCATACAGTATCCATAGGGGAACTTTTGAGTAAGTATTCCATTCCTACTGTAGACCAAGTATTTCCATACAGTATCCATAGGGGAACTTTTGAGTAAGTATTTCATTCCTACAGTGTACCAAGTATTTCCATACAGTGTCCATAGGGGAACTTTTGAGTAAGTATTCCATTCCTACAGTAGACCAAGTATTTCCATACAGAATCCATTGGGGAACTTTTGAGTAAGTATTTCATTCCTACAGTGTACCAAGTATTTCCATACAGTGTCCATAGGGGAACTTTTGAGTAAGTATTCCATTCCTACAGTAGACCAAGTATTTCCATACAGTATCCATAGGGGAACTTTTGAGTAAGTATTTCATTTCTTTCTACAGTGTACCAAGTATTTCCATACAGTATCCATAGGGGAACTTTTGAGTAAGTATTTCATTCCTACAGTGTACCAAGTATTTCCATACAGTATCCATAGGGGAACTTTTGAGTAAGTATTTCATTCCTACAGTGTACCAAGTATTTCCATACAGTATCCATAGGGGAACTTTTGAGTAAGTATTCCATTCCTACAGTGTACCAAGTATTTCCATACAGTATCCATAGGGGAACTTTTGAGTAAGTATTTCATTCCTACAGTGTACCAAGTATTTCCATACAGTATCCATAGGGGAACTTTTGAGTAAGTATTTCATTCCTACAGTGTACCAAGTATTTCCATACAGTATCCATAGGGGAACTTTTGAGTAAGTATTCCATTCCTACAGTGTACCAAGTATTTCCATACAGTATCCATAGGGGAACTTTTGAGTAAGTATTTCATTCCTACAGTGTACCAAGTATTTCCATACAGTATCCATAGGGGAACTTTTGAGTAAGTATTCCATTCCTACAGTAGACCAAGTATTTCCATACAGTATCCATAGGGGAACTTTTGAGTAAGTATTTCATTCCTACAGTGTACCAAGTATTTCCATACAGTGTCCATAGGGGAACTTTTGAGTAAGTATTCCATTCCTACAGTAGACCAAGTATTTCCATACAGTATCCATAGGGGAACTTTTGAGTAAGTATTTCATTCCTACAGTGTACCAAGTATTTCCATACAGTGTCCATAGGGGAACTTTTGAGTAAGTATTCCATTCCTACAGTAGACCAAGTATTTCCATACAGTATCCATAGGGGAACTTTTGAGTAAGTATTTCATTTCTACAGTGTACCAAGTATTTCCATACAGTGTCCATAGGAGAACTTCTGAGTAAGTATTCCGTTCCTACAGTGTACCAAGTATTTCCATACAGTATCCATAGGGGGAACTTTTGAGTAAGTATTTCATTCCTACAGTGTACCAAGTATTTCCATACAGTATCCATAGGGGAACTTTTGAGTAAGTATTTCATTCCTACAGTGTACCAAGTATTTCCATACAGTATCCATAGGGGAACTTTTGAGTAAGTATTCCATTCCTACAGTGTACCAAGTATTTCCATACAGTATCCATAGGGGAACTTTTGAGTAAGTATTTCATTCCTACAGTGTACCAAGTATTTCCATACAGTATCCATAGGGGAACTTTTGAGTAAGTATTCCATTCCTACAGTAGACCAAGTATTTCCATACAGTATCCATAGGGGAACTTTTGAGTAAGTATTTCATTCCTACAGTGTACCAAGTATTTCCATACAGTGTCCATAGGGGAACTTTTGAGTAAGTATTCCATTCCTACAGTAGACCAAGTATTTCCATACAGTATCCATAGGGGAACTTTTGAGTAAGTATTTCATTCCTACAGTGTACCAAGTATTTCCATACAGTGTCCATAGGGGAACTTTTGAGTAAGTATTCCATTCCTACAGTAGACCAAACATTTCCATACAGTGTCCATAGGGGAACTTTTGAGTAAGTATTCCATTCCTACAGTGTACCAAGTATTTCCATACAGTATCCATAGGGGAACTTTTGAGTAAGTATTCCATTCCTACAGTAGACCAAGTATTTCCATACAGTATCCATAGGGGAACTTTTGAGTAAGTATTTCATTCCTACAGTGTACCAAGTATTTCCATACAGTGTCCATAGGGGAACTTTTGAGTAAGTATTCCATTCCTACAGTAGACCAAGTATTTCCATACAGTATCCATAGGGGAACTTTTGAGTAAGTATTTCATTCCTACAGTGTACCAAGTATTTCCATACAGTGTCCATAGGGGAACTTTTGAGTAAGTATTCCATTCCTACAGTAGACCAAACATTTCCATACAGTGTCCATAGGGGAACTTTTGAGTAAGTATTCCATTCCTACAGTGTACCAAGTATTTCCATACAGTGTCCATAGGGGAACTTTTGAGTAAGTATTCCATTCCTACAGTGTACCAAGTATTTCCATACAGTATCAAAAGGGGGGAACTTTTGAATAAGTATTTCATTCCTGCATTATATGTAAACCAAACATTTTTTTTTTTAGGTAACATGCCAGACAACAGAGACACAGAGTTTGATGTCCAGATACAGGAGAGTATTGGTACACTACAGGAGATCAGAACAAACATGGCCCAGGATGTGGTTATACTATACAACCCTGAGGATATACCTACTAAAGAGAAAGAAGGACAGATGGTGGATCCCAGGAAAATACATGAAGACTTGAAAGAAGTGGGATTTAACTGGTAAAACAATTAGAGGCTTTTTATAGCTGACTATGCCGTATGGGCTTTGCTCATTGTTGAAGGTGATACAGTTGTTAATTTCTGTGTCATTTGGTCTCTTGTGGAGAGTTGTCCCATTGCCAATCATACCACATCTTCTTTTTTTATATAAATGAAAAAAGTTTATAAAATTGAACAAAAAAACAAACAAAATAAGAAGGTTCATTTGTGTGGTCCTGTGACATCTTGTTACGGAAACTGTTTAAAATTTAACTAAAATGCTCAAATTGTGAAGATTTCAGTTATTTAGCATGACTTAATGATGCTAGTACCCGATATATGTGCATTGTTTTGTCAAAACATTTTCATACTTTTGTAAAACTGCTATATTTTGGGGCCAAAAAGGGGTCTTACTGAACCTACTCCTTTCTAGTAAATGTCTACAATTTCAACCCTGTTAGTCTCTTAAAGTAGCACATGGGGGTTTGTTTTATGACATGTTTAAGTTGACTGTGTGAAAAATAGCTTGTATGCAAACTTTCATAAAAATATCACCCATCGGATCAAATCTCTATTGTATGCCTTAAACCTTTGAAGCATTCTTTGTTTAGAAATGGTAACTGGTTGGTTGTATTGTATAGTATGAAATCTTCAGCAATCCATTTAATACAGCTATTGTTCATTTTAGTTGGTTCTCTGAAGATATGGAAAACGCATCAGAACTTGAGATTGCAGTAGCTATCATGAATGCTAAGGTACATCCTTTATTCTCTCACATTCATAAGAATCTACAATAAATTATCATGGTACTTGCCTAAAAAAATATAGATAAAGTGTCTTCATATATCTGATATCAGATTTGTTGCTTACACATTTTTAAAGCACAAACAATGAAAACGAACAAAGTATAAGGTTTATAACTATTCTGTTTGTTCCTTAGTCATTACATTTGTACCTCTTTTTTCTTGCAGATCCTTTATTTAATAATAAGTCATGAAAACTGCAAATGAATTCAATGATAGAATATCTTGGACTTTAATTGCATATCAACAATACTCTTACTAACCTATGCATATTTGTGTCATCTGCTAACAAGTGTAAATAGCAATTTTGAATATATAATGTAGAGCATTTATGTACAAAACAAACAAAATAACACTAAATATTGTATTTGTATTTTGTCTATTTATCAAGTCTGCATGAAAATAATTTTCCATGTGTTTAAATAAAATTGAATTACTTTTAAAAAATAGTTTATGAAAAAGAAAAGCCTTTTAATAACAGAAATAACTATGCTTTATCTTTTGTAGGTGGTAGTAGTTTGTATGTCAGAAAGATTTACAAGTTATCAAAAATGTCGTCAGATGTTCTTGTATGCTTTAGAACAGTTAAACAAACCATTTGCTGTAGCTGTAATGGATGAATCACAAGAGTGGCAGCAAACAGATGTCGGATTCAAGATTGGAAACCCAGTGAGTACAAATAAAATATAGAGATATGCTTTGTATTAAATTACGGCAATATTAGTATACCGGTGTTCAAAAGTCATAAATCAATTGAGAGAAAACAAATCTGAGTGACAAGCTAAAACTGAGGGAAACACATCAACAATAAGAGGGCTATAATCCAGTATATAGAAAGTCAGATTGATTGATGTTTGAATTACAGTGACTCAGCACAAACAGCCTACCAATCCAGCACTGTTCAGTACCTTTTAAAACAAATCAATATCTTTTTTTGTTTTGTAAAAATTAATGATAATGAACAGTCTGAACATTTTGACTTGGATGGAGAGTTGTCCGCTTGGCACTCATACCACATCTTCTTATATCTATATGCAGTAAGTAGTAGTTCTTTGAGTAAGTAATACATTGAAAAGAGTTAAAGCAGACTACAAACGTTTTTTTTAATTTATTTAATTGTTTTGTAGAGAATGGCAATGATCAAGAGTGTTAAAAGATATGAGAAAAAAATGGAAGATCTGATAGATATCATCAAGAATCATTTACTGGATATTGAAAAGGTAAATATGTGATAGATATCATCAAGAATCATATACTGGATATTGAAAAGGTAAACCTGTCATAGATATCATCAAGAATCATATACTGGATATTGAAAAGGTAGATATGTGATAGATATCATCAAGAATCATATACTGGATATTGAAAAGGTAAATATGTGATAGATATCATCAAGAATCATATACTGGATATTGAAAAGGTAAATATGTGATAGATATCATCAAGAATCATATACTGGATATTGAAAAGGTAAATATGTGATAGATATCATCAAGAATCATATACTGGATATTGAAAAGGTAAATATGTGATAGATATCATCAAGAATCATATACTGGATATTGAAAAGGTAGATATGTGATAGATATCATCAAGAATCATATACTGGATATTGAAAAGGTAAATATGTGATAGATATCATCAAGAATCATATACTGGATATTGAAAAGGTAAATATGTGATAGATATCATCAAGAATCATATACTGGATATTGAAAAGGTAAATATGTGATAGATATCATCAAGAATCATATACTGGATATTGAAAAGGTAGATATGTGATAGATATCATCAAGAATCATATACTGGATATTGAAAAGGTAAATATGTGATAGATATCATCAAGAATCATATACTGGATATTGAAAAGGTAAATATGTGATAGATATCATCAAGAATCATATACTGGATATTGAAAAGGTAAATATGTGATAGATATCATCAAGAATCATATACTGGATATTGAAAAGGTAAATATGTGATAGATATCATCAAGAATCATATACTGGATATTGAAAAGGTAGATATGTGATAGATATCATCAAGAATCATATACTGGATATTGAAAAGGTAAATATGTGATAGATATCATCAAGAATCATATACTGGATATTGAAAAGGTTATCATGTCATAGATATCATCATAAATTTTCAAAGAAGAAAAGCAAGTTTATAAAATGATAGCGGTCACAGAATCTATTGGTTTCTGTTTGTAGACATTGATATCCAAATATCAAGTTTTGTTTTAGTGTTTTAGTCCTCTTGAAATTTATACAATGATCCTTACCAGTAAAAGAATATACAGTTAACACTCGTTGTCTCGAACTCGGTTGACTCGAAATTTTGGATGAGTCGAAGTTTTCACGTGGTCCCAAAATTTGTTCCATATCAATGTATGTAATTCGACTCCTGATGAGTCGAAATTGGATGAGTTGAAATTTTGTTTGAATCGAACTAAATTTACGATCCCACGGCTAACAAAAGCATTAAAAATTCATTATTTATCTCGAACTAGTATACGTATGTCAAAACATGACCTCCGGCATTTAAATGGATTGAAGACTGGGGCATAGCTGGGTCCCTTTGAAGTGCACGCCAACCAGGGGGGTTTTGGGGGGATTGCCCCCCAAGATTTGTTTTTTGGGCTAGACGCAAAATGGTGCGTTCTGAGGGCCTAAAATTGGTTTGATTAGCAAATTGTTAAGACTGTATTTGATCATTTTTTATTAAGAAACATCCTGAATTTTTTTTTAAAAATCTGCCCTTCGTATTTTTAGCTGCAACAAAAACATCCATGGCCTTGTCTAAATTGACCTCAAAATCACAGTCCCAGAGCCGATAATCTGTCATTTCTCATTGTGAAACGGATGTACGATTTTCAAACATTTCAGTACGTTAAACGACCTTTCAGCTGTAGCACTAACAAAGGGCATTGTTAGGAGAACACACAGTATTGGTCAATTGGTCATAAGTTATTTGTTCGACCACGGAAGAAGATATTGTACATGAAAACGGTTTTCTGAATTCAGAAGTCGATAATCAAGTTCCGTGATCATATGACCCAGAAACGGATAGTAGAGAGAAATTCGCCAGTAATCCTTAGGGGTTTCGGCTGGATGGTTAGCACTCGAGGTTTGTCTTCCACACCACCTAGGATCATTTTCATCTATAGTAAAAAGCTCTGCTATATCTAGAGTGGTTTGGTATTGCTCGTTCCAAACATTATCATCATTTTGCTCGGAACGCAACATTTCAGTTACGGACTAGTACTGCGGAACTTGATGAAGTCTTGAACGGCTATTTTGTTTTATATTTAATGCATTGACACCTTAATATTTCGAAAAAAATGTAAAACGTTTGCCCTTTTAGGTTTGTCACGCTTTGAACTGTTCATGTTTTATACGCTGTTTTTTAAGTCGAGTACCAGAAGAAAATTATAGCAAATGAATTAAAACGATTTCGGTCAGGGTTGATTTTACAGACGGAAATAGTATTGTGACGTTATTATTTAAAATAGTTATACTGTATCGTTTTCTACTTTGATTGGTTAAGTTAATTTTAATATTTTTTTAGTCGTTTGTATTTTTATTTTATTTTTCGGCGTAAATTATTTTTTTTAGACCCTGCGATGTGCACGCCATGGCGTGACAGCGTATATGGAGCTACGCCCCAGGAAGAGTTAATCTGACAATACACGTGTAATTAAATTTCCAGTCACCGACCACTGTATTGATTTATGACATGCTATTTCCACGAATGTTTACCTAAGATTATCTTTTATAATTTTTTTATAAATAATTAGTGATGCATTGTTAATGTTCATGAAAAAGTATTTAAAATGTTTACAAAACAATTAATTATGATTTACACTTTTTTTTTTTTTTAATTAATCAAAGTTTTATTGCACTTTTGCTGTTAACAATTTACTCAATCTACAGCTTCAATTAAGTATCCCTTAAATTAGTCATTGAATATTTAGGGAAAAATATTCAATAAGTATATCTATAAAGTTAGTTGTATTTATTACATACATAATAGCAGTTCTACATAGTATAGTTTCATACCGGAATACGGTACGTTTCTTAACCTAAACTGTATATGATTTATTTATTGAATCTTCACTGAACCGTAAAGGGAAAACGGTACTATTTATTCTGCCATAGGCGACAATATTAACATTTTCTAAATTTACAACTTTTTAAGATAAAAACTTGGATAAAACAGTTATATGTTGTGTTAGTACTTTATTATTGTGTTTTAAAAATTAAAGCCAAATAGTAGCATGACCAACTTCCAACGGAGCTTGTTTATGTTATCCATGCCCACCGTCATTTTGCACCAAATTTATGAAATTTTGCAAGTCTTTTCAAATAATTCTCTAGAAAATATTTCAATAGGTTTCAAAATTTATGTTGTAAATATACACACTGCAGTTATTCATAGATAAATAAAAAATATATTGTACCCTTACATCCAATCACAGCGCTCCTAATTTGACTTCCTTCACCTGCCTTGGGTACACAAAAGGCCAACCTAATGCTGGGAAAATTAAATTATGATTTACACTAATGAGCTTGGGTGTGTATAAAGTAAGGATTATAACTTCCGTTGATGATCGGCGTCTTTAATCTTGTTGTATTTTCTTTTGAAAAGAAAGAGTGAGATAAAACAAAATTAAGAGGAATATAAATTTTCTAAAGTCTCTTGTATCCAAGAATAAACAATTTTGTCAACTATAAACGACCTGAATAACGGAACTATTGATTGGAAATTACTCTCTCGGATAAGAGCCATAGAAAAAGGTTGTAACGGAAACAATTGAAAAAGTAAAAATAATGTTATTATAATAATGAAAGACCTTGACATACAAGTACATCGATTTGATACCAGAATATCGATCTCCTTCCAATATTCACCCGGATTTATTTTGGCTTTACCAAGCTAAGCAAGAGTTGTGTCCCTTGTTCTGTCAAACTTCCGGTTTTCGTTTGAGTCGAACTATGTGTATCTTGAAATTTTTCTCTGGTCCGGCTAACTTCGAGATAACGAGAGTCAACTGTATAGAACAAAAAGTTCTCTAAACTGGACTGAGACTTATTCTTTGTATCTCTGATTTTTATTAAGGAATGACTGTAATATTTTTTCTGTCTATGAAGAAATAACATAAAAAATTTGGTGCACACTGAATAACGCACAAAGCGGGTTATTTAACAGTGTGCACCACATTTTTTATGTTATTTCGAATAGACAAAAAAAATATTACAGTCATTTCTTATAATTTAATTCTAAATTCCATTTTAAACCGTAGAAAACCATGAAAAAACGTTGATGACGTCACGGTCACATGACTAAATTATGTCTATGGGCTCATAACAAAATAATGTCAGCCAATCAGAAGACGTGTTACATCCAAAATTAAATTATTGGTGTATATCAGTATCTTTAGTTTTTCTTCTAATATATACATAATATATAATACATTTAATTCATTATTTTGTACATAGCCTTTAGTTTTTTTATTTGAACTGTTTTATATTTGTCATTTACATGTCTTAATAAAACTAAAGACTGCTGCTCTGTTTAAACATAATGAAACAGTATGTACTCTGGAAAGGGGGAAGAAAGCTCCATTTCCATTATGAAAATATTTGGATATTTTTTTATTGGTATGAGACTTTAACAGTCAGATTTAAGATAGTTTGTTTATATAGATACAGAGGACAATAGAACAACTGTAATGGTCTTCTTGTATCACTCTGCTCAGCTTTTCATAAGCATGTCAAGGCTTTGAGATGTAAATTATGCTTAACATGGCAATAATGACTTTCATCTGTGACTAATCACAAAATTAGGGTTTGATCCAACATTTAGAAGATTAAGTTTAACACAAATTTATTGAGAATTCATCTTCTTCCAGTTTGCTGGTGTAAACTGTTATGTCTTTCACGAAAAGCACACTACTATGATAAGATAGATTGATAATCAGGTATTATAAGGTGTACATCTATCTGTCAGGCAGGCAGTGGATTTACCTTAGTGTAGCCCATAATTAATATAGTATAAAATCATATTGAAAGTAATACCGTTACTTAAGGGTTTCATTCTAATGTTCATATATGACTAGGGGGATAACTGTTAATGAAAACTCCAGAATTGCTTGAGCATATTTTCATAAGTAGAATTGCCTAAATAATTACATGTGTTTTATTCAAACATTATGTATACTTACAGAATACCATGAGCAAACCAGCTATATTTATAAGTTACTGCTGGGCCAATTCTCATGAGGCTTGCAGTGTTACTACACAGGCTAAAGAAGGATCTCTAGGATATGGTGATCCCAGAGCTATAAAGAAACACATAGAGAAAGCTGGTCTACCTTGCTGGTTGGATATCGAACAGATGGGCAAGGTAAAATGAGGGTTTTGATCATTTTGATTTTAATGTTTACTGGACTTAGGTTTCTGTAAATATTTGAAGTCTTGTATAGTACTCGCTTGTCAAACTGTAAGTCAGTAAAATGGGCATCAAAACATCCATTAATTAGATAAGTGTAAAAGGTATTTTCAAAATACATGTATGTACTAATATTATAGTTAAATTGTCATCCACAGAATGGGTAATCGAGTTGCCATAGTTTAAAATTCAGTTTGAGTATGGTAGTTTTAATAATGGGCTTCAAAAACACCATTTATGAGTTAATACAGTGTAAATAATATTTACGAAATACATGTAGTTAGTTAAATCAGCATGAACAGAATTGGTTATCCAGTTGCCAGAGTTCAAAGTTCAGATTGAGTAGTTTGAAAACAAACTCATTTTGTACACTTAGAATTTCTGCATAATCATATTGTGTAAAATCCTTAATATATATGATTGTTAGAGGCTAGCTTGGAATAATCAATATGAAAATGGTTAACTTTTACAAATTGTGACTTGGATGGAGAGTTGTCTCATTTGCACTCAGACCACATCTTCTTATACCTATGAAAAACAAAAGTGATACAAAAAATTAAGATTTTGTACAATTGATTTATTCTGTCCCTATAAAAGATTTTTATGCCCCACCTACGATAGTAGAGGGGCATTATGTTTTCTGGTCTGTGCCTCCATTCGTCCGTCCGTCCGGTTAAAGTTTTTGGTCGAGGTAGTTTTTGATGAAGCTGAAGTCCAATCAACTTGAAACTTAATACACATGTTCCCCATGATATGATCTTTCTAATTTTAATGCCAAATTATAGTTTTGACCCCAATTTCATGGTCCACTGAACATAGAAAATGATAGTGCAAAGTTCAGGTTAAAGTTTTTGGTCAAGGTAGTTTTTGGTGAAGTTAAAGTTACATTAACTTGAAACTTAGTACACATGTTCCCTATGATATGATCTTTCTAATTTTAATTCCAAATTAAAGTTTTGACCCCAATTTCACGGTCCACTGAACATAGAAAATGATAGTAGGAGTGGGGCATCTGTGTACTATGGACACATTCTTGTTAATTGTGCTATTTTACAAGTTTTTTTGTATAATTTTGTATTTTAGTTTGGTATTTTATCAGTTTATTGTATAATTTTGTATTTTAGTTTGGTATTTACCAAGATATCACGATTGGATTACAGAATTCTAAAGTTCTAGTTGTCTGTGTTTCTGACGAGGTAAGAATACAAACACTGTAACAATTCATTAGATGGCTGTCATCATTTCTACATGTTAATATTTAATGCTCAAGGGGTAAACATTAGATTACAACAAAAGGATATGAAATGATTTTAATTAGTGGTTTTATTGTCATTGTCTGAATGGGAGACACAAGATTTACTAACTGGCGACAGCACAGCATAAACCAGTTGTTTAAAGCATTACAGTCAGGTTGATGAAATACCTAGACACTTTATACCTTGTATTTGACTGTCATTTGTACATTTTCCTTGACCTCATTTTCCATGGTTCACCATCTACTTAAAATAAGATACCTGAAAAAAAAAAATCATCTGAAATACTCATTTATTAATTATAAGTAAAAGATAACAATAGTTGGTATATAGCATCCTTTTAAAATCAACTAGTCCATCAGACAGAGTTCACTTAACCTCAATCTCGTTTCATGGATCAGTAATCAAGTTGATCTTTGTTGATTTTGGAAACTTGATCAAGGTCCTGTATGATTAGATATGTTCATAATAATTATAGTATAACTAATCGCCGTATTTGAATATAAAAAAATAAGACAACGCGTGACCGAACGACGCATGGATTAAACGAGTGCGCAGCACGAGTTTAATCCATAGCGGCGTTCGGTCACAAGTTGTCTTATTTTTGATATTCAAATACGGCGATTAGTTATACTTTTTATTACATTGTCAAATGGCTTTTTTTTTTATGAAATTAATGTAGCAAATGTCTGGGACTATATGTTTTTCCTACGCATTTAAAATTTGTTTTGATCCGACGTTATCGACGTCTTGACAACGCCTACTGTTGTATGACGTCAGAGAGTGAAATAACCACGTTTATTTCACATGTGAAATTATTGGTTTTTATTTAACTGGGAAATCAATGTAATTTATTGCAACCAATGTAATAAGAGCATTTACCTATATGAATACCATAGATGTGTTCAGAATGAGATCATAGATGTATCAGTGTATGTTTAGTGTAATATAATATTGTTTATATACTTTTAGTATCTGCAATCAGAAGCCTGTATGATGGAAGCCAGGTTTGGAGGTTATAATCTACACTTACCTTTGGTTGTTTGTGTGGTAGGCACAGGAAAAGATTGGAAAACATCAGAGGTTTGTGAATGATTATGATAGTTGTTTTTACATGCTACCTATTTTTGTAGAATTTTTAGTAATACTCAGAGTGAAATATGAATAAGTCTAAATCTAGGATTTGAAAAGCTTAAAAATCAGTTGTTTCTTCTTAGACCACTTTGCCACCAAGGCCCCACCAAAAATACACATAAAAGTTAGTTTTCACTAATTTTAATTCAATTCAATTCAATTCAATAGTAATACCATGTTCTTCATTAACAACTATTTTGACATGGATTTTGTGTTTTTAGATTGCTTTAATGATACAGAAGCTTGGAGAGGGAGCCACTGTTATTAAGATGCAGAGAGAAACTCCTGGTTGTTACGACAGAGTGTTGGAACATGTAAAGACTTTTCTCAAACGTCCAGAAACAGAGAAACAGAAAAACATGAGAGAGAAGCTTGCTAAAGTACAACAAAAGCAGGAGAAGACAATGAAAGAAGAATTAGAAAAGACCCTTAAGCAGCAAGGAGATACCAAGTTCTCTTTCCAAGTAAATGTTCTTTAAAATCAATCTAGATTATTCTAGAGAACAACACAGAAAATCAGAATTAAGCAGTATTTATATTTAGTGTTTTTTAACCGGATTTTTGTGACAAAAATGTCGGTTATTGATTTGGGGATGTACGGCGGTCGGGTGTGCGGGCGGTTGGGCGGCAATCAAATGTTGTCCGTGCATTAACTCATGAACCGTTCAACCAAAGCTTTTAAAATTTTAATATGTTATTCCTGACAACTATACGAAGGTCAAGTTCAATAATGGCGATTTTGACTTTTACCGTTCAGGAGTTATGGTTCTTGAAAGATTGAAAAATGGAGTTGTCCATGCATTTACGCATGAACTGTTCTACCAAAGCTTCCCAAATTTTAATATGTTGTTACTAATGAAAGAATGGAGGTCAAGTTCAATAATGACGAATTTGACTTTTACCGTTCAGGAGTTATGGTTCTTGAAAGATTGAAAAATGGAGTTTCCAGTCGTGTCCGTGCATTTATGCATGAACTGTTCTACCAAAGCTTCCGAAATTTTAATATGCTGTTACTGATGACAAAATGGAGGTCAAGTTCAATAATGACGATTTTGACTTTTACCGTTCAGGAGTTATGGTTCTTGAAAGATTGAAAAATGGTTTTTCCCGTCGTGTCCTTGCATTTTCTCATGAACCATTCAACCAAAGCTTTTGAAATTTTAATATGTTGTTACTGATGACAAAATAGAGGTCAAGTTCAATAATGACGATTTTGACTTTTACCGTTCAGGAGTTATGGTTCTTGAAAGATCGTAAAATGGCGTTTCCATTCAGGTTGTTGCATTTACTCATGAACCATTCAATCTAAGCTTTTCAAATTTTAATATGTTGATACTGATGACAAAATGGAGGTCAAATTTGATATTGACGATTTTCACTTTCACCATTCATCAGTAATGGTTCTTGTGATATTGCCAGGACACAAATAAATGTTAATAAATCCGGTTTGCTGTCGTTGTGACAGCCTCTTGTTATAAATTTAGAAACAAGTAAGAAGGAATTCTCAAGTTTTGTGAAAATGTGAGAGTTCTCTGAATTCCGATAAATCTATTTCTGCCATATATGAACTGAAGTGGAGTTTTTAACCGGATTTTTGTGACAAAAATGTCGGTTATTGATTTGGGGATGTACGGCGGGCGGCAACCAAATGTTGTCCGTGCATTTACTCATGAACTGTTCCACCAAAGCTTTTCAAATTTTAATATGTTGTTACAAACAACAAAATGAAGGTCAAGTTCAATAATGACGATTTTGACTTTTACCGTTCAGGAGTTATGGTTCTTGAAAGATTGAAAAATGGCATTTCCAGATGGTCCGTGCATTTAAGCATGAACTGTTCAACCAAAACTTCCCAAATTTTGATATGTTGTTACTGATGACAAAATGGAGATCAAGTTTAACAATGAGGATTTTGACTTTTACCGTTCAGGAGTTATGGTTCTTGAAAGATTGAAAAATGGCTTTTCCAGTCGTGTCCGTGCATTCACTCATGAACTGTTCAACCAAAGCTTTTCAAATTTTAATATGTTGATACTGATGACAAATTGGAGGTCAAGTTCAATAATGAAGATTTTGACTTTTACCGTTCAGGAGTTATAGTTCTTGAAAGATTGAATAATGGCATTTCCAGTCGTGTCTGTGCATTTACGCATGAACTGTTCAACCAAAGCTTCCCAACTTTTAATATGTTGTTACTGATGACAAAATGGAGGTCAAGTTTAATAATGACGATTTTGACTATTACCGTTCAGGAGTTATGGTTCTTGAAAGATTGAAACATGGCTTTTCCAGTTGTGTCCGTGCATTTACTCATGAACCATTCAACCTAAGCTTTTCAAATTTTAATATGTTGATACTGATGACAAAATGGAGGTCAAATTTGATATTGATGATTTTCACTTTCACGGTTCATCAGTTATGGTTCTTGTGATATTGACAGGATACAAATAAATGTTAATAAATCCGGTTTGCTGTCGTTGTGACAGCCTCTTGTTCTTATATGTCACCGTTATGAAACTGATATTTGATATTGTACTTCCATAAAGAAATAGAGAACCATCTAGGTCGTTTAATTAACATTTAATATATGTACTCGCTCCAGGGTTTGTTTATGTAATTATGCGCATGCATATAGTTTTCTTGACTTGAAGGGATATTAGATTGAATGGTTGCTCTGGATTCCCCACTCAATTGATTAATTTAAAACTCATGTGATCTTTTCTATGTATGTCTGATATTGAGGGTTATTGTTGTTGCATAATTTTAAATCATATGCATCATTTAAATTAAGATAAATGTAGTCTACATCGTAAAGTTGTAACTAGAACACCCCTTCAGGCAAAATGGAGTCTCCCATATTATCGTTTCGAGTTGTGTCCCTTCCAAGACAGTCACACTAATTAGCGACAAGAAGCGTCAAGAAGCGACAAGAAACTATTTAGCAACAAGAAAACATTTATTATTATTTATTCCAAAAAAATATTAAAAGAATATATAAAAGAAAACAATTTTAACGACAAGAAAGTTTATATTGATAGAAAAAAAATGAAACATAGATCTAATTCAGTTGCTACATTTATTTACATGATATTTTATTATGTATAACACCAAGTATTACGTTTACCCTGTTGTATTATGATATTCCTTTTACCTGTGTTTTAGAACAATAATATATTAGTCTTATAATTTGTTTTTAAAACTATCTTGTACAATATATAAAAAACTTTCAAAATGCATTATGTGTGCATCATTGTCCAGAAAAATTGACATACACAAATTGTGAAATATAAAGAACTGAAATCAAACAAGAGGAAAACATAATTAAAATGTGAATGTCTGACCTGTGTATAAAGTTGAAGGTGTTAATTGGATGTTATTGTAGCAATAAAACAAGGGACATGCGCCTTGTTGATCTCATTTGATGTTCTACATTATGTATTACCTTAGGGTGAAGCCACAGCTAACGTTGGTCCTTTCAGGAAAAATGTTCCTTCATCCAAGCATATCTTGGATGTGCAGGATGAAGGTCATTCTTAGAATATGAGCCTGAGGCTCGAAAGTAATGAATTAGCTTTACTTCTCTATGAGGGGTGAAGCTTACATATAATATCTCTGTTTAAAGAAACAAACTATAATCACCTATAGCTGGCCAGTGACCTTGACCCTAGTATATAAGCACCTGTTCCATAATAACTTGTCATAATTTAAAGCAAGTTTGTGTCGACCAAATATAAAACCCAATGGAAAAGGGTGGGTCTGACTGATAATCCCTAGGGTGGGAATTAATTACTTTCGAGCCTCAGGCTCATATTCTAAGAATGACCTTCATCCTGCACATCCAAGATATGCTTGGATGAAGGAACATTCTTATTCATATTTCGCCTTCGGTCTCAAGTAATGAATTAGCTTGTTTTAAGTGTAGACACAAACTAAAAACAATTTTTATATAAATGCCAATATTTAATAAAGGATAAAAATCACAAGATCATCCAGTAACTACAACTGAAGAAAAGTGTTTTAGTACTGATATTATTTACTTTCCTGTTATAGAACTTGTAAAAAGTTTTACCATATGTCCAGACAAAACTGTTGCCATAATGTCCTTAATAGAACATCCTGAAGCTAAATGCACTTATGAAGAGGTTCCTCTAAATGAGTTAACCTTAAAACCTCGGATAAAATTAGAACTCTCTCTAACTATCTAAACTTTACGAAAAGACTTAGATGAATTCTCTCACCTATTTTGTACACAAAACATGATAAATCATTGTCTTAATCAACACAAAGTTTTGGTTTATCAAAACCTTTGATCACCTCATTAGGTAAACTAACTAACAGATCTAGTATTTTTCAAAAACTCATGTATATGAAAAAATAAAGTGCCATGTCTCTGAATGAAAGACATAGAATGTAAATCTACAGCTGATAAAGATAGTACTTCAAGGCAGATGTAGTCAAGGCAAATAAAGACACAAGTATAAAAGACAGTCTTCAATGTTAAATACTCCAATGAATATTAAGAACTTAAAAAAGATAGCGCTAAATTCATCTCCCAAGTGAAAGAGTATCTAACTCTTCAATTGCAGATTCAGGTTTAAGCAACCTTCCACAAAAACATGTAGTAAACAAACAAATTCAGTAAAATCTATTTCTTAAAGGATAAAGTCTGTTTCAACATAGACCAAGAAAAATTCACATTAAACATGCTGAATATGAAAAACTTGTGTTTTACAAAAAATTCAATAATCAATAACATCCTTTTTAGATGGTGATAAGGAATTGGTTCTCTAATTGAACACACCAAATAATGAATGAAATTTCTCAAAAAAATATTGATAATGCTTGATTATAGATGCATGGTCTCCAAGATGAAGTGTAAATATAATTTACAAATGATTCTGAAATCTCCTGTTTATATTAAAGTGATTTCTGAGTATAATACACACGTTTTTACCCTACTGCACAATCAACCCTTCAGGTGTTGGTTCACTTTAATTTTTTACAATATACAGTTAAATTAAGTCTCTTCCTGACGGAAAGACATTATCTTCAGTATGTAACATTGTTACTAATTTTTATGCTTAACAGTTTAACTGGCATATAAATTAAAATTGGTCTTAGCAAAGAAAACCAACTCTGAGCAAGCCAAAAAGGATAATCAAAAGAGCCTTCTGAACTTTATCACTAATAATTTTCTTTATAAATATCCCCAACAATGAAAAAGATGGGAAAATATAAGGTCTTAATTCTGATCATGAAAATAAAAACATCTCTGAAAGGAGCTTGTTGGTCAAAAGACAACGAAGTAATTATCTACAGATTGAAAATGAAAACGTAATAACAACAAAACAAATATATCTTCTTTCAATTGACATCCTTTTGAATCTGTAAAATTTTTAGACATATGATAAGCATCAAAAATTTTCTTACCAGGAATATAAAGAGCTGTGATAAAAATGTTCTTTCTTGAACACCAAGCCCAAATAATGAAATATTTGTAGTAAGCATGTTAAGTGACAAAGAGGTTACACCTCCTATTGCATAATAAAAGTTACTGAAATTGTATCTTCTGATTGTATAACTCTCTGTGACTAAAACCTTTTTCTCCAGAAGAATATTATAGCCAACAATACTATGAAATCTATATGAAATGAGTGCATACTCTTAAAGAAGCTCCGTCTACCAACAGAAACATTTTCTTCAAATTTGGATCCCAAATCCTTATGTCAGAGGAATCTGGTACAACCCAAAAACTTATTTGGATGGGTCTATAAATCAAATTTTTAATTTCTGATTTTAAATTGTTAAAAAATTTCACCTATTGATGATAATAAACACTGTAACAACTATACAGTGTTTCAACATTATTTCTCGCCATGTTTCTGCAATGTAACATTCCCACAGATACTGCATTAAAAGCATTCATCACAAGACCAATATATGATGAAAATCATCTATAATACCGTTACACAATTCTATTTAAGAAGAATTTCCCAAGGGAGATAATTTTACCATTTCTCATCTGTCAGAAAAAACTTAAATAGCTCAGTATCAATAATGAGACAAAGGAAAACAATGTGCTTCCAAGGAATGAGTACCAACTTCTCAAAATTTTTCTGAAGCACAGCTTATCAAGCATTTGCACCACTTCTTCTGTATTCACAATACAATCATCTAAACTCCGATCCATAATAAAAGAATCATCAATGTATAAACTATAGCATGTATATACTTCAAGTGACATTATTTCATAAATACATAGACAGGTTTTAAAACCTTAGTAAAAACTCTTGATGCAGAAGCCAATCCAAAACAAAAAACATAAATATCATATCAATGTCTTTTCCACATAAATCAGGAAATTGTGATATAAACATAAATGATACTTAAATATGCATCTGTGAGATCTATAGATGTTAGCTCTATCTATATATATATATATATATTGGATGGGTCTATAAATCAAATTTTTAATTTCTGATTTTAAATTGTTAAAAAATTTCACCTATTGATGATAATAAACACTGTAACAATCCAAAACAAAAAACATAAATATCATATCAATGTCTTTTCCACATAAATCAGGAAATTGTGATATAAACATAAATGATACTTAAATATTTAATTTTTTAAATAGATACAGGCCTTGAAGACCAATCTTTCTTAGGAACCAAGAAAATATAGGAAATAAACTGATTTTCCATTGATCGATCAACCTTTTAAATAGCTCTCTTAGCTATCTATAGATCTCACAGATGCATATTTAAGTATCATTTATGTTTATATCACAATTTCCTGATTTATGTGGAAAAGACATTGATATGATATATATAGATAATTATCCTAAAGAATTACATCTAAACAAAAGATAAATGGTCCTGCTCCAAATGCTGATAAGCCACAAACTAAGTTTGTTTTAATTTTTTAAATAGATACAGGCCTTGAAGACCAATCTTTCTTAGGAACCAAGAAAATATAGGAAATAAACTGATTTTCCATTGATCGATCAACCTTTTAAATAGCTCTCTTAGCTATCAATTTTTGGACTTCTGAAATTAATTCATCCTTATGAAAGGTGAAATGTATTTAATTCAAAAAGGATAAACCTTGTGGTACATCATTAAAAATAATTTTATAACCATTTCTTAATAAATCTTATATCAATAGATCATTAGTAACATTTTCCAAATCATAATATTTAAGTTATCTACTGTATATATAGCAACTGGTTGAGAAATGTGACCTCTTCGAGATTCTCTGTTCCCTTTTTGGAAACCTCTCCCTCTCAATGAAGGGAATTGCCTACTAGTATAGTCGCCCTGTTGACCAACAGAGCCTCTGCAGTTAAAAAACTGATAATGCCTTTCCCATAACAGCTGGGAGTAAATTAATTGCTAGACCTGGAACCTCTTCCAAGGAAACTATAATTTGCTTTAGAACCTTTGTATAAACACTAAGTTTGCTTTTTGCAATCATAACTAGAAATGTGATAAAGCAACTATCACAACAGAATTACAAATAAGTTTTATCATCTAAATATTTCTGAGCATCTCCTATGGGTTTAACCAGAAAACCATGGTAAAACAAACAAATATAATTTTACAATAAAATCCTTGTATTATCAAGATCCAATGGCTCATTCTTACAACAAGAAATAGCCAACTCAACAATAGGGGTGATGATCAACCCCTTAATAAAGTATCTCTGGGTTTCCTGCATCTTTGAAACCACAGAGTGGGCCTGTCTAGGCATTGCCATTTCGATTTTTTAATTATCCTAGACACACTAGGATTGTCACAGTTCTCAGTGTGATAGTATTTCCTCTATGAACTTTATATATTCCTGATTTTATCAAAATCATGATTAAACTGTTCAACAAACAGGAAGAGATAATGGACCATTAATCTCACTAAAAGAAGCCTTAAAGGCTTCTGAAAACCTTAATGCAGGATCAGGATCAAAAGACGTATCAAATTCAACTCCAGCTGGACTATCATCAGCCATGGCACATACTCCAAAAGGAGGTACATACACCATATCATTTCAGTAGATAAGATCAAAATTTAGAACTAAATCTTCATTAAAGTAAGCCTCTAATGGCAAAAATTCAAATATAGCAGCAGGTTTCTCTACAAACTCTGCTAGAGTTGAAGGCAGTGAAACTGTCTCAAACCTCATGATTCATACAGGTTCTTTAATACATTAATAATAAATAGTAAATGTATCAATATACATGCCTATCTAAATCTCAACAGCACTTTCGTTAGAAACAATCACAAATCAAGTAGATTTTGAAGTTATACAAGTAACACTAGATTTTAAAACTTACTTTTTACAGGTTCTGTTGCTTTGTCAATTATTTCCAATTGCCATGCCATTATGATCTATTATAAAACTACTAGGTTTTATAACTGTTTAAGAAGAGGATTTATTCAAAATACCTCTTGTATTCCTATAAATTTATCATCTTTAATTTCTAAAACATTCCAGAGGTGATGAAAATCATAACCATCACCCTTGTAAGTGTAAACATCATTCTAAACATCTTGCAAAAACAATACATTTGCATAAACAAATTCAGCCATTGTAATACAAAAATGTGTACCTGTGCAGGTAAAACACGTGTAAATTGTGAAAAGTACTCACGACCTTCAGGAGAATAGAAATACTTTTAAATATCTACCTGTTTAACAAACAGGAGTATGAATTAAGTAACACATGTGCCGTACATCGTACTAATGCAAAAACTTAATGAAAATATAAAATTGTCATACATCGTAGACAATAAAATATTTAATTAATTTCCATGAATACTTGTCATACATCGTACACAAGAAATTTTTAAATTCATTTCCATCAACAATTGTCATACATCGTAGACAATTGAGGAATTATTATCTGTAAATAACAAAATAACATTAGAACTTGTCGTACATCGTAGACAAGTTAATGTAACTTTAATAACTTTCTGCCAAATTTAAGATAAAAATAAAATAACTAAAAAGAACTTATGTGAAGTGTTCACTTCAAACCCTCTAGAAAAATAATGACAAGTTATTATGGAACAGGTGCTTATATACTAGGGTCAAGGTCACTGGCCAGCTATAGGTGATTATAGTTTGTTTCTTTAAACAGAGATATTATATGTAAGCTTCACCCCTCATAGAGAAGTAAAGCTAATTCATTACTTGAGACCGAAGGCGAAATATGAATAAGAATTAATTGTACAGTTAGAAAGGAAATAATATTTCATGTTTTTGTTTCAATAAATCCTTCAAAGGAAAGGTGAAAAATCTTTGTTTTTTTTTCATTTTATAGCGTGTGCATTTCCTTTGCTCTTACAAATGTTTAATTTCGTCATCTATCAATATAATTATAAAAATTATCAATTTATTTCTGCCCGTATATTAAAAAAGACTAAATGCATATTATTTTAAATATTTAATAAAAAAAAAAAATGTTTTCTTGTTGCTAAATAGCTTCTTGTCACTTCTTGTTGCTAAAATTATTCTTCTTGTTGCTTCTTGATGTTTCTTGTCGCTAATTAGTGAGACCCCTTCCGAGGGTTAATTTCGTCAATTCTGAATCCTAAAATACGATACAACACTTCGAGAAAAATTAACTCGTTCTGTCGAAAGGAGTCATGACTACTGACCCAAAGGAAATTACATATTTAAAGAGTTAGGAATGGGGTTCCTCCTAGAATTAATGTGGGAAAATAGTTGATAAGATACCTTCTCTCACTCTAAGTCTCAGTGACTGATGTGGAAAGTAAACTTGGAATTGATAGTACAAAAATATAACACAATAAGTACATTGGTCATACACTTGTATCCGGGATTGGCTATTTTGGCAAACTTTCTGAAATTATGAATCCTCAATGCTCTTCAACTTTGTACTTGTTTGGCTTTAAAAATATTTTGATATGAGCGTCACTGATGCGTCTTATGTAATACTAAATTACATTTTACATGTGCAGTTGAATTTATAGTTTTAAAAATAATATTATCCAGCTACATGTATACATGTGTCAACGAAACAATGGCAATCATATCCCTCAGAGCATTCTGCTCTTTGATTATTTTTGCATTATTATGCCACACCTAGGATAGTAGAGGGGCATTATGTTTTGTGGTCTGTGCGTCCGTTCGCTTCAGGTTAAAGTTTTTGGTCAAGGTAGTTTTTGATGAAGTTGAAGTCTAATCAACTTCAAACTTAGTACACATGTTCCCCATGATATGATCTTTCTAATTTTAATGCCAAATTATAGTTTTGACCCCAATTTAATGGTCCACTGAACATAGAAAATGATAGTGCGAAATTCAGGTTAAAGTTTTTGGTCAAGGTAGTTTTTGATGAAGTTAAAGTTACATCAACTTGAAACTTAGTACACATGTTCCCTATGATATGATATTTCTAATTTTTATTCCAAATTAAAGTTTTTACCCAATTTCACGGTCCACTGAACATAGAAAATGATAGTGCGAGTGGGGCATCCGTGTACTATGGACACATTCTTGTTTATTCTGTTGCAATTGTGCAAAAGTTAATGAATTGACTATATTTAATTTCTGAACATTTTATGCATTTGAATATGTATGTGTCCATTCACCGGAACCTGAATCTGAGATAACTCTTCTCATAATAGATGTGTAGTATTGTATTATTGTCAGTATGACTTCTATTTTACAATTTAGCAATTTAAATGTATATTGTTAAAGTTTGAATCAAAATATTTTGTTAAGCTTAAAATCATCTGAACTGATACAAAACTATGAGATAGTAAGACACTTAAGTCAAGTATAACTCAATTAACTTTTCTCCACACCTCTTGAAATTGGTGTTGGTGCCAACAAGGCTATTCATTAGATATCTGATGATTCATAAATAGTTTAAATAAGTTTGTATTTAATTACTGAAAATTCAGAAATAATTGCATGCATTTTAAAATCTTATTTTTTAGACTAATTTTAAATGCAATTTTATTTTTGCAATATTGAGAAAAATCCAGGTTGATACATATAAAATATTTCAAAATGTGAATTTAAATTATTACGATAATACAACCCTGTCACATTTCTCACAATAACAAATAAATCCCAATAATCTCTGAACAGCCTATCACAAAATATCTTTGCAGGAAGAGATAGAACTGATACAGAGAAAGTTCATGAGACATATTTCCAAAATAACCAGAACTGACGACTTAGAAAATGAGCTCCCAAAACTTATGGTGTTTGACTTTGTTAAAAAAGGTAAATATTGTAATACATGTAATGTAAGCCGTGAAATGCTGAAGAAAAATCCTGTCTTTTATTTGTAGATTTATATTAACTGTATAAAGATTAGATTATGTGGTATGCTTGACAATAGGACAACTCTCCACAAGATTCCAAAATAAAGTTGAATTATTGGTGGGAATTGACACAAAGTTCCCACACAGTAAGTTGGAATGTGCCTTATTTAAGTGCCTAGCCTCTTTAAACCTGAATTTGAGACTTTTTTTTTGAGTGTCCTGTAAATTTCAGCTCCTGTAAAGAGGACAACCATATCTGAGAGGGAAAGAGACATGCAATCTCAGATTGATGGAGAGAGGCCCTCAACTGCACATTCTCTTAGGGCTAGGACCAGTAAAATGTCACAAAGTAGAGATAAGATGAAGGTAGGTTGTATTTATACTCATGGAGTTCTACGAATATGGTACACGTAAAATGCTCTGAAGTGTAGATCTGATCATGGTTGATATGAGTGAATGGAGGCTACAGTTAGTAAAGTATATTATATGGAGTCTTTATCTCCTAGTTGATTCATGATTATCCAGAGCTTGCATTGCCTTTCATGATTTTCTTGATAGATTATTGCATTTACAAGTTATATCTTTTATATCACACATGTGCAACAATAACAAAACCAGAATCAAAAAACAATTACAAAAAGGGACCAGTAATCATCTGTCATGTACATGTGTAATTATTAGAAAGTAAGTCTCTTCTTAACCATAGCATTATTTTCATGGTTAATTGATCTCTTAAGTTTTTGTAATACCTATATCAACAATTTTAACCATTCTGATCGAGTTCAGCTGGAGTGAGATTTTTTGGTGTGTACAAATAAACTGCTTGTGATATCACAAAACCTTCTTATAAAAAATATGTTCTTATTTAAATTTATTGAAATAAGACTTACAAGTCGCAGGCACTTGTTTCTATCCATTGGGAAGTCTTCTATCCATATATAATAGAACAACAAATACCTGTGTGATTAATGCTAGATTTACTATAAAAAATGTCACTACACTAGAAGATAATATTTTTGACCTATTGTTGTAGGCTGTAACATTAGAAGAATTAGAAGATGACTGGCAGGGAGAAGATTTCTGTATACGAGTTCTGTGTGAAGATGAACAGGTGAGTGAACCAAAACTAAAAGGTGTAAATCAATGATTTGTATTTAACTTTCTATGATCATGGCTAAGCCCAAATTCAACTAGGTATCGTAGATATTGTTTGGTGCATTCAATTAAGGATATTTAAAAAAAGTATTTGTTTGGGATGAATAATTTGTTTTGGATATTTGCAGTATTTATCTTTTTAACCGTACCTATTTGTTAATTTAATTGTAATGTTATCTTCTGTAGGGATGGCATGTAGTTTGAGAACCTTTGTCTTTAATTTAATTGTAATGTTATCTTCTGTAGGGATGGCATGTAGTTGGAGAACCTCTGTCTTTAATCAATAGAACATCAGAAGAAATCTACAAGGCTTTAAAAGATGCTGCACCCTTCCTGGCAAGGATATATGCTGTGTTAAAGCAGAGTGCTATAAACTTGAACTGTCTGTCAAGTAAAAAGGGAGACAACTTCTTAAACTATATCAGAAAGGTATAAATTAATTATCAATAAAAGGGAGATAGCTTTTTAAACTAAATCAGAAAGGTATGAATTAACCCTTTCACCGATTGCTGCCCAGACAGAAGCTACTCTGAGACGATGGCTTCCCTGGCTACTTTTACTCAAGTGGGAGATCTTCATAATAAATGTCAATGAAAACTTTGTTTGTAGTTATTTGTGTATTCATTTCATTCACTAACACTCTGTTCACAGTTTTTTTTATGTTTTGATAATTTTTTCCTCATAAAATATTCTAATTTTCAATTTTTCGGCATTATTGAAGTGAAATTCTCAAAATTCTGCTCTCTGACCCCAAATCGTAATTTTTTAACCCAAAACGGCAAAATTTTGAAAAAAATTGTGAGGCTGTACAAATTCCTCACACTGAACGATGTCCATTCCAAGTGTTTTGTACTTAAAACGACATTTTATGTCAAAAACGTATACTAGTTTGGCTTAATTTTTCCATATTCTTTCCCCAAAAATGTTCCCTCATTTCAAATTCTCGTAAATTCCATAAATTTCCTCTGATTTTGACACGGTTTTCAACAAACGGAACGGCCATGATTACACTTTCATCCGGGTATCCATCAAAGAAAGATAACTCATGTTTGCACTGTTTTGAGCGGAAAATAAAAAAGATGTATTCCGATCCCGGTAAAACGGGACTCATCGTCAGCAGTCTGAAGCGTGAATCCCGGTAAACCGGGACACATCGGCGAAAGGGTTAATTATCAATAAAAGGAAGATATCTTTTTAAACTAAATCAGAAAGGTATGAATTAATTATCAATAAAAGGGAGATAGCTTTTTAAACTAAATCAGAAAGGAATGAATTAATTATCAATAAAAGGGAGATAGCTTTTTAAACTAAATCAGAAAGGAATGAATTAATTATCAATAAAAGGAAGATAAACTTCTTAAACTAAATCAGAAAGGAATGAATTAATTATCAATAAAAGGGAGATAGCTTTTTAAACTAAATCAGAAAGGAATGAATTAATTATCAATAAAAGGAAGATAAACTTCTTAAACTATACCAGAAAGGTACAAACTTCTTCCCCTTACCTATCAAAGATGGAACAAAATGAAATGTCCTAAATGAAGGTTAAACAGTATATTAATCTATCAGTAAAAATGATATGGTCATAATTGTGAATCAACTGTGACTAAACTTAGAATTTTTCAATATACTGTGGATTTTCTACCATGGGAATAAATTACCTTAACTCACTGTATTAGGCAAAAACTTTTATAATTTTGGGGAACAATATATATATACCCTTCAACATCATACTTTATTTGGCCTTATTAACTTTTTTTTATTGGAGCTCCTCTGATGAGACACAACATGTCTGTCTGACGTACAAAATTTTAATCCTAGTAACTATGATGAGTTTATTTATATAAAATAGGAAGGGATGGATTATACAGAACCTCTGTCACCTTATTTATCCATTTTGAATAGGCCTTGGAGATAAATGTTATACTTAAAACATGTGAGATTAGTAAAAGTAGACTTTAGAGTATGTAAACTTCATTATGTGGCAAAGATAAATCTTTAGACATTACAACCATTTAGCTTTCAAAGTTTCAAATTTTTGGTCAACTTTTGATATCAAGAACACCTGATAAAGGAAAAAATGAATCATACAAAGATGACATTTTATAAAAAACAAATAATTTATACCCTCTTCCAGTAGTACCTACATAAGTGAAAAGTCAAAGATTATTGCAATGTTTTTATTACAAATGTATTGCCAAAAATGCAACAGGGTTATAATTGAAATAATTTATACTCTCATTTTGATTTTTTTTATATGATTTAAACAGATGTTTCTCAATATCTCAAGAAATAAAATAGCATAGCATTCCAAAATGTCAAAATAGCATAATAAATGCACTCAATAATTCCTGAATTTACATTAATCAGAAGTGTGAAGAATGTATCATGTTACCCTAGTATCTACATCCTGATGTGCATTCATAATATTAACTCTGGTACAAATGAACAAGATTTTAAGATGTATATTAGGATGCCTCTATTGTCATTACAGTCTGTCACTGGTCTTGTAATTATTTTTGTTTTTCTAGGAAGGTATTGATACCAAGAACTTCAGTGATGCATACAAAGTGATACATAAACTGGTATCAGAAAGTGAGGACAGAGACCAGTTCATCAGTCCACTAAATAGGTAAATAGCAATTAAATTAGCAATGGGCTTTGAGAAAAACTATCAAACATAGAGAGGACCATATCTATTATAATACCTGACTTCTCTCTGATGTGAATAAAAAAATGTCATAGAAGTAAAACAAACAACAAAAAAGACTGTTTAGTCCATCAAATAACAGAGTGGCCAATTATTTGAATAGGAAAACACATGAAGGCACATAATTTGGAAAACCGGTTCAAATTTACAAAATTATTGGGGAATAAAAAAACCTTTAGTAAATGTTTATAGCAGGGTTCTGTTTTATATTTTCAGGTGCTATTTACAGAGTGGTAAAATTTCCTGGCTATGTCCTGACCATCAAAACAAAGCTGGTATAACTCAGTTGCAGATTGGTACAGCAAGTATACATGGCACGTCTCGAGTACTGATATTTGAGGAAGACAAACTACTTAAAGATTTATCAGTAGCTTACAGGTTCTTGTCCTTGGAGAAACAAGGTGGTAAGGATGGCCCATTTGTCCAGAAGGAAAAGTCATTTGTTATAAAGAATTCAGGGCTAAAGAAAGAAAAGTCAAATGTTGAGAAAAAAGTGGAAGAAAATAATACAAAAAAAAGTGAGGAAAGGAATGAAGAAAGACAGACTCCACGTAAAAAGAAATCAGACAAAACTGTCAAAATTGCAGGTTTGTGTCTTATTATTTAGTAATTTATTTTTGACTTGATATGTATACTGTTTGCAAAACAAGTTTGGGTTTGTGCAAATGAACAAATCATTGTGTATTGAGTGTACATCACCCAATTTTGTTCATTTCATATTATAAACAAGTCTAAATTGAAATATTGTAAAGTGCATATATGCCTACCAACATTTCAAAATACCCATTGTGGTTTTACATGCAAGATGTCTCTCATGTTGTACAACACCTTTAAAGGGATCTTTAAGTTTATGTTAATTTTGTTTATTTGCTTCTTTATATTTGAACAGTTCTATAAAGTTGTGCTATAAATTGTGGACAAAATTGCTCTTTCAAAATTTCCAATTGGGAGCCTCCATGGGCACAAATAGTGACAGTAGACAGGTATGATGGTGTCAAATAATGGTAATCAAAGACTCAGAAAATCTATAAACAGTTTAAATTCATATCCAGATGTGTAATTTCAACAATTTCAACATGCAGCAAAATAAAACCAATGAGGTTTTACCAATTGCAAATATCCCTATAAATCTTTCCCAAAAATAACACAAAATTTCAGTATTAACTGATGAAAAAAATATGTATTAAGTTTCAATACTAGCTAGCCTACCTGATTCTTATTAAACATTTCCAACCCCTGGAGTGTCCTACAGACTGAGTTTTTTTTATATTTTTGTGCAACTCAGAAATGTCCACAAGCCTTCCAAGTAAACCAAACTCACCATCCACATCAAATACTGAGGATGGTCAAAAGAAAATGTCCTTGAAGACTGTTAGCACAATAGCTGGTGGACTGGCAAATGCTAAGACAAGAAAACAAAGCAGCAATATCTGCTCTCTGCAGTAATCTTTGTATGTGTTTAGAATTTTCTGAAAAAATTCTCATTAGTAAGATTTCCTCTAAATCAAATCAAATCAAGCCAATCAAATCACTGGATATTAAAAGTTTGAATAAGACCCACTGATTGGAGGAAATGCTCGATTTGAGAGTTTTCTGGAATTTTTTTTATATTCACTGCTCTTATAATAAATAATGTGCTTCTGTTTTGTTTTGTGATTTTGCTTTTTGGTACTAGTTAACCCATTAAATGAGAAAAATGCACTTTGAAGTGTACTATTTACTACTTAACAAAGCTTACACAGTATTTAATCAGGACTTTATTGTAACTAACAAATGTGCCTATATATTTAAGAGTGCAGATGGTGTTGGCTTTAGATATGTATGTGTAGGTCAGAAAGGAAGTAAATAAAAGTTGTAGGGAAAATGGTTGTCCTAAAGTGTGAACAAACTTGCGGAACATTTTTAAATATATGTGATATTTTCTGTGTCAAGAGTCTTGAAATGTGTTCCTCATTCAATGTATTTTCCTGTCAACAGTTTCAAAACACCATCAGCTCATAGTCTTTAACCCCAAGAAATGAAAATTATTTATGGATTTATAGAAAAACAATTATAATGCAATGTTTATGTATCAAATAAGGAGGGACAAACCATTTTGAATTGATTGGATCAACAAATGTTCTATTACTACAACATTATTGAAAATAAATAACACCTACCTCAAAATTGTCATTTTAATGTGATTTTATTTGAATTTGAATCGTAGAGGTAACATGATAACCTTCAGTTTGTAAGTTTTAGCCATGACGTCTTTGCGCTAAAATCATTCATGAAGTTTCACAGAATTTTAATTTATTTTAAATTTATGCAAGCTCTAACATATTAATTCTTTTTGTAATGCATTAGAATCAGAATAAAAATATTGTAGTTGAAGAGTTGCTACTGTCAATTTGGATTTGACAGTCACAAATATCTGTTTTAATGTCTCCACGTCGCTGTAAAACTGCATTTGAGACTGTCTAATCGCTAATCGACGGTGGCAACTCTTCCACTACAGTACTGTTATTCCTTAAATTGAGCAAGTGTTAAGTTTTCTAAGCATTACAAATGTGGTCAGAAGCTAGCGTAAAATGCCTTATTATATTGCTGAAACATGGACCATTTTTGCATGAATTTTATCTCTGAAATGCATTACCCTTATAGAAAACCTTCTTTAGATAAGTTCTTGGTCTCCGTTTTTATCCAAAAACTAGTAGATAATAGTGCAATTTCAACGATATTTTATCCTTACAGTATTAATACAATCGTAAACATCATTTGAATCAGTATGACTTATGTTCTTGTTAATAGGGCTAAGGTGTGTTGCTCTCAGGCTGGCATGGTTAGTTATAAATACGTGTTTTACTGTTAATGATATAATTTAAGTGATTGATTAATTTATACTACTTTTGCAAGTAGAAATATAAGAAAAAATATGAAGTATAGAAGAAAGTAAAAACAGAAAATATTTAAATACACTAGAAAGTCAAAACACAGGGTTACTAGTTACAGTATTTAATGTTTCTACAACGTTTTAAAACTCTTTTTAATCAATGATCACAAATTCTTTTCTTTAATTTGCAGATACATCAATTAGTATACCCAGTCCATCAACCTCACGTCCTGTCTCAAGTACTAGTAGTACTGCAACCAGCAGTAAAAGCGGCACTTCAACACTCTCTCGGAGGAAGTCACAAAGAAAAACCACCAGTCAAGCTTGTAGCATTCAGTGATTAACTTTACCCTAACTTACACTAGACTATGAGCACTTTCTTTGAGGAAGTCACAAGACAAAAGAACAGTCAAACTTGTTGTATTCAGTGATTAACTTTACCCTAACTTACACTAGACTTTCAACACTCTCTTGAAGGAAGTCACAAGACAAAAGAACAGTCTTCATTGATTAACTGAACCAATGCTTATACTAGACTAGTCAATCTTGTAGTTTATTATCTATTGTAGTTTTAATGCTGAAGATCAACTGTTAAACAAGATGAATATATTGTTATTGATATGTGACAGATTAAATGTCTTTTGATATTTGACTGATTATATGTGATGTGAAATGTGATAGATTAAATTCATGTGATATGTGACAGATTAAATGTCATGTGATATGTTATAAATTAAATGTCATGTGATCTGTAACAAATTCAATGTCATGTGATATGTGACAGATAAATGTCATGTGATATGTGACAGATTAAATGTCATGTGATATGTGACAGATTAAATGTCATGTGATATGTGACAGATTAAATGTCATGTGATATGTGACCAATTAAATGTCATGTGATATATGGCATATTAAAAGACATGTGATAGTTGACTTTCAGGGACCAAATAACTAACCGTATCATACCTTCTCTATGTTATTATATTAATATTTAATTTATTTGTTTATTGAATTATTATTGTTGATAAAGGTTTTGTTACATTTTTATAGGATTTTTACATTTGAATAAACATTTATGTACAAAATAGAAGATTTTAAACATGTGATAGGTAATTGTGTCCCATTGATTATGGAAGACACAATGAAACCACATTTCCTTCAATCTGATAAAGATACATTTGTTCAATACATTAAGTTGTTTTTATATGGTTACAGAATGACATTGCTTTTTCGTTTTTTTTTTCATAAAGTTTGAAAGATTCTTAATCATGAAATAAAAAAAAAAAACATCAAAACTAAAAAAAAATAAATATGGAGAAAAAAGTATAGCTTTCAATTTGATAGATGGTTGACCATTGTCCAGATGGAACCAGTATTTTGACACAATCAAAGAGACCTTTTGGTTCCAAGTTTTCAAGAACATGTTTGTTTTTTGTTTTTTTTAATTTATGACATATCTTTTGCAGCATCTATACTTGTGTAATATTTTTTTTATTCAAAACTAATGGAAAGTGATGATTTTTGCATAATCTTGAAAGTGAGTGTCTTAATTAACTTCAGGTCAAAATATCAAATATATTATTTTGCATGTCAGTGAAAGTAAGTGAAAGTTAGATACCAAATAATCAAGGAAGTTGCTAATACATGAGTTAATATTTCTGTTCTTCTCTAAGATAAAGAGTAAATATAATAAAAGTTTCTTGTAAGTAACGTCATGATTACTGTTATGTGAACATTATCATAGTATCTCTTTTGACCTCATATACTTTATATTCACCTTGGAACACAGTTCTGGCCCAAATATTTTTTACTTTATTTGCTCATCAACACTGTTATGTGTGTCATGTTTCATATTTTCTGTTGATAATTATGACTAAAATAATACATGTTTTTTTGCTATATTTTTACATTTTTTCATGTATTTTGTTATTGTTTACATTATTTTCTATTTTATGTATACTGTTTTAGGAGGAAAGTGAGATTTTTTTGGTTAACATTTTAATGATACAAAAGTTTTACCATCTGCAAGCTGACAGTGCACCATAGTCAAATATCAAAATTTTTATTATTTTCAAATCACAAACAATGTACAGTGTATCCTGTGTAATCTGACACACTGAGAGACCATAAAAAAATGTGTGATAAAGGTGGGTGTTGAAATATTCAGTTTTTGGGATACGATTGCTTTCAAGCAATCTGTATACTTTTACCATTGACTCAGGTCTGCATTCCCTCACGTCAGCCATTTTATTCTAAACATTCAGCAACATCTCAGATTCTTATGATTGTCTTGCTTTAAAAGGTAAAAACAAGCAAAAGGATTGAACATAAACAACTTTCCTGTAATGTTCTTCTCATAATCTTCAGGTTTTATATTTCCCTTGACCTATATGCGTGTTTTTAACAACACGGAAAATCAGAATTAAGCAGTATTTATATTTAGTGTTTTTATAAATTTAGAAACACGTCAGAGGGAATTCCCTGCTTTTGATAAATGCGAGAGTTCTCTGAATTCCGGTAATCCTATTTCTGACATACAAGAACTGAAGTGGAGTTTTCCATATTTTACCGTTATGAAACTGATATTTGATACTGTACTATAATAAAGAAATGGAGAACCAATCATCATATCATTTAATAAACGTTCTTGTTCCAAATTGCAAGTCGCGGGTTTGTTTATGTATTAATACGCATGCGTATAGTTTTCTTGATTCAAGGGGTATCAGATTGAGTGGTTGCTCTGGATTCCCTGCTTCATTGATTAATTTGAAACTCATGGGATTCTTTCTATGTCTGTCTGCTATTGAGAGTTATTGTTGTTGCATAATTTTAAATCATATGCATCATTCAAATTAAAATAAATGTAGTGTTTACCTATAACACCCCTTCAGCCGAAATGGAGTCTTCCATATTATCGTTTCGAGTTGTCTCCCTTCCTGAAGTATTTTCCGTCAAAATCGAAATACAATACGACTCGTCAAGAAAAAATAACTCGTTAGATGTCGATAAACGTATTATATTAAGAACGATCTCAATTTAAACAGAGGAGTGTGTACGGAAAGGAGTCATGCCCACGGACCCAAAGGAAATTAATATTTATAGAGTTAGAAATGGGGTTCCTCCTAGGATTAACGGTGATAAGATACGAAGTGAAATACCTTCTCTCACTCTCAGTGACTGCTGTGGAAAGTGAACTTGGAATTTATAGTACAAAAATAAAACACAATAAGTACATTGCTCATACACTTGTATCCGGGATTTGCTATTTTTAAAGTTGAGTGACTATTCAGGTTATTATACATTTTGTATGTGCAGTTGAATTAGTTTTGAAAATAATACTATCCAGCTGTACCAGGGCTGCCAAAAATGCGTGAGATTTACTCATGTTCATGCTTTTTGCGGCAGTATCCTTGGATCTATTTTCCCCCCTCTTTGATCTTTTCAATTTTGGCCAAATCTTACGCATTTGCTTAATGAAAAGTTGGCTGTACTGCTATACATGTGTCAATGAAAACTATGGCAATCGTATCCCTCAGAGCATTCTGCTCTTTGATTTTCTGCAAGGATAGGCATATTTTGGGACCATGAAAATGTGTCGGTCAAAGTAGAATGTTGGAATACTCAATTGTCAAATTAGGCAGGTTACACTGTATGTCAAATAAAATGAAAAAAAAAGGAAAAACCCTAATGAGCTATGATATAAAATAGCTATTCATTGTAATCCTTAAAAAAAATATGTCTAGTTGGTTACAAGAAGAATAATTTTAAATTGCACCTTATTATCTGATTATATGGAGAGAAAAAAATGTAAACCACAAAAAACAACATAGAATCAGCACTGAATCAGAAATAACATAAACAATTGTGAGTACAGAAACATTATTTTCCCTAAAAATTATAATTTACTATTTTACATTTCCCTACTTAAATTCATATTATTTGTATCATTTTGGTATATTGTAACACGTTCTATATGAGATCTTAAACATAATTAATAAGATATGTTTTTATATGCATGCTACTTTTTCAATCTTCAAAAAGAGAAGCAACCACTATTGAAATTGAGATCTGATTTTGCCATGTAAGAATTAATTATGTTTATTAATATTTTTGCATACGGAACGGTTGACTCATTATCTTAATAATAATTGGACTGACAAAAATCTTATCTTTGATTTGCGAACTTAAAGTGTGTTATAGTTGTAGATTATTAATCGTACTTTGATATATAAATGAAACTTTCATTTATACAAATTGTACAAAATTTTATTGTATTCTGAAAAATATCAAGAACATCATTTGACAATATCTTATGGGTTAAATGTTAAATAACTATCATTTTCTGAAATAATCTCCAAAAGAAAGGGATGGATCTGAACTCTTAACTGTATGACAGTCTTGCAATCTTCCATAAAAAATTGTCAAAAATGTTTAAAACTGTTAGATAAAGTATCACTTAATATTATTTGATATAATAATATTTAAATGACAATGCATGTGTTTATTATTATTTATATAGTAGTTGAAGTTCTATTTTAAACATTTAGAATTTACTTACAATGAATATGTTTCCTTGAGTTAAATAATAGGGCAACTGAATCATATATGAAGCTAGGTACTGGTTTTAAATTTAAAGAAAGTAAAATAGAAAAGAAGGAGTTAGTTACATTTATATAACATTGTATTTACTATATAAGAGGGTAATACCACTTTGATATTAATAGTTATATCTTTATTTTTGTCTAATCTATATAGTAGCAATATAATAAAAAAATAATACTATTATACCAAGTCCTATATACAGTTGTTGTTAGTCCAAGGGATTTTATTTCATCTAAATTGGAGGCCTTCACTAAACTGATTTGTCTCTTTGAATTTAACTGGTCAATCATGTACAATACTTGATTCAGGAATGTTCCTTTACCGAGTAACAAATTTTTTTTCTCTCAAGTTGATGACACGAAACCATCAAGGGTATATTATGTTAATTTATTGTTATTTTATTACCGGTAAATCTAATCTTTAATGGCAATCATATATCAATACTACCTTATGGAAAAATCAGGTTTTTATAGTGTATCATGCTTTTTGAAAACCTTATTTTTCATGCTTTTCATTTAAAAAGAAATATTTGCCTTATAGCTAGTCTTATTTCTGGGTCGTTGCTATTTTATGGATGTTAATGAAAACATATATCAATGTATCCTTGTAATTAATGCTTTTGATTGTTGACTGCATTTAGCATTTAGGATTAATTAACTAATTTCAATTTAATTTTCAAATGAACAAAGATTTTTTTATATTTACGTGTCATATAATATCCATGAAGTTTGTTTTTTTACTTTTAATGCAATTTTCTGATTATTATACATACAACACACTTTGTAGTGTAACTATTTTTTCTGTTGATCAATAAATAGATAACCTTAATATGTGCTTTGTTATCAGTTTTGAAAATATGAGTTGTACAACTCATTTTACCCAAATATATTACTAGTATAAAAGAATAATTATAACCACCAGAAATATTGTACAATACAACCACATCAACCAATAATTTGTTATGTTTGATTTTAAATAGTTGATTTGACTGATTTTGCACCCTCTGTTGGAGGCTCATGTAGAGTTTGGTAGTGAGTTGGAATACAATGGAATGAAATCACAAGTAAAAACATGTTTGGATTGAAACAGGATGTTGTTTTCTGCTAAATGAAGTCTACTTAGATACACTCACTTATTATAATATGGAAGTTTGTGATATTCATCAGGCATTACTTTAAAATTGTGCCTTATAATATTGATGAAAGAAACAAAATATACTGAATCTATACTTCAAGTTACACCAATACACATAATTTATTTTGTAGACCCTCTCTCCTGATATAAATGGCCAGGGTTCTAACCTGGATTTGGTTTTTTTTTCTATCGAGTTATGAATTTCGAACAGCAGTATACTACTGTAGCCTTTTTCATCCTTACCCAGTTGTTTCGAGAACATTTGCCTACAAGTCGTTCTTCTAATAAATCTGTTAAGTCCAGTTATTCACTAAACATAATATTCATAAAAATTAGAATACATACAGATAACATTTAGGGATTCAGCTACATATCTATCATTCATTTTTGTCTTTTTATGCCCCGCCATAGAGAAAGGGGCGTTAAGTTTTACCCTTTTTATCTATATGTTCATCAGTCCGTCTATATGTACGTCCAGAAATTGGTTTCCATTCTCATGATTCTGTAACTTTAGTTTGCCTCAACCAAATATTGTGAAATTATGAAACTTAAACAAAACCTCATTACCACAAAACTTAGATCAAGTTCGAGATTTGGTGGTAATTTTTTGGTCGTTTTTGAGTTTACTCCCTTTATAAATTTATATGCATGCTTTGGGCATTCACAAACATATTAAAACAACTGTCACAGGTGAGGGTAGATTTGAGCATTTACAAGCCTGTTAAAACCACTGAAAGGTAAGAGGATATTTGAGCATTCACAAACATGTTTAAACCACTGAAAGGTTGGGGGATATTTGAGCATTCACCAACATGTTATTTATTTGATAAATTTGACTACCTTCTTGATACACAAAAAAATAGTGCATTGATCATAACATTCTATACATCCTATCAATGAACATTTCCAGAAATTTATCAATGTAATATATGCTCAATCTCTCCAGTCACAAAATGAAGTTACACGTGTCAATATCCTGCATTGTATTTGAATCAACTACAACCAATACTTTATTCAATGCAATATTTAATTTTACTTCCCACTGATAAATTAAAGCAATCTTTACCCTTCAGTGCTTACAAGGACTTTGATTCATTCTTATGTATTTTACTTATGGATTTATGTACTCATTTGCAAATCTTTGTAGTGAACATTTACACAGTTTTTGGATTACTAGATTGTTACATGTTAATCTACAAGGAATGTTATCAAACCTACACATTGAAAATTCAAGAATAAGAAAAAAAGCATTTGTTTTTATGATCCCTTTAGTTTACTAATAAATGATCTTGGAATATTATATATCAAGACCATGTTTCGCCAAATGTGAAAAACTCCAAACCAGGTTTCATTAACTATTCCATATCAGGTTAAATCGGGACAACAGAGATTTGAAATACAAATCAGTTGTTTGCCAAATAACTAATTTCCGCAAGAAAAATCCATTCTTTTATTTGGGGAATTAGAATATACACAATATCCTGTGATAAGGATAGCTGACGTAGATGAACATTTATATCATCATATCTTAAGCCTTAAACACTGCTATTGGTAATTCAATTTCATTACTCTTCATTGTCATAGTCATATAATTCATCCAGGAATGAAGGTCACAAAATAAAATGCTTGATGATTTCGTTACAACTTTTTTCCAAATTAAAAGTCATCATACATTATGAGTCTTAGCAACACAAACCTTAGTTTGTTATCATTTTCATATTTACCTCTTGTACTCAAATTATATGTATAGGTCATCGTACGGCCTGCAACAAAGTTACCCCATAAGATATAAAAGGCTCGACATAGCAATGCAAAACATGTAAGTTAACTAGCTGATGCATGTACAAAACAATAAACGAAAAACAAATATGATAAACAGCAATAACGAACACTCACTGAATAAGAAGCTCATGACTTTAGACAGGCACATTCAGAATGCAGCGGGGTTAAACATGTTAGCTGGCGACCAAACCTGATTTACATGGGACAGTGATGTTACAGTTAACCATAAGAATAGACTATAAAAATCAGTTAAACGCTTTTGTGTTTTTGTTGTTTCGTTGTGTTCCTCTTATATACGAGCTAGAAAAGTTTAGCAACACTTTTTATTTCAAATTTATTTTTGTTGTCTGGATTTTTTTTATTAAACATCATTGATATAATCATTAGTTTTACCTGTATTTTGAAGCAGTCGTACTTTTTTCCTAGTGATTGATTTCGCGCCATTTCAGCTTTGCACGTTTAATTGATGTTTTACCTTCTGTACCTTTTTAGTTTTAAAACGAAATTTAATTATTTTTTGCATTAACGTTCAGAAACACAGCATTGGTAAGAAAAATGTGCATAAGTCAACAGGTAAGAGACTTACAAACAGATATCAACAACAGGGGCGGATCCAGGAATTTATTAGGGGGTGGTCACCTTTTGAAATCTTAAATTAAAATTCAATTTTTTTATGGCCCCTTATAGGGAGATTCTGTTTGCCACAAAGCAAAACACACTTGCATATAGATTTCAAAACAGTTCTGTTTGCTTTTATACGTTCATTCATTGCTTTATCAATAAATGTTTGAATATCAGTAGTCCTTTGCTCAATGTTGTCAAGAAAAGTTGAGCTTTTGCTCTAGCTTTAGTATGACTTTTTTTACATGATTTCTCATCACGGTCGAAATGATCGTCAAGTCTTGTACTTGCATGTGCCATATCTGTTACTGGTTGGCATGATAATGTTCCCAAACTATCAACCCCAAACAGAGCACAGTATATGCAGTAAGCTCCTTCTTGTGAAGGCGAGTACACTAGCCCATCAAAGCGATTTAGCCAACTCAGCTGAAACAGTCTGTTTTTTCCTGCATATTTTTCTATAGGAAAGTTATAGTTTATTCCAGGTTGGAAATGATTTCTTATCAAATGAAATTTCTCTTCGTTTGTTAATTTACGTGTTGATTGTTTTACAAAACCAATGTCGTTTGTACTTATATGTAAGTCGGGGGTTGTTTCTTTAATCTGATCACTTTTATTCGTATCAATGCTAGGCCCATTACAAGTCGTTGGTACTTCAGAGGGGACTGATTTGTGGCGTTTCCTGAAGGAAAGAGGGTATAAGTTACTAAAAAATTGGAATGAACGAAACTTTTAGACAAACAGATGATGGAACGGGGGTATTCATTCAATATAGAATATTTATGTGACTTTAAAACTTTAAAATTATTTTTGAATTTTGGCATCACAGTAAAAAAATATTATTGGTCGAGAAAAGTTATTATACAAACTTTAAAAATTTAGGTAAACGTAATGTAAAAAAAAGTATAAATTACCTGCTAAAACATCTAAGATTGAGGACTGTCTCCTCATTTTTACACCTTAACATCAAAGAAATCGACCAAGTAATTAGCGATTGTTAATTACATGTTCATTGTATAAACATACCTGTCAAGGTACATGTATTTAGCCTTAAGGTAAGTAATGACAACTTTATGACTGGTGATTCCGATAGACAAATTGATTTGATCGACGAATTTATTTTTCAAAATGTTCAAGGTGCACCATTTTTTGGTACATGGTGCACCATTTTTGCAAACCGAGGGGGTGGTCACCGGCACCAGATGACCACCCCCTGGATCCGCCTCTGAACAAATTTCAACAACACAGGATAGGTCGATATGTCGTAGACCAAAACAACCATCGTCAAATGAGGAGCGCTGCCTTTGCTTTACGTCAACACGTGACAAGTTTTTTCCGGTGACAGGAGTAGTGCATTGACTAAGGGCAGCTACTGGTGTGCCTGCCAATCCTTATTGATGCACCGAGAGCATGGCCGAGAAATTGATTATAAATAACACTGTACTCATTTCTACAAAAAAATATCCTAATGAATATGAGTGTTAAACATTCATGTTGCTTCTGACATGTCATAATTTTTTTTTATTATTATTAAAATAATATGTTCTTATGATTTTGTAATAAATTAAATTTCATATTTTTGTTGCTATGATTTTGAAATAAAATAAAATTTCATATTTTTGTTGCTAAACTTTTTGGCTCAGTCCAGTTAATGTGTTTCTATTTACTTTTTGGACGGATAACAGCGCATTGAGATGTCATTACAATTTTAAGACCCTGATGAACAGGTAGCAAGATGGATTGAAGTCTTTGGTTGTTATAATTTCGAAATAAAACATCGACCAGGTGTAAAACTCAAAAATGCAGACGCTACTACTCGAATTCCGCTGACTAAATTAGACGGATGCGCCAATAATAACTGCAAGAATGTGAACGCTGTATTTACCGGTAACCAAGACGAATCAGAATGCCACAATTTTCGAGATTTTCCGGATTCAGATGAAAAAGTCAAGCAAGCGTAAAGCCTTCATTCCGATCAATCAAGTTAGAAAGTTACAATATGTTTTTAGATAAGTAGACGAGAAATATATCTGTTGTTAACGGCATTTGTTGGTCGCGATTAAGTGGTTGTGTGTAAAGCTGTGTAAAGTCTTTCTTCTTGAAAAAACCGTTTAAACATGAATTTTCTATGAATTTTCATCCGGAATGTCAAAACTCAAGGGGGGATCAGACGGTCCATGTTATTGAAAAGTCCTATATTATGACTATGATCTATTCAAACTATCTATCGACACAAGTATTTACCTTCTAAATAGAACAATAAGCAATATAATAAAAAATTGAAATGCTGAATTGTTTAGTTAACAAGTTAAAAAGTTAAAAATAAAAAGCTTCTTTAAAAAGATCTAAGCTTTTGTTGAAGTACAAACGTTCTTACTGCTAACATTATGGCCTTTGAACAACTAACTTTAAGTATTATAATTTGAGACTAAAGTCATACTGTGCAGTCAAATATCAGTACAAATATACAACACTCATCTTAAAAAAATCTTAGCATAGTGAAATGTCAATGCTGATAGTGCTATTAATTTCCGTTATTTAATATCCCTCCAAGTGCGGTATAAACAAATTTCAAATTATTGTTTAGCGGGGAAGCCGATAATAGTTATTTTAATACAATTTAGTTTTGTAATCGATTCAGTGTCTTTAATATAATTTTGTCATCTTAGATGAATCTCTCAATGTTTGTGAATTTATCAGCTGTGTTTACGTTAAACACTCACACGATGATTAACTTATAGTTATAAACCTCTTTTCGATTGAGAAGGTCTTAATTATTAACTTTTAAAACAACTTTGATCAAAGAAAATTTCAAGGAGAGCTAAATGTGGTGGAGAAAATACCAAGTTCGCAACGAAACTTATATGCACAATTAGACGACATGGTGTACCTAGTACCTATGGAATATCGCCATGTGTACAAAGTACAACTTACTGTCCATTGCGAAATAATCATGATATTGTTGTTCCATTTTGTAGACATCCTTTTACTACTGAAAAGTAAAATTTAAAAAAATACCGAACCCTCAGCAATTTGATCCTTTTGCAATACTCACTTTGAGTAGAATTAGCTTGATCCAAAAATTCGCAGGATCAACTCTATGTCTAAATGTATGAAGTAATTGAGAATATACTTGAGGACCGGCAGGTTTCACATATAGTTTTAGTACTGAGACTTTACTATAAGACTTTAAGAATGGATGATATTTATAAAAAAGCTGTTTAATGTTAAAAGTAATAAGTCTTCCATTACTGACAAAAGAATATATAGATCATAACTCATACAACTGAATGTTTTTGTTACTGGTGAATTATATGATGCACCTGTGTCTTCCTCCATATTTCATAAATTGCCTACTTTAATATAAAGATGATGATGATTAGGGTTTTTAACTACCTTCACTGGCTATAAAGCCCGCGCAGGATCGGTCATTTATATGTCATATATGGTATGAATTAATAAAATCTAGATACAGGGAAAGGCAAAGTGAATATATATATGTCTATCGAGACATTTTAATTTATAACCAGGATAGGAAAATTAATGAAAATCTTAAATGAAACATATCAGATATACATATTTTACTGGTGTATCGAGAATTGAAATAAGTAGTTTTTGTAGTAAAAAAATAAAGCCAGATAAAATTATCGAAATATGTATAAAAAAAGAGGGATGAAAGATACCAGAGGGACAGTCAAACTCATACATCGAATATAGAATGGGCGTTAAAAAAGGAACATTTCACTTCGAATTACGTTTCTGAATAAAATGTTATTGCTGCAAACATTTCCGTTGTAATGATAAGAAAATAATAGAGGTCACTGGGTCCGTTTTTAGTAGAACTGATTTAGTTCAATATCTCCCTTAAGACAAGGGTTAAGATCGACAAATTAATCGTGACTTTATTTCGTGACTACGTCACAAGTTGCCAAATATCATTTGTTCATGTTCATGTTCGTGTTTTCAATATCACTAATTAAAAAACTAAAACCTCCTCATTGATACAAGAATTTTAATTTCATATTTCCACCAGACGCACGTTTCGTCTACAAAAGACTCATTAGTGACGCTCGAATGAAATAATGTTTAAAGGCCAAATAATAACGAAGTTGAAGAGCATTGCGGAACAAAAACTCCAATACGTTTTGCCAAAATACAGCTGCTAAGGTAATTTATTCCTGAGGTAGAAAGCCTTAGTATTTCAAACGTTTTGTAAACAGTTAATTAATAATATATGAACATATAAAAGATACCTCAAGTCAACACAGAAGTGTTAACTACAGGTTAAAAAGTAAAATCACAAAAATACTGAACTCCAATGAAAATTTAAAGCGGAAAGTCCCTTATCAAATGGCAAAATCAAATGATAAAACATATCAAACGAAAAGACTACAACTGTCATACTTTTGACTTGGTACAGGCATTTTCAAATGTAGAAAATGGTGGGTTGAACCTAGTTTTATAGCGCTAAATATAAACCTCTGACTTGTAGGACAGTCGCTTCAAATTCCATTATATTTATAACGATGCTTGAACAAAACAGACATACTAGGTAATATTGTCCAAATAGGGATACAACAATCACCACCGTGTCACAATTTAATGCAGAAAAAAAAACATACAAATATTTAACAGAGAAGCACAAAAAATGATATACAATGTTTATATATGTATATGAAATAGGGATGTCAAAAGATCTGAAATTTAATACTCGGATACTCAGTCATGATACTCGCGAGTACTCGAGTACTCGGGTGAATCTTAAACGTCTATTCAAAAGTTAAGATTTTAGTTGGGGTGCGGTGTTTTTGTTACCACCTTTTATAAACATATTAACGAAAGACAAACGTACGACAAAAATAACTTGATCCTCGGATATATGTATCAGTCCTGCTTTTTTGTGTCAATTAGATATTTAAATTATCGATGGCCGTTTCTACAAATAACCTATCATAATATCATTTATTGTTTGTGTACGTGTTCATGCACCGAATTAGAAAAAATGCCAATATAACCATAAATATTTGCATTTGAAAGTCCAACAAAGTAGACAAAATATATTACTGTTCCTGTTCAGTTGGTATTTTTTTATATTACAACTTGTCCATTAATTATTCAACAACAATATTGGACTTCCAAGTACTTGTGCTTGTTCGTGTTGCTTACCTTATTTATATAAGGAATAGAGTACCTTAGCCGTATTTGACACAACTTTTTGGAATGTTTTAGTCCTCAATACTCTTCAATTTTGTACTTGTTTGGCTTTGTAACTACTTTGATATGAGCGTCACTGATGAGTCTTATTTATACGAAACGCGCGTCTGGCGTATTAAATTATAATCCTGGTACCTTTGATATATTTTTTTAGTCTGAAGTGTTCTGTCTTTGTTTATTTCATTTTTTTTGCACTATCGCTGTCTGTTTGGGTTTTCCTTATTTTGTAGCCATGAAGTTGTAAGTTTATATCCGACTAATGAGTTTGAATGCCAATGTAGCCATGAAGTTGTCAGTTTATATCCGACTAATGAGTTTGAATGTCGATGTAGCCATGAATTTGTCAGTTTATATCCGACTAATGACTTTGAATGTCGATGTAGCCATGAAGTTGTCAGTTTATATCCGACTAATGAGTTTGAATGTCAATGTAGCCATGAAGTTGTCAGTTTATATCCGTCTAATGAGTTTGAATGTCGATGTAGCCATGAGGTTATCAGTTTATATCCGACAAATGAGTTTGAATGTCGATGTAGCCATGCAGTTGTCAGTTTATATCCGACTAATGAGTTTGAATGTCGATGTAGCCATGAAGTTGTCAGTTTATATCCGACTAATGAGTTTGAATGTTGATGTAGTCATGAAGTTGTCAGTTTATATCCGACTAATGAGTTTGAATGTCGATGTAGCCATGAAGTTGTCAGTTTATATCCGACTAATGAGTGTGAATGTAGATGTAGCTATGAAGTTGTCAGTTTATATCCGACTAATGAGTTTGAATGTCGATGTAGCCATGAAGTTGTCAGTTTATATCCCACTAATTAGTTTGAAGGTCGATGTAGCCACGAAGTTGTCAGTTTATATCCGACTAATGAGTTTGAATGTCGATGTTGTATCTGTTGTCTCTCTTTAAATTGTAATTTAAACAATAATTAAGTGTCAAATAAAGAGTTATTCAATTAATTTAAACGTACATCTCAGACCAATAACGTTTACATAGAAGTTTTGATTAACAAACAAAGGTAAGTTTACGGCTTGCAATGAATTATTAATCCATGAAAGTGTTGATCCGTGTACAAATACCGTTAGAAATGTCTCTAATCAGTAGGATATACCGCAGGGCACTTTGATTTTGTACTTGTCTAGAAATATGTAGCATATCAATCTATTGTAATAAAAATTCATAATGTCTAATAAAATTTGTAGATTAAGCTAACAAAGTCCGTCTATTTGTATAAAGTAGCATTCGTTTCAAGTGGAAAATTGTTTTAACGTTAAATAAGCTACAATAACAAATTGCTTGCTAGTCCCTCTCTGTGATTCATATCAGGTAACTCTGGTTAATTTCCCAATCAATCTATCATTAAGGGGAGATAAATAATTCGACTTTCATTTATAGTCTTTTTCAAAAATGATGAACGGTTCTTTAAATTTATATTGGTATATAATCATTTTAAACGTTTCAAATTTATGAAATTATATTCGTACATCAATAATTTTGATACACCAAAACAAAAACTGAAATATATTGAATTGATACATTTTGTAATTATTCAAAATTATATCAGAAACCTATACTCAATTATAACATAATGAGCCTGTTAAAGGGAGAATATACTCGCATAATTTTTTTTTCGAATAGGCACATAATACAATTAAAGGAATGTCACTCTTGCATACAAATGGCACATCAATATAATTAATTAACTATGCATTCGTGCTCCACTTTCAATGAAAATTTTAAATTATGAATATAACCAAAAGTTGTTAATCTATAGGATAGTGAAGACTAATGAAAGCTAACCCACTGTAAAAAATATTTCTTTGAAATTTTTTAAAACTTCCGCAGAAAAAGCTCAAGCCACTTGACTTTCATAGCTCATAATTAACGTTTCTACACAATATTTTAATCAAGTACTTAAAGTTGAAGATTATTTGCTTCTCAAAGTTAAAGACGCAATAACACTCGTATGCTTGCATCATCTTATAACCCAAATACAGATTTAATTAAGTCCTGAACATCCTGAACATCCTGAAGATCCGACTTAATACTTATATTCTGATATCGTCAGGTAAATATGCTAAAATATGATCTAGTCAACAACTTCAGATGAAAAACTGTTTGACTTTCTATTTTTTTTTAAACATTTCCTCGGAAGGAACGGATTACTATATGCTAGTGCCATGGAAGTAATATTGAAAGATAAAACTTTCATGCTAGTACCAAATAGAAGTCTCAAGATAAACGTATTTATGAATTCTAAATAGTATTACGAAGAGGATATTTCTACGAAACCAAATTGAGCGGAAATGCGTGTACTAGACCTTCCGAGCGAGTACACGAGTTATCAAGTTGATAAAATACATCTATTTCATATTTAAGTTTCTGATTCATTCCAAATCCATAACCATGATAAAACTTTCCTGAAGGTGTAATTGTTCTTGTTTTAACAAAGAAAATTTTATTTTAAGAAGAAAAAATCACACATCGTCTTTGCTAACGCCACTCATATGGGAGTAGCCTCTTGTACAAAAGGAAATGCAATTTTTGTTATATTTCATATACCTGAGGATCGGCAGGTATTACTTATAGTTTGAGGACTGAGATATTATTAAAAGACAAAGGAATAGGTGATATTTTTAAAATGCGTTTTGTTATTAAAAGTAATAAATCTACCATTACTGACAAAGGAATACATAGATCATAACTCATATAATTGATGTTTTTTTTAACTGGTGCATCGAAAAGTGCACCTGTGTCTACCTCCTTATTTAAAAAATTGTCTGCAATATCAAATATAGAGGATGAAGAGTGGGTGGGATTTTTATGACCTTTGACTGGCTATAAAGTCTCCCACGGTCGTTCATATAGATGTAATGGTCTGAATCAATAAAAATAATTAAGGGAAAGTCAAAGTGATTATACATTTCTTTTAAAAGTAAAATCACACAAATACTGAACTCCGAGGCATTTGAATGGTGGATTTTAAGACAATGTACTTTTTAACCAAGATAGGAACATTAGTGGAAATCTGATTTGGGATTCTTACTTAATAAAACTCAGGCTGCTTTCTTAAAAGAAAAGAAAAGAAAGCGTGAATTCTAGACCGCTGACTTCACACCTAACAAAATAGGATCCTAAATTTGGGTTTGCTTTTGGTTTGAAATAATTGATTGTGAATAGAATAGATAATGATGATGTTAAAGCACCTTTATTTAACATATGCAATCGTTTGCAGACTCTTGTACAATTTGGTTTAAAGCAATAGTTGATAGTTGTAAATATAAAAGCAGAGGGAAATCTGGTGACAGAATATTACTACCCCTCCAGTAATCACTGAAAACTATATCCTTTAAATGTCTGTCCAATCAACGCAAGGACGCTATCAATGACAAGTTGAATTAAAAACAAAACCTTCATTTAAGAATATCATTCTCCTCCATAAATAGAAAACGACGAGTACAGTAGTCTAAAGGAACTTGGTCTAAATATTGTTTTCAAATGTTGCTATGCTAATAAATTCTTGGATTACAAGTGACTGCTGGTCCAAGGAGCGAGTACACAGACATGTGTTACATTGTAGATCCAGAAATCAACTTGATTTGTAAATTTTATTGTTATTTTATGCTGAACTATGAATTTTACTGTGAAAGTCGGTTAATGAGCTCCCCAAAGCCCATGTTTAAATTTGTGATAATGTAACTAAACGCCGACTTAAAATATAACTAACCTCATAACTGATTTTCAGCAAGTGCTATCATTTATCTGTAAAATGTTCAGGTTTCGGGAATTCAACCAATTTGGTAACATGAAATTGAAGCAATTTATATTTTATTCTAAATTAATAACTTCAATAAAACATTTTCAAACGTGCAAATATCCTGTTTCATCAAACAAATTTCTGTTCTACAAATTCTAGGAATGAAAGAAAAAATAGATTAATTATTCTTTGTAAATCAATTTTTATCTACATGAGATATAATCATCTCATATCTGCATGGCTTACACTACTGTGTATGAGAAAATAAAAAGAAGATGTGGCATGATTGCCAATGAGGCATAGTCATCTATAGAAGGCCCCGGAATGAAAAATGTGAAGCAATTCAAACGAGAAAACTAACAGCCTAATGTTTGTACAAAACAATGAAGGGAAAACAAATATAATAGTAATAGTAACAAAGGACAACCACCGAATTACAGACCCCTGAGTTTGGATATGCACATACAGAATGATGGGGGTGGGGGTAAACTAATGCCAAAGAGAAAGGTATTCAATGTTATTCTATGTGTACCCAAGGATCGGCAGGTATTCATTATAGTTTGAGCACTGGGATTTTATTAGAAAACTAAGGAATTGATAATATTTATAGAAAGCTGTTTGATGTTAAAAGTAATAAATCTACCATTAATGACAAAGTAATTAATAGAAAACTCGAATAGTTTTTTTTTATCGATGTATCAACTTGGTGCACCTGAGACTATCTCCATATTTCACAAACATTGCCTACTATATTAAACCGATGTTATGGTATGCATCAATAAATCTAACAAATACATCGAAAATCAAAGTGAATATACTTTTCTATCAAGACGATTTATATTATATAACCCGGGTTGGAACATTAATGGAAATCTTCATTGAGACACCAACCTATATAACATACATATGTAACTCGTCGATCTGGATATGAAATCGAAAAATGAAACAGCTAGTTTTTATATTTTTAAATTTCATGAAATATGCATGAACGTAATAAGCGGTGAAATATATTTCTTCGAAAGGCGTTATTGGAAATCCGTCCAGGGAATGAAATAAAAAATGTTATTGCTGTATTTTTCTCGTTTTGATGATAATAGATAATAGCGATCACCGGATCCGTATTTAGCAGAACTGATTTAGTCTCGATATGTCACATAAAACAGGGGTTGAAAACAACAAAAAGAATGGTAACAAAATTTCGTGACACGTCACACTGCAAAATATATTTTTTCTTTTTTTTCAAATCAATCATTAAATAAATGAGACATTAACCATCAATACGATGACCGCCTTATATATAAGTGCAATTTTATAGTGTTCATTAATTCAGTGATAAGCATAATGTAGCGATCTTATTCGGAGTTTTGTTTAAAGAGCAAACTTATGACATTATGAAAAGCTTTCAAGAAATTTGGATGTTTTTACGCATGGATAGTAGGTTAATTCAAAATTGTCAAGTTAATAACTATTCAGTTGCCCAGAATGCAGATTTAGGATCCGCGTTTACAATTTATCCAATCTAACATTAGTGACAAACAAAGTTTAAACACCAAGTCGTGTCTGATCAGCAGTAACATCACAAAAATATATGTTATCGTTTTCATCTGGCTTAAAAACTTGTGGAGGAAAATTTAGTCTGTTGGTTTAAGAACAGTGAGATACTGTGAATTCATTAAAACTCGTTGGATACCAATTTTAGTGCATTTCGTGGATACAGTGGAACCACGAATTTAAATGTTCAATGAATTACAAATTTTCTAAAGGAATGAATGTAAACTTTGCAAAAACCACGAAATCAAATATTCATCAATATGAAAGTTTTCCTCAAACCACGAAAATTGGTATCCACGAACATAAAGGAATTCACATTAAAAGAAATAACATGCAACTATTATCTATCTATTATTGTACAAAATAATGAATCGGCGCAAATGAAAGGAAAAATTCGGTGCAAATGTAAAACCCTGATTTCTTTGACATCTGCAAAGCATGCTCGAGGCCAAACCCCTTAAGGAAAAACAAGTACCATATTATTTATAGAATAAGTTATCGAAGAATTCAAATAGAAAAAAATATTCAACGAGTGACCAAACAACACATTAATTCACGAATGCGCGTAGCGTATGAGTTAAATTATCAGTATTGTTCGGTCACGAGTTCTCAAGTTTCTCTATCTAATATAAGTGATAAAATAAAAACGACATTTTGACCGTCTAATCATGTCGGTTTGGTATTTTGATCGACCATGAAAGTGTAAGCATGTTACGTATTAATCAGATTGGTTTATTGTATAAAATGATAAGTACACACACACTATTCACATATCGTTCGTCAGTGAATGTGGAAGTTCTCTCACACAGAAATCGTTTTTGCTCTGAACTCGTTCTTATAATTAAAAATATGTACACCATTCAATTACAAAAAAGATAACACTGAACAATACGAAAGACCACACCAGCACCTGATTACCTCTGAACAACAGACACACAAACAAAGACAAACATCACATGGTTTGGATACAACCTGTCGTTTTAATTTTATTACTTATTACATAGAGAAACTTAGGAACTTTTAAATTTAAAAGCTAAAAAATCAAATAATACAAATCAGCTTACGTTTAAAAATTTCTCTTATTCTATATATTATAATGCATTTTGTGTTATTAGACTGAATACCATGAGATAGCTACCTTTATTGAGACTATTTTATATTGGGGTATAAAATTGTTCTTGAAAATATTTGTTTCGTATTTTGATATTGTATAGCAATTTGAAATTTAAGTTTCTGGTTCATTCCTATTCCATTACTGTAATAAAACCTCTTCTGAAAGTGTAACTGTTCTTGTTTCAACAAAACAAATGGGTTTTTCTAGGAAGAAAATTGCACATCTTCTTTGCTAATGCCACTGTTATACGAGAAGGCTATATCTAGTACAAAAGGGAAAGATAGTCATTGTTATACTTTATATACCAGATGATCGGCAGGTATTACTTATAGTTTGCAGACTTTGATTTTATTATAAGACTAAGGAAGAAAAGAAGGAAAAAGCTATTTAATATTAAAAGTAATAAATCTAGCATTACTGATAAAGAAATATATAGATCATAACTTGTTCGATTGAATATTTTTTTACTGGTGTATCGAATTCTTACACCTGTGACTGTCTCTATGTTTCACAAACATTGCCTACTATATCATATAGATTTTATGGTCTTCATCTATCAATGTAAATATAAGGTAACCTAAAGTGATAATACATGTTTATAACGACAATTTAATTTATAACCAGAATAGGAAAATTAATGAAAATCTTAATAGGGACACCAACCTAGAAGATATACAAATTTTACTCGTTAATCGAGAATTGTAAAAGGAAGCTATTATATCACAGGCACTTGTCTCAGAAAAAAAAATCCTATCAACCTTTATAACACAATAATATTTATGAACGTTTCGGCAACAAAGTTTATCGACAGGCTGTAGGTATCCTTATATTATATATATAGCAGACTTGATTTAGTACTGTAATGACCACAGTGTATGACCAAACTCAGTAAAGATAAATACAAATATGAACTGTTTAGGTATGTAATTTCCACTAAGACCCGTCGAAATTGCATTTAATTGATAAATTCATTAATACTTACCGTTATCTTGATGATTTGTTTTCGTTAAATAATAATGACTTTTCTCAATATACTGCTGAAATTTACTCAAAGGAACTTACTTTAAAAAATAAATCAAATCTAAACGGTAATAACTGTCCTTTCCTAGAAACTCCACACTAAAATTTACGACAAAAGGGACCATTTTTTCGTTCCCTATTGTTAACTTTCCATTTTTAGATGGTGATGTTCTTTTGGCACCATCTTACGTTGTTAATTTATTTTACAGCTCGTTCGCTATGCCCATGTCTGTTGTGACGTTTTTGATTTAAACGAACATAATCTATGTATTACTGGTAAGTTATTAAGCCAGGGATTTCGTTATCATAAGTAACTTAAAATCTTTACTAAATTTTTCATTAGATATAAAGATTTGGTTTGAAGTTTAGTTGTACCTGTAAAAAAACTTATTTCTAACGGGATAGCACATCCTCATTTTTACGGGAGATGCATGATTCTTTTGATTTGCTGTAATTTGCTTTGAACTAGCTGTCAGTAACTGCGAGTACTCTCAGATCTGTACTGAGTGTCTTTTTGTTATAAATGTTTTTAAAGATCAATATTTTGTATTATATTTTTTTTCAGTTGAATTTATGCTTTTGCATTTTAAAGTAGATAGGAGCAATATTATACCAACAGCTCCCATGGCTCCAAATGGGCTAAAAAGTGGATCAAAGTTCTTCAAAACATGAGTTTAAACCTTCGTTCATTCCAATAAAGTTATTGAGATTTTATTGTGGATTTTACCACTTACTGCAACAGGAAAACTTTCAGAATCTAATGCACAAAAGGTTTATAAGGCTTTACCCCAAACATACTGTATGTTTCTTCTTATCCTATGTATACCTCCATGCAATTTCAATCCCATTAAGATAAATAAATTAAACTGTAAAATACTACACAGTATCTTCCACTTGGCTTTATTATGTCTGATGTAAAAATATGTATGACAATGCATGCCGTGAGCACAAAATTAACTGCACAGTTTCAAAGTTCTGTTAAACCAAAAATTAAAATGTCAACTTAAAGTTTGATGTTTGATGTGTACCGAATGACAATTTAATCCAAGAGAACATAGTTTATATATTAGTTTAAAATGCTGCAGCTTTGAACTAGCTTTCAGTAGCTGCGAGTACTCTTGGTTCAATGATTTGTCTTTATGTTATTTTTTGTGATAAGTGCTGTGTTGTTACACCTCTGGAACAATGATATTGAAAGGGGGAGGGATAACGTAGGTGGAGGTTGGGAAGGGGTTGGGTAGCGCAAACAAACATGTTGAGCCCTTCCAAAAAATCAGTGGTTGTCGCTAGCTTATATCTAGCTGTCATATTTGTTTTCGTTCAAATGTTTTTCAAATCAGGCCTAAGAATTTTATTTTTTAATCGTTCTTATTTTATAGCTAGTTTTTGACAAATTGTTATAGTTTTTGGTCTTTGTTGAAGGTCATACTTTGACATGCAATTGTTCACATCATGTTCTATTCATATTTAACTTGATAAACTGAATCAAACATTTATTGTCGTTATAGATGTAGCTTTACCCTAAGCACCCTTTGAAACTTTTTTTTGTTAGCATTTTATGTTGAGAATCATCAATTTAAAAGGCATTTAATATCTGACTTAGATAAAACTAATCTAATTAAATATATTTTCATCTGATATTGGACGAAAGTTGTTGCCCGATTATGTAATATAAGTAACGAATATTTAAAAAAGCTTATTGAACAGCCAAATGGATGCACAGTAGTAAAAATAGAAGTCACAAATCGATTTGAATACAATCATCTGATAAATTTTATTGATTATGTAACGTTTATTTCTAATACGATAAACGTTTTACCAAAAATCACCGGCACCATAAAAGGACCCACCAGCATTAAATCAGGATATGTGTAAACAGAGAAAATGCACAATCATGTGTTTCTTTGTCTAATACGTTTTCCTATTTATTTGTATTGTAGTCCTGTAATATTATGTTGTCATTTCTATGTTATATTTAACATTGCCATTAAAGTGCGAGGTTTTGCATGCCACAAAACCAGGTTCAACCCACCATTTTTTCCTTTAAAAATGTCCTGTACAAAGTCAGGAATATGGCCATTGTTATATTACAGTTCGTTTCTGTGTGTGTTACAATTTAACGTTGCGTCGTTTGTTTTCTCTTATTTTTTAGTGTAAATTGACATTGCGATAAGATGTGTCACGGTACTTGTCTATCCCAAATTCATGTATTTGGTTTTGATGTTATATTTGTTATTCTCGTGGGATTTTGTCTGATGCTTGGTCCGTTTCTGTGTGTGTTAGTTACATTGTAGTGTTGTGTCGTTGTTCTCCTCTTATATTTATGCGTTTCCCTCAGTTTTAGTTTGTTACCCCGATTTTGATTTTTGTCCATGGATTTATGAGTTTGAACAGCGGTATACTAGTGTTGCCTTTATTTAATAAAGGAGTAAGGGCAATAAGACCCTTATTTGGCCCACACATTACTGCAAATTTAAAAGTTATCATACATATTCTTAAATATCTGAAAACTTGACTAAGGTATAAGGAACTAAGAAATACAAAACAAATTTGACATCGAACAAGTGACCATGGCAACAAATCATGACTTAATTTGCATATTATGTTTAATTTCGTGATTTTCTTTGTTTTTCATCAAATTTTAAGTATATTTTAGATTGAATAAGTAAGTGCGCACCCAAGAAACAACTTTATATTTGGTGAGATTATGCCAAAAGTTATAATAAAGCTCCTGTTAAATTATTTTGTTGTTTCTTGGCTGCGGAGGATGCTTCCACATTGGAAATGAAGATAGAAAACTGCATAAATTCTGTATTTTTTCATCGTTTTTGTGAAAACAGTACATATTATGACGTAATTGTGACGTCATCAGATAGAAATCTTTATGTTTTTCATTTATATTTCTTGACCCGATGCATTTCTAAACACTATGTGCCAATTTGAAATGGTTATCAGACATTTTATTTTCTTAGGCCAAAACTAGGCCTTAATGCCCTACTCCTTGCACAAACTAATTTTGGCGTTTGCATTAGGGTATAGAAAGTGGACTATTTATCTTTCGGTCAATATTTTTTACATAAGCCAGGCCGTTAAATAACTCGTTTTGATTGTTTTAAATTTGTATTTTCGGCGCCTTTTATAGCTGACTATTGTCTTATTGGCAATCGTACCACATTTTCTTATTTTTAAACTTTTGACACATAAAAACACTATATCTAAACTAGAAAATTTTTCGTTATTTCATAAAAAATGTAAAAAAATAAAAGTTCAAATATCGATACAAATTAATACAAATACCATAGTAGTCATTAAAATATCGGCCCGTTAAATTACTCGTTTTGATTGCTTTACATTTGTAACTTCGGCGCCTTTATCTTAACTAGAAAATTTTTCGTTATTTCATAAAAAATGTAAATAAATAAATACAAATACCATAATAGCCTTTAAAATATCGGCCCCGTTAAATTACTCGTTTTGATTGTTTTACATTTATATTTTCGGCGCCTTTTATAGCTGACTATTGTCTCATTGGCAATCGTACCACATTTTCTTCTTTTTAAACTTTTGACACATTAAAACACTATATCTAAACTAGAAAAATTTCCATTATTTCATAAAAAAGCTAACAAAATATATATATTTCAGAAAGGCGGGCTTTAATATCATTCCCATTGTTGTCTTAAGAAAGTAGCAACAACGGCCGTTCCTAACTGATAGAGGTAAGATGACGTGGGTGTAAACAAATATTAGTGATCATACAGCTTACAACACTGAGCAAGCTTGCATTTCACAACAAAATCTTACGGATCAAATTAATCGTATGCAGCGATTAATTATACATGTTTTACAAACAAAATATACTTACAAGTCAAGCACATTTCAGATACATTAAGTTACAATCAATTATTGTCATAAAAGTTTCTTTTGTGAAAAGAGTCCCAGTTGAATATTGCCACAAATTACACGATCAATTAAATTCGTATTTTTTTTTGTGAACCGAGGGTCTAAACCTATGCCACAATGACATAGTCAGCTATGAAATGCATTCGGCATGACAAAATGTGAAATAATTAAAACAAGAAAACACGACCGGATTCATGACAAAATGTGAAATAATTAAAACAAGAAAACACGACCGGATTCATGACAAAATGTGAAACAATTAAAACAAGAAAACACGACCGGATTCATGACAAAATGTGAAACAATTAAAACAAGAAAACACGACCGGATTCATGACAAAATGTGAAATAATTAAAACAAGAAAACACGACCGGATTCATGACAAAATGTGAAACAATTAAAACAAAAAAACACGACCGGATTCATGACAAAATGTGAAACAATTAAAACAAGAAAACACGACCGGATTCATGACAAAATGTGAAACAATTAAAACAAGAAAACACGACCGGATTCATGACAAAATGTGAAACAATTAAAACAAGAAAACACGACCGGATTCATGACAAAATGTGAAACAATTAAAACAAGAAAACACGACCGGATTCATGACAAAACAGTCAACGTAAAACAGATACACGTATGATTGATCGCCTCCAACGATAACCATTAAATAGCAAGCTTATGGTTAGCCCATTTTATATATGAAGTTGAAATAGTTTTTCCTTAACGTGCTGGGCCATTAGCTACACATGAAATTTTGATAATGTCGATCAAAATTGATAAGGTGATCATATAAAATAAAACAAAATAAATAAATTTTAATGTGTAAATAACGTACATTTCTTCAAAAAGATATTCATATGACATTAAGTATATTAATTCTCGATAAAAACCGATGCAATTGGCAGGTTAATAGATGTTAACAAATACAATTTGCTACATTGTCAATTCTATAAACAATGTAAAAAAAATATAAAAGTTCAAATATCGATGAAAATTAATACAAATGTCACAACAGGATTAAAAATATCGGTCCCGGTTATCATCTCGAGACATCCATACCAGTCTAGGTCACAAGTCGAGGCTCTGATTCTGGTTGCAGGATGATAATTCCCGCTAAACACGGAAAAGGGCTCTTATGACATAGTATATAAATCTGTTTATCAAGTACTACCGTTTTGGATTTGATATCTTGTGGGCCCTGTATGCTGACATGGGCTGCTTCATTTCGGCTACTACCTATGCAAAATTAAGGTATGCGATGACATTCATACCATTGTAATTCGGAAGCTATGATATGGTATAAACTACTAAATTGGTAAACATTTTTAAGCTGTGTGCAATCTCTACTTTACACCAAGAATAGTACACAAACATATAAATAAATAACTATTAAATCAAGAAATATATAATCTTAATAAATTATCTTCTCTATCCATAAATAAGTTGTTTTTGACTTTATAGATTCTCATGTATTTATTTTACATTTTCATTGATATTCTTATACATTTGGTTTAACTCTTATGAAATACAAATCAAAAACGCTATATTCGAAGGACTATATATATTAGGGTATATATTCATCTACATAAGGTGGGTTAACCCCGCGGGTACATATATGATTGTCGCATTAGTCAGAAGTTTGGAACCAGCATTTATATATGCGTAACAGAAGATATTGGGTTAACATTAATGGAATAGCAAGCCTTACAAATCAAACAATCGGAGAAATCTTATATCAAGGAGCAAGTGCCAAAGCATATACTAATGGGCAACACATACTAATTGACCAAAGCGCAGACTTTTGGCCTGCACATGTTAAAGGCCGTGCCTAGACCCATAATTGTTTACTTAGTTATTTTCTATGGATTTATGAGTTTCGAATATCGGTATACTACTGTAACCTTTATTTCATACCTCACTTTCTTACTTATAATATCTCAAACTTATGGACTAAAGCACAAATTAATGCGCCAAAGTACAAACTAAGGAGCCAAAACAAAGACTTAAGCGCCAAAGCACAGTCTGATGCGCCATATGACAGACTAATGGGCATAAACCACGTGTAACAGCAGGGATAATTCATCAAATATAGACCGATGATAAAAGGATTTTTGTTGAAATCATTATCAAAGATTCTAACAGTCACCAGGAACGGGTAGAGCGAAAAATTGAAAAGCCAAAGTGGTACATTGCTACCCTATATTATTATCATATTTTTTGGAAACCTTAACGGTTTTTACTCCATAATATAAAGATCACTCTTTTTACACAAATATTCATGTAAAACACTTAATCAAAATTTAAAGTTAAGACAGTCCGACGGGCATGAATAAATTGGGATTGTTATACATCTATTGTTAAATAATCAGTACAGTGCATTGTCGGCATTCCACAAAGTAAACAAGCTCTAAACAACTATGTTATTCGTTAATCAGATGTGTTAGTCGTTAATGCAACTGTGTTAGTCTTAACTCCAACTTTGTGAGTCGTTGCTGCAGATGTGTTGGGCGTTACTACAGATGTGTTAGGCGTTACTGCAGATGTGTTAGGCGTTACTGCAGATGCGTGAGGCGTTACTGTAGATATGTTAGGCGTTACTGCAGATGTGTTAGGCATTACTGCAGATGTGTTAGGCGTTACTGCAGATATGTTAGGCATTACTGCAGATGTGTCAGGCGTTACTGCAGATGTGTTAGGCGTTACTGTAGATATGTTAGGCGTTATCGCAGATGTGTTAGGCATTACTGCAGATATGTTAGGCGTTACTGCAGATGTGTTTGGCTTTGTATCATCTGTGTTAGTCGTTACTGCAACTGTGTTAGGTGTTACCGAATGTTCCTCTTTTACTTTAGAGACTCCGAATGATTTGAAACATGGAATCATTTCTGAAAAGTTTTTCCTAAATCTTGTACTATTGTATGCGTACAGAAAAGGATTCATGGCTGCTTTGGACCATAGAACCCAGTTAAAAATTTCATATAGATTTTCGTTGACACATTCCTCACAGAATGCTATGATGATCGTGGTAATAGTATATGGTACCCATGTGACAAAGAACACTACGACCAATGCTGCTAAAAATCGGACAGCTTTAACTTCACGTTTAGGCTTGCTATTGTTGTGATTTGACGTCTTGCTTGGATTAACACCGACACTATTTCTCTTTCGTATCTCTTTATAAATAAGACCGTTTACTATGACAATACAACAAAACGGAATCCCAAATTCTATAAATGCTGTTGCAGTTGTAAATGCTTTGTCGTAGGCAAACTGTACGTCACAATCTTCTTCTTCAACAGTATTTTCTCCCGTCCAAATATCCCATCCGATTATTGCCGGTCCATATAACAGGAATGCCAATACCCATGTGACACCGATCTGTATACAAGCCTTTTTCATTGTGACTTTCGAAGAATAATGAGGTCCGAATTTTAGCAACAGTAATCGATCTATACTGATAACCACCATCATTAATACAGATTCTAGACATAGGGTAAAATCTATAGTCATGTAACCTTTACAGAAATGGTAACCAAAAGGCCATGTATACGTTTCCAGTGTATACACGGCGTAAAACGGCATGCTAATGGTACTCAGTAGAATGTCAGTTATCGCGAGATTTAGTAAAAACGCGTTGTAGACAGAATGAAGTTGTTTGTCACGTATGTAGGCTAGAATTGTCAATAGGTTTCCGACAAAGCCAAAAAATACACACAACGATATAATAATACCGAATATAACAACTAAATATAACGGAAATAAAATATCCTCTTCTTCCTCCTCTGTTTCTGTTGTATTTATCATTGTGTAGAATTTATTGCACTAAAATGAGAAATTACAGGCAAATTGCATTGATCAGTCTTAATATTTACAAAGCACATGAATAATAATCGACTTTGCTTTTTGTTGATACAAAATTACGCACAACGATATAATAATACCGAATATAACAACTAGTAAAAGATGACGTCAAATACATTGAACACAACTTTCTGCAAATTTTATAAAAGGAAGGAATAAAATCATTAGAGAAAAAGATTACACCACTATATAACACGTGTAATACGATATTTCTCAACTTTCAACATTTTAATTATTAAAAAAAAAGGTACGAGGGTGGTTTTAAACAAACACGAAATCAAATATTTCAAAACAAAATGAATAACTGAATTTATGAATAAAAATATAAAGCTTTTCTCTCCGAACTAAATAAGATGGATAAGGTATGGAATAGACAAATGGATTACAATAATCATAGTATGGTAGCAAATTGACATAATGCTATTTGAAGGAGAGGAGCGGTACTTTTCGTTGATTTCGGATCAATTTATAGATACTGTCACGAGCACTTAAAATTACCATAAATAGGTGACATCGGCTCATCGTTTAAAAACTTAAGATTAATGTTCGTAAATCTGACGTTAAGGAACACAAACTGAAATTGACAAAATACGATTAGGGTCGGGGCACCGTATGATGAAATTTGGATCAATGTAAAGAGATTGTGACGGTAAACGATTATAAATACATTGTGGAGGAGTCGTCGGCGCATCGTGTAGGAAAATCTTTTTGACTATTTCAGGTTTTTATCTCAACTTCAGAATTTCTATACTTTTGTGCGATTGACCACGCAACATCACTCCCCGCTAAACAAAATTCGTGTTTACCCGAATTATCATAAAAGGAACAAAATTAACTAAATAAGTATTTCAAATGGGGTGGTAGTACGAATATTAAAAGTAAGCTATATTTATCTAATAAAACTATACTCAAATTTAAACCAAATGTCAAAGGAAAAAAATATGCACACGTCTGATATTTTGTCAATTTTCGTCGTGATAAAGAAACGGAAAATTTGCAAAAAGATTACTCTTGAAAAAAATAGACATTATAACTTAAAAAATGTATACTAAATCTGTAAAAATTAGGGTATCAATCATAAAAACATACAAAATAAATATGATATTGTAAAAAGTTTAACAACTTTTAAATTAGTCAATATGTATGCATTATAAAGTCTATCATCTATCAAACGCTCATTAAATGATTAAATAAATAAAAACGTCATTCATAATCATCTCATCGATATTTAAGTAAGGTAACTGGTCAACTTTTCCTGAGGAAGTAGGAACCTTGGTTTCATAGTCATTTCAAGATTTATCAACGAAGATGTGTATATACATTGTGTAAGTAACGAAACAATGACTACTGAGCTGAAATGTCATTCGAGGACTTAAAGACCAACAGCAAAGTTATCGAATATTTTCCTTGTAGGTTTTAGCGTCCAAACATAAAGCATAAAAGTTGGTATATTTTACGGTTCAAGATGATTGTCAAATCATGTTGATATCTAAAATTTTGAATAGAAATGACAAAACAAATAGATAAGCAAAAAAATGATAAACAAATTTGATTTTTTTTAAATAGTCTCAGATAGGGGAATGGCAATGGCAATACATCATTAATCCTGAAATTGAACTAACATTCAGGCAAACGAAATTAACAAAAGTGGTATATACTCATCATAGATACCAGGATTGAAATTTTGTGTATACGCGCGTTTCGTCTATTAAAGACTCATCAGTTTCGCTCGAATTAAAAATAATAAAAAGACTAATAGAAATTAAAGAGCATTGAGGACCAAAAACTCCGAAAAGTGTGCCAAATACAGCTAAGTTAATCTATTCCTAAGGTAGAAAAGACCTAGTATTTCAAAAATTCAAAGTTTTGTAAACAGGTAATTTTTAGTTATAACCATATCAATAGAGTTGAAATTAAAACCAATACATATATATATATATATATATATATATAGTTGTCTTACCTATCATTCAGGTATACGATGCACAAGTTTTAATTTACTTACAAGTATGTTTATTACAGAAATAGTCCTAACTTTTATATCTATTTAACAACCAATGAATTCCAAAAGACATCACTGAACTTTTCAAAACGTAATGATTGACATTTTCAGCCTCTTGAATATATAGACATTTACCATGAAGATCAATATTTAAAGCCGTTTAATGTATACATATAACTAATGTTTCCATAAATATCACTGTCGATATTTTCAAACAGTTTATATAATAGAAACGTTTGAAGATCATTAAAGATACAATCTGTACCTAATTAGTCGATGTTTAAAACATAAAAATGTCAGCTGGCTAAACCCATCTGTACTTCTACGATAACATTAATGACTCACGACTGAGACGACACTGTACTGGGTAAAGTATGGTGTTATGACAAGATAGTGGTAATAGAATAAGAAAAAGTCGTTTTTATATAGATTAGACATGTGTTTTTCCCGTTCGAATTGGTTTACACTAGTAATTTTTGGGCCCTTTATAGCTTGCTGTTAGGTGTGAGCCAAAGCTCCGGGTTGAAGGCTGTACCTTGACCTATAATGTTTTACTTTTATAAATTGTTACTTGGATGGAGATTTTTCTCATTGACACTCATACCACATCTTCCTATATCTATTACATATTTTGTAGCTGGTACATCGAAATTAGAAGATGCGGTATGAGTGCCAATGAGACAACTCTCCATCCAAGCCACAATTTGTTCACAGTAAACCATTATAGGACAAGCTATTTATGCCCCAAATGACAAGTATAAAGAAAATTCAAACAGTACAACCACTTGTTTAATCTGTAAAAAAAAACCCGAGAAACATTTATGAACAACATCACTAAAGGACAACCACTGAACAACAGGTTCATGACTTAGGACAGGTGCAAAAAAGTATGTAGCGGGTCTAAATGATTCACTTTCGCATATCCTTAGAAAAATATATTTGTGTTCACTTGTCTCACTTGCAAACTAAAGGCAGATGCAAAAATGCATTTGATGAGATTTGAAAAAGAAAATTGTTAAAAAAAATAACGATTATGTTTCTGCCCTTATTATGAAAACAAAAATATATATATGCGATTCAATGGTAATGAGACGAAATGACAAACTGACAATTGACGCAATGTCTTACATATATTTTTGAATAGTGATGTTCCTTTGGCACAATCTTGCAGTTTATATTACACAACTGGTTTGCTATGCCCGTATCTATTATCGGTAAATAGTAAATGATGGGACTTCGTAACCACAAATTACTAAAAAATCTTTGCTAAAGATTCCATAGATACAAACAAAGATTTGGTTTGTAAGTCTGTAAGTGTAGAAAACGTATTTCAAGTTGGTTAGCACATATGTATGTATGTATGTATGTATGTAATTGGTAGGTTGGTGAATTATAATGTACTTATAAAGTCAGTATTTAACAGAATCACTGCATGTGTATAAGAAAGCGTAAGGATTGCATGTTTTGCAGCTGGTTATTTGCAGGCAAAATACGAAAACGCTTTAAAAATACAAAATGCAAAACTTCTTCATCAAATATATTTTCTATATGTAGTTTATATAAATATAGAAAGAATGAGATGTGGTGTATTTGTTTTAAAAGACCCACTTTGAATAAACATATGTTAATAATTATTTCTTGCTTGAAGTTTAAACACTGGAAATGCACGTTACAAACGAAACAACATAATTTTGATTAAATACTACAGAAAATTATCATATTTTCAACATTATAAAATAGATGAGTACTTTTGTGTCCTTATCATTACATGACTAAACGAATGGTAACTCAAGAATGGCTTAAACATGTTTTATTGCAACATACATATTAACATGGCTATTGATATTAATTAACATTATAATTCTTTATTTTTACTTGTCATTTAACTTCTTAGAAACTTTCCTGTTAAAGTCGTGTATGGTAAAATGGAGAATGAATACATTCCAGAATATGTCATAGTTTGTATACCATTATAAGAATTATCAAAAACATAATGTATTCACTCTCCGTTTTACCATACACGACCTTAGTTTTAAGCTCAAATGCTCATATTCTTTGGAGCCCAAATGTGCTTTCGTACTAAGGTGAAACTGCGCACACGTCCTTCGCAAGAATATTTTAAGGGTGTATTTGTCACCAATACGAAGTTTCAACACTAAATAACTATTCAATTGTTGTCCATTCGTTTGATGTGATTTATCATTTGATTTTGCCATTTGATTAGGGACTTTTCGTTTTGAATTTTCCTCGGAGTTCAGTATTTTTGCGATTTTTTGACTATGATATATTACACGTAACTGTAAATTTACCAACGTCATATAGAAAGATGTTCACATATGTTTTGAACGTTTTAAAAGAAAATTCGCAAAAATCAGAAATATTAATCGGGTTCACATAATGAAAACAATTATATTCATCTTGTGCACATTCAGTTGCATGAATACTGCAACGAATTATGCCTCATAGTTCACCTGAAATTATTTCAGATGTGAAGACCAATATTTGTTTTTAAACAGCTGCTGTACATTGTTACTTTATAAAGAGTCATGTTTGTCATTAGGATTTACTTCCATTTCCCTCTTATATGTTTTTTTTTTATTTGACAAAAGCGCTTAAAATTATTTCGTGTTCATTTGACACACGCATAATGGAAAACAATAGATTCTATTTATAGCAGAATAATGATATATGTATATGAATTTTTGTTTTACATGATTTTTTTAAACATTGTTATCATGATAAATCACTCTATAACGCAAATGTCCTGTCAAAAAGCGCAAACGTCCCGTACCGAAATATTTTATATCCGCACATGTTCAATTTTTTTTCATAACACCAGGAAGATTCCACCCCTAAGACCCATTGACTACATTCACTTGTTTACACGTCTCCACTTTAGGTAGTAGAAACTCAAAATGGAAGCCCGAACTATTGTTCAATGAATAACTGTATCAAGGATGTTAATAGCTTAAGTATTAAATGCGTACATCAAAAGTTGTCATACAGATAATAATATAATAATATTTCATTATACTATATACGTAACGTTTAAAACTGTAACGTGACTTTCGCAAAAAAATTTAGGCAGAATATACTAAATTATCGCCCTTCTCTGTAACCAACAGAAAAAACTATATGTACAAAAACAAAATATAAGATTGATATCGGAAGCTTTTATATAATGGTCTTGACAACTGTTTGATTACAGAATTACGGATGGGCGGAGGGACGACTTGGTGGCGAGAACGTTAAAATAAAATAACATGACTTACATGAATGCAGTAAGTCTCTGATTGAAAGTTTTCCAAGATTGAATGACCTTTCAATCTCAAAAGGAAAATATTAAATGCTTCTTGTTGTAGCAAAAACAAGAATTTGATGGTGAATCTGAATATTTCTGACTGCCAAATCTTGTACTTCGAACATATAGATGGTGTATCAACGAGACAGCAACCCAAAAGGACATACACACAAAATGCAATGTGTTAAACATGTTTTGAATCTTTTTATTTGACATTTGACCTATCAATTAATGAATTTTCAACAATGGTAATTGATAAATCGGACTGTTTTTCAGATTAAAACTAATAATTGCATGGTTTCTTTCATTTTACTTCAGTTAAGCTAGGATATATAGTTAATTAAGATCATATTAAAAAGTTTTTAATTCTACAGACTATTGTTTTATTATTTTTGTAAAATATATGTTGTTTAAATTATATTACAATCAACTGGCATAGCTTACATTTTCATTATTTTATTAGAAATGCTCGACAGGCATATAAACAATGAATAGCTTTAGGTTGTCAAATCAGAATGGTCGGATTTCAATAAAATCACAATGTTTTCCAATAAAGTTAACTAAATATGATATGAAAACTCATGATACAGTTTGAAATTTAGTTGTTTTACTCTAAGTTTTACTCTAAGTATTGGGTTCTATTAAACTAATCAAATATTAGAGTCTCACCACAATCAAACTTATGATACGATTTACAGGATAACAAGTTATACATTCGCAATGTATGCCCCAATTTATAAAAAAAAATGTGCAGAATTTATGCGCCAAGTAAAGAAATACGCAAGGCATTACAAAAGTTTTATCCTGTCATGTACTAGAGTAAAAATTTCACACAACATTTCATCGTATATAAGAGAATAACCTTCACCTGAAATAAACAAAGAAAATTTTCACCCCCTTTTTTGTTGTTAACAAAAAAAGTTAACAAACTTTATTAAACATGTCACCTCAAGTTTCCAAAATATTCTATAGAACAAAAAAAAGAATGGTGCTTTGGAACTTTGATTTGGAGGTGTAACAATTACATTCATGTTAATATTTTTAAACATCTTCATATATTTACAATGCTAATCTATGACATTTAAAACATTTAAGTAATAAAATACATCACCATTTCTTCTCGAAAAAAAGGGATGAGTAGTATACACGTGTTCAAAAGTCATAAATCGATAGAGAGAAAACACATCCGTGTTAAAGTTGCAGACTAAAACCGAGGGAAACACATCAATTGAAAGAGGAAAAAGGAACAACAGGAACACTGAAGTGCAACAAAAACAAACGCCAACATTCATAGAAACGAACTATTTGATAACAACTGCCATATTCCTGACTTGTAACAGTACATTTTATTAATAAGAACAAATGGTAGGTTGCACAGGGTTTAATAATTAGCCAAAGCTACCGCTTTATTACAATGTTTGAAAATATCGCTGAATTCTTTTCGCTTATGCATTCAAATTTCTATTTTAATGTGATCTATCCCACATTGAAAGCGTACAAAGGCACTTTTGTTTGATTGACATAATACTTTTCAGTACAATAATAATCTATGTGTTCATTTTCCCTTTTGGAGAGTTTTATGTGTTTTCTTTTAGCTATTCAGATATTCATAGGCTGAACCAGTGTAAAATTTAAAAAGGAAAAATTTCTCAATTGGTCAGGAGATATTAGCCCTGATGATCTATTTTCCTGGATGTCATTATTTGTTAATATAAAAACAAATGTGATTAAATTGCAAATGAGACGAATCTCAACCGGAAACCACATGCAATAGAAGTAAACACATATAGTTAAGCGAACAGTTTTCAGCAAAGAAAAAAAAATATCACATGTAAAATAGTAAATAATTAAAGTCCCCGGAATGATAAATGTAAAACAATCCAAACGAGAAAGCTAACGGTCTAGTTTTTATGCAATTCTTTAATTTACTTCCTTCTACAGAAGCAGCAACTTATTCACACTAATATGCCTTAAACTTATTAGATATATGTGCCTCGATATGTGTAAAACGATTATTGTTAAGTACATTAAACTCAAAATTACATTATGAATAGATATATATTTCCAACAAATCTGTAATTCTAATACTAAAATAATTTATTTTAGTATTACAAACCCAAATAAACCATTTAGAAATAAAAATTTAATTTATGTCGGTATATGGTTTCAGGCCATGGCAATATTTGGCGTGTAATTACCAACTCCCACGAAAAATGTCATGGGCCTGTTTTGACGTGTATTTTTTTGCGGGAAAAGTCTATGCCTCCCCAAATACATGCAACAAAATCTATAACTGACTATATCATAATCACATACAGTTTTGAGGAGACAACAATACTGGAAACCTCCATGAATTTAAACAATCCTAACTATCTCCTGACTACTGATTTACAAGCTGATGTTAATGAGAAACCAGCTAATTGTAAATATGTAAATCTTTTATATTGTAGGTTCTATCAAGTGTTCCACTAAACCCCTTTCTAAAGTTATTACTGCCATACTCACTGCAGTTAAAAAAGGACTTCAGAAATATTCCGAAACGGCATATTCGAGAAGGAGTGTTAATCAGATGTGGATACTGTAAAATTCAAAAGAGTTATTGGTGAATTTACAATCTCAATCATTAAAACATTGTACCAACATTAAAACCTTTGTTTCTTTATACCACTATTCCACATACTAAACTTAAAGCTCGACTGAAAGAACTCGTCACCTTTTGTTTCTTTAACAAGAAGGGCACTAGACGTTTAAATATATATATAGTTTTTGGCAGGAATTCAGTTACTTTGTAAAAAATCATACAGAGTCAAGCAATTAATACACCTAAGAGGATATCAATGCCATGCTGGACTTTTTAATTGACAACATATTTGTTGAATTTGGAGGTTTGGTCTTCCAACAGCCTATTAGAATCCCAATAGGTACCAATTGCGCTCATCTACTTGCAGATTTGTTTTTGTATTCCTCTGAAGCAGAATTTATCCAAGGGCTTGTACAGAAAGGAGAAAAGAAATTTAGCCCAGTCTTTTAATTTCACCTTTCGGTATATTGATGATGTACTGTCTCTTAATAGACATTTGCAGAAACTGTCATACACCTACGATTAGGATTACAATTTTTCTTACAGGTAACATTTAAATCTTGGGCTTCTCAAAGTGTAAATATAAACAGTCGATTTAAAACAATGTAACGAAAGTGATGTTTTTCTGTAGTTGAACAACGATTTTTTTTCCTAATATATTTGCATCAATGTGTAAACATTAATAATTGTATACGGTGTTATCCAGGCTGAAAATGCTCTAACTGTACAAAGTATGATAGAATGAATTATTGCTTGGATTTACAAGTACCTCGTACACTCTGTGTTTTTGTTTGATGTATTTCTAAATGTGTCCTTCTGATGAGTTAAGCCTTTTTGAACTAATTTTTATATTTCGTTTTTATGTTGTACTGTTTCATCACTCTCTCATGTTAGGGGAGTGTTGGGATTCCGCTAACATGTTTAACCCGCCACATTCTGTATGTATGTGCCTGTCCTAAGTCAGGAGCCGGTAATTCAGTGGTTGTCGTTTGTTATTGTGTTACATACTAGTATTTGTTTTTCGTTCATTTTTTTACATGAACAAGGCCGTTAGTTTTTCTCGCTTGAATTTTGTTTTACATTTGTCATTTCGGGGCCTTTTACAGCTGACTATTCGGTATGGGCTTTAATCATTATTGAAGGCCGAAAGGTGACCTCTAGTTGTTTCTTTGTCATTTTGGTCTCTATTGGAGGGTTGTCTCATTGGCAATCATACCACATCTTCTTTTTTATAAAACTATTTTAAAAATAAACTTAACATGAGACATACAAAAATATCGGAATTGTCGTTGCAGAAGCTAGATTGGGACAATTGCTGAAAAAAAATGTTGGCATGTTCATGATAAGACATAAAATATCTCTTTTATTTTGTTTTAAAGACATTGAGGACGGGTGTTTTTGAGCTATTTATTCTTCATGACATTTCACTTGCCGTTCGGTATATTTTCGAAATCTTTCATTTTTCACGAAGACTCGGGACAAAAAATTTTGTCTACGTTATTGGTACCAATAGAAAAAAACATTTTCGAAGAAAAAAAACCTAACAACATAAAAAAAAATAGTTATTAACGAACTTAATTATGTCGGAAATATAATTTAAACTATTCGCCTTACTCAGTTGAAATGTACGAATTATAGGTGTACTCAAATAGTTTAAACCTTATCATCTATATTTAATCAACATGAGCATTAACACCTGTTCCGAGACTGGCACAATTTTCATGGAAATGTAATATATAAAAAATGCAAAAGTGTAGCAGGCGTGAAGAAATTGTTAAAAAGATCACAATCTATGTAAGTCGGCAAAGCAACAGTTGTGGATACAAAGTTGCAATCGTGCATAACAAAAACGACACCAACATTACTATTTCAAATGTACTGCACTGTGGCGAGTGTAATAGTTATGCTATGTCACTTGCTCATCGCATTTCCCTAAAAGTTTCATAAGCACAGTTTTGTTAGAGTATCATCTGAACAATATTTTTGCTGGTTTTTGTATACTAACCATTACATAATATCAATAAGAACCCTGTTTCGCAGGGAAAGTCTATAGCTTCTTCTGATGATATATTTGTATATACAACTATCTACACCTTCAACGTTTTCAGTCTTTTTTCAAATATTCGGCTTAGAGCGGTTCTGATGGTCAATCTAGAAAAGCGCTTCGGACACATAAAAGTTTAAGGTGTTGCTTTAAATTTTTTTAAGCAGACACCAGATATAAATGGGTTTTGTTGGCTATATAAGTCCCCGAGGGTATCACCAGCCCAGTAGCCAGTACTTCGGTACTGGCATGAAAATACAGATTTTTTGTGTTATTAAAATTTGCTGTTACAAAATGATAGAAATTATTATAAATTAAGGAATGTATCTCCCTCATGCAAAGCCCTGATTTCTTTCACAGATTGGGCTATACTTTTTGGACCTTTTGGATTATATCTCTTTATCTTTTACATAAGCTTTGGATTTCAAATATTTTGGCCACGAGCACCACTGAAGAGACAGGTATTGTCGAAATGCGCATCTGGTGCAAGAAAATTGGTACCGTTAATTTTATTGTATATGTATTTTTTAAATTTTTTTTTTGTATATTGAAATGACCCCTTGTTTTTGTCACCTGAAATCGTAAGTCTACAGTGTAATCCTAGGTAAAGACCTAGTTTCCGCAAATGTCAGATTCAGTGATCACTTACATCTAATATATCCAAGTAAACTTGGAATGAAAGATACTACCGACACAGATAAATCTGCTTCATATACCTTTTTCTCGAAATGACTACTGATGGTAGGTTAAATACCAAAATTCTGACAAACGCGATGATTTTTATTTTCCTATAGTCACCATTTTCCATTTCTGGGTAGCAACATCCAGCATATGAAGTATATGTGTCTCAATTGATACGTTACTCTAGAGCTAGCTCAAAGTACATTGATTTTGTTGAACGAGGAATACCGCTTTCTCAAAAGTTGCTAAGACAGGGCTATGAATCAATCAAATTAAGGTCATCAATCAAGAAATTTTACGGTCGCCATCATGAGCTGCTTGGCATTATGACAAAAGTATGTCAGAAATCATATCTGATATTCTTCCTCAGTCATAATAATCTTCCATCATTACCGAACTGAACAAAGAAATAACACGACGGTTGTCGTATACGGTGCAGGAAATGCTTACTCTCCCGGTTTTTAGTGGAGTTCGTGTTGTTTCTTATTAATTATTTGTAACTGTTGGTGTAAATGTCTTTTGGTTTTATGAGTCTTTGTTTATTCCTTGGTTTTGATTGTTATTGTCTTTTAAACGACACCATCAGAATATCACAAAATATATGACTTCTGTTCTTGTTCGCCTATGCTAATCCATGTACAAATATAAAAAAAAGTTAACACCATCAATTAAAGCGGACTGTTAAAGCAAATGAGAGTTTTTAAAAACTTAAGAATGGTCTATTGTAGAAAAAAAAAATTCAGTCACTCCATTTTAAAACAGCATTAAACTAAAATAACATTTCAATTTTAACGTCTAACTATGATTAATTTAAAATTGTTTGACTAGCATCGAAAATTATTAAATTTGGTCTGTGTCCTATAATGCATAATGCCATATTACTTTTACTGTTAAGTCTGTTTTTATTGAAATCCATTAGACGTGGATGGGTACTTGTAAATCCCTTCATTGTGTTATTGTTCTATGATAATTATCGTATTATTTGTCTTTCATTTGTGCAAATGCCCTTTGTCTATATGCTTTTTGGTGTTTCTATGATAAAACGTGGCTCAGTACATATACGTCCCGTTATTGCTCTATTGTAAAACTCTTTTGTATTTTTGTCTTTTATTTTTGCTAATGTGCATTGTCTATATTCCTTTTATGTTTCTTTGAAAGGATATCTTAATGTATTAATATTTATAAAGCAGGTCGAAATCTGACTGTTTTATTCCAAATGTTGCAATGCCGTTTTAAGAATGAAATATGATAATTTAAACGTATAGAAATGATCTAAAACTTTAACATAACCTTTGGAATTTTTGGAATTCGGTTATTATACCAAAATAGAAAATGAATAGTTTGTGTACTCCATGAAACGAACAATTTTCTTAAATTATATTGCAATCAATCGACATAGATAATATTTTATGATTAACATCGTCATGATACCTTATTTCCTCCTATAGGAGATTGACAAAACACAACATGTATATATTATGTACAATTATAAAGTGTGAAAATAATTAAATTAGAAATGTCACTAAATATTTTAGATTGAAAATTATTTACAGTCTATAGTATATAAGAAAGATTAATCCTTCGTTAAGGACTTGCAAACAATAATCTGTTGTCAAAATTTCCTAGAGATCTTCCTGATTGCCAAGCAGAAATGCTATCTTTATTGATTTTGAAACCAATGTGTTCAATCACTAGTAAAAGTTAAATAGTAAACTATCTACTATAATAGTAAACTAACATGTAATCCATTAATGAATCATTTAGATGTAGTTAATTTTTGATAATATTTCAAAAATATTGGAAGCATCAAGGTTTATCGTCCCCAATTATGAATGGCCTTAGCCAAATCTGTGTTGTTGGAATTCGTTATACATTTGTCATGCAATAGATAACTAAAAGTGGGCTTGTCTCGTTCATTAATCGGACAATGATATTTGACATTACATCAGAAAGAATATTTTCCCTCAGATAAGTGCGCCCAGCTCATTGAGTATTTGACAAAATGACAGTGAGTTTATCAGTACGGAATGTATATAGCAGTGTTCTTTGTCGCCACTGTACACATACGTATAATGACTTTTTTTCTATTTCTTTACACATATAGTTTTATCAAGCTGATAATACACAAGATACAAATGAGGCACATGTGATGATGTTGTGACTTGGGAACACAGAGGTGTCGTTTGTGAAACCTGCGATCTGTGGTGGTATCATATTGACTGTCATAATGTACATAGTAATACATATGATCTCCATAAAGATAACATGATTAGTTGGAACTGTTTAATTTGTTAAAATCTACAGCACATGTATATTCGACTTACATAGTGAAAGTTAATATATTCCATGTGAAAAGCTATATCATTACTTGAATGATGAATGTGGCATGAAAACGCCAACAAACCTATTTAAACCGTTTGAGCAGTCTACACCAATACTTACAAATAAAACCAAGACACCGCTACAATTAGTTAAGATCAATTTTCAATCTATTTAAAGTAAACACCGTCTTGTTCAAAATATCATTGAAAGCACTAAACCGGATGTTGGTATTGGAACATAAACTTACCTCTATTCAACAACCAAAACCAAAAATATTGAAATCTTTCCCGAAGAGTACACACTGTACTATACATAAAGACAGACAAACTCCAGCAGGGTGGTGGTGTAATCATTGCAATTCATTAAGACTTTATAAGCGAAGAGGTTGAAAACTGACACATGATGATTATTCTGATTGGTATGGGCCAAAATTGAAATTAAGGGTAGCAGATCACTTTGTATATCATCCTTCTGCAACCAAAAACATCCAATGAACAAAGCCTACAGTGGCATATCAGCCGAAAGCTTCTCAAATCAAAATGCTACAACATCAATAGGAGGAGATTTGCATCTCCAAGGATGGGATTGGAAGAAACAAATTACTAAAACCAAAATCCAAAATATACATAATGGTTTTGGAAATACATTGGATGATACCGGCTTTGTACAATTAATTAAACATCAAACAAAGAAGAGATTATAATATATATTTTGATTATAAATTAACCGAACCAGATTCAACGAATCGAAATCATGCCGGGGATCTCAGATCATGACATTGTCTTTATGGTATTCAACATAACACAGTGAAAACAAACACCCAAGGAATGTGCAGATCTACAACAAGGCAAACTAGTGATTTTTCATTTCCTATCGTTAATTATTCATTTTTAAATGGTGACTTTCCCTTATTACACCAGGGTTTTCGATATCAGAAACTAGCAAAAACATTTACTAAATTTTATCATCGGTATAAGGAAATAATTCTTAAATATAACTCAACATCAGCCATCTTATACGTTCAGGTATTTCACATCCAATCTTTTATGGAAATATTCTTTACAAAGCACAAAAATGTCAGTATTCATCTCAAAAGCTTACAAAACCTTTAAACAGACTTATTAAGAAGGGATATAGTTACGATATTGTTGTCAGGTCATTAAAGATTGCATATTTTGGCTTTAATATTGATTCACTTATAGGGTCTTTGCATCGGAACTAAACACATTTAAAAAAAAAACAGGTGTTGGCATGACACAGGTTATGTTCTTCTCATATATTTTATGATAGTATGATACTAAACCCCTAACGGGAGGGATTGTGCTTGATATTCATATGATGCAGACATAATCTTTCAATCAGTTTATTTACCCTTCCGGAGCACCTGAGATCACCCCTAGTTTTTGGTGGGGTTCGTGTTGTTTATTCGTTAGTTTTCTATGTTGTGTCATGTGTACTATTGTTTTTCTGTTTGTCTTTTCCCTTTTTAGCCATGGCGTTGTCAGTTTGTTTTAGATTTATGAGTTTGACTGTCCCTTTGGTATCTTTCGTCCCTCTTTTATTTGAGGTCTGGAGATGGCATGTCAGTTAACTGCTAGTAGTCTGTTGTTACTTGTGTATTATTGTCATTTTATTTATTTTCTTTTGTTACATCTTCTGGCATCGGACTCGGACTTCTTTTGAACTGAATTTTAATATGCCTATTGTTATGCGTTTACTCTTCTACATTGGCTAGAGGTATAGGGGGAGGGTTGAGATCTCATAAACACGTTTAACCCCGCCGCAATTTTGCGCCTGTCCCAAGTCAGGAGCATCTGGCCTTTGTTAGTCTTATATGATTTTTAATTTTAGTTTCTTGTGTATAATTCGGAGTTTAGTATGACTTCCATTATTACTGTACTAGTATAAATATTTTTTAAGGGGCCAGGTGAAGGACACCTACGGGTGCTGGAGTTTCTCGCTACATTGAAGACCAATTGGTGGCCTTCGGCTGTTGTCTGCTCTATGGTCGGGATGTTGTCGCTTTGACACATTCCCCATTTCCTTTCTCAATTTTATTTAGGAAACAATTAAAAAAAAAGTAGTAAACAACCTACAACATACTACACAGGAAAAGGTTAATTCAAGTACTGTTGATGAACTTTTGCTAGAATTCAAAACAAATATAAGTGAATTAGTCAGTCATCATATTCCACACAAAAAAATAATTGTAAAAACTAAAACCCCATGGATTACAGATGAAGCATGAAAATAAATGAAAACGAGAGACAGCCTATATAAAGACAAAAAAGCTTGAAATTACAGCATTAGAAACAAATATAATCAAATTAAATTTCAGGTACAAAAACATATTGGCAGGACTTTGAAGAAATTGTTACACCAAATCCGGATGAAAAAAACCTTTTCCAATATAAAAAGAAAAAAAACCTAACTAAGTGGAATAACATCACTAAGTTTAAAATTGAATGTGAAACTGATATAACAGACACGAAACAGAAATCCGATGCCCTCAACAGGCTTATTCAATTAGGTTTTTCTGTAGAACCTAACATAATCACTGCTATTGAATTTGAAAACAATAATTAAATGCAACAGAAAAATAGCGTACTGTTGTTCGGTGTGAGCTAAGGCTCCGTGTTGAAGGCCGTACTTTAACCTATAATGGTTTACTTTTTAAATTGTTATTTGTATGGAGAGTTGTCTCATTGGCACTCACACCACATCTTCCTATATCTATCTACCATGCAAAACATAAACATAACCATCCAAAAACTTCTAAATCTATACTCGTCAAAGACATGTGGACCAGATTAACTAATGCCACGCCTCTTCAGATAGTAAGCGCATGAAATATCACAAAACTATGCATTATATACCAGAAATCATTATAGACACTAGCGAAAATCCCATTTTCAAGAAATGGTCCAAATATAATCCAGAGAATTATAGACATATGTTGCGAAATTATGGAACATGTTGTGGTTAGCGCAATTATGACACGCGCAGACAACCGTAACCACCTGTATCCTCTACAACACCATGAACATGGCTTTCGAAAAATCAAATCCTGTGAAACTCGGCCTTTGGAACTTATCGAAGATGCCACTATAAATATGGAAAACTGAAAGCAAACAGATGAACTTATTATGAACTTTGACGAAGTTTTGATAGAGTCAGTCATAATTTATTAACACAAAAGCTAGATTACTCTGGAATAACGGGGAAACAAATGCATGTATAGAGGGCGTTTTTAACCGATACCAGACAATCTCAACATGTTATATATACATTATAACATATTAAACTTACTTAAATTATATTCGTAAGAACTAGAGTTAAACTGTCATCATACGTTTAAATTGATTCAGAAGAAGACGTATGCTACGTACTGCAGAACTCGCTTTCATTTTATCAAAATCTCACTGAAGTGGTCGCACTTATCTGCGAGAAAAAAGTCAGTAAACTGTTTTTGCGCCTAACCATTTGATAGAAATTTGATTGTTTACCAGGTGTGTTTAAAACATTTTTTACTTAACTAGAGATATTGTTTTCTTTATTTGTTTTGGTGATATCAGCACCTTACTTTCTTTACAAAATATTTCCTATTTTATAAAAGGCATTTCCCCCTTGATTTGATATAAAATTGGAACAAAAGGACCTAAAAAAGGACCACCCATTTCAAACACAACAGATTAAGTACATATGTTTTAATGCTATTTAAATATCTTTGTTGCAGTTGTAAACTCCTCACAGTTTTCAATCTGTAATTTGTAAGAATAAATATATTTGATTTTAAAATTGAGAATGGAAATGGGGAATGTGCCAAAGAGACAACAACCATCTACCAGGTACATGTTTTAGTTGAAAGCCTTTTAATTTCTTGCAGATTTTTAATCTTTAATGCAACGTTATATCATGCTCGGAAAGAAGAAATTCAAATTCATTTTTTTTTTCAAATTAAAGGGCCCGTTCTTCGATTTTAAAAATTAATACGATTATTCATACCTTCTACCAAATCTTTCTAACTGCCTTCTCTCTGATTGTGTTAATCAAATACAGTACATTATAACGTACATGATAGTCATTATCTAAAGCGTACATCATAAAAGTCCAGCTCTTGTATAAAGAGAGATAACTCTGATTGTTATAATTAACATTTATTTTACCTGGTAGATTATCATTATAAGTGAGAACAATAATGTTGTTTTCTTTCTCCAAAGTTAAGCTTTAAACTGTAAACAATAAACACGTGTTGTCTTTATTATCAATTTTCACATCAACAGTTATTTTACATTTGGGAATTGCTTATCATATGAGATAGCCAAGTTATCTTATTTTTTAGTAGCAACAAACAAAAGAACAATGTCAATTGAAAATGCTTTAATAACTATTTGATACTATATCTGCGCTTGAATTTTTACTTGATAACATTTTTGTTCCCTTTGGAGATTCTGTATATCGTCAAGTTATTGGAATTTCAATGGCGACTAACTGTGCACCACTTATTGTGGACCTGGTTTTGTGTTGTTATCAGTTACAATTTATGACTAAAATCAGCAAAGATTATCAAAACAACATTTGATACAACAATTTAACAATACATTTAGATATTTGGATGATATATTGGCTCTCAATAATGATAAAAGAGATGATGTTTCCTTTCCTTTCGGTAATTATCCATTTTTAGATAGTGACGTTCCCTGGTCACCATTTTATGGTGTTTATAAATCTCAACTTGTACGATTCGCCAGACTGATCAAGAAGGGATATAATTACGATACTGTTGTCAGGTCATTAAAGATCGCATATTTTTGGCTTTAATATTTATTCACTCTTTCTAAATTATTAACATCTATTTTATCATCAATCAATGACGGGCTTCAAAGTTATTGTGAAACTGCCCATTCTAGAGGTGGCGTGAATTAGATGTGGATTCTAAAAAAATACAAAGTTCTTATAGAGTACATACAATCTAACTCTCTTTCATCTTGTAATAGTATCAAAACATTTGACTTCTCTGCACTTTATACAAGTATTCCACATTCCAAACTAAATTGAAAGAGTTGGTATTGCTTTGATTCATAAAAAAGAATGGCCAACGAAGATACAACTATCTTGTCTTAGGAAGGTTTAAATCCTACTTTCTAAAGGATCACTCTGATTAAAACAAAAAATTCTCTGAAACCGACATTATCAAGATGCTTGATTTCTTGATTGACAACATATTAGTTACGTTCGGAGGACGTGTTTTTCAACAAGCTATCGGCATACCAATGGGAACGAATTGTGCCCCTCTTTTTGCCGACTTGTTTCTTTATTATTATGAGGCTGACTTCATACAGGAACTTCTTAGGAAGAAAGATAAGAAGTTAGCAATATCCTTTAACTCTACTTTCCGCTATATAGATGATGTTCTTCACTAAATAATTCAAACTTTGGTGACTATGTCGAATGCATCTATCCCATTAAACTAGAGATACAACAGATACAGTTAAGTCGGCCTCATATCTTGACTTACATCTAGAAATTGACAATGAGGGTCGATTGAAAACAAAACTTTACGACAAAAGAGATGATTTCAGCTTTCCAATTGTGAACTTTCCATTTCTAAGTAACAACATTCCAGCAGCACCTGCATAAGGTGTATATATCTCCCAATTGATACGATATTCCTGTGCTTGCTTTTCCTATCATGATTTTCTCGATAGAGGGTTGGTGCTCACAAGGAAGCTATTAAATCAAATGTTCCAAATGGTGAAGTTGAAATTATCTCTTCGTAAATTTTACGGACGCCATCACGAGTTGGTTGACCGTTATGGAATAACCGTTTCACAAATGATGTCGGATATGTTTCTTCCGTCGTAACAACAATCCCCTTCCCTTTTATGAATCTGACCTACCGAATTAGACTATTTACCGGATTTGCTATAACATAAGAAACACGACAGGTGCCACATGTGGAGCAGGATCTGCTTACCCTTCTGGAGCACTTGCGATCACCCCTAGTTTTTGGTGGGGTTCGTGTTGTTTATTCTTTAGTTTTCTATGTTGTGTCACGTGTACTATTGTTTGTCTCTTTGTCCTTTTCATTTTTAACCATGGCGTTGTCAGTTTATTTTCGATTTATGAGTTTGACTGTCCCTCTGGTATCTTTCGTCCCTCTTTCACTAGATCTAGTATGCTTGGACCAATTTAATATATTTAACACTTTTGTTGGTATTAGTGAAACTACGCTTATTTTTTTATTTGTAAATTTTTATTGTTAGTCACTCTAGAGTTATGGCTCTTTAATTATTCTTTTTCTAATCAGAATCTATTTTCATATGAATGTCTCCCTACACAGTCATTTTTCTTACTTGTTATTAAATGTTCCCGATCTTTCTCGCGACAATTATAAAGCACGATGCAAAGGTATCATATGCTATTTGCGTATTTGAATGTATCGTATATCATTGAGGTGTGTAACACAGAATACTTACATTCTGACAAAAGTTTGTAGATAATTGGTAGTAATAGTTATTCAAAGTGTTGGTGTATATGTAAATATAGTAAGATGATCACTCAGAAACATGTGCATCTTTGTCCCTTCTTCTTAATTATCAACATAAATTTGACTTAACATTCTATGAGAAGCCTGAAACAGTGAAGTCAAAACTATTCATTGATCTGGTAGCGGAGCTAATCTTGAATACTCGAATTGTAATTCTGTCCGTAATTGAAATACGCGACTGCGAACATTTACACTTAATTATTTTACTGCCAGGATGTAGAAGCAAAGGAAAAAGATTTTGTTTCTGATCTCCAGTCAAACCTTTATTTTTGAACAATAGAATGTATTTAAGAATAGATGATGATAATGTACATTAACAATGTGCCACCATATACAATTTCGGGATGAACTAGTTGGCTAGGCGTCGGAATGGTCAATTCAATTGTGTCTGTTTTTATGTATCCTTGGCTTTCAAATACTTGGCTTTGAGCGTTCGCCTGATGAAGGTTTATCCAGAAAAGTGCTTCGGACACATAAAATTAATATAACACGTTGTTTTCATTTTTTGCAGCACTAGGTCGGTACCTCTGCATATTTGACCTAAGATGTATTTGTCTATCTTATTAGGTTATTTTTTTTTATTGTAGCTCTTCAATTGTTTCGGTTCTAATAAATCCTTTGCTTTCAAATATTTGACTTTAAACGTTCCTGATGAAGGTAAATCCAGAAAAGCACTTCGAACGCATGTAATTTTATATACTAGTAACGTGTTGTTTTCATTTTTCATTGAACATTTCGTTGAAATAATATTGGAAGTTCCTTTCTAACTGACGAAGGCGGAAAACTTAAAACTGAAGATTGCTATCTAAATCAAAGTCCTTTTGACCATGAACTCGGGAACGGGTCTTAAAACCATCATCAAGCTGGTATGTACTGATAATGATGCATCCTTATGGAAAATATCATTGATCTTACACAAGTAGTTCTTATCAAACAGACTTGAGCAGAAAACTTGACAGTGAAAACTGCAGATTAATTGAAAGGCACTGGACCATGACCTAGGGACAGGGACTTGAAATAGTCATCAAAACAATATGAACTGATATATGATACTATTACTATAACATGAAGTCAACTCGATAATTAATAAGAAGGCGTCTAGACTATAAAACACACGAAACGAAACTGCATATTCTCGAGCCCTTGTCCTGTAAATTGTTTATTTTATTTTAAACCGGTGAACATGAATTTGAAACTAGAGCCCAGTTGATAATTCTTTTTTAAAAAGTAGGAGAAAGTGCCTCAAAATAGTCATCAAGTTGATATGTCTTGATAGTACAAACATCATTTATCAATCACAAGTAGTTCTCATCAAACAAACTGAAGCAAAAAACTTAACAACTGTTTACCCAATGACGACGACGTTGTCTTCGGCGGAATGGTAATATAGATGTCTCAACTACAACAAATTTCGTTTTTGGTGGGGTAAGTGATCCTTAGTCTTTAGTTTTCTATGTTGTTTTCTGTGTACTATTATTTTGTCTGTTTGTCTTTTTCTTTTTCTAGCCAGGACTTTCTCAGTTTATTTTCGATCTATGCGTTTGATTGTCCCTATGGTGTCATTCGCCCCTCTTTTACATTCAAAATACATTGTAAAACATTTTCATAAATTCTGTGTTCATCAAACTAACTTGGAAAACGTTAAATCATTTTTTAAATGCTAAATTCACTAGCTTGTCAATGACAATCAGCCTCTTGGTAGAAAATCCAAAAGTATAACAAAAGAAATAGTAATCACAAGGACTGCCACTCCTACACAACCAATATAAAATGACGACCTCCTAGGGTCTGAAGCACTGGTTCTCCGTCTGACAGCGGATGATAAATAATATTTGTTAAGAATAAGAGTATTGGTGTCAACAGTGCTTGCATGTGTCGAGTTAGGTTCACTTGTTGGTGAATCACAGTTACATAAACATGGTTCGCTTGTTGAAAGTTCTGCTTCTTCGTCTGATGTACTCTGTTGTATGTTGGTGGTTTGGGTGCTCGATGTCATAGATGTAGTACTTTCTGCAAAATATGACCGTATATTAAAAAAAAGTTGAACCAAAACGTTTTATGTAAAACAAAATGTTTTAAATTATCAATACATCACAGCATGGGTGATAGTGAACTAAACGCTATAATTAATTGTTATTTAAGTAATTGTGAAGATGTATAAAAAAGAAGATGTGGTATGATTGCCAATGAGACAACTATCCACAAAAGACCAAAATGATACAGTGGCTATCGTTTGTTGCTGTGATATATATTTGTTTTTCTTTCAGTATTTTGCAAGTAATTATTTATAAATAAAAATAACTGTTCGGCAGCAAAGTTATATACCTAACTAGAGTTGATATGTAACTCTATAGTAAATACGTTAACATGACATAGGATTACTGGATCCAAGGATGGTAGTAATAGCTACTTCAAATATTGCGATACCATTGAATGGTGAAGCTATTGAAATTTGAACGTTTAACTTTTAGTTATTAACCTTTCATAATAATTGTGAATGTGTGATTAAATCTGTAAATAAACATTTATGCAAATTAAGATAAAACTTGATTTAGATTTGTAATTACAATTGAGTAACTCTTTCATCGTACTGTTGTAATTTCTGATGTTCAAAACACAATTCACTTAAAATGCCAAAACTATATAAAATTTCGTAACTCAATAGACCACTTCCTTATAGAAATAACTGATGGGGAAGTCATTTAGATATAAGACATTCCTGCACTATCAAGGAAATTGATAATAATTTTCTTACATATTTTTTTTCATACTTTTAGAGTATAAGAATGCCTTCCGAAGTATTGTTTTGCGGCATATTGTACCAAAAAATAAATAACACAAAAAACGAACTCCAAGGAAAACTTTGATCTTATCAAAAGTCAAAATCAAAAGCTCAAACACATCAAACAAATGGTGATAGTGAACTATGGAAAACAACTGTCATATTCCTGACTTGCTAAATATAAGTTAAACATGTCAAATATATGGGAAAAGCAGCCAATATTGTGTCATAATATTACACACTACAAACAACAAGCAAATACGTCAACAATGACATACAAAAAAAACTATATACTTAGTTATCAAAGGTATCAGAATTATAATTTAATACACCAGACACGCATTCGTCTACACAAGACTCATCAGAGACAATCAAATCAAAATAGTTATAAAGTCAAGCAAGTACAAAGTTGAAGAGCATTGAGGACCAAAAATTCCAAAAAAGTTGTCCCAAATACGGCTAAGGTAATCAATCTGTTGTAATCGAAGATTTATAGAAATGACCATATAATTTATATTCATGTCATCACCGAAGTGCGGACTACTGGGCTGGTGATACCCTCGAGGACGAAACGTCCACCAGCAGTGGTATCAACCTAGTGGTGTAAATAGTTATCAAAGGTACCAGGATTATAATTTAATACGCCAGACGCGCGTTTCGTCTACATACGACTCATCAGTGACGCTCAGATTAAAATAATTATAAAGCCAAACAAGTACAACGTTGAAGAGCATTGATGACCCAAAATTCCAAAAAAAGGTTGTGCCAAATACGGCTAAGGTAATCAATCTGTGTCTGGGATCAGAAAATCTTAGTTTTTCGAAATGTTCAACCAAAGGTCACCAGCAAGCACGAAAGACAAGAAACACAATTTTACCATGGCACAACAAAATACTTTACAATTTGCATCGGACCTCGCAATTTGATTAGCTAGCATGATTTTGGTTAATGCATATCAACAAAGCTTTTCAACGGCATAAGTCTGTAAGAGACGAGATTAAAAAAAATCATCAGATTCCTTGAAATGTATTTTGTATTTATTCATGGTTCATATATCACATCAAAATGTAAAATGTTCGTGTGTGCATGTAAAGTTAATTTCGTTGCTGAGTTCTTTCATTATACTATGTTGCTTTGTATCTTTTTAAAGATGACTATTACAATTAACCTTATAGAGATCAATGTTATTGTTTCCTTAAATAATAGAAAAAAATTCAAGTAAATTTCAAACCTGATTTATGAAGCTGGTATAAAACATTCTAAATATATCTTCTTTTACCTTGATATACTGCATCAAGTTGGCATATAACACCTCTTAATGCAGTACAGTAATTGTCATGCCATCCACCCCAAGCCAAGGTCACACACTGTTCTAAGGCATTGTCTGGGTTACCTAGAGATGGTAAAAACAATTTTACATGTGTAATCATGTCTACCTAATTCCATCTGGCTTTCAAACACAAAATAATAATCATTTGATTCATTTTGGCCAAAAACTTATATTAGTTAAGAGAGAATTTATGGAATAGGACAAATACAGTTATTAGAAAACTGAATCAAGGTTGGGTATGCCCATGTGTGTGTCTGCTCGTTTTTACCCCATGTTTGTTAAAGCTAAGAATGTCCCATAAATATATAGTGTGCATGAATTGTTTCTTAAATAACTGCTAGAACAAAAAAAATAATTCTTTGAATTCATAACCTACACATTTATGCAATTGTTAGTCATATTTTTTCTAGTAAAGCTACCATCATATCGACATTTGACATTTCGTAACTAGGGAGCCACAATTGCTGAAATCAGTAAATGCAATAATAATGCAAAAGAATAGGAAACAAAACAACACCTACCTCAAAACTACGTTTTGATGCAATATGATCTGAGTTTTGATGGTTCACGTAACGGAAATCCTTTAGCTTAATCGTTTTCATGTGTATGACGTCATATTTTAAAATTACGTTAACGCGCTAAAAGCATTATTAGAATTTTGTTTTAGTTTGATTTTGGTTTTTTTCCTAGCTCTTATGTATTAATTCTTTTTGTTTATGCATCAGAATAAGGGTAAGGGTTCGTTGTTTTTTCAATTGCAATTTTGAACACAGCGAAATTGGCGTAGCGTTTGCACATGCATGTGGATTTACGTAGGAGTAAATTATAACAGCCATTATTATGAATATCTCAGAGTTGGCGCTTAGTAAGATTTATCGAGAATTTTATCACGATTTTGTTTACAAAGCGAAAGAATCACCACAGATAAGATTTTATCACTTGCTATAGGCTCTTCTGTAAATGTAGACAATGTAATGTCCTATAGGAACTCCCTTTACGTCTAAAATTGTGCAACTATTACTTAATAGTGCTTGCAAGAATAATAACTTTCACTTCATTTGAAACCAAAATATATATATTTCCCATTTGAGGACTGTTATACATTTAACATCGGTAAAATATTGTAGTCTTTATTTACCATTTATCCAATCAGTAAATGTTGCTGAAGAACCATCTTCCCATGTCCATTTATTGTTTCCATCATAGTCTGTCAAACCTATCCAGAACCAACCAACTCTACCAAAACATAGATAAACATATATATATGGATGGATTACAAGATGTTACAAAATGAAATTTCATTATTAATTTAATACCAGAAAAATAACAGAAAACAATAAACTTGCGGAAAAGATTGTATACCACATCATATCTGGATTTCGACAATTAATGTCTCTTCAGTAATTTTAGGCATCGAAACGGTGTTTGGAAGTCCATCTAATTTACTTCAATTTAAGATCGATTTGTATACTCAATTTCGTCATATTTTATACGAAAATATATCAATACATATACATCAAAAAAGCATAACTATCATGGCGCTGGTAATTGTCATTATATAAAGTATTATGAACACACGTTTCACTCACATCGATTCAAATAGCTCTATGACAGTATTTTCTTCTGCTGTCTTCGGCATCACTAAAGTTGAATTGAAATGTTCATCTCGACACAATTCCTTGCCTTCCTGGTATATAACACCTGAACTTTGATGTAGAATTACTTTATAACAACGTGTTCCCTCCAGCTGCCAGCTTGAATTATCACAATACATCGTAGCTGTTAAAATATTTATAAAAGCCATAAACATTAATTTATAAAAGAAACGTTTAAACTTACATAGTAATAGACTACCGTACCTTGACCTATGATGGTTATGACTTTGATGGAGAAATGTCTCATTGGCACTCATACCACATTTTATGATATCTATCTATAAATAATTTTATTTTGGATGTAACGCGTCTTCTGATTGGTTGACGTTATTTTGTTATGAGCCCATAGACATAATTTAGTCATGTGACCGTGACGTCATCAACGTTTTTCATGGTTTTCTACGGTTTGAAATGGAATTTAGAATTAAATTATAAGAAATGACTGTAATATTTTTTCTGTCTATTCGAAATAACATAAAAAATGAGATGCACACTGTTAAATAACCCGCTACGCGCGTTATTCAGTGTGCACCAAATTTTTTATGTTGTTTCTTTATAGACAGAAAAAATATTACAGTCATTCCTTAAATGTCTGTATCATTTGGTCTCTTTTGAAGAGTAATATCATTGGTTATCATACCATATCGACTTTTTATATCTTATATTTTTAGTATTTAATCTTACAAAATAAAAAGGATCTACAAGTGTTCTGACTAATGATAAGAATAACATTGTTAGTAGATAGATATAGGAAGATGTGGTATGAGTGCCAATGAGACAACTCTCCATCCTAGTCACAATTATAAAAGTTAACCATTATAGGTCAAGGTACGGTTTTAAACACGGAGCCTAGGCTCATGTTTTATGCATGTTTTGTCCAAAAAAAAAAAGAGTCTGTTGTTATTTATGTATTATTGTCATTTTGTTTATTTTCTTTGGTTACATCTTCTGACATCAGACTCGGATTTCTCTTGAACTGAATTTTAATGTGCGTATTGTTATGCGTTTACTTTACTACATTGGTTAGAGGTATAGGGGGAGGGTTGAGATCTCACAAACATGTTTAACCCCGCCGCATTTTTGCGCCTGTCCCAAGTCAGGAGCCTCTGGCCTTTGTTAGTCTTGTATTATTTTAATTTTAGTTTCTTGTGTACAATTTGGAAATTAGTATGGCGTTCATTATCACTGGACTAGTATATATTTGTTTAGGGGCCAGCTAAAGGACGCCTCCGGGTGCGGGAATTTCTCGCTACATTGAAGACCTGTTGGTGACCCTCTGCTGTTGTTTTTTATTTGGTCGGGTTGTTGTCTCTTTGACACATTCCCCATTTCCATTCTCAATTTTATTTAGTTAAGCCTGGTGGTATTAGATAACATTATTTTTTTTATCAACAATAGTTAAATGCATCATTTCATTAACTATTCATGCATTAAAAGTGTACCTCTACACCATCGTTTGTGGATGTTAACACTACGATGAAATTCTATGTGGTACTTTTCTTTTCATTATTCAAATTCAATAATACCATCATAACACATCGTCTGGTTGATGAATGGGATTCTTTAGCGCTTATCTGGATATTGCCTTCCCCAGAAACCGTCAAACCCTATCTTTGATTGCCTTCCCCAGAAACCGTCAAACCTTATCTTTGATTGCCTTCCCCAGAAACCGTCAAACCCTATCTTTGATTGCCTTCCCCAGAAACCGTCAAACCCTATCTTTGATTGCCTTCCCCAGAAACCGTCAAACCCTATCTTTGATTGCCTTCCCCAGAAACCGTCAAACCCTATCTTTGATTGCCTTCCCCAGAAACCGTCAAACCCTATCTTTGTTCACCAGAAACCGTCAAACCCTATCTTTGTTCACCAGAAACCGTCAAACCCTATCTTTGAAAGCATATAATCTGGATATTGCCTTCCCCAGAAACCGTCAAACCCTATCTTTGAAAGCATACAATGTGGATATTGCCTTCACCAGACACCGTCAAACCGCCTATCTTTGAAAGCAAATAATGTGGATATTGCCTTCACCAGACACCGTCAAACCGCCTATCTTTGAAAGCATATAATGTGGATATTGCCTTCACCAGACACCGTCAAACCGCCTATCTTTGAAAGCATATAATGTGGATATTGCCTTCACCAGACACCGTCAAACCCTATCTTTGAAAGCATATAATGTGGATATTGCCTTCACCAGACACCGTCAAACCCTATCTTTGAAAGCATATAATGTGGATATTGCCTTCACCAGACACCGTCAAACCGCCTATCTTTGAAAGCATATAATGTGGATATTGCCTTCACCAGACACCGTCAAACCCTATCTTTGAAAGCATATAATGTGGATATTGCCTTCACCAGACACCGTCAAACCCTATCTTTGAAAGCATATAATGTGGATATTGCCTTCACCAGACACCGTCAAACCGCCTATCTTTGAAAGCATATAATGTGGATATTGCCTTCACCAGACACCGTCAAACCCTATCTTTGAAAGCATATAATGTGGATATTGCCTTCACCAGACACCGTCAAACCGCCTATCTTTGAAAGCATATAATGTGGATATTGCCTTCACCAGACACCGTCAAACCCTATCTTTACCCTATCTTTGAAAGCATATAATGTATCAATAAGCCTTCCCCAGACACCGTCAAACCCTATCTTTGATTGCCTTCACCAGACACCGTCAAACCCTATCTTTGAAAGGCCTTCCCCAGACACCGTCAAACCCTATCTTTGAAAGCATATAATGTATCAATAAGTAGAAACGCTCAATTTTGCTACGGTAAACTTTCTCTGAGGGAAATTGAACCTTACTTTTTTAGTTGTTTTTTAATATATCGAAGGGACATTCTAAATAATATTTTATAAATCATGTAGAAAATGAAAATGACACTTTACAAAATTCGTGCTTTTATTAATTAACCTGTATAAGAAATCATCATACGTAAACCTTAGAACCGCGATCAGACACAGTAATGCGTAATGAACCTAGTGTTTGAAAATAGAAATATTCTTGAGAAATGTGGGGCGTCTACAATGCTTCTGTGGATTTGTTTCCCTCAGTTACTCTCAAAACTCCAAAATTGGAAAGCAAAAGGATCTGCGTTACCTCCGTTTTTAATCGGAGCTTAATAAATAATTGCAGAAGTGTAAAAGAGGTGTTTCGTTTTATATTTTTCAGTTTATTAAGTGTCGATCAATAATAGCCATGAAAAGACAGGTTGTATCATTTTTGTCTTACAAATCTTATTGAAAACCCTTATTTTAGAATTAATTGGTTATAAGCTCAAATGAAATCATATTTTGTATTATCATATATTTAGACTTAATAACATATGGTTTTTACTGTATGATAACAACATTAAATAATCGTAAATTCCATATTTTTCGAATTGGTGCGTAGCGGGGTGATATGAAAATGTCTTTCCGTAACGTTATCGCATGGCATTCCGGTGATACTCTGCAAATTCCGGAAAATACACCTCAATGCTACGTTTTCAGTGAAAAAACATTACAAAGTAGTGTACAAAACAATTATTTGGATACTGAAAAGTATATTGTGTAAAATAATAAAAAACAAAAAAACAAAAACAAAAATTAAATAAATGCATTTTTAAAAGTTTCAAACATAATTTAGAAAGTTGACTTTTCCAAACAGTGTTCATTATGTATATTGTTGAAATTATTTTTTTTTGTGTATTCGTCCAATTTAAAATATGTTTTTTCTTTGTTGACGCATATGATAGAAAGATTTCATATCGAGTGTACTAAATCTGGGGTCCGACGTCCGTGAACTTTTCAATCTTTGAACTTCTATTTTTAAACCACGTAAAAGGATTAATATATGAATCTGTTATTTTTCTCCATTGTTGAAGCATATGATAAAAAGATCATAGCATGTCATTTTTCATATCGCATGTATTATCAATCCTCGGTCAATATCAGCCATCGAGCCATGCGGCTCTTGGGCTGATATTGAACCTAAGGCTGATAATACATGCGATATGAAAAATGCCATGTAATAATCTGATAGTATTATGTTTAGAAATGTATCTAAAAAATATTTTTTTATAGATATTTATATCTAAAGATTATTTATGAAGTGTCCGTAACTAAGGAAATGATTCTATTTCTAGTCCAAAATGTTGAATATTGTTTTCTTTTCTTTTTTTTTTTAATTTCATGGTTTCCTTCCTCCTATTTCAATCCGTACATATACAAGCATGCAAAATTGTTAAACATCTGTAATACCTTAATGGAAAGCACTAAAAAAGCAATTCAATGAACACAAGTATATTCGAAGGTAAGTTGTGCTTTACAGTCAAAAGATAATGTTAAAGAATCATATTTTCAGGAAATTCTGTATAAACCAAAAAAGTATCATTTTTATAGAATTGATGGGGAAAGTAGTCAGTGCGTATTGTATTGGATCATCATCATTTCTTTATATTTAAGACAACAGCGAAAGTGTACGGATTTCCTCTTCAGAAACATATTCTACTACATTCTCTCCTTTAAATAAAAAGCAACTACTTAGTTTAGATATGTGTAGGGTTTTATTTCAGTTGTGAAATGAAATAATGCTCCATTCAATATCAACATGTATGTTAGTTGACATTTGAAATTAGATTTATATAAATCTATTATATTACAATCGAACAGCATTATGTTCTTAAAAAATGTAAATATTGATATCAAATACACTTTAATGTGTTACTAATGTCAAAAGTAAAATCACAAAAATACTGAACTCAGAGGAAAATCAATTCGGAAAGTCCATAATCACATGGCAAAATTAAATAACAATACACATCAAAAACGAATGGACAAGAACTGTCATATTCCTGACTTGGTACAGGCATTTTCAAATGTAGAAAATGGTGGGTTAAACCTGGTTTTATAGCGCTAACCCTCTCACTTAGATGACAGTCTCATCAAATTCCGTTATATTTACAATGATGCGTTAACTAAACAAACACATTAAATAAAATAGTCAAAATATGGGTACAACAGTCATCATCGTGTAATAGTTTTATAAGGAACAATTTAACAGAACACAAAAACATCTATAAAACACATTCATTGATTTGCGTAAAGTTGTCTATTTTGAGAATATCAAAAACAATAGATCTGTGAAGTGTCGGTAACTCAAATAATTTACTTTTAATTACTGTTAACATGAGAAATTCATTTTATTTTGTGATTTAATTTCCAAGGCACTATTTGTCAACTTCAAGTTTTTGTGAACTACACGTATTTCATCTTTCAATTCAATTTTCTATTCTTACAATAATTCTATTTTTTACTTTTTACTCAAGGATGGTAGTATACTTCTGCAGGATTCAAACATATTTTTTGTTTGTTTTTTGTTTGTTAGTATTTTGTTAATTGATTGTATTTTAATTATCTTTGTGCCGTACACTTGTGATATTTTATTAAAGACACACATTTCCAAAGGTTAAATAGAGAAAGTTACGTACCCAGCGATTACCCAACCAGATCAATAGAGAATATAAAACTTTTTTTTTCAGTAATCAAACTTAAAACATTAATTATTCAGGATCACTTGTTTTCTATTGTTCTGACATTTATTATTGTTCAGCTAGCAACCTTGCTGTTTCTTCTTTGTGTTTTATCCGTTTGTATATTAAAAATCGTTTTTGGTATACAAAAATAAAATAAAAATATTCAAACTAGTATTCAATATTATTTACCATGATTAAAAATTATTGATTATATCTGATACTTTCTAGCAAGTTTAGTATATTCATGCTTTTTTGATAAATGTGAGATTAAATATATGGAAAAAAAGATGTAGTATGATTGCCTATTAGACAACTCTCCACAAGAGATCAAATGACACAGAAATTAATAACTTTACGTCACCGTAACAATTCAAACGAGAAAACTAACGGCCTTATTTGTGTACAAAAAGAAGGAAATTTCTATATGATATCATTCAAAACATAAATCATACATTGATCCGTGATAAATAAAGGCAACAGCAGTATACCGGTGTGCAAAGGTCATAAACCCATTGAGAGAAAACAAATCTGAGTTACAAACTAGAACCAATAGAAACACATCCACTCCAAGAGGAACACACACGAACAACAGGAACACTGAAGTGACAAACCAAAACAACTGTCTCATTCCTGACATGGTACAGGACATTAGAATACAAAATGGTTAATTGAACCTGGTTAAAAGGCAACAGCAGTATACCGGTGTGCAAAGTTTTTTGGCGTATTGAATTTTAAACCTGATGCTTTTTGTTATTCATTAATCATGTGTTTCTTTATTTAATACGTTCTCCTATTAATTTGTATTGTAGTCCTGTATTATTATGTTGTCATTTCAATGTTATATTTAACATTGCCATTAAAGTGCGAGGTTTGGCATGCCACAAAACCAGGTTCAACCCACCATTTTTTCCCTTTAAAAAATGTCCTGTACCAAGTCAGGAATATGGCCATTGCTTTTATTATAGTTCGTTTCTGTGTGTGTTACAATTTATTGACATTGCGATAAGACGTGTCACGGTACTTGTCTATCCCAAATTCTTGTATTTGGTTTTGATGTTATATTTGTTATTCTCGTGGGATTTTGTCTGATGCTTGGTCCGTTTCTGTGTGTGTTACATTGTAGTGTTGTTTCGTTGTTCTCCTCTTATATTTATGCGTTTCCCTCAGTTTTAGTTTGTTATCCCGATTTTGTTTTTTGTCCATGGATTTATGAGTTTGAACAGCGGTATACTACTGTTGCCTTTATTTAACGGCTAGCCAAAACTCTCGCTTTATGACAAAGTTAAATAATATCTCTGAAATAAAAACACTACGTTAAAGAAATACAGTTAAGAAAACCGCAAAAACAAAAAATATTACAATCGACACAACATGCAAACTGCATACCACCAACGAACACATGCCATCAACGACAACCACATCATGTTGTTAAAAAAACAGTTACGTGCTTTCGTAACTAACATACAATCTCGAATTTCAATTTTTAAGTTCATTATTATGCACTTTTTTTAGATTTTGCGTCTTCGGAAATATATTCAATTCTATACTATTTGAATACGTAGAAATGAGTTATAAACAAGTAGCTTATTCTATCAAAAGTCTACTTTTTCTGAGGAATTTGGAAAGTAAGTTTTCTAACATTTTTTAAATTTATCAACAGGAAATGACAAATCAAATGTTTATAAATTATGTCAGCAATGAAGCACAGCGGTATCAACTCAGTACTAGTGAATGAATTGAATTCTTTTGATATGAATATTGTGCGTTCGAAGGTGTTTCATGATTTATCGTCATCAGCAACGTTTCGATGAATTTATTATGCAATCTTTTGCGTTTAAAGACAATAACAATCAAAACAAAGGAGTAAACAAAGACAAAACCAAGGCTCATTTACATCAACAGTTATAAATAATAAATAAGAAACAACACGAACTCCACTAAAAATCGGGAGTGAAATCAGGTGCTCCGGAAGGGTAAGCATTTCCTGCACCATATACGGCACCCGTCGTGTTATTTCTTTGTTCAGTTCTGTAATGATGTTCCGAGACCACAATTATTTCGTAGTGCATTTCTTTTAGAACAGAAATGAAAATTAAAAAAATCCCACCTGCACTTTCTCAGTGAAATTTTTACAGTGTGTTGTACTACTTTTGGGACAAATTAAATAAAAATTATAGAAAACTTCATTGGTCCTAACTCAAAATATGGACAATTTTATGTTTAGGGCGTCTTGAAATCTTTTGACAGCTTCCGAAGTGCTAAGTTTTAACCTTTTTTCAGCTGGACCAAATCACTACTTTCCTTTAAAATTCTGGGCCCAAATTTTTTTACAGTGTAATTTCAGCCCCCTACTTGCAATTTGAGGCAATAAACATGGAGAAAAAAATTTGGAAGGGGTATAAAATTAATGGCAAGTAACCCACTGTCAACACTAGGGACTATATTCGTGGACAACGAAAATCAAGGGACGACAATTGTGGTCTCGGACCTAATAGGATAGAAATAGTTGACCAATCTTAAAACAACTTGGTATGACCAAAGCTTATTAAATTATAACACTGCTTACATAACAATAAGTTTCATAACAATAGGATATATAAACTATAAACATTTGGGGCTTTAAAAATTAAAATATTGCAAAAAATACTTTTTAAATGCCTTAATATATAATTTATCATGTACTAAAAGCAAAAGAGTACTCATTTGATTTATCAGACTTAGCATAATTATTCAAAAGTCTAATTTATATGAGCCTGCGCCTAAAAATTGAGGTTTTTCAATGAAAGGGGGCTTTACATGAAGATGTAATATTTTCCAGCAATTTTAAATTTGTGAAGCTTTTTGGTTATAAATAATCCTTACATATGTATTGAATGTACTTTAAATGGAAAGAAAAGTTACAAATAACATATTATCATATTAGTTTAAAAGGGTCTTAGGCCAAGTAAGACTGGAAAAAATTTAGGGTCAATTTAGGCCGTGCCACAAATTTACATTACAAAATGCGTATTGAGGCTATAAGAAATAAAAATTTGTGTCTTTTTTGTCATTTACATACTCATGTGATATGATACAAAAAATCTGAGCACAAAAAGACTCTTGCAATTAACTTTTCTTGCAGACAGTATGGTCTGATAAAAAGATTTTTGACTTTTTAGCGAAAAACTTGCATGCAATTTTAGTCTCAACAGGCTTATATTCAAACCACTTGCTATCCTACAGAAGAAAAGAAAAATATTATGTGAAATGGAACAGGTACAATAGTCATTGTAAAGGACTTTTGATACAAATTTACTGAGGTCTTTATTATGAACTTCAAATTTGATGTACCAAGCTCCCCACTTCTGACTTCATCCAAACAAGGCGTTAGACAAGGGTCATTTATACAACAAATTGTGCACACATTGTCTAAGATAATCTTCTTTTCTGTAGAATCAGAGTTCATAAATAAGTAAAAGAACTAGATAAAGTCATAGAAACACAAATATTGACACATGAAAACCTGTCAGATAGAAAGACAGGATGCCATCATTTATGGTCTCGGACCTGATGGAAGGTTAAAGATCTGCCAAGCTTTCAATAAAAAAATGACCCTGCCTTTGTCTTATGTCGAAATTTGTTAGCCAACTTTATTCTCGACAGACCCTTCTTTATCGAGGTATTACAAATAAGGTTACATTATAACTTAACTGGTCATATCTAAAAATAATTAGATTTTAGTCTCCAATAAATGATCATTTAGGGACAGCTGGTAAAACGACTTTCTGTGTTTTGTATTGTGGAAGTTTTATTTTGTCATGACAGTATCAAGAATTTGTTAGCGTGATCCGTCTTCCATGATTTTTTACCTTTGCTATTATTAATAATACTTAAGTGAGAAGTGCAATTTTATATCCATATTTATCAAGAATTAACGTTTTCTTATACAAAATGTCGTTATCGTTTCTTAGAGCTCTTATCTATCTTAGTGAAAAGTTGTCAGATGATTGGTTAATTGTCATTGTTAATGTCAATTTTTTTTCCTTTATCCATTTTGTATCCCATGTTGTCGAAAGTATTAGGTTTAAAAAAACAATTTTAACTTGGCTCAAATCTTTTAAATTGGGCATGGGTTTAATTGGTAAATATGAATATAATGTTATTAGCACAAAAATGTGTATACACTAATCATCATTCTCTCAACTTACCATTGTCTTCAAAACAAATAAACTCATAAAAATATCAGGCTTAAAATTAGATATTCTTTAAGTCATCAAGATAAACATAAGGTCGAGTTCTTGTCCAATGACGCTTACTGTGATCCTCTTATCATCTTAATAGAGTGAAAATTACTTTTAGAGATTTTAAAAGTTCATCAAGATCAATCAAACATATATTGAAAGATATCTCAACATTGCATGCAGATATTAAGACAAATCAAATCATTTTTAATATTTTAATGAAACTAATTCACTTGAACTTTCTTGTCAGAATCGTGGTCTTTGATTTTTTTACCTTGAATTACAATAATTCATCGAAGAAAGAAAATGTTATCAAGTAATAAGAATATTGCAGGCAGAATACGTAAACGTGATGTTGCTTGACAATTTCACCTCTCAAACTCCTCTTACTGTCCTTACAACAGTGGTACAGATAGACGGGATTAGACCATCCATGACCACATCAACATGCAGTGACAAAGCCCTGTCAATAGAATTTGAATAGACATTTACGAGACTTGTTAACTGCCGTAACGTCAACTACTAATCATGTCGTCGAATAGCATAGCAGACGGATTCGTACAACAAAAAGTAAAATCACAAAAATACTGAACTCCGCGGAAAATTCAAATAAAAAAGTCCCTAATCAAATGAAAAAATCAAAATCTCAAACCCAATAAAACGAATGGATAACAACTTTCATATATAGGTAAAAATTTCCATTATACAGCAGTCACCATTGTGCTATAATTATAATCATTTAAAAATCAAACAAACAAAAAAACAACATACAAGCATGTTACAAAGAAGCACAAAATGGCATACAGACCAAGCATCTAAGTAAATATTAAAGACAAGATATATGGGAGAAAAACAAGTTTTTATTAAAGCAACAAACGACATTCAGTGAATTATATGTTCAATACTACGGACAGACAAATACAGATTGTGGATGGGTTGTCATTCCTATCCTTACTGTACCATTTTGGAGATTATCCTTCATTGAATATGATATCAGCGTCTTATTTCACATAACTTTTTGGAATTTAATTTTTGTATCGCATACATTATTGACAATATTCATTGGTATTCGATAACCTCGTAATTACAAAGCATTAAAATAAGTTATACTGCCTGCACCATATTATGAATATGAATGTTGTTTTCCATTCGTTTGATGTGTTTAGGATTTTGATTTTGTCAATTTATAAATGACTTTCTTTTTGAATTTCCTATGTAGTTTGATATTTTGTTGTTTACTTTTCAAACCACTTTAACGGCCATTCTAAGATAGTTAAATAATCATTTGAATAAATATACTACAATCCAGGTAAAAGAGGGCCGAGGGCATTTCGAAATTCACATTTCATGCATTGAATTGTGTATTGTTAAAGTTATCAATGACTATATTGAAAAAGTTTTAGAATGTCAAAAACCATTTAGCTTTCAATTTGGGTGTTAGCTATAATTTTATACGTACAAATTTATCAGTAGAATACATCTTATGCAGATCTGATATTTCAAACGATATCCTATGATAACAAGACGATTTGGTATGATTGCCAATCAGACAATCCTCAATCAGAGACCAAATGACATATTATCTAACAACTATATTTCATTGTACGGATTCAACAATGTACAAAATTCACATCATATAATAAGCTATAAAAAGACCACGAAATCACATATGTAAAGAATTCCAAATAGAAAAACTATAGGTTTGATTTGATTCCAGAACAATAGACGAAAAACAAATTTGATAATCTGCAACAATAGACAAACAACAAATTAAAGGATTCGGGACATGCATACTTAGAATGTGGCGGCGTTAAACATGTTTGCTTACTGTCTATATTTTTTATTACTGCAATCTTGTACCACAAAATAATTAACAGTATAATGCAAGTGGTTTAAATAGGAAAAGATAAAAGTAGGGTAAGTATCATGAATTGACCACATTTAAGTGTATGCTCCTATTCAAAACATGCACCTCAAAGGACGACAATATGCTGATATATTTGTTATCTATAAACCACTCAATAGATTATCCAACTTTCAATTAAGTGACAATATTTCCTATCAAGAGTGTATGAGGTAGACGAATTGGACCTTTAAACAATCATTTTGACTTTTGATGTAAAAACAAAAGGGGGATCGGACATATTTTCACTTTATTTATTGACTACTTTAGTTGGGATTAATTGAAATCAACATATTTCATTGAGAAAAATTGTTTGTCAAAATAAACAATATTTTTTCTGGCGAAGGTATGAAATGTATTTCGGCATTTCTCTTTCGAAAAATGACATGTTTAATGAAATTAAACGTGTTATTTGTAAACCTTGTCTTTTATTCCCCGCATAGGCTATTAAAAACTAATTTATCTACGGTGTATTCCGACAATTTTTTGAAAATATAAGAAATAGCATTGCTAAAACATAACATGGACTCGTCTAGAGTCCATACAATGACAAAATTACAAAGTCTTACCTGACACGAATGCTAGTTCAATTAACCATAAATAGACGACTAAACAAGTCATCCTGATACTTTATATCAACTGAATCAAAATCATCTTCATTCTTTCTTTATACGTCATTTGTATATTGCAATCGCTCAATTGAACTCTCAATATTTATCGATCAATATATCCTGCAAGTTCAAAACTTAAAAGCATTCTCAATTATTAATATATTTTCCTTGTATGTATTAAGGTAGCACAATACAAAGATTTTTTTACTTCCAATCACCAACCTTTGAAATGCTGTAACTTTTTTATGAATGCATAGAAAATAATAAAAGAGGTATATATAGATAGATAAAAGATTAATCTTTTAAATGAATACAATATTTTTATTATGCGATTATTATGTAATCAATTATTATGTAATTAGTGGCAAAATCTGGGTAAGTTCACTTGAATGATTTTAGCTCTTTCATCTTTTCACCTATGCAGAAAATTTTAACGAAATCTTAATCAACACATCCTGGGCTTCAAACGGGTGTCTCAGATTGTCTCTATGTTATTCCATTCTCTCATAAATCTCTAATTAGAGTCAACATCCTAACCACATAAAAGAAGATAATGTTTAATTAGGTGTAAAATTTGTTCTGTACATTCTATCTGAAATCTGAGACATCTTTTTGTAGATAATGGCCATAGGAATAACATATAATAAAATCAACCCTCTAGGGTTACCTATGCAGAAGCTAATTTCATTTGAAAGTGGAAATTTGGTAAAAAATATTTTAGACGCAGTTAACATTATAATTGGTTACATCATTGTTGTATACTACTAGCATTGCATTATTTTGAAAGAGTAATCTGTTAGCTATCCAAAACTACCACTTTTATAAATTTTGAAGCATTATTAAGAAAGTTGCAGCATTTTAAAACTTGGAAATCTTTGTATTGTGCTACCTTAAATACCAACTGAAAATTTTACAACTTTCTACTTTTGCGTTTTTTATAAAACTATATTTTCCAGTAATAAAGTGAATGGAACATGTCATTAGATATAGTAAATGAATCAAAAACTTAGCGAGCATGAATTCAGATCTCTGCAGTTCGTCTATTTATTAAAATAAGAATGAATTTTCTCTCTAGAATTTACCAATGACTGAACTTAAACCATTGTTTCTGAAGGTATAGAAATATAAATTTTAAACCGTCTCCCTTAACTTGGTGTTCATGCAATCTCTTGGTGTTTGTTAGTTACCTTGGTTTGTTTGTTCTTAACTGATCTTCGAGATTTGAAACCCGGTTAAATACTGTTGCCTTAATTTATTTGTAATTTCTGCCAATACAAGAATTCAAATGTGTCGTTGTCTAACAGACTAATTCCCGACAAATTCTTTGATCTATACTAAAGGAGTAGTTTCAGTAAGACCCCTTTTGGGCCAAAGTTATAGCGGTTTAACAAAATTGTTAAAACGTATACTTTTATTTATTCATTGGACAGTAGATTGCTTCTGCTAAATAAATATAGGCTGTATCTGACAATACAATGCACAAATATCAGGTACTAGCATCATTAAGTCATGATAAATTACTGAAATCTTCACAATTTTAGCATTTTAGTTATATTTTAGACGGTTTCCGTCTTAAATTGAAGTGGCCGCATTCGTGTTCATTCTTAATATTAAAATGTAAGTTGAATATGATGATTATACATAACATGTATAAAGGTCGAGGATGAACACGGATGCGGCCACTTTCATTTTTGACAAAAACCATCTGAAAAGTGACAATGTTTGGCATATTTGATAGATTTTTCATATTTAAGCTAGAATCGGGGCGTTTTTAATGAGTAAATCAGTTAAAATCTTTTACATATACATATTGAATGAACAAAAATAGACACTTACGTGTTTAAAAAGTGTCTAACATCTTTCCTCAGATGAACTTTGAATTTGAGGCCAAAATCGTTCCTTACCGGACTTACTCCTTTGTTTTACTTTCTGTTAGCTGAAATCTACTGTATTCGTTGATTTTTATTATGTCATTATACATTGGTTGTCATTTGTTGTCAATATTAATACAGAGCAATAATGTCATTACCTGTACAAAAAATGGTTTTGACTGCTTTGTTAGTTTGCCTGATATACAAAATAAAACTTGCATCAATGATAGCAGGAGTACTAGTATAATATGTACGAAAGAGCCGCATAAGTCTGTAATATATTACGAATGCATGCATTTGTAAACAAAAAGTTAGAAGAAAGTTGTGTAATTCATTGCTAAAAAGTTCTGTGATGCAGTAATTGTGTGATCTTTCACTTCTTCATAGAGAAAAATCGTATTAAGGATTTGAATTGATGTCGATAAACATTCAACCCTGTATAACTATATCTCTGATTTGTGGTGCTTGTACTGGTTATGTTAAAATTATCTATCCAGAGTTACCACACATGCTGATTTCCGATACGGGTACAATAATACTAGATAAGTATGTTGGCCTCATACTTAATGCCGACTCAAGATATTCATCAATTCGGAAAAATCACTTTTGCACTCTCTTATTGATGATATTATCGAATCAATCTTCAAAATGGTCAATCGTCATATACAATACATATAGTTGCCCTTATGTTATAGCTTTTACGTCATTGGCCTAGTACAAACAACTTTATTAGACATGTTAAATAAAGGATGCCTCATTTCATGCTTCTTCTGCTTTGAGCATAAAATTTGTATGACCGTTATATTGATGTTTACTTTCATATTTCTGTAATTGCTGGAAACAACCCGAACAGTTTCAAATGAAATGACTGGTTCTTGTAACGATTTGACCACGAGACTGATAAGTTCTTGAAGCCATAGTGGTTTGCATCGTATAACATTCATTAATGCTGACGACAAGTTATTAATAATGACCATGGGGAACGAAGAATCATCGTTTTTGTTGAAAAATTTTGTGCGGAGTTTCCCGTGTAAAACTGAAATATGTAAATCTAGGAAAGAACAGTAGTTGCTGTGCATATCTGATTTATTTTTAAAAAGTAAGTTTTCTTTGTGTTAATTTCGACAGTATATTTAGAGAATTCTTCATTTTTAACGAAAATTTATATTATTATGATAACGGTAAGTGTTAGTTTGAAAATAATTTATTAGGATAAATCATCCCATAACGAAATTATGCGCTTTCAAGATGACCTCCGAAGACTGCCGACGGTCAGATAATATGATAAAAACATAAATATAGATATGAATAGATAGCGACCTCGTGCAATAGGTCTGTTTGATTTCAAATTGTAGGTTAAAAATATATGTTTATCATAAGAATGAGTATTTGTGGATTGCATCAGTCAATCAAATGGTTTACCCTTCAATGTCGACATTTTTTACTTTTAATAACTGTAAATGCCTAATTTATACATAATCCGTCGCTAGCTAAGGGCTTAAATTGAAGTCACATCAAACTGATTCAAGGAGATCGAACTTTTTTAAGAAAAAATTGAATCAAACTGGTTGCGATTTTTTTTTATTTTATCACTAAAAATCATATATTTTTATATATATCTTAGCTATTGTCCCTTTAAAAAGGAAAATTAGCCTGGTGTCTTGGATGAGGTTTTTCGTATATGAAGACAAGACATTAACCCAATTAAATGTATCTACATGTATTAAAACAAGGATTACTTCATATCGGTGTAAACTTGTAACTGGACGTGATAAGTTGTTATCCGGCATAAGTAACCTAGCATTATTCTATTAACGGTTATAATCTGCCTTGGATAAAACATGTTATTTCAATTATGAACCAATGAGACTGATACTTACACCTACAGATGTAGAAGGAAGATAAGTGTCTATCATATTAAGCATTAAACAACCACCCACTGATCAGTTTAAACACATATGGTATGTGGTAATCGCGATTCTTCGAATTTTCAAAAAAACATGATTTTTTTTTAAAGATGACTTGGATTTTGAAGATTATTTTGATATTCTTGGAGATATAGACATTTCAAAATAATGCAGATTTATGTTTTTGTTATCTCTATATGCTTTATCTATATCATCGATACGACATGTTTACTTTGTCATTTGTATGTAATGCTATTAAATGTGACTTTATGTTTCAAATGTATCTGTGTGTTAATGTTCAAATAAAATCTCTGAAATCCAGAAACAAGATATTGTTATACATTCTGAGATTAGAATTTCTATTGAAACTATAATATCAAGTTTATGAAATGGAAAATAATCAATTCGTTCTTAAAGATCAGTTCTAATGTATAGAGTACAATGTATATTCTGAACAATTTGAAACATCCGTTATAATTAGCATCTGCAATTAATGGTGAAATACATATCACGCGTTTATCTGATATGCCATAATAACAAAGAGAAAATCATGTTAAATCGGCATTGGTCGTCTTATATACTTTATCCTCTAAACTCAATTAACAAAAGTACAGAGACAGAAAACACAATAATTCAATATGCAATGCTTTATATGATACATGGAGTACATAAATACATATATACAAGAGGAAAAAGAAAAAAAGAATACACTAAAAAAAAAAGATAAGTCTCCAGATATTCGATATCTATAAAAATTACAAGATAAAAAAAAGGTACATAATGAAAAAATAATTAACTAGGGGGACTCACTTATTTCACAATTTTTTTAACTTTGAAATCCTTTTTGTATTAAACAGTGAAATTTATCGATATTTAGTCTCATGTAATAACAAGAAGGAAGGACATTTTTCTTTTCGATTTTTAAAGCAGGGCATATCATGTACTCATTTAGATTTTATGGCATGAAATTCTCCTATTTAACAACAGATTGACAATAAATTGATGAAAATCCGACCTGCCCTGTCTGTAATTTTGATATTTTGTACAAGAAAAGATGAGCAGAACGTGTCCGGAAACTTTTTCAACGGTATTTTTCTCAATACAGGCTGTGGTTTTTTTTATTAACAGTACGGCTGGATATTATGTAACATGTAACGTTTGTAAACGACAATTTGTAAACGAGTTCTTGTTTTTACATATTTAAAATTTAATGATCTTTTTCTTTTTCAGTTTTTGCTTTAATTAAAACAATAATCATTGCTTTTAAATAGTCCGAGAAAAATTCACCACGTTTACAAATAACTAAATATCTATGAAACTCGTCATGGTTTGGGTTTTGTGAGAGATTGACCAAATTACATCATGATTTTTTAAAGTCTACAAGTTGCCAAATTCTTCTTGAAAACTTATATTGAAAGGGAAGGGCATTAGCTGTCAAAACGATGTTCATAGCTGTAAAATCGATGTTCATAGCTGTCAAATCGATGTTCATAGCTGTCAAATCGATGTTGATCGATTTGATAAGAGTTTTCATGTTTAAATTATAAGATGCGTAAACGTATATCCAAAAAAACAAAACATAAAAGACATACAATAAACAAAGCATGGACTGGATATTATTATCAGCATTACGTATGTATTTGAGACGAGATCTATACTGATTAGCCTCGGTAGACTGCCGATGGATCATATAACCCGATAAAAGATAAAGAGATAGCGAGGACGTGCTTTCAGATCTGTTTGATTTTATACTATGAGTGGGAAAAGTGGCAATCATTGTTTTTACCTGTATAAGAAGGATATTTTGTAGATCGAATCACTCTGCGACCAAATGGTTCACCCTGGTTTCACTCACAATGTTGACATTATTTTAGTCAATTATTTATTTTATTGTTAGTAGCAGCATGCTAACGCCCTGTTCATGCGTAAAAGAGGGACGAAAGATGCCAGATGTCAAACTCATAGATAGAAAATAAACTGACAACGCCATGGCTTAAAATAAAAAGTCAAACAGACAAATAATAGTACAGAAGACAAAACATAGACAAAGCAACACGAACCCCATATGATCACAGGTGCTCCGGAAAGGTAAGCAGATCCTGTAAACCATTTATAGGTTAGTGGTTGAATTAAAGGTCACAGTGATACGGATTCAATAAGGTTAAATTATTTACTTGGATGCAGTTTTTGAGCTTATTTTGACAAAGTTTTGCCAAACTGACATGACTGCTTTTTCATTTTGTTTTTTATTTTATTAAATCTATAGAAATGCATGAAAATGATTGCACACGAAAGCTGATACACATCATCAAGCCCATGCATTGTTCTTTGTCAAGTGATTAAACAATCATGTCAATTTTTGATATTATGCTTACTTGCGTTTATTTTAAACAACCACAATGTAAATATTGAAAGTTGACATTAAGCATTGCTTAAAACATCTTGTTTACTTATTGTTTGCTTATTTGTGGAGAATGAGTAACATTACAAAAATACTGAACTCCGTGGAAAATTCAAAACGGAGAGTCCCTAATTAAATGTCAAATTCAAAAGCTCAATCCCCGAGGGTATCACCAGCCCAGTAGTCAGCACTTCTGTGTTGACTTGAGATATCATTGATATGTTCATAATAATAAATTAACTGTTACCAAAATTTTTGAAATACTAAGGTTTTTCAACCTCAGGAAAAGATTACCTAAGCTGTATTTGGCAAAACGTTTAGGAATTTTTGGTCCTAAATGCTCTTCAACTTCGTACTTTTTTGGGCCTATTAAACATTTTTTTTTATTCAAGCGTAACTGATGAGTCTTGGACTATACAAGATATGCACGATTTTCAGTAGACCCTTCCAAATAATTATATCAATCTTCAGATATCAACTGACCACTAATTCTTATAAATTTCACAAAGTACATGCTGTTAGTTCAGAAATTTTTGTGAGGTTTTATTAATGTGAATAATGTGTCCAGTCGAGTATTGTAGTAATAAAAACTTGCATTCTTATATAATAGGCAGATTTTACTGAAATCACAAAAACTAATCTCACAACATCCATTTTACAAAAATCACAATAAAAAATGCATGCAATAATGTCTAATGTCCTCGACTGGTACCCGACCATTATTGACAAGCTTGACAATTTGTATTTTCCAAAGGCATATTTTACAGAGGGAACCGACCTATCAATGTCCATGAGATGCCTTATGGTAATCAAATTTTGCATCTGTCCAATGTTTTGTATGCATGGTTTATAAGATAACTATTCAAAAACAGATCATGGAAACCAACAATGGTGAATCCAAAAAATTAAAATGGGATTTTCGAGAAATATTCATATCAAGTTCTATAAAACATCTAAGTTATCGGTGAATTAGATTGCTGGAAAAACAAATCTGACCAATGTGTTGTTGTACAAGAAGACTAACATGGTTGACCAAACACATTGCTAGTTAAAACAGGTGAAATAAACGTCACATGTCATTGAACTAAGTGTGTAACTGTTTGAGGCTGAATATTTACTTTATTGAAATGCATTCCTTATAACATATGACCATTGATATGTTTATTGGTAAGTAGACTTAATCCTTGATTATCTTTTTTTAACATGACAAATGTTTCCATGTTATAGGCAACACCATGGGTGCCACTTAAAGCATGATCTCTAACATACTCTCTGTAGCATAAGTTTTCATGTTATAGGCCACACCATGGGTGCCACTTAAAGCATGATCTCTAACATACTCTCTGTAGCATAAGTTTTCATGTTATAGGCCACACCATGGGTGCCACTTAAAGCATGATCTCTAACATACTCTCTGTAGCATAAGTTTTCATGTTATAGGCCACACCATGGGTGCCACTTAAAGCATGATCTCTAACATACTCTCTGTAGCATAAGTTTTCATGTTATAGGCCACACCATGGGTGCCACTTAAAGCATGATCTCTAACATACTCTCTGTAGCATAAGTTTTCATGTTATAGGCCACACCATGGGTGCCACTTAAAGCATGATCTCTAACATACTCTCTGTAGCATATGTTTTCATTGTTTATGTTTTGGTTTGTCTTGTTAGATAATTAAGATTGTTGTGAAATGTTGTGCACTATTTATTGTCTGTCATTACTATTTTTTTCAATTCATTGTTCTATTTATGATATTTTAAATTGTCTGCTTGTTCTCATTTTCACCTCATTTTCCTTAATAACTTTTCAGAACATTCGATTGTTTCTTATAATAACCTGGGTAAATGAAGTAAAATAATACAATGTAATACTGTAGATATATGATTTGTATTGGTATCCTTTGTTTAAAAGTAGAGTGTATACATAACAATAGTGCAGATAAACAAATTGTTCCTACTAACTCTAAAATGTTTTTTCTATACCTATAACAAATAAAATGCTATGTTTTTTTTCTAAAATTTTGTCCACCAGTTTGTTGGTTACATAAAAATACAATCAATATCCAGTTTACAATTTATTTTTAGCATTTAGGTATTTAAATCTTTCCAATATAGGATATCTTTAAAAAGAAAATGCTTTATACTTCACACATCATTAAATTCCAAATCTTAGTATTGTTATGAGAAAAAACAATTAGATCTTGGGAATATATGATGATAGAAAGCTCAATATATTGTTTGCTGTCAATAAATTTGTGTTACAGCTTTGAGGCATTATCACTGTGTCTAAACCACACCGGCAAAATTTGTTCGGACTCGATGGTATCTATCATCCGGCACAATGACGGAACATTAACAGACAGAAGAAAGCTAGGTTTCTCCTTATTTTCTTAATTTTTTTTATGATATCGAAGAATATATATACATATACAACTATTTTCTATTGTGATATGCAATATTTTCTACAACCGTTCTATATTAACGGAGAAATAAGTAAAAATACACGTCAAAAGGACGAATTGAGTGAACCTTGCCTCGAAATTGTTTAATTTCTCTTTAAATTGTTCACATTGTACGGAAAGAAAGGTACGAGAAGATAGATACTGACACGGAGATTGCAAAACTTGTTTTTATGAACATCTCAATACTTGTAATTCTGAGTATGGAACGAAAGAAATGGGTCATGTCAAATAAAATTACACCGGTTTCGTCATTGTTGTTTACTACACAATCACCCGATGCGTAAAACAGAAGCAGCATGAAATGATACATCCTTTATTTGACAGGTTCAATAAAGTTGTTTTTACTAGGCATGTGACATAAAGATAAGAACATAAGGGCAAAAATATGTATTTTGAATTTTGAAGGTTGATTTGATCATATCATCAGAAAAAGAGTGCACAATTTCTTCTTTCAATTAACAATCATGACATGCATGACTTGGCAATCAATAGTCTTAAAAGTCCATATAGTTACACTTTATCCTGTAATAAAATTATTTGTTTTACTAATTAGCTAATTTGTGATATCAGAAACATGTCATTGCATTTCTTACAGTACTTTCATGTACTTGACCAAATAACGAAAAAACCAGAAACACAAACCTTCTGTATTTATATAGAATATATCAATAATTGATTTATTTCTGGTTTTTTTCATTATATATTTTTTTTAATTATTTTTTTATTTAATTCAATTCAATTTTATTTCAAATCTAAATTTTAATTTTAATTAAATAATTTTAATTTATTATATTTTAAATTTTAATTATTTAATTTTAATTTATTCTAATTCATTCTATTCTATATAATTATTTGTTTTACTTTGTATTTTTCTTTTATTTCTCTTTTAGATCTAACGCCTAAAGGTTCCGTGTGTTAACATGTACTACAGTGACAAACATTTGAGAGTTTTCTAGTTATAATGTGAAGTCAGAAACATGTTATTGTTTCGTCCCCGAGGGTATCACCAGCCCAGTAGTTAACACTTCGGTGTTGACATGAATATCAATAATGTGGTCATTTTTATAAATTTCCTGTTTACAAAACTTTGAATTTTTCGTAAAACTAAGGATTTTCTTATCCAAGGCATAGATTACCTTAGCCGTATTTGGCACAACTTTTTGGAATTTTGAATCCTTAATGCTCTTCAACTTTGTATTTGTTTGCATTTATAAATATTTTGATATGAGCGTCACTGATGAGTCTTACGTAGACGAAACACGCGTCTGGCGCACTTTATTATAATCCTGGTACTTTTGATAACTATTTACACCACTGGGTCGATGCCACTGCTGGTGGACGTTTCGTCCCCGAGGGTATCACCAGCCCAATAGTTAACACTTCGGTGTTGATATGAATATCAATAATGTGGTCATTTTTTTTTAAATTTCCTGTTTACAAAACTTTGAATTTTTCGTAAAACTAAGGATTTTCTTATCCCAGGCATAGGTTACCTTAGCCGTATTTGGCACAACTTTTTGGAATTTTGGATCCTTAATGCTCTTCAACTTTGTACTTGTTTGTCTTTATAAATAATTTGATATGAGCGTCACTGATAAGTCTTATGTAGACGAAACGCGCGTCTGGCGTACTAAATTATAATCCTGGTACTTTTGATAACTATTTACACCACTGGGTCGATGCCACTGCTGATGAACGTTTCGTCCCCGAGGGTATCACCAGCCCAGTAGTTAACACTTCGGTGTTGACATGAATATCAATAATGTGGTCATTTTTATAAATTTCCTGTTTACAAAACTTTAATTTTTTTCGTAAAACTAAGGATTTTCTTATCCCAGGCATAGATTACCTTAGCCGAATTTGGCACAACCTTTTTGGAATTTTGGATCCTTAATGCTCTTCAACTTTGTACTTGTTTGGCTTTATAAATATTTTTAAATGAGCGTCACTGATGAGTCTTGTGTAGACGAAACGCGCGTCTGGCGTACTAAATTATAATCCTGGTACTTTTGATAACTATTATTACATCATCCTGTAAGTACTTGGACCACCAGGTCAGGAAAACTTCAAAAACTCTATAGTTTTGTATATTAACATGTACGACAGGTGGAAAATTTGACAGTTTTCTAATAGATAGTAATAATATGATGTCATAAACATGTTATTACCTCATCTTGTAGAAACCCTAAAACAAAAAAACCCATAGTAATATACTTAATACTTACGTATCTGGGATTCAGAAACAAGCGCATGTGCATTTACAAATATGTCTCCTCTTTAGATATAAGAATAAGTGGTATGAGTTCCAATGAGACAACTCTCCATTCCAGTCACAATATGTAAAAGTTAACAATTATAGATTAAAGTACGGTCTTCAACATGGAGCTTTTGCTCACATCGAACAGCAAGCTACAAAAGGCCCCAAAAATTACTAGTGTAATAAAAATTAACGGTACAAATTTTCTTTCACCAGATGCGCATTTCGACAATACATGTCTCTCTGGTGATGCTAGTGACCAAAATATTTGAAATCCAAAGCTTATATAAAAGATGAAGAGCTATAACCCAAAAGGTCCAAAAAGTATAGTCAAATCCGTGAAAGGAATCAGAGCTATGCATGATAACCATTCAAACGGGTATAAAACACGAAAAACGAGATACATTGATGAACCACATCAACCAACAAACGACAGTTACTGAACATCAGGTTCCTAGTACACAAATACTAGTAATATAGTTATTGAGAATACCATAACATAAATATTGGCATGATCTGCAAAAAAGATAAAGTATGCAAAACGTGGAAAATACAATAGGATATCGATTTTACCGAATTTCCGACAGTTTATCAGACTGATGATATTAGTAATGCTAATGTTAACTATGTCTGATTAATCGTGCAAGAGTGCTAACAAAAACAGTACTCGATTATAATTAGCATTGTGCTTTTTACTGGGTTTTTGTTTGTTCCTATATCATATAAATATTCACTAATGATTAAAGAGGCATAAGCTGTCAAATTCATTTTAACCGATTTGACTTATATTCTCATTTGCCCGATAATATGTGTCAGTATTTTATGTGTGTTTTCGTCTAGATGCCATCTGATAAAATATCGAGTTGACCTCCGAAGACAATCACAGTTAATCTTATATAAACATTAATATAGATAAAAATATATAGCAAACTCGTACAATAGGCCTGATTGATTTCACATTATAGGTTATAAATATATGTTATTCATCGTTTTCACCTGCATAAGAATGAGTTTTTGTGGATTAAATTAATCAAGCAAACGGTTTATTCTTCAATGTCGACATTCTTTTCCTTCTAATAACTTAATTTACATGCCTAATTTATGCGTAATCCATTGCTAGCTAAGGGGTTAAATTAAAGTCACATGAAAACGGAGTCAATGAGGTCGATTTTTTCATTTGTAAGTGAATAATTCTTCATCCATGTTTCTGGCTGTGAAAAGCAAATTTTATTTCACTAAAAAACATAAACTAGTGGTTTTTTTTTAAATATTTTGGTCTCTTGTGGACAGTTGTCTCATTAGCAATCATACCACATCTTCTTTATATATAAATAAGATGGTGTCCTCCATCCATATGGAATCAATAGAAAGAAATAATTAAATTTACAGTCTAGTGTTTATATTATGATATTCAGGATTTTGGATTAAAATCAATCGACCAAAACTCAACTGTATCATTACTGATCTATGTTTACACCTTATACATTATATATCAGTATTGTTAAAACTTTTGACACCGAAGAAGGCCATTTGTTGAGCCGAAATCTTTGCAATTGTTGTATAATTTATATCATCAGTTTAGTTTTTCCATCTTTGTGCAATGATATTCAACACTTTTTAGTGTTTTGTTTTCCATCTATTTATCGGTATTGTTACACAATCTTTTAGACTCATATAATGTTTCCTGTTTGTGTAGTTTTGTCAATGTTGATGATCCAATACCTATTAAGTTTACTGGTTGGTAGATTCTTATAGACTCTATATTATTTTTGGGCTACCTGCATTGTGTTTTTCACGATCCCAGCAGACTTATATTCCAACTGTGTACAAAATGAATTATGATCACTATTTCAAACAAATCACTATTTCAAACAACTAAGGATCACTAAACAACAAGAATTTAGTACTAGACACCATCTTTCTAATTACTGTCATTATATTGACAATAATGTTATTCCCAGTGGCTTATGTATTAAAGCACTGCCTCAAACTACCGGCAACCTGTATGATACATTTCTACGTAGGTGGGATCAAACCCTATTTCACTGTTCCCTCCGTCTACTCATACTCCTTAGAGAACACTGTATTGAACATCTAAAAAACTTAACACTTCAATTTTACTCCTTGTCTCACGCTTGCAAAAAAGATCTAACAGCAAGCGAATTCGAGAACATCCAAGAGCGCCTGAGAGATATAACCAACACTAAGACCGCCACTCTCCGCTCCAGACAAAGATGCAAATTTCAACGGGATGGTACTTCTTTCCCATCCATTAGTACAAAAGAAAAAAAATAATAAAGCCAAAAATAGACATTTCAGACGTAGACCTCAAGTCCTCAGCAACAAGATCAATACCGTTGTTAATCTCTCCAGCAAACAACTTACTGAGGACGAAACTTCATAACTGCCTAGAGCCTTAAACTTTTGTCCAGTCCCAGGTCCAGTGAATCATACTAAATTGTCTGATGAACTGGATAATTTTGCCAGGAGCCTCCGCATCAAGGAACATTTTGCATCGAAAGAGGACGATAGCACCACCTCAGATAGTGACTCTGACGACTCCAACGAGTATAGATTTAGAAAGAAAAGTAACTGGGTCCCTAAACCAAGTAAAAACACCACCTTAGAATCATTTATAGACAATGTTAAAACGGATATACTTACAAATGTAAAAATAAAAAATCAGACCTATGACAATTTAACACCTGGTGAACGTGTGGCTTTAACAAATTTGAGAGATAATGACGACATTGTTATTAAACCTGCAGACAAAGGGAGTGCAGTTGTCGTCATGGACAAATCTAACTATATGTCCAAGTGGCCATTCGCCAATTAGATGATGACCGGTTTAACAAAAAACTTAATTCGGACCCCACCCTCCAATTCAGCCAGGAAATAACAGAATTTTTAAAGGAAATGTTTGACAATGACATCATTGATATAGATACTCTCAAATATTTAAAACCTGAAGATTTTAAACCTGGGCGATTCTACCTGCTCCCTAAAATTCATAAACTTTGTAACCCAGGAAGACCAATCGTCTCAGCTAATGGTCATCCCACCGAAAAGATATCCGAATTCGTTGATTACTATCTTCGACCACATGTAGAAAACTTGCCATCTTTTATAAAAGATTCTACAGATTACCTACTAAAAATGCTGGATTTAAACCCTCTACCTGCCAATACTACTCTTGTCACAATGGATGTCACCTCCCTCTATACGAATATTCCCCATGCGGATGGTATTGAAGCATGTAGAGAAGTTTGAAACGCTCGATCTCTTAAAATTCCACCGACTGATTGCTTAGTAGAAATGCTTTCTATGGTTTTGAAAAAGAACAACTTCACATTCCAAGGTGAACACTATTTACAGACAAATGGCACTGCTATGGGTACAAAAATGGCTCCATCTTATGCCAATATATTCATGGGTAAAGTTGAAAAGCAACTACTGGAGTGCTCCATCGAAAAATCGCTTTCCTGGTATCGATTCATTGATGACGTTGACATGACATGGGACAAGGGAGACCAAGAATTACAAACTTTTATAACATATGCTAACAATCAACACCCTACCATCAAATTCACCCATGAAACATCTAATTCCACCATAAACTTCCTTGATTCATCTAGCACCCTCTCTGTAGGTATTATTATCACAGATATATACTCTAAACCTACAGATACTCATCAATACTTGTCGCCTGAAAGTTGCCATCATCCACACTGCACGAAGAGCATTTCATACAGCCAAGCTCTCAGAATAAGGCGAATCTGCTCCTCTGAAGACACTGCAAAACAACGTATGGGGCAGCTCAAAGGACATTTGAAAAGAAGGGGATATAAACACAAAGACTTCAAAAATAGTTTTCTAAAAGCGGAATCCATCCCCAGAAGCAGTCTGCTAACTTACAAAGAAAAACAGAAAAGTAAAAGAATTCCATGTGTGCTCACTTACCATCCATGCCTGAGAAATAGTTTCAAGACCATTCTTGATCATTGGACAGCAATCGATAAAACATTCTAAGTTATCCAAAATCTTTCCTGAGCCTCCCATGATTGCCTTCAAACAACCTAACAGCCTGAGAAATATACTTATCCGTGCTGACCTTTCCAAACCTAATCATACTGTAGGTAATTGCCAGCCTTGTGGGGATAAGCGCTGCAAATGTTGCAACCAATTGCAGCATTCATCAACATTTCACAGTAAGACCACAGAAAAGACATACAAGATCTTCTGCAATGTCAACTGCAAAAGCTCAAACGTGATTTACGTTCTTGAGTGTCCTAGATGTGGTCTCCAATGTGTTGGTGTATCTATGGAGCCATTTCACAAACGCCTTAATGGCCACAGGAGTGACATCACAACAAAACAGTATATACCTGTCAGCCAACACTTCAGGTTACTAGATCACAATCTGAAAGATTTTGATCACATGAAGATCCTTGTGATCGAACAGGATTGTACATGGCAAAATAAGCAAAGAGAGAATCGGGAGAAGTTTTGGATAAAAACACTTGGTGTCCTACATCCATATGGAATCAATAGAAAGAAATAATTAAATTTACAGTCTAGTGTTTATATTATGATATTCAGGATTTTGGATTAAAATCAATCGACCAAAACTCACCTGTATTATTACTGATCTATGTTTACACCTTATACATTATATATCAGTATTGTTAAAACTTTTGACACAGAAGAAGGCCATTTGTTGAGCCGAACAATTTGCAATTATTGTATAATTTATATCATCTGTTCAGTTTTTTCGATCTTTGTGCGATGATATTCAACACTTTTTAGGGTTTTGTTTCCCATCTATTTATCGGTATTGTTACACAATCTTTTAGACTCATATAAATATATAGCATAGTTTCATTATTCAATTAACGGTTATAATCTGCCTTGGATAAAACATGTTATTTCAATTCTAAACCAATGCAGACTGATACTTACACCTACAGATGTAGAATGAAGATAAGTGTCTACCATATTAAGCTTTAAACAACCGCCCACTGATCAGTTTAGATAAATATGGTATGCGATAATCGGGAATCTCCGAAATATATAAAATACATGAAATGTTTTTAAAGATGATTTGGATTTTGATAATTATTTTTATATTCTGGGAGATATAGAGATTTCAAAATTTTAAGATTCATGTTGTTTGTTATCTCTACATGCTTTATCTATATTATTGATACAACATGTTTATTTTGTCATTTGTATATAATGCTATCAAATGTGACCTTATGTTTCAAATGTATCTGTGTGTTAATGTTCAAATAAAATCTCTGAAACCAATCCAGAAACAAGATATTGTTATAAATTCTGAGATTAGAATTTCCGTTGAAACTATAATATCAAGTTTATGAAATGGAAAATAATCAATTCGTTCTTAAAGATCAGTTCAAATGTATAGAGTACAATGTATATTGTGAACAATTTGAAACATCCGTTATATCATCTGCAATTAATGGTGAAATACATATCACACGTTTATCTGATATGCCATAATAACAAAGAGAAAATCATTGTTAAATCGGCATTGGTCGTCTTATATACTTTATCCTCTAAACTCAATTAACAAAGGTACAGAGACAGAAAAACACAATAATTCAATATGCAATGCTTTATATGATACATGGAGTACATATTATACATATGTACAAAAGACAAAAGAAAAAAAATAAACTAAAAAAAAGTTAAATCTCCAGATATTCGATATCTATAAAAATTACAAGATAAAAAAAGGTACATAATGAAAAATTAAGTAACTAGGGGGACTTACTTTTGATTTTTTTTTCACAATTTTTTTAACTTTGAAATCCTTTTTGTATTAAACAGTGAAATTTATCAATTTTTAGTCTCATGTAATAACATGAAGGAAGGACATTTTTCTTTTCAATTTTTATAGCAGGGTATATATATCATGTACTCATTTAGTTTTTATAGCATGAAATTCTCCTATTCAACAAAAATTCTCCTATTTAACAACATATTGACAATAAATTAATGAAAAGCCGATCTACCCTGTCTGTTAACATGACAAATGTTTCCATGTTATAGTTAATAGTTATCAAAAGTACCAGGATTATAATTTCATACGCCAGACGCGCGTTTCGTCTACATAAGACTCATCAGTGACGCTCACATCAAAATAGTTAAAAAGCCAAATAAATACAAAGTTGAAGAGCATTGAGGATCCAAAATTCCAAAAAGTTGTGCCAAATACGGCTAAGGTAATCTACTCCTGGGGTAAGAAAATCCTTAGTTTTTCGAAAAATTCAAAGTTTTGTAAACAGGAAATTTATAAAATGACCATATAATTGATATTCATGTCAACACCGAAGTGCTGACTACTGGGCTGGTGATACCCTCGGGGACGAAACGTCCACCAGCAGTGGCATCGACCCAGTGGTGTAAATAGTTATCAAAAGTACCAGGATTATAATTTCATACGCCACACCATGGGTGCCACTTAAAGCATTATCTCTAACATACTCTCTGTAGCATAAGTTTTCATTGTTTATGTTTTGGTTTGTCTTGTTCGATTGTTGTGAAATGTTGTGCACTATTTATTGTCTGTTATTACTATTTTTGCAATTCATTGTTCTATTTATGATTTTTTAAATTGTCTGCTTGTTTTCATTTTCACCTCATTTTCCTTAATAACTTTTCTAAACTCATACAGTGGCCTTCCAAGGAACTTTCAATTGTTGCTTATAATAACCTGGGTAAATGAAGTAAAATAATACAATGTAATACTGTAGATATGATTTGTATTGGTATCCTTTGTTTAAAAGTAGAGAGTATACATAACAATAGTGCAGATAAAAAAAGGAAAATGTCACACATATAGATGTTTTTCAAATACATTGAAAAGACATGTTATTTTTTTTCCATGTATTATTTTGTTTGTCATTTATATCATAATCTCCAGTTTGTAGGCTATTCATAATTAACATTGACATATCTCAATACTTCATAACAGTTTGACAAACAAAATTGTTCCTACTAACTCTAAAATGTTTTTTCTATACCTATAACAAATAAAATGCTATGTTTTTTTCTAAAATTTTGTCCACCAGTTTGTTGGTTACATAAAAATACAATCAATATCCAGTTTACAATTTAATTTTAGCATTTAGGTATTTAAATCTTTCCAATATAGGATATCTTTAAAAAGAAAATGTTTTATACTTCACACATCATTAAGTTCCAAATCTTAGTATTGTTATGAGAAAAAACATTTGATCTTAGGAATATATGATGATATAAAACTCAATATATTGTTTGCTGTCAATAAATTTGTGTTACAGCTTTGAGGCATTATCACTGTGACTGGGGTATAGAAATATGGTCACTTGGTCTTCTCCCGACCGGCAGGGAAGGGCATTAGCTGTCAAATCGATGTTTATAGCTGTCAAATCGATGTTCATCGATTTGATTAGAATTTTCATGTTTAAATTATAAGATACTTAAACGTATATCCAAAAAAACAAAACGTAAAAGACATACAATACACAAAGCATGGACTGAATATTATTATCAGCATTTCGTATGTATTTAATCTATACTGATTAGCCTCCGCAGACTGCCAATGGATCATATAACCCGATAAAAGATAAAGAGATAGCGAGGAGGTGCTTTAACGGTCTGTTTGATTTTATACTATGAGTGGAAAAAGTGGCAATCATTGTTTTTACCTGTATAAGAAGGATATTTTGTAGATCGAATCACTCTGCAACCAAATGGTTCACCCTGGTTTCACTCACAATGTTGACATTATTTTCCTGTTAGTAGCAGCATGATTACGCCCTGTTCATGTGTAAAAGAGGGACGAAAGATGCCAGAGGGACTGTCAAACTCATAGACAGAAAATAAACTGACAACGCCATGGCTTAAAATAAAAAGTCAAACAGACAAATAATAGTACAGAAGACAAAACATAGACAAAGCAACATGAACCCCATATGATCTCAGGTGCTCCGAAAAGGTAAGCAGATCCTGTAAACCATTTATAGGTTAGTGGTTGAATTAAAGGTCACATGAATACGGATTCAATAAGGTTAAATTATTTACTTGGATGCAGTTTTTGAGCTTATTTTGACAAAGTTTTGCCAAACTGACATGACTGTTTTTTCATTTTGTGGTTTATTTTATCAAATCTATAGAATTGCATGAACATTATTGCACAGGAAATGCTGATACATATTATCAAGCCCATGCATTGTTCCTTGTCAAGTGATTAAACAATCATGTCAATTTTTGATATATGCTTACCTGCGTTTATTTTAAACAACCACAATGTAAATATTGAAAGTTGACATTAAGCATTGCTTAAAACATCTTGTTTACTTATTGTTTGCTTATATGTGGAGAATGAGTAACATTGCATAAATACTGAACTCCGAGGAAAATTCAAAACGGAGAGTCCCTAATTAAATGTCAAAATCAAAAGCTCAATCCCCGAGGGTATCACCAGCCCAGTATTCAGCACTTCTGTGTTGACTTTAGTTATCATTGATATGTTCATAATAATAAATTAACTGTTACCAAAACTTTGAATTTTTGAAATACTAAGGCTTTTCAACATCAGGAATAGATTACCTTAGCTGTATTTGGCAAAACGTTTAGGAATTTTTGGTCCTAAATGCTCTTCAACTTCGTACTTTATTTGGCCTATTAAACATTTTTTTTTATTCAAGCGTAACTGATGAGTCTTTTGTAGATGAAACACGAGTATAGCGTACATATACAATTTTAATCCTGGTATCTATAATGAGTTTATTTATTCACATCTAAAAACGAATGGATTACAATTGTAAGACCAATCCAATAATGACCAATTATGTCAATTCATGATGAAATCATTGTACTAATCGCCATATTTGACGCTGTGTAAATATGGTGGGAACTTGCGGAAATGTCAACAAACTGGATCCTCCATTAGAACTAATTTCAATCAATTTTGAGTACTCCATCGTCGGTTAAAGACCAATCCAATTTATACCAAAGCTGGTATAAAAAGAATATACAATCAAAAATAATCAACTGAAAATCATTTAGAATCTCCAGCCTAAAATACCTACACAGTACTATGCTTTTATCAAATAACAGATCCTTATCTATTTTTGAGAATATAGTGGCATCAAGTTTTGAATTTAGTCACGTTCAGTGCAAGTTTGAGTTTGTTGATGTTTTTCCCTCGGTTTTGTTTTCTCTTAATCGATTTATGACTATTGAACTGCTATATATAGTGGGAGATATTATGGACATAATTGTGCAAATCGTGATACAAGCATGAAATTTGGTATAAAGGTTGACTAATTGATACTTATAAAAAATCCGCTGCTGGCCTAAAAAAAAAATATTTCAAGATGGCCATCACACATTTTGTAAATGGCGTCATTACAAATTGGCAACAATTCGTTAATCCTTTGAAAGGTGTGTTATATGTAAAATCCAATGTTAGAATTGATAAAAAGTAAATGACAGTTCCTAAATTACGACTAGACAATACATCAATGAAACTAAAGGTGACTTCCGGTTTCAAAATGCTGGCAAAAAAGTTAAAAAAAAATCAAATTTTATACTTTCAAGCAACTTCACAAGGGATGTAAATCCTTGAAAGATGTGTTATAGGTATAATCCAATATAAGTTATGATAAAACGTTTAAAACAGTTCCTAAGTACGACAAAACAGCACATAAATGAAGAAAAATAGTGATTTCCCGTTCCAAAATTGAGGCAAATACGTAAAATATATTTAAAAAAAAACACATCAATTTAACAAGTGATAACACTCTTTGTTAAGTTTAAATGCCAAGTTTTGTTTGACAGACAGGTTGCTTATCTTATAATTATCTGACAGTTGCCTAAACAATCCGTACAAGGAAGGCCAGAACGGTAGCATTTACAGTTACCAACACAGCTGGATTTTTGACTCCGCATTCAAAATTTCCTGACACGAAGATGCAACGGCAGTCATAGAAGTCCATTTCGGTTTCCAACTGTTATTGATTCTTTCTTTCATCAAACCCCAGTGTTCATGAATTGGTACATGTACATGTCAAATACATGAATCAGGCTGAGCCCAAACACTTCTCTTTTGATGTGCTCTGAAAAAGAACCTCGTGTAGACGGAATTGCATCACAATGCCGCTGCTTCCTGGCAAACAATTCACATCGTGCCTCGCTTCATACTTAAGCCAACAAAAACGTCCTTTACATCTTAAAAACCTTCCATTGTTAGCCAAGCTGACTTCTTCCCTTCCCTACGACAATTCGACAAAGTGTCACATCCACTGAACGGATGGACGAAAGGAAGAGCAGCTACACAAGGACCAAACGCATTTGATATGTCACGTAGAGGAAGCCATCAAAAGTCTTCATTCCTTCCATAACCTATCCACAATGTGTTCTACCTAGTTTCGCGATTGCAGTTATTCTTGATACTATTACATCTGTATCAGTACTACCTAAAATAACATTTAACAACACTTTTCATAATCATGCCGAACATGAACAAACCTTCGTGTATCTGCTTCTTCATGATTACAAGGGGTAGACAGGAAGTATCCTTATTGAAATTGCAAAGAACATTTTCACCATGAGTAACATACACATTTTTATTAGTCTCTTGAGAAGCAATTTTGTCAGCAAGAAACTTGAACAATTTAGTTTCGATGTCATCTTCACAGAGAAAACTACTCCAAACCCTTGGAGTTCTACCAGAACCAACACGTTTCCATCTGACACAAAAACCTTGCATTTGTCTTGTCACAGCCTTTAAATTATTCATTTAGTAAACATCAAATACAATGTTTACTCTTGAATACTTATCAATGCAAGATTTTATGTAGGGCAGTATGACATCATTTGCATAATCATCAAATATGTTTTCCCAACTTTGTGACCTAGAATTAACCATTGCTGCCAAACCAACGATAAATGCGTCCGAATTTGGATCAGAAAATCGCAGAATGTTTCAAGTAAACCCATTTGCAGCACTTTAATACCACTATTTCAAGAAACATCTTGAGATAAAGACGGAGGAGAAGTCTAGAAAAGATATTGCAATCACTTTTAATGTTCTCTAGCTTTGTCTTTGACAAAGACGTTTCCAGATTCATTTTGCGGCCAAAATAAGTAGTTGTTATTTTTAATTTGGTTATAAAAAGCAGATTCTCTTTCATTTGCATTTGCTTCAAAAGATCTTCGTATTGTGTGGACCAAAATTTTTCGTATTTATTTACATATCTTACATGTTCAACAACTTCCTAAATGGAGTAATTTTTTTTTACGAATCTGACGACTCTTCTAGAAATGAATTTGCAAACTAGTTCATCACTTTACAAAGTCTTTAAAGCTGTTTAAAGAGATCGTTTTGTGTTTTCGCAGAGTCTTCATTAGGTCGTTCATCTGTTATCGAATGACCCAAACCACAAGATCTTTTAAATTCATCTTTTAGTATACTGAACCCTGGTCCAGCTACCATCCATTTGTCTAAACTGGATCTTCGGTTAATCCTATGGCACCAACATCGCCCTTCAGAATTGCATTATTGTTTTTGTGCCTGCTCAATTGTTTTATTAGAAAGAAATTTGCTGGTCTTACGTACAGTGAAATTATCATTTTCAAATTCCATTGCCACCTGTGGGTGATGTTCGGGAAGTGAAGTCATATCTTGGTGATGGTCGGTAACGATCGAGCATAATTTACACGATCCAGACCTAAAACAATACGCTATCATGCTTTATATGGACTGTTTGTAAAGTACGAACTCTCACTCATGAAATGAGTATAATACCAAAATCAGAAGAAGTTCTTAATTTATAATTGAACGCCAGGAATGAAACTGTGGTCGAGATGACTCTATGCACAAGTCTTTTGAATCATTGAACGTCACAGAGTCCTGACATAATTATACATTTTCAGTTTAGCTTTCATAATCCGAAATTAACAATTCAAGCAAAATACATGCAATTGTCTGATGCGCCTGTCTAGTCCTGGGTACATTTGAATATACATACAAAGAATATGCCGTTCTTGTGTTGCAATATTGGCTTCAGTAAGACAACATTTCCATCTCCTATCACGCAATATATCACATAGAGTTTTATAACAAGTCAATGTGTAATCCACCCAACATGACGATAAACTTATCTTTTCCGTAAAAATCAGGCCATTCCCATTGAATTTGCTTAGGCATTTCCAAAAGTGGCTGATCTGCAGTTACAATTGATGTTTCTTCGAAATTAACCACATTTTCGCCTTATCCATCGAAAACCTGATAATTGCCTGGTTGTGCTTACAAATCGCTCTTAATGTCTATGAATAGTTTGCACATGCCCAAAAGTGTTGAACACACCTTGAAAAATGTTATTAAACCAATTCATAATATTTTTAGAAATCCAAAAACACTAAATATATGGTAATTAGTTCAAATTAGCGCAAATACTCGATATGTCAAATATTCATTTTAATGAATATATGATGTAAGGAAGGTAGCCGCCAAAACCTGATAATTGGTTTTTAATAAAAGAAGTTCAAAAAAAGTTTTCCAGAAAAATCTTTTTTTTTCAAACTGAAGAAAACAGCTATTTTAGAAAATTTCCGTGGCCATCCTGAAAATTTGTTTTTTAATGGCCAGCAGTTATTTCTTAAAGAGTATATGATAATTATGCTTTGTGGTAATTTTCATGCTTGTATCATCATTTGCACAATTCCCTCGATTTTGCTTGCTAATATCTTCCACTAATACGGCTGTTGTCTTTATTGACATTCAAAAGATAATGGTTTTCTTCAAACTTCATACAACCTTCTAACCAAATAAAAAAAAAAGCCTAATAACTAAAGCAGCATACTGGATACTACAAAAAAGTACTGAACTCCAAAGAAAATTCAAAAAGAAAGTCCATAATGAAATAGCAAAATAAAAAGCTCAAACACATCAAATGAATGGATAACATGAAAATGATATGTTAGCAATGTCACCGCTGCCAAATTTTTATGGAAGGCTAATTGAAAGACTGATGCAAAGAAGCAAATGTTCATAGGTTGTCAATTTTCATAAATGTTGACACCAGCATTTTAATTCAGAGTATGATCTCGATAAAGATAAATACGTGATTCGTTGAAGTCCTAGCACTATGTATTTTTGTTGGCAACCAATAAATTTGATTAAGGATTTTTTCCCAACAGCAAAATATAACTCTTTTCATTAAAATATAGGCAAAAATATAACTCTCAGTATGTACACCGAAAGATAAGTTAAAACTCCAATGTGCCTTTTCTGGATATCTCATATTTTAATTCAACAGTATCCAGATACTACATTGTTTGGATTTGACAGAGAGAGGCATGAGTACATGTAAGACTCTGCATTTCATTCTTAGGCAATTTGGACTATACAAGATGTGCATGAGTTTTCAGTAGACCCTTCCAAATAATTATATCAATCTTCAGATATCAACTGACCACTAATTCTTATAAATTTCACAAAGTACATGCTGTTAGTTCAGAAATTATTGTGAGGTTTTTATTAATGTGAATAATGTGTCCAGACGAGTATTGTAGTAATAAAAACTTGCATTCTTATATAATAGGCAGATTTTACTGAAATCACAAAAACTAATCTCACAACATCCATTTTACAAAAATCACAATAATAAATGCATTAAATAATGTCTAATGTCCTCGACTGGTACCCGACCATTATTGACAAGCTTGACAATTTGTATTTTCCAAAGACATATTTTACAGAGGGAACTGACCTATCAATGTCCATGAGATGCCTTATGGTAATCCAATTTTGAATCTGTCCAATGTTTTGTATGCATGGTTTATAAGATAACCATTCAAAAACAGATCATGGAAACCTACAATGGTGAATCCAAACTAGAGGCTCTCAAAAGCCTGTGTCGCTCACCTTGGTCTATGTGCATATTAACAATGGACACTGATAAATTCAAGACAAAATGGCATTTTGGTGATGGTGATGTGTTTGTAGATCTTTCTTTACTGAACATTCTAGTTGCTACAATTATCTCTATCTATAATGAACTTGGCCCAGTGTTTACAGTGGAAAATATTTCCTGAAAATTTACAAAAATTAACAAAAATTTATGAAAATTGTTAACAATTGATTATAAAGGACAATAACTCCTTAAGGGGTCAATTGACCATTTTGGTCATGTTGACTTATTTGTAGATCTTATTTTGCTTAACATTATTGCTCTTTAAAGTTTATCTCTATCTATAATAATATTCAAGATAATAACCAAAATCTGCAAAATTTACTTAAAATTACTAATTCGGGGGCAGCAACCAAACAACAGGTTGTCCGATTTGTCTGATAATTTCAAGGTCACGCCACACATTTTTTAAACGAGATACCCCAAAGATGATTGTGGCCAAGTTTGGATTAATTTGGCCAAGTAGTTTCAGAGGAAAAGATTTTTGTAATAGATTACTAAGATTTACGAAAATGGTTAAAAATTTACTATAAAGGACAATAACTCCTAAAGGGGTCAACTGACCATTTCGGTCATGTTGACTTATTTGAAAATCTTACTTTGCTAAACATTATGCTATTTCCAGTTTATCTCTATCTATAATAATATTCAAGATAATAACCAAAAACAGCAAAATTTCCTTAAAATTACCAATTCAGGGGCAGCAACCCAACAACGGGTTGTCGGATTCATCTAAAAATTTCAGGGCAGATAGATCTTGACCTGATAAACAATTTTACCCCCACGTAAGATTTGATCTAAATGCTTTGGTTTTTGAGTTATAAGCCAAAAACTGCATTTTACCCCTATGTTCTATTGTTAGCCATGGTGGCCATCTTGGTTAGTTGGAGGGGTCACACTACACATTTTTTAAACTAGATACACCAATGATGATTGTGGCCAAGTTTGGTATAATTTGGCCCAATAGTTTCAAAGGAGAAGATTTTTGTAAAAGTTAACAACGACGGACGCCAAGTGATGGGAAAAGCTCACCTGGCCCATAGGGCCAGGTGAGCTAAAAATTAAAATGGGATTTTTGAGAAATATTCATATGAAGTTCATAAAACATCTTAGTTATCAGTGACTTAGATTGCTGGAAAAACAAAGCTGAACAATGTGTTGTTGCACAAGAAGAGTAACATGGTGAATATTTACTTTATTGAAATGCATTCCTTATAACATATGACCATTGATATGTTTTTTGGTAAGTAGACATAATCCTTGATTATCTTTTTTTAACATGACAAATGTTTACATGTTATAGGCGACACCATTATCTCTAACATACTCTCTGTAGCATAAGTTTTCATTGTTTATGTTTTGGTTTGTCTTGTTAAATCATTAAGATTGACGTAAAATGTTGTGCACTATTTATTGTCTGTCATTACTATTTTTTCAATTCATTGTTCTATTTATGATATTTTAAATTGTCTGTTTGTTCTCATTTTCACCTCATTTTCCTTAATAACTTTTCTAAACTCATACAGTGGCCTTCCAAGGAACATTCAATTGTTTCTTATAATAACCTGGGTAAATGAAGTAAAATAATACAATGTAATACTGTAGATATATGATTTGTATTGGTATCCTTTGTTTAAAAGTAGAGGGTATACATAACAATAGTGCAGATAAAATAAAATGAAAATATCACACATATAGATGTTTTTGAAATACATTGAAAAGACAGTTTGGTTTTTTTCCATGTATTATTTTGTTTGTCATTTATATCATAATCTCCTCTGTCTGTAGGCTATTCATAATTAACATTGACATATCTCAATACTTCGTAACAGTTTGACAAACAAAATTGATTCCCACTAACTCTACAATGTTTTTTCTCTATCTATAGCAATAAAATGCTATATTTTTTTTTCTAAAATTTGTCCACCAGTTTGTTGATTACATAAAAATAAAATAAATATCCAGTTTTAATACAATTTATCTTGAGCATTTAGGTATTTAAATTTTTTTTCAAATATAGGATATTTTCAAAAAGAAAATGAATTTATACTTCACATATCATTAAATTGCAAATCTTAAAATTGTTATGAGAAAAAAAACATTATGATCTTTGGAATATATGATGATATAAAAATCAATATATTGTTTGCTGTCAATCAATTTATAAAAAATTTCAATTAAAACATGAGTTACAGCTTTGAGGCATTATTGATTTAATAAAAATTCAAACACATTTTATAAATTATTAAATAAAATATACATATGTATTAAAAACTGAAGCCCACAGGATTAAAAACAAACACTCATTTAACTAAAAACTTGCTTCAAAATTAAACTTCTTTAATAATTAAGTATACAATAAAAACAAAGATCTATTGAATTCATTTTGTATTAATAAGACAATTGCAGTTACATGTACATAAGCATTTATTTATTTTTTCTTTTCTTCAAATTCATTTTTTTTAAGCGAGCAAAGCTAAAGTAGATATAAATATTTTTACAGTAATAATACATGTAATGCCCATATTTAATGTTTTACTAGATATCACACCAATAATATTTATATACTTAAAGAGATTCAGAATGAGGCTTAAAGCTGGAAACCTGCAACTAATGCTGAAAGCCTTTTATCATGTCAAATATTTTTTTTCATATGAAAATGTATATGAAATTGTTCATAAATGTGTTGTCTTAAGGCCTAAATTAAAATATTGTTTGTTTGCCCTTTTCCGACCCTATGTTTTGAAACAGGGTAGGTAGGTAAGTAAAATATTTTATTTTTTTCCCCAAAAAAATAACTTGGCTCGGTATATTTTTTTTTCATGGGTAGGCAGGTAGGTATAATATTTTATTTTATAGATACAAAATCTGCATAATGTCATTTTTGTCTGTTTTGCTTTTGCTAATAGAATGAAATTCAAAACAGTGTGGCTGTGGCCATTGATTGACACATTAAATTCATCCATTGACTGGGACAATTTACGCGAACGTTTGTATGTAACGACCATTGCTCACTGTGTACTTTTTAAAGACACTTAAACTATGGGGTCACTAAAGGTCCACAACACCTTAATAAAGTATTTCGAAAAATTAATCAGGAATAACACTATGTTTTGATGTATATCAGTTGTATAAATCAAAACATAAAGGTTATTCCTGATTAATTTTTCGAACTATTTTATAATTAAAGGCGTTAAGAAACCTTTGGTGACCCCACAGTTTAAATGTCTATCGTAGGTACGTCGTGAACAGTGGTCATTACAGACACACGTTCACCTAAATTGTCCCAGTTAATGGATGAATTTAATGTGTCAATCAATGGCCACAGCCACACTGTTTTGAATTTCATTCTAAGGCAGCAACCATTTGATTTTCTGGGGGGGCTATGGTTTGTTTTGGAAAAAAAAGTTTGTTTCCAGTTTTTGGAGAAACAAACAATTTGTTTTTGATTCTGAGAAAAAAAAATTGTTTGTTTCACCCTCAGCTGCCACTATATGTAATGCTAAAATTGAAAGAAAAAAATTGTTTTCGACTTGTCTCGAAAAAAATTAGATTGTTTTTCGCCGCAGGCGGAAAAAAAAATTTGTCCAGAAAAAAAACCATAGCCCCCCCAGAAAATCAAATGGTTGCTGCCTAAGTTTCTGGGACTAGGCTTCGAAAAAAAGTATCATGTAGAATGTGAAGTTAATTCATATGCACTACTATTTTGTTTTCAAATACCAAAATATAGAGCTGTGCCGCATATTTTCAACGTTTAAATATGCCTGGAACTTTGAAGAGTTTTAGCTTGCACTAATATTCTGTACTACGTACCTTGTACGTTTACCTCTACCTAAAGGTTTTCTGTAAGAGATAACTTTGTCTTGGTAAAATATGTCCGGGCAGACATACATTACTAGTAGAAAAAGTCCCTAGAGTGTTTAAATTTCCGTGTGTGCCTATGTTTCTAATAAAAATGCTACAAGACTTGAACTCAATTGTCACATATTTTACATCGCATTTATAAATGATCTGTATGGAAAACTTGGGCGATTTTACTGCCAAATATTCTCCACTTCACAGGCTTTTGTCACCTTTGTTTCATGTCAGATATAAATAATGTAGCAATGCTGGTCGAAGGCATCGTTAACATAATCTTCCTGATCTACGGATCACAAAAGGCCATCCCTACATAGAATACAACGTCCGTTTACACAAAATACTACGGTTTGTACACACGTTGATAATTTTGTATTAAACGAACTATTTTGTATTAAACGAACTTTTTTGTAAATGAACCCTGCTCTTCAAGTATAAAAATACAGAGTTTACGTTCGTCATATCATGATTTCAAAGCATTCAACATCGATTTCAAACAAATGCTTTGAAACTCTAAATGCAAGTGTTCATGTCAAACGCTCACGTGATACCAAACGGACTAGACCTTTCACGATAAAGATAAACCCCGAGGATTCCGGTAAAAAAAAGTTTTGAGCGGGAAATACAGATAAAAGATTTTTGGTAGGAACGAAAAAATAAAATAAAATAAAATCTTGCTGATAAATACAAATAAAAGATTTTCAGGCGGAACGAATTTAAAGGGTCGGTCGGTAAAGGGCAAACAAACAATATTTTAATTTAAGCCTAATTCATCCCAGTCTATAAAATTTTCCTGAATTGTCAGTTTGATCACATGAGTTTTTTTTGCAATATTTCTACAATTATTTGAGTGGAAGTTAAATAAATTCTGTCTAAGTTGAATGTAATTTTAAAAGAGTGACATCTATTGAATTTACTATATGATATTTAGATTTGAATGTTCATTGATTGTATCATTCAATAATTATCAGGACAAGAACTGTGTAGTGACAGCAGAACCAAGTCATATTGCTTCAGTCCTACATATCATGTTAACATTACTCTTCCTCAAACCATTGTGCATGTAAGAGGGGGATAGGACCTTTATTGACTCCAGGATCAGGTGTTTTTAATCTTGGGATTTCATGATTTACCATTTCGGGATCTGGGAATTTTTTTTTTGAATTTCAGGATGTCAGGATTAAAATTTATTCAAATTCGGGACCTCAGGATTTCATGTTTTTTAGCCCAGGATTTCGGAATCAGCACTTCTCCTATATCCCCCCTTTATGTATATAGTAGATAATATATACTGTAAACTAGATATTAGGAAGATTTTTTCATTATTGCAAAAATTGAAAGTTTTGGTATGAAAAAAAATTGAATTTACAGTAATATATAATGAAACTGCTGTTTAAAAATGTACTGAAATGAAAAAGACATATTTTACATTGTTTAAATTCAAACATGTCAAAAGCATTCAGGCACTTTCACAATGCTATATTAATTTTGTTCTTGACAAGAATGAAAACTTTGGCTTGAATTTTTTTCACACAATTTGATAGTTTACTGGATCAATAACAATGTCTAATCATTCATCCAAATCTTCATAATTTAAAGCCTCATTAGGGAAGAAGAGAGTTTTTTTCTTGTCTGATACATCCTCTAATGACTTGTATGTCTGGTTTTTATCCTGGAGATTACTGGGTAAGCATGAGATACTTCGTCGTGTTGACCGTCTGACAGGGGTAATAACAACGCATGGCGAGTTTCTCTTGACATCACTGGCAGACTTCCTTCTCCTGTAAAGAGTTAATAGCATTATAATCAACTTTAAAGATATTGTTATGGGTGACCATGAAATTTAATTAAATAGTGCAATGAAATTATATTGAAATATGTGTAAAGAAGTGTCTAAAATCTAAACAGCGGTTTATTTCAGTAATAAATATATACAAACTACCTAATAACTTTAAAAGAAATTATCGTATTGCTAGTAAAAACACAAAAACAATGATTTGAATCAAAAACAAAGTAAGTGGTAAGCAAATAATAAAGCCAAAGACGATAAAAGAACAACCTTTACACACTAAATTGCAAACAATGATAAAGGCAGCATTATAAGAATTTGAACAAATTAAGAGGATATAAACCTCTACCTTCTTAATTGTATATGGGTAAATTAACATTGAATTCAAAGGAGAAGGGGCATTAAGGCCTGGTTTTGGCCCAAGAAAATACAATGATTGATAACTTTTTCAAATTGGCACATAATGTTTAGAAATGCATAGGGTCAAGAAATATCAATGAAAATTTGTAGATTTTTAAGTGATGACGTAATAATAACGTCATAATATGTACTATTTAAAAAAAAAACAATGAAAAATACAGAATTTCTGCAGTTTTCTATCTTTATTTCTGTTGTGGAAACATTTGTGCGCAGCCAAGAAATAATGAAATAATTTAACAGAAGCTTTTTTATAATTATTGACATAATCTCGTCGAATATAAAGTTGTTTCTTGGGTGCACACATACTTTTTCAATCTAAAATATACTTAAAATGTGATGAAAAACAAAGAAAGTCACAAAATTTTACAAAATATGCAAATTAAGTCATGATTTGTTGCCATGGTAACTTGTTCAATGTCCAAAATTGTTTTGTTTTTCTGGATACTTTGTACCTTAGATACTTACAGTAATTTAAAAATATGTGTAATTACATTTAAATTTGCAGTAATTTTTGGGCCAAATAAGGGCCTTACAGCAAAGTATCTTTGTTTATTGTATATCATTATTCACAACTCATTGAACAATTTTACATTCAATCATTGTGTGTGGTTTTTTTTCTGATGATTATTATTTGTATGCTATCATCTTATCTCTCAAACTTTCAATCCCTTAAATAAAAACTTAAAGATTCATTATGTAAAATTAATAAGGTAGGTTTTTCAATAACATGATGCTCATAAAACATCAAAATTGTTGTCTGATGGTAAAACTGTATTCTTACTTTTTAGACAGAGGAGTCATTTGTCTGACAGTATATTTGATAGCACTGGATTCAAAGATATTCTCTTCCTGAACGTCTGCTGCACTTCTTCGTCTTGCTTTCTTCTCTCTCTTCTGACAAATGTCTTTTACTATGCTGGTCAGAGCTGTGGCTAATTCATGTGCTGGCTGAAAAAAACAACTAATTTAATGACTACATGACTATGATGTGAAAGTTTACTGAATTTTTAAAATGTTCTGATGATTAAAAGTTCTCATACTATAACTTCTTCATAACAAAATAAGAGAAATTCTGATTTTCACCTATATTTTACACTTTTAATTTTTGATGCAGTAATGATCAATCAATCATGTACCTTTGCAAATGTTTCATATAACTAACATTCAATCTTATGGTCTTATTTTGAACATGTACTTCCTCATACTATAACCTACAAAATTGTGTTTCCATAATGAGCAGATTAAATAATCATGCCAGGATTCACCTATATGCTGTGTCCTCCATTTATAAATTACATTTCATACTGTGGAATCATTATTCTTTGTTGGATACAAATGTTCACAGGTTTAGTGGATACAGGTGAACAACGAATTTAAAGTTCAACAAATGATTTTTTTTATATAGGTTTGTATGCAGACTTTGTCAAAACAGCAAAATCAAATATCCACGAAAATTGGAATCCACGAAAATAAATGAATCTACAGTAGATAATTAAACGTTCAATTTCATGGGATCAACATTACATGTCTACCATTGTACAGTGAAAGTCAATAAAATAAGACAAAGTTTGTACTCACCTGAGCTGAATTGATCACAGCTTCTTCATACACTTTCAGTACTTCCTCCAAGTTCTCTCTTCCTTTCAAGACATTGGCTTTACAGATATAAAACTTAGCATACGTCTTTGATAACTGTATGTTCTGTTTTATAGAGTCTAGCCAACTTAGGATGTCTTCTCTTGGACAACCCTATAATAAATACATATAGTTAAAATTTAGTTTTTACATTACTATTTTCAAACTTATAATAATAAAAAAAAGAATTTGTTTTACAAGGTGTGTAAAATTCTTTTATCTTGTATAAAGGATAATTTAGATTTTAAACATTAATTATTATGTTATGTTGTATTTATAGAAAGAGAAAACTACTGGTAAACAAAAATGTTCTTTGAAATTTTGAAATAAATGAAGGAACTTTCAAAAAAAAAAATTATAGAAAATTAACCCATCTACTGAGACAAGCATAGAGCCTCCAAAATAAACATATGGAATATACAACCTCCATACAACCTAAATCCTCAAAACAATATTACCATGAACACATGAGAAATATACCCTCTATCAAACTTACAGCCTCAAACAATGTGGTACATTCCTCTAACATGGAATCTAATTCTTCTAATGCAGCATCCCTAAACTGGTCTGCTAAGTTTACTGCTATATTATCTTCTCGATCTATTGTGGCTTTCTAAAACAAAATTGTTTGATATTAAAATATCATACATTTAATAATTTTGTGATTTACTAATTAAATAAGTTGATGGATTAAAACTTGTGCAGAGATGGAGAATTATTTAACTTTTTCAAAGATATTCATTCTTAGATTTGTTTGTTTTGAATAAACCTGAATATGATTTGATTTGGATTTTTCCTGATACATGTAGTTAAAGTGTTTCATATATGTTTATAAAATTCATGTATTATATATATAATAAAATTTCAAATTGTTTGTACATAATGGATGGAAATGAATCTTGGAATGAGTCTGTATACCTGTTCTGTGAGTTCCTCAACAGTCAAACTCCTTTTTATACAAGAATCAGTAACAGAGTCGGTCTTATTGTTGTCATCATGGAAACACATCAGGTGTCGGAACTTAGATGGTGTCTTTCCTTTAGACTTCAACCATTCATCAAGTTTGTTTCTGAAAAACAGAAATTCAGAATTGCAATTTTTAAAAAAAGGTTAAAAAAAATTTAAACTGAGCATCAATTAAAATGTATAAAGACAATCAAATCTGTTAACCCTTTGAACACAGCAGATATAAAATATGTTATTTAAAAAATCCAAGATTTTGACACATTAAAATACATGTTGCATTTATAACCGATTCTGCTAAGCTTGTACATGTTGCATTTATAAACGATTCTGCCAAGCTTCATTCCAATCCAAGAAGTAGGGAACTGAAATTTTCAATCCCTTTTTTCTAAACTTTTAGGCAGATCCTGGGGTTACATGAAAGACATGGCCAGATACATGTACATTTTGTACCTCAAACCTCAAGGACATGTTTGACAGGCTCACACATTATACGATTTTAAAAGTAGTATAGAATTTTGAAATATACTGATCTGCAAAAAGATGAAAAACAACACAAACAATTTCTTTTAAAATGATAATATTAAATAATGGTACATGTATAAATCTTTAGAATTATATTAGTTTAAGGTAACATGTTATCATGATAATATCGCTAATAATTGCTTACATGAACTTTAATTTTGAAAGAAAATATATAAGCATTGGGTTAACATCAGTTTCTGCATTAAAAGACTGGTTTAAACTATATTTATATTACAATACACTTCATTATAACATTGCATGCTATATTTATGTAATCCTTAATTTGAGTTAGTTGGTATTTTTTTTAAAATAAACAGATTTATAAGCTATGACCAGCTTGTTTCCGAATCTTATTATTATTGTATATTTTTGTATGCTCACTATGCTGATTTATTTGAAATGATGCAAATAAATATGATAAACTATAACAATATATATACCTCATGACAACTTGTTCTTCATTATGGCGAGGTTTCTTGGCGGAGTATTTAGGTGTTGGCTGTCTGTCACTTATTACATTATCTACCGATCTCTTTGGTGTCTTCCTAAAAGTACTTGTATTGTGGTCCTCCCGTGTATCATCAGGACTAATAAATCTGACACTTCTACCATGATCGGGAGTTTTACTGTAGGCTCCTTCTATATCTATACTAGCAAAACATGACTTTCTCTTCAGAATACTTGCTGGTTTGCTTTTTCTCTGTTCTTTATGTATATCTGAATGTCTCCTTGACCTCTGACCCATAACCAATTTACTTTTAGGAACATCTGATTTCACATTTTTGTTATTTACACCAGAAGTTTGACGATGTGAATACACATTTACTGAAAAAATGCTACGTCTTGATTTGACAGAGAAACTTTGTCGTGAATTCACATCTTTATTTGATACACTTTTTCGTGAGTTTTCATTATTAGATACACTTCTTCGAACATTGCCATTACTTGATAAACTTTTTCGAGAGTTTCCATTTTGATTTAGTTTTGAATGATCTACTTCTATTGATTTGGTAAGAGTAATATGAAATTTTTTATTTGATGTGCCAGGGAGAGATTTCCTGGGGTTTCCTGCACATGTGTCTGGAAGGGATTTCCTGGGTTTTCCAGCAAGATTTGGTACTTTATTAACATGTCCAAATGACTTCCTTACATTAGATGTTGAGGTCTGTACCTTTTTAGCTTCTGTCACTGAGCCTGTTGTCTTTCTATTTACTGGAGCAGACTTAGAAATCTGTTTTTCTGGAAGAGGCTTCGATCCCCTTGGTTTGTCTGTCAGTGTGTTGGTCACTAATTCTATAAAAGGTTTTTTATTTTCTTTACAATGTTGACTGACTGTAGATTGATGCGCTGTTGGTTTTACTCCTGTGAAACTTTTTTTCTTTGTACTCCATGACTTTGGACTAGGGTTTTGTGGTTTTAAAGTATCTATTTTACTTGAAATTTGCAATCTAAAAAATAAAATATTCATAGAACTGTATAACATACAATTAAAATTTGTAATCCTCGGATTTAAAAGGGCATTTTTAAATATGTATGTCACATATTTTATATGTACACACAAATGTACATTGTACATATACATGACCATGATGACTGTATCAATGTATTAAATTCCTCATTATAATATCTACAAATAAAGTGCAAAAGAAAGACGTATGTTCATGTTTGTACATATTCATGAAAGAAAAATGCATTAAAAAACAAAAACAAAAAAACTAAATATCAGCTGAGACACTGGCATGAATTTATCCAACTACATGTAATGACATTTTATTGTTTAGTTTGATTTTAAGGGTAGTAATAACAACCGATATGTGGAAAAAATACATTTGAAGAAATTCAATCTCAAAACGGAAACTTGTTTAAATGGAAGGGAGTTTTTTTTAAAACTTTGAACCTTCTCCAAATATATAGGACAAGGTCATCAAAGTAACAAAAACAACAATTTCTATGTATGTATACAGAATACATAAAATAAAAGCATGCTATAAGCATGATTTAGTCTTCAAAACTTATTAAAATACTGGTTATATTTGTATTTAAAAAACATTCCCTTTATGGTCCCTGTACTTGTATGTCACAAGTATGATTCATTAAAAGTCTTGGCCCTTTTTTTTTTTTTTTTACATCACACATGTTACATGTATCAGTTACAGTAAAAGTCCTCTTCTAAGTTCATTTTGGTCTCTTGTGGTGAGTTGTCTCAATGGTAATCATACCACATCTTCTTTTTTTATATTAAAATAAAAAATGTGTACAAAATGATTGGAGAGGATATGTGATAATACCTTTGATCTTTCTTATGTTTTTCTTTTTCATCTTTATACTTTTGAAACTTCTGTAAATATTCATCTGCAAGCAGTAAAAGAAAAAGTTTATGATTAAATGAATAAACATTTATGCTAGTCAAATACACGTTCATGTTGGACTGTTGAAATTAATTTTGACCAATTGAAAATGAAATATCTTTTATTTTCTCAGCAGACAAAGCAAACATGTTGACAGTAAAGACTAGATTTGTTTTATAAAAAACATATTGTATTGTGCTTTTATTTTCATTCTCAATCCATGCATGTCAAGATTGGGTGGTTTACTATTTACCAGTATTCACCGCCCTGGACAATACTCCATATTTTTATGGTGTTTTTTACTTTTTATTGAAGTAAAACCTTGATAAAAAGCAAAATATATTTGATATTTCATCTTTTAGGCCACAATTAAAAGAGGGGCGTAAAGGAGGGGGTATCTGCACGGAAGAACACGAAATAAAATTCTCATTTAACGATGAACGAACAATTAAAAATTTCTTGCACGTAGATCTTTTTACCTTTTTCATAAAACACAATGAATAACGTACCGGTACCTTTTTCACGGCTGCACATGAAATAATAAACAGCTGCGCCATGAGCGCATGATACGCCCGACGTCTTGTGTGGAAGTTTTATGCAATAATCATAAATAGTTTCGGAGAAAGTTTTAAGCAATAATCATTTATTGTTTTTGAGACATGGCGGGACATGTGAAACCCCCCACCCTGGTTTTTTTTTAACAAATATCACTAAAATAAAATTTTGATTCAAACCAAAAAGTATACAGATCTTTCGATTAATATAACAAAGAAGTGTGTACAGTTTCAAGCAATAATCATAAATTGTTTTTGAGATACGGCGCGACATGTAAAAAAAAAATCCCCTTTTTTACAAAATACTCAATAACTCAAAAATAAAATTTTGAGTCGTCACCAAAAAGTATACAGATCTTAAGATTAATATAACAAAGAAGTGTGTAAAGTTTTAAGCAATAATCATAAATCGTTTTTGAGATACGGCACGACATGTAAAACCCCCTCCCCCTTTTTTACAAAATACTCAATAACTCAAAAATAAAATTTTGAATCATCACCAAAAAGTATACAGATATTAAGATTAATATAACTAAGAAGTGTGTAAAGTTTTAAGCAATAATCAAGAATCGTTTTTGAGATACAGGACGACATGTGAAAAAAAACACCCCCCTGTTTTAGTTACAAAGTGCCGTAACTCAAAAAGTTTAAATCTTATTTTCACCAAAAAGTATACAGATCATTTGACTATCACAAAAAACAACTATATTAAGTTTCATGAAATTTAGATAAGTCGTTCTCAAGTTACGGTGCGACATGTTTACGCCGGAAAGACAGACAGATGGACGGACACCGGACATTTGTATACCATAATACGTTCCGTCAAAATTTTGACAGGCGTATAAAAATGGCAAAACAAGTTGCACAAAATAACTGTTTACAACATTCTTAAAACCAAGGAGCATGATTGTTCTGAGGGATACAATTGCCGTTGTTTTCATTGATATTAGTATTATTTTCAAAAATCATTCAACTGAACGTGTAATATGATCGGTAAAATGTTAATTACGTAATCTGAATAGTTATTCCAAAACTCGATACAAGTGCATGAATGTACTTATTATTCTATATAATACTAATTCAATACTACTAAAAATATTTTATTTCCCCCATTTTTTCGCTATAACTATGAAATCTTCAGGCGACTGTGGATAGAAACAAGTGCATGTGATGCATTAGGATGCCCATAGTTATAGTCCAAATAATTATGACGTCTGGCAAGGCTATTCATACATGTGAACCTCCCAACGGGAGTACAATAATCCTGTTTTCAGGGGTCTCCTCCTGTCCTCCCATTTAGCAGAAAATATCCAGTGTATGAAATATTTTATGAATGAAAATTTTCAACCTCCATATTTGATAATTTCTTACTACTGTAGGGTTGTAATTGACACCTGTGTTAAATTTCACCTGTAAATCAAAGAAGATGTATAATTATATGGCTTCACTTAACTGTTAACAGCTTGGGTGTCAAACATACTGGTAATCAACGATGTTTACCTCTGGCTAACTGCCGTTGTGTGATAATCAAAGTGATGGAAATCACTCATGGAAAGATTAGAAGAGAAGTTTGAATTATTTCATATTAAGGTATGGTGGGGAAAAATGAACATTTATAAAGCACTATTGCTGAAAATTGCTTTTACAGCAGGTCTTTAGAAGGAAACTTGCTTTTCCAGTATGAGGATAAAATGAGCTCAAATTAAATAATATGGGTCTCTTAATTTGCACAATTTTATTTAAACTGCAGTTTATATCTTATCGAAATTATGTTGCCGGTTCTGAACATGTTTCAAAAAAACAAAAAATGCAAAAATTCTTCTAGTAAATGTTACCAACTATCCTTGCAAGACATAAATCTGGACCAAAAGCTTAAAACTTTAAAGTGTCAACAACAAAAAATGAAAACTGTTGTTTTGGGGAATTTTGTAAGTTGAAACAGAGGTTATATGGCATTGAAGATTAAAAGTTTTAGAGTGCCTTTTGATAAATTTTTAAAGTATTTTTCAACACAGGGCATTGAAAATGTACTTTTTCAACGTAAACAAATTTAAAAACTAATCTTATTGAAATGTGGATTCTTTCTTGATTGCAAAAATATATATTAACTTCTAATAAAAATTCAAATGACTAAAATAGACATAATGATTGATGGGAAATAAACTAATAAACAATGGTTTGTTATAATTAAAAGTTTTAAAATTTTTAAACTGTTTCAAGCCAATTCCTGATAAAAAAAAAAGTGTACTAATTTAATTGTTGATTAATTACAATGATTATTGGAAATTTATCAAGTAAATTATAGGCCTTACTTGAATACCTTTTATTTATTCATATTTATATTCATATTTCATTTTTTAAAGATCTTGTTAATCCATTAATCATTTATCTTTCAGATATAATTTACAGAATCACTTTATGTAATGTAGATCAAAAGTAATTGGCAATAAATAAATCTATCATCCTTATAAATATCAAACATCTAATATACACATTTATGTATTCAATTATGAGGTCAAATACTTGTGTATTAAGAATTAAATTGAGTGGTCTGTATAATTATGTAAGACTGAGGTTGATAGGTAATGTGGTCAATTAGGAGGTGGGGCATTGTAATTAAAGGTCCACCTTGTCTCTGATTGTTTAGTGATAATGACAGTTGTCAATCATACTAGTTGAATCAATACCCAGTTACCTAATCAAAATGTTTTTTACAAAGCCTGCACATCAACACACCTTAATGACACACATTCTTGAATGAACTGCTCCAATAATATACCCAGTTTTTTTCAGTTTATATGTGTATTATGTGCACATACATCAGAACCATAGGGAACTATATTTCAGTGTGAATACATTTAGTAACAGTAGCTAACCTGTCCTGTTGTTAGGGAGGCCGGTGCCTTAGTAAAGATTTAGAACAAGTTCTAATCTTTCCAAAAACTTTGTGTATTAAAATATTTTTTTGTTACTTCTCTTTGATTTATCCTGTTTTAAGTTATTTTGCTCTTAAAAATGTAAATTGTAAAAAGAATATAATATTAAATGAATAATATTTTAATTAAATTATCATAAAAGGATGGTAACTAAATGAATTTAAATATTTTGGGACAAATAAAACAAAAGGCTGTCACAACGACAGCAAACCGCATTTATTAACATTTATTTGTGTCCTGGCAATATCACAAGAACCATTACTGATGAATGATGAAAGTGAAAATCGTCAATTTCAAATTTGACCTCCATTTTGTCATCAGTATCAACATATTAAAATTTGAAAAGCTTAGATTGAATGGTTTATGAGTACATGTAACAACGTGAATGGAAACGCCATTTTACGATCTTTCAAGAACCATAATTCCTGAACGGTAAAAGTCAAAATCGTCATTATTGAAAAATTTCAAAAGCTTTGGTTGAATGGTTCATGAGAAAATGCACGGACACGACTGGAAACACCATTTTTCAATCTTTCAAGAACCATAACTCCTGAACGGTAAAAGTCAAAATCTTCATAATTGAACTTGACCTCCATTTTGTCATCAGTAACAACATATTAAAATTTGGGAAGCTTTGGAAGAACAGTTCATGCGTAAATGCACACAGACATGACTGGAAACTCCATTTAGTTGTCAGTAACAACATATTAAAATTTTAAAAGCTTTGGTTGAATGGTTCATGAGTTAATGCACGGACAACATTTGATTGCCACCTGCCCGCCCGGCCGCCCACCGTACATCCCCAAATCAATAACCGACATTTTTGTCACAAAAATCCGGTTAAAAATTTAAATTTATAAATTATTTTAGGAATCTAGACTTCTTTTCAAGGATTAAATTAAAATTTATATATTAAATCTGACCAACAAATTTAGAATAGAATATTTTAATTTTACAAGTTAGACTGAATGAAAATTCTTGTCAGTTTTACTTCTAACGTGTCCTTTAAGCACTGGTTACAACGAACCCAAGACACATCTATGCAGCTCCACAACATGAAATTTGGTCAAATCGAGGGTCATCTGTGATCGTCATACAATCGAGTGGCTCTACGATTTTTTGTCGTATCACTGTCTTGTGGCTGTCGTGAGAGTGTCTTACCACAATCGTGTGACTGTTGTGCGATAAACTCATTGTCGTGGGTACCAACATAAACCATTTAAATAAAACAATCGTTGCAGGACTGTCCTACGACAACCTCACAACTGTCGCAAGACACTTGTGATACAGTTGCATGAATGTCTCAAGAATACCAAATTTCGTACGATGCTCGCACAGCATTGTCTGTTGTACAACAGTGGTACATTCATCGTGAAGCATATTTAAGTTTTATTTAGAAGAATACAATTGGGCGGAAATGAATGTTTTGAAAAACATATCGTCTATCGTTTAAAGAGGATGTTTTTCAACCAGAACAATTATGTTCGGCACTGTTAAATAGGTGCCTTGCCGGACTCCAACAAGAGCAAAATATAGTCATGTTAGAGTTGATTCGAGCCAGTGGCTAGTATAGGAACGCCCGACATTGGTGGGTTAAGCCATATATCAAATGGTGTTTGGGCAGTATTGTACACTGATGCAATAGTAAGAACGGGTATCTGCCGGTGATTTCGTTGCGGATGGAGACTTGCATGTTTCAAAAACTTTTGTTGAGAGTCGCCACTCACATCACAGTTGCACAAGTCGTATGACAGTGGCACGACAGTAACACGACAGTCACACACGCATCCATATACATGAAGACCACTCACGATTGTTGTATGATTGTCGCACGACAAACACACGACAGTACAATTAGATATTTTTTTTCTGTCTTGTACCCATCGTGGAATCATTGTCATGATCGTGTGCATGTCGTCGCTGATGTGCCACTCGAAATATTATTTTGACATTTTGCACAACAATTATTTTATAGATCTTCTACGACAAAAAATCGTGCAATCTGTTGTGACCAGGGCTTTAGAATAAAACAGTACAATAGGTATTCAGTCATTCAGCTAAAAATAGCCAAACATTTTACACTGTTCAAGTCTTTAAGTTTTCTAGAAATATGACTTTCATAATGCTTAAAGACTGTTATTGTTTGTTATATTTTTAATTAATTTATCATGTTATAAACATACATGTATAGCATATTTCTTTCTTATTTGTCTATACAGTTACCAATGATAAGGAGATGGAGACATGAATACAAATCTATACCCAAAGAAAAGGTCATAATCATTTATTTGCAAGCAGTTAAAGCCCCCCTCAGTTAACAATCAATTATCAAAAACAAAACAAGAAACAGATTCTTCTCAATATATATATTTTTTTAATAATGTGATATCATTCAAATAGAAAGGCAACAAGGGTACTATAAACATATTACATTTTGATGGAAATTTGAAGAAGAAAAAACACATGAAAAGGCAATTTCTACATCATACGGTCAAATTTACCAAAAAATTTATGTCGATAAAAAAACATCTCCTGATCTGAGTTTCACAGTCCATCACATGTATGGCTATTTTCATTTTTTTTTCTGGGACATATGCGTCCAAAACAAGGCTATTTTTTTCTTGGATGCCTTAATCCCAGAAAAAAATAGCCTTGCCAGACGTATGCATAATTATTTGGCCAAACACAGCTATTGTCTGCATTGTAACGTTTTTCGTTTATTACATGCATCATTGGGTTTTATTATCATGGTATAATTAGATTACTTATTCTCATTAACCGTTATAAAGTAATTCCTTACAATCTATTTTTTATCGCCTTCGATCAGATTGCACTTGTTACATTGTTAAATGTCAAATCAATCATGTTAATCAGCTGGTGCCCTGTTGCTTTGTTTATACAGGTGCCTCGGTTGACCTTAGCTCCGGGCTCCTGTAATATAGCTCCTGTAGAATATTTCTTTGTTCATAGTCATTTCACCATATTGTAATCAGGTTACTAGAGTAGTATAAAAGAGAGAAATAGATAGTGAGAAGGTGAGGAGATACGATATACGAGGAGGGGAGACGATTTTGTGTACGAGAGGAGTGTACGTAGGAGATTTAGGATTATGTCACCGTATTTTTGAGCCTGCAGTTAAGATGTTGTAAACTTGTATTACTGTTACATGTAGTTTGGATTTTTGAATAATACAGTATTGAACTTTTAATCAACTTTGTGTTTATGTTAACTTGCAAGACTTCGTTCAGACTACACCAGGATCCATTTATTTATTAATGTGACCAGCCTAGGATTCCCTTAATCACGCTAACAGAGATTTTTAGGGTTACCCTGTTAAAGAGTATACTTGGCATTTGTCGTCCGTGGACGTGTGAAACGTAGACACCAAACAACAAAGCACAAACACAATAATACACACTTGAGTTCAAGTTGCATCACGGCAAACTAACCAACCAAACACTTTTTCGTCACAGCATATTCATTTTGGAAACATCAATAAGGAACTGAACTAAAGGAAGTGCAAACAGTAATTTGTCATGTAATACTCTATTATACCTTTTTTACTCGATACTGCAGACATGATTCTTCAGTTTTCAACAAGGCAACATTGTTTTTGTTTTCTTGTTTTGAGTGATTTGAGAGATGGCGCACTAGCTCTGATTGGTCAATGAATTTGTAATACTAAGAATAGAGACGGACTAGATATGAGTTTCCGTTATTTTTCTTTTTCCGAATCTTCACATATATGATCATATATATCATCAATAACTTTAATTATGTTAAAGGTAATTTAAATTCTATTCAACAAAGAATTAATGACCAATGTTTGCAAGTCCAAAATGCAAATATATTTGAATCCAAAAAGTTAGACTTTTTCAAGAGTGTCTACATAATGGGCAGAAGACCACCCTATGTTGATATATATACAGAAGTGACAGAGCTGCAATATGTAAGATCCGTATAAGCGCTCATATACTGATGATTGGAAAAAAAAAAGACATCTAAATATTCCCAGAAATGAGAGATACTGCTCCGAATGTAATTCTGGTCAAATTGAAAATGAAAAACATTTTCTTTTACATTGTGAAAAATACTCAACTAAAAGGGCCATATTTTACCATAAAGTATCAAATATAATCGTTGATCCTACAAAATTTCAAAAACATGAAAATAATATAATCTTTTTATTAAATAATAATTCATACACAATCCTAAAATTGACTTCCTCTTTCATCTCAGACAGTTTGAACCTGCGTAAAGCAGAACAAACTCTATAAAATTGTTAATATGTCTAATTCATAATCATTGTTTATAATTATAATATTACATATTAATATAGTCATTATTTGCAATACTTATTATGTTTGACCAACTATGTAATTCATATACCATGAGCCTTAACCATTTATTGTTGATGAGTTTGTGCTTATAAAATATTTGTATTTGTATATTTGTATATATAATATTTAGTAAATGAAATAAAAACTTAATATTTTAACTATTTAAACAAATCATTCTTTATTCAATCTGTTAATCTCCTGTATTTAGCATGTCAGTAATTCATTAATTGCAGCCCAGTATGCTCATTGAAATTGAAGTTATCGGAAGTAAACATAATGTGGGAGGACACTGAATTGTTTTAGAATAATTCACAATTAGGAACTTAAAAAAAAAAGATCCATATGCCAAGGAACATGCATGAACAAAACATGTCAATGTTAAAAAGATATGACGTTCCTTGAAGTTGTGGTACTGAACACGTGTCACCTTGGACCAGAGTAACAAAATAGGATTCAGATATACAATTAAACAAATATTTAATTTCAATTGTTCGCTTATTCACTTTATCCATCTAATTGTAATAATAACAATTTGTATAACTAAAAATACAGATTTTGATAAATGTTTGTTTAAATTTGACCCATATGATCCCAAAACATGCATGGTTAGCTGGACCGTAGGCGTATACTCATACGGTCCGACCGTAAGCGTATGGTCGGACCATACGAGTATACGTATACGGTCCGAATACTGACTCATATGGTCTGGAACATAAACATATAAAATTTTCCACTAACATTATGACCAATTCACTTAAATATATCCAGAGACATATAATATATCAGAGACATATAGTATATCAGAGACATATATATATACTAAATTTATATTATGATATCAGGAACAGATGTATACTGTTCCTAGATTTATATGTATCTGAATATATTTATAATAAAAACATCTTTCGGCAATACTGTCACTTATTAAATCTACACCAATTTAATTGGGAAAAAGGTGTAGAGGGGAAGGGGTTAATTTGTAAAGTTATTTTTTTTTAATTTAAATTTTGGTAACTAAAAATCACCAGACAAATTCTTTTACTGAGTTTAGTATTAAAAAGTCCATTCATATTTTTAAAAAAATATGTTCCTTTACGATAAGGGGGACTGGCCAAAACTTTTCGAGTTGTGTGTTTTAATTTAGAACATTTGGACTATACATATACTGATCTGTTAAATAAGGTACGCTGTGCTTATTACATTAATTAAAAGACAACTTTACAGAGTAGATTTAAACTGAATGTCATGTCGTTTAGTGTCAGTATAAATATTGTATATGTGTGAACATTTCAAGCTGTGTTGTTTCAATAAAATTGGAATATTTTCATTCATAGATGCACGCTTGATAAAGCTAGTTGGTCGTTTATTTTCATCATTTTGTAAATATTTTAAACATTCTTATATTTACATACAAATAGTGTGTTAAAATTACATTGTTAGGCAATCTATATATATATATATAATATATATATATATTGCAATTAATCCGGATGTGCTTCAACAGTTATAAAAACATTATGTTCAGTTCCTTTTATTGCTCGGAGTTCTTCTGATGTATACTTGTAGTGACATTAATCCGTTTTTAATCTTGTGTCTATATTCTAAATCTTAAGTGTTTAATTATTTCGTGATGGTAATATAATTCTCTAAATGTTCTTTTTTGTGTGTGTTATCAGAGACATAGGTCTCTTGTGTTATATATATAATCTTAATTTGTTGGCACCTTGTTGACCAGTGCGTTAAAGTTTTTGAAATTTTAATGACTTTCTTAAACTATCCTGGATTTCTACCAAACTGCGACAGAAGCTTGTTTATGATCATGAGATATTATCCATGCAGAAGTAAATTTGTTAAAAAAAAAACACGTTTTTTTCGTAGGACTTAGTTTTTCTGCCAGGAAACATTACATTCACTCTGTGATTAAACTTTTAAAACTATCCTGGATTTGTACCAAACTTGGGCAGAAGCTTGTTTATGATCAAAAGCTAGTATCTAGAAAGACATTTTGTTAAAATTTTGTACCTGTTTTTCCGTATCTTACTTATAAATGGACTTAGTTTTTCTTCCAGTTAACATTACATACAGTCTGCAGTTAAAGTTTTTCAAATATTTATGAGATGCATAAACTATCCTGGATTTTTACAAAACTTGGACAGAAGCTTCTTACAATCAAAAGATAGTTTCGAGAGAATTGATTTTTCCACTTTTGTTGAGCCTGCCATTATAACAGCAAAAGTAGACAAGACACTGGGTTACGCGGAACCATAGACATATGTGTTTTTACTTTTAGGACGTTTGCTTTTTGTTTCCCACAAAATTGAATTATTTCAATTAGCCCATGATCGTTTGGAGAATTATATATTATCGAGTAAAAGAACAGAAACAGAACCATCTTTTCTTTTAAAAAAATCAACAAACTCTACCATTTTTTTCTTCTTCTGTGAAATAAAAAGTATTTACATACATGATAACCAAAGATTTTTATAGTTGTATTTTTGAAATCTATGATATATCTGCTTGTCAATAAATGATATTCATTTTGAGTTTCACTAAATATATGAAAATATAAAATATATACACATAGTAATCGCTTCTTTTTAATAAAGGATTAATAAATTTCAAATCTGATAACTAGAGAGTTCGATTGATTGAATCTTTCACAACTATGTCATATGAAAACGACAGCAGTTCTCTAGGGTGAATGGAATTAATTCCCTTAAATCAATCATGACTGTCTTTCATACGCAAAGTCAACATTAACTAGCACCGCAGTTAGTGAAGAAAATCAATTTTCGGTCTTCACAAATTGAAAGAACCTTATTTATACTATGGGGGTGGATTTGTTTAGGTACTTGTATATCAACGTTTAAAGCCCCAAATGTCCATTGCGTTTAGAGCGAAAATGTCCTTACGTTTTACAGATAAAAAAAAAGCATACGACATTGTGGTCATTATCTTTCTTGATGATTATTTTACTGAAGGTTAAATCTTCAGTCGAAGTCATCCTTTAAAAATGACACCATCCATTTTATTTAAAGGTTTTATCCTAAAGGAGATAATTCTAGTAATGCAAAAATATATCAAATTTATTCGTTCAGTGTATGTTCACTTGTGTTAAGATGTCTTTTGATTGAGTTAAGCCATTTCAATTTATATTTTATAATGTGTGATGTTATACTACTGTTTCGGATAAGGGTGACAGTTGGTACCTATCAAAACGTTGAAACCCGCTGCATTTGATTGCACCTGTCTTAAATCAGGAATCTGATGTTCAGTAGTTGTCGTTTATTGATGTGGTTTATAAATGTTTCTCGTTCTTCACATAGATTAGACCGTTGGTTTTCACGTTTGAATGGTTTTACACAAGTCATTTTTGTGACTCTTTATAATTTGCTGTTCTGTGTGAGCTAAGGCTCCGTGTTGAAGACCGTACTTTGACCTATAATGATTTACTTTTACAAATTGTGAGTTGTCTAATTGGTACTCATACCACATCTTATATCTACGAATTGTTACAAAAAGTTATTCTCAAATGCAGCTTTGTGTTTGAAGACCCCTCCCCTTTTTTTCAGAAAGGCGGGATCCGCACCTGGTCTGATATCGTCAATGATAGTATTAAATGATGATCCGATCATTCAACAGATTTATTTTAGTTTGGTCTTGTGCTGTTCTAGTTTTGGGTAGAAATGAGCGCACGAATATTTTTCAACCCTGCTAATTTCTTTATGTACCTGTTCCAAGTCAAGAGCCCGTAGTTCAGTGGTTGTCGTTGGTTCATGTCTGTCATATATGTTTTTCGTAAATTGTTTTATTATGAATTATACCGTCAGTTAAATTCGAAAGGTATTGATTCTTATTTTCATGTCAGGACCTTTTATAGCCGACTTTAATTGCTTAAATCCATTCAGTATTTTTTTAAACTTTGACAATCATATGATATCTCCTTATTTTTATATTGAAAATATAAATGTGGTTTGATAAAATGTTGTTCTCACTAAAAAAAAAACCAAAAAAACTGTTTCGTTCGTTTGTCGGATCTGAGACTACTATATATAACACATGTGTTATAGTAGTCTCAGGTCGGATGCTATAGTTGGGATTATTGAAAAGTTCCTGAATCATGACATTGATATAAAAAAAAAATCATGTTGAAGGATTTTGTGTTTTCTCTGTCTTTCAGATAACAAGTCCTCTCCCATCCTAGATAAAATTTGATTTACTGGAGCTTTTTCTACCAGTAGCTATAGTAGCTATAGCTTGTGATAAACAGACATCTCATTTGAAATTATACCACATTTTCTTATTTTAATATCATGCTTATTTACATATACGTGTCTTTTCTTGGATCAGGGGTTAGCTACCACCATTCCACATTCGAATTCCTTTATCGAGTTACAATATCCCGATCCTTTGATGAAAAATTCTTTGTTGTATTGTTCAAATATGTATTTATCATTTTTTTTTTAATTGCTGTTAAATAATATATTAAGTAAAATTAAAAATATGCTAATTACCTTTCTAGAGTCACCTTTCGGTAAAAATAAATATCTATTTTGTACGAGGATTATTTTCATTTTTATTTTAGATGATATTCTTAACATATTTTGTACTGTCCTTTTCTTTTTGTCTTGTATACGTATTCAGTGGTTGTTTGTATGTGTTATAATTACATATTTGTTTTTCGTTCATTTTTTGTACATAAATAAGCCGTTGGTTTTCTCGTTTTACATTGTTATTTCGGTGCATTTTATAGCTGACTATGCGGTATGGGCTTTGTTCATTGTTGACGACCGTACGGTGACCTATAGTTGGTAATTTCTGTGTCATTTTGGTCTTTTGTGGAGAGTTGTCTCTTTGGCAGTCATACCACACCTTCTTTTTTTTTTATATCTATTGTACACATTTTGTTTTTGTCTCTGCTATAGTCACCTTAAAAGGGTTCCTTGATAGAATCTTAATTGTCAAAATGACTGGTTTTGTGCTTATTTTCACTTCAAATACCATAGATGAATATAATAGGACAGCAAGAAACAACCAATGCAATGCATATGCAATGCATGTGCAATGTATCTAATAAATTTGGCCAAGCAATTCTACAGGAAAGCTCCAAGTGATTGTACAGGAAGCCTCCGAATGACATTACAGTAAACTTGCAAGCGATTGTACAGTCAATAAAAATATCCGACATGGAGAAAATGAATATATTTGGATTTCTACTGAGACAATGGCTTTGAAACTTTCAGACAGGTACATGTAAAAATTCAGGTAGAAAACATTGATTTTTCGATGTTTATTTGACATTTTTGATCGCTGTTGTGTGACAATTTTGATCGTTTTACACGGAGCTCCACCATTCTAAGGAAAACGTTTGGATGCATATATCTTTCTTATTATTTTATTGGTTCATATTTACATAAAGAATGTTTTAGCTATCAAAACTTGAAACAGAAACGTTTTATAGTAGCATAAGAGTTCACCAAAGCTTCCATCAAGCAACTTGTTATTTTGCAAATGTCGGAGCCCCGCTTGACAGTCTCCCGAATGACCAAATTATTAGAAAACCGTACAGTTCCGTTCCCACACTGTGAATACACTATGCTGTTGAATATTAACCCCACAAAAAAATATTTAAAGAAATTTTCTTTTAATTTCTAATATCTGAAATGAGAAAAATTGTTCCTCCAATCTATTTCAACTCCCCCTTTTCACTTATTCCCCACAAAAAATCGTTCCCTAACGATATGGTCAGTATCTCAATTAAAAATTCTAATTGAGTTTGCAACCATAATTACCCATTTAAACGCTATAAACATTATAAAACGCTTAAAATATAAAACGACATACATAATCATGACTAAAATTAATATTTATTGATAGCAGGCCCTAACCAGGAATTTCCAGAGGGCAGTTATTTGGCCTCAAAAACTCGACTTTAACAGTCACAATTCGAACAGAACGTTGACTTTAACAGTCATTATTTGTTTTCAAAAAGGGGGGGGGGGGTGTCCGAACCCCCCGAACCACCCCTGGCTACGGGTTATAGTAACTGTTAACCAGGTGCTCCACAGGGCGCAGCTTTATACGACCGCATATGTCGAACACTTCAACAATTGGGGCAAGTATGGACACAACATTCAAGCTTGAATCAAATTTGTGATCAAATTTTTGAGATAATATGAGTTTCTGACACAAAACAAATGTCAAGATCTTGCAAATGTATAGCAAAATATTGTGCAATTAGAAATTTCTTCTTTAAACTTTTCAAAAATTTTGAATTTGAGAAATTTGGAGAAAAAAAAAATGGAAACTACTACCACCCCTCTTTTTTTGCAATTAGTCTAAAACCTGACATTCTTTAATGAACAATTTACAAGGAGAGTAAGGGAGGTATAACTGAAAATTCCCAACATTGCAGCTTTGTTAGCAGATATTAGAAATTAAAAGAAAATTTCTTCAAATATTTTGTTTGGGGGGGTTAATATTCAACAGGTAATTCAACATTGTTTTTGAATTACCTCCCTTTCAACTACCTTGAGCTATTTTTTGGTTCTTATAAATTCTATACTTCCTTTGTACTATTTTAAATCCTGGTCTATTTTTGAAATTAATTCTTACATACTTTTGATTTTTTAACCCTGTATGCTAATATTGCCTATGTGAAATTTTAAAATTAATTGTATATGCATTGAACGACAAATATATGCGACGTATAAAATTTTCTGACGTCAGACACACGAATCAATGAATGTGTTTGTAGATAGATGTTTTTGTGTTTTGTTAAATTGTTCCTTTTAATATTGTTACACGATGATGACTGCTATACCCATATTTTGACTATTTTATTTATTATGTCTGTTTAGTTCACGCATCATTGTAAATATAACGGAATTTGATGAGACTGTCATCAAAGTGAGAGGGTTAGCGCTATAAAACCAGGTTTAATCCACCATTTTCTACATTTGAAAATGCCTGTACCAAGTCAGGAAAATGACAGTTCTTGTCCATTCGTTTTTTATGTGTTTTGTTATTTGATTTTGCCATGTGATTATGGACTTTCCGATTAGATTTTCCTCTAAGTTCAGTTTTTTTGTGATTTTTGTCTTGTGGCTGTCGTGAGAGTGTCTTACCACAATCGTGTGACTGTTGTGCGATAAACTCATTGTCGTGGGTACCAACATAAACCATTTAAATAAAACAATCGTTGCAGGACTGTCCTACGACAACCTCACAACTGTCGCAAGACACTTGTGATACAGTTGCATGAATGTCTCAAGAATACCAAATTTCGTACGATGCTCGCACAGCATTGTCTGTTGTACAACAGTGGTACATTCATCGTGAAGCATATTTAAGTTTTATTTAGAAGAATACAATTGGGCGGAAATGAATGTTTTGAAAAACATATCGTCTATCGTTTAAAGAGGATGTTTTTCAACCAGAACAATTATGTTCGGCACTGTTAAATAGGTGCCTTGCCGGACTCCAACAAGAGCAAAATATAGTCATGTTAGAGTTGATTCGAGCCAGTGGCTAGTATAGGAACGCCCGACATTGGTGGGTTAAGCCATATATCAAATGGTGTTTGGGCAGTATTGTACACTGATGCAATAGTAAGAACGGGTATCTGCCGGTGATTTCGTTGCGGATGGAGACTTGCATGTTTCAAAAACTTTTGTTGAGAGTCGCCACTCACATCACAGTTGCACAAGTCGTATGACAGTGGCACGACAGTAACACGACAGTCACACACGCATCCATATACATGAAGACCACTCACGATTGTTGTATGATTGTCGCACGACAAACACACGACAGTACAATTAGATATTTTTTTTCTGTCTTGTACCCATCGTGGAATCATTGTCATGATCGTGTGCATGTCGTCGCTGATGTGCCACTCGAAATATTATTTTGACATTTTGCACAACAATTATTTTATAGATCTTCTACGACAAAAAATCGTGCAATCTGTTGTGACCAGGGCTTTAGAATAAAACAGTACAATAGGTATTCAGTCATTCAGCTAAAAATAGCCAAACATTTTACACTGTTCAAGTCTTTAAGTTTTCTAGAAATATGACTTTCATAATGCTTAAAGACTGTTATTGTTTGTTATATTTTTAATTAATTTATCATGTTATAAACATACATGTATAGCATATTTCTTTCTTATTTGTCTATACAGTTACCAATGATAAGGAGATGGAGACATGAATACAAATCTATACCCAAAGAAAAGGTCATAATCATTTATTTGCAAGCAGTTAAAGCCCCCCTCAGTTAACAATCAATTATCAAAAACAAAACAAGAAACAGATTCTTCTCAATATATATATTTTTTTAATAATGTGATATCATTCAAATAGAAAGGCAACAAGGGTACTATAAACATATTACATTTTGATGGAAATTTGGAGAAGAAAAAACACATGAAAAGGCAATTTCTACATCATACGGTCAAATTTACCAAAAAATTTATGTCGATAAAAAAACATCTCCTGATCTGAGTTTCACAGTCCATCACATGTATGGCTATTTTCATTTTTTTTTCTGGGACATATGCGTCCAAAACAAGGCTATTTTTTTCTTGGATGCCTTAATCCCAGAAAAAAATAGCCTTGCCAGACGTATGCATAATTATTTGGCCAAACACAGCTATTGTCTGCATTGTAACGTTTTTCGTTTATTACATGCATCATTGGGTTTTATTATCATGGTATAATTAGATTACTTATTCTCATTAACCGTTATAAAGTAATTCCTTACAATCTATTTTTTATCGCCTTCGATCAGATTGCACTTGTTACATTGTTAAATGTCAAATCAATCATGTTAATCAGCTGGTGCCCTGTTGCTTTGTTTATACAGGTGCCTCGGTTGACCTTAGCTCCGGGCTCCTGTAATATAGCTCCTGTAGAATATTTCTTTGTTCATAGTCATTTCACCATATTGTAATCAGGTTACTAGAGTAGTATAAAAGAGAGAAATAGATAGTGAGAAGGTGAGGAGATACGATATACGAGGAGGGGAGACGATTTTGTGTACGAGAGGAGTGTACGTAGGAGATTTAGGATTATGTCACCGTATTTTTGAGCCTGCAGTTAAGATGTTGTAAACTTGTATTACTGTTACATGTAGTTTGGATTTTTGAATAATACAGTATTGAACTTTTAATCAACTTTGTGTTTATGTTAACTTGCAAGACTTCGTTCAGACTACACCAGGATCCATTTATTTATTAATGTGACCAGCCTAGGATTCCCTTAATCACGCTAACAGAGATTTTTAGGGTTACCCTGTTAAAGAGTATACTTGGCATTTGTCGTCCGTGGACGTGTGAAACGTAGACACCAAACAACAAAGCACAAACACAATAATACACACTTGAGTTCAAGTTGCATCACGGCAAACTAACCAACCAAACACTTTTTCGTCACAGCATATTCATTTTGGAAACATCAATAAGGAACTGAACTAAAGGAAGTGCAAACAGTAATTTGTCATGTAATACTCTATTATACCTTTTTTACTCGATACTGCAGACATGATTCTTCAGTTTTCAACAAGGCAACATTGTTTTTGTTTTCTTGTTTTGAGTGATTTGAGAGATGGCGCACTAGCTCTGATTGGTCAATGAATTTGTAATACTAAGAATAGAGACGGACTAGATATGAGTTTCCGTTATTTTTCTTTTTCCGAATCTTCACATATATATCATCAATAACTTTAATTATGTTAAAGGTAATTTAAATTCTATTCAACAAAGAATTAATGACCAATGTTTGCAAGTCCAAAATGCAAATATATTTGAATCCAAAAAGTTAGACTTTTTCAAGAGTGTCTACATAATGGGCAGAAGACCACCCTATGTTGATATATATACAGAAGTGACAGAGCTGCAATATGTAAGATCCGTATAAGCGCTCATATACTGATGATTGAAAAAAAAAAGACATCTAAATATTCCCAGAAATGAGAGATACTGCTCCGAATGTAATTCTGGTCAAATTGAAAATGAAAAACATTTTCTTTTACATTGTGAAAAATACTCAACTAAAAGGGCCATATTTTACCATAAAGTATCAAATATAATCGTTGATCCTACAAAATTTCAAAAACATGAAAATAATATAATCTTTTTATTAAATAATAATTCATACACAATCCTAAAATTGACTTCCTCTTTCATCTCAGACAGTTTGAACCTGCGTAAAGCAGAACAAACTCTATAAAATTGTTAATATGTCTAATTCATAATCATTGTTTATAATTATAATATTACATATTAATATAGTCATTATTTGCAATACTTATTATGTTTGACCAACTATGTAATTCATATACCATGAGCCTTAACCATTTATTGTTGATGAGTTTGTGCTAATAAAATATTTGTATTTGTATATTTGTATATATAATATTTAGTAAATGAAATAAAAACTTAATATTTTAACTATTTAAACAAATCATTCTTTATTCAATCTGTTAATCTCCTGTATTTAGCATGTCAGTAATTCATTAATTGCAGCCCAGTATGCTCATTGAAATTGAAGTTATCGGAAGTAAACATAATGTGGGAGGACACTGAATTGTTTTAGAATAATTCACAATTAGGAACTTAAAAAAAAAAGATCCATATGCCAAGGAACATGCATGAACAAAACATGTCAATGTTAAAAAGATATGACGTTCCTTGAAGTTGTGGTACTGAACACGTGTCACCTTGGACCAGAGTAACAAAATAGGATTCAGATATACAATTAAACAAATATTTAATTTCAATTGTTCGCTTATTCACTTTATCCATCTAATTGTAATAATAACAATTTGTATAACTAAAAATACAGATTTTGATAAATGTTTGTTTAAATTTGACCCATATGATCCCAAAACATGCATGGTTAGCTGGACCGTAGGCGTATACTCATACGGTCCGACCGTAAGCGTATGGTCGGACCATACGAGTATACGTATACGGTCCGAATACTGACTCATATGGTCTGGAACATAAACATATAAAATTTTCCACTAACATTATGACCAATTCACTTAAATATATCCAGAGACATATAATATATCAGAGACATATAGTATATCAGAGACATATATATATACTAAATTTATATTATGATATCAGGAACAGATGTATACTGTTCCTAGATTTATATGTATCTGAATATATTTATAATAAAAACATCTTTCGGCAATACTGTCACTTATTAAATCTACACCAATTTAATTGGGAAAAAGGTGTAGAGGGGAAGGGGTTAATTTGTAAAGTTATTTTTTTTTAATTTAAATTTTGGTAACTAAAAATCACCAGACAAATTCTTTTACTGAGTTTAGTATTAAAAAGTCCATTCATATTTTTAAAAAAATATGTTCCTTTACGATAAGGGGGACTGGCCAAAACTTTTCGAGTTGTGTGTTTTAATTTAGAACATTTGGACTATACATATACTGATCTGTTAAATAAGGTACGCTGTGCTTATTACATTAATTAAAAGACAACTTTACAGAGTAGATTTAAACTGAATGTCATGTCGTTTAGTGTCAGTATAAATATTGTATATGTGTGAACATTTCAAGCTGTGTTGTTTCAATAAAATTGGAATATTTTCATTCATAGATGCACGCTTGATAAAGCTAGTTGGTCGTTTATTTTCATCATTTTGTAAATATTTTAAACATTCTTATATTTACATACAAATAGTGTGTTAAAATTACATTGTTAGGCAATCTATATATATATATATAATATATATATATATTGCAATTAATCCGGATGTGCTTCAACAGTTATAAAAACATTATGTTCAGTTCCTTTTATTGCTCGGAGTTCTTCTGATGTATACTTGTAGTGACATTAATCCGTTTTTAATCTTGTGTCTATATTCTAAATCTTAAGTGTTTAATTATTTCGTGATGGTAATATAATTCTCTAAATGTTCTTTTTTGTGTGTGTTATCAGAGACATAGGTCTCTTGTGTTATATATATAATCTTAATTTGTTGGCACCTTGTTGACCAGTGCGTTAAAGTTTTTGAAATTTTAATGACTTTCTTAAACTATCCTGGATTTCTACCAAACTGCGACAGAAGCTTGTTTATGATCATGAGATATTATCCATGCAGAAGTAAATTTGTTAAAAAAAAAACACGTTTTTTTCGTAGGACTTAGTTTTTCTGCCAGGAAACATTACATTCACTCTGTGATTAAACTTTTAAAACTATCCTGGATTTGTACCAAACTTGGGCAGAAGCTTGTTTATGATCAAAAGCTAGTATCTAGAAAGACATTTTGTTAAAATTTTGTACCTGTTTTTCCGTATCTTACTTATAAATGGACTTAGTTTTTCTTCCAGTTAACATTACATACAGTCTGCAGTTAAAGTTTTTCAAATATTTATGAGATGCATAAACTATCCTGGATTTTTACAAAACTTGGACAGAAGCTTCTTACAATCAAAAGATAGTTTCGAGAGAATTGATTTTTCCACTTTTGTTGAGCCTGCCATTATAACAGCAAAAGTAGACAAGACACTGGGTTACGCGGAACCATAGACATATGTGTTTTTACTTTTAGGACGTTTGCTTTTTGTTTCCCACAAAATTGAATTATTTCAATTAGCCCATGATCGTTTGGAGAATTATATATTATCGAGTAAAAGAACAGAAACAGAACCATCTTTTCTTTTAAAAAAATCAACAAACTCTACCATTTTTTTCTTCTTCTGTGAAATAAAAAGTATTTACATACATGATAACCAAAGATTTTTATAGTTGTATTTTTGAAATCTATGATATATCTGCTTGTCAATAAATGATATTCATTTTGAGTTTCACTAAATATATGAAAATATAAAATATATACACATAGTAATCGCTTCTTTTTAATAAAGGATTAATAAATTTCAAATCTGATAACTAGAGAGTTCGATTGATTGAATCTTTCACAACTATGTCATATGAAAACGACAGCAGTTCTCTAGGGTGAATGGAATTAATTCCCTTAAATCAATCATGACTGTCTTTCATACGCAAAGTCAACATTAACTAGCACCGCAGTTAGTGAAGAAAATCAATTTTCGGTCTTCACAAATTGAAAGAACCTTATTTATACTATGGGGGTGGATTTGTTAAGTTCTTGTATATCAACGTTTAAAGCCCCAAATGTCCATTGCGTTTAGAGCGAAAATGTCCTTACGTTTTACAGATAAAAAAAAAGCATACGACATTGTGGTCATTATCTTTCTTGATGATTATTTTACTGAAGGTTAAATCTTCAGTCGAAGTCATCCTTTAAAAATGACACCATCCATTTTATTTAAAGGTTTTATCCTAAAGGAGATAATTCTAGTAATGCAAAAATATATCAAATTTATTCGTTCAGTGTATGTTCACTTGTGTTAAGATGTCTTTTGATTGAGTTAAGCCATTTCAATTTATATTTTATAATGTGTGATGTTATACTACTGTTTCGGATAAGGGTGACAGTTGGTACCTATCAAAACGTTGAAACCCGCTGCATTTGATTGCACCTGTCTTAAATCAGGAATCTGATGTTCAGTAGTTGTCGTTTATTGATGTGGTTTATAAATGTTTCTCGTTCTTCACATAGATTAGACCGTTGGTTTTCACGTTTGAATGGTTTTACACAAGTCATTTTTGTGACTCTTTATAATTTGCTGTTCTGTGTGAGCTAAGGCTCCGTGTTGAAGACCGTACTTTGACCTATAATGATTTACTTTTACAAATTGTGAGTTGTCTAATTGGTACTCATACCACATCTTATATCTACGAATTGTTACAAAAAGTTATTCTCAAATGCAGCTTTGTGTTTGAAGACCCCTCCCCTTTTTTTCAGAAAGGCGGGATCCGCACCTGGTCTGATATCGTCAATGATAGTATTAAATGATGATCCGATCATTCAACAGATTTATTTTAGTTTGGTCTTGTGCTGTTCTAGTTTTGGGTAGAAATGAGCGCACGAATATTTTTCAACCCTGCTAATTTCTTTATGTACCTGTTCCAAGTCAAGAGCCCGTAGTTCAGTGGTTGTCGTTGGTTCATGTCTGTCATATATGTTTTTCGTAAATTGTTTTATTATGAATTATACCGTCAGTTAAATTCGAAAGGTATTGATTCTTATTTTCATGTCAGGACCTTTTATAGCCGACTTTAATTGCTTAAATCCATTCAGTATTTTTTTAAACTTTGACAATCATATGATATCTCCTTATTTTTATATTGAAAATATAAATGTGGTTTGATAAAATGTTGTTCTCACTAAAAAAAAAACCAAAAAAACTGTTTCGTTCGTTTGTCGGATCTGAGACTACTATATATAACACATGTGTTATAGTAGTCTCAGGTCGGATGCTATAGTTGGGATTATTGAAAAGTTCCTGAATCATGACATTGATATAAAAAAAAAATCATGTTGAAGGATTTTGTGTTTTCTCTGTCTTTCAGATAACAAGTCCTCTCCCATCCTAGATAAAATTTGATTTACTGGAGCTTTTTCTACCAGTAGCTATAGTAGCTATAGCTTGTGATAAACAGACATCTCATTTGAAATTATACCACATTTTCTTATTTTAATATCATGCTTATTTACATATACGTGTCTTTTCTTGGATCAGGGGTTAGCTACCACCATTCCACATTCGAATTCCTTTATCGAGTTACAATATCCCGATCCTTTGATGAAAAATTCTTTGTTGTATTGTTCAAATATGTATTTATCATTTTTTTTTTAATTGCTGTTAAATAATATATTAAGTAAAATTAAAAATATGCTAATTACCTTTCTAGAGTCACCTTTCGGTAAAAATAAATATCTATTTTGTACGAGGATTATTTTCATTTTTATTTTAGATGATATTCTTAACATATTTTGTACTGTCCTTTTCTTTTTGTCTTGTATACGTATTCAGTGGTTGTTTGTATGTGTTATAATTACATATTTGTTTTTCGTTCATTTTTTGTACATAAATAAGCCGTTGGTTTTCTCGTTTTACATTGTTATTTCGGTGCATTTTATAGCTGACTATGCGGTATGGGCTTTGTTCATTGTTGACGACCGTACGGTGACCTATAGTTGGTAATTTCTGTGTCATTTTGGTCTTTTGTGGAGAGTTGTCTCTTTGGCAGTCATACCACACCTTCTTTTTTTTTTATATCTATTGTACACATTTTGTTTTTGTCTCTGCTATAGTCACCTTAAAAGGGTTCCTTGATAGAATCTTAATTGTCAAAATGACTGGTTTTGTGCTTATTTTCACTTCAAATACCATAGATGAATATAATAGGACAGCAAGAAACAACCAATGCAATGCATATGCAATGCATGTGCAATGTATCTAATAAATTTGGCCAAGCAATTCTACAGGAAAGCTCCAAGTGATTGTACAGGAAGCCTCCGAATGACATTACAGTAAACTTGCAAGCGATTGTACAGTCAATAAAAATATCCGACATGGAGAAAATGAATATATTTGGATTTCTACTGAGACAATGGCTTTGAAACTTTCAGACAGGTACATGTAAAAATTCAGGTAGAAAACATTGATTTTTCGATGTTTATTTGACATTTTTGATCGCTGTTGTGTGACAATTTTGATCGTTTTACACGGAGCTCCACCATTCTAAGGAAAACGTTTGGATGCATATATCTTTCTTATTATTTTATTGGTTCATATTTACATAAAGAATGTTTTAGCTATCAAAACTTGAAACAGAAACGTTTTATAGTAGCATAAGAGTTCACCAAAGCTTCCATCAAGCAACTTGTTATTTTGCAAATGTCGGAGCCCCGCTTGACAGTCTCCCGAATGACCAAATTATTAGAAAACCGTACAGTTCCGTTCCCACACTGTGAATACACTATGCTGTTGAATATTAACCCCACAAAAAAATATTTAAAGAAATTTTCTTTTAATTTCTAATATCTGAAATGAGAAAAATTGTTCCTCCAATCTATTTCAACTCCCCCTTTTCACTTATTCCCCACAAAAAATCGTTCCCTAACGATATGGTCAGTATCTCAATTAAAAATTCTAATTGAGTTTGCAACCATAATTACCCATTTAAACGCTATAAACATTATAAAACGCTTAAAATATAAAACGACATACATAATCATGACTAAAATTAATATTTATTGATAGCAGGCCCTAACCAGGAATTTCCAGAGGGCAGTTATTTGGCCTCAAAAACTCGACTTTAACAGTCACAATTCGAACAGAACGTTGACTTTAACAGTCATTATTTGTTTTCAAAAAGGGGGGGGGGGTGTCCGAACCCCCCGAACCACCCCTGGCTACGGGTTATAGTAACTGTTAACCAGGTGCTCCACAGGGCGCAGCTTTATACGACCGCATATGTCGAACACTTCAACAATTGGGGCAAGTATGGACACAACATTCAAGCTTGAATCAAATTTGTGATCAAATTTTTGAGATAATATGAGTTTCTGACACAAAACAAATGTCAAGATCTTGCAAATGTATAGCAAAATATTGTGCAATTAGAAATTTCTTCTTTAAACTTTTCAAAAATTTTGAATTTGAGAAATTTGGAGAAAAAAAAAATGGAAACTACTACCACCCCTCTTTTTTTGCAATTAGTCTAAAACCTGACATTCTTTAATGAACAATTTACAAGGAGAGTAAGGGAGGTATAACTGAAAATTCCCAACATTGCAGCTTTGTTAGCAGATATTAGAAATTAAAAGAAAATTTCTTCAAATATTTTGTTTGGGGGGGTTAATATTCAACAGGTAATTCAACATTGTTTTTGAATTACCTCCCTTTCAACTACCTTGAGCTATTTTTTGGTTCTTATAAATTCTATACTTCCTTTGTACTATTTTAAATCCTGGTCTATTTTTGAAATTAATTCTTACATACTTTTGATTTTTTAACCCTGTATGCTAATATTGCCTATGTGAAATTTTAAAATTAATTGTATATGCATTGAACGACAAATATATGCGACGTATAAAATTTTCTGACGTCAGACACACGAATCAATGAATGTGTTTGTAGATAGATGTTTTTGTGTTTTGTTAAATTGTTCCTTTTAATATTGTTACACGATGATGACTGCTATACCCATATTTTGACTATTTTATTTATTATGTCTGTTTAGTTCACGCATCATTGTAAATATAACGGAATTTGATGAGACTGTCATCAAAGTGAGAGGGTTAGCGCTATAAAACCAGGTTTAATCCACCATTTTCTACATTTGAAAATGCCTGTACCAAGTCAGGAAAATGACAGTTCTTGTCCATTCGTTTTTTATGTGTTTTGTTATTTGATTTTGCAATGTGATTATGGACTTTCCGATTAGATTTTCCTCTAAGTTCAGTTTTTTTGTGATTTTACTTTTCACACTGCTTTTAAATTGTCTGAATTGTCCATTGACCATAAAACCTAGTTTTTCCCATCCAATTCCAAAACATTTTGAGCCATAACCCTCCAAAGGTCAATACTAACCATCCCTTCATGGTATGAAAACTTGTGGAATAATTTCAGAGAGATTCATACACTTAAACACAAGTTATTGTTTGAAAACTGCAAAAATGCTCATTTTGAGCCCCCTTTTTGGCCCCTAATTACTTAACTATTGGGACCATAACCTCTAAAATCAATCCCAACCTTCCTTTATTGGTATTGAACCTTTTGGTAAAAATTTATAGAGATCCATTCACTAAAACTAAAGTGATTGTCTGGAAACTAAATGTGTCTTCGGACGACGACATGATAGCATTATACAACGCAAAATTTTTTTTGTGGTCGTATAAAAATAAATTGACAGCTAATCACCTCAAGACAATCATCATTTTTCAATACATAATTTAAAAGCAGTGTAAGGGAGGTAACCAAACATTGTTCTTTAAATGGATTTGGATTACCTCCCTTCTACTGCTTTTAAATTGTTTTAATTGTCTTTTAACCAGAAAAACCTATGTTTTTCCCTTTTTTTGTCATATTTCCTGAATGGTTTGAGCCATAACCCACCAAAGTCAATCTCAACCATCCCTTTGTAGCATGGATACTTGTGGTATAATTTCTGAGAGATTCATACACAGTTATTGTCTGGAAACTACAAACATGCTTATTTGGGCCCCTAATTCCTAACCCATTGGGACCCTAACCCCCAAAATCAATCCCAACCTTCCTTAAGTGGTTATAAACCTTATGTTAAAATTTTAAAGATTTCTATTTACTTATACTAAAGTTATTATTTGGAAACCATCTGGCTCGGGACGATGCATATGACAACGTGATACCAATATACAACCGCAGTCGTATAAAAACTGCAAAATTTCCTAACAATTATCAATTCAGGGCTATGCATGAAGATGATCTATTAATTGGCCTTATTTATATTTTTTTGGCTTAAAATTTCATTAAAATATCATCCTTATTTTCATTTCAGTACAATAATTCTAGTCTTATTGATCATTTTGCAGCTTTCATTTTTTTTTCAGCTACTATAGTTATGGCACAAGTCTAAAGATGATTTATGCCATGCTGAATTATTTTTAGATCTTGTCTACTACATAAAGTTTCACTTTTTCTTTTATAGTTCTCAAGATAAAAGGCAAATATAAAAATAATTGGTAACAATAGTGATTTATGGGCAATTGGCCGTTTCAGAATCTAAAGGACTATGGGTAATTGCATTGTCCGTACCCCAAAATGAAAATAACGTTACGTCATTGGTTGAATTTCGATTGTTTAGGACGTTTTAAACCAATCACCACGCTTTGGTGTACACTTTTGAAAATATTACCCAGAATGCATTAGATTCTGAAACGGTGAATTGCTCCTGCAAATATTTGTCTGTAGATTTAGGTTAAAAATTAGAAGATCTTGACATTTAACACAACTTCCATTTTACCTCTTCTTTTTCTATTTTCAGACATGACCTCCATGTTGGTTGGCAGGCAGGATCATAAGAAACACTTTTTTAACTGGATACACCAAGTATGATTGTATACCAGTCACTTTCATTGAGATTTTCATAAATTTAATGAAGACCAGTTACAACAGAGGACAAATGTCAAGTGATAGCTTTTGTTCCTTGGCCTTTGTGCCAAAAAAACAAACAAACAAGAGGCTGTCACAACGACAGCAAACTGGATTAATTGACAACTAATAGTGTTTGGCGAAAGGTGCTTTATTATAGTAATGCATATATAGTTATACCAAGCATGGTATCAATAAGCTACAATGAACAAAATGTGAATATGAAGCACCTGAACCCCAATGTGGGTAATAATAAAAGTAATTAGAAAAAATTAACAATAAAAAGAAAAAGAAAAAAAAAAAATGTTTTATATCAATTACATAATAAAAGTGGCCTGGAACATGCTCTTCCGCCCAAAACCACATGGCAATACGAACCCGGATGAAGCATCAAAGGGAAGCAATTCTTACAAGGCGTCATCAATTATGTACAATGAGAGTTGCCTCCCATTGTACGCAATTGACAACTAATAGTGTTTGGCGAAAGGTGCTTTATTATAGTAATGCATATATAGTTATACCAAGCATGGTATCAATAAGCTACAATGAACAAAATGTGAATATGAAGCACCTGAACCCAAAACGAAGTCGCCAAACACAGGGGTTAATAATATATACATAAAAAAAAAAAAAAAAAAAAAAACAAAAAACAAAAAAAAAAACAAAAAAACCCAACAACATCAAATCAAGAATATAAAAATACACCGGCGAAAATACCCTAACACTAACTACCAATCAAATAATTCATAGCTGACGTAACCCGATACATATCAACACTAGCTTGTTTAATGTAAGTCTGAAAACAATCAGATCTCCAGTCTCCGTGATGTTTCAATAAAATCTCAGGAATGCCAGCCTTGGTGGCTAATGTAGCCCCTCCGTGTCTCAGCGAATGAAAAGAATAAACTGAAGGGTCTAAACCAACAAGAACAATTAACTCTCTAAAACGGTTCAACAAAACGGATCTAGATAAAGGCAATAATTTACCATGAACAGGTAAAGCAAAAACGGGAGCATTCTTATCACCAGGTATTAAAGACACAAGATGCTTATAAGCTCGAGCAGGACATATTGATGGCTCAACTGAGCAACACAAGGAAACCTGATGGGTGTAATCATGATTCTGTCTAGTCTTTGACCATTTCAATAAAAGGAGGATACCCTTTTCACTAACAACAACATTATCTCTGATCAATTGTTCACGGGAATTAAAAGATGTAGAGCTTCTGCTGACCAGGTTTGACGCCCTAAGCATACCAAAAAAAGCAAACGTTAGAAAACACCATAAACAAGCATCTAAATAATCATAAATATTCAACAACCTAACAATATCAATTAAATGTGTAGGTAACAATGGTAATTTTGACACAGCCACATGCTGATTCTTATGACTCAATCCTCTTAAAGTCAATTTGAATTCTGTAGATAAAAAAGGTTCCACAGTAAAACCAAAAAGATGACTCCAGGTCTTAATGCCAGAAATATAATTCTTAACAGATGAAAAACTGCTTAAACTCTTGGATAGAAAACATGCATAAGCACACAATATATCCTTAATACAAGGAAATGGTCGAAATTTATAATAAACACAAAAAATATGGTATGCATTGAGTTGACTCTTCAAATTTGAATAAGTACCAGGCCGAAAGGCTGCACCCTTAGCAAGCTTGACCTCTTTCTGCAAAACTGCTCTTCTGGACTTAAGACCTGGAAGTCATAAACAACAGTAATTAGATAAACAACAATGTCATATTAATTATCAAAGTTAGTCTTATCTGACACTAAATATGCGCAAAAAAAAAAAAAAAATGTCAATGTATCATGTATGAAAATCTAAATGTTTATAATATCATTAAACATATGACCAAACACTTCTTTCTCAATAAAATCTGAATTGTAAAGTTTAGATTCTATAAAAAACTGTGATCTGTTCTTCTCCGAAAGATTCCAACGGGATAGCAAATCCGATAACCTATTTTCAACAGATGCTATATAACTCACACGCAGTTGAACATTACTTAACGCACACAAGTACCATATTTGACGTGCCAAATTCAACATTTCCTGATCACGTCCTGTTCCCCTATTTAAAATTTCAACACATGATTGATTGTCACAAAACAGCTGTACCCGTTTATTTGAGATACTTGATGTCCAGAATTGAATTGCTATGTAAATCGCATACATTTCAAGCACAGATATGTGCATGTCCCGCAAAGACTCCGGTATATCCGAATGAAAATATTCAAATGTCGTGAAATTGACACCACCAATACCCTTGAGACACGCGTCAGAGGAAATAATTGCGTCTGGTGAAGACCAATCTACATCGGGAATTATACTAATTCCATTATAGTCATGTAAAAATAATAACCACCACCGAATGTCTTGTCTAAATTCATCTGTAATATGAACACGATAATGATTGAAATGGTATTTTCGTAATGTCTGTAACATGCGTGAAATAAAAAGTCTTCCGCTTCGGACACATTCGGAAATAAAAGCCAACTTGCCAATAACTTGTTGTAACTGACGTTTGGTGCAATGTTTTTTCTTTTCAAATCTTTGTAACAACTCATAAGTCTCTTGTAATTTAATCTCTGGAATTCGGACTGTCATGTCAATTGAGTTATACTCCTTGCCGAGAAATGTCAAAACTTTTGTCGGCGGCAAACACTTTTCTTTGCTGACTTCTAATCCTAACCTCTGAAACAATTCTAAAACAAAATTATAATCATGTTCAGCGTTCTGATTGTCACTAACACCACCAAAATCATCAACATAGTTTATTGTATGAATGTTAGATTTCCATAGCATATAGGAAACAGCATTCGTTGTTCGTTGACATGCCTGTGGCGAAGAGCGCATACCAAAAATAAGACGATTGTCAATAAAAATTTGTCCCCTCCATTCATAACCTTGTAAATGCAAGTCGTGCGGATCTAATACTAGCTGACGAAAAGCCCGGGACAAATCCAACTTCCAAATGGCACACCCACGACCGTGATTCAAGAGCAAAGCAATAAATTCTTCGTGTCTAGGATAATAAAGTTTAAAAGTTTCATTCAAAAAGGTGTCCGAAGGTATGCCTTCATTTATGGACAAATTATTGCCATGCGAACAGTCAACAATTACTCTCCTATCGGAATCTCCCTTAGGAACTGTGAATAATGGTGATAATGTTAAATGACAACAAAGAGGGTTCTTTCGGAAAGGACCATAAATAGCCCCAAGGTCTGATTCTTTTGATATATGAATCAATAAAACTTGAAAACTGATTAAGATGATTTTGTCGACGTGTGGGGGGATCGGGCAGTGTATCTTTGATATAGTTTAACGGCCATCCATACTTCAAAAATTCAACGACTATTTTATCATGATAATCTTCTAAAAGTTGTTCCCACAATTGTATGTTGAAATTAGAACGTACTGGAATTTTACAATATGCAAAATTCGGCTTGCCACTGTAGAACACGGCTTCATGAACACTTGAAAAATTATTTATATTCATTTCACAAAATTTGGTTGATACATCTTTCAAAATATTTCCACTCATATCTGGTGAATACTCAAAATCAATAGACCCTGCTGTTTTCGTAAACCAAGGACAAATACTTGAAGCTAAAAGTACATTATTAGTTTCATCAACAACATTGTAATTCATGTAATTGTTATCTTTGACAACAGTGTCAAAATCAGTGCTACATAATAAAGATTGCAATAAATATGAATCATTTTCATAAATAGACACACCTGTAAACACAGGGGACGTTTTTTCACTACAAGCATTGTCACAATAACCAACGCCTGTTAAATTAAAACCTACGGAACTTGACTCGCCTATAGATTCACATGACGAAACATCATAAATATTACTCAAAACATCTGCCTCATATGCAGAGGATATTCCTAAGGAATCTTGTGAATTATCAAACAACACACCTATATTTGCAGGGGGTTTCACAACATCATTTTCGTAATTATCACACAGTAACACACCTGTAATTACAGGGGAATATAATTTCTTTTGAATAATACTATTACTGATCATTTTAGTAGATTCACAATGTAGCACTGAAGTTGAACATCATTGATGATGCGGACAATCCTTCGAAGGATGTAGCACAGACGCATCACTCGAATCTTTTCCTTTACGGACGCACTTTCTGCAAACATGCAATAGTTTTTTGTCTCCATAGGCTCCAAAATGATCTCCGGATCGACTACAGTTTCCCGCTTGATATGCGCCGCAAATTGGATTGCGATTAACCGGCTTATCCTTGAAAAATGCTTTAGTCGGGGTAGACGAAGACGAAGTGAGGGGGGTGACGAGAGTACGGCCTTGTTCTTCAACAAATGCATGCGACCAATTTTTGTGACCTCTTTCTATGGAACGCAAAACTTCGGCGTGAAAATCCTTTATCTCCGCAAAGGGGTATTTTTCAACGAGATAAAGCAAATTAATGAGATGTTTTTGTCTGTGCACAGAAATGGCTTGTTTTTCAATGTTATGCATAATGAATGTTTCACCTCTGACTAGTTGTGCTAGACCGAAATCTTTATCAGAATAATTGACCGATTTGGTTTGTGCATGCTCGTGTGGCCATGGCACATCATATTTAACTCTATCCTTAGCAGCTCTTGCTTCACCGGAAACTGCTGTTCTTTTTTGTTTATCTTTGAATATAACATATGGTAAATCATTACCTTTGATTTGAGCTTTGTCCTTATCCTCGTCGTTATCATTTGAAGAATCAGAATCAGAATCATCGGAAGAGGACGAAGATTGATTAAGCAGCTGTCGAGTAAGCTCTTTAGCCTGTTTTCCAACTTTATCTTGATTCCGTAACTCATTAAGCGATGGAAGCTTTAATGTTTTAACTTTTTTACCATTGTCCTTCGCTTTGGTTCTTGAAGATTCACCACCGGATGTTTTCTTGGCTACAAGGAGCTCGTGTTGTTTCGCCAACAAATCACGTTCCAAAATTTTGTTTTGTATTGTTAATTCTTGAATTGTCTTATCAAGTTCACTCACAATGTTCGTAGATGAAGGTAATTTTGGACGAACGCCAGCACATGCTTCGTCTGATTTCGGTGTTGATGTCTGACGATGAACCACGTTTTCAGAATTAATTATATCTCCAGCTTCTGTAACTGAATCGAAATCCTTCTGCATTTCAAAAGATGATAGAATAAAGTCTTTTAAGTACGCTGGAGGTTTTCTTGTTCTATTGTTTTCCATCGGATGTCCAAAAAAAAATGTTTTATATCAATTACATAATAAAAGTGGCCTGGAACATGCTCTTCCGCCCAAAACCACATGGCAATACGAACCCGGATGAAGCATCAAAGGGAAGCAATTCTTACAAGGCGTCATCAATTATGTACAATGAGAGTTGCCTCCCATTGTACGCTATTAATATTTATTTGTGTCCTGGCAATATCACAAGAAACATTACTGATGAATGGTGAAAGTGAAAATCGTCAATATCAAATTTGACCTCCATTTTGTCATCAGTATCAACATCTTAAAATTTGAAAAGCTTAGATTGAATGGTTCATGAGTAAATGCAACAACGTGAATGGAAACGCCATTTCACAATCTTTCAAGAACCATAACTCTTGAAAGGTAAAAGTCAAAATCTTCATTATTGAACTTGACTTCTATTTTGTCATCAGTAACAACATATTAAAATTTGGGAAGCTTTGGTAAAACAGTTCATGAGAAAATGCATGGACACGACTGGAAACACCATTTTTCAATCTTTCAGGAACCATAACTCCTGAACGTTAAAAGTCAAAATCGTCATTATTGAACTTGACCTCCATTTTGTCATCAGTAACAACATATTAAAATTTGGGAAGCTTAGGTAGAATAGTTCATGCGCAAATGCATGGACACGACTGGAAACTCCATTTTTCAATCTTTCAAGAACCGTAACTCCCGCACGGTAAAAGTCAAAATCACCATTATTGAACTTGACCTTCATTTAGTTGTCAGTAACAACATATTAAAATTTTAAAAGCTTTGGTTGAATGGTTCATGAGTTAATGCACGGACAACATTTGATTGCCGCCCGCCCGCCGTACATCCCCAAATCGGTCCAACGATTTACAGAAAAGAGCGACGATTTACAGAAAAGAACCGAAAAGGACCAAAAAGAACCGAAAAGGACCGAAAAGAACCGAAAAGAGGATACATATATATTTATTAAATAAAGTTAAAACCATGTATATTCACGGATTTTTTTATATTGTTAACAATTCTTCGTAATAATAAAATTGAATGCATAATTCAAAATTTAGATTGTGCATTTATAGGGATATGTGAATTTACAAAAAAGAAACAATATAACTTGGTTTTTTTAGTAATATTTTTTTTAATATATGTATGCTTAATTATCATTTATTTTTCATCAAGGATTTTAATCTTATCATTTAAATATTTGTTTTATAGATATAAGAAGGTGTGCAAACTCCCAATCAAAGTCATAATTTGTACAAGTAAACTATTATAGGTCAAAATACGATCTTCAACAGGAAGCACACACCAAACAGCAAGTTATAAAGGGGCCCCCAAAATGACTATTGAAAAAAACATTCAAACGGGAAAACCAACGGATTAATCAATATAAAAACGAGAAACAAGAAACACAAACCACATCAACAAACGACAACCATGCACTGAACATCAGGTTCCTAAATTAGGACAGGTGCAAATATAAATGCAGCATGTTTAAACGTTTTAATTAGCATATTACATGTTTTTAATATTACACAGTGAAAATAAATGAAAAGCAAATATCATCGTACTACAAATGTTTTTTCCTTACATTTAAAAAAAAAATATTTCCTTTGTTTATATTTAAGATGTCAGCGTATTGCCCGGTGGCATTAGGTATGGTAATATAAAAAATATAAATGTCAGCATCACCATTTCCTTTCGGATGTTAAATGTCAAATATACATTTGTTACATTTAATCACGATAATCGTCACTTTAACAAAAATAAAAAGGCTTGTTTCCTCACTTGTTTTCAAAATTACAAAAAATGGTGAGAGCACGTAGTTGTAAATCTCGATATCGAAAACAGTACCCCTGCTGTATCTGTAGTAAGGATTGTGAATGTACAGAATCCTTCCTCTGCTTTGGGTGTGGAAAATGGGTGCACAGTGGCTGTTTCGGCAATCAGAATTAACAAAACAATGGGCAACGAGAGGACTAAAATTTTGCTGTTTTGATCAGGAAAGTTTTGACTGCCAACAGTCCTTGTTAAGGTAAATATTTAGAAAATAGAATTATAAAATTATTGGCCGAAAATTTCGAGTCCTGCTACATGTAAAACTTGCCAAACTTTACGAGATTCTTGTTTAGTTTCAATTTCTTAATTCGTATAAAACAAAGGGCTACATGAGAATAAAAGAAGATTTATTAATAAAAAAAAATGACATCATTATTCGATCGGATTATGATACTAACTTAGTATAATAGTCCCAATTATTAGTATTTTATAGTCTTTTCATTTCGTCTTTCATAGGAAATATAAATAAATGAAAAGCGCATCCGCTCTCAGTATAATTGTTAATTGTTTACCTTATAATTAGCGTATAGATTAAAGGGTGCGAAAAAGTTAATGACCTGTGGATTTCTATCTATTTTATCTAATAAACCACTTAAAACAGATATGTAGATTAGCGAAATGATGTCCGATAGTGATAAATATTGGCCTGCGCTACATATATCTATTTTAGATAAGTTTGTGCATGGAGATAACGGGACCTATCTTTAACGATTTCAAATCATACAAGTTTAACTATCAAAGTCATAATTAATACACATTAATTTAACATGCATGTAATACACACACACAAAACACAAACAAAGGCAAATAAATAGAACAAAATACTAAAATAAGTGTGAAGAAGTCGAATAATTCTGTAAGGAGAAATTTCCATCATTGAAAGGCTACTTTTCAACGGTTTTGAAGCCAGTACTTAAGGGGAAAATACATGAGCCGCAAAATGCGGGAAGAATTGAAAGAGAGTGGACTAAGAACAATAGTGAATCTTACAATCATGTTATTAAGATAGTTGTTGATTGGAAGCCTCAGTCATTAGTTGACTTTGTGATAAAGATGACAGACATGGTAGAGGCTAATTATAAAGACTTACGGAGAGCAGTGATAGGGAGAGGACCTTATATATAAATACGCTTGCGAGCACACACGAACATTTTAAGATTGACAGGCATGTTTGGGCAAATAAAACTTTAATGGAAAGGTACAAATATTTTGCCAGGTTCCGCCGATAGCGTATGAAGACCAAATTGGTTAAGTCAACAGATGGCAGACGAGTGGTCAATGAAGCTACGTCGAAAGGAAAGAAGAAAGGTCAGAGGAAAAGGAAACTGGCTGATAGGACAACTACGATAAAACGGCAACGCGTGCAGTAAATTGATTTCAAAAAACAAACTGTGTGTAATTCAATGTATTTATATGTGTATATATATTTCTCAGCACTAACTACTTATACTTCTTGTTTTTCTTTTTATAGGTAAAATACACTAATAAACCTGGAGCGCATAAGTCAATGTCAACACTAGTATTAATTGAATTATAGTATATTGCTATTATTTTGTTGCGTGTTTCCTGGAGTATTTTTTTTATTACTCATATTACATATCTATTGTCTGTGTATTGCATATGTTATTGTTTGTATGGCTATATGCCCTCCTAGGGGCCCTTAGTTTGTTGAATAAAAAAATTCTTTTCTATATTTCTATTCTATAAGATAGGCATCCAACCCTACCTGTAATTTTTCACATACATGTGGGTTAAAATTAGTCCTGTCACAGTATAAGGTTTTCAATGATTTGCAATTTGCTTATTTCCTTCCGATTACAAAAAAAAGTCGATTTCCTTTTCGGTTCTTTTCGGTCCTTTTCGGTTCTTTTTGGTCCTTTTCGGTCCTTTTCGGTTCTTTTCTGTAAATCGTCGCTCTTTTCTGTAAGTCGTCGAACCCCCCCAAATCAATAACCGACATTTTTTGTCACAAAAATCCGGTTAAAAATCACAAAAAAATACTGAACTCACTGGAAAATTCCAACAGAAAGTCCCTACTCATTTGTCAAAATCAAAAGCTCAAACTCAACAAAAGAATGGACAACTGTCACACCCCTGCCTTGGCCAAGACATCCTCCTTTGCAGAAAACAGTGGACCAAACCTGGCTCTTAGCTAGTTAAACCTTTCACCTGTATAACAGTTGCATATAATTCAAGTGATCTATACATAGGCTTCATCACTATTGTGTAATACACTAACCAACTGTAACATTGACACATTGTTAAATGATGTGCTATCTATTACACTTAAATTTCATATGGCTTGTAGATGTGTTTTTATTTTTTAAGTTATTGAAGTGCTGTCTCATTGAAGAATATCCTATTTTACCTACATTTCATTTTAATGGCACCATGAACCTCAACTTATGCAAAGGTGCTTAGACTAGATATAAAGTTACACCCAACTGAACGGAAAACTACCTTATCCTTGACAATAACGTACTATGCTCATTATTAAAAGTGGTACAGTGATCTGTAGTTATTTACTCCTCTGTTAATTACACTACACTTGATAATGTGAACATAATCCAATTTTAAAGATGACTATAACAATGACATCATTTATATTTTTAGAACAGATATAAGATTCCTGCACCTTGCAAAAGTTATGTAATTTTCGAGACAGGTGTTACATCGTTTTTGTGACTTGAATATCTGAGCATTTATTTACATTGATAAATCTCTGTAAATGTTCATGGATAGGATGTATAGAATGTTATAATCCATGCACTATGTTGTGTATCAAAAAGGTAGTGAAAAGGCTTGGAAGATTAAGAAAAATCAGTAACCTAGGGTTTTGATGCCTTTTATGCAATCTTTACCAAAAAATTAAAAGAGATTTGTATTTTATAATTTATTTCATTTTTTGCTATGGACAACAAATAAATCAGTTCATTACTTCCATCTTACTTTTCTATACATAATTAAAAATCAAATATAAGGAAAAAAATAAGCAATAACAAAAGAAAAACAATATAAACAAATAATTTCAAAATTGTGCACTATCTAATACTCTATAGTCATCATGTTTAAATAAAACAGTTAATTATAGTCGTAGAGCCCAGCTCTAATGCAATGATTTGTAACAAAAATACTTATACATAAGAAAATTTATTTAAGTGTATCAGTTCAAGTTTCTTTCTTGTACAAGGAACTAACAAACACATTCTGAGTGTGCTGCAGTTCAAGTTTTGGTTTCTATCCACCTACAACTATATACCAAGTTCAGAGTGTAGTATTATAGTATCTAAACAATGATTACCTTTTAATATTCATTTCTGATTGTAACATATTTTCACTAGCACTAATCAACTTGTGATCTAATGTCTAGTTCTATTGAAATACTTTTAACAATCTTACCTTGGAGATAATTAAGATTGTCATGAAATGGCAAAATCCAATAAATACTGATTTGTATATGGCCCTCAATCCAGGGCATACTGCCACTTTATTAGTTTATATATAGACTTCCCTTTTGAATTTACTTTCAAGACATATTTTTGTAAAACGGTTTTAAACAATCTTTACTAAACAGATTTTCTGGAATGGTTCATTTCAGAAATGAACATAAAATGACGGATTATTGTAAGGAAATATATATCATGTTCTGAATAATGAATGTACATTTAAAGACTTCCCTCAAGGAACAAAAGTATTTTGAATGCATGAAATTAGAAAATGTATGTAAATATGCTTTGTAAAGCTAAAATAAAGTTCAATTTCCCTAAAATAACATAGAGAGAAAAAACATCCAGGATTGCGCTGAATGTAATTGGTGAAAAGCAACTAATTGTAATGCAGCAAAAGCCTTCACTTGACACTATATGGTTAGCCTCTTCATTATAAGGTTGATCCTTACTCCCAGACAACTCAAATATTATATATTACATTAAACCAAGACGAAATATTCCACAAAAAACATATGAATAAAGATACTACATATATATGATATATATTGTCTAATGTTTGATCATATATTTCGTTTCAATTATTATGCACAGTAAAGTGAATTGTCAAGCCCTTCCACCTAACTACTGAAATTGTAAGGGTAAGCTAACACTTTCTTCCATTTAGAAGACACCCCTGTTATCTGCAGTCCATACAGAAACCTTAAAATGCCCCTTGATAATTTAATTGTCAAAATGAAATCTTCCTGAGAAAAAGCAAATAATTAAACCAACAATAATATGTGTGATTTGATCTGACAGATTTACATACTGAGGATTCATATATTTTCATGGGTACCAATTTTCGAAGATTAAGAAAAACTTGCATGTTTGTGGGTGTTTGATTTCTATACTTAAGAATTGAATGCTGCTTTTTGTAAATTTATTGGGGTGTAAAAGCGTTGACCGAAGTACATTTTGTATTCCGCGCTTCATACTAAAAATGTGCGCACGGTCAACGCTTTTACAACCCTATAAAGTTACAAAAAGAAGCATTCAATACTTATAATTACATTTTTTTAGCTAGAATCATGAAAACACAATTTTTATCAAGTTTTCATTTAATTTACCTGTGCACTTTATTGTGGGACCTCGTGTCATCATGAATGATAAATGTTATTGTCTAATACAATTGTTTCCGGAATAGCACGAGATGTGCAGTTGGCCAATCAGAATAACGTATTATAATGAAACATACATCTAATGTAATTATAATCAAATACAATCCCATAGAAAATATATCATTTATTGAACATTTCATTTCATGCTTCACTGGTACATGTATCAACAAAATCCACTAAAAAATTGGTATCCAACAAAAAATAATTAATCCATAGTACTCGTTGTCAGATTGTTTTGGGGTTGACCAATCATGATTTTGTAACTTTCACTGTAATATGTCTCATTCCTAACAAAAATCTCATGGAAATGATGTATTGTAGTATCAATTATGAAAAGAATGGTTAAGTAGTTGGTACAAATTTAAACCATGACAGTTATTGAATTTGTGATTATGATGAGATCTATTAGGCCTACAAAATATAATTAACTTCCCAATCACTGCTATGTCTTACCAATTCTAGTGGGGTTACACTGGGTTTTTTTTTTAAATCTACAAAATCTAGAAACTCTTAATTCCAGATTTCAGTACTGTTTACCAACACTTTTGTAAAAGGTTATTCAATGTCAAATATATTGAAAAACATGTCACAAAGTTGGCAAAGTCTTTGGTGTCATTCAAGGTAGTTTCAGCTGAACCATTTAAAATAAAACCCTCACCTCCTAATAAAAAGTTGTTTCAATTGGTCTGAGAAGCTTATATATTTTGTAAGGCTTTACCAGACTTTTTATGCATTATATAAAATACTGATTCTGATGCATGTTAAGATCTTTGAAAATGATATGTTCTACATATATATATAATCTCACAAATGAAAGAGATCTTTTTGAGACAAACATATAGTTGAGGTAATAGACCCTTTGTTCAATAAAAATAGATTATTTAGTCAATAAATAAGTCATATCAAAATCTCAGTGTTAAAACTACCATTTTTATCCTTACCAATAACTATTTGTATTTGTGACATTTAAAATAGAATACTGTTACAAATACATAAATGGTTTACATGACAGTATATGAGGCTATACCAATAACATTATGACTGGGCCATGATTAGTATGAGGTGAGCAAACAAAGTTATAGGTTTAGCAAGTGCACGTAGAAGTCAAATCTGAAGCCGATCATGCACTATGATATCTGATATATTTATCACAATGAATGACAGATTGTTAAAATGGAAATAATTTATGTGTCATTTAGACTCTGGTGGAGAGTTGTCTCATTGGACATCACAACACATCTTCTTATTATATAATTTAGAAAGAAAGACATCTAAAGTTTATTTGTTCAATATTTCTTTCCATTTAATGTAGCCATTGTCAATATCAGAGGTTCTGGTGTAAATTAGATAACAGTAATGAGCTAATTCACATATTTCTATGAAAAGTAACTATTCAATGATAACCCTGATCAAGTTCAATTCTAATTGGCCCTGTAATTTCATTCAAGATGTAACAAAAATACACAATGATTTTTTCTCCTACTGGAAAAGTTGTGTGGTATAATTTTTTAACAAGCTGGAATCATCTCCACTAAGTATAACAATTTTTACATACAATTATTTTTGAGAATCGTTTCATGCATGCAAAATTAAATAGTTTCCTTTCTAATTACCCTATTTCCTTTTATTAAAAAAACTATTTAATAAACTACCCTACAATACGTCACAATGATTCTATAATACAAAATATTTTTACAATAATTCCTCTATTGATCCTATAAATTTCAAATAATAATTGGTTTCTCATTGGACAGGATTTTAAAGACTTCAGAATCTGTATTTCTCAGATCATAAAATAAAAATACAATTAACATGAGATACTTCATTACAACCAATACAAATTCCATTTCAAGTTTTGATTTTATTAGGTTATCAGCAGATTTTTATTTTGTATGGCACATTGTTTTAAACAATAGGGATTCTCGACTCAATTTACATATTCATGAAACCATGAAATCTTGGTTTTGTATTAAAAGGGAACTGTATAAGAGTATTCTAGTATTAAATGAAAAAGGAAAAACAAAAGGTTTACCTTAAATATTACAGTAAAGTATTATAATAACTTAATTAAAAAATACAGTTTATACTTAAACTGACCAATCTTTCACTTCACAAATAAAAAATCACATGTCTATTATAAACATGTCATTTGATGAAACATTACATATAGACTATTGCATTGTATCATAAAAATCTCAATTAAAATTCATTTTGGCATTCTATCACAACTACATGAATCAATTATAACTTATACCATACTACGAAGCACAGAGCAAATAGGTTGATGGTTGAGTATTGAGGTCTGACAGACATCTTCAAGCACTACTATTTTGGCAAATGAACATCATATCTTTTTTTTCTAAATCAAAAAGATAATCTGGAGAGTTAGGGACTTTCAATATTCCTTAAAGACCAGCTACTGATGGTTAAAAATATAATTTCCCATCCTTCCCTCCCACATTCATTTTAATGGAATATGCCTGACATTTATCAAAAAGAAATGGAATGTTCTTTTCTTTATAAGATGAGCTCTGTATCCAGTATTTTGTAATCATTTCTATTCAGGTGTATGTGCCAGTGGTGAACTTTTACTCCTAGATACATGATGATGAGCTCTAGAATTTCCACCGATTCGTAGATTTTTGGGCTGATGAATTGGGGAGGATTGTATACTAGGTGACAAGGGAGGTAATAAGATATCCAGTTTCTGAAACTGTTCCTCAGGAATTAATTGTCTTAGTTTCATAATAGCATTTAGCAATGCTTTCCTTTCTATTTCTAATGTTTTTATATGTGATTTTAACTTAGTTTCACTAGTCTGAGTGTTATGTATGACGATATCCAGACTATGTTGGTGACTGTTCATGTTTTGTAATCTCTCCAGGAGCTCGTTGTTTTGTTGTTTTAGTCGTTGATTCATGTCTTCTAGTTTCTTTATTTTATCTGTATCGCCTGAGGACGGAGAGTATATCATTTCCTCTCTCAGGACGTGGTATTCTACTTCATAAGCTTGAAGCTGCTTAGAAATATCTAACTCAAACACCTGAAAAATAACAATTACAGATGTACAATGGGAATCCACAAAAAAGTTATATTATAGTATGGTAAAAATTTAAATGCACGCTTCGTTCCATAGAATCCCAAGTTATTAGAAAGGTTTTGTTTTTGGCCCCAAATTCCTAAACGGTTAGGACCATAACCCCCAAAATCAGTCTTAACCTTCCCTATTTGTTATGGAACAATTAGGTACAATTTCATAGAGATCCACAGACTTATACTTGAGTTATTGTCTGGAAAAAAGAAAATCCTTGTTTTATCATCACCCAACTCATAATGGTTATGACCATTACCCAAAATCAATCTCAACCTTCCTTTTTTGTGGTAAGGAACCATGTGGTACAAATTCCAAGAGATCCACAGTTAGAACAATAGTTTCCCAAATCAAAGAATATTCCTTTTTCTGGTACGAAACCTTTGATACAATTTTATAGAAATCCATAAACTTAAATTAAAATTAAAAATTTTGTAGCCGTATAAAAATTGTTCCTTTTTTCTCAAGTAAGTCAGCCAATCAGAAACCAGTAGCCGTATAGGGTGCTATAAACAGTTTCGTATAAAAAACTAGGGGTTATTCCCCGACTAAAAATAACCATGGAGGGAAACCCCCGTTTATTTACTCAATTGGTGAAAAAGTATCATGTTTTTTGTATTTGATTGTAAAAATTAGTTAATTAGCTTTCAATTAAAACAGGTTGAATGATTGAAATAATTTTAAAAATTATATTAACTTTACATGTTTTGAGGGGAGACAACACTGTAAACATCCTATTTTTTTGGCAGTGAAAATTGAAAGCTTATTTGCAGCCACTGTAGCTCTTTTCGGAGCAGGAAACCGTACCCTGAAACAAGATTTTTTTGAAAGGCCAGGTAAAAACCTACAAATTTCATACAGTTTTGATTATGTAAAGTGTGCATGGATCATGTCTTCATGGGTGTGCACATGACCTGGTTTCAAGTTTTTTATGTTCAAATTAGACGTTTTTTCCCCCATGTTCATTGGATGGAATATTTTTAATATATTTAAAGTACACATTATTTTTATTTCATTTTAAACTAGAGAACATTCTGATTCCAGTGATATCTAGTTTTATCGCTATTTTGTGCATTTTTCTTTTGATCTTTTTTTGTGATAATTTTCATATCATGCTTCTCGCTTGAGATGGAAAAATTATCGCTAGAAACTAAGGAGGCCACGTGGCGTTGCTAACGAAATTGACATGAAATTGACAACGTCGTCATAGGTAAAATAGCGATAAACAGATTATCATTGGTCATCTCAACTCGATTGCTTTTCTCACTTTCGCTGTACCAGCTCAAGCGAGAAAATCAATCTCGTTGAGATGATCAACGATAATCTATAATTATACAAGTATCTTTATTAAGCAGTCCACCACTAAGGGTCACTTATGCATGGTCCCTCAAAATGTGACGTCATAGAAAAAACTGTTGATTGCACCCATAATAAGCTATTTCTTACCTGTATAATAATTCTTTCCATCTGTATAATACCTAGTTCAGGTAATGTTGTCTTAATAAATTCTACTATTGATTCAAAGGAATTACACTGTAAAATTAACTCTTTGTGGTTCCCAAGCAACAAGAGGCCAACCTTTAAAATGACCTCAGCACCCTGCATTAATATGAGATCTGAAAAAACACAAAGAAAATACTCAAACATCTTATTTATTTTGTTATATAAAATGCATTACTTTTTTTATTCTTTTATATTACAATATATTGAATAATTTAATAATATCTGAACAAAATTAAGGAAAATTTCTAAATTTAGACTAAAAAACAAGAATGTGTCCCTAGTACACGGATGCCCCATCCACATTATCATTTTCTATCTTCAGTGGACCATGAAAATGGGGTAAAACTCTTATTTGGCATTAAAATTAAAAAGATCATATCATAGGGAACATGTTTACTGAGTTTCAAGTTGATTGGACTTCAACTTCATCAAAAACTACCTCATTCAAAATCTTCAACCTGAAGCAGGACAGACTAACAGACGTATAGATCAGAAAACATTATGCCCATAAATGGGGCATAAAAAGCTTAAGTATTCATTCAAAATTATTGATATCTGATCACTTTTACTCATATCAATACAGAAACAAGAATCAACTTACCAAAAACTCTGGCAACAAATCCCAGAGGATACTGTGAAGCAAACAGCGTTAGAAACCATGGAGTGGCATACAAGTTTGGCGCTATCTCATGCTCCTCAAAATGGTCATGTAAATCTCTGTAGTTGTCATGGATAAGTCTTGTCAACTGATACAGTTGAATCTAAAATGTAGTGATACATGAATAATTAAACTATTTTTAGTGGAAGGTTTGAGAAAATTGGTCAAAATCTACTGAGATAGCATAAGGCTAGATTCCATCCTAAAAAGTGTACAAGGGGAACAAGAATGTGTCCAAAGTACACGGATGCCCCATCCACACTATCATTTTCTATGTTAAGTGGACTGTGAATAAGTCTTGTCAACTGATACAGTTGAATCTAAAATGTATTGATACATGAATAATTAAACTATTTTCAGTGGAAGGTTTGAGAAAATTGGGAAAATCTATTGTGATAGCATAAAGCTGGCCTCAATCCTCTTAGAGAGCCAGAATACTTTTATTTTTGAAGTTGATGGTCAGTGGGAGTTTTAAACAGTTCTTCCTGACTGAAATATACAAAACAAAGTACATGGATGCCCCATTCACACTATGGTTTTTTTATGTTCAGTAGACTTTGAAATTAGGGTAAAAAACTCTAATTTGGCATTAAAACTAGAAATATCATACCATAGGGAACATGTGTACTGAGTTTCAAGTTGATTGAACTCCAACTTCATCAAAACCTACCTTGACCAAAAACTTTAACCCAAAGCGAGAGAGACGGACAAAGGAACAGAAAAGAAAACATAATGTCCATAAATGGAGCATAAAAAACAAGAATGTGTCCATAGTACATGGATGCCCCACTTGCACTATCATTTTCTATGTTTAGTAGACAGTAAAATTAGGGTCAAAAACTCTAATTTGGCATTAAAATTAGTAAGATCATATAATAGGGAACATGTGTACTAAATTTTAAGTTGATCTGACTTCAACTTCATCAAAAACTACATTGACCAAAAACTTTAACCCGAAGCAAGAGAGACTGACAAACGAACAGAAGAACAATCCAGAAAATGTAATGCCCCAAGTAGTAGCATAAAAATGGTTATTATTGAATATGAGCAGAAAACTTTACAGGTGAAAATGACTTTTAATTATTTTTTGTAAAACAATTTGAATCAAGTAAATCTTTTAAATTGCAATGACATCTTACTCAGGCAATTTGTGACTTTACAGATTGATTTTCATATCAACAAAATTTAAATACATTCTTTAGATCAATCTGAAAGGCTTTAATTTATTACATACAATAATACTCTAATATCAGCATACCCGTCCTTTGTTTTTGTAATAATTACAAATGTATCACCATGCAAAAATAAAGTATAATAATACCATTTTTAAACAAGCTATACATACTTGTAGAGGCATCATACTTGGATGGAACTGTTTTCTCAGACCTAAGTTAAACATCATGTGACGTAAAGTTTCAAATGCTGCAGGCTCTTCCATCTGAGAGAGAAAAGAACACTATTATGACAAAGATTTAAGGTAAAGCAATATCACTTGTATGCCTATGGAAAATAATCAGTCTACCATGAGTTTTTCTATAAAAACAATATACAATGTTTAATTCGCTTCAGGTAATGTAAGCAAATATTTTAAATCCAGTATGTCCATGGATATTTGTTTCATGTAAATCCACTCCATATGTCTGCTTGTGGAATTAAAACAATAATTATCTTACATTCCTGCTATTATACTGAGTACAATACCTGACAACTTATGAACATTCCATTTGGGGTTTAAGTGCACAACATAATTTTCAAAGGTTATCATTTTGAGAAGCAGTATTTTGTGTGCACTGTTAAGTACTCCACCAAAAGTGTTCTATCCTTTTATTTTCTAATAGAATACTGATGATGAGCTAATAAGACCTATTGATTTTTTTAATTAGCATGATTTTTTTACTTATATTACTTTGTATAATATATAGTATATGTTACTGTAGCTTAGCTAGAATACCAGTTTAACAAGCATTCTGAGAGTATTGCTTGGACATACATGGTCCCCTACTGATTAAAAATTAAATGTGCTGGAACAAAATGATCTATAACTTGTCATGGTGTAAACTATATAAAAAATATCAAATTAATATCTTCAAGCATGACGAAAAAACAGTGAGGAAATCTGATTATTTGTATGAATTTTCAAAGTCCAAGGACCATAACTCTGCACAAAATCATCCGACTGGAATCTATGCATGTATCAAGGTTTGATACAAGTTGAGATCTAACATGCATGAGGAGTTTTCCTGCTATAAAACTAAGTCCCTGGAAACTAACCTGATTTTCTAGCTAACATTAAGCCTTTATAAGGGTGTTAACAGATCTATGTGTATGTTGGGTATAACACTTGAGATCTTACATGCATGAGAAGTATTCCTGCTATAAAACTAAGGCCCTGACAGTAGCCCACTTGTCTATCCAGGAGACTGTAGGCCTTTAGAATGTTGTAAAGTGCCAGCTGACCAGGACCTAACTGTGTGGAGAAATACTTATGTTCTGGAAATGTTCTACCTAAAATAAAATTAATATTCATTAATATGCAGTTTTCTCTGACACATGATTTTAGTTTCAATGAGTATGTTTATTTCTCAAAAAGAGGATTATGACAGTTTTGTTAATGTTCATCTTTATAAACTTTCAAGATACATTTTTTTTTTCTACATACATGTAAGTGTTACATGGTACTAAATCTTTTACCAAATCTTGACATTGTTCGTGAGTAAGGTTACAACATACTTTTTATATGAAGCACGTTAGAAATGAACTTCAGTGAGTATACCATGTTGTTTGGTGTTGGGTAAAATCTAGAAAAATATTGGAAACAGATAATTTGAATAAATCTATGGAATCTTTCACCAGTTCCCTAAAATTGTTCGAGTGATATTCAAAAAACCATATAACAAATTCTGAATTCCTTAGACTATAAATATATAACATACCTAAATCTATGAGTATATTGTGTTGGTATTCAGTCAGATCTTTTAACAGATCTTGATATTCTCTGGACGGAGACATGTCGTTCTTGGAAGGATAATGTAACTTGTGTTGATCCACCATCAGATACCAAATCTCTCCACGTAATTGTTTAGGTACACCTACAATAGAAATCCTAATGAAATTGGCATCTTCTTTTGATAAAAAAAATTAAATAGTACTGGCCAATTAGTGCTGAGCAATATTTACATGTACATCTTATTTCAAAATATATAAAGGGTTAAAGACTTGCTTTGGTCACATGCATAAATGTCAAAAACACTACCTATTGATAGCAGCAAATTTAATATTTCAACATTTCATTAAAAGCAACAAGAATTTCTTTTTTCTTCATAGTTTGCTTTCCATAGAATTTTTAGATCTGCCATTTTTTTTTCTAAATTTCTCGAGTGTATTAGATCAATAATTCCACTTTAGCTTTTTTTTTTGGGACATATAATTTTGTTGTTTGTGTGTCTGTTAGTTTGTGTGTCCTGTATAAGGTTCAAGGTAGCTTACTAAAAGTTGTGGTTATATTAACTTTAAAGATTTTTCCCTGAATTTTTGCGGTTATTAAACTGCCCATTGAATGTGATATTGTGAGGCACGCTATTGACAAACATTGCTACGTGACAATAAATTAAAATGTAAAAATTATAGTCTGCAACTAATGAACAACAAGATTTGTATCTCTTAACAGTATATTGCAGTGCATTCAGTCTTGATTTACAATTTTCTATAGATAGTAGATAGCAATGCAGTCTAACCTTTTCTAACACAGTCAAGGACAACCTGAGGACTAAATCTTGTATCCCTATCTTCTTCTGTTAACATTTCTTCCCATTGTAACGTAACTTCCTTAAGACACGGAGTTATCTCCTCATAATCTAAGTCAGGTTTCTGTTGAAATTCCTCATGCTGTCGAGCTGTTGAAAGCAAAAAAAAAACCAACTTTAAATTCACTACAAAAACAATCATTCCATCATAAAAAGTTAAGTTCTCAGTGACCATTATGTGTATGCCTTTACAGACCCTAGACTTGCACACTGTGCATGTAAATGTATTAATCTTATATCACTTTCCAGCCTTTTACAGGTCGATAAAATGACAGAAACCACATGGGGTGATTCCTTTTATGTCTAAAGTTCCTTTCTAATGTCCTTCAATTAAATTTATGCAAATACAGTTTTTTGTCTTCTCTATAATGATATATTCAAAATGGGTAGGCATGATATTTTTATTCATAAACCTATAAGATAAAAGATATAACAAATTTTAAACCTAATGATATGTTTGTGAAATTAAAGTGAGCAATAAAAGGTGCTATTGGTTTGAATGTGAGGGGTTACATTTATTATTTACACAAAACACATTGGTTTTTAATTCTAGTTTACACATATAGCTGCGTGGTTGTTATACTTGAGACAGGAAAAGAAAGCTGTTTTAGTTTTTTTTTCAACACAGTGAAATGGACAATGTGAAAGGGAATTGTGTGATGAAGTGTAATTAATCTTTGTCTCATATTTGCAAGGAATGCTAAACCAAGGTGTGATTTTTTTTAAACAAACCATGAAAAACGTCATCTAAATATAGTTCAACTGAAATAAATAATATTGAAATTACCATTTTTTGGCCTAAAAATTATGTGCAAGTGTGCATAAATCATACACTTAGAAAAATATTTTTGTGTGTAGTTAAAAATCAATTGTTGTAAGCTACTGAGAAGTTCACACTATGTTGTACCTACCTGGGAAAACTACCATTGATCTGATGCCGTGGAGAATAAAGAATCCTGGGATACATTGGAATAAACAGTAAATATTGTATCATTCATATAATGTTATTTGTCCAAGAAAAGAAAGTCCAACAAATTAAGTAGGATACAAGTATGACTTCAACTACTCTATCCTGAACTATTACTAACGTCTTGAACAGAACATTTTAAGCTATGCTTTCATGTAAAATTACTTTTAATCCTGATTTCAAAGGTTTCAATTCTGATTTCAATTGTCAACAAATATAATCAGAAGTCTAACATTAAAAAAATCAAAATTATTAAAAATAATAAAAAAATCTCAAAACCCAAAAAATATATATCCACATTATAAAAGCAAAGGTTCCTCATCCATGGTATAATTTGGAAGGTGTGAAATCATGACAAAAAACAAAGAACAAAACCACCCGAAATAATAATTCAGCAAAACACAGGCAACTAAATATCAGCAAACTGTAGGCCATAAACTGGTTCATATAATATAAATTATATAATCTGTCAAATTATTGTTTATATTGCATTATGTGTGTATATTTATATATGTTCAATTGTAAGGATTTCTAAAAGCTGCAAATGCAAAATAAATGAAATCATTCAAGAAACCAAAAATAATACCACCCATTTAAATCAAACAAAATAAAATTGGCAAACTGAGTAAATATCTCATAATGTCATACCAGCAGGATTATCTAGACAGAGAAAATAAAGCGAATAAAAACTCAGAAGATAGGCCATTGACAAACTGACATCAATTTCTGGGAAAAAGTTTGTTCTAATATATCAAGATTGTTGCAGTCTGAAGCTGGTTTATCATGAACAAGAGTCATAATTCAATCAAAATAGGTCAACAAGAATAAAATGAAAACGTGTCAATCATCACGAGAAAATACAAATAAAAGATGGAGTAAATATTTGTGGGCTATATATCCTAGAAATGTACTGCTATTATACAAACTCACAAATCAAGACTGTACTTCTAATCAAAAGTATAAAAGGAACCTATTTCAAACTGTATTGTGTTAAAATTTACATATTCATACAGTAAACATTTTTTTCTGAAAGCAAGATTGATGGGCTAATTGAAAGACAGATAGATGTTTAATAATGTCATTACCACCTTTTTTCCTGGTGTAAAAAGGTTGACATGATTATTCAGGAGAAAGTCTATTTAATTTTCTAATAACAAGGTACCCATTAAAGGTTGTTCACTAAGGGACTGTATGTAGAGGAAACACAAGTAATCCATCAGTAACAGAGGCTTCAACCTTGTGTTACCTGAATCAGACTTGGACATAATGTAAGGATGAATCCTCCTTAATCAGAAATTGGTCTAATTCTATACCAGGACTTTCAGTTGCCCTCTAAATGGAGAGTTTTTTTTACCTTTAAGATCTTGTTTTTCTTTCTCCATCCTTATTAGGAGCATAGTTTGAAGAATTGTTTTCTTCCACAAAGCTCGTATTTCTTCTGGTGTTTTCTTAACATTGGGTTCTTCATCCTTTGGACTTTCTACAAAGAAGACAGGTATTTTTTAGCACAGAGTAATAAATAAATAGAAACTTGTCAAAAATCAATAAGAAGAGTCTTGAATTTTTCTTTTGACACAGAAATCATTGGTTTCAGTTCATATACAGTAGTTTATCTAAAATGCAGTGTTACAAAATGAATATATATTATCTTTAAATGGAATCATCTACCACTATAAAATAAAGAATGAACAAAGGATAATGTTCACTCATGGCACAAAATGGCCTAAAATATCAACTTTATCATAAAACACCACAAAAGTCACAATTTGGTTCGTAAATGGGTCTACTTCAAAAGCCTTACAGCTAAATAAATCAGTTCTCTTAAAAAATTATGATTTTGTGGAATTTTTAGACCTAAAAGCATTAGGAATATATTGGCCGCCTTCTACAATCCAAAATGTTTTGTAACAAAAAGATTCGAATTTTGATATACAACTCATTAATATAAAAACTTTTTGGAACATGGATGGAGGCCAAGGTTAATTTTTACCTAAAACAATTACAATTATTTCAACCCTTCGTGAACCTTCTCCTTCATATCTACAATACCTACAGTAGATTGTTGATTTTATAAAAATATCTTTAAATTAATGAGATGGAAAATGTCTTGAGCCATGGAAATACTTGTATGTATATCAAGAAGAGGAAAAACTTATTCTTTGCTACCTTTGACAGAACGTGGAGTTCTTGCAGGGGTGACAACACTGTTAAATATAGTCTTTCTAAATGATCCACGTCTGTTGGGCGAGTAGTTTACATCCGATGCATCTAAAATATCATCTGGTATGAGTGTGGGCTTTTTACTGAAATTATTACCAACAAGCAGAAACCTACAAAAACATAAAAAAAATAGTTAATATTTAATTACATTTGTCAGAGTTGTTTTAAGTATGTAATTCATAAAAGATGAATGTTGATCTTTCATTAAACATCATATTACTCCTGTATGCAAGCGTAAGAGCTTTCATAGACCACTTTCAAATTCAATTTTTTGAATGGGTTATGCCCGTTGATCCCAAGTCGATCAGCAAGAATAATGTCATTGGTTGTGACATCTAAAATTTATTTGGAAATTGCACAACTTCAAATGCCACACTATAGCCTGAATTTATTCTAAGTTAAATCAGGATTGTTCAGCTTGAAAATCATCTTTGAATTGTTAAAAAAAAAAAAAAATTAACAGGAGGTATCAATTCTTTATTTAATTCTTTAATAACATAGTTACATTTGTTTCATAGGACTATTCACACTATTCCTTCTCTTTGGTGGGTCCTGTAGTTCTAATTCTTTCTCTTTAGGTTTTACTAAGTTGGTTATGTCCTGGAATTTCTTGGACAATAAACCAGTATCTGCCAATGTACCCACAGTCTGACTACGAGGTCGCCCCTCTGTAGGAGAGCCTGGTGGACTAGGGTAGTGGAACTGTTGGGAGCTCATTGTTGCAGGGGAGGGCATTGGTGAACAGTCTGGAGTGGATGTATCTGAAGAGTCCTGTATAAAACAATAAATACATATAATACACAAGAATGTGTCCATAGTTCATGGATGACCCTCTCGAACTATCATTTTCTATGTTCAGTGAACTGTGAAACTAAGTTTCAAATTGATTGGACTTCAACTTCATTAAATACTGCCTTGATCAAGAAGTTTTACCAGAAGCAAGACTGACGACGAACGTACCGACAACACAGACAGTAAAACATAATGCCCTTAAGGTACCATGTGATGCTATAGAAGGAGAGCATATTTATAGTAAATGCTAGGGGAATAAAAAAAGGATCTAATTTTGCTGAAAATCAACCAAATTTAAAAAGTTGTTTTCATAATAGAAATTGGTGGTTAATCCATTATAATTCAAGCCTATATTTAGGAATACTGCTGATCAGAGGCTGACAATAAGTTATCATACCGCAGCTAAATTACCATGTTGTGATTGGTTTAACGCTGTCACGTGGTGACCCTCTATGAGACCGTAGGGGATTAGTAAATTTCATAGGGGGTTCGTGACGCAGTAAATGTGACGTCATCTATTAATGTTGTTGTGTTTCTTTGATTATTTTTCAACAAAACGCAGCAGAAAAAGTCCAGCGTACGATAAATTCGTTATACGGTTAACTACTGACCCCCTACGGATCCATAGAATGTGAATAAAAACCATAGGGGATTCGGCCTCCAGCCTCACCCCTATGGATTTTACTAACCCTCTATGGATCCGTAGGGGGTCAGTAGCGAACCATATAACTTATTGTATGACTTCCATTTTCACTGAACTAGTACACATATTTATTTAGGGGCCAGCTGTGGCCCACCCATGAATGCTTGATTTTCTTGCTGCGTTGAAGACCTATTGGTGGCCTTTGGCTGTTTTCTGCTCTTTGACATATTCCCCATTTCCACTCTCAATTTTAGATCTATATTTTGTAAGGAAAAGGTATAACAAATGCCTTCTTTATAAGCTTTTTTTCAGGGAAATTTATACTTTCAAGGTATTCTTTTATATTTGTATTACATTTGAGAAATGATATTACAGAAAGAAGCCAACATGTCACAACAAATGTAGTTATGACATAACAAAAGGTCAATTCAGTGGTTTTGAAAAATTAAAAACAGTTGTTGGACTCACACAACTACCAGGCTGATATATATTCTAAAATTAAACAAAAGAATAGAAAATGGTCAAGTTGGTATATTAGATATGGTCATATCTGTTTCTGTGGGATTTAAAAGTTTAATGTAGGTGTATAACTTTTTAACTTATGGTATTAAAGAATGTAAACAATGATGTGATACCTTTTCTGTGTATTACCTTTTGAAAATACATGTTATAATACATTCACAGTACTAAGATTGTTTCTAGTTACTTTATCTATATATATATATGTAGGACTCGGAACCGCGATGGTACTCCGAACCGTGATGTTCACGCTGAAGTGCGATGGTCTACGCTGAAGTGCGATGGTTAACACGCTGAAGTGCGATGGCGGCATTGTGACGTTAACTTGTTGATATTTACGCTGAAGTGCGATGATGGTTACGCTGAAGTACGATGGTCTTCCTGTGACATTGGAAAAAAAGCAAAATGTATATACGAGCTGGTTAAATGAAATATTATCATAACGATTTGAGAAAAAGTATAGCCCTAAGCCTCGAGTTATTAAGATTTTAATTTTCTGTTTATGTTAAACAAAACTTAAGGCTTTAAATTTCAATTTTTTTAATCTAATTTTAAAATATGCTAATTCTCCGATTAGCACGCAATAGTTGAGAGTAAAATAATACGCCGTTCAAGATGGGAAAAAAAGATACAGCGTGTACATGTAGGTCTATATAATAGTACCTAGAAGGGTCCATCTCATTTTATTATACAGTCGACTCTCGTTATGTCGAAGTCAGCCGGACCAGAGAAATATTTCGAGATACACGTAGTTCGACTCAAACGAACACCGGAAGTTCGACAATCTAAGGGACACAACTCTTGCTTAGCTTGGTAAAGCTAAAATAATTCCGGGTGAATATGACAAGGGGATCGATATTCTAGTATCAGATCGATGTATTTGTATGTCACAGTCTTTTATTATTATAATGACTGTTATTTTTACTTATTCAATTGTTTCAATTAAAAAAAAATCCTATGGCTTTTCCAAGAGAGTAATTTCCAATCGACAGTTTCGTAATTCAGGTCGCTAATAGCTGACAAAATTGTTTATTCTCGGATACAAGAGATTTAAGAAAATTTTGATTTCTATTTATTTTGTTTTATCTCACTCTTTGTTTTCAAAAGAACATATAATAAGATTAAAGACGCCGTTTGAGTAGTTTTTAGGTGATCATCAACAGAAGCCATAATCCTCACTTTATACACACCCAAGCTCATTAGTGTAAATCACAATTTAATTGTTTTGTAAACAATTAAAATACTTTTTCATGAACATTAACAATTTATCACTAATTATTTATAAAAATTCTACAAAAGATAATCTAAGGAAAACACTCATGGAAATAGCATGTCATAAATCAATACAGTGGTCAGTGACCGGAAATTTAATTACACGTGTATTGTCAGATTAACTCTTCAATCCATTTAAATCCCAGAGGTCATGTTTTGACATATGTGTATTAGTTCGAGATAAAAAATGATTTTTGAATGCTTTTGTTAACTTTGGGACCGTAAATTTAGTTCGACTCAACCGAAATTTCGACTCATCCAATTTCGACTCATCAGGAGTCGAATTACATACTTTTGTATGGAATAAAGTTCGGGACCACGTGAAAACTTCGACTCATCCGAAATTTCGAGTCAACCGAGTTCGAGACAACGAGAGTTAACTGTATATAACGACAAAACTTAGAAATTGCTCACAACAATTATTCATCCATTTATATATACCCGATTGCCCACGGAGTAAAAAAAAACCACTTTGTGTGCATTTATGTATGACAAATAGCGATCCTTGTCGATTATTCCACGACAAAAATAGGTGATGACAAATTGGGAAGTACATGTAGAGATCAGTTACAATTGTAGGTCAATTTTGGCCTAACATGTTGTAAAACATCAACACTGCAACCACTATAAAAAAAAAGACGAATGACGGTGTTCTTACAAATCAGGATTCATCAGTATAGCAACTTGATATAGCAAAAACATAACTAGTACAATAGTAAATTTTTTTTCTATTAAATTGTCGACATAGAATCACGAGACTTTTACTTAAAGGTAAATCCAAATTAACATTTAGATCAATATGCTTTATTTATCATGCAAAAGGTTTGTGGCATAATTCCTAACACTGGTTTTCCGATATGCAGACCAAGTTCATCCATCAGCTGCTTTGCTCTCAATGATTTGTTGCACGACTTGTTTGTAACCTCAACTTATAATGCTCAAAACTCTTCGGAACTTGAATAGTTTGGTACTTTCTTTTTCCCTTCGTTTCCTTTGTTAACATGAAACCTTCACCTTCACAACCCTATCGTCCTGCCTGCGAATCTATGTTGTATTTTACTAAGGCGAAACGTCACAATATGCTAACGTCAGACCAAACCATCGCACCTCAGCGAAAGGACCATCGTACTTCGGCGTGGACCATCGCACTTCAGCGTGACCATCGCACTTCAGCGTCCCCATCGCACCTCCGAGTCCTACATATATATGTTGAAATTTTATAGTTCTATATATTAGATTAGATTTCTACATATTCTGTCATCTGTACAATAACAATGCATCATGTATAATTAATGCTCCTGTAACACAGTTACTGTGTTTGAATCTGTTTAGTTAGGTTCTAAATGTACGGTAGAAAGGTATAAAAGATGTAGAAGGACTATCTTATCTTCTGTAGAATAAAAACCAACATGGACCTCTCTATGAGGATCTATGTCACTTTTATTTGCTGTGTTCTATTTGTCTTATTTTTTTATTTCAGCAAAAGTCTTGATTGTCCTGTTTCTGGTTTCAGTTTTCAGTGTGCATTATTGTGACTACTTACAAAAGATCTTGCCCAGCTATATTCACTGGCAGTTGTACCACTTCTATGTCTAGTTCTCTCCCCATTATTGTGACTACTTACAAAAGATCTTGCCCAGCTATATTCACTGGCAGTTGTACCACTTCTATGTCTAGTTCTCTCCCCATTATTGTGACTACTTACAAAAGATCTTGCCCAGCTATATACACTGGCAGTTGTACCACTTCTATGTCTAGTTCTCTCCCCATTATTGTGACTACTTACAAAAGATCTTGCCCAGTTACATTCACTTACAGTTGTACCACTTCTATGTCTAGTTCTCTCCCCATTATTGTGACTACTTACAAAAGATCTGGCCCAGCTATATTCACTGACAGTTGTACCACTTCTATGTCTAGTTCTCTCCCCATTATTGTGACTACTTACAAAAGATCTTGCCCAGCTATATTCACTGGCAGTTGTACCACTTCTATGTCTAGTTCTCTCCCCATTATTGTGACTACTTACAAAAGATCTTGCCCAGCTATATTCACTAACAGTTGTACCACTTCTATGTCTAGTTCTCTCCCCATTATTGTGACTACTTACAAAAGATCTTGCCCAGCTATATTCACTGACAGTTGTACCACTTCTATGTCTAGTTCTCTCCCCATTATTGTGACTACTTACAAAAGACCTTGCCCAGCTATATTCACTGACAGTTGTACCACTTCTATGTCTAGTTCTCTCCCCATTATTGTGACTACTTACAAAAGATCTTGCCCAGCTATATTCACTGACAGTTGTACCACTTCTATGTCTAGTTCTCTCCCCATTATTGTGACTACTTACAAAAGATCTTGCCCAGCTATATTCACTAACAGTTGTACCACTTCTATGTCTAGTTCTCTCCCCATTATTGTGACTACTTACAAAAGATCTTGCCCAGCTATATTCACTGACAGTTGTACCACTTCTATGTCTAGTTCTCTCCCCATTATTGTGACTACTTACAAAAGATCTTGCCCAGCTATATTCACTGACAGTTGTACCACTTCTATGTCTAGTTCTCTCCCCATTTTTGTGACTACTTACAAAAGATCTTGCCCAGCTATATTCACTGACAGTTGTACCACTTCTATGTCTAGTTCTCTCCCCATTATTGTGACTACTTACAAAAGATCTTGCCCAGCTATATTCACTGACAGTTGTACCACTTCTATGTCTAGTTCTCTCCCCATTATTGTGACTACTTACAAAAGATCTTGCCCAGCTATATTCACTGACAGTTGTACCACTTCTATGTCTAGTTCTCTCCCCATTATTGTGACTACTTACAAAAGATCTTGCCCAGCTATATTCACTGACAGTTGTACCACTTCTATGTCTAGTTCTCTCCCCATTATTGTGACTACTTACAAAAGATCTTGCCCAGCTATATTCACTGACAGTTGTACCACTTCTATGTCTAGTTCTCTCCCCATTATTGTGACTACTTACAAAAGATCTTGCCCAGCTATATTCACTGACAGTTGTACCACTTCTATGTCTAGTTCTCTCCCCATTATTGTGACTACTTACAAAAGATCTTGCCCAGCTATATTCACTGACAGTTGTACCACTTCTATGTCTAGTTCTCTCCCCATTATTGTGACTACTTACAAAAGATCTTGCCCAGCTATATTCACTGACAGTTGTACCACTTCTATGTCTAGTTCTCTCCCCATTATTGTGACTACTTACAAAAGATCTTGCCCAGCTATATTCACTGACAGTTGTACCACTTCTATGTCTAGTTCTCTCCCCATTATTGTGACTACTTACAAAAGATCTTGCCCAGCTATATTCACTGACAGTTGTACCACTTCTATGTCTAGTTCTCTCCCCATTATTGTGACTACTTACAAAAGATCTTGCCCAGCTATATTCACTGACAGTTGTACCACTTCTATGTCTAGTTCTCTCCCCATTATTGTGACTACTTACAAAAGATCTTGCCCAGCTATATTCACTGACAGTTGTACCACTTCTATGTCTAGTTCTCTCCCCATTATTGTGACTACTTACAAAAGATCTTGCCCAGCTATATTCACTGACAGTTGTACCACTTCTATGTCTAGTTCTCTCCCCATTATTGTGACTACTTACAAAAGATCTTGCCCAGCTATATTCACTGACAGTTGTACCACTTCTATGTCTAGTTCTCTCCCCATTATTGTGACTACTTACAAAAGATCTTGCCCAGCTATATTCACTGACAGTTGTACCACTTCTATGTCTAGTTCTCTCCCCATTATTGTGACTACTTACAAAAGATCTTGCCCAGCTATATTCACTGACAGTTGTACCACTTCTATGTCTAGTTCTCTCCCCATTATTGTGACTACTTACAAAAGATCTTGCCCAGCTATATTCACTGGCAGTTGTACCACTTCTATGTCTAGTTCTCTCCCCATTATTGTGACTACTTACAAAAGATCTTGCCCAGCTATATTCACTGGCAGTTGTACCACTTCTATGTCTAGTTCTCTCCCCTTCTTCCTTCTTTTTACCCTGTGAAGATAAATAATTGTTAGAGCCATTTATAGTACAAACCTTTTTTTCAAATTTTTCAAAGTGGCGTACTTAAGTTTTCACCCTTTAGTATATAAAACTATAATTAAACAATAACCATTTAAGCAGACAGACTGGAAAAATAGTGGCAAATCTTTAAATTTACCAGAGTGGCATTCATTATGTAAAGTTGCACTTTTCATTCCCATTTTCATATCAGTTTTTTTTTTTTTTATATATATGAGCACACTTTTAAACTTACAAGTAAATCAGATGAAGTTTTCAATCTCTATGTTGTAGATATTAAATACTGTTTTCAACAGTTAATCAGTTTGATAAATTTGATATAAATGTTTATTTAAATCATAAATAAACAAAACTGAATTATAAAATGAATCATCATAGGTATACACTGTTCCAAAAACATACCGACATGAAGAACACAGAATGGTCTAGGAAAAGATGTCTTAAAAACAACATTGTATTATATAACCAGGCATTTGTAAAATATTGCAGACATTGTATTTGAACACCAAATATATGAACTATAATACGAGTTGACAGTTGAAGATTATCCCAAGAACGGGTGATGTTAAAATGTTAAATTTGACAACATTGATGTGAATTTATAATGAATCTTACCCTTAATATCAGTGATTCAAACGACGTGGTTAAACTCTTCTTACATTTGTTCTTGATCGAGTCAAATGACAATGCTGCTTTCCCTTTACTCTCAATAATGTTAAACTGTAAAATATTATGTAAACTGCATTAACATTGTAATTCATTCATATTCATAAGTAATGCCTTATTTTTTCTGAAAATTTCAATGATTCTTTGGTTATAAACAATGATGAAGGTCCTGCAATTTCTAAGGTTATCTAAAAGGGTCAATCAAGATATAAAGTTGGTATGATCTTTCCTTTAACCATTTATATTTTCTGTTAAAATTATATAACTTTCTTCAAAATATTTTCTGTTAAAATTATATTACTTTCTTTAAAATATTTTCTGTTAAAAAATAATATTACTTTCTTCAAAATATTTTCTGTTAAAATTATATTACTTCCTTTATAATATTTTCTGTTAAATCATTAGTGTTTTCACAAAAAAAAATTGTTTAAGCTTCAGATTGTTGTGTAGCAAAGTTGTTAACGTAAAAATAATGAGTGTTCTCACAAAAAACATGTAAACTTCAAATTTTTGTGTAAGTTCATTCTGTTATCAGTTATCCCCCAGACATCATGTTAGCATCAAATCATAAAACACTTGTTAGCTTCAGCCTTCATATTCATGTGTAAGTTCTCTGTTTAAATTATCCATTTCTCACAAAAAATGTGTTAGCTTCAGATTTATTTGTTCTTTTTAAATTACCGGTGTCCTTATAGATGACTTGTACGGATCAGTTACCTCTGCTTTAACAGATGACTTATTAGCATCAGATAAATGTGTATGTTCCTTCTGTTTAACTTCACACAACTTCCTCAGACCAATCATTAATATCTCTACCATCTCGTCATAACTCTGGGGGTTCTCAAACTACAATAACATGTGTAGTGAAAGTGTAAATTCCCAAACTATAATTACATGTGTATAAGTAAAAGTATACAATTCTCAAACTAAAATAACATGTGCATGTGTAGTAAAAGTTCAAAATACTGAAACTACAATTACACGTGCATAACAAATTTAAATAAAAGATAAAGTTAGCAGCATAACCAGCAGTAGCAAACTTTAATTGTTTTCAAATGATTGTTTTTTAAAAGGCAAAATAGGAGAGGTGTACTGACATAAGAGGTCTCTAAACACATTAACTCCAAATAAAGCTTTCGTTCGTAGAAGCCATATTAATTATGTCTATCAGAGGGGGAAAATGTAAAACCATAAAAATATAGTATATATGCCAATACAAATAATTAACAGTGATGTTTCATAGCCTGACCAGTTTCGGTCCAAAACGGACCTTCATCAGAGGCAGAAAGGTGGATTAATGTTTGCACCCTATTTATATAGATATGGTAACCATGGTAACTAGGGTTCAGTAAACTGGCTGTTCAGAGTTTTATAATTTAAAACTTTCATCTAAATCAATCTGTAAAAGAAAACCTTGATAAAAAGGTAATTACTGTTAAAATTAGGACACTCCAGTATAATATAACTGTTATTCCAGCTTCACAGGGGATATGAGCTCAGGAGACATAAAACACTGACAGGGAATATGACCAAACAACCCTGTGAAGATCCCAAACAGACTTGGGGTCAATTACATTGGAATGTAATTAATTAAATTACACATTACATTGCAAAAATGATCAATTACACTAATTACACATTACACAGTTTTTGAAATGTAATTAATTAAATTACAATTACTTTACTAAAGTAATTAATTAAATTACACATTACATTTCATCATGATATATTTTAATAATATTATACATGTATATAAAATATTCATGTAAGCATAGTTAAAGCGTTGCAATTGATAATCATTAGTTATTTTAATGTTTTGTCATTTAGTCTGAATCTCTCTTGTCTGAACACTTTGACAGCAATTCTAAACAGTCTTTCGACAGGAGCTAATGTCACAGATATTGCTTGATCAGAACATGGAAGTTCCATGATTAGAAGATCGTCATATTGATAGGAGAGGGAATTTGTTCCCATTAACTTGCCAATACATTAAGGGGTATTTTGACAGCTCAGAAATGAAGTCATTTGAATTAATCATAATTAAATAAGTAAATTATAAATAAAAAAAAAAATTTTGCTTTAAAAATATTAAAAAGTGTGCTTGTCACAATATTGAAAATAATTTTTAGTACAAATAATGTATATAATGTCTAAATATTAGCAATATTTTGCTAATTAGATAAAGTACATGTAATAGTGGCATTACCCCTGGACATTTTAATCTGATTAATTGCTGTTTGTTTTTACAGCTGTTAATTTTTATTTCTATAATCCTTTTGTGTATACTAATTTAACAAAATGATTGTGTGCAGTGATTTTAGATTCTAAATGAACTGTTTAAGAAAGATTTTTCACAGTGACACATTTTTTTGTTTTTGTTTAACAAGGTGATTAATTACTTATCAATCTATTAGGTTAAAAAATCTTTCTTAAAAACTGAACAACACTAATGCATGATCCTCACATTTTTTTAAAAATTATAAGACTATTAAAAAAAAAAATCTGTAGGTCAAATAAAAAATTTAAAAATTTCAGAATAAATTACAGACTTCATATATTAAAAACGTATGTGATATCAATATTTGAAAAATAAATATATTACTAAACACAAATCCTTAGCTTGAACACCATAAAAGTACATGTAATTGAAATGTAATTCAAAAGTAATTGAGCATTACATGCTTTTTTCAAAGTAATTAATTAAATTACCATTACATGTAATTAAAAAAATGCCCAATTACACATTACATTCAATTACATGGAAAATTGTAATGCATTACACTTAATTACCATTACATTTTCAATTACCCCATCCCTGATCCCAAATAACATACAATATTTATAATTTAGCTGTACCTGTACAAGGTTATGGACATCAGCAACATCTTTCTCCTGTAGATTGTGAAGTCTTTTCTCTAACAGGTCATATGCATTGTGACTAGATAATCCTACAAAAAAATATATAAATCAATGTATTTTGATTTGTAGTCTTGAGGCCTGTGTATTTATAGATTACTAAACCGTAGGCACTGAGCTTTCTACCATAGAGAATAATAAGAAATGGTTACAAAATGGAACAAGATGCCATTTAGAATTGAAGATATATCTTGTTGCCTACTTGGGATTTTTGACATAGCCTATGATTTGTGTGTTTCCTGCTTAGAGTTTTGACATAGTCTATGTCTTGTGTTGCCTACTAAAAGTTTTGACATAGTCTATGTCTTGTGATGCCTTCTTACAGTTTTGACATAGTCTATGTCTTGTGTTGCCTACTTAGAGTTTTCACATAGTCTATGTCTTGTGTTGCCTACTTAGAGTTTTCACATAGTCTATGTCTTGTGTTGCCTACTAAGAGTTTTGACATAGTCTATGTCTTGTGATGCCTACTTAGAGTTTTGACATAGTCTATGTCTTGTGTTGCCTACTTAGAGTTTTGACATAGTCTATGTCTTGTGATGCCTTCTTACAGTTTTGACATAGTCTATGTCTTGTGTTGTCTACTTAGAGTTTTGACATAGTCTATGTCTTGTGTTGCCTACTTAGAGTTTTCACATAGTCTATGTCTTGTGTTGTCTACTTAGAGTTTTGACATAGTCTATGTCTTGTGTTGCCTAATTAGAGTTTTGACATAGTCTATGTCTTGTGTTGCCTAATTAGAGTTTTGACATAGTCTATGTCTTGTGTTGCCTAATTAGAGTTTTGACATAGTCTATGTCTTGTGTTGCCTACTAAGAGTTTTGACATAGTCTATGTCTTGTGTTGCCTACTTAGAGTTTTGACATAGTCTATGTCTTGTGTTGTCTACTTAGAGTTTTGACATAGTCTATGTCTTGTGTTGCCTACTAAGAGTTTTGACATAGTCTATGTCTTGTGTTGCCTACTTAGAGTTTTGACATAGTCTATGTCTTGTGTTGCCTACTTAGAGTTTTGACATAGTCTATGTCTTGTGTTGCCTACTAAGAGTTTTGACATAGTCTATGTCTTGTGTTGCCTACTAAGAGTTTTGACATAGTCTATGTCTTGTGTTGCCTACTTACAGTTTTGATATAGTTTATGTCTTGTGATGCCTACTTACAGTTTTGATATAGTTTATGTCTTGTGATGCCTACTAAGAGTTTTGACATAGTCTATGTCTTGTGATGCCTTCTTACAGTTTTGACATAGTCTATGTCTTGTGTTGCCTACTTAGAGTTTTGACATAGTCTATGTCTTGTGTTGCCTACTTAGAGTTTTGACATAGTCTATGTCTTGTGTTGCCTAATTAGAGTTTTGATATAGTCTATGTCTTGTGTTGCCTACTTACAGTTTTGACATAGTCTATGTCTTGTGTTGCCTAATTAGAGTTTTGATATAGTCTATGTCTTGTGTTGCCTACTTACAGTTTTGACATAGTCTATGTCTTGTGTTGCCTACTAAGAGTTTTGACATAGTCTATGTCTTGTGATGCCTACTTAGAGTTTTGACATAGTCTATGTCTTGTGTTGCCTACTTAGAGTTTTGACATAGTCTATGTCTTGTGTTGCCTACTTACAGTTTTGACATAGTCTATGTCTTGTGTTGCCTACTAAGAGTTTTGACATAGTCTATGTCTTGTGATGCCTACTTAGAGTTTTGACATAGTCTATGTCTTGTGTTGCCTAATTAGAGTTTTGACATAGTCTATGTCTTGTGTTGCCTACTTACAGTTTTGATATAGTTTATGTCTTGTGATGCCTACTTAGAGTTTTGACATAGTCTATGTCTTGTGTTGCCTACTTAGAGTTTTGACATAGTCTATGTCTTGTGTTGCCTACTTAGAGTTTTGACATAGTCTATGTCTTGTGTTGCCTAATTAGAGTTTTGACATAGTCTATGTCTTGTGTTGCCTGCTTGAAATTTTGACATTGCCTATGTTTTGAGTTGCCTGGACACAGACTGAAGTTAGCTGCTAGATTTGTATTCGCACTAACCATTAAGATCCAAACACAGACTGCGAGTCTAATCATTTGCTTTGTATTTTAACTTACCATTAAGTTCCTGACACAACTTGTGAAGCTGGTGTAATGGACACATTATACAGATCTGTTTATGAGTTTGTTCATACGCACACTGGAATGCTGATCTCAGAACAGACATAATCTCGTCTGTCTAAAAGTAAACAAATCATTAGTCACAGAGTAAATTTATCAAAATTTAACATTATAAAATGATAACAGTAACTGAATAAGCACAATATACTTGTAGTTTATAAAGGCGTCTTTTATTTTTTCAATATGAAAGTTTGTTGACAAAGAACCTACATTCCCAAAAATCTGCCATGTATATATAAGCAGGAGATATAAAATCATGTAAAACATTTTCTTCATGTATTTTAAATTTAATTACAAACTAACAGAACATGTAACTTAGGCTTTAAACTCAGTATAAAAAGTAGGATATTATCAGCCATGTATCCTGGATAGACCACTGATGTAACTTAGGCTTTAAACTCAGTATAAAAAGTAGGATATTATCAGCCATGTATCCTGGATAGACCACTGATGTAACTTAGGCTTTAAAATCAGTATAAAAAGTAGGATATTATCAGCCTTGTATCCTGGATAGACCACTGATGTAACTTAGGCTTTAAAATCAGTATAAAAAGTAGGATATTATCAGCCTTGTATCCTGGATAGACCACTGATGTAACTTAGGCTTTAAAATCAGTATAAAAAGTAGGATATTATCAGCCTTGTATCCTGGATAGACCACTGATGTAACTTAGGCTTTAAAATCAGTATAAAAAGTAGGATATTATCAGCCTTGTATCCTGGATAGACCACTGATGTAACTTAGGCTTTAAAATCAGTATAAAAAGTAGGATATTATCAGCCTTGTATCCTGGATAGACCACTGATGTAACTTAGGCTTTAAAATCAGTATAAAAAGTAGGATATTATCAGCCTTGTATCCTGGATAGACCACTGATGTAACTTAGGCTTTAAAATCAGTATAAAAAGTAGGATATTATCAGCCTTGTATCCTGGATAGACCACTGATGTAACTTAGGCTTTAAAATCAGTATAAAAAGTAGGATATTATCAGCCTTGTATCCTGGATAGACCACTGATGTAACTTAGGCTTTAAAATCAGTATAAAAAGTAGGATATTATCAGCCTTGTATCCTGGATAGACCACTGATGTAACTTAGGCTTTAAAATCAGTATAAAAAGTAGGATATTATCAGCCTTGTATCCTGGATAGACCACTGATGACTAAAATCAGTATAAAAAGTAGGATATTATCAGCCTTGTATCCTGGATAGATCACTGATGACTAAAATCAGTATAAAAAGTAGGATATTATCAGCCATGTATCCTGGATAGATCACTGATGACTAAAATCAGTATAAAAAGTAGGATATTATCAGCCTTGTATCCTGGATAGATCACTGATGACTAAAATCAGTATAAAAAGTAGGATATTATCAGCCTTGTATCCTGGATAGATCACTGATGACTAAAATCAGTATAAAAAGTAGGATATTATCAGCCTTGTATCCTGGATAGATCACTGATGACTAAAATCAGTATAAAAAGTAGGATATTATCAGCCTTGTATCCTGGATAGATCACTGATGACTAAAATCAGTATAAAAAGTAGGATATTATCAGCCTTGTATCCTGGATAGATCACTGATGACTAAAATCAGTATAAAAAGTAGGATATTATCAGCCTTGTATCCTGGATAGATCACTGATGACTAAAATCAGTATAAAAAGTAGGATATTATCAGCCATGTATCCTGGATAGATCACTGATGACTAAAATCAGTATAAAAAGTAGGATATTATCAGCCTTGTATCCTGGATAGATCACTGATGACTAAAATCAGTATAAAAAGTAGGATATTATCAGCCATGTATCCTGGATAGATCACTGATGACTAAAATCAGTATAAAAAGTAGGATATTATCAGCCTTGTATCCTGGATAGACCACTGATCACCTATTTAATACCAAATGAACATATAATGATTTCTTCTTTAATTTGGAAGAAAACAAAATGACCATCTCCCCAAAAATATTTTTGACAAAATAACTCAATACCAGACAGTACTTTTTGTCTTAATTTCTTTTGTAACAGAAAAGTTCAGAAGACCTTACATTAAGATACATGAACAATTTGTTACAACACTCAAATATGGAGATACTGTGTAAGTTAGAGGCAGAAAAAAACAATCAAAATAAAGTCATGAAGATTTATGTTCAACTAAGGCTATATAATAATGTACAAATAATACATTGCTGAGAGGGTGATAGAGCAGGTGATAGAGCTGTTGGTTTGCTGTCTCCATGTCAACAAATAACTTATTTAGTTTAAACTGACAAAATGAACATCTGATGATTATAAATTTACCCTAACCATACATTACAAAGTATCAAAATCCTGATCAATTCCTTTTAAATATCACAGAACACAAAAAATACCCCCATAACCTTCCCCTTTTTGTCCTGGAAAGTGATACTAACCTTGAAACGTACATGTAAAACCATGAGCAATATTTTAATGCCTTACAATTACCAATATGTATAGAAAATCAAATAAATATCTAAAATGTAGCCTGTATACAGCAACATCATAAAGGGGGTTCGTTAAACAGTGACATAAATAATTCATTCATTGATCTACATTGTGTACAAACGTATTAAGTCTGATATGTTTTCCGATATATTGAGGAATATGTCTTATGACTTCCTGTTATTTTAGCACAATAAGGAAATCAACGGATGAAATCTGTGTGAAATGCCATTCTCTCAGCTATATACAAATATATAAAACAATATATCTTTACCATCCTTACTACATTATTTTATACTGACATGAAATCAAAAATATTAACCAGGAACTAAAATGTTCATGTGATGCATTCTTGATAGTCTGATGCAAATGTAAATTCCTTATGGCTTTATATGCAATTCTAAAATGACGCTCTTCTTTCTCTTTGTAAACAAAGATCATCCTCTTTGTAAACAAAGATCATCATATTCTGGTTCCAACAAAACTTAGGGTCAACATGTGTGACAAGTGTCCATAAAAATTGATATTTTTGTGGGTGTTGCTTAAAAGGATTTTCAACAATATTTGTTTTTAAGTAAGTCTTTAGGTACATTACTTGCACACCATTGATTTTCTAAAATTCTTTTGCAATGTAAAATCAAAATGGCTGTCATAAAAATCTGTCTTATTATCTCAAAAGAAAAGAAGTTAAATTTTTTTCATAATAGAAACATTTTCCCTTTTCTAAGCCTGTGTGAGTGTGAGTGTAATGAGAGGTTGTGTGTTTACTTACTACAGAGAAGGAATGACATTTCATCACATGGCACACAAAAACATTTCCATTTTCTCTAGCAATAAAACCAAACACCTCTGCATTGTCTTTTCCCTACAAAATGATAAAAAAAAATATTCTATTTAATATTTGACAAAATGTTAAACTATTTTTGCAAAATACATCCATTGACTTTGTGATGTTTTATTTTTGTGTCCTTATCAAAATGGTACACAATTTATATGCATTTCTTTTTCTAATGGATAACCTCCTCTTTACATGAAATTGCATTCATTTTTAAGTTTGTCCTTTAGTTAACTGTGGGGTATTATCAGTGATTATTGTGTTGACGACTCATTGTTTCACTGACCGTGCATCAGATTTCATTCATGTTCTGTAACCTGAATTAAAACTCTTGGCCAATGAAACTGATATCAAAATCAAAATTACTAACAATGTTCAAAAGGTTAAACATTCAAGAATTATAAAATGTTAGAAAATTAAGATCTTTCAATTTTGAAATTTTAGAAAATAAAATATTTTTCAACTTATACCCCAATTTTCTTTTAGAAAAATGAAAGTACAAAATCAAGACAACTTTTGTTTGACAACCTTGATTAACCATTAAAGTAAGTCCTTGGTTTCCATCCTATAATTCAATACACATAATAAGACAATAAGCTGTAATTAACTGACCATTTCCCACTCAATCTTTATAAATAACTATTCACTGATTTATAGTTTTTAGGATTGATTTATTTTTTGTATTCCTCAACACAAATCTCATTGGGTTTATAAAAACATGCAAATACAGTCTCTTCACAGCCACCTCCACAAAATAATGATTTTCAACCTTTGTCAAATCCATTGAATGTAACTTTTCAGGGAAATTAAGAGTGAAATATTACTTTTAACAAATGAATAAAATAATATGTAACATAATTTTTTGGTTTACAACATATTGTACATTTAATATCATATATATATACTGTCTACGACCTTAAAAACATATGCCTGTTTCCTAGATTGTGATGCCTCCTGACAAAAAAATAGTTTTGAAGTTTAATATGGCTTCCATTTTCACAGAACTTGTACAAAATTTTATTTAGGGGCCAGCTGATGCCAACCTCCGGATGCAGGACTTTCTTGCTGGGTTGAAGACCCATTGTTGGTCTTCGTCTGTATCTGCTTTTTGGTTAGGTTGTTGTCTCTTTGACATATTCCCCATTTCTATTCTCAATTTTATAAGATATATGTGGAATGATTTTAGTTTTGCAAATCATTTTTCATCAGCTTAAGCAGGAGTTTAAAGTTTAACTGTGCTTAATTTAAAAGATCTGAACTTAAACAATAATAATTACTATTCAATTGTCCATAAAATGTGATAAGGTTGACATGTGAGTTAAAAGTAGTTTAAACAAAAATGTATGGAGGTTGGAAACATGACTTTATCTTATTTTGCCTTATAAACAAATAGAAAGCCAAGACTACCCCAGACAAAATCTTAAAGACAAGTAATTATTTATCAAATAAATCCTAAAGTGCATTGCTAAATACAGACACCAAACTTTTCCCTATATTACAACATTTTAATAATCTGCTGGTTAGTGTTTGATAATTTAAGAATTTAAGAAAGTATTGATTTATTAGTGAATGTCCAGTATAATGACAGTATCAATAACATGTAACTGTTGATATTTTAAATCCTGTATCAATTTCCTTAATTATATTTATATTATAACTCTTATTAATTTATACACATACAAAAAGTATAGGTTGTACATGTATGTACAACAATGTATGTATAAAACAACAATCAGTCAATAAATGTGGTCTTTTAATATAGTCAAAAATATATTTTTCTGAACTAAAATCCTTAAAGTATATATTTATATAAATTGGATTTAATCTTGTACATAAAAATCTGTTTTCTAAAGAGAAAATACATGTAGCGTAATTGATGAGCCATAATAAAACACATGTATTCACACTTTTACATAGATATGAATAAATATTTTGTAATAATCAATGAAGCAGACCAAGGACTTTTACTTATATATGAACAAATAGTGAACAGCTGTACTCTATTAAATGTTTTAACACAAATTCAGGAAAACATTTTTTTTTTAACCTAGATCATATAGATTGAGAGCAGTTTGAAAAGCCATTAAATACTTACAAAAATAATTCCATTATGTATGCTTAACATCATTTTAAACTATGCTTAAATTAACATTATTTTAAACTAAATAGTTTTATGACAAGAAAGTAAGCAAATGTTTTAAAATAGATTAACACAAAACAAGCACTGGTTCTTTGACATGACTATATTATTATTAAGATTTTTTTGTCCAATTATTCCTGCTTTATCAAATTTTATGATTCAATTTTGAATTTGACAATATTGTTAGTATTCACTTGGCATATATATATATATATGTAGGACTCTAAAGTGCGATGGTACTCTAAAGTACGATGGTCAAGCTAAAGTGCGATGGTCTACGCTAAAGTGCGATGGTGGCAGACGGTAAAGCGCGATGGTTGTTTGTTTTTTAAATGCGATCAGATGACACGCTAAAGTGCGATGGTATGCCACGCTAAAGTGCGATGGGATATGACACGTTAAAGGACGTTGGATTACACGCCAAAGTGCGATGGTGTAACGGGAATGGTGTTCAGGCAATGTCTTTTGTTTTTTGCTGTGTTAATATTAGTTTTTGTATATTGTTTATAAATTATGCCGTTGTTTTTCTCTTTTAAATTGTTGTACACAAGTTATTGTGTGGTTTATATAACTAGCTATTCGACTAGACAGTAGAGCCGATACTCCATGCCTTGGGTCATAAGTTATTATGTGCGCACATCAGCAACATTTTGTGTTTGGTGAATAATTGCTTCATTCACATCTTCTTATTTGTTTTTTTGTTTGTTTAATGATTTTTTTTCTGTATAAATCAGTCTGTTATTTTTCTCTTATCAATTGTTTTGCAATGGTCGTTCTCATAACCTTTAGTCATAAAACTACTATTTATCTGCTGGGTTAGCCATACGATAAACTGGCGACGATAAACTATAGCTTCCATTCTTAGATTGAGACTTGTCTAATCGGCAATCATATGATGATACTACACAACTGCTTGGTATGTCACTAACTTGTTGACGAATATCTTTCACAGACATAACAATACATATTGTACAAAAATATTCAGGTTATAAAATAACTCAATTAAAAAGTTAAAAAGTAGCTTTTATTTCAAGCAAGTTCGATTAAAAACATAAAAGGAGTTTCTAAATTAAATTTGGACGAATTGAAATACTTTGACACCTGGTGTATTTTGACTTTTTCTCTCTCTTTTACGGTTTGCACCTTCCCCTTACTGTCGTCAGTTTTCTATGTTCATCAATAGATGAGAAAACCTTTTATCCACTATCCTGACAGAAAAACGTTTGTCCGCGCCAACACAGCGAGTTTAAAGGTTTTGTACTGTGGGTGATTTTGTTGGAAAAAAAATCCTCCGCATATAGTCTTCTATATCACCTACTAAAATGTTTTGTTTCATTTGTATCTCTTTTTTTGTCTTGTACAAAACCTTCATCGGGAGCCACAAATTTTCTCGTTTACCGGCATGTCAATTTTTGTATGTTCAAACGGCTTGAAGCGTCATAATGCAAACGTCCACACTTTCGCAAACAAACATGCATTCGCGAAAAAACGCACTTTAGCATGCCGCGGCATTGCACTTTAGCGTATACCATCGCACTTTAGAGTGACCAACGCACTTTAGCGTCCCCATCGCACTTTAGAGGCCTATATATATATATATTCAAATAACTAGAAAAGTGTTTAGTGGTTATCTAGTTGTGCAAAAGCTGGACGATTTACCCTCATTACCAAGAAAAGAGTAATCCATATATTTTGTGAGCAAACTTTGCTCACAATTTTGTGTATGACAACAGTCCGTTCTACATTCTGTTCTGGTGCTCTTTTCACAAAAAAAACCTTGTGATTGAAATTGATCGTGAATTACAATTTTCAAAATTTTTCATTCCACGACAAAACCCCATGATCCCAAAAGTTCTGTAAAACAGAAATTAAGAACAGAGCGTTGTCAGATCCTTGTAAGCGAAGCATATACAAAGCTGAATTTGTATTTTAATAAGATTGTAAATCCTGGAAGGTAAAAGTCAGACATATCATTTATTATTAACATATAGTAATTACCTGTGAAACAGAAGATATATCTTTGAACCTCTTGTCCAAAATGATGGACCTTTTGTCCAAGCTGATTAAGGACACCTCGTTTGCACCTAATCTGAACAGCATTGTTCGGTTTGGGTTTTCCTGCTCTGTAGTGACACAGTTCTCATTGAAATGTACATGAAGATCTTTAGAGGAATTTTCATTGTCTGTCTTTGTCAGAGTTTTATTGAAGATTGGATCCTCCTTCATTAACTCCCCTGAATCAGACAATTCACTAATGCTAGATGGAAGTCCAAGTGAGAAGTGACCAGAATTGTCCAGGACATTCTCTGTAGAACTCTGCTGATCACTCAGACTAGACAGTTCATCAGCACTACTCGCAGGGCTCTCAGAGAAAATGTTATGAGGTTTCATTGTCTCGCATTGTTTCTGCAGCTCATTTTCTGTAACGGAAACATTTTCTTCCAATGTCGCTGGTAAACTTTTTGTACTCATTCCACTTCCGTGCCTTTTTCGTTGTTCAAACTTATCTTCAAGCATCTTTTTCCGATCTATTTCCTTCTTTAACAGCTTACCATAAAGATCATCAATGTGAGCACAAGTTATCTTTTTGCACTTAAGTTTAGCTCGACCAATGTACATAATTTCATAGAAAGCTTTAGCAGGTTCTGATACTTTCTGTTCTCCCAGATCTTCAAACAAATCTCTTCTGGTTTCTTCCTGAATACAACTGAATAATTCTGGAACCTGCAAATAAACAAGAAAATGCATGTTTAAAGCTCTAATGATGCTAGTTTTACATGTTTAATTAAGGTGGTACCTAACACTACAGGGAGATAACTCTGTAAAATCAGATAAACGTTTTAATTACGTTGTGTTGTTAAGGGAATATTAAGCTTCTCAATGATCAAAATAAGTGTTTGTCAAACTGCTATATAACCAGTGTAATTTTTCTGATAAAACGGTTGGTTCAGATTTTTTAAAATTTTTATATTTTTGTAAAAGGGTCTAAGTAAATACTTTGTCAAAATTTTAATAAAGTTAAACGAGCCATGGATGGATTATTGGTGTTTTAATACCCCATTCTGGTTTATATTGTTTGAATGCTCAATTTTGATTTGGTGTTTTAATGCAAATGTTCCATTCTGATTTGGTGCTTTAATGCGTAATTCTTATTTAGTGTTATAATGGTGTGGTTTGTCATAAAAGATGACTGTCCATTTAAAACAAGCTTACTCTAGATATTCAAACTTAATTATTGATTTAATAAGAATTTTCATTTGAGCTTTCTGATTGCAAGAACTAGTTTTAGCTTTTCCACATAAAAAGAGCTTCAACAGTAATAGATCTGACCAAAGATTCAAAGAAATCTTCATGGTACTTGTAACTACAGACAATGTATTTGAAGTTTCTTGTAATCATAATGTGGAGGTAATTACTGAACCAAAACATCCATATAAAGTCCTACATGTAACTAAATCCTCTGTACAAGTTATTTAACATTTATTACCAATCCATAAAGTATAATTTAGAAAAAATATTTCATTCAGTGATTGTTGAATTTTTCTGAATCCCTGATTTTTTTAAGATTTACTTAAAAGATCTCTGTTTTTTTTTGGTTGTTTCTAAGTTTCTAAATGAAAAATTCTTCATATAAATATGATTAGAACCAGACATAATTTTTACCTCTGTATACACATCAGTATCCTCTAAACAATTAAGTTTTTCTTCAACAGGTGCCCCCTCCTTTGAATCATTTTTCACTAAAGAAATTTGGTGATATTTTTCATTCAAAACCATGATAATGAATTTTCCATGTACGCTATACTGTAATTATGCTCCCAGATTAAATCCTTCCATAAAAACTTCGGGAAAACTAGGAATGAAATTTCATATTTATGCATAACAATTATGCACAATATAATATAGATAGAAATACCTTGAACTTGTTAGATATATTTGTTGTTGTTTATATTATTTAATTATTATTAATTTATAATCATTTACCTTGTATGTAAATGACAAGTGATTTCTAAAAATAATGAGTTAATTGATTGACAAGTTTAATTAAAACTAATATGCCAAGTTTCTGACAAATAAATGTTGTTTATTCAGAAATTATTGCCTTCATTTACATAATTGGGATTTTTAAAGAGTGGACAGCGCAAAAATGAAAATAACAAAAAATCTGAAAGCAGAGGAAAATTCTAAACAAAAATCCCTAAGCAAATATATGGCAAAATCAAAAGCTCAAACACATTAAACAAATGGAAAACGAAACACATCAAGTAAATGGATAACTACTGTTCTATTCCTGACTTAGTACAGGCATTTTCTTATATATAGAAAAAGTTTGAAATCATGCAATTATTTCAATTTCAGGAAAACCTGCTTCTAGATTATGATTATAATATTATATGTACAGATATCAACCAGAAAACTGTGTTAACTACTCTAAAAATCTTTATTAAAGACCTTACAACTTTTGAAGCTACTTCAGCCAGTTCACATGCAAATTTCTAATCTGTTTCCTTTCTTAAACTGCAATAGGGAATGAAAAGTTTATGCTAAGTCAATAAAATGTCAGAAGAGGGGAAACTGAAAAAGGGGGAGGGGAATGAACTTAAACTGAATTAAATGGATTTAAGCATTGTGGACAGAAGAGAAAATGAAGAATACTGGATAACAAACTTAAACTAGACAAAGTGATGTCCCCACTTCATTCTGAAGTAGCTGTATCATAACAAAGTCAATGTATGGCTTTCTTTTAGATAGTATTGTGTCTGGGAGAAACAAATGATGCCCCCACATATATGCAATCTGCTATATCAAAATACACAAAGTTGAGCATGGGAGGACGTAGGTCTATGGTACACTGTTAGAGGAGTAATCGGGAAACTCTAGCACCTCTAATGCAAATATATAATCACAAACTTATTACTCTAAGAACAAGAATGTGTCCAAAGTACACGGATGCCCCACTTCTGTAATCATTTTCCATGTTCAATGGACCCTGAAATTGGGTAAAAAATCTAATTTGGCCTTAAAAGTAAAAAGATCAACCAAAAGGGAACATGTGTACTAAGTTTCAAGTTGATTGGACTTTAACTTCATCAAAAACTACCTTGACCAAAAACTTGAACCTGAAACTCACACTTTTAATTTCTATGTTCAGTGGACCATGAAAATGGGGTCAAAAGTCTAATTTGGTTTTAAAATAAGAAAGATCATATCATAAGGAACATGTGTACTAAGTTTCAAGTTGATTGGACTTCAGCTTCATCAAAAACTACCTTGACCAAAAACTTTAACCTGAAAACTCGCACTTTTAATTTCTATGTTCAGTGGACCGTGAAAATGGGGTCAAAAGTTTAATTTTGTTTTAAAATAAGAAATATCATATCATAAGGAACATGTGTACAAAGTTTCAAGTTGATTGGACTTCAGTTTCATCAAAAACTACCTTGACCAAAAACTTTAACCTGAAGTGGGACGTACACACGGACGGGCGAAGGGAAGGACGCACAGACCAGAAAACATAATGCCCCTCTACTATCGTAGGTGGGGCATAAAAACAATTCAGTCAATAGATCATGATTGAGGGGCTTGTCCACAAATCTCCATAAAATGATATTTGCCAATGCTAATACAACTGCATATTCAATATCATTGACCTACCACTAGGGGTTCTCAATAAAATGACCTATTCACAACTAATAAATTGTTGCTGTTGCCCTCAGACAATTATAAAGCATATATACCAAAGAATAGACAACTTTACAGTTCGATGCATTTCCGTTAAAAACTTTGGTTTAAGTGAACATCATTCATATACAGGCAATCCCCTCTATCTGGTAAATAACGTCATAAAGGTGTTTTTTTTTCAGGTGAAGGACAAAAGTGTTCTATTGGTTTTTGTCTCCTTCCAGACAAGACAAAAATGATGAAAACTTTATCTTGGTTTTGAAATTATTCATGTAAGATATCCTTTACTTTCACATAAATGATTTCATCTTTAAATGTTCCATGCTAATTTTGTCTTATTTTACAGGCATATTATTCGTTCCATATTTTTACGCAAGTGTCTTATGTTTCAATTTCTCTTACAAAATTTTGTTTGGAAAAGGCAAATCACCATGTGACATGGTTGAATTAACAGGAGTACTTGAACCTCCATTTCCCTAAATCTTTCTGGTTCATATTTGTTTAAACATACCCCTGTACTGAGTTCACAGAATTCAACTTTATCCTCAGTCGTCTGACTTTGTACAGAATCCTTAACATTATTTGTTATAATATCTACAGTCACTTCACAACCATATTTCACTGGTGATAGTGGATCATCATTCATATTTAACACCATTGTGTTCTTGTTCAAAAATCATTCAGAATAAGTGAACAATCCAATTTAATAAGTTGTTCCTATTCCCATTAACGATTAATAAAAGGAAATTAAAAATAAACTTTATCACAATTTAGTTCCTGAGCCATCCATTTACACATTGAATAACTTTTTGTTTGTGTAATATTCTACATTTTCCATAACACAAATTCTAATTTTCTAGTGATCCTTTAGTATTTATATACTACATGTACTATGATAACAAGTGCAACTTGTGCATGTTTTATAAAGATTAAATTGTTTACAAAATATTTTAATCATGGGTGATCTAAACAGGAAGAACTAATCATACATCATTTAGGAAATACGTATTTAACTAAAGACAATAGTAGTTTGTTATACACTGTTACCAGTTTGAGTTAAAGTCTTAGTAACAACTGAGTTTAACTAAGAACAATAAGGAGATGGTGTATGATTGCCAATGAGATAACTATTCACTTGAAATTGCTCGAGTCCAAACGGTGAGAACTTAAGAAAAATAATTGTCATCATAGAGTTTTCAACAATGAGCAAAACCATCATATTACTCTATAACTGGCTATAAAAGGTACTGACATAACCTACTACATGTAAAAGAGTGTAAAAATGATTGACAAGTTTACATAACATCAGTGGCGGAACAAGGGGGAGGGTTCTGGGGGTTAGAACCCCCCTTTTTTTTGGACGATCAATGCGTTTGAATAGAACATATAGCTAGAACCGGGGGCACTTTTCCTGGGTTGGGACCCCCCCTTTTTTTAAATGGCATGATCCGCCCCTGAACATATTATATATATATGTTAGATGGAAAGGCTTCCAAATACTGCTGGACAATCATGTCTATTGTCAAATGTAAGGATGTGCTACAAAAGGATTTCTCTCTTTGTTGAAGACCCATTGGTGGGCTGTTTTCTGCTCTTAAAGTCCAGTTGTTGTCTATATGACACATTCCCTGTTTCCATTCTATATTCTGTTTTAGCTATAAACCTGATCAACAGAGCATGGAAATAAGTCAATGACATATATATGACATATCTATCAGAAGGACATATATTCTATATTGATAACAATCTAATTCAAGCTTTCCTGACATACATTATTGTTATATACAGACCAATTACACAAAAAAATGTCCTAAATGTAACTGGAATACTGGCTAATGAAAATGAGGTCAAGGTTAGGTAACAATTAGCTTGATGAATGTTTGAAGTTGTCTTTTGGTTAACTGACATAAAAGTGTTAATTAATATATATATATAGATGTATACCAGCTTTTTGCAATTGTTAACAAAGCATGAGTGGCAGTCAGGATAAACATCTTGACTAGCAAAGTTAATTGTGTATTGTTGGTGAAAAATCTACAATGGCAACCATTTTTATTTGCAATGAACCCATCATATTTATGATTTTCTAGCATACAATTAGACCCTAACTGGAAAAGAATAATTTCAAGGAATAAGATTATAGCCAGCACAGACTATTTAAAGAAATAAATACATCATTAAAATTTACTTTTTGACTTTCGACATATGATGAAAGTAAAAGAAACACTTAGATCTGTGCATAAAATACATGAAATTCCATATTTTACCAATTTAATCTTTGTTATGGATAATCATCAAGGTAACAATGAGGCCAAACGTTTTGTAATTTCATGAATTTACACAATTATTACATTTTACAATTGAACTATTTCAGGCGGAAAAATATCATAATCAATGGATCTATTTCTCTTAACCAACATGACCAATAATGAAAAACTTTGTTATTACATTGTATCAGTAAATCTGGCAGGAAATTACAAAAAATGACACTTTAATTAATGTGTGGATCATAAAAAAATATATCTAAATGGTCGGAACCAGTTTAAATTCACTGAATTTTAGAATAATGGCATTTTTATTTCGATACCTTTAAAAAAAAAATATGAGTGATGCTCATATAAGAATTTGTACTTTCTATCTATCACAAATTACAAATATTTCTAACATGCTCATCTTTATCAATCCTGCATAGACAGTCTAGTTTATCACTATATTTATTTACCCAAGCAGTGATGTAATAACTTTTACAGGAAATTGGAAATCCGGATTAAATTGATTTTTATGACTTGATAGTGATTTAGAGGACATGTATCTGTCGACATGTACTTTTAGAAATATACTCAAAAGTTGTGGGAGGATTTTCTCATCATACTTTAAGGAAATGTATGTGTGTACGTACCTTATCTTCTTATGTCAGGAAATAGAAGAATAGATAACTAAGTGTTCTCCCTAGAACATCGAAATAGCACGATGGAAATTATTAACATAGCACTGGTTTTCCAGAAATTATAGCACCTAATGACCCTTATACATGTACATTCTATTATAAAATTTATCCAAGATAGCTCTGTGGTAGAAAATATAGCACCATGGTACCCCAGTGCTTTGCCTGGAGAATAATGCCTACTTGAAACCTCTTCAATGCGTGTCTCAGAGTAACCCTAGGAAATGAGTAAAGCTACCTTGAACAAAATTAAAAGGGTTCTGTAGATTCAGCCTGGGAGGTGTATGCACAATAAGACAGAATAATAGACATGTGCAGATATGAAAAGAAGATTTTAATTTCTCCTTCCATAATAGGCCAAACCAGATACTCTGCAGGGCGCAGCTTTATATGACCGCAGAGGTCAAACCCTGAACGGTTGGGGCAAGTATTGACACAACATTCAAGTTTGATCCAGCTCTGAATTTGGATTGTGATTAAATAGTTGACACAGCATAGATTTCTGCCACAGAATGAATGTGGTCTAATAAACTTAACAAAATTAAATTTACCTATTATGGTCCAATATCCAAAATCTAAATACCTGGCCATGGATTGATTCAGCATATATATATCAAAGAATCCCAAGAATTCAATTTTTGATGAAACCTAACAAAGTTTAAATTTGGATCCTTTTGACCTCAATGTGGACCAATATTAATTAGATAACAGGGCCCAAAAATCTAAAATCTAAATACATGGGTAGTTTTAGCAATAAAATTGAGAAAGGAAATGGTGAATATGTCAAAGCGACAACCACCCGACCATAGAGCAAACAACAGCCGAAGGCAACCAATGGGTCTTCAATGTAGCAAGAATTCCCGCACCCGTAGGTGTCCTTCAGCTGGCTCCTAAAATATGCATAATAGTACAGTGATAATGGACGTCATACTAAACTCCGAATTATACACAAGAAACTAAAGTTTAAAATCATACAAGACTAACAAAGGCCAGAGGCTCCTGACTTGGGACAGGCGCAAAATTGCGGCGGGGTTAAACATGTTTATGAGATCTCAACCCTCCCCCTATACCTCTAGCCAATGTAGAAAAGTAAAAGAATAACAATACGCACATTAAAATTCAGTTCAAGAGAAGTCCGAGTCTGATGTCAAAAGATGTAACAAAAGAAAATAAATAAAATGACAATAATACATAAATAACAACAGACTACTAGCAGTTAACTGACATGCCAGCTCCAGACCTCAATTAAACTGATTGAAAGATTATGTCTTCATCATATGAATATCAGGTACAATCCCTCCCGTTAGGGGTTTAGTATCATACTATCATAAAATATATGAGAAGAACATAACCCGTGTCATGCCAACAACTGTTTTTTTAGAAATAAATGTGTTTAGTTCCGATGCAAAGACCCTATCAGTGAATCAATGTTAAAGCCAAAATATGCAATCTTTAATGACCTGACAACAGTATCGTAACTATATCCCCTTTTAATAAGTCTATTTAAAGGTTTTGTTAGTTTCTGAGGAGAATACTGACATTTTTGTGCTTTATAAAGAATATTTCCATAAAATTTTGGATGTGAAATACCTGAACGTATAAGATGTCTGCATGTTGAGTTATATTTACGAATTATTTCCTTATACCGGTGATAAAATTTAGTAAATGTTTTGACCAGTTTGTGATATCGAAAACCCTGGTGTAATAATTTTTCAGTAATACATAAATTTCTCTCGCTAAAATCTAATACATTGTTACATACACGAGCGAATCGTACAAGTTGAGATATATAAACACCATAAGATGGTGACAAGGGAACGTCACCATCTAAAAATGGATAATTAACAATAGGAAATGAAAAATCATCTCTTTTATCATAAATTTTTGTATTAAGCTTCCCGTTAATGATATAGATATCAAGATCGAGGAAAGGGCAGTGGTCATTGTTATCATTAGCTTTATTTAAAGTAAGTTCTACAGGATAAATTTCTTTAGTATACATGTACATACTGAAGTCGTCATTATTTAGAGCCAATATATCATCCAAATATCTAAAAGTATTGTTAAATTTTTGTATCAAATGTTGTTTTGATGGGTCTTTGCTAATTTTAGTCATAAATTGTAACTCATAACAATACAAAAACAGGTCCGCAATAAGTGGTGCACAGTTAGTCCCCATTGGAATTCCATGTACATTCATTTTTTGTTGAAATTAAACAAAGTTAAATTTTGGACCCCAATTTGGACCAAGTTGAAAACTGGGCCATAATCAAAAATCTAAATACATGTTTAGGTTCAGAATATCAATGAACCCCAAGAATAAAATTTTTGTTGAAATTAAACTAAGTTTTATTTTGGACCCTTTGGACCATAATGTAGACCAAGTTGAAAACAGGACCCAAAATTAAAAATCTAAACACACAGTTAGTTGGGCATATCAAAGAACCTCAATAATACAATTTTTTATGAAATCAAACGAAGATTAATTTTGGGCCCTTTGGACCTCATGTGGACCAAATTCCAAAATGTTAATACATGGTTAAATTCAGCATATTAAAGAACCCCAAGAATTCAAGAATAAAACCCCATTTGAAATTGGTCAAGAAATAAGCAATTTATACAAAATATTAGAAAAGTATTGTTTTTTTTGACCTTTTTGGACCCTAATTTCTAAACAGTTTGGGCCGTAACCCCAAAAATCAATACCAGCCTTCCTTTTTTGAAATGGAACCTTGTGGTACACTTTCAGAAAGATCCATACACTTACACACAAGTTATTGTCTCCAAACTAGACAAATACTTATTTTAACGCCTTTTGGGTCCCTTGTTCCTAAACTGTTGGGACCAAAAACCACAAAATCAATCCCAACCTTCCTTTAGTGGTTATGAACCTTATATGTTACAATTTTTTTATTTCTATTTACTTATACTTAAGTTATTATCCGGAAACCATCCGTCTTCAGATGACGCTGATGACATCGATGTGATACATGTGATACCAATATACGACCAATTTTTTTGAATTTTTACAGTTGTATAAAAACTTGGAAAGAATTTTTGTATCAGAAACTTGTCACAAAAAGAGAAACACGGTATAAATATGGTATGATTGCTAATGAAACAATGATTGAGAAAACTTTCTAACAGGGCCCAAATGAAGTAAATGTAATAACAAGAGAACAGAGTTCCAATACCTTCAGCGTTTGATCTTTCCAAGGTACACAAGGGCAATAACTAAGTAAAACGTTTTTTTCTTTAAAACAAGTTATAAATATCTAAGTCTAAGAGAAATGAAGGCTTCAATCAGAGAAAATGCATTTTGGGCAGAGTAACATGTATATATATATATATACTGACTTTTAAAACGCAACACTTGATTATCATGATTATTTTTTTGTTATTTTTGAATGAATGTGTCACCGTGAAAAGCAATGACTGCCTGTTACAAACGCCAAAATGATTGTTAGAAAGGTCAAAAAATTCTGTCTGACATGTTTTGGGTTCTGTTTTACACCGTCTGATTTTGCATTTGTTCAACTTATTAATTGGTTTTGGTAATTATGCGGTTGGAACTTGAGGGCTTTAAAGGTTTTCCTTCAGTCGATTCATTGGCAATTCAGTTGATGGGAAACATTTATGGCATGAATATGTACGCAATGGCACTCAGCAATTTGATTAGCAGTTGACGTTGCGGCCGTAAACATGTCTGGCAAATGACGTTGCGTAATCAAATTCTGTTGACGTTTCATTGTCACTACACGTTGATCTGTTCATTGGTGGCCAGCAAAAATCTTGTCTACTTGTATCGTTGTCAGAAGGACAGTTGGACCAGTTTCTGAAGTTATACAGTATGGTTGCAGCACGTTTATGTTTTCATGTTTGCAGTATTCTTAAGGGCTAATTCAGTTTTTTATTTCTCAGTCTTGGCAATATGGAGATGCAACATTTTTAAACTGATTTAAGTAAGGCAAAGGATTGAAAGCAGTGGCGGATGCAGGAATTTTCGAAAGGGGGGGTGCTAACCCAGGGCACCCAGGGCAAAGGGGGGGGTGCAAAACATATGTCCTGATACAAATGCATTGATCGGCAAAAATAAAGGGGGGGTGCGCACCCCCGGAACCCCCCCCCCCTGGATCCACCACTGCAAAGAACTGTTTCACAAGGCAAAAAAAACTGAAACAATCTTTCATGGGTCCAAAATTTCGCTTTAAGAAATTCGTGCGACTTCAAGAATTCGGTAGGTTCAGTAACCACAGGTAAGTCAGATTTTGATTTTTTGTAAAGAGAAAGCAGTATGATAAGCATGAAAAGCAGTTGTAAGAGAATCAAACAAGATTTGGTAAAAAAAATCAACAAAATAAGTGTTGCATTTTTAAAGTCGATCAGTATATATATGGAATAATTTTTCCACACTTTTTTTCGTAATTCAGTAGGTTTTAGAAATATACTTTAGCAGAAAACCACCAAAGAGATCTGTTACATATATAACATACTGTTGAATTGTCATCTACAGATCTGATATATAGTATCATATAAGCTCCCCAAGACTTGCAGGCCAAGGTAAACCCATTAAAGCTAATTAAAAATTCATAATTCTTTTATACATAATATTATGACATCAAACAACATCAATTCAAAAGGCAATCAGGTAGTCCAGGATCCCTTATAACTGCCCAAAATGGAAATAATGTATTATTACATAATACACTGCTATCTCTCTCTCTAATACAATGCATTAACCTTAATAATCATGAGCAGCAAAACATTAGCTTTGTTTAAAAAGCCATTATAATCCAATTAAGTTTTGATTATCTAATATACATCATAAAATCATATGATGGAGTATTATAAGGAATCTGTGCTAAAGCAAACAAGCTACATTATCTTTAAAAGGTACTTTATTTTGACATTTACAATGTAATATATTAGCCTATTTAGTGAGAAATCAATACAGAAGAATAGCTGATTAAAACAGTGTATTGATATGTTTCTAGTGACATGTTCTCATTCAATGGAGAAATGAAACAGACTTATACTGAGGATAATGGTGTATGTTAACGTTGATGATAAAACTTGGGGCTAGAAAAAGAAAGCTCTACGGAAGAAAGGGATAATCAAACTCAACAGTCGAAAATCAGATATAAATTAAGTTATTAAAGCACAGTATAATTATTATACAATTTACCAAGATGTAATGAAAGAAAAGTCAAATTGTTCAGTTTTATAAATTTTGGTTCTTTAACATTTAATGGGATTATAAAAACTATCTACTTAAAATTTAAGTAAACTTTACTGATTTTTCTCAAAAACTATAATAAATTGACTTTTAAAACCAGATGCTCCGCAGGGCGCAGCTTTATATGACCACAGAGTTTGAACCCTGAACGGTTGGGGCAAGTATGGACACAACATTCAAGCTGGATTCAGCTCTAAATTTGGATTGTGATTAAATATTTGACACAGCATAGGTTTCTGACACAGAATGAATGTGGTCTAAAGAACTTAAAATATTTTTTTTGCCTTTGAGCAATTCACTATGCTGTTGAATATCAATCCTTTCAAAAAAATGTTTGAAGATTTTTTTCTTCTTTTTATTTTTGAAATCTGAAATGAGAAAAATTGAACCCCCCCCCCCCATTTTTTTTTTCACATTTCCTCTTTCCCTTATTCCAAAACTGATCTCAATTCAAATTTCTAATGGAGTTTGCAACAATAACTACTCATTTAAATACATCATAAAATATTAAAATGTATAAAAGTGCTTGTTATCAATGAGTTGTAAAAATTGTTTTAATTTATCACTATCAGTTGGTAGTAAAAGTGAATATACATTGTATATTGTATAAAACAATGATTTAAGTTGATTCAACTACTATTCTGGACAAAGAAAGATAACTCCAATTGAAAATTTCTTGCTATTGGGCAATATTGTGCAATGAGATATTTCTTGCTATTGCCCAATACTGTGCAATTGAAAATACTTGCTATTGCACAATACTGTGCAATTGAAGATTTCTTGCTATTGCGCAATACGTGCAATTGAAAATTTCTTGCTAATGCACAATACTGTGCAATTGAAGATTTCTTGCTATTGCTGAATACTGTGCAATTAAAAATTTCTTGCTATTGCACAATACTTAATATAATAATTTTGGATCCTGATTTGGACCAACTTGAAAACTGGGCCCATAACCAAAAATCTAGGTACATATAAAAAAGAAGATGTGGTACAAAATGTATGATTGCCAATGAGACAACTATCCACAAAAAAACAAAATGACACAGACATTAACAACTATAGGTCACCTTACGGTCTTCAACAATGAGCAAAGCCCATACTGCATAGTCAGCTATAAATGTAATAGGCCCCGATGAGACAATGTAAAACAATTCAAACGAGAAAACTATCAGCCTTAAAAAAATGAACGAAAAACAAATATGTAACACATAAACAAACGACAACCACTGAATTATACATGTTTAGATTCAGCATATCAAAGAAGCCCAAGAATTAAATTTTGGTTAAAATCAAACTTAGTTTAATTTTGGACCCTTTGGACTTTAATGTAGACCAATTTGAAAACGGGACCAAAAATTAAGAATCTACATACACAGTTAGATTTGGCATATCAAACAACTCCAATTATTCAATTTTTGATGAAATCAAACAAAGTTTAATTTTGGACCCTGATTTGGACCAACTTGAAAACTGGCCCATTATCAAAAATCTAAGTACATTTTTAGATTCAGCATATCAAACAACCCCAAGCATTCATTTTTTGTTAAAATCAAACTACTTAATGTAGATCTACATGATCTAGACCAATTTGAAAACGGGACAAAAAATTAAGAATCTACATACACAGTTAAATTCGGCATATCAAACAACCCCAATTATTCAATTTTTTAAGAAATCAAACAAAGTTTAATTTTGGACCATTTGGGCCCCTCATTCCGAAACTGTTGGGACCAAAACTCCCAAAATCAATCCCAACCTTCCTTTTATGGTCATAAACCTTGTGTTTAAATTTTATAGATTTCTATTTACTTATACTAAAGTTATGGTGCGAAAACCAAGAAAAATGCTTATTTGGGCCCCTTTTTAGCCCCTTATTCCTAATCTGTTCGGACCTCAACTCCCAAAATCAATCCCAACCTTCCTTTTATGGTCATAAACCTTGTGTCAAAATTTCATAGATTTCTATTTACTTATATTAAAGTTATCATGGTTATAGTGCGAAAACCAAGAAAATGCTTATTTGGGCCCTTTTTGGCCCCTAATTCCTAAACTGTTGGGACCAAAATTCCCAAAATCAATCCCAAGCTTCCTTTTGTGGTCATAAACCTTGTGTTGAAATTTCATAGATTTGATACCAATATACGACCAAAAAAATTTCAATTTTTGCGGTCGTATAAAAAAATTCATTGAATGACTACACATTGAAAAACAAATGTTTTAATTAACACCCATACCCGACGGCGCCAGATATTTGAACGGGCCGCCATCATTAAACAGGCCATGGAGATCCCTGGACTATAATTTCAGAGTGATGCATACACCATTCCATAAGTTATTGTCTTGAAACTATAAAAATGCTTATTTCTGGGCCCCCTTTTTCCTAAACTGACCATAAACACCAAAATCAATCCCAAGCTTCATTTTGTGGTCACAAACGTTGTGTTAAAATTTCAAAGATTTCTACTTACTTATAATTAAGTAATTGTAAGCGGAAACCAAATGTATGGATGTCGACGTGATACCAATATATATGACTGCAAATTAAAGGGCCTGATTCAAGCAATAATTTGTAAAGGTACTTCAAAGGTGCATGTACCAATTTTGGCTCTTACTCGACATTTTTATTTATTTGAATATTTGAAAGCACTGATATACATGTACATTGTATACAGGGTTGGCAAAGTATTACCCACCTGGGAATTCCCGGGCGGGAAAACCCGGGCTGGGCAATACTCCCACAAATGGGTAATAGTGGGCATTACTGGGCAATATGATTTTTTAAGCTTATTTTAACACAAAATAGAAAAGACTTGTTATAGTTTCATAGTATAACAGCTAAATATATACTTTTTATACAGATAACCATTGACAGTCATTTCTAGAAAATTCAATTTCATTCTCTTCTCTATTAATTTTATATGTAGGCAGAATACAAGATTTGCACATTTAAAGATACCTTTTAATTACCAAGTATTGTTTCAATAGTCCAAACTTTGAAAAAATGCATTTTATTGCAGTGTTTAAGTGAATTGTTAATTTTAATTGTTATACATTCATATTGCTAAATAAACACCCTACAGGGTCATGCCATTAACACTTATAAAATTGAAAGGACTGATTATTGTTACATAAACAAATCTATGTTCTAATCTGAATAATTACTTATTAATTAGTGACAGTACATATACATTATCTAAATGTGATGTTTCTTTAATACATGTAATTGTTAATTCTTAATAGGAGCTATATTCATTTGAAAAAAAATGATTTATTTGCTTTCTATTTACAGTTTGCCAATCTAGACAAATGCTAAACAAACAAAATAGGGTATAAATATCTTATTAAATGTATTGCATTTGTGTTTATCACTGAATCCTCTTTAAAATTCAGACAAATATTTTATATTACCCAGTATTGCCCAGTATTACCCACTAAAACCCAGTAAAACCCAGTTTTCCCAGTATTTCCCACTGGGCTGGGCAATACTCATAAAACCCGGGTTTTTGCCAACCCTGATTGTATATATGTCTAACATGTTTATTACATGTATTGTTCTCATACTATCATGACTACATGTATGTACACCAACTCAAAGAAAACTCATCTGTATATTCTTACCATTTCTTCTGTATGTGCCAAAAATACATGACACTCATAGTCACAGTACAGATTAGGCCTTGATAAGTAAGCAAAGCATCTTGGGTCCTGATGTGTTTTGGCAAATTTAGACAAACAAATCAGTTTATGAGAGAACAGTACTTTTGGTTCCTCGCTTTCATCATTAAGTAATGTAGCCTGTAAAATATGCGGAAGAACTCTCAGATTCACTTCTTTAAAGGATTCCTTTCTTCTCTTGACTTCTGCCATCACCCAGGGCATCACATACTGAGGTGGATATCTTCTGTCAAGAATTGAGGACCCAAGGTACATAACAACAAAAAATCTGTTTGTATCTGGATTTTCACTTGTGTTTTCCATGTCTGTTTCTTTAATTTTGATCTTGCAATGTTTCAAAAATAATATGTGCAGAAATATATAATTAGATCCTAGTCACTAATGGTTTTTATGTTGTGGTTGGATGACCCAGTTTATGCACAGTTACAATGACAAAGTTGTGATTTTGCAGTTGTCAAGTCCTGACAACTTGTATAAGCGTAATCATTCTGATCTTTACAGCATTAAGACCACGAGCACACGCTTCAAACTTGTTGTTTATTATATTAAAGTTTAGATACTTCCCGTTGTTTGTTATGACCTGTGTGCATTTCTGACAACAGCTGATTGAGTTCAATGACCGCCATCTTGTGACGTTGTGCAACAAACATGAAAATGCAAGATTTTGTTTTTTCCTATGATGATCATTTGAATGTGCGATACAAATTAAAAGTCTGAATATTTGCTGTCCTTTTTGCAATGCCTTACAATGTCACATCTGTGTATTGTTTTCACACGTGCATAATGATAATCAGGTACCGGAAGCAAAAAACTAATAAAGTGCATCTTGGGAAAAAAAATACCGGCAGAATGACTGAGCAACGTTGGGTACCTCTGGAATCAAATCCTGACGTAAGTACCGTACTAAAACCTGTCATATTCTGAGAAAGTAGTAAGCAATTATAAAATGTATCTTTAAGGCTATTCCCAATTTTTAATTCGCCTTTATTTCTATTTACAGGTATTAAACAAGGTATGATAAGAAGAAGATGGTCAAAGGGAAATAACTCTTACAGAAACATGAATCCTCATCACTTTTAATTAAGTATTTTGTCTTGTTCAACTGATATCACGATGGATAACGTCATTCAAAGAGACAAACTTATTACTTTTAAGACTGATGGAGCTAGACAAACAGTATAATCTATTCTTATGGACATGGGTCTTATTTTAAAATTTATTGCGTTTGACTTCATTTTTATACACGTGACCTCAGGGGCGGGTCCAGCCATTTTAAAAAGGGGGGGTTCCCTACCAAGGACAAAGAGGGGGGGGGGGGGTGTTCCAACTATATGCCCCAATTCAAATGCATTGATCATCCTAAAAAAAGGGGGGTTCCAACCCCCAGAACCCTCCCCCTGTATCCGCCACTGCACCTTGTCACTATTCCCGGCTAACTTGAGAATCTGTCCAGCTTGAATTATTGATGTCAAACAACAATCACTTTTCCATTATGCATTAAATATTTTGTATTATGACGTCAAAATTTTTCGGGAACCTGTGTGATGACCAGTAATGGTGGACAAATAGCGATAAGGTGTATTGTATAAGGGTCGTAATGGGGGTACTTTCATGACGAATAACGGTCAAAATTCTTGCCAAATGATTTTTAAAGTAATTTTTGGAGTGTGACGATTAAATGAACACTTTTTTTCGAGAATAAAAACATCGACTGATTTTGACGAATCACGTTAATTTTTTTCCAAAAATGATTGTAACGATAATTATTTGAGAGCTCTGACGAATCACAAATAGGATATTTTGACGAAACACTGTAAAATTCTAACCAATTTGAGGCTTACGGTAGTCGAAAATGACAGTTTGACGCATGACGTGCCTCTAAGGGACGACATCAAAGAGGGGGGGAAGGACCTTTATCAGGATTCCGGGATCCGGTGTTTTTAAACTTGGGATTTCGGGATTGACCATTTAGGGATCCTGGAATTCGTTTTTTTTTAATTTCGGGATGGCGGGATTTCAATATTTTAAATTCGGGACCTCATGATTTCATGTTTTTAAGTCCGGGATTTCGGGATCAGGACTCCTCCTACCCCGCTCATCAAAAGTTCAGTGTAGGATAAAAAATTATATCTTACTTGACATAGTTTTTTCAGTGACATAAAATTAATATCAGCAATATCTTGGACAATTCCTATAATGGTGGCAGATCGACTTTTTGAAAGAATTTATATGCCCCTTGGAAATATTAAATCTTTGGAAAATGGTCGTCAGTAATCTCACAGGTACAATTTTTTGCCAGATTTTATAAAACTTAATGTATAGGTTAATATCAGCAATATCTCTTGAAATGTTTTTTTCACATTTGGTGACAATAGACTTTTTGGTGGAAGAAGACTTCAAGTCTTCTGAAGGCCTATGGTGCCGACTTTAAAATCATCGACCCCTCCGTATGCCGCATTCGTTTCTGTGTATTACAATTTCATAACAACTTCTGATTCCTGACACCGATTTTTACACATGATTAAGCATCTGAATCATTTAATTTGTAAATTAGGATTGAAAAACAATTACTATCGTAAGTATGTTCCCTTTTATTTATGTAAATTATTAGATTTCATCTCATCTACATGAACGTTATTTGTTTACTTGTAACCGGATGTTTTTACTGTAGATATTTGTAGTACGCATGCGTGAATTGGACCACCATTGGATTTTACCTTGATGTAATATATTTTATCCCTGTTTCTCTTTTTAATATTTTAATATTACCCGATAAGGGGTGTTCCTTATAATAGGAAGGTCATAGGAAGAAAAGAAGAATTTGGTATCGGGACAACTCGCCCTGTTTACATGTCTGTTCGTCCTGAGTTCTTTCGCCCGGATAGTACGTTCGCCTTGTGTTCATTCTCTTTACTCTTATCAAGGACGTTTTATAGTACGTCTTTGCATTTATTAAAAAATATTAATATTAAGGGTATCGTTAAAAAACTCTAAAACACGATTTAGTGAAAATTATCTGTTCCTTATTTTGTTCCCAAAGTAAGACAAATTCTCTAATTTGATTTATAATAGTGTAAAACATTTATCCAAACTATCAAAAGTCTAAAATAAACAGTTTACAGAGCAGGGGATAGATAATATGTAGCTTCGTTTTGTGTGTATTTGAGTCCAGACGCCATCTAATTAACTATCGATTTGACCTCAGATGACCATATAAGCGATGTAAACATGAATGAAGATATGAATAGATTAAACCAACACGTGCAATTGGATTTTTTTTTAGGTCTGTTTGAGTTTATTTTATAGATTAAAAAATATGTTTCTCATTGTTTTAACCGTATAAGAATGATTTTATATGGATCGAATCAGTATTCAAATGATTTACGGTAGTTTCACTTTCATTGTTGACATTCTTTTTCTTTAAATAACCAGTACACATACAATGCATGCGTTGTCAATCTCTAGCAAGGGGTTAAATTGAAGTTCACATGAATACGGATTTAATGAGGTCGACTATTCACTTGCAAGTGAATGAGTAATTATCAATGTTTCTTCTCTTAATTTGACAAAATTGAACTATTTTGGTTGCTACAAGCGAATTATTATTTCACTATTTCACTTTCATTATTGATTGGACAAAAAAAATTCTTACTTTAGTTTTTCTATATATCTCGTAGCTGGTGCCCCTTTAAGATAAATGACATTTTCAATTTGGACTTTTTTCCTTTTCTTTAGTAAATTGTAAGTAGAATTTAGTGGTAGGATTGTTTATTATTTTATATAGTATACACCATGACAAGTTGTAGATCAATTTAGAATTTCGTTCCATTACAATGAATTTTTAATAGGTAGGTAACTCCCAGATTTCTTGTTATACCCCACGCAACGAATTATACCCCATGCAACGAAGTTGCGGAGGGTATAATGTTTTTGACCCGTCCGTCCGTCAGTCCTGTTTCTTGTCATCGCAACTCCTCTCAAACCACACACCAGAATTTCACGAAACCTTTTCAGATAATAAGGACATACTATGTAGTTGTGCATATCGACGGGAAATCGCGATTCAATTTTTTTTCTAGGAGTTACGCCCCTTTGAACTTATTTACTTAATGTACTACTGCAACAGTTTGTCATCACAACTCCTCTCAAACCACACAATACAATTTCACGAAATCTTTTTATATGAAAAGGACATATTATGTAGTTGTGCATATCGATGGGAAATTACGATTCAATTTTATTACTAGGAGTTACGCCCCTTTGAACTTATTTGCTTCAATGTACTACTGCAACAGTTTGTCATCGCAACTCCTCTGTAACTACACAACAGAATTTCATGAAACCTTTTCAGATAATAAGGACATACTATGTAGTTGTGCATATCGACGGGAAATTACGATTCAATTTTATTTCTAGGAGTTACGCCCCTTTGAACTTATTTACTTAATGTACTACTGCAACAGTTTGTCATCACAACTCCTCTCAAACCACACAATACAATTTCACGAAATCTTTTTATATGAAAAGGACATATTATGTAGTTGTGCATATCGATGGGAAATTACGATTCAATTTTATTACTAGGAGTTACGCCCCTTTGAACTTATTTGCTTCAATGTACTACTGCAACAGTTTGTCATCGCAACTCCTCTGTAACTACACAACAGAATTTCATGAAACCTTTTCAGATAATAAGGACATACTATGTAGTTGTGCATATTGACAGGAAATTACGATTCAATTTTATTTCTAGGAGTTACGCCCCTTTGAACTTATTTGCTTCAATGTACTTCTGCAACAGTTTGTCATCTCAACTCCTCTGAAAACACACAACAGAATTTCATGAAATTTTGTAAATAATAAGGACATACTATGTAGATGTGTATATTGACAGGAAATTATTATTCAATATATTTTCTTATACAATTTTTTTTTCTTATACTTATTTAATTTCTCCAATGACAATGTGGGGACGTGGGGTATGTGAGCGTGCTCACTAAGGTTCTTTAATTTCTAATTGAATTTGATGGGAACATACATAAACAAATGATAGGTACAGTCATTGGTCCAGTTCCTTCAATGAAAATATGTGACATACTGTTGATTGAAGTAATGAACCTAATTGTTTCTGCATTTCAACACTAAATTTTCTATCATGATAGATGTAAAGTTATAACACAAATATTATGCCAAAAAGACACAATTATTTAGAGATCAACGTATGTCAAGAACATAGTAATATGATTTATTGATTGTTGGTTGCTTAAAATGTCCAGTGGCAAATATTTCATGCATGTTCAGGATGCCATAGTAGTATGAAGTATATCTATAAAACCTCTGTATTAATATAAAGGCAAACAAAACAATCTCTCCTGATGATATTGTGATTTCTATATATATGTTATTTATTGGGATTACATCTGACTTTTTTTGCAGTACATTTTTAACCTTGGCGTCCCTAAAGAATGGCAGTTTGTAGATATTTATGGACTGGATGCAGATCTGTTAGGAATGGTGCCGCGACCAGTAGCTGCTGTAGTATTGTTGTATCCAATCACGGAAAAGGTTTGTCAGTTAATATGGGAGAAATCATCAGTCTGCACGGTTAGCCACTAGTCCGATGCCCCAGACTAGTAAAATGTCATTCGGACTAGTAAGGTTTTGCAAAACTTTGTTTGGCCCAATAAGAAAAATGTCAGAATATTGGTCTTCGGACTAGTAGTTGAAAAAGTTTTTGGTGCAGACTGAATCATTATTTGGTTTGGTAGACCTGTTGGTAAATTTTTCAATTTTTATTTCGTTGAAGATTGTATAATTGATTGAGGGGTTTATTAAGAAAACACAAACCTTTTCTTTTCTCCATACATTTTGTAAAACGATTTATCGACAGCAGTTAGTGCTCAGCCACAGTTCCTTTTTAAACAGATTATCAATTTGATTTAGATTTCAGATATTTATGAGCATAACGTTTAACACTTGTTCGTATTTAACGTCTTACAAATTGGTTTCCTTTCTTTAACTTTAGTTTGCCTCAACCAAATATTATTAAACTTGTACACAATGCTTATTACCACACAACACAGATCCATTTTGAAGGTGGGTGGCATTTAAAATGCTGTTATACTATCAAACAAGATTGTTCAATTGGTAATAAAAATTTTACTTAACTGCTATATAGGAGAGCCAGTCAAGATGTCAATTTGAGAAGTGCTAGTAACTTTTGTAATTATAATGAGCCTTATTTAAATTTTAGCTTATTCGATATTTGAAAATCATTTCAGGCAACAGCAAGTCCTCTGGGTGAGGTTAAACCATCATCAGACCTGTTTTTTGTAAAGCAGACAATATCTAATGCCTGTGGAACTATAGCCATTGTACACAGTCTGGCAAATAACAAGGACAAGATCAAGTTTATAGGTAGGTCACCTGCTACCATAGATCACAATACAGCTAAAAACCAGGACAAAATGTTTATAGGTAGGGTCAACTGTTATTATAGATCACAGTACAGAAAATAACCAGGACAAGCTCAAGTTTATAGGCAAGTCCACTGTTACCAAACATTCTTGTGTATCTAATAACCAAGACAAAATCAAATTGTAAGATATCTCAGTTGTTTTTCAAATACAACCTTTTTCCTGACCACCTACCTTGAAAAGTGTTTTAGTTTTCAAAGCTTCTCCAGCAAAAAAGATGTCGAGTGGCCAATATCATCAAGCCACAAAGGTGTTACTGTCTATTGTTGATGGTGTCTTTGTCATCAATATATCTGAAGTTTTTTTTAGTTTCATTTCACCAACAAACATGACAAATTGAGTTGTCTCATCGGCAATCATACCAAATCTTCTTACTTTTTTTATTTACATTCAGTTGCATTTTCAATCAGACTATCAAGATTTGTCCAAATAATGCTGACATGACTATAGATTTCTACATGGTTCAATGATATGTTGTATGATTTGATGTTTTTATAAAATTACGGTGACCCATAGCTGTTAACGTCTGTGTCATTTTGGTCTCTTGTGGACAGTTGTCTCATTGGCAATCATACCACATCGTCTTTTTTATATCTTCCCTTAAGTCATGCTTCATACAACACTTCATTGGTCTTCGGTAGCATCTGAAATGCTCCTATTTGGAAAAGATTTCAAAGAATAGCTTTTGTTTTTCTTTACTTTATTTTAAGATGAAGTTTCTTATCTTTATTTTTTTTGAATTATGAAATTGACAAATGATATACTCACATTTACATACAGTGTTCTTCCCAGATATTTCATTTAGCATCCTGGTAAGCAGGTGAAATTGAAATACCATCTTGTTTCTAAAAATTATAGCATCACATCCATAACATAATCTATAACAAAACCAATTCAGATGGCATCATCATTTAATAGCATCACATTACCTTGATGCTAAAAGGTCCTGGGGAGAACACTGTTAACATATACATGTAGTAAATTGTAGATAAGAAATAAAAATAAAATCACCTTTGACATACTGGTCATTTCATTATCTATTATGGGATTTTGTCTCATGTGCATCCACTAGGACTGTCATAGTAATACAACAGTCCATAAAATTACTGCTCTTAAGTAAGCGGTAAAGAAGGCAAGACATAAATGTGTGAAAACACTTTTATTTATGAAAAGGACTGAAACATGTTCTATTCTATAAACATGAGTATCACAACACAGTGGTTGATCATGTCCATGAATATTGAATGACTATTGGTCAAGCCCTTTTATGTAATTTTTTGTAATATATATATAGATATAAAACACATTTACTGCTATATTCAAAATGTTAATGAAAACACAATGAATGCTAATACACAAAACAAATTTATATAGAATTAAAAATATCAAATTACAACATGTACAATAAAGATTAATACCAAATCAAAAATGCACAGACATGGTATAACAGGCATGGTTATGAAAAATAGTAAATCATATGCCAGGGCCCAGGGGTGTGTGGGAGGGAATTAACTTCCGTATTAAATAGCATATTTACCTGACAATATCAGGACAGGTGCATAAACATGCAGGGGGTACGGATAGTTTTGTATCGCCAGCATATTGAAGTTGAAGGCATTTCTTTCCGAAGTTCTTTGAAGTTTATTTCTAACAACGAACATATTTTGATAGGGAATCTAAGTAAGGGGGAAGGAAACCAATGTTTTGTTCTGTACAGGTATTTTCTTCTGTTTTCTATTTATCGGAGCACTCCCATTTGGGATAAATAGGTTTCATGCTGAATCAAATATTATCACAGACATTGACACAGTGTACTTGGGTGCTTATATGTTTAAAATCGTTATAAATACATGTTAGATTGTGATTATAAAAACAAGTGCAAATATCTGTTTATAATATTTACAACAACAACAAAAAACGGTGCGGGAAATGGACAAGATTACATTTCCGGATGAGGGAAGCGGGAATATAAAAAAAATAAAAAAATTCTGCTTTGAAAAAAATAGTTGCGGGTGGGTCCGTCGAACAAGGAATTAAATTGGTGTGGCCTTAGTTTAAGTTTATAGAAATCTATGAAATTTAAACACAAGGTTTATGACCACAAAAGGAAGGTTGGGATTGATTTTAGGAGTTTTGGTCCTAACAGTTTAGGAAGTAGGGGCCCAAAGGGTCCAAAATTAAACTTTGTTTGATTTCATAAAAATTGAATAATTGGGGTTCTTTGATATGCCGTATCTAACTCTGTATGTAGATTCTTAATTTTTGGTCTTGTTTCAAATTGGTCTACATTAAGGTCCAAAGGGTCCAAAATTAAACTTAAGTTTGATTTTAACAAAAATTGAATTCTTCGGGTTCTTTGATATGCTGAATCTAAACATGTACTTAGATTTTTGATTATGGGCCCAGTTTTCAAGTTGGTCCAAATCAGGGTCCAAAATTTAACTTTGTTTGATTTCAACAAAAATTGAATATGTGGGGTTCTTTGATATATGCTGAATCTAACCATGTACTTAGATTTTTTATATTTGGGCCCGGTTATCCAATTGGTCCGGATCGATCCACATTGAGGTCTAAAGGGTCCAAAATTGAACTTTATTTGATTTCATCAAAAATGGAATTCTTAGGGTTCTTTGATATGCTGAATTTAGCCATGTATTTAGATTTTGGATATTGGACCATAATAGGTATATGTCCAATTTATAAAATTTTTAAGTTTTTAAGTTTAAGTTCTTAGACCACATTCATTCTGTGTCAGAAACCTATATTGTGTCAACTATTTAATCCCAATCCAAATTCAGAGCTGTATCAAGCTTGAATGTTGTGTCCATACTAGCCCCATCTGTTCAGGGTTCGAACTATGTGGTCGTATAAAGCTGCGTCCTGCAGAGCATCTGGTTTTATGAGCAATAATTATGACCAATACAAACTTGAAACTGACAATTGATAGGTAAAGGTACCACTTATGATTCTTAATTTATTCTATGTTGTAACATCAATGAACCTTGAATGTTGGGGTGTTAGGGGCGGTGTAACCATTAATAAAAATAGATTGTTATTTAGTTTCATTATGTGAAATTGACCTACTTTAATAAACATTTTGAAAAGTTAAATGCAGCTGTTAAACATGTTAAAAATTTACTTATTATACACAAATTATAGTACAGGACTAAAAGATATAATGCAACTTTTCAAATAAGAATAAGCAGTCATAACACAACTGAATTTTTAAAATACCTTACCATAGATACACAAGTAATAAAACTACTTCACCGCTATAAAACAACTGCTTTATTAGAGTTAGATTTGCATTGCATTGAATTGTTAAGTAAAAATATAAATATGTTCAAATAAAAATTTCAATGCAGGTTCTTACATTTGTACATTGAATTTTAAGTATTAGTTAAATTTATTAAGACTACTTCAGTCAGTCTTACTTCAGAAAAATAGACAAAAAATAAACAGACTTCAAGGACATTAGTTTTTTCAGTTCTAGGTTAATATGAGGCAGGCATTACCTGTGAAAGGGGACGAAGTCCGTATGATCTTTTTTTTAATTCAAACATATCTTAATTTCAAAACGGAAATACCGTAATGTTTCCGATTTTAGTTCTGTTGTTAGGGATTTTAGTTGTGACGTTATTTCAGTTATGACGTCATATGCAATGTAAACAAAGAAACACTATCATTAGGTAACGTTTTTTCATATCAAGGAATTATGTAAAATGAAATTGGTATTGCGTTCCTTCCTATTTTATACTAGACTGATAAATATATATTTTACTCAAAGTTTCATGCAAACGAGACCGATAAAAGGTAGTACATTGTACATTTCTGCGCAGATGCGGGAATCCAAAACACAACATAAAAAAGTTTGAAAGATTTTGAGTTCATTAGTACAATGTACAATGAAAATTTCGGGAAAATTTTCCTGATTTTTTTTTTTTTTTGAATTTTCTACTGTTATTGGGGACTTCGTCCCCATGTAATGTCAATGAAGCATTAAGTGGTTTTGTTCAGTCCTTTTGTTATGACAGTAATCTACCTTACACTTAGTTTGACAGATAATGTAAGTACATTGTATAATAGTATGACATATAAAGTAACCATTTTATTCAGTTATATTTCACTGTACACTGTTACATGGTTATTATGTTTGATCACTAGTTTCCTTTGTGTGAGATTATATTGTATCCCATCACACAATGAATTTAATTGCAGTGTCTTCACCTGTTTATACTGTTTACCATCAGATGACACATGTTGTACTGATTTATCCTCACACACCACATACAGACTGCCATCTTGTAGTGTAGTCATACTCCTGGGTCCTGATGGTAATGTTAGGGTGTGATGTCTGTCATCAGTATAACTTAACCAGTACAGCTTGTTCTTGTAATCAGTGTAGAATATTCTGTCATCAGAACAATGTAACCTGTAAGAATCACAGTTAGTCTGTATTGTCTGTACCACCTCTCCTGTCTGATGATCTACTATCTGTAGTCTGTTGTTACCACCTACAACTAACTTGTTGTTTATAGTTGTAATGCCACTCCCCCAGCACCACATTCCAGGTGGTGATATTGATTTAAGTTTGAGTTTATTGTGTATGTCATACATCTCTATACCCGTACTATACAACAGTGTAACAGCTACTGTAGAGTTGTTGACTGCTGTAACATGCCATGGCATACCCTGTACAGGTATACTGTCTACCTGTGATCCATCTGTATTACAGATCAGTAGTCTGTTCTGGTCAGGTACACACATCACCAGTCTACCACCATCCATCATCACTATATCTGATACTATACTGTCATTACCAACTTTTGATGTCAGGTCGGTATGGTGATATAGTGTAAATAAGGATTGTCCTAGCTTTGGTTGGGCTGGTAATAAATTATCTTGTTGTTTACTTCTGAATAGTTTGAGAAGTGATGATAAACCACCTAAAAGAGTAGAACATCAAAGTATTTACAAATCTGTTGAGAATAATAATGTTCAAATACTTTTGGGTTCTCAAAAGGTTGAAAATTATAAGTACTTAGATGCTTAGCTTTGTACTCAATAAACATAAATATTTTGGTAAAATATACATTTTAAGGAGGCTCACTGGTATAAGATTTTCAGAAAAAAATTAAACATTTATTTTTCATTACACATTTTATTAACTACCTTTAGTAGTTGTTACTTTATCATATGGTACAAAAATCATCCCAAAAAATCAATTTGTGTTGGCCCCAGGTGACTTTTAAAATGTAGATATCATTGAAAAAGCACCAAATTATCTCCCTTTGGTGCAAAAATGCCAAATTTTTGCCTTTAAATTGAAATATCTTTTTTAACTCATCAGTGACCTATATTTTTAACCGGATTTTTGTGACAAAAATGTCGGTTATTGATTTGGGGATGTACGGCGGGCGGTCGGGCGGGCGGGCGGCAATCAAATGTTGTCCGTGCATTAACTCATGAACCGTTCAACCAAAGCTTTTAAAATTTTAATATGTTATTACTGACAACTATACGAAGGTCAAGTTCAATAATGGCGATTTTGACTTTTACCGTTCATGAGTTGTGGTTCTTGAAAGATTGAAAAATGGAGTTGTCCGTGCATTTACGCATGAACTGTTCTACCAAAGCTTCCCAAATTTTAATATGTTGTTACTAATGACAGAATGGAGGTCAAGTTCAATAATGACGAATTTGACTTTTACCGTTCAGGAGTTATGGTTCTTGAAAGATTGAAAAATGGAGTTTCCAGTCATGTCCATGCATTTATGCATGAACTGTTCTACCAAAGCTTCCGAAATTTTAATATGCTGTTACTGATGACAAAATGGAGGTCAAGTTCAATAATGACGATTTTGACTTTTACCATTCAAGAGTTATGGTTCTTGAAAGATTGAAAAATGGTGTTTCCCGTCGTGTCCGTGCATTTTCTCATGAACCATTCAACCAAAGCTTTTGAAATTTTAATATGTTGTTACTGATGACAAAATAGAGGTCAAGTTCAATAATGACGATTTTGACTTTTACCGTTCAGGAGTTATGGTTCTTGAAAGATCGTAAAATGGTGTTTCCATTCACGTTGTTGCATTTACTCATGAACCATTCAATCTAAGCTTTTCAAATTTTAATATGTTGATACTGATGACAAAATGGAGGTCAAATTTGATATTGACGATTTTCACTTTCACCATTCATCAGTAATGGTTCTTGTGATATTGCCAGGACACAAATAAATGTTAATAAATCCGGTTTGCTGTCGTTGTGACAGCCTCTTGTTTATTGTTGTTTTCAAATAAGCTGTACATTATCTATATAATTGTAAAACTGAGCGATTTCTGTAATTTAGTTCTTTTTTTATTTCGATATTACCGCTTTTTCTCCTATTAGTTCAACAGAAAAAAAGGACATTATCAAAAATGTATGCTTCTTTCGAAGGCAGATTGTGAGCGTAAATGAACAGTGACCCCATTTTTTTATTTCATTTTTCTATATAGTATAAGATAAAGTTCATTTTAATATAGAAAAATATAGCAAAATCCTATATTAATAAAAAAATTGATTAAGACCTGTGAGCCCCCTTAAATCATCATTAATGTGCATTTTGTTTTATAATCTATAGTGTTGAGATCTGGAAAAAAAACTGTCGCCTTAAAGTTTGTTCTTTGCCTGTTACAAGTTATACATGTTATACTTATATAGATGCCTTATTTTAGGAAGTTTCCTTTTGTCATATGTACATTGTCCTTGACCTCATTTTCATGGTTCAGTGAAAAAAAATCTTTCTTTTCATGAATAATCATAGTAATAGGATATCTATATAAAATTATTTAGTAAGTCTGCGTAGCTTGCAAGGTCCTCATGTCCGTCAGACACTTTTCATTTGAAATCAACCTCATTTCATGGATCAGTGAACATGGTTATGTTTTTGTGGTCAAGTCCATGTATAAGATACTATTAGCAATAGGACTTCTATATTTGGTGTATGGAATGATTGTAGAGTGTACATGTTCAACTGGCAGGTGTGACTGTGTATTACTACCTTGACCTCATTTTCATGGTTCAGTGGTCAAGGTTAAGTTTTTGTGTTTTGGTCATTTTTCTAATACTTTATGCAATATGGGAACTATAGTAAATGTCTTTAGAAATTTAAAAAATATGTTTAAACTCTAATTTAATTCTTTAAATTTACATGTAAATGTCAGTCTCACAGTCTCTTATTCATGTTATTTGACCTTGACCTCATTTTCCTGCTTCATTGCTCAGTGTTGAATTTTTGAGTTATATCTGTTTTTCTTAAACTATAAGCAATAGGTCAACTATAGTTCCTGTATATAAGGATTGTAAGGTGTATTTGCCTGTGCGGCAGGTATGATCTGACCTTGACCTCATTTTCATGGCTTGTTGGTCAATGTTAATATGTCATTGTAAAGATTGTTTCTTAGATATCATAAGCAAAAGAACAACTATATTTAATGCATAGATTGATTATAAGGTGTACATGTCTGTCTGGAAATTGGTTCATCTAACCTTGACCTTATTTTTATTGTTCATTGGTCAATGTTTAATTTCTTGGTTAAGTTTATGTGGTACTTGTAGTAATGCTTTATATTTAGGACTATCAGCTTAAAGTCAATGGTTGATAAAGAAGATGAGACATTTCAGTGTTTGCACTCTTGTTCTCATTGTTGATGGCCTTACAGTTGCCTATTATTGCTTACATCCACCTCATTTGAACTTTAGTGGAAAGTTGTCTAATTGGCGATCATACTACATGTGATTATTTTTATGTCTCCTTGAATTCAGTTTATGACACTGTGACATTTTTATATTGTCAGAATAAATGTTGTTCTTTAGAAAATTTACTACCCTTTTTCCTTATGTAGACAGTTATAATAGTAACAATACACTATATTTGACTTTGTGAAATAATAAAACATAGTGAAAATAATAGCTGAAGAGCTTTAAATTAAAAAGTTAGAGCTTTGAAAATAAACTTACGAATAAAGAGAGATGTATTCTTTGTAGTTTGATTTCCTAGTACATCATGTATTTCCTGTAAAGTTTAAATAACAAGCATTGATCTATTTTGCAACAAAGTATTCTTTTCCCAAAGCATTGTAATCAGTACTAAATGTTGAGTTTTCCAATTACTTTAAGGCAGTATGGGTGTCTTTGGCCATCTTGGATTGTAAAAAACAGAATCTAAATTCCAGATTTTCAATTAAGTTAGCAAAAACTGATGCAGGTATGCAGATAACTAATGTGAAATTGATTTAAAAAAAAATATATATATAAGATTATAACTTATAAATATTTATATTTTTACAAGCATAGATTATTTTATGCTTGATTTTAAATGTTTTTTTGAATTGGCATTTTAAGGGGAGGTAGCTCCAAAATAGTGCATTTTCTGAAGGAATCTCCATGGAAGTTTGCTATTTTGTATTTTATCTGCAAATAAAGGGCATCTATTAAAATTACATCCAATGACGGAACAATATCCGGGCGTCTTTTTTTGTTTTTCTCCCAAAATAACCCAAACTGAATAATCATAAGAATGGATGACAAATGCGACTATGCATGTTACCTATAGGACACAGAGGCATGATGAATAATTTATTGTGGAAAGAAAAGAAGCGACACACAAAATGAGGTCTTCTCGTTTAATAATATAGATGCCCTTTATTTGCAGATAAAATACAAAATAGCAAATAATCTGTATTCATGTATCTGTATACTTTGATACATGAATACAGATTATTTGCTATCTGCTATCATTCTCAAGTTCACTATCCAAGACGGTCACAGAGTTTATTAAATAGAAAGGGTTTATGTAATATATCAATGACCGCAGTGGATCAGTATTAATAATCTGAGAATTGATAGTAAAAAGCAAACACACTCCCTTTATAATAATGAATGTTCATAATATACTAAATGTATGTTCATATTGAAATTAATAGAAAACAAAAAAATAGGAAAATTTTGGAAAAAAGAGGAGGGGTAGAAAAACTATTGTCCTGTCCCCCAGTACCTATGACTTTTGATACCTTTCCTGAATAGAAAACAAAAAAAATGGAATTTTGGAAAAAAAGGAGGAGGATAGAAAAATAATTGTACCTATGACTTTTGATACATTTTTTTTTGACAAAAACTCATCTTTCAACACTTAACATACAACCAAGATCTGAATGCCCGCGATTTCGCGGGTGTCTTCTACTGTTATATATGAATGATTACAAATAGACATAAGTAAAAAAACAATAATATATTATGATTCTTGAATTAAGGTTGAAACAACTTATTTTTTCTTCCTAATTTTAAGAAGTCAAAACGAGTTCAAGATCGTATACCATATATTCAAAGCATTTATGAACGAGACAATCACAAATTGAATTCTACATTTACCTTGAAAAGTGAATACAATAAAAGTGATATATTCTTATTTTTAAAAGATTATGTATTTATTTGATCAAAATGAATACTATAAAAATGTAGTACTGAAAATGTGGATAAAAAATCTTCAAACTCCAGCTAATTTTTTTTATTCAAGTCTCCAGTTCCTACTTGACACATGTGTGCTAGAAAAGAAAATGTATATACTTTAACTTACCTGGAGTAATTCTGTTTGGTGGTCTAATTTTGTGTCCATCTGAAAAGTTGAAAAATATGATCATCAGATTGGTTAATGATAGCTTGATATAAGACTTCCTTTGAACTTCCCCTGCTCATGGAATAGTCTTGGATATGGTTTGCACAGTTTTCCTTTTTAATAGTTCACTAATTTGCTGAAGAAATATCTTATGTACGAAGAAGGCATCCTTTATTTCATTATAGAAATTTGTAATGTGAAAAACACTGAAATCTTCTCTTCTGCTTGGTCAGGTTGTTGTCTCTTTGACAAATCTCTAGTCTATTTAAAAATATACCTGACAGCCCACAGATTAGCACTATTTTAGATATGGTTTTGTATTGCATGTAGGTAAATACTCAACAGATTTTATTTATCTTTGACCTAATTTATATTAAAGAAAAGGCCTGTTGATTAGTTCAAGACTTACAGGAGACAAAACATTTTAATAAGTCACCTCTGTTTGCCTAGCGAGTGAACTGAGTTTAAAAAAGTGTTAATACCTTTGAAATTAATCTTTGACCTTATGACTTGGAAAAGGTCAAAATGTAAATTTATGTACTAGTATACTGAAATGGGATGCCATGAACTTCTTGACAATGTTTGATGATCTTCTGATAAAATATTTATTTAAAAGGCAGAAAAACCTATAGTGTTAAAGCTTTGTACAAGATGCAAAGATATAACCTCTGCATCAGTGACCATTGGTTCATTCAAAGCAGAGGAAAAGTTGCTAAGGTAGGCAGAATATTTTATGAGGGAAATAGTAACAATGCATGACAGAAATGTTAAAGTTTAAAAGTTTTCATGTGACATTAGAACTTTTAAACTATATTGTGTTAACTGGTTATATGCAGCGTACTAGAGAAGAAAAGTTGAATCTTCTTTTAAAAAAACTAAATGAACTGCATTAGACACAAAACTTATATTATAAGTGATTGACTTATTACCTCATCTAGTTTTTTATAGAGGTCAAGTAGACATGTAAGATACTTGTCACACAGTGGTTGGTCAAGAGGTCTCTGTTCTATTCTGATAAGGTCATCTCCCTTACTGGGGTCAAGTTGTAGGATGAAGCTTTCAATGTCAGTCCATAGTGTGTTGTATTCTGTTTCTGTAATTTGACCTTTGGTGTTGTGACTCAAATAATCATTTTTGTAATGTCTCAATTTTCGTACAACATTTTCCTCTTGTAGTCCCAGGTTACAGCAGTTTAGCAGTATCAAACTTGCCAAGGTGATATCAAGGTCATCCAGATTGATTTGATTGGCTGTAAATTTACAGTGACAGTTGTGGGGTCCTGGTCCTGGTCCTGGATTTTCTGTGTACAAGAGGTCCCATTGGCTGTAGTTTACAGGAAGGGCTGGACTATTGTAACAATGTACTTGATCCTGACAACAATGAGAGTTTCTATGTCTGAGATGGAACAAGATGTGTATTACTGTTTGACTGTTGATGAAATCATGGATAGATCTGAGCCCTTTATTTGTGTAGTCATTTACCAGCTTCTGTCTGAACAGAGGTGTAACAATCTCCATGAACACTGACCCAACTACAAAGTAACGTCGTTGATCTTCTCTGTCCATTCTACAAAATGTAGTTAAAGTTTTTAGTAATTTATTTGTCTTGAAATTGTATCATAGAATTGTCATTTATTTAAATGACTTTGTGTTACTTCTTTTAAGCTCACTTTTGACTGAATATTTTTTCAGTAAATGTTAACCTCTCGGCCTAGCCAAGATCAGATGTGCATTTCATATTGGGTCTATGTTATAGACTTGTAAAGACAAGAAGATAAACTTTACATTTAAGCAATACATCTTTGAACTGAAGAAGAGCATGTAGGGTTTCACAATGAATATTAAATATCATGAATAGGTGTTACCGTTTTGAAAAAAAAAACACTAAAATACACGCTGAAAATGGGCAAAATTTCACTTTATGTTGTTTCATTTAAAATTTCACTGTTTTTATCAATTGATAGTTAATAAGTGAACTTAATTTGAACAACATTATTGGTTCACTGTTATAGACAATTTATTCATACTGTTTGTTGCAACAAAAAATCTTCAGTAGTTACAAAGTTATGATAAAAAGTTGAATACTATGCGTTTGTTATGAAATTTTGTACTTTTGTTTTTAGCTTGCTCAGTGTAGTGATAAAAGAGAAAAATAAATCAAATTTATGCTAGTATGTGTTTTGTTTTATCTTCTAGTATATACTTTATCAAAAACTACCTCATTTATCAAAATTGCAGTACCCTAGCTGGAGATATGGACCATAATTTGCTATTGGGCTCGTTTCCTATAACTATAGAAAAGTGATAAAAATATGTATTACTGTAAGAAAAGTTGTAACAACGCTAAAGATGCCTTTATTTTTATCAACATACAAGTGTATGGTACTCTTTCCTTGAAAAAAAATTGTAATTAACAAATTTCAAAGATTATACGACCGTATTTTTGTGTCGTTTCTCGCGTTACTTTTCGCTTCCGAAGTGCATAACGCTGATTAATTTATAGATAATCGTCACCGGCAAATTCGTAACTTTTGCTTTCAAATAATAAAGAACATCGACCAATAAGAATAGTCAGAAGAAAATGCTGAGAACTATAAGTATTTCTGTAGCAGGTGTAAGAACACTAGCGTTACTTTGGTTTCCAATTTCGTAACGCAAATTTTAGATGATGTAATCTGCTTTGTTGTAATAGAATTCTTTATAACAATATGCAAATATGAACTCTCGCGAGATGTTCAAACAGGTAAATCAGAGATGATTTACATTCTAGTTTTGTTCTTCGTAATAATTAAGTTAGAAAATGATGTTATCGTTATGCGTTACATTTCAAACGAAACAGAAGTCCAGTTATTTCCTTTTTTTCATTTAAATTTTTTTTGTCGTTAAGTTCTAATCATTTCCGGTCATACGTGAAACATGTGACTAACATGTGATCATGCCCTTACGGCTGGATGTATGAAATACTAGGTCTAAACATTGTTTTTGTTTCCAACGGGATGTTAGCAAACATAATCTGTAGACTTGTTTCGTCTTGTTTAAAAAAGGAAAATACAATTTTCAAAGAGATTGCGCCGGGAGTCTATTATTTTTCCTATGTGCATAATGTTACATACGATCTTGTATGAAAATAAATGCCCAATGACTTGACAAAATCGATTTCAGATTTGACAGACGTAAAAACACACTTTGTTTCCTGATAACGATGTAAAGTGTCCTTGGAAAATTCAATAGACATTACGTCTCTTATCATTGTGCCGATGCTTGTTGGATTGATTTTGCTTCAGCAGTAAATATTACTGGATATTTTAGGTGAATAAAGATAATTTTAATAAAAAATACATGTTAATATACCGTTACACTTGGAATGTACAAAGTTGGTATCTGTCACAATTTTTAATTATTTTTTTTTTATTCATGTTCTGCAAACACTTTTCAGAAACGCAATAAACTTGTCAAAGGAGAAGTAAACTTTTACCATGCATGACTTGAAAGGAAGTACTTTATTGATTTTAGCCCACTAAAGTAGGTTAAAATGTGGAAACCATGTAGATGGTGTACAGGTCACAAATATCACATGGTGCCTATTTTAAAGATTTTAATTCCAAGTTAAAAGTTTTTTTCTTTACTGGATTTAAAGAATTTTACATTGCCAATGATTTGGAATAAATTGTATATAACTGGAATTTCAAAACCAAATATAAATACATTTTTTTGGCTAAAACATCAAGATACAACGATCATGGTATCCTGTATCAATGAAAAAAATATGGAAATTTCTGAATAAATTGTACTAATTGTTTTCAAAACAAGCACATATTTAGGAGTTTTATAATACTGTTACATTTAAGATGGATTTTAAGAAAAAGTATACTGTTCAGATTATTTTAAGCAGATTTTGCAATAAAATAAAACTAAAAAAATGCTTTCGGTTTCTTATGGTTTCCTGTCGCGTTTAAAAAAAACTTTAATTTAACATTGAAAATAGATTTTAAATATTAACATGAAGCAAGTAACACTAGTAATCATGTTCATTTATGTCTTTTGAAATATATTGTGCAAAATAAAGAAAATAAAGATTGGTTTCCTGTTTGGTTTCCTGTCACGTAAACGGTGAATCAAAAAAAAATTAATTTTTTTCTTGAAAAACTCAATTGTTCCATTAATACTATTCTAACACCAACACAACCCACAGAATAAAAGTTAAAGTTTTAGAACTTATAAAAAAGGATACAAAAAGAAACCAAAGGCCGAATACCAAATTATGGTCCATATATGCCATCAAAGTTGGATATACAAATAAAGTGAAAAAATGTCTTGTCCGTAGACATGCATTCCCTAGTAAACTGGAATCATAATTATACCCCACGCAACGAAGTTGCGGAGGGTATAATGTTTTTAACTCCTCTCAAACCACACAACAGAATTTCACGAAACCTTTTCAGATAATAAGGACATACTATGTAGTTGTGCATATTGACGGGAAATTGCGATTCAATTTTTTTTCTAGGAGTAACGCCCCTTTGAACTTATTTACTTTAAAACTCCTCTCAAACCACACAACAGAATTTCACAAAACCTTTTCAGATAATAAGGACATACTATGTAGTTGTGCATATCGACGGGAAATTGCGATTCAATTTTTTTTCTAGATGTTACGCCCCTTTGAACTTATTTACTTTAATGTACTACTGCAACAGTTTGTCATCGCAACTCCTCTCAAACCACACAACAGAATTTCACGAAACCTTTTCAGATAATAAGGACATACTATGTAGTTGTGCATATCGACAGGTAATTGCGATTCAATTTTTTTTCTAGGAGTTACGCCCCTTTGAACTTATTTACTTTAATGTACTACTGCAACAGTTTGTCATCGCAACTCCTCTCAAACCACACAACAGAATTTCACAAAACCTTTTCAGATAATAAGGACATACTATGTAGTTGTACATATCGACGGGAAATTGCGATTCAATTTTTTTTCTAGGAGTTACGCCCCTTTGAACTTATTTACTTTAATGTACTACTGCAACAGTTTTTCATCGCAACTCCTCTCAAACCACACAACAGAATTACATAAAACTTTGTAGATAATAAGGACATACTATGTAGATGTGCATATCAACAGGAAATTACGGTTCAATTTTTTTTCTAGGAGTTATGCCCCTTTGAACTTATTTGCTTCAATTTACTTCTGCAACAGTTTGTCATCTCAACTCCTCTGAAAACACACAACAGAATTTCATGAAATTTTGTAGATAATAAGGACATACTATGTATATTGACAGGAAATTATTATTCAATATTTTTTCTTATACAATTTTTTTTTCTTATACTTATTTAATTTCTCCAATGACAATGTGGGGACGTGGGGTATGTGAGCGTGCTCACTAAGGTTCTTTAATTACAATAATGTTGCATTGCTAAGTTCCTGTTCTTTTGTAGACATGAAAACACTACTAACATTTTTTCCTATCATCTATTAAAAGAGGAAAAAATTCAAAAATATGTCAGAATGTCTTGTCCGTAGACACATGTCTTGTCCATAGACACATGTCTTGTCCGTAGACATGTCTTTTTATCAATATTGCTTGGCTTTATGGGTCTTAATTAGTCCTATGTGTTGTTTAAACTTAGAAATATCTTATTTTTAATAAATAAATGGTAATTTAAGTGTTCTCAATTTTTTCAAAATTACTTTACAGGAGTGGATTTTAAAAAGTGTCAGATTATTAGTCGTAAAAAGCATACCTTATTTTACTTCAATATTGTTTATTCCAGTTGCTGCATACCTTAAAAGATTAACTATATCAAATTAAGAAAAAGTATTTCTCTCTCTCCAACTTTATCTTTTGCATTTCAGTATTAACAGCAGATGAGGAAGCGTCTATGGACAAGACACTTGTACATATCAAGTATTAAATTCAATTATTTGTCTGCTATGGAACTTAAATCTTATTTATAGGTGATGAAAGTTATCTATTCAAATTAAAACTCAGTATTTCCAACATAAATATAGTCAGAATTAATTCTAACAGATTTTTTTTTTTAACTGAAATTGTCTTGTCTGTAGACATTACCACAATATATTTGAATCCAATTTCCTTGAGTTCAGCCTAATTTGATAGGTAAAATGTATGTTATTTTTTCAAGAGAACACATTCAACTATGTCAAAATTGAGTTTTAGTAATAGTCTGATTGTTTTAAACAGTCAGATATATGGATTTCAGTTAAAAGAATGTGTCATCATTTTGGCTTAATCAATAAATTATTGAGATATGTAAAGAGTTATGGGTACATTTTTATATTTTCCAAAATTTAAAAAACACAGCTTAAATTTAATTGGTAACTTTTAATCTTAACTTTAACAATCATCTTTGAAAGCATTTAATTGTATATCAATAAAATGTCTTGTCCGTAGACATTATCAAAATGTATTTGTTTCCATTTTCCTCGAAGTTAAGCATCATTTGATAGATAAACCTTATAGAATGTATGTTTTTGGAAAGTTTGCTATAGCTTGCTAAAGCTACTTTCCATAGGCGTCGCCTCAACTTCCAGTGAGACAGACTATCGCAATGTTCTGCTCCAAGATAATGTAGTACTAGTGTTCGAATTCTGGTTCTTGGATATTTTGAGTTGCTACTCTTTTGAAAAGATTACAGCTTGAATAAAAAAAGAATGAACGTTCACCGACAATTCAGATGAATTTAACTTCATTTTGTAAATAAGTATCACAAAACTACTTTGCGGATCGGCCATTGGCTGAAGAAAATCAAAAGAAATCTACGCGAGACAGCGTTTCATTCATGAATATTTCATGAATGAACATTTTCCCGCACTATTTTTTACTATGTACGATATTTACAACTGTTTATTATTGAATAAGTAAAAGCCCGAGAATATCGAAAGAGTCCGGTATGTGAGAACAAGTTGATATTTGACCAAGTTGTTGGATAATTGACAAGTGATAATGGTTTGATTTATTTAACACAGGTGATAGAATATAAAATAATCAATAATTATATGGCTTATGTCTCATGCCAAGAACATGTAAATAAGGTAAATACCGGCTTTAATAGAAAAGTGCATTGTTTTTGTCAAAACTGACATCGATCTGAAAGTTTTGATGCCAAACATCAGGAACATATATATTATTATGTTAGATATACTGTTCCCAGCAAACATCATTTGAAAACTTCTGTTATTTGAATACTAACTGTTTCACATTCCAATGTGGATATGAGGACCTTCACTTGTTCAGCATGCTCAAGTGCATCAAACTGACAACAGACATCAGAAAAAACGTTTTAATGACAATAAGTATCATAGCATCAGTATAATTTAAAAGCAACCGAGTCATCATCTACTTCTTAGAATATTATAATTCATGTGTATCAAGACCGAGATCAAGCTAAAGACTAGTGCTGTAAAAAATGATTTAATAACGTTTGTCACGGGCCATGTACATTGTACTAGCAAACTGACTTTCTTAGTGCTTAACAATGCAGTATCGGATCCAGAACTTTTTATCCTCACACTTTATTCCTGGGGCAGTAAAATTCTTTAAGATTGACCTACATGTATAATTAACAATGTGTCGTCCTAAGACTGATGCAATGATTACTAGTATATCAAATAAATGGCTCAAAACAAAAAAATCAAATAACATTGCCTCAATGGTGATTACACAGCAGAAACTAAAACGTGTTGTAGGGTTATAAGCACCTCAGATCAACATTGTATGAATCTAGTGTATATAAACTTTTTATTCCTGAGGTCATACTACTATTGTTATGCCCCCACCATAATGAGTTGTATCCTTGTTTTTTTCTATAAGTATGTACGTCCCTTACTTGTACGTACATCCATACATCCCAAACTTGATTTCTGTTTTCTTTCTTAGTTTGCCTGAACCAAATTTTATGAAACTTATATGCAATGCTTATAAACACAAAACACAAGTCAAGCTTGAATTTTGTTGGCGTGACTTTTACCATTCTAGGTGTAAAGGGGTGAAATTTTCAGTATACCCTATCAAGTATATATACCCTTATATATAAGTTTGACTTGTAGCTTTCTTTGGTTATACATTTAACATGTGAAATTAAAACGGTCTTAAGATTTAGACGTATAAACAAGAATGTGTCCATAGTACACGCATGCCCCATCTGCACTATCATTTTCTATGTTCACTGGACCGTGAAAATGGAGTAAAAACTGTAATTTGGCATTTAATTTAGAAAGATTAAATCATAGGGAACATCTGTAATACTAAAATAACGAGGTCCAATTTGTCAGCAGTAATTAATATTACCAATAATTGATAAGATCCAGGTTGACGGATTCAAACAGAAAGATTTTGAAAGCAGAGAAAACTGCATCTTATATACTGCATGACTTTATCAGATGACAATCCCAATACTAAAATAAGGCTTACGCATAGTTATATACTTTAATTCAGTCACAGACCCAAGATATCACGGGTGTGTTCTAGTGTGTACTAAGTTTCAAATTGATTGGACTTCAACTTCATCAAAAACTACCTCGACCAAAAGCTTTAACCTGAATGGGACAGACAGATGAATGGACGGACAGACGAACGGACGCACAGACCAGAAAACATAATGCCCATAAATGGGGCCTAAAAAGTGAATTGTGGAAATTGCTGGCAAGACAATAGTTTAGTTTGAAAAATCAAAACTGTGATTAAATACATATTTGAAATAATACACGTCTATAACCTACATGACCTATTTGAAATAAAACACATATATAGTTGCAAACTTTCCAGAGGTGCTATCCAGCACTTTGATTTTTTAAGAGAACACTTTCAGCTATAACAAAATTAGGTTTTAATAATGCATTTCATTAAAAATGAATACAATGTCTTCTCCGTAGACAAAACATATAAATGTATTGCTAAGTTTGATTGTTTATTGTAAGAATATGCATGTCAAGATATTTTAATGTCCTATACACCAAAACAAAGGTGTTCTTTTTGAAGTTTTGTCATTTATAGACAAGTTTAGATACAGTTTTATCAGATAAGATTAATGATCAAAGAAAGCTACTGTTTGAAATAACTGTGAGTTAAACATGTTTATGTCATTTTTTTTTTTCAATTAAAATGTTTGATATTCAATAATTCTAAACATATTTTGTTGTCTTTGTCATTGACCAAAAATCTGACACTGGTGACCATGTCTTGAAGGCAACCATTAAAGAAAATTATACAGTTTTTAAACACCATTTATTTAATAAAATTATTAAATGTTTCTTCCAAAAACTGCATGTAATTATATAAATGCTTCCAGTGTTAGCCTAACGATGGCAATTTTTCATAATTTAAACCATTTTTGAACCAAAATATCAAAAGAGTTTTTCCCTGAGGGGATCGCGTCATACTCATTTTTGACTTCATGTGAAACACAAAATGCACATCTGATTGTGGCTAGGCCGTCTGGTTATTTTCGCGTTAGATTTTCCCTAGTTACTTCAGTTTTGAAAATATTACACAGTTTTTTGTCTTGTTTCAATCAGTCTTAAAAGCAAGACTTTTGCATGCTGTTTCAGTTGGCAGCGCCAACAATATACTTGTTTGTGATTAAGGTCAGTTTAATGGTGAACCTCTAGTGATAGATCCTTAATTTATGGTAGGTAGTTGTATATTTCAGCATTGGCTGATCTTTCCATTGAGATTATTTGGCCTGTCCCCTTTATTCATAGTTATTATTTAGAATAGTTCAAACAGGAACCACTTTAATATGGTTCATTGACTTACAATAGTTTGAATAGTTAAATATCATTAGTATACTATAAGTATTTCAAAATGTGTGACATAATATTTTCTGTGTCAACAGTTTATTTGTCATTTTACCTCAACCTGTTCAAATCCATATTCTTTAATGCCATGTAGTTATGAACTCTATTGAAATGATGATTGTAAGACCCTGTTTAAAAGAGTACTGTGGATTTAATAATATTTCCTTGGATACCAATTTTCATAGATTTCATTGGAAGAGGGGAACTAAGAATTTAGATTTTTAACAAATTACAAATTTTCTAAAGGAATGTATGCAATGCAATCACTGTCTACCAAAACCATGAAATTTAATATCCATGAAAATGCAAGTTTTCTTCAATCCATGAAAATAAAAATTTGGTATCCACGAAAATAAATGAATCCACAGTATCCTTTTGTAATGAATGGTTGACATACAAGCTAGTCATAATTCTGATTGGTCAATCTAAAACTTCCCATAATGTGTCCATGTTATCTATTCAAACATTTTATATTTGACAGACAATTTTCAAAAGAACTTTAACTGCTAATACGAAAGCATGCATTTAGACTATAATGGCCTAATTAACCCATTGGAAATCACATCCTGTTTACTACTACCAAGCACAGCTGAAGCAATGTTTTCTGGAAAAAGATATGATCCTTCGTAAATAAAACTATATATGTACCTCATTTAATTCAAATGCAAAAAAGCTTTAGCAAGTCGAAGCAAATTTCTGCAATTTTGAATAATTTAATTTTGGATGTAACGCGTCTTCTGATTGGATGACGTTATTTCGTTATGAGCCCATAGACATAATTTAGTCATGTGACCGTGACGTCATCAACGTTTTTCATGGTTTTCTACGGTTTAAAATGGAATTTAGAATTAAATTATAAGAAATGACTGTAATATTTTTTCTGTCTATTCGAAATAACATAAAAAATGTGTTGCACACTGTTAAATAACCCGCTACACGCGTTATTCAGTGTGCACCAAATTTTTTATGTTATTTCTTCATAGACAGAAAAAATATTACAGTCATTACTTAAATAAACAGCTCAATGTTTTATTTAAAACTACATGGATTTGGCTTGCAAAAGGCTATTCTTGATTCTGATTCATTTTTGGTGAGTCAAAAGGCCATTGTTGATTTTGAACATAGAATACCTGCAACCTTAGAGATTCTTATCAAATGTAAACAAGTGATTTGAATACTCTATAATATTTTTGTTTATACTTTAAAATATGTTGAACAATAATTTCAAGTACTCACTGAAATTACAAATCAAAAGTTGATTATTCTTCCTTCTTTCTCCCATATAATAAAGATGGAGGATTCTTATCAGTTGGAAACTCCCTTTACTATATATATCTTTGAACTGTTAGATCATTTTATTATTAGAAATACAAGTGGATCGATAAATTTAAGTGTCAAAATTGAAATTTAAAAATTGATATGAAGGTATAGGATTTATCATTTTTGTTGCACTCACTTTGTAAGCTTTACAGCCTTAAGCAACTTATGATTGCATTTGATTAAAATTATGAAAACATAATATTGATGTTTTAAAGGGCATTAAAAGTATGCATATGACAATATTCAAATCACCTGGAAAGTTGTGTTATATACACAGATTTTGAAAATTTGAAAATTGAAATGAATCTTGAGTTTTACCATTTCTAACAACAGCTTTCAGTTTAAAGTTAAATAATCTTAGAATACATTTAACTTGAATTTTGTGTATGACCTGTGTAAAAAATGCCATTATTCTGAAAGAAAAGGTCCTGTGACAATCTGCAAAAAATGGAACTCTTCCACTAAGTCTAATATTCCATACAAGTTCCATGAAATTTGATCAAATCACTATAGTTCTTGCTTTTGTAAGATGTGATGAAGGAAAGACAGACTGACATGGGAATACCATATTAATACATGTAAGTTCTGTCTACAATAGGCCTAACAAAATGTAATATTTGATTAAAAAAATCCTTTATCAACTTTTTTTCTTCTTTCAGATGGAAAACACTTTGGCAAGTTTATAGAAGGTTGTTTGCAACTATCTCCTGAAGAAAGAGCAGCATTTCTTGAAAAAGACAAGGTTGTATAGTTAGATTATATTCAAGAGTAGGAAAGAATTCACTGTTTATTGATAAAGTTAGAAAATTTAACTAAAATGATAAACCTATTTTTAAATAGATTATTTAGATATGAAATGTGGTATGAGTTTCAATTAGACAACTCTCCATTCAAGTCACAATTTGTAAAAAGTAAACCATTATAGGTCAAAGTTTGGTCTTCAACACGGAGCCTAGGCTCACACTTAACAACAATTCTATAAAGGGCCCAAAAAATACTAGTGTAAATCCATTCAAATGGGAAAACCAGTGATCTAATCTATATAAAAAAAGAGAAACACTTATGAACCACATCAACAAATGATAACTAAAGAAGATCAGATTCTTGTTTTAGAACTGGTGCAAACAATTAAATGTTTTAATAGGTACTAACTTTTGCCCTTATCCATAACAATAGTTTAACATCACATTATAAAAAAATATACACACTATAAAATATCAATTGAAACTCAATCAAAAGATATATTAACATAAGTGAACATACACTGAATGAATAAATTTGATCTATGATATAATGTAAATACAAAATAAACATTTTTTTAAACATGGACTTAGGAAATATCAGTCAAATTTCCAGAAGATCAGATTAATTTGAGTAATTAAAGCTGTATCTTAATACCAGTCCAATATGGAAGTAAAGAGGTGTGCCATGATTCACAAAATTGGACAAACATCCATCAGAGTTGAAATGATCATGATAATGCAATTAAGTTATAGGTCACCATTCAGCCTTCAACAATGAGAAAAAAAACATATTTATAGTCAGCTATAAAAGACCCAGACTAGAATAATGTGAAATAAGATTATTACATTGGTTGCAATGAATTACATTGATTTCCCAGTTAGATAAAAACCGATAATTTCACATGTGAAATAAACGTAGTTATTTCACTCTCTGACGTCATACAACAATAGGCGTTGTCAAGACGTCGATAACGTCGGATAAAAACAAATTGTCAATGCGTAGGAAAAAGATATAGTTCCTTACATTTTCTACATTAATTACATAAAAAAAGCCATTTGCCAATGTAATAAAAAGTATAACTAATCGCCGTATTTGAATATCAAAAATAAGACAACGCGTGACCGAACGACGCATGGATTAAACGAGTGAGCAGCACTAATGGCTGGTGGTAGTCCCATTGCCCAAGCAAGGACTTAAAAAAGCTGTTGAAGCAATCTTAGGACTCTGAAAACCCCATATGTTTATCCGCTATTACTCAGTAATCTTGAAAATAGTTTTATTGAGGATTAAACTTTTTTCCCTGGATAATTTTATACACCTTATAATTCAAAACACTTGGAACCCCAGGATTCCTTATATGTTTATTGTGCATGAAAATATCACAGTTATATTACAAAAATGCAACAACATGGTCTATCAATGTTTAAACAAAAGGAAAAAAGAATGATGAATATGCAAATCATATAAGATTTTTATATCAAATATTCCAAAATCTGTTTTTGTTTTATGAGCTAGAGTTATCTCTCATTGATCAGTTAAATAGAAGGTTATTATATATTTCAGGATATGGGTTCAGCACATGAAGATAGTGCCCAGGAAGGACAGACACAGGTAACAGATTTTATATCTATATCTCCTACAAATGTGGAGAGAAATAGCTTTCTAACTTGTCAGCCATCTGTCAAGCAGTTTATATGGGAACACAGCTTGTTAGAATTACGTTTGTATACCAAGAATTGTGTGTCTTCTATTATAATTACTTGATTGATTGATATCATATGAATGGCTTTCTCGGAGCAAATTAGTTTCCACACTTTTTTTTTATCATGCTTGATGATATTAATTTGATATTTGGTGTATTGTTTTATCATGACAAGTTACTGATCAAGATTTAATTTTGTTTAGGTCTGAAGTTTTTTTGCAGTGTGGTGGTCCTTTGACTTCACTTAAATAATCAGTTTTCCACACTTTTATTTTATCATGACAATTTACAGTTCAAGTTGGAATTTGAATCTGTCTGATGATATTGTGTAGAGTTATGGTCCTTGGAATTAAAAAATTTACTCAAATAATCAGTTTTTCACACTTTTTTTCGTCATGCTTGAAGATATTGATTTGAAAATAGTATAAAGTTTATCATGACAAGTTACAGATCAAGTTAGAATTTTGTTCAGGTCTCATAATTTTGTGCAGAGTTTAATATGATCCTTGGACCTTGAAAATTCAATGACCACTGTATTTATTTATAACATTCTTTTTCAATGAGTGTTTGCCTAAGGTAATCTTTGATCACCATGATGAATAGTTAGTGATACATTGTTATAATTTATAAATAATTAAAATGAAATGATTTTAAACATTTAACCATAATCTAACACATATGAACTTGGTTTCATATAAAGTACAGATTTATTTTAGCATTACCAGCTAAGCAAGAGTTGTGTCCCTTGATTTGTCAAACTTCTGGTTTTCTTTTGAGTTAAATTACAGTATCTCAAAATATTTTTCAGGTCCAGTAAACTTTGGGATAATGGGAGTAAACTGTATTTTGTTTTCAGGATTATTCTTCATTAGTAAGGCTTTTATTCAAAGGTTTGCAAATCAAAAGTAATATGTTAATGAATAGCATAAAATACTACAAATAAGAACAATCTGAGTGACACGTGTTATCCTCACTTTTAAAGGTGTCAGAATATCTATTTATGCAAAAGGACTGATGTCCAAATGTTTTTGCTTTTTTATTAAAGATTGGTTTTTTTAATATTTTCAGGCCCCACCTGCAGAGGAAAAATTGAAGACCCATTTTATAGCTTTTGTGTGTAAAGATGGTGGGCTCTATGAATTAAGTAAGTGAATACACACTATTGAATACACAGAAGGATTATTTAATAAAAAGTATTTCAACAATTTTGCAGAACATTTAACAAAATCACTTGTTCAGTGCTAAAGTGATCATCTTGTGTGTGATACTAACATTGGTTCTCAGTATAGAGAAAAGAGTTTATAAACCCGTTCTCTTTTTTTGTGAAATGTGTAGTTCAATAACCTCTTGGTTCTCAGCACTTGACAAAACTTATCCTTTGACATAGAACCTCCTGTGATAAAGGGGAAACACCCTTCTTTGACATGTGTAGGTTAATAACCTCCTGTGTTAAAGGGGACATCCCTTTTCTTTGACATGTGTAGTTTGATGTCCTGCTTTAAGTGGGAACCCACACCCACCCACCCCACTCTTTGATATGTGTAGCTTGATGACCTCCTGTGATAAGTGGGAAACCCCCCATCTTTGACATGTGTAGGTTAATAACCTCCTGTGTTAAAGGGGACATCCCTTTTCTTTGACATGTGTAGTTTGATGTCCTGCTTTAAGTGGGAACCCACACACTCTTTGATATGTGTAGCTTGATGACCTCCTGTGATAAGTGGGAAACCCCCCCATCTTTGACATGTGTAGGTTAATAACTACCTGTGATAAAGGGGACATCCCCATTGACATGTTTACTTCTTGATAGGCCCCCTGTGATAAGTAGGAAATCCCCTTTCTTTAATATGTGTAGCTTGATAACCTCCTGCTTTAAGGGGGACCCCTCCCCCTCTTTGATATGCAAAGCTTGATAACCTCTTGTGATAAGTCTTCAGAAACCCTATTTCTTTGACATTTGTAGGTAAGTAACCTCTTTTGAGATAAGTGGGAAACCACCTTCTTTGACATGTAGCTTAATGGCCTTGTTTGATAAGTGTGGAACACCCCCACCCATATTTGCCAACCTCTGACAATGAGAAATCATGTCATGACATGACATGACATGACATGTCAAAAGTCTGTGAAAACGTGTGACATAGACATGATAGATGCAGACTTTTTAATATGAATGTGGTAATGTTCATAATTTCACATTACACAAATTTGTTAATATAAAAAACAATATTCTACTGTAAACTTTTATTGTATTCAACAGTGGTCTGTTATGTTGCTTTTAAAGCAACACCCCTAGCTATATAGGCACACATTCAAAAACAACTGTCAGTTTCAAGTTTAGTTACATTTATTTGATAACAGCACACTATATAAATGTATCATTGTCAAGCTCTGATCAGAATTCAGTGTAAATTTCTTTATAACTGAAAATGCGCTCTCACAGTTAGAACTGATATTAGACTGAACTTAATTAGCTTTATCAAGCATTGAAAGAATGTTATAACGTCGTTTTTTTATGCAATATAAAATGTCATCTATTATCTCTGCCATTGCTGCAATTGGTCAAAACTGGTTAGTTCATCAGAAGATAGCTTGTACTTTGAGAGCTGATCCAACAGTTCCGTAATATTTTCATTCCCATGGCCTTTGGAAATCTGTTGATTTGGAACTTAAATTGAAAAAGAAAAATGCTTTAATTATAATTTGATTTCCTTTAAATAAACTGTTAAATGCTTATTCAAATAACTACTATGTATTTATCCCTTAGGCCTAAATTAAAATATTGTTTGTTTGCCCTTTTCCGACCCTATGTTTTGAACAGGGTAGGTAGGAAGGTAAAATATTTTATTAATCTTTCCAAAAAATTAACTTAGCTCGGTACATTTTTTTTCATTGGTAGGTAGGTAGGTATAATATTTTATTTATAGAAACAAAATCTGCATGATGTCATTTTTGCTTGTATTGCTTTTGTTTAAGTATGCTTTTGCTTATAAGTTTTGCACTACTATTTTATTTTCAAATATCAAAATATAGGGCTATGCGGCATATTTTCTGAGTCTGTACTGCGTACCGTGTATGCTTACCTCAACCGACAGGTTTTCAGTAAGAGAAAATATGTCTGGGCAGACATAAATTACTAGTAGAAAAAGTCTCTAAAGTGTTTAAATTTTGGTGTGTGCCTGTGTTTCCAATGAAAATGCTACAAGACTTGAAACTCAATTGTGACTTATTTAACATTCCATTTATAAATGATCTGTATAGAAAAACTTGGCGATTTTACTGCCAAATATTGTCCTTTGGTTCATGTCAGATATAAATAATATGTCAAATTATGCTGGTCGAAGGCATCGTTAACATAATCATCTGGACCTACAAATCACTGAAGGCCACCCCTTCATTGATACAACATCCGTTTACAAAATATTTTGTACACACGTTGATAATTTTGTATTTTGAATGAACCCTGCTCTTCAAGTAAAAAGACAGAGTAACGTTCGTCATATCATGATTTTAAAGCTTTCAACATCGATTTCAAACTTCTTCTTCTCTCCGTATAAGCTTCCTTTATAAGGAACACTAAGGATTATCTCCAAGTAAAAGTACTATTTACACATGCATTAAAATATATAGTAGATATATTTTAAAAGTTATTGACCAACAGTTAAAATACACAGTAAAACTTCTATTTACACATAAAATCTGAGTGTCATTTATAAACATTAAAACACAACTTATACGGAATAAAGACTGTTTGTTTCAGACCTCAAGCAACTTTAAGCGCCTAATATAAAGTTTATAGCACATCTCCCAAGTTTTGGCTTCTATCGTGTTCATTGCTTTGAAACTCTATATGCAAGTGTTCATGTCAAACGCTCAAGTGATACCAAACAGACTAGACCTTATACAGGAATGATAAAACCCGAGGATTCTGGTAAAAAAAGTTTGACGAGAAATACAAATACATGTATAAGATTTTTGGTAGGAACGAAAAAATAAAATAAAATAAAATCTTGCTGGTAAATACAAATAAAAGATTTTCAGGCAGAACAAATTTATAGGGTCGGTCTGTAAAGGGCAAACAAACAATATTTTAATTTAAGCCTTATGTATGTATAATTTATATCATTGCAACAAAAGATGCACAATCCGTTACTCGAATTTTTAAACTCGTACTCCAAAATATAATTTATAAATTTTGAATCTTGGTACATACACATTGTTTTCGCTTAACAATCAGCTCTTTGACAAAGATACAGACCCTGAAATCAACCTCTTTCCTTGGACATTTCCTCTTTAAAGTGAATTTGAAAGAAAGAAAGTCACAAAATTGTTAAAACTAATCACAAACTACTTACCTTTTGCTGTTCGACCATATAGAAAAATAAACATTATGGCAGCCAAACAATAATCAATTAATTTGAATTTATCGGCATTTATCGCCGAATAAGGAAAAAATTCTGAGAATAGTGATATCACTAACGACCAAAAAATTAGTGAACAAAAAGGCGTGTAATTGCCTGTAAAGTGGTGAAAAGCATGTACACGCTATATGACAAAATCCTCACTTGTAAACCATTGAAAAAGTGAGTATTACATGGGAATATCATGTCACTTGGCAACTATGCCCCTACCACACCATACCCCACACCCCTTTTCTTTGATGTGTTTGTAAAAAAAACTTCCTGTGATAAGAGGGAAACCCCCTTTTTTTTTTGGCATATTGAAATGTGTAGGTTGATAACCTCCTGTGATAAGTGGGGAACCCCTCTTTGACATGTGCAGGTTGATAACATCTTCTGTGAAAGTTTTGGAAACCCCTTGCTTTTGATATGTGTAGGTTGATAACAGTTTAAGAAACCCCTTGTCTTTGATGACACCTTCCGTCATAAGTAAACAATCTGTCTATGCTTGTGATATCTCCTGCTGGTGAATGATAACACATTCCGTCATAAGTAAACAATCTGTCTATGCTTGTGATATCTCCTGCTGGTGAATGATAACGCATTCTGTCATAAGTAAACAATCTGTCTATGCTTGTGATATCTCCTGCTGGTAAATGATAACACATTCCGTCATAAGTAAACAATCTGTCTATGCTTGTGATATCTCCTGCTGGTGAATGATAACACATTCTGTCATAAGTAAACAATCTGTCTATGCTTGTGATATCTCCTGCTGGTGTAAATGATTTTTGATAAGGTTTGTTATTTCAAATGTTGCAATCCTATTTGCAAGGACATTAATATTTCCAAGTAGGGTTGATTGTGGCGGGCAATTTTTTTAATGTTTCTAAAAGCTTATCAGAACACCTATAAAATATACAAAGGGATGCCACTGAAATTCTAGGAACTAATAGAGGGATGCAATCCACTTGTAACACCTTGGATTTGTATAGGTACCTCAGTTATTTTTTAAATGTTAGATTTTCTGATAATAATGTAAGGCATTCTCTACATCCAACTGCAAGCATATACAAGACCCTAATAATTATAAGTGATATGCCTTACACTTGTTTCCTATTCTTGATGACAGGGATAAGGTAATTATTTGATATATTGACATATTATTGTCTGAAGTTTGAGGATATTGACTGGGACTGTAACCATTTCTAAAGGGTTGTTTGTCAACACAAAATCTACCAAAGAAAGCCATTACTTGGTCCCTGATATAACTAATTCTATAATCTTTTTAGAAATAAGTTGGTTTAATTGTTATATGAATATAATGATGTAGTCAGGTCCAATCTTAAAAAGCGTCACTGTTATATGTCTTAATTGACAGACATTGTATTTGATAAACACTTTATTTAAAAAAAACTATTTTACAAAAAAAAATTGTTCAAATTAAATTCTACCAACAAACAAAAAATAAATATTTGACTCACCTCATGATCATTAAGGATATTTCATAGAAATATATATTGTGTAAATGCTGTTTCTCTTTCCTAAATATTAATAAGCATATTTCAAATTGAAGCAATTTGTTTTCCTTTAAAGGGGAACTAGCTGTCAAATGGGTGGTCACCAATTTGACTCAAATTCTCATATTTTATTTATTACAATGTAAAACATTTATCCAAACTATAAAAAGTCTAAAGTAAACAATTTACAAAGCATAGGGTCGATAATATGTAGTTTCTTTTAGTGATTATTTAAGTTTAGACGCCATCTAATTAACTATCGAGTTGACCTCAGATTACCATATAAGCGATGTAAACATAAATATTGATATAAATAGATTAAGCCAACTCGTGCAATTGGATTTTTATAGGTCTGTTTAATTTAATTTTATAGATTGAAAATATATGTATCTCATCATTTTTACCTGTACAAGACAGATTTTTTGTGGATTGAATCCGTCATCAAATGATTTACCTTTGTTTCACTTTCAATGTTGACATTCCTTTCCTTACCAGTATACGTACAATGCATGCGTTGTCCATCTCTAATGAAGGGGTTAAATTGAAGTTCACATGAATACGGATTGAATGAGGTCGAATTATTCACTTGCAAGTGAATAATTCATTATCAATGTTATTAAGCTTAATTTGAAAAAAATTAACCATTTTGGCTGCTTAAAGCGAATTATTATTTCATTATTTTGCTTTCATTATTGATTGAACAAAAAAAAATCATACTTTAGATTTTTATATGACCGCAAAATATATTTTGGATCATATAATGAATGGTATGATGTTGTCGTCTGCGTCATCGTCTCTGCATCGACCAACGACACATTTTGTGTCCTGACAATAACTTTAGTTTAAGTGAATGGATCTCTATGAAATTTTATAAGAAGGTTCAATACCACAAAAGGAGGGGAAGGTTGCAATTGATTTTGGGGATGATGGTTCAAACTGTTTTGGAATTTAGGGGCCCAAAACAATCATTTTTTCTACTTTCAGGATATCAACTTGTGTATAAGTATTTCAATTGCTCTGAAATTGTACTACAATGTTTATTACCACAGGTAGAAAGTTTGAATTGATTTTGGGGTGTTATGGTCCCAAAGGTTTAGAAATTGAGGCCAAAATAAGCATTTTTGTAGTTTTCAGTCAATAACTTGTGTTTAAGTTTATGAATCTGTCTGAAATTATACCACAAGTTTCCATACTACAAAGGGATGGTTATTGGGGTTATGGCTCAAATCATTTAGCAATTAGGTGCAAAAAAAGGGGGAAAACAAGGGGTTTTCTGTTTAAAGCACAATTTAGACAATTAAAAGCAGTGTAAGGGAGGTAAGCCAATTCCATTTAAAGAATACTGTTAATTATATGTGTGATAACCTCCATTACACTGATTGAAAATTATGTATTAAGAAAAATTATGTATTAAGAAATGATGATTAGCTGTAAATTTATATTTAGACATTTTAGAAGTTACTATTAATTAATATTGATTATAACCATGACTGTATGTCATTTTATATTTTAATATTTTATGATGTATTTAGATGAGTAGTTATTGTTGCATACTCTTTTTGAGGGGATTAATATTCATCAGCATAGTGTATTGCACAATAGCAAAAAAAAATTATTAGGGTCATTAGACCACATTCATTCTGTGTCAGAAACTTAAGCTGTGTCAACTATTTAATCACTATCCAAATTCATAGCTGTATCAAGCTTGAATGATTTAAATTGTAAAAATATTCGAATTAGCTCTCGCTGCGATATAGCCTTTTTGTGCTAATGCGGCATAAAGCAACCAACAATCAATCAATCAAGCTTGAATGTTGTATCCATACTTGCCCCAAATGTTCAGGATTCAACCCCTGCCGTCGTGTAAAGCTACACCCTGCGAAGCGCCTGGTTTATATATCTTGTAGCTAGTGCCCCTTTAATAACATAAATTTGAAACTGATAGATTTAAGTAAATTCCAAAGACAAACTACAGCAATGTTAATGCAGGTACTGATATCTGAAGGATATTATTTTAATATCGGGTGATTTTCAAATGCATGTGCAACAAAATTAATGGTTCCAATTTCACTGTACCAAACATGTCAAATAGACAAATAATGGTTTTTTTTAGTAGAGAAAATATTTGAAAGGAAACTTAACAGAACATTGAAAGAAAGGGTCACAAACTTAGTTCAAATTATCCACACATGTGCAAATGTAAAACTGACTATTCTCTGATAGCAAACCCCTTCAAGTTTGGTGATGAAAATTGCACAAATGTCCACTATTACAATGTACTGAAAAGTGTGTTGTGCACTTAGGTAATCATGGTCAAAATATATGTTGAAAGTAACCCATACATGTAAATGTACAATTTTTTTTTGTCCTTTTATAATCTTACTATAGGGTATGGGTTATGCTCATTGTCGAAGGCCATAAATCATTTAATCCTTTGGTTTCTGATGGATAGTTATGACCAATCAAACCACATCCTCATATTTCTATAATGTGTGAACGTCTTATTAACACTTTGACCATTTGAACTGTAGAATTTTTTTTATAAATTAACAGCCACATTGTTTGTAAGATGTAAAATTAAAAATAAGTGTTGTTTGCCTATGATGTGAATGACGTCAATAATTTTACGAGTGATCTAGATTTAGAACACTATATATAATCTGAACATTTCGTATCACACATTTAACTTATATATGTCCAAATTAATCTATTTTAAATAATGTGAGATACTCATACAGTATTAAAAATTCCATTTAAACATTTTAGTTTATTATTTTCAAAAGCATCAGTGGCGGATCCAGAAATTTTCATTAGGGAGGTCCCGCTGACTGACCAAAGGGGGGCCCGCTCCAGTCATGCTTCAGTGATTCACTATATAATCAACTAAATTTTTCCGATGAAAAGGGGGGGCACCCCCTGGATCCGCCTATGAGCATTCAGATATTTTGATCAGCTTTTATTGTCGTCGAAAAATTAATATATATCTCAAGTTTTATAATTACTATAGGCTGTTCCAGAATTATATGTATGGGAGTCTTGACTGTTAGAAGGCTCTTTTCTATAAATTCAGCTACCAAAAATAGATTATTTTTTTTGTGGAAGAAGACTTGTTCTTAGCATTGTGCATGAGTTACATATCAAATTTGTTTGAGGCAAACTTAAGCTTGCGTGCTGAAAAATAATTTGGACGGAAGGAATGATTTATAGACTGTCAGTGGTAACCATAGTAACACTAAGTGCCCCCTTCACCTAGAGGTGTGCATGAAAAAAAACTGCCAGGCATCAGAACAGCCTTGGAACTATATAAAACATTGTACATTTATAGCAAATATTTAAGTTTTTCTCAAATGGGAATTAAATGCTACCAGATCTGAAAATCACTTGCTTTAAGACAAAATATAAAATCTTTCCTAATACACATTAAAATATAACAGATATATTACAACAATTCTATGTATGATGGTACAATAAGAAGAAGAAATTGTTACAAAAGATCTTATTTGTTTTATTTCTGGCAATCTTGATTCCTATTTGCATTGCAAGTAACAGATGACAAAAAACAGACACCACATAGCTCATTCTAGCAAAAAGTACCTGGGCCAAGTGTGTAGTTTATTGCACAGTGTGTTTTCATATCATTATTTTCTTAACTTAATTTCTGACATGAACTTATAATTATTGCATATGAACAGTTGTACTGGATTATACTGGATCTGGTTGGTTGTTATTACAGATTATAGAACTGGTGAGAACTGGTAACCAGTATTTTCATAAATGTCAAGTTCTCTAATAATTTACATAAAATTCAAAAATGTTTCAGTATAGGCCAAAGAGCAGTCATTAGCACAAAATAAATTAACACAACATTTTCTGTGTAATAAACACTGGTTTGGTTAGTATCCTAAATATCATAGATGTCTACTGTAGTACATGTAGAACGCAAACATAAAGACATAAGCCCAACCTTGACTTTCTATGTAACATGAACTTCAGGCATGAAGACATAAGCTCAACCTTGACTTTCTATGTAACATAAAGTTCAAACACAAAGACACATCTGACTGAAGACATAAGCTTAACCTTGACTTACTATGTAACATTAAAGTTCAAATATGAAGACACATCTGACTGAAGACATAAGCTCAACCTTGACTTACTATGTAACATAAGTTCCATTGAAGACGAATTTCATTTTTTTATTGGAATGTAATAAATATGCTGACATTAGAGAAAAATATATCAAACAATATTATTGGAGACACCCCTCTACTTATAAATTGATACAATTGTTATCTGTACAGAATATAAAAGAACTGAACAATCTTGGTAAATACTTAAAATTAGCGGAGAAACTACGCTGCTAACTTTTATTAATTTTATGAATTTCATACTCTGCGTTATACTTGAAATTGTATTGTATACAAGTAATTTAATGTATCTCAATGTAGTTAACATTTGATTATTATATGTCTGTTTATTTAATATGGTGCATGTATAATTAATTTGTCAAAAAATGAATGTATATCCTATAAGCTGTTCTTGCTTTTGGAATAAAGTATTATTATTATTATTAAAGTTCAGACACAAAGACACATCTGACTGAAGACATAAGCTCAACCTTGACTTACTATGCAACATTAAAGTTCAAACATGAAGACACATCTGACTGAAGACATAAGCTCAACCTTGACTTACTATGTAATATAAACTTCAGACACAAAGACACATCTGACTGAAGACATAAGCTCAACCTTGACTTACTATGTAATATAAACTTCAGACACAAAGACACATCTGACTGAAGACATAAGCTCAACCTTGACTTACTATGTAATATAAAGTTCAAACACAAAGACACATCTGACTGAAGACATAAGCTCAACCTTGACTTACTATGTAACATGAAGTTCAAACACGAAGACACATCTGACTGAAGACATAAGCTCAACCTTGACTTACTATGTAACATAAACTTCAGACACAAAGACACATCAGACTGAAGACATAAGCTCAACCTTGACTTACTATGCAACATTAAGGTTCAAACATGAAGACACATCTGACTGAAGACATAAGCTCAACCTTGACTTACTATGTAACATACACTTCAGACACAAAGACACATCTGACTGAAGACATAAGCTCAACCTTGACATACTATGTAACATACACTTCAGACACAAAGACACATCTGACTGAAGACATAAGCTCAACCTTGACTTACTATGTAACATACACTTCAGACACAAAGACACATCTGACTGAAGACATAAGCTCAACCTTGACTTACTATGTAACATACACTTCAGACACAAAGACACATCTGACTGAAGACATAAGCTCAACCTTGACTTACTATGTAACATAAACTTCAGACACAAAGACACATCTGACTGAAGACATAAGCTCAACCTTGACTTACTATGCAACATTAAAGTTCAAACATGAAGACACATCTGACTGAAGACATAAGCTCAACCTTGACTTACTATGTAATATAAACTTCAGACACAAAGACACATCTGACTGAAGACATAAGCTCAACCTTGACTTACTATTTAATATGAACTTCAGACACAAAGACACATCTGACTGAAGACATAAGCTCAACCTTGACTTACTATGTAACATAAACTCCAGACACAAAGACACATCTGACTGAAGACATAAGCTCAACCTTGACTTACTATGTAACATAAATTTCAGACACAAAGATACATCTGACTGAAGACATAAACTCAACCTTGACTTACTATGTAATATAAAGTTCAAACACAAAGACACATCTGACTGAAGACATAAGCTCAACCTTGACTTACTATGTAATATAAAGTTCAAACACAAAGATACATCTGACTGAAGACATAAGCTCAACCTTGACTTACTATGTAACATGAAGTTCAAACACAAAGACACATCTGACTGAAGACATAAGCTCAACCTTGACTTACTATGTAACATAAACTTCAGACACAAAGATACATCTGACTGAAGACATAAACTCAACCTTGACTTACTATGTAATATAAAGTTCAAACACAAAGACACATCTGACTGAAGACATAAGCTCAACCTTGACTTACCATGTAATATAAAGTTCAAACACAAAGACACATCTGAATGAAGACATAAGCTCAACCTTGACTTACTATGTAACAAACTTCAGACACAAAGACACATCTGACTGAAGACATAAGCTCAACCTTGACTTACTATGTAACATGAAGTTCAAACACAAAGATACATCTGACTGAAGACATAAGCTCAACCTTGACTTACTATGTAGCATAAACTTCAGACACAAAGACACATCTGACTGAAGACATAAACTCAACCTTGACTTACTATGTAACATAAACTTCAGACACAAAGATACATCTGACTGAAGACATTAGCTCAACCTTGACTTACTATGTAACATAAATTTCAGACACAAAGATACATCTGACTGAAGACATAAACTCAACCTTGACTTACTATGTAATATAAAGTTCAAACACAAAGACACATCTGACTGAAGACATAAGCTCAACCTTGACTTACTATGTAATATAAAGTTCAAACACAAAGATACATCTGACTGAAGACATAAGCTCAACCTTGACTTACTATGTAACATGAAGTTCAAACACAAAGACACATCTGACTGAAGACATAAGCTCAACCTTGACTTACTATGTAACATAAACTTCAGACACAAAGATACATCTGACTGAAGACATAAACTCAACCTTGACTTACTATGTAATATAAAGTTCAAACACAAAGACACATCTGACTGAAGACATAAGCTCAACCTTGACTTACCATGTAATATAAAGTTCAAACACAAAGACACATCTGAATGAAGACATAAGCTCAACCTTGACTTACTATGTAACAAACTTCAGACACAAAGACACATCTGACTGAAGACATAAGCTCAACCTTGACTTACTATGTAACATGAAGTTCAAACACAAAGATACATCTGACTGAAGACATAAGCTCAACCTTGACTTACTATGTAGCATAAACTTCAGACACAAAGACACATCTGACTGAAGACATAAACTCAACCTTGACTTACTATGTAACATAAACTTCAGACACAAAGATACATCTGACTGAAGACATTAGCTCAACCTTGACTTACTATGTAACATAAAGTTCAGACACAAAGATACATCTGACTGAAGACATAAGCTCAACCTTGACTTACTATGTAGCATAAAGTTCAGACACAAAGACACATCTGACTGAAGACATAAGCTCAACCTTGACTTACTATGTAATATAAAGTTCAGACACAAAGACACATCTGACTGAAGACATAAGCTCAACCTTGACTTACTATGTAACATAAAGTTCAGACACAAAGATACATCTGACTGAAGACATAAGCTCAACCTTGACTTACTATGTAGCATAAAGTTCAGACACAAAGACACATCTGACTGAAGACATAAGCTCAACCTTGACTTACTATGCAACATTAAAGTTCAAACATGAAGACACATCTGACTGAAGACATAAGCTCAACCTTGACTTACTATGTAATATAAACTTCAGACACAAAGACACATCTGACTGAAGACATAAGCTCAACCTTGACTTACTATTTAATATGAACTTCAGACACAAAGACACATCTGACTGAAGACATAAGCTCAACCTTGACTTACTATGTAACATAAACTCCAGACACAAAGACACATCTGACTGAAGACATAAGCTCAACCTTGACTTACTATGTAACATAAATTTCAGACACAAAGATACATCTGACTGAAGACATAAACTCAACCTTGACTTACTATGTAATATAAAGTTCAAACACAAAGACACATCTGACTGAAGACATAAGCTCAACCTTGACTTACTATGTAATATAAAGTTCAAACACAAAGATACATCTGACTGAAGACATAAGCTCAACCTTGACTTACTATGTAACATGAAGTTCAAACACAAAGACACATCTGACTGAAGACATAAGCTCAACCTTGACTTACTATGTAACATAAACTTCAGACACAAAGATACATCTGACTGAAGACATAAACTCAACCTTGACTTACTATGTAATATAAAGTTCAAACACAAAGACACATCTGACTGAAGACATAAGCTCAACCTTGACTTACCATGTAATATAAAGTTCAAACACAAAGACACATCTGAATGAAGACATAAGCTCAACCTTGACTTACTATGTAACAAACTTCAGACACAAAGACACATCTGACTGAAGACATAAGCTCAACCTTGACTTACTATGTAACATGAAGTTCAAACACAAAGATACATCTGACTGAAGACATAAGCTCAACCTTGACTTACTATGTAGCATAAACTTCAGACACAAAGACACATCTGACTGAAGACATAAGCTCAACCTTGACTTACTATGTAACATAAAGTTCAGACACAAAGATACATCTGACTGAAGACATAAGCTCAACCTTGACTTACTATGTAGCATAAAGTTCAGACACAAAGACACATCTGACTGAAGACATAAGCTCAACCTTGACTTACTATGTAACATAAACTTCAGACACAAAGATGCATCTGACTGAAGACATAAGCTCAACCTTGACTTACTATGTAACATAAAGTTCAGACACAAAGATGCATCTGACTGAAGACATAAGCTCAACCTTGACTTACTATGTAACATAAAGTTCAGACACAAAGATACATCTGACTGAAGACATAAGCTCAACCTTGACTTACTATGTAATATAAAGTTCAAACACAAAGACACATCTGACTGAAGACATAAGCTCAACCTTGACTTACTATGTAATATAAAGTTCAAACACAAAGATACATCTGACTGAAGACATAAGCTCAACCTTGACTTACTATGTAACATGAAGTTCAAACACAAAGACACATCTGACTGAAGACATAAGCTCAACCTTGACTTACTATGTAACATAAACTTCAGACACAAAGATACATCTGACTGAAGACATAAACTCAACCTTGACTTACTATGTAATATAAAGTTCAAACACAAAGACACATCTGACTGAAGACATAAGCTCAACCTTGACTTACCATGTAATATAAAGTTCAAACACAAAGACACATCTGAATGAAGACATAAGCTCAACCTTGACTTACTATGTAACAAACTTCAGACACAAAGACACATCTGACTGAAGACATAAGCTCAACCTTGACTTACTATGTAACATGAAGTTCAAACACAAAGATACATCTGACTGAAGACATAAGCTCAACCTTGACTTACTATGTAGCATAAACTTCAGACACAAAGACACATCTGACTGAAGACATAAACTCAACCTTGACTTACTATGTAACATAAACTTCAGACACAAAGATGCATCTGACTGAAGACATAAGCTCAACCTTGACTTACTATGTAACATAAAGTTCAGACACAAAGATACATCTGACTGAAGACATAAGCTCAACCTTGACTTACTATGTAGCATAAAGTTCAGACACAAAGACACATCTGACTGAAGACATAAGCTCAACCTTGACTTACTATGTAATATAAAGTTCAGACACAAAGACACATCTGACTGAAGACATAAGCTCAACCTTGACTTACTATGTAACATAAAGTTCAGACACAAAGATACATCTGACTGAAGACATAAGCTCAACCTTGACTTACTATGTAGCATAAAGTTCAGACACAAAGACACATCTGACTGAAGACATAAGCTCAACCTTGACTTACTATGTAATATAAAGTTCAAACACAAAGACACATCTGACTGAAGACATAAGCTCAACCTTGACTTACTATGTAATATAAACTTCAGACACAAAGACACATCTGACTGAAGACATAAGCTCAACCTTGACTTACTATGTAACATAAAGTTCAAACACGAAGACTCATGAAAAATAAGAATCAATTAAATTCAGAAATTTAACAGCCTAATTCCTAACAAAACAATTTTGGAAAAACAAATATGACAGACATGAACCATTGACAACCACTGAAATACAGGCTGCATTAGAATGTGGCAGAGTTCCCAGATTAACAGTATATTAATCATTTTATGGCTCATGATACCTCCTTCTTTCTTTAATGTCCTGTAAAATTAAAGGAAATCTTGATTTACATCAGATTTACAAACTAATTAGACAAAAAAAATTGCAATTCAAGATCAACAAAACAGAGATAATTGTCATGAATTATATTCTCGTCTTTAGTGTTTGAGAGACTGTCCTTTGTAGAATATGCACATAGACCAAGGTGAGGGACACAGTTACTAAAAACATGGACTGATGCTTCTAACTGTTGTCTGGAAAGTTTTATAGAATTATTTTTTATTGTTGTTGTTTTTTTATGGGGAGATTGTACTCTACATATATAATTTGTTTGTTAACACTTTCTTTGTAGAAACAATCATGGTTGCTGTAAACAAATTAAAAGTATTTTAGGCCATGTTATATTAAAAAAGAAGAAAATAATTCTCGTGACATCCAGTTTAGTGACCTTTATAAGATCTGGTTTCATCCTAGTATTACGCATGTATCGACATTTGTCTGATAGGATGTGTGAAAAAAACATGCCATTTTCAACATATAAGACAATCTTAAATGCCAATTTATATAATTTTAAGAAATGTCAACTGGGTGAAAATTTACTGATTGAGTGAGTACAATTTGAATTTCCTGAGAGATGCTTGGAAAAACATCTACAAAATGGAATCACTAAATCATACCCATATTATGTATATTGGATTGTTGTCTTATGGATGTAAAACCCTCAATACTGCTAGCTAAAATGACCTATGGTTTTATAGTCATTCGATAACTTTCATTAGAAAAACTTGGCTGAATTAAACTTCACTTGCCATGACTTCGGTGCGCATACGGACCCCTCCCCCCTCCCCCCATACTGTTTGAATTTAGTTCAGCTTTGTCACCAAAGCTTTAAAAGCCTCGACTGACGGCGCTGACACTACCCCAGGAGGTAGACTGTTCCAGTCTTTGATGGTTCGTGGAAAGAAAGAAAATTTCCAGTTATCATTTGATGCTGCTGGAATTTGGAAGCTTCTGTCATGCATATTTCTTGACAATCGTTTAGGTGGAATCAGACGATCTTCCTTTGTCACAGCAACTTTCTCATTTACTATTTTAAAGAGTATGGTTAGTCTTGCATCTTTTCGTCTTTGTTCGAGTGATCTCCATTCTAGGTGGTTTAGCATCTTGCTTACACTCGAGTGATTTTGGTGTTTATTCATCACATAACGTGCTGCATGTCTCTGGACCATCTCTATTTGGTCTATTTCTGTTTTGTTGTATGGATCCCATACAGGACTGGCGTATTCTGCTATTGGTCTAACAAGTGTTTTGTACGCACTTTCCTTTACAGACGTTGATCCGATGTTCAGGTTTCGTTTTAGGAAGCCGATTGTTCTATTGGCTTTGTTGCAGATGTTGTTAACATGGTCATTCCATTTCATTTCGGACGTGGATGTGCAGCCTAGGTATTTTGCGCTTTTGACAGGTTCTAAAGTGTGACCATGTAGTTTGTATGATGTTGCAATGGTGTTGTTTTTCCGGCTGATGGTGAGTACATTGCACTTGTCTGGTTTGAAGGTCATTTTCCATTTGGTTTCCCATATTGCCAATTTATCTAGATCTTTTTGTAGGTCGTTGGAATCTTTGTCGTTTGATATTGTAAGGTAGGCTATGGTGTCATCAGCAAATACGCGAATAGTAGATTTAATTCCATCAGGCATGTCGTTGATGTAAAACAGGAATAGCGAAGGCCCAAGGACTGAGCCTTGGGGTACCCAAGATTCTACATCAATATGTGATGAGCTCTCTCCATCGACTACTACTGCTTGTGTCTGATGTGATAGGAAGCTAGCAATCCACCTATTGACATTTCCTCTGATTCCGTAGTGTTCGAGTTTATGAACGAGTAGACTGTGACCAACTTTGTTGAAAGCTTTAGAGAAATCCATAATTAGTACGTCTGTCTGTTTACCTGCACTCATGTTTTTAGTGATGTCGTCCACAAATTCAATTAGCTGGGTTTCACAAGATCGTTTGGAGCGAAAGCCATGTTGTAATGGGTATAGAATTTGGTGGCGATCTGCATGGTTCATGATATGGCTTGTGATTATGTGCTCTATGAGTTTGCAGCATATACAAGTCAGAGATATTGGTCGGTAGTTCTCTGCTCTATATCTCTTGCCTTTCTTGAAGACTGGGCTAACATTGGCATTCCTCCAGTCAGATGGTACATCCCCTGTTTCGATTGATGTTTGGAAGATCAGTGTGAGTATGGGGGCTATTTCCTTTGCCAGCTCTTTCAGTAATCTTGGTCTTATGTTGTCAGGTCCTGCTGCTTTGTTTTGATTGATGTTTATAAGCTATTTCAATATAACATTTGTACCAACGATGTTTGATGCACTATTTGGAAAGGAATATGACGTTTCTAATGCAATACATGGATGACAAGTTTACTTGAGGCTAATTTCATCAAGTTCTGATGAAGTAATAACTGATTTTGTCGAAAGTTAGAATGACTTGATGTACGCTCTCGTGTAACTTGACAAGTATGAAAAGCATGCCACCAGCTTAAAAATCTTTTAGAAGAAAATATATCGTTTATGCCTTGAATTTCTTTACTTTTAAATGAAAATTGCTGTTTCATTGACTTGATAAAAATTTAATATTACCAATAATGAAATTGACTGAAAGCGAGTATCGTGAACAACACATTTTATTTTTTTCTGAGGATTTCGTAACAGTCGGTGGGATAAATAATAATAAAAGTAAGAAGCACTACTTTTATTTTTATTCTAAAATTGGGAAAGGTGGAGTCGGCGGATCCCGTTAAACAGATAATAAAAAAAGTCTGGCCTAAGCATGGCAATGGTATTTTAAGAAATCTTTCTCCTATATTGCAGTAAGACATTTCAGATTTTTTCCTCTTTTGGACAGAGGTGTGAATGTGTTTGTTCTATAAACTAAGGCTATTAACACTTGACTTTGCGTCAATTCTGACACTGTTGGCATCTTTTAAAAAGTACTAACCATTACAATTCTCACTTTAGATAAAAACTGCAGAATATAGCTTAACCTTATTAGAGTATAGTTTAAGGCCATGAGGTGATATTTTGTTGCTGGCATCCACATTGAAACAGTTTTGGTATTGGCAATCACATCTTATTATTTATATATATACATATTGAAAGTTAATTGACATTTAAGGTCAAGAATATCTGCAAGATAACCAATCAAAAATTAATTTACTTCTTTTGCCAATTTTCTGTTAAATTTCTTTCCTTGGTATATTCAAATCTTTTTGAAGCAGGAAAAAATTAATGTAATTCTACCAGTACAATCATTCAGTATGATCTATTGATAATAGACAGTAGTGTAATTTGTTCTTGAACCTAGAAGTATAGGTCTTTACTGATAATACTATATAAATAAATTATCTATGTTGACCAGAGTCTTCAGGTGCACTCTTCCAGATTTATATACATTGTATGTGTACTGATACAGTATTGTGTGTTTCCAATTCAAGATTATATATTTTTTACCCAGTTCCAGTCAATATTTCCAACAGATATTCTTGACATAGCAGATTTTACCTTACAATAACTGTAATAAAACTTAGATAATTATATTCCTCTGGTTGCGCAAGACATTTTGTCAAAGATTGTTCCTATTCTAACATGAAATTCTGAATCTGTCATCCCGATGAAAGGATGTATGGCTTTAAGGTAAGGTTTGCGTACACAGGGAGATAACTCGAATTCAAATAATTAAAAAAAGGAGGGATCCGCCATTTTGAATTGCTTTGATTAACCAATGTTCGATAACTACAATATTATCGAAAATAAAACAACACCTACCTCAAAATCGCCGTTTTGATGTAATTTTATCAAAATTTGAATCGTACAAGTAACGTTATGACCTTCAGTTTGTTAGTTTTCATTTATATGACGTCACGTTAAGCCGTAACGTCTTTGTGCAAAAACCATTCATAAAGTTTGGCGGAATTTTATTTTATTTTATTTCATAAATGTACATTTTCATGCCCCCGCCGTAGCAAGGGGGTATTGAGTTTTTTCCTTGTCTGTTTGTACGTCCGTTTTTACAAAATTGGTTTCCATTCTCTAACTTTAGTTTGCCTCAACCAACTGATATATAAAACTTATGCATAATGCTTTTTACCACAAAAACACAGAATAAATTTGAATTTTGATGTCGTCACTTTTACAGTTCTAGATTTATGAGGGGTCGGACAGGGTACACATTTCTCCTTTCTCCCGTCCCTTTTCTCTTGTCACCCGCCGTAAAACCTTTAAAAAAAACTAATGTATGGGAAGCTCATTTCAACAGAAATCGATCTAATATCTTGTGTTTTGACGGCTTCTCCCCGTCCTGTCCTTTCACAAGATAGAAGTGTTGTTTATTCTGCTTCAAGAAACCGGATAATTTTTTCAATGACTGTTAAGCTGTCTCTTTCATTGAATTTGTAAGTCTGATGCACGCCGTTTCCGATTTTTTATAAAGTATAAATACAAATTATAGAAACGCAGGATTGAGTGAAAAACGGCACATTTTTTGTGACACTTTTAGTCAATTTCGTTTAAAATGGTTGGAATTTACATAATGCGCCACTGATGTGTTTTACTTATAGAGGATGCATATATAGAATGTTGACCTTGTCTTTCAAATGTACAGTTTGCAAGGTTTATCCACAAATACGCACACAACCCACACGTTTACATCATTCGAAATATATGTTATTTTATCAATCACTTTTACAACTGACAGAATGTTCTAATCGTAATTTTTTTTATGGATGCATTAAAAATGTGTCTTTCAGACACAACTATTGTATTGTGTCGTCCTGAACATACCTGAAGTATTTGCCACTGGACATTTTACAACCCCTAATCAAACAAACTTCTATGCATATCAGTCAACTTTGAATTAATTTATCTAACAACAAGGATGGTAATATGTGTCTCTACAAAATCCGGGAAATTGTTAGTTTTTTGTCTTTCTCCGTATATATATATAAGAGATCATAATGAAGTAGTGACGACGCTCGGAGTATTTTTATGAGGTCGTTTTCTTAATTTTTCGTTTCTGTTCTCTACCTTTAATTTACTTCAACCAAATGTTATAAAATTTATACGTAATGCTTTATAATGGTTTATATTTATGCAAGAGGGGGCATCATCAATGTCCCATGGACACATTCCTTCAAACTCAGAGTCTTGTACATGTATTAGTACACAAGTATGAATAATGACCAAATTTAAACACCTGCCCTTCCGACTGATAGTTGTGAGCATAAAAGTTAAGGGACGACATCAAAAGTTCAATGTAGGATAAAAAAAAACTAACTTAATTCACATAGTTTGTTTACTGACCCCCTCCCCCCTTTTAACTTAATTTGGGAAAGAATTGATTGACCAATATGGATATATGTAAAATCGATGTCAAATTAATAAAAACTTGCAGCAACTTTTATCCCCCCCCCAAACTATTTGAATTCAGTTTTTTTTTTATCCTACATTGATCTTTTGATGTCATCCCTAAGTTAATCACTGTTTTCTCTCATTGACTATGGTCAGTCCCAAAGTGTTACAAGACAAAATGATTCTTTGTAAAAGGATGCTTTTAAAAATGACTCTCTTCTTTGGAGATCAACAAACAAAATATTTTTGTGTTTGAAACAGAAATGACAAGATGAACACATAACGCCCGTTTCCGTAAAAACGAGTTCGGGGACATACCAATTTTATTAGCTCATTATAATGCAAATAGTTAAATCCTAAAGTTCACAGTTTTTTACAAAAACGGTGGACCCGGAAAAAGGATATTTTTGGCTTTTTGTTGCCATGGCAACGGTTTTTTTTTAATCCAAAAATTAAAAAATCTTGTTTTTAGGAACTTTTTATGATTTTTTTAATTAAAATTTATTATTAATGAATGGACCACAATTATTTATACATGTTTTGTTCAGTTTTATTTTTTTATAGTCACTCGCATACATTATTATTTCAGAAAAATTCAAATACAATTTTCCCTAAAAATCGTCAAAAATCGGAATTTTGAGCTTTTCACATGAAAAAACTGGACGGGCGATGTTTGATTTTTTTTCATTAAATGATTGGGTACTCCTCCCTGAACAAAATGATGTATCATATTGGTGTAATATCACTAAGAAAAAAATCCAGGTTTCATGCAAACCTTACCTTAAAAAGTACAAGGATAATGTAATGTGTTATATTTGATCATGGATCTGTTATTGAAGTACTATTAAACTTTATGCAACTATCAAACAGAAAATTGAATAGAATGGTATCAGGTCTGACATATATGATATCTCTTAAAACAAGTTTATAAACAAAACCAGGGTACAGTATTCTCCTTTCTGTTTCTTGAACTTTATAAAAGTATTACACTTTGAACTGAAGTAAAACTCACAGATCATAATAATTCCTTAGATTGTTCAATCATTCTAGTTATTCACCAGTATCAAATACTACTATTTAAAAAAACTTAAATATCTAGTAAATAAAACGACAAGAAAATAGAAGTCACCTCTAACTTTAATATAATAACTAATAACTACAATATGCCTGAGGTTTATATACAACCGCAAAAATTGAAAAAAATTTGGTCGTATATCATGTATATTGGTATGACGTTGGCGTCTTTGTTGTCGTTGTTGTCCGAAGACATTTGGGTTTCGCACTCTTAACTTTAGTAAAAGTAAATAGATTTCTATGAAATTTAAACACAAGGTTTATGACCATAAAAGGAAGGTTGGGATTGATTTTGGGAGTTTTAGTCCGAACGGTTTAGGAATTAAGGGTCAAAAAGGGCCTAAATGAGCATTTTTCTTGGTTTTCACACAATAACTTTAATATAAGTAAACAGAAATCTATGAAATTTAAACACAAGGTTTATGACCACAAAAGGACGGTTGGGATTGATTTTGGGAGTTTTGGTCCCATCAGTTTAGGAATAAGGGGCCAAAAAAAGGTCCCAAATAAGCATTTTTCTTGGTTTTTGGACAATATAGTAAATAGAAATTTATCTATGAAATTTTAGCACAAGGTTTATGACCACAAAAGGAAGGTTGGGATTGATTTTGGGAGTTTTGGTCCCAATAGTTTAGGAAATAGGGGCCAAAAGGGTCCAAAATAAAACTTTGATTTCATCAAAAAATGAATTATTGTTGTTCTTTGATATGCCAAATCTAACTGTGTATTTAGATTCTTTATTTTTGGTCCTGTTTTCAAATTGGTCTACATTAAGGTCCAAAGGGTCCAAAATTAAACTTAGTTTGATTTTAACAAAAATTGAATTCTTGGGGTTCTTTGATATGCTGAATCTAAACATGTCCTTAAATTTTTTATTATGGGCCCAGTTTTCAAGTTGGTCCAAATCGGGGCCCAAAATTAAACTTTGTTTGATTTCAACAAAAATTGAATATATGGGGTTCTTCAATATGCTGAGTTTAACCATGTATTTAGATTTTTATACGACCGCAAATTTTGAAAAAATTTTCGTCGTATATTGCTATCACGTTGGCGTCGGCGTCGTCGTCCGTCGTCCGAATACTTTTAGTTTTCGCACTCTAACTTTAGTAAAAGTGAATGGAAATCTATGAAATTTTAACACAAGGTTTATGACCACAAAAGGAAGGTTGGTATTGATTTTGGGAGTTTTGGTCCCAACATTTTAGGAATTAGGGGCCAAAAAGGGCCCAAATAAGCATTTTCTTGGTTTTCGCACTATAACTTTAGTTTAAGTTAATAGAAATCTATGAAATTTTGACACAAGGTTTATGACCACAAAAGAACGGTTGGGATTGATTTTGGGAGTTTTGGTCTCAACAGTTTAGGAATTAGGGGCCAAAAAAGGGCCCAAATAAGCATTATTCTTGGTTTTCGCACAATAACATTAGTTTAAGTAAATAGAAATCAATGAAATTTAAACACAATGTTAATGACTACAAAAGGAAGGTTGGTATTGATTTTGGGAGTTTAGGTCCCAACAGTTTAGGAATTAGGGGCCAAAAAGGGACCCAAATAAGCATTTTTCTTGGTTTTCGCACCATAACGTTAGTATAAGTAAATAGAAATCTATGAAATTTAAACACAAGGTTTATGACCATAAAAGAAAGGTTGGGTTTGATTTTGGGAGTTTTGGTCCCAACATAATAAGGGGCCCAAAGGGTCCAAAATTAAACTTTTGTTTGATTTCATCAAAATTGAATAATTGGGGTTCTTTGATATGCTGAATCTAACTGTCATGACTGTGTATGTAGATTCTTAACTTTTGGTCCCGTTTTCAAATTGGTCTACATTAAGGTCCAAAGGGTCCAAAATTAAACTTAGTTTGATTTTGACAAAAAATGAATCAGTTAGGTTCTTTGATATGCTGAATCTAAAAATGTACTTAGATTCTTGATTATTGGCCCAGTTTTCAAGTTGGTCCAAATCGGGGTCCAAAATTAAACTTTGTTTGATTTCATCAAAAATTGAATAAATGGGGTTCTTTGATATACCAAATCTAACTGTGTATGTAGATTCTTCATTTTTGGTCCTGTTTTCAAATTGGTCTACACTAAAGTCCTAAGGGTCCAAAATTAAACTTAGTCTGATTTTAACAAAAATTGAAATCTTGAAGTTCTTTGATATGCTGAATTCAAAAATGTACTTAGATTTTTTATTATGGGCCCAGTTTTCAAGTTGGTCCAAATCAGGATCTAAAATTATTATATTAAGTATTGTGCAATAGCAAGTCTTTTCAATTGCACAGTATTGCGCAATGGCAAGAAATATCTAATTGCACAATATTGTGAAATATCAAAAAAAAAATTAATTAGAGTTATCTTTCTTTGTCCAGAATAGTAAGCAAGAAATATCTAATTGCAAAATATTGTGCAATAGCAAGATTTTTTTTTAATTGGAGTTATCTTTCTTTGTCCAGAATCAACTTAAATCTTTGTTATATACAATATACAATGTATATTCACTTTTTACTACCAACTGATAAATTAAAATAATCTTTACCATTCAGTGATAACAAGCAGTTTTTTTAAAATCTTAATATTTTATGATGTATTTAAATGAGTAGTTATTGTTGCAAACTCCATTAGAAATTTTAATTGAGATTAGTTTTGGAATAAGGGAAAGGGGGATGTGATTAAAAAAATTGGGTTCAATTTTTCTCATTTGAAATTTCATAAATAAAAAAGAAAATTTCTTCAAACATTTTTTTGAGAGGATTAATATTCAACAGCATAGTGAATTGCTCTAAGAGAAACAAAAATTTTAAGTTCATTAGAACACATTCATTCTGTGTCAGAAACCTATGCTGTGTCAACTATTTAATCACAATCCAAATTTAGAGCTGAATCCAGCTTGAATGTTGTGTCCATACTTGCCCTAACCGTTCAGGGTTCAACCTCTGCGGTCGTATAAAGCTACGCCCTGCGGAGCATCTGGTTAATATTTGGGCCCATTTATCAAATTGGTCCACATTGAGGTCTAAAGGGTCTAAAATTGAACATTATTTGATTTCATCAAAAATTGCATTCTTGGGGTTTCATGATATGCTGAATTTTTAACCATGTATTTAGATTTTGGATATTGGACCATAATTTTTATGTTTAAGTTCTTAGACCACATTCATTCTGTGTCAGAAACCTATGTTGTGTCAACTATTTAATCACAATCCAAATTCAGAGCTGTATCAAGCTTAAATGTTGTGTCCATACTTGCCCCAACTGTTCAGGGTTCGACCTCTGCGGTCCTATAAAGCTGCGGAGCATCTGGTTATATTCGTTGCCTTAATTTACTTTGATGATGGATGGTGCATCAGTGCTCTTGGTCATAAATTTACTCAGTACATGGAGAACACAATTTGTGCTTGTAACACCAAATACAGTATTTTGTTGGCTTATTTCTGTGTCTGAGAACCATAATTTGGCTTGACATTTTTATGAACGTAAGACAATATATACAATGGTATCTATAATGAGTTTATAACTGAGAATTCTAACATGACGTCCTTCAAATGCTTTGAGTACACACCCATGGTAAAATATGAATATATTGTTTGGGCTGTTCCAATCGTACTCTCAAGTCATATGCATTTTTATGAAAGAGCCACCCGACGTCATAGAACAGTAACAACGATGACGTCAGAAAGTAAGCATTTTTACGGGAAAATGCACGCTTGTGAAGCCGAAAATCATCACATCAAGGAAATGTAAACAAACAATGGTAAAATGTGTTATATTAGCCATTTATTTGTATACATATAAGATGTATAAGTACAATTATCATTTAGTTTCATTCAAACCTATCTAAATAGTTTAATCATGTTACAAAATCAGTTTGCTTTGTTTTTTTACGTCAATTTGATAGTGTGATTATTTATTGGAATTGCAAATAATACCTTCACCTAGAGCGCTTTTATCCAAAACAATTGCCATATTTGTCCTATTAGAATCGAAACAATTCATGGGGGCTTGAATATATTGTGATTTTACCATGGGTTGTCCCTTTAGGCCAACTAAAATTAATTAGTAGATTTTCATCCAAATTTTTGAAAAAAATGGGGCGGGTGGGAGGATTTTATTTTTTTTAATTTTATTTCATATGAAACGTTCTTGTCACATGTTATTCATATATGCAAGTTTCATAATAAGCTTATATTATGTAAATACATGCAGAAGGTATCGTGTATAAGACAATAACAATCAAAACCAAGGAGTAAACAAAGACTCTTATTTTCATCAAGATACAAATAATAAATAAGAAACAACACGAACTCCACTAAAAACCGGTAAAGAAATCAGGTGTTCCGGAAGGGTAAGCATTTCCTGCACCGTATACGGCACCCGTCGTCACGTGTTATTTTTTTGTTCAGTTCGGTAATGATGGAAGGTTATTATGACTGAGGAAGAATATCAGATATGATTTCTGACACACTTTTGTCATGATGGCAAATCAGCTCATGATGGCGACCATAAAATTTCTTGAGTGATGACCTTAATTTGATTGATTTTATAGCCCTGTCTTAGCAACTTTTGGGAAAGCAGTATTCAACAAAATCAACGTACTTTGAGCTAGCTCTAGAATAACGTATCAATTGAGACACTATACTTCATATGCTGGTGACGCTTTTTCAAATTCGTAAATATATATCTCTGATTGGCAACCACTACATGTAATTGCCGCTTTAGAAACCTATTTTATAGTAAACAGCAGAAACGTGGAGAAATGCTCTCTTCAGTTGGACTACCTGCACCAAATTTATTTTGCTTTTCAAGTAATGTTTTGTTGTCCTGGTAAAATGAAGCAAATGCATTGGTATGCAACACAAGTATGATAAGTACAGAATGAAATAAAAACTCAAACAGTGTTGAAATAATAGGATTGGTCCTTAATATGCAAGATGCAAATATAATTACAATATAGAACATAAAGTTGTTTAATGACTCTATCGTGGGTATTAGGACAGAGGATGTTTTCTGTTTGTCTACAAAAAACGAAAGGCATGGCTAAATCTAAATCTAAGGGCTTGCTATATACATTAATAAATTAAAAATGCGTATGTTTGTCGACTTTCTGAACTCCAAATACGGTCACCAATCTAACAAGTTCATGCTTGTTTCAATTTCTTTATTCCAGTCATGATTTTTGTACAAATGTGTCCACAATTTTTACGCTTTTGGGTTTCATTCACAGTCCAGATTTCTTGAAAGAAAGTCATTGTATAAATATAAAAAATCCAAGGTATTTTACTCAAGTCACAAACATTTGTGACATTCGGCGATTTGCGTTCTTGTACACAGCGTATTACTCGTAACCCGAATAGTTCACGCTTTTCTCGTAATCAATCTCTATTCTCAGTAAATGATGTTGTCATCATAGATCAGCAGCATATATCGACTTAATCATTTAGTATAAGAATACCCGTAATACGAAAACCGAAATTCTGCATTTTAAACAGGAAGTTTTAAATGAAACGAAATTGTGGGTTACACTAATGACTGGACCGAATGACAGGACCAAATGAAAAATGCTAATAACTTTTTCATTTCTCAAAGGATTGATCTCAAATTTGAAATATAATAAGATTTCATCATTTGATAAATAGATTTAAGAAAAAAAAAGAAAAAAAAATTGTAAGAAACTTTAGAAAACGTGACATGACCAACTCTGATAATGACAGGACCAACATCGAGAATGACAGGACCAAATAAAAATGCTAATAACTTTTTTATTTTTCAAAGGAATTATCTCAGATTTGAAATATAAAATGATATGTCATATTTTGAAACCAAAATGTTATAAAAAATATAGATTCATTTTCAAAAACTTTCGAAAACGTGACCTGACCATCGTTGACTGACATGACCAACCTCGACAATGACAGGACCAGATGAAATTGCTAATTTCTCTTTTATTGCTCAAAATATTTTTCTGAAATTTGAAATATAATAAGATTTTATCATTTGATAAATAGATTTAAGAAAAAAATTAAAGAAAATATGTAAGAAACTTTAGAAAACGTGACATGACCAACTCTGATAATGACAGGACCAACTTCGACAATGACAGGACCAAATAAAAATGCTAATAACTTTTTTATTTTTCAAAAGAATTATCTCAGATTTGAAACATAAAATTATATGTCACATTTTGAAACATTTATGTTATAAAAAATATAGATTTATTTTCAAAAACTTTCAAAAACGTGACATGACCATCGCTGACTGACATGACCAACCTAGACAATGATAGGACCAGATGAAATTGCTAATTATTCTTTTATTTCTCAGAATATTTCTCTGAAATTTAAAATGTGTGAAGGTTATACCATTTTAAAATATATAAATATAAGAAAAAGGTATAAAAAGCTTGCTGAAATGTGACCTGGTTAACGTTGTCAATGACAGGACAATCCTCGACAATTAATGACAGGACCAAATAAAAATGATATTAAAATTATGCATAACATTTGTTAGAATAATCCTCTCAAATTTGAAATAAATTAATGACAATTTAGACCATTTTGCACATCATATAAGAAAAATATAGAGAAAAAAAACGTATTGAAAGCTTGCGGTTGTGTGACCTGACTAACATCGACTATGATCTGGCCGATGAAAAATCATAATTTCTTTTTTTTTTTTTACTGAAATTGTTCAACTCTGATTCATAATTAGTAAGATATATCTTATAAATTCAGGAAAATATATTTTTTGGTGGTTTAAAATCTTGACCTAGCTACTAAACGTATGTTGGCGGAGAGTCACAGGACATGCAGAATCACAGAACAAAAAGACACGAATGATCACTATATTTAAGAAAGAGATCTTGAAATATCTATATGTTATTACATATAATCATTTTATAGTTTAAGAGATAGTTCATTAAACCAGAGACATATAATACATGTCTCTGATTAAACTATAGATAAATTATGATTTATTGAATTATCATCATAATATTTCTTGACATCATGAAGCCCAATTTAAGCCGCTTTAGAAAGGTATCAAACCTTTTAAAGTAGTCCGTGAAAATGTTTGCTTCAGTATATCTTATGAAAATATTTAAAACTACCAAGAAATCATGCATGCAAGGGTCGGGCATACTTCAAGAAATGTTTATTTGTTTATTATGAGGGGGAAAAAACTATCAAGATATACCCTGCATATACTCAAGCATACATGGAAATAATTATTTACTGTTCTGAAAATATTAATAAAACAACGACATGAACTATTATGTGATTTTAATTACTGTCATCACAATCTTTATTGGATTTATCAACTTATTTATGGCTTATGTCACACCTTTTGTTTGTTACCTTATAATTGTTTTCAGACGTGTCAGATTATGACCGGTAATCATGCAATATACAAAATATTCTGAATGAATGAATGAATGAACTTTATTCTCATAAACCAAATACATAGTTGCAGAGAAGATATTACAATAATAGATATAACATATATAAGATATATTTTTTAGAAATAAAAAGTAAATTTTAGCAAATTCATCTGGTCCTGTCATTGTCGAGGTTGGCCATGTCAGACAGCGATGGTCATGTCACGTTTAAACTTTTATGTTTCAAAATATGACATATCATTTTATATTTAAAATCTGAGAGAATTCCTTTGAAAAATAAAAAAAAGTTATTAGCATTTTTATTTGGTCCTGTCATTGTCAAAGTTGGTCTTGTCATTATCAGAGTTGGTCATGTCACGTTTTCTAAAGTTTCTTACATATTTCTTTAATTTTTTTCTTAAATCTATTTATCAAATGATAAAATCTTATTATATTTCAAATATCAGGGAAAAAAATTGAGAAATGAAAGAGAAATTAGCAATTTCATCTGGTCCTGTCATTGTCGAGGTTGGTCATGTCAGTGAGCGATGGTCATGTCACGTTTTCGAAAGTTTTTGAAAATAAATCTATATTTTTTATAACATTTATGTTTCAAAATGTGACATATCCTTTTATGTTTCAAATCTGAGATAATTCTTTTAGAAAAATAAAAGTTATTAGCATTTTCATTTGGTCCTGTCATTGTCGAAGTTGGTCCTGTCATTATCAGAGTTGGTCATGTCATGTTTTCTAAAGTTTCTTACATATTTCTTTAATTTTTTTCTTAAATCTATTTATCAAATGATAAAATCTTATTATATTTCAAATATCAGGGAAAAAAATTGAGAAATGAAAGAGAAATTAGCAATTTCATCTGGTCCTGTCATTGTCGAGGTTGGTCATGTCAGTGAGCGATGGTCATGTCACGTTTTCGAAAGTTTTTGAAAATAAATCTATATTTTTTATAACATTTATGTTTCAAAATGTGACATATCCTTTTATGTTTCAAATCTGAGATAATTCTTTTAGAAAAATAAAAGTTATTAGCATTTTCATTTGGTCCTGTCATTGTCGAAGTTGGTCCTGTCATTATCAGAGTTGGTCATGTCACGTTTTCTAAAGTTTCTTACATATTTCTTTAATTTTTTTCTTAAATCTATTTATCAAATGATAAAATCTTATTATATTTCAAATATCAGGGAAAAAAATTGAGAAATGAAAGAGAAATTAGCAATTTCATCTGGTCCTGTCATTGTCGAGGTTGGTCATGTCAGTGAGCGATGGTCATGTCACGTTTTCGAAAGTTTTTGAAAATAAATCTATATTTTTTATAACATTAATGTTTCAAAATATGACATATCATTTTATATTTCAAATCTGAGATAATTCCTTTGAAAAATAAAAAAGTTATTAGCATTTTTATTTGGTCCTGTCATTCTCGATGTTGGTCCTGTCATTATCAGAGTTGGTCATGTCACGTTTTCTAAAGTTTCTTACAAATTTTCTTCTTTTTTTTTTTCTTAAATCTATTTATCAAATGATGAAATCTTATTATATTTCAAATTTGAGATCAATCCATTGAGAAATGAAAAAGTTATTAGCATTTTTCATTTGGTCCTGTCATTCGGTCCAGTCATTAGTGTAACCCCGAAATTGTCGACGGTTATCGGTAACGGAAATGAAAAAAATCCGGAAATCGTAATTTTTTCAAAAATAACAAAAATCGGGGCGGGAAGATTTCAGAGGGGCGGGCGGGGATGAAAATCTATCAATTAATTTTAATTGGCCTTATGCTGATATTTTACCCCTCGCTATCACTCAGGGTTAAATATTTGACAAAAAGGGCCAACCCGTGGTAAAATCACGATATATTCATACCATGGGTTGTTCCATTATGCCGATATTTTACCCCTCGCTTTCACTCACGGTAAAATATTTGACATAAAGGGCCAACCTGTGGTAAAATCAGGATATATTTATACCATGGGTTGTCAGCAGACAGTCTTTCTGGTGATTTGTTTAAGATCATCTGATGTACTGATTTATTAAACCATCAGCCGTCAATATTTATTGTGCATTTTGATTTGGCCTAATTTATCATTGGGTCCTATTTTTATGTTTTAATGATTTTTGATGTTATGCTTGTTCTGCATGGGCTTTTCTAGTTAAGTGAAATGCTTCCTGCAATGAGTTTGGTCTAGAGTGTACCTGATAATGGTTTATATCCCTTGACACCATTGGTCTAGAGTGTACCTGATAATGGTTTATATCCCTTGACACCATTGGTCTAGAGTGTACCTGATAATGGTTTATATCCCTTGACACCATTGGTCTAGAGTGTACCTGATAATGGTTTATATCCCTTGACACCATTGGTCTAGAGTGTACCTGATAATGGTTTATATCCCTTGACACCATTGGTCTAGAGTGTACCTGATAATGGTGTATATCCCTAGACACCATTGGTCTAGAGTGTACCTGATAATGGTTTATATCCCTTGACACCATTGGTCTAGAGTGTACCTGATAATGGTTTATATCCCTTGACACCATTGGTCTAGAGTGTACCTGATAATGGTTTATATCCCTTGACACCATTGGTCTAGAGTGTACCTGATAATGGTTTATATCCCTTGACACCATTGGTCTAGAGTGTACCTGATAATGGTTTATATCCCTTGACACCATTGGTCTAGAGTGTACCTGATAATGGTTTATATCCCTTGACACCATTGGTCTAGAGTGTACCTGATAATGGTTTATATCCCTTGACACCATTGGTCTAGAGTGTACCTGATAATGGTTTATATCCCTTGACACCATTGGTCTAGAGTCTACCTGATATAATGGTTTATATCCCTTGACACCATTGGTCTAGAGTGTACCTGATAATGGTTTATATCCCTTGACACCATTGGTCTAGAGTGTACCTGATAATGGTTTATATCCCTTGACACCATTGGTCTAGAGTCTACCTGATATAATGGTTTATATCCCTTGACACCATTGGTCTAGAGTGTACCTGATAATGGTTTATATCCCTTGACACCATTGGTCTAGAGTGTACCTGATAGTGGTTTATATCCCTTGACACCATTTGTCTGGAGTCTACCTGATAATGGTTTATATCCCTTGACACCATTGGTCTAGAGTGTACCTGATAATGGTTTATATCCCTTGACACCATTGGTCTAGAGTCTACCTGATATAATGGTTTATATCCCTTGACACCATTGGTCTAGAGTGTACCTGATAATGGTTTATATCCCTTGACACCATTGGTCTAGAGTCTACCTGATAATGGTTTATATCCCTTGACACCATTGGTCTAGAGTCTACCTGATATAATGGTTTATATCCCTTGACACCATTGGTCTAGAGTGTACCTGATAATGGTTTATATCCCTTGACACCATTGGTCTAGAGTGTACCTGATAATGGTTTATATCCCTTGACATCATTGGTCTAGAGTGTACCTGATAATGGTTTATATCCCTTGACACCATTGGTCTAGAGTCTACCTCATATAATGGTTTATATCCCTTGACACCACTTGCGAGTATGGTCTTTAGGAAATGATGATAGTCCGTCGGAAGGGGACGATAAATGGCTGAACCATTTTAAGAGAGAGTCATATCTCTTGCACGTAAAAGACACCCTGGTAGATTTTGAAAAAGAGCAGACTAATGCCGCTACAAGGCAGCACTCGCACCCGCAAAGTGGAAAGGGATTAATATAAGTTGTAACAACTTGTTTCCCAATCCACTATAAGTAAATATGTTAAAACTAATGGTATATTACACACACTGAAATATTTATATGTTGTGAGATATAGATAAATGTGCTAACCTGAGTGCATATAGTTTTACTACTGGAATGGAAAGTAGGTTTATAATCAATAAGATGGTTTTATATTATAAATTAGGAAAGAAATATAAAAAAGAAAGTAGAACAAAAGGATAGGAACATCAAGTATCTAAAGTTCCATTTTGGAAATTATTGTAGGCATATATTCTACTATTAAGGCTAAATGACACAGTTCAGACAAAACACTATTAATCAGAAATTTTCCAAAAAGGAAAGAATCTCAACAATATTACTTATATTGAATATATCTGATGCCAACTTTATGACTCATATACCTTTGTTAATTTGATACAATTTGTGAATTTTGTAAAATTGGTTAGCCACAAGCTAGTATGGACTATTAAATACAGATAATATAAGCACTATATATTTCTTATTGCTTTTATTTGTATCATAATGTATTAAAGCATTACTTTATCCAGATTTTTTTTCAGAAACTCATCTAGAAATTACATCTGATTGTCTTCCTTAGCAACATGTACAGAGGACATATCTGTCTGCAACACGTACTTAGACTTAAAAACTTCTATACATGTGCAATTGACCAGATTTTGATTTCTTTTTGTCAACGATGAGCAATACTTTGGATTTAACATCATATATTTTATGGCCCACACTCTAGATTGAGCATTCTCTGCATAGAAAACATTTTATCTGAAATCAATTGACACATTGGTACATAGTTTGAAAATGGTTTACCACAATTTATTGAATTTTAAACTTGCTGAAACTTTAGTATTAATTTTTTGTGCTGACACATTGTGAAGTAATCAACAATCAATCAATCATACTTGCTTAAATTTTACTAGCAATATACAATATATTGTCATATACCAATATAACACTATATGCACAATTATGGTACTTGGTCAAATAATCAGTTTTTCACCCTTTTTTGGTCATGTTTGAAGATATTGACTTGATATTTGTTATATAATTTGCACAGGACAAGTTGAAGATCAAGTTAACATTTTGTTTAAGTACATTATGATTTTGTACCCGATAGGGGACTTTGTATTGCCATGTAATACACTCAGAATGCTTGTTTATTTTCTACTTTTTGTAATTTGGATATACATTTGAGCATGCTACAAATAGAATATGAGAATATGAGTTCAATCAGTTAACATAAAGGAGTAGGTTGGGTAAGGTCCTAAAATGGCCCCCTGTTTTAGCGTAAATTTCAATTTAGGATTTTAAGTGACCAATATCACAAGAAATTATAGCTAATACAATGACTAGATAGGAAATAAGCCATTTTGTTGAAAATTTACGTTCCTGCGTTTTATGATGACGTCACAAGTTGTACTCTTATTGATTTTCCACGAAAAAATTAAAAAAAATGGCTAAATTTCCAAAGATTATTGGACAGGAAACATAGAGCACATACGTCGACAACGAAGTTCTTTTAAAATAATCTTTGTTTGTGAAGATATTTCACATGTCTTATTTGAATATTTAGTTTGTCTAAGCCTGCGCTCTATGTTTCCTGGTCCTGAATATGGTTGAAATTCAGCCGATTTTGTTAAATTTTACTAAAATCTCATATTTTGACCTTTTTGGGATGTAAAAATCAAAGTGTTAGAATTAAACTTTGACAAAAAAAGTTCAATTTAACTTTCTCACACATCTTTGTCAACTTGAAACATTTTTTGTCTTGTAACATTGAACTTTATAATTGGGGCCTAATATGACCCTTACTGAACTTACTCCTTTGACTGCTGATGCTCCTTTAACAAAAGTATGGATACTCACAAAACCTTGATTTTAGTACTTTATAGTTAGTATTTGTACTCTAAAGATCCAATATTTAGATCTTTGATTATTTGACCATTGACCAAATAGATATCTAGAACATTTGACAATAAGTTAATGTTTTATCAGATGGACTATGAGGTATTTGAGGAATAATTACCTCCCTTTCTGACTAAGACTTTCCCTATATAAGTTTATAGCTGTCGTTGATGCATAGGTTTTATGACAGTTTCTTATTGCTGACTTTCCTTTATTTCTAGTCTATAAATTATGATTTATTTGTCTATACATTTAAGCATTCACAACTAAAAGTTTCCAGAATATATTCTAAATAAATGTTTATGAATAATTGCTGAGATAAGTTGAGAAAGTGAGGCATCAACCCAGCAACACTAGATAATTAAAAAATATGACACAACAAGTGCATGTCCTTTTATAATCAACACTGAGATCATTCAAGTTCTAAATCACCTAGACAAGTTTATAGTTTGTATATACCCATTGGTGGCCTTCGGCTGTTGTCTGCTCTTTGTTCGGGTTGTTGTCTATTTGACACATTCCCAATTTCCATTCTCAAGTTTATTAATATAAGGAAAGATTGCTGTTTGCATCACATCCAGTGGCAAATATCTGATGCATTATTATTATCAGGATAAGGTTAAGTGTTTTGTTTTTATTGGTTGATATATCATGTTTAGGGTACTGTGTTCAACCAACCAGAATAACATGTAGAAAACAACATATGTTTGCCATATTCAAGCTCTATGTTGATAATGTGCCGTTAAAATATCATTAATTGCCTTATATATGATTTAATGGTTTGAAATATGCCTTTGTAATACTATTAGAAATATAGTTCTCTTTTATTGGTATCTTCTTTGGTAAAAAAAGGTTAATTGTTTAGTTATAGTATATGTTTGATGGTTAACCATGGTCCACTTACAAGTTAGACAAGATAACCCTTGATTAATTGACTTGTATTGATTCATTCCAACACGCAGTTTTCCATTCACAAATACTATGCAAATATCTTCTATATATAGCCTAGTTCCTGACAGTATTAAATTGGTATGGATTTTGTTTAGTTCTGAGAAATAGATAATTAGATTATTTCTTTCTTTACTGTGGTGTCATTCGTCATTATCAATGAAATGCTTCTACAAAGATTTCAGTTTACGATACTTCAGGGCAAAATTTAAAACTGACCTGCAATATTAATTCACAATAAATAAGAAGAAACTTCTTGAAATAATTGTTTGTTTTGTCTATGGAGGTGGTTAATAGTTTTATATCATAAATGCAGAATTCCTCGACTGAGGTTAATACTTTTTTTTTCTCATTAATATTTAAGAGGGAAAATAACAAATTTTACCAAAGTTCAAGGGTAGATCTAACAACACTGACAAATGCAGTCACAAAGACTAACATAGACAACTGAAAACTCGGACTTTATACTGAGGATTTCCTTGAAATATTGCTTTGGTAACTTATTATTTGGACCAAACTCTATTTAATAGTCGGTTACAGGTATATGAATCACGCTTCAAATAATAGTCTATTCCAAACAATTATAGTTGAGCCATCATCGAGGCAATCTTTCGGCTTGAGATCAGGATGAATTAGTTTTGTATATTGCTCTCGGCTGAATTGAATTATAAATAAATTGTCGACTACCATTAAGGTGGCTCGCGGGTCTTAATCAAAATTTTATTTTAATATAGGATTTCGCTATATTTTTCTACAAATGAACTTTATCATATACTTAATAGAAAAATGAAATAATAAGATGAGGTCACCGTTTATTTACGCTCACAATCTGTCTTCGAAAGAAGAATACATTTTAGTAAAGTTTACTTTTTTCCTGTTAAACTAATAGGAGAAAAAAAGGAAATATCGAAATAAAAAAAGAACTAATATCGCTCAAATTTTACAAAAGTTGAGTTTCAGTACAGCTTGTTTGAAAATGATAATAAAAAATATGGGTCACCGATGAGTTAAAAAAGAAATTTCAATTTTAATGCCAAAAAATAGCATTTTTGCACCAAAGGGAGATAATTTGGAGCTTTTTCAATGATATATACATTTTAAAAGTCATCTGGGGCCAACACAAATTGATATTTTTGAATGATTTTTGTTCCATATGATAAAGTAACATCTATTTAAGGTAATAAATAAAATTTGTAATGAAAAATAACTTATAATTTTTTTACGAAATCTTTATACCCTCAAGCCTCCTTAAGCATGTGTTGACCTTGATTTTACAGTCCAATTATCCAATTTCATTACTTATATTTACTGTAAAATGTTTGTCTTTTATGTCTTATTCATATTTTCTTCAAATAATAGTGAAATTATACATAAGGTTGGGCACAATTTCTTACAGACAATGATATTCCTTATGTAATAGTGTTTGGGATAGAGGCTGTTTCAATTTGGAGGTTGAACAGTGTGATCCACATGACATGTTTCTAAGCAATTCCCTAGACCTTCTAAATCCCTAACCTTCTATCAGCCGACTTTAAGCAAATGGAACTATTTTAGATTTCCACATAAAAATTTCAATCACTTGTAAAATTTTAACCAATCATCTTGCTGAAAATCTGTATGGTCAGGTGATATTTTCAATAAGTTGGTGTATCTTGTCGTTCACAGATTTCAAACATAAATATGTAATAATGTTTCATAATAGAAAATGTGGTATGAGTGCCATTGTGGCAACTCTTCATCCAAGCCACAATTTGTAAAAGTAAACCATTATTGGTCATTATAATAGCCTGTTTTTGACATAATAAAGTGCCTGTTGTGTAACATGAATTCCAACTCAGAAAACAGACTATACTGGAACTCTCTAATGTGTTACAGGAATTTGAGAATTTTGGTTATAGTAACACACTATACTGGAACTCTCTAGTGTGTTACAGGAATTTGAGAGTTTTGTTAACAGTAACACAAGCCTGTCATCTTTATTACCCATATTTGTATTTCTGTTTCAGATGGTGGTTGTGATGGCCCTGTTTACCACAGTACGTCTAGTCCTGATACATTGTTGGAGGTTAGTTAAATATGGTATATCCTTTATTATTTCAGATGGTCGTACGGATGGACCTTGTTTCCATGGTGACACCAGTCCAGACACTCTGTTAGAGGTTAGAGTTGTTGTTGTCACACTTTATTTACCTCAACAAATTTGATGATGCGTTAGATTCTTTGACAAAGTTTTGCTTAATTTTATTTCATTTCAAATTATACTTTATTTCCAAGCTCTACCTATTTTTTTTCTTTTTGTAATGCATTAGAAACAGAATACAATACTTAAGGATCTACTTAGGTGATCTAATGTAAAATTAAATAAATCAAGAATTCAAAATTGATACTTTAAGCTGAAAGAGTTTTAATTAAGGATAAAAATAAGCTAAAAATATTGATAGGTTATGGAGCTCCTTTTCGAGATATTTGATTTGTAAAATATGATGGAAAAAGGCTGACTCTGACTTTTACCTTATATTTGCATAGGTCTTATATATTTGTGTCTCAAATAAAGAGAAAGAAAATCAAGAATTTGCTTAGATATTGTCAAATGACCTGTTATGAGCTATTAAGTCTTATGTTAAAAGATAGATAGATATGTGTTATGGGGCAAAATAATTTACTTTGTATTGTTTGGAAAAACACCAAGGAGTCTGAACATTTGATACTTATTCCAAAACCTCACCTAAGTACATCCTTAAGTTGAAGAGTTGTCGCTGTTGATTTGAAGGTTGTTGCCAGTAAAACTGCATTTGTAACCATCAAATCACCAATTGACCGCTAACTTAAATTTAACAACAGTACAGCTATCCCTCAACTAAAATTACAGTGACAGAAAAGGTTCATGTTTATGCTGTAATCAATTTCACACCAAAACAGAAGCAAACTGATCTATGCTTATATTATATTTTCAAGTTACCTTCATCTACATCATCTCTACAAATTATGAATTATAACAATAATGAATAATCTAAAGAAATGTTCAATGGATTTGGTTTCAGAACTGAGCATGATCCTTTTATACTGCTTCTTTGTTTTTCACTGGTTCTTGTGGGTTCAGTTTTTTTTCACGTTTTATTTTGGTAGAGGTGGTAAAACTTTATTTTTTAGTATAAAAATTTCTTGTAAAATAGGAATGTTTAAGAGAGTTAAGGCCAATTAAAATTAATTGATAGATTTTCATCCCCGCCCGCCCCTCTGAAATCGTCCCGCCCCGAATTTTTTTATTTTTAAAAAATTACGATTTCCGGATTTTGTTCATGTCCGTTACCGGTAACCATCGAAAGTTTCATATTATTCAAAACTTCCTGTTTCAAACTTTGGTTTTGTATTTCTTCGAGTAATCTAACGAAAATGATTAAGTCGACATATATTCTGCTGCTCAATGATAACATCAACATCTACCGAAAATAGAGATTGATTACGAGAAGGGCATGAAATATTCGGGTTATGAGTAAAACGATGTGTCTGAAAAACGCAAATCGCGGTATGTCACAAAAGATTAGAAAACCGTTCTTCTTTTTATTTATTACAATGTCTTTGTGTCAGGAAATTGGGCTGTAAATGATATCCAAAGCGCAAGAATCGTGGAACACACTGGTACAAAAGCATGACTGGCTAAAAGAAATTGACACAAGCACGAACTTGTTAGATTTATGACCGTATATTGAGCTAAACAGAAAGTCTACAAACATATGCATTTTATAGCAAGCCCTTAGTTTTACCTTAGATGGCTGTCGTTTTTTGTTGACAAACAGCAAACACCCTCTGTCCCAATAGCCTCACTTCATTATTTAAACAACAACTTCTTTTTGGTAAAGTTCATAATTATCTCAAGTTGCATCTTGGTTTAGCACCAACACTATTACTTTCAATACTGTTTGAGTTTTCATTTTATTCTGTACTCCTAACACTTGTGTTGCATACATTTGTACCAATACATTTGATTAATTGGGGACTACACAACATCGCTTAGAAAGCAAACTAAATTTGGTGAAGGTATAGTCCAACTGTCTGAAGAGAGCATTTCTCTACGTTTTTTAAGTTAACTTATAATAAATAGGATTCTAAAGTTTCAATTACATGTATAACAGTAGTTGCAAATCAGAGATATTCATTCAAGAGTTTGAAAAGTTATGTACGATTTCTTATGCATGTATATACATGATATAAGCTTAGTTTACACTTGCGTATACCCTCCTCGGTATGAAGAACTCGTCACAAGAAATAAAATTTAAAAAATAAAATCCTCCCACCCACCCCATTTTTTTCAAAAATCTGGATGAAAATCTACTTATTAATTTTAGTTGGCCTAATACTGTATGCATATTTGTTAGATTTCTGTTTGTATCTGTGTTTACCCTGTTCAGAGAGAGGATAAGGGTAAAATTTTAATATGACTATTGTACAATCAATGTAAGATAGATATAGCCAAAAGATTTAGTTTTTCCAGAGTTATGTCCCTTTGACCAAAAATAGTTGACCTTGTTCAAATTTTGTATTTTTTTGTAATCGCCTGTACACAAAACCTGGTACACTGTTAAGTTTTTAAATAAAGATGTCCATTTCATAAACATATTTTGTCCATTTAGTGGTTCCAAGATATTTGTCCTTTGACCTTATATTGAGATCTCTCATCACAATAAACTTTGACCTACTGTTATAAGAAAACATATGTAAACAGTTGAGGCATTTAAAAGTATATAGTCTTACCTAATGTATCACCTATGACCTGGAGGAAACTTCCACTGGCAAGAAATCTCAATGTCACCATTATATGTGGTTCTACACTGAGGGCATGATTCCGGTTTGTCTGACTTGTCAACCTGTCCCTTACTAGATCAGATAAGAATAAAATGCTGTCCTTTCCAAATCTGTAGTGTGCTCTTAGTTCTGTGTCAGTGTAGTCTAGGGTGAGTTCTTCTTTGCTTCTAAAAGTTCTTTCTTTTCTTTGAATTGGTACATGAAACAAGGCTAAGTCTAAGGCGGCCATCTTTAACGCTGCGTTAGGGGTTTAATCGAAGTATGTGAAGTGATTAAATTTAACACAGATTTAACGACTGCATTAAGCTTTAAAAATTTTGAACAACACTTAACAATTATGTTAAATTTAACGACTGGCTAACGACACTTTAACGACATCGTTAGCTTAACGACACTTTTGAACAACCGGGCCTTATTCTACTGGTACCATTCTTGTTACAGATCACTTTAGGTATCTTTGGAGATTTGAAAGTTGATTCCTATGTGTTAAGGACCAATTATTTATCTTTTGTTATTGTTGTATGTCACCTATGGTATGAGGTATCTTTTGTGATTGTTATTTGTTAGTTGATTCCCATGTGTTAAGGCCCCTAGCGCCTGGTTACATGTCATTTAGTGTATCTTTATGGATTGTGAGTTGATTCCCATGTGTTAAGGCACTTAGCCCCTGGTTGCATGTCATTTAGTGTATCTTTATGGATTGTAATTCCTACTGTTGAGGACCAAATATCTTAACTTGACCTCAACGACTTAACAGACATTTTTAGAACCTTACAATTATACGAGGTAAGCATTCTTTAGAATCAACATCTTTTAGTTCTTTGTCTTCAACACTTTTAATGATAAATTGTTTTCTACCATTTGTTGTAGTCTGGTTTGAGTGTGTTGGGATTGTCATCTGTCCGTGTTAATCTTTTACTTCACTAATGTATTGGTATAAAGAGTATTGTTCATGTGATCTATAGAGAAATTTTGTCTTGTCAGGTGTATTATTTTTGTTCTAAAACAATGGAGATTGAAAAATATCATGTTCTGTCTAATGTGTTCTCAGGTGCTGTTTTCTTATTCTGTGGCTAAAATGAAAAACATTGAATATATTGTCTTGATTTATGCTGTATGTTGCAACTTAAATTTTCAAGTACGAAAATGAAAAAATCTCTTGATTTTTTTGTTATTTTGCATAAACCAGGTAATCATCAATAAATGGAACTGCATGAATATGTTTATTTTATATCATTGCTTTTCTGTATGCTAGATATATATTATGCTATATATCTCAAAAATGAGTATGAGCAGAGGTTGTTTTAGGAAGGGTCCAGGGAGCCCGGGCCCCAAAAAATATGGATGATTATAGTCAGGAAATCACATGCATGACTGAAGCAGTCAGTGGGCTTATGAAAATATCTGGATCCACCACTGATAAGTTATCCTTTTACATTGTCTGTAAATTAACTCAGATATCGGAAGGCTAATCCAGATGCTGCATAGAAATGTTGTATGAAAGTGTAATTTTTCAGATCTACTAAAATGCTTCATACAGATGTCATATACTACAAAATTTTAATAGGTCATATGTCCATTGTTTTGACCTCATTTTCATGGTTTAAACACAGCTTAAAAAGTAAGTGTTTATGGTCAAGTGCATGTTTTAAACAACAACCAGCGAGAGGTAAACGTAATTGGTGTATTGAATAATTGTATGGCGTATCTGTCTGTCTGCCATTGGCTTCTGACCTTGACCTAAATTTTCATGGTTTATTGGTCAATGTGTTATGTTAAGTGTTTGTGATAGGTTTATTTCTTTGAATACTATTAGCAAAAGATAATCTATATTAGGTGTAAGGTGTGTGTACATGTATCTCTGGCAGGGTTCATCTGACTATGACCTCATTTTCACTATTCATTTATATAAAGGTTAAGTTTGCATGATACTTGTAGTTAACCCTTTATCTGAAAGACTTTCAACATAAATTTAAAACTTCAGAGGATTGTAAACCCTTTTCCTCAAGCATTTATAATTTTGGACTGTTTTCTTTTGGACTGGAGAAGTTTTCTATTGGCTGATACTTCATCACCACTGAAAAGAGTCCTTCATTGAGACAAGTCAAAGCATTTTAATGTTGAAATTGGTTTTTTGTTTATTACAGGTTATAGAAAATAATTGACTTTTGTTAAAATTCATCTTATTCAGCATTACTTAACTTTTTTAGTACAGGTGTTTGGTAGAGCTTTAAGTAAGCATGACATATGTTGTACTTCAGACATAGTAAATATTTGATTAAAAACCTTCTGTGCAGTGGCATTCTTCAGTCTAGTCTTTATAAAATTCATTCAAATCATGAACAGGAAGGGTTTTAACCCAATTATTTCAAATTATATAAAATTCATGTTTTGTCAGGTACATATCTAAAGCTACAGAAATAAGGGCTATAGGTGATTTCCTAGGTGTACAAGTTTGGTCAAACAAATGTAGTAATACATACATAGATAAACCAGGATAGATCATTTATTTGAGTGCATGTCGTGTGGAAAAGTACATCTACAGTACGCTCATTATTCCATTAACGAAATTTAAATCAATATAATTATTTATATTTTATTATCTACTGTAAAGTTCATATTGATTTTGGTTTTGACATTCTTTACTAAAAGATATCTTATTTCTTACATATATAAATGTCATAGTTTAGTACTTGGCATGCAAACATATTTTTCTAGTATTATTTAAAAAAAAGAAAATTTTCAGAATGGATTAATTTAGAGGAGTAGTAGCAGGAGTGATTTATAGTTTTTTGGATCTTTAGAGAAATTAGAATTTTAAATTTACTTTTTTTCATAGAAAATCTCTGATAATGAATTTCAATATAATTGCAAGACATGACTTTTTCATATTCCATTAAAATCTATTTTATATGAGGAACTCTTTCAACTGTCCCCCGATTCTTCCCCCATGTTCAGGCTTATATTGCATGTAAGCAATTGTTGACCGAATATTTTCTTTGTCAATTGTTGCCTTGAGACTCATGAAGCATATCATATTATTTCCTCTTACTGACCACAAATATTCTGGTTTATAGCTAGGCTTTATTCTTTCAAACTCTACTTGTGGTTAGCTATAATTACATACCATGTGATCCCTGCAGGTATTTATAAAGGTGATCTCCAACAGAGCAACATAGAATATACATCAAATTGTAAAACATAGATTTTATCATATTATATTAGTTGTTTTTTTATTATATTGGAAAGACACTAAGTACATAAAAGCAGTATAAAGATTCATATATGATTTAAATATTGTTTTGTTTTTTGCAATAATAAGCATGTTAAACTACACAATAATTTGTTTTGCACAAAGCAACTTGAAACTGAATCAGAAGCAACACAAGAATATGGTTAACAATGAAGTACAGACTACCAGAGGTTTATAGTGTGACAAAAGTTTCATGTTCTTTGTTACTGTGAACTTAAGAATGAGGAGAAATTCTTATCAGTTTTTCTACAGAAATTATGATGTATAAAATGAATATAAAAAAAGTGAAACTACATTTTCAATGTTTAATGACATTGAAGATTAACCATTATATAATATTTTTTGTGTACATCAATTTACTTTTATTTTCAATCCGCCAGCAAATTAAGGATATAGCCTGAAATAGGTTTTCTCATGACTGAAAAATATTGTCCAAAATTAGTGTTGAAAGTGAAGATCAATACATTTAAAAGTACACACTGCAGAAATGTGCCTATTGTACCATAAAAATGTGTTTTGAAGGCTCACAGATTTCTTGCCTGAAAGCTTTCATACATTATAAGATGTTTGCCTCGAAGATTTCATAATCTAAAGATTACTTGCCTGAAAGCTTTGCTACTTTATAAGATTGTATCATTGAAAGACCAACCGATGTCCTCAATCAAAATCAATTGTCAACCATCTTAATCAAGTAAAGTCCTACTAGCACTTACTGCCAATGACACAGATTTTATGTATATGATTTTTTTAATGTACATAATACAAAAGCAATGAAATAAACAACTGACAATTAAAAGGCAATAATAGTAAAATGTTGACCATTACATTTTCCAAGGTTTTGGATAGTAAGATGTCCTTGCATTTTCTTACAGGATGCAGTAGCTGTTGCTAAGGTCAAGGGCACTAATAGTAAAATATTGACCATTACATTTTCTTACAGGATGCAGTAGCTGTTACTAAGGTCAAGGTCACTAATAGTAAAATGTTGACCTTTACATTTTCTTACAGAATGCTGTAGCTGTTGCTAAGGTCAAGGTCACTAATAGTAAAATGTTGACCATTACATTTTCTTACAGGATGCAGTAGCTGTTGCTAAGGTCAAGGTCACTAATAGTAAAATGTTGACCATTACATTTTCTTACAGAATGCTGTAGCTGTTGATAAGGTCAAGGGCAATAATAGTAAAATGTTGACCATTACATTTTTCTTACAGAATGCTGTAGCTGTTTCTAAGGTCAAGGGCAATAATAGTAAAAAGTTTACCATTACATTTTCTTACAGGATGCTGTAGCTGTTGCTAAGAAGTTCATGGAGAGAGATCCTGATGAAGTCAATTTCACTCTGATGGCACTGGCAAAAGTGGACTAATACTGATTAGACGCTCCATGATCAACAAGATATCAAGCTTTATCTGTATGACTATGATGCTGCACATGTAACATTATTGTGCATTCTATGTTGTGCCACAACACCAGCATTGTTCTCTTATTTTATTATACAGTATTTTGTATCTCTTCACACAAACAAGTATGGTTTATGGATGATAATATAACTACACAATGGAGATTGCTTTGCCATTTGACACTTTTTGTATAAAATTCAATTCCCGTTTGATGTTCATTTCAAAAGCTGCACTATTTCAATAGTTGAGGTCCTTAAAGACTAGGAAACAAAACTGGATGTGACCTCAGATGGATGTGACCTCAGATGTCCAACATTTACCAATAACAAGTGAAAAATGTTTTATAATGCATCTTTATAAAATTAAAAATTAAAAAAAATATTACTTTCCTTTTAGAATTAACAGTTTGACCCTTAAAATCATTATTTATAAGTTACCAATGTTAATCACTGCAGATTTGACCTTTTTGCACTGTAATGTTGCCATCATTTCATGTCTAAAGTTGAACTTATGGATTATACTGTAATTCTTTAGCTTAGGGATTACTTAACTGACGGTAAGAAGTTGAAGGTCATTACTTCAAGTTTGACCTCTTTTAAGAAATAAATACCTTATGTTTACTGGGAAAATTCATGTATATCTGCCAAGAAAACAGACTGTTATGTATATATGGGGAGTATCTTGTCAATATATCACTGGTGTTGTTTTAAAATAATAGACTTATAATTTTATAATTACAATGTATAAGGTTCTAGCTGAATCGGTTATTCAAATATATAAACCAGTAAATATTCATGTGAACCTGCAGTCATCAAGTGGTTTAAAAGAATGGCATCGGATAGGTTTTTTTTCTTCTTTAAAATTTTAAAAGTGTTAAAAGTCCTCCAATGTTCATCCATGTGTCATTGTGTGCATCTTATTATGCTATATTTTTTACTATATCCCCAATTAAAAGAAAAACAGAAATATTGCTCTTCTTGGTCCAGTATTGATTCCTGCAAAGTAGACCTAAAAACACTGAGCATCCCTGCTTGTTCACTCACACCTAAATCATCAGCACTTTTGAATAAACTTGTTAATAAGTAATAATGTGTTACATATGTAAATGAAGCTTTACATTATGAAATAAAGAAGAAAACATTAAGTTCAGTAAAGAATATATAATTAGATTTTTACACAAAAAGAACTTCATTATTAATTCATTTATCATCTCTTTTCCTGAATATCCTGCTAAGTCAGTAGATTTCTCTTGTAATTGAATGAATACATTATTTAGATTATTCAGTAGGTCAATGTTCTATAAATAGATTCTGAATTGAGTATGATACAATATTTTCTCCACTCGAGACAGTTACATTTTCAAATTTTTGTTGTAGAAGCCCTACATTTCTAAATTTTTCAATTTAACTGATAAAAATAGGAAAATAATGTTTCGCATTTACATAAAAGTCTGTTTCTCTTTCAAATTTTAGATGATATAAAGCCGTCTTTTAATATCAATTTTCCAATGATCTGACAGATCTATATATAAAAAATGATCTAATCTGCTTATGTATCATCAGACATGGTCACCTGTTTTCGGATGTCACCATAGCAAATTCGAAGGAGAGCTAGATTTTTTTGCCACACTTGTGAATTTTAATAAAAAGAAAAGGCTGAGATCAAACAAATAACATGTTAACTATTAAAAAATAATCAACCCTAAGCCAAAGAAAAAAATCGGTTAAGAATTAGAGAAATGGAGAGATTAATTCTAAAAAGGTGAAGGATTTATCATAGCTCATACATTTCCAGTCAAAAAATCCAACTTATGAAATGTAACAATTATGAAACATTTAGCCATGAAATACCATTATTAATCTCTCAGAGAAAAAATATAATTCACCAAGTAAAATGTCAGGAGCAGGACATTTTAGCGAAAATGTCATGCTTTATTTCATCCTGTAACTCGTCAACAATCACCATCATTAACTGTGCCACAAGTTCAAAGGATAATGGTAAAAACAGGTCACTAACTCTTGGATTTGAATGTTGGAACTATTCCATTAATGACCAAAGTTCACTACTAGCTCACTATTGTTTATTGTACATTTTTCACATTCCTTAAGTAGTTATTGTATAACCATGTTTCAAAACTAATACAAAGACTTTAATTCTTCAATGGATTATAAATATTTAAATGACATTTAATACCTTGACTTACTTTTTTGTTAAAACCTACAGTATATAAACAAAAAATATTTCCAGAACAAAATATTTCCATAAACATTCACCCATATAGATTTAGGGATATAAGAACAACCTACTCCTTAGAGTGTTATAAGGGTCTTGGCCATTCAAAACTGGCATGCAGTGTAGATTTAATTAAACCTAGCTAAAGACAAAATATTGTCAGGCTTGGACTTTGGGTTTCCTCAGGTATTTTAATACCACCCTTTAGAATAAACAAAGCTCCTGGAGAATCCCAAGAATTTTTTGTTGCAAAAAGTTTGAATCCTAGTTGTAAAAATGGGTGATTGTCCATCAGTATAACAATAGAAACTGAAAGACAGTAAAGGTAACCTCATTCCAATATAGTACCAATGATATAGATGTCAAAAACACCAATAATAATAAGCATTATTTAAAAGTATTAATTTGTTAGTGCAATCTATTTGGTAAGATGTTATCATTAGATAATGTTTAAATAGTTTGGATCCTGTAAAGTTGATTGTTAATTAGTGCTATTTTATCATTTTTGTTTTTAAGAGAGTATGGATAATATCTCGTATTTAAGTTTATGTATGTTGTATACCAAAATGAACATTTGTATCTGCCGAATAAATGTTGTGCATCTAACATGTAAAAGTGCTTGAGTGTCGAAATAAAGCCATGCCTATAGAATAAATGTTTCATGTATTGTCTAACAAGTCAATAAACTATATATAAAGTGCTTCATTAAGAACTCTTAGTTTACTACTTGCCATATTCTATTTGCCAATTATCAATTTACATCCATTACAGAAGTTGCTTCCCATTGCCATTTTTAGACTGGTTCTTAACAACATAGAATTTGCTACAGACCATGCAAAGCATGATAAGTGGAAAAAAAAGAGTTTAAACCAATTTTTATGGAAGACTAGGTATTAATAGCAAGCTTTTTTAAATAGACATAAGTTTCAAAGTACTATAATTATAATTAAAAGATTTGTAAAGACTTGTCCACAGATAAGTTTGTTCTTTTTGCTAGCATGTTGTTGTAGATTATTACTAATGTGATTATACTGTTTAACTGGTCTAGATTGGTTCCCCACAACACCCCAAGTTAATTCACATATACTATGGCTGTCATGGCTGTTTTTCTGATGTGCTTCAAGGTCGTACATAAGACACAAAAACCCTAAAACAAAAATATACCTTTTATGTCAGTCATTTATATGCAAAAGAATGTGAGAGTTCAAAAATGATGTTAAATTAATGTAATAGCAGATAATAAAAATACTTCTGGTCTGAAATTGTGAGTTTTTAATTGCCAAAATAGTAAAAAATAAAGAATACACCAAACAACAAGAGACACACATCTGCCATTTGCAGAAAAATCACCAGTTGTTTAAATAGGACTATTACATGCTCATTTAAGTAATTTACATGATACACCTATCTCCTATAAATTTAAAATAACAGCCAAAACTGCAAAAACAGTCAAAATGAACATTTCATCATTAAAAATCCAAAAGTGAAAACGGATTGTCAAATTTCCGAGTAGATATATCTTATCATGCTGCTCATTGATGCAGACTACACTTTAAACCGAGCTCCTTTAGTTTTCAGAATAACATCTTAGGGAAAAAAACGTATATTTCAGGGGCATATATACACTCCAAAACAAGTCAACAGATATTTTTTTCTGAGACTAGAGAATCTCTAATTTTTTTAATGTATAGGAAGTGTAAACATAAATTAAAGGAATAATCTAAAGAAGAGTATATGTTTCATTAATAATACACGAAAACAAGACATTTCAATTGCTGGATCATAATTATGTTATTTTTTCCACAAATCATCGCTTAAAAATAAGAAAAATAAAACTTCCCCTTTCCTCCACAATAACTGACGTCCAGAATCCACCACTATGTTGAAGTCAACTCTGATAGAGAACTACATATATGTTTTTGATATATCTGATTTCGATGATTGATATTTTAGAAATATACGAAACTTTTTTGTTCCAATTCTGTACCCTTATCTATCCATTCCAAAGATCTGATCTGAAGAGCAGTCATTCTCTGCACTGTTCGATAGGATAAGTTCATCAGAAAGGACATTATGCGTGATGTACTATTTCATTCAGGCTTCCAGAGGTCGAACTATTTTAAATACTGATGAGACTTCGGCACGAAAACTGTTTCAGTGTTGTTTCTTTTTTTTTCTGATCATGCACTCTAAAGGCTCTAAACACTTTCCTAAACACATTTGTGAAACCGATTTTTGACATGTTTTAAATCTAAACATGTTTAATATTTAATGTGCTAACAGCCTAAACGTGTCAAGCTATAAAGTGCTTAGACTGTAAACATGTTTAGATGTAAAGTGTTTAGACTAGAAACATGTTTTGCTAAAATGTGCTTAGACTGTAAACATGTTTAGTTGTAAAGTGTTGTTTCTGGAAACATGTTAAGTTCTGAAGTGTTTTGTCAGGAAACACGTTTAGCTGTGAAGTGTTTTGAATGTAAACATGTTTAGACCATAAAGGGTCGTGAAGAAACATGTTTATCGTTTTAGTGCGATAAGCCGTTACTTCATTAGACCCCAAATAAACTAATATTCCGGAAGACTAGACTGTAAAACGTATGATAGCTTTCAATACTACATGTGTTCATACCATCACAAAAGGAGCCAAACGCATCAAACTAAGAAACTTGAATTTCCAATTCAAATTGATTGTGACTAATACCTTTTCAATCTGAATGAGTATTTTCTTTAATTCAATTGTCAACATTCGACTATTGAATTTTTTCTTCATTTAAAATATTCATTAAACAGTCTAGAACTTTTGAAATGAAATTATTATTATACTAATTCTAGGATTAAAAACAAAATTACAAGATATGAAACAAAGGAATTTATGTAATTGTTTATTTCCAGTTAATCATTGAACACAATCAAATATAAACTCATAAAATCATAAATTCATAGCAACGTACATATACATAATATTGACAATCAAAACAATTTGAAAATGTCCTGTTTTCATTTTACAAGTCAATAAGAGCTTCTCCTTTCTTAGTACCCAACTGCTGGTCACTGGCCTGAAAGATAGAAAAATATTGATAAGCAACTAAGTAGAATTAATCTAAAAATATAAGTATACGAACTACAACACCAAATAGTAAATGCATGATTTAAGATCAAGATAACAACATTAGAACCGTGGTATAAAAGCATAAATGTACTGATGAGTAAATTGATATTTTTAATATAAAACTTCTTTTCATGCTTAATATCATTCATTTGATCAAATATATATTGACATTTTGAAAATCAAATACACTTCGGATTCTTACCTAGCAGTATAGTTGCTACTGTGCATTATCTCCTCTTTTAGCATGTCAAGACAAATGATTTCCTCTGCACTTCTCTCATCTAGAATAAAACAATACATATCAATAAAAATATAAGAAAGCACAACGGCTTATAACTATTGAAGAAAAACAAGCATCTTTTTATTTATTTTGAGCAAATGTTGATTGTGCATTTAGGAAGTGTTTACTAAAACAATGAACTCGATATGACACTGGTTTTGCGAATGATGCACTCGGCAGATTCCGCTTCCCTTCATGTTCCATTATAATCTGCCGAGGAGTACCAAATGAAAATTGTCCTCACGAACTCCTGTCCAAGAACATATATATATATATATATATATATATAATAATAAGTGCTAGCTTGCATGATAGAACATTAAACAACTCTTATCTTTACACAAGATAGTTTGAACACTAAAATCTCTTACAAGCACTTGTTTCGTGGGATGGTTCCCCCTTTTTCTTCTCCTGCATTGACTATACGGTAGTGTACTTGTACATAATACTTATAACTGTCAATAATCATTTAAAATTGGCAGTACAAAATAAAAATCAGTATAATTATAACTCCTTACCTTTCTGAAACAGTTAAGTTACGGTCAGTTATGGTCAGAAGTAAACAGCGTGGCCTTTGACTTCGGGTTCTTTGTTTCTTCTTCCCGCTCAAAAATTAGCACGTGGTATACATGCCGTCTTCTGCCTAAATGTGTTGTAATTCTAAACGTGTTTAGGAAAGTGTCTAAATATTGAAAGTGCTTAGAATTTAAACACGTTAAGCTTCATATACTTGACGATGTAGCTAAACATGTTTAGCACAACAACATGTTTATTGCAAAGTGCTGAGAGCCAAAACATGTTTAGTGCGAAGTGCTGAGAGCCAAAACATGTTTAGTTTTAAATGCTTAGAAATTAAACACTTTCCTAAGCACATAAGTCTTGCAACATGTTTAAATTCTAAGCACTATTTTTACAGTGTGTGGCTAGCTTCATGCAGCAGCTGCATTCCAAGTTTTCATGCGGTTTTTTTTGGTTTTTTTTTTAACTTAGTGGTCATTTTTGTCGAACCTGCAACTTTTGTTGCAGAAAGCTCGACATAGGGATAGTGATCCGGCGGCGGCGGCGTTAGCTAACTTCTCTTAAAAGCTTTATATTTTAGAAGGTGGAAGACCTGGATGCTTCATACTTTGTATATAGTTTCCTCATGTTACGAACTTTCCGTCAGTCCTATTTCCAATGTCCTTGACCTCATTTTCATGGTTCAGTGACTACTTGAAAAAAAAGTTCAGATTTTTTGTAATGTTATATTCTCTCTTATTATAAGTAATAGGATAACTATATTTGGTATGTGTGACCTTGCAAGGTCCTCATGCTTGTCAGACAGTTTTCACTTGACCTCGACCTCATTTCATGGAAGTGAACAAGGTTAGGTTTTGGTGATCAAGTCCATATCTCAGATACTATAAGCAATAGGTCTAATATATTCGGTGTATGGAAGGACTGTAAGGTGTTCGTGTCTAGCTGAAAGGTGTCATCTGACCTTGACCTCATTTTCATGGTTCAGTGGTCAAAGTTAAGTTTTGAGTTTTGGTCTATTTTTCTAATACTTTATGTAATAGGTCAACTATATTAGGTGTATGGAAATAGTTTATGATCTATATGTCAGTTGCGCAGGTTTTATTTGACCTTGACCTCATTTTCACGATTCATTTCTAAGTGTTAAGTATTTGTGTTTTGGTCTGTTTTTCTTAATTTATAAGCAATAGGTCAACTATATTCGTTGTATGGTTAGCTGTACATGTCTGCCTGGTATGGTTCATTTGACTTTAACCTCATTTTCATGGTTCATTGATCAATGTTTAGTTTTCTTGGTTAATGTTGAGATTATGTGACAGTTGTAATAAAGCTTTATATTTAGGACTATCAACATAATATCAATGATTAGTAAAGAAGGCGAGACATTTTAGCGTGTGCACTCTTGTTGTAGGTAGGTTCACTGTGTGTACAGGTTTTTATGCCCTGACGATGATAGTCCAGAGGCTATGTGAGTCTGCCTGTAAGTCCTTCCGTTCCTTATTAGCTTAAAGTTTGGTTAAGATTGTTTGTTGATACATCCAGATGAAACTTCGTTGACATAGATATAAGAAGATGTGATATGAGTGCCAATGACATCCTAATCACAATTTATAAAAGTAAACCATTGTAGGTCAAAGAACGGTCTTCAACACGGAGCCTTGGCTTACACCGAACAGCAAGCTATGAAGGCCCCCAAAAATGCTTAGTGTAAAATTTTATACAGGAAAACCAATGTTCTAACCTACATTAAAAAAATAATAACGAGAAACACTGATGAACCACATCAACAAACGTCAACCACTGAACATCATGTTCCTGACTTAGGACAGGTGCAAATAAACTCATCATAGATTACAGGACAAACTTTTGTATATACGCCAGACGCGCGTTTCGTCTACAAAAGACTCATCAGTGACGCTCGAATCCCAAAAACTGAGTTAAAAAAGCCAAAAAAAGTACGAAGTTGAAGAGCATTGAGGACAAAAATTCCTAAAAGTTTAGCCAAATCCAGCTAAGGTAATCTATGCCTGAGGTAGAAAAGCCTTAGTATTTCAAAAATTCTAAATGTTTGTAAACAGTTAATTTATAAATATAACCATATCAATGATTATTCATGTCAGCACAAAAAGTGCTGACTACTGGGCTGGTTATACCCTCGCAGTGAGTTTAAACGTTTTAATAGGTACCAGCCTTCATGCACCAAATTGAATGTTCATTATAAAGTGAACTGGTTAATATCTATAAATGAAGCAAACAAGGGTTTTAAGATTACACGGTTCACTTAACAGAAATGCGTCCCGCTGTGTCAAATTGACATATTCTTGTTTATTGTGTTAATATATCTTCGAGAAAGTAAATATTAGGGGGATGGGGGTTATTTTGCGTCAGTATCCAACCCGACTCTCTGGGTCGTGTCACGGTAGTTTATAGTTGTATTTTGGTCTTCTTCTTTTCTTTTTTTTTTACTTCTACAAGAGTTCACGGGTGTCATTCGGTTTAACGAGAGAAATGATCGTGAAAGAATATCTAACGGCGGTCAAGTATTGAGAGACGATCGTGAAAGTTCTGGTAACGGATCGTGAAAGACATTTAATCGAGAAGACATATGAAAGGTTAATAAATATTCTAATTTAATTAATTACATAGACAAATTAACGACAACATAAAACTGTCTGTTAAAATGGTTAAACATTATGATCAGTATGTGAGAATATCCAGTTTTAAAAGTACATAGTTATTACAAAACAACAAAAGGCAGATGGCTTATATCGACATTTCAATGACAAAAAATGTTAACAAATTTTTTTACAAATTTAACTAGAAAAACTACTTTTATCCGAATAAGGGCATTCTATTTGAATTAATCAAATGGTTCTCATAGTTATTTTGTATAAACATAATCTGAAACTTGGTAAATAAAGAACTATTTACACAAAAATTGATTTTTCGTTCGGATCGTGAAAGATCACGTACCGCATTTTTGAAGATCGTGAAAAGGATCGTGAAAGATCTCATGCTACGAAGATGTTCAAATTATTCTTCAATTATATCATAATTTATTTTTGTTATAGGTATTGAGAAAAGCTAGATAGGTCAACATCCTCAATAGGTTTAAGCATTTCAAAGTATTAATATTTTCAGAAAATGAAATGTAAAATAGTTGGATGATTGTAAGATGAAGCTTTTTATTGTCATGTGAAGTACTCACTTATCACGAGTTATAGGATACCCACATTTTGTATATTGGATCCTATAAACTACATGTTCGTCTGACAAGATTCACCTGACCCCGAATTTGCCTCATGAAGATTCATTTTTGTGGTCAAGTCCGTATAGCGGATTCGTTTAAGCTTAAGGATAACTGTCTGTTGTTATGATTGTAAGGTGTACATTTTCGACTTCTGGAAGGTTTCAAATATCATCGAACTCATTATCATGCATTAATCGGCGATGCTCGGTTTATGTTGTTTAGCCTTTTTGGATATATACCTGTATGCTATAGCGCCAATGTATTTCGTGTATGGTGTACATGTCTGTCTGCATGTTTCATATATGACCATGATGACGTCAATTGTATTTGATATATTGAATGATAGTAAGATGTCTATGTCTGGCTGTCGGTCAGGGTTCATATACTTTTGACCTTACGTTCCGAATTAATTGGCCAATCATAACTTTTACATTTGTCAGTTTCTTAGGCACTGTAAGGATCGGAACACATAATAAAATTGAGAATGGAAATGGGGAATGTGCCAAAGAGACAACAACCCGACCATAAACAAAAAATTTGGTGTACGGGATATATGTAGAGATCTGTATGGCATGGTATTCTGACCTTGAACTCTTTTTATGAACCATTGACAATCTTAAGCGCATTTGACACTGCTAGTAAAACCCTTGATATTATAGACGTTCAACAAATGTACTATTCGTTCTTATGTTGTACTGTTATACCACTGTCCCAGGTTAGGGGGAGGGTTGGGATCCCGCTAACATGTTTAACCCCGCCACATTATTTATGTATGTGCCTGTCCCAAGTCAGGAGCCTGTAATTCAGTGGTTGTCGTTTGTTTATGTGTTACATATTTGTTTTTCGTTCATTTTTTTTACATAAATAAGGCCGTTAGTTTTCTCGTTTGAATTGTTTTACATTGTCTTATCGGGGCCTTTTATAGCTGACTATGCGGTATGGGTTTTGCTCATTGTTGAAGGCCGTACGGTGACCTATAGTTGTTAATGTCTGTGTCATTTTGGTCTTTTGTGGATAGTTGTCTCATTGGCAATCATATCACATCTTCTTTTTTATATCATAAGTAAGGCAGACGAGACATTGCAGCATTTGCGCTCTGGTATTCTATAGTCTGTAGTATATGGTTAAATCTATCCACATCTGCGTTGTATATAAAGAACATAAGACAGTACTGTTGCACAAAATGTTGTTTTGCTGTAATTTTTTGTTTGATGGATATCGTTTTGGTTTAAACGTTGAATATCCATATTATTGGCTAAAACGTGTCGGTCTGCCTGAATTGCACTTGACCGATTCTCAGAGCTGAATCGTTCACACTTATTTAGACACGTTTTTAGTTGTTGTTTTTTAGCTTTCGAGATAAAGTGTTGAATAGAAACAAAATTAGTTTTAATTTCATCCTTATCAAAATAGTTACAGGCTTCAACCAGTTGCAGGTTTATCAAATGGTAAAAGAAATACTGATTTCTGATTACTAGTATAAAGTCTGGTCACGCATTATCTTTCACGATTAAAATAATGCGTTGCCTGATCTTTCACGATCAAGTTTGATGGAAATTCAACAAATTCATGGTTTTCATATACAAATTAATGCTTTTAAGGGAAGAACATACTTTAATTTTACTGTACAATCAGATACACCAAAGATTAAATTTCAAATACATCATGATCAACTGAAATATGACCATTATATGTACATAAAGCGTGTTATTTGTAATTAATTTCATAGACATGCATTGCGCCTTTTGTGTTTTTTTCATAAAGTACTGCATATTTTCTATATCTTATTTCACAGTTATGTTGAGGAAGTTAGACCATTTTGACAGACACAATTTTTTGTTCGGATTTGTTGCGCGTTTTGAAAATTAAGCGATTCTTTCAAAGATTCTGAACTAAAATTTACATTAAATGTCTTTTACGATCCGTTACCAGAGCTTTCACGATCGTCTCTCAATACTTGACCGCCGTTAGATATTTTTTCACGATCATTTCTCTCGTTAAACCGAATGACACCCGTGAGAGTTGGTTTGTTGGCAATTCTTTTATAAATCTTTCCATGTATTTTTTATGTTAAGTATAGTATCATCGGTTATGGTTTTTATGAGACATAAACTGCAGCTTGACGTTGCCGACTTGTAGCTGGATATGTCGGACACTAGATTAAGATATACCTTTGTCGTCACGTGGTTTCATTTTACATTTGATTTTTAGAAAATAAGAACAGTTTGTTCCTGTTTACGTTATTGAAACTATTAATTGCGTTTCTCAGAATTATGCGAAGGAAGAAACGCTTTCTTCCTTGTTGAGTTCTGACGTCTGTTTATCACGTGGTTTTGAATAACAATTCATCTTCAGGAAAGAATTAAGCAATCTATAAGTGTGTTTTTAAGTGTAGTGTCGAGTGTTATTTATTTAGGAAATACTTTATTTGCCTCTTGTTTACTAGTATATTTTTTTCCGTTTATAGAATCAATACGACATACTTTTATTTACCTAACTCAATAAGCGACCTCAAAACAGGTTTACAATATTTAATAGCAAAAATGTACATACATTATTATTTTCAAACACGATTTTTTTATTAAAAGAATAGGGTTCAGAACCGCAGTTTTAATCACGTAAATTATTTAAATAAGTAAAAATCAAATTGTAACAGCACCTTTTTATCTCACCGGGGCCCGAAGGGCCTCATATGTGAGCTTTTACCATCACTATGCGTCCGTCGCCGTCTGTCGTCGTAAACTATTTTAAAATCTTCTCCTCTGAAACCACTGTGCCAAATACCTACAAACGTTAACTAATGCTGAGTTCACACGTAATTCGAATTCGATTCGGATTAACTTATTCGAATTAGTTTAATTCGCATTCGAAACGTTTTACGTCCTAACGTTAATTCTAATTCGAATTGTCCAAACGACGTTAACTTTTAATTCGTATTTACAAAAACGTATTTCTTATGCGAATTGACTAATTCGAATTAGTTTATTCGAATCAATTCGAATTAAAAAAGAAGAGTGCGTGAACGCGATTAGCGAATTCGATTCGCATTCGATTCGAATTCAATTCGAATTAAATGTCCGTGTGAACGAGGCATAAATGTTTCTTAGGGTATCTTGTTTGTAAATTTTGATGCATCTACAAACATGGCCGTCATGGCTAAAACAGAACATAGAGGTCGAGTGCAAATCCAACAGGGTAAAATTGTTCAATTGGTCAAGATCTTTCGGCCCTGAAATTTTCAGACGAATCGCACATACCATTGTTAGGTTGCTGCCACTAAATTTGTAGTTTAAAGGAAATTTTGCAGTTATTTGTTATTATCTTGAATATTAATATAGATAGAGATAAACTGTAAACAGTAATACTGTTCAGCAAAGTAAGATCCAACAAGAAAAACAATTTTTGGGAATTTGTGCGTTCTATACTAAATTAAATTGTTGAACGATATAAACGATTTGCATTCAACACTATTTAAGCAAGTGTAACAGATAAATGTGTTTTTTTATTAACATTAATTTTGTAGCTCTACGTGCCCAATTGTATGCAAAAGTGTTGGTTAAGCTCATTTACAGTTTGTTGACCTTAAGGGTGTTACTCGACCTATAGGAAACTTCAAGTGATCAAAGAAATAAAATACACGAGGGAAATAACGGTTGCATTTGGTATGCAAATGACATCCTGAATGTTTGAAGGTATTAGAAAGTTCCACGAAAAAACTGCGTACATCCTGTACTATTTGAAACAAGTACAGTGATTCACGATTGCGTACGTGCTAAAAATAAATGGCTCTTGTAAGATGGTGAAGTATATATAATATTAGAAAGTTTAAAACGTGAAAGATAAAATTAAAACAATGTATTGGTAAAAACAGGATATTTACGGACACCAACACCGCAAAATCGTAATATGGTGCAACAGTTATCAGTAATGATTACCTAGTCCCGTATAAATTATACATTTAGTTAAGTATCCGTGCGCATCGTGTCATTTGGCTTTATAAGAATGGCATATTTTTTGTCGAGCCTGCGATTTTTGTCGCAAAAGCGAGACATAGCGATCCTACATTCCGTCGTCGAACTTGGTTTTCTGCCAGTTAGGTGGTAAAAGTTTAAAAAAAATTAATAACATTCTTGAACTATCCAAACGTGGACACAGCTTGTTTATGATCAAAATCTAGTATCTAGAAGGAAATTTTGTAAAAAAAAAATATTTCCTGTTTTTCCATATATAAATGGACTTAGTTTTTCTTCCAGGTAACATTACATACACTCTGCAGTTAAAGTTTTAAAACATTATACATATACATATTCATGGATCTACAATCTGTCGATACCTGTAACTTGGCATTGCACAAGGTCATGTTTTTTACTCGGGCTGTTTATGATGTCTTTACACTAAATCCATTGGATGTTGGATGTGTACGGATTGATAGTTTAGTCTTAGATGCATGATTTTTTTATTAGTTGTTAGTGGCTTTGAACTAGCTGTCAGATAACTGCGAGTACTCTCAGATCTGTTCATTGTGTCTTTTTGTGTCGGGATGTATAAGTACCCGGCCACGTCCACTTATATTTTTGTCCATCTGATGAGTTAAGCCTTTTTCAACTGATTTTTATAGTTCGTTCTTATGTTGTACTGTTATACCACTGTCCCAGGTTAGGGGGAGGGTTGGGATCCCGCTAACATGTTTAACCCCGCCACATTATTTATGTATGTGCCTGTCCCAAGTCAGGAGCCTGTATATTCAGTGGTTGTCGTTTGTTTATTTGTTACATATTTGTTTTTCGTTCATTTTTTTTATATATAAATAAGGCCGTTAGTTTTCTCGTTTGAATTGTTTTACATTGTCTTATCGGGCCTTTTATAGGTGACTATGCGGTATGGGCTTTGCTCATTGTTGAAGGCCGTACGGTGACCTATAGTTGTTAATGTCTGTGTCATGTTGGTCTTGTGTGGATAGTTGTCTCATTGGCAATCATACCACATCTTCTTTTTTGTATATTGGATTCATAAACTATCCTAGATTTTTACCAAACTTGGACAGAAGCTTCTTACAATCAAGAGATAGTAGCTAAAGAAAAAAAATTAATATTTGTTGCCCCATTTTTATATAGCCTGTGACTTGTTGAATAAGGGAGACATAGCGATCCTACATTCCATTGTATAAGTTCGATCAACCAAACCGTTAGACGTTACGCGCGATGTTTGTACCTCATTGGAAAATCGGTGTAGTTGGTAAGATGCAAGTCCAAAATATATTGTTTTGTGATATCATATTCATTGCTATTGTACTTATTTTAAAAACTAATGTTTTTTTTAAATAAAAACGAAAAAAATAATTGTTGAAACTATGTTTTATGCTGCATGCGACAAGCTTCATTTAAAAAAAAACCGGCTATTTTAGGCTGTCCGCCTAACATATTTCATTTATTGTAACCACTAAACTATGATTTTCGTTTAAACTATTTGATATTTTGAAAAACGTTTTTTTCAATTATTTAACAGAAAGGTTCCTTCAGTCTTTTGTGCATTTTTATGACATTATGATGATATTATAGAGGGAAAAAAAGCGTTCAATACTACAAGGGCAAATCTGTCCCGCGGGGGAAAAAAATGGGATTCCAGATTTGAGAATCAAAAAACATTTATCTAAAATGGAAAAAGTTTAGTATTTGTATTTACTACATCAATGTTAATTTGCTTAATTGTAAAGACAAATATCCTGAGGTAATTTATGAGCAATTTATCAAAGGCTTACAAGGTTGTTGCACCGTCATTTTTGACGTAAAAACGAACTCAACTGAAATTAACGTAAATTGTTTGCTTATCAGTGCTCTTATAATGGTAGAATTTTATGATCTTTTAAAATGTTATTTTTCTTAATTTTTCAAAAATCTAAAATACATCAATTTTCAAAAAGTAGTTAAAAAGCACCGTCGACTTTGCGGAGTCTTACAAGAATGTCGCACATGCTCAAATACAACGTTTCAGTCGAAGTTTTGGTTTGAACGTTACGAAATATTCGCGACGTTGTGTTACGCTTACATGTACGAGCATCGCGCGTAACGTCTTATCATACTGAAAACATAGACAACGGCAAAAAATGGCGATACACTGTCCGTGTTCCGCAGAATCCTAACAAGTTAAAAATCCTTCCAATAAAGCCGGAAAAACTGACAACGTCATGCCAAAAAATAAAAAAAGACAAACAGACACAACACAATAAACACGACAGAGAAAACTAAAGACTGAACAACGTGAACCCCTAAGAGCCATATCGTTTAAAGTTCAACAATTTCTAAGTATTTGTTTTCTTATGGTTGATGACATTATACTTTGATAAAACTATGCTTTTCCAGTACAAATGTGGTTATGACTATCAATGTGACGGCTATCAATGAAATAGCTATAAAAAGGCAACATTGAAATATCGGTCGAATCGTTTGCAGCATAAATATATAAACCAGACGAGCAGAAAGTTGTATTCAATTTCTAATCACAAACCTTTGAACAAGGTTATCTTGGTCAGTCATTAGTTTGCTGTCACTATCAACGTTAATTGGTAATGGTATAGAACAACATTTCATGTTATTAAAAGAGAAACAATTTGTGCAATAAAGAATGATTCCATACAATGTAGCTCTTTAATACAACTTCTTTGTATGATATGACGATTTTACCATTTTAAGGAAGCAAGTTAGAAAACAAAGCTTTTGTCATGTTATTTCTCCAAGTTTCCTTTGCTGTAAGTAGTCCTGTTTAGACACTTTTACTTTTTTCATAGCAAAGTAAATAGTTATCAAAGGTACCAGGATTATAATTTAGTACGCCAGACGCGCGTTTCGTCTACATAAGACTCATCAGTGACGCTCATATAAAAATATTTATAAAGTCAAACAAGTACAAAGTTGATAACCAGAAATCATGATACAAGTGCTTTAATTCTGTAAACAAAACAACTACATCTCTCGCGCAAAGTTTGTGATCAAATTTTGTTTCAATACTGTCACCATCAATTTTTTTTTTAATTTTAAAAACTCTTATTGCACCAACTTATTAATATTTCTAAGGTTTAGACCTTAAGCTTTGCTAGATATGTTGATATGTTTCAATTGACCCTCTGATTGCACCGTAATCAAAGCGTCTTTGTCCGAAGACCTCCCAATATGATAGATAACGGTAGTATTGGTCATCAGACATTGAATTATAGCCACTCTCTCTCTCATTTCCTCTCCATTCCGTTGTATCTCTGATATTGAACTCACGAGAATCTACTATTATATAACACTTCCTACGATAAACAAAACAAAAACAATTTAACCTGGTAACCTGGACATTTATAACGGAAATAAAGTCTTGCATCTATAAGTGTTTCCAGCATTTCGGATATAACTAAGCAAAAGTTCCCCCAAGTAGGTAGATTTGAATTTTATTTCACAAGCCTTAAAAAAATAAAAGAATATGATATACATTAGGTTTACATTTATACATTCATACATTTCGAATTAATTTAAAAAATGAAGATGACTTTCCGAAAGAATTTTAAAATACAGATGGCAGTGCGGTCGTTATTGTACGATCTTTATAGTAACCATTATAGAATAGATCCTTTTAACTTGAGTGTACTTGTTAATGCACAATCCCTGAACCAGTTTCAAATGGACCACATATCCAACTGACCAGTATAAGTATTATACTTATTGCCTCCATAATGCATATTTCCTTAGCAATAGGATGTAGTTAATGAAAAGTGGTTACAAATTTGTGGTTCTATGTTATTTTTTGCTCGAAAAAAACGGAAATACATTTGTTTGTTTCAATTTTCTGTCCAATATTATATTCCATTAATTTCGCTTTCTTTTATACTAAGTAACAAAAGAATAGACTAAAAACCTTATAGTGTGCTCACTCCTAGTGGTTTGGTGTAAATTTAACTATGGCGGTCACTAATAAATAACTTGGTACATGAGTACTGCCGCTGTCCATATTTAGGTAGAATCCGACTGGAATGTGAAGTGATACAATTATATTTTAATGTTATTTTGTAAAACGCAATGAGATAGCAACTCAACAATATAACATTGAATCAACATATTGCAGAAATAAAACCCTGTAAATCTGGCATTCGTTGTACATAGTTAACATTCAGTGCTTTTAGTATAAATCAAATTAAAACTAGTTATCGTATGTCATCCTGGACGTAGCCACCAGACGACTAGTTATCTTATGTCACCCTGGACTAGCCACAAGAAGACTATAGTTATCATATGTCACCCTGGACGTAGCCAGCAGACGACTAGTTATCATATGTCACCCTGGACGTAGCCACCAGACGACTAGTTATCGTATGTCATCCTGGACGTAGCCGGCAGACGACTAGTTATCGTATGTCACCCTGGACGTAGCCAGCAGACGACTAGTTATCTTATGTCACCCTGGACGTAGCCACCAGACGACTAGTTATCGTATGTCACCCTGGACGTAGCCACCAGACGACTAGTTATCGTATGTCACCCTGGACGTAGCCACCAGACGACTAGTTATCGTATGTCACCCTGGACGTAGCCACCAGACGACTAGTTATCGTATGTCACCCTGGACGTAGCCAGCAGACGACTAGTTATCGTATGTCACCCTGGACGTAGCCAGCAGACGACTAGTTATCGTATGTCACCCTGGACGTAGCCAGCAGACGACTAGTTATCGTATGTCACCCTGGACGTAGCCACCAGACGTCTAGTTATCGTATGTCACCCTGGACGTAGCCACCAGACGACTAGTTATCGTATGTCACCCTGGACGTAGCCACCAGACGACTAGTTATCGTATGTCACCCTGGACGTAGCCACCAGACGACTAGTTATCGTATGTCACGCTGGACGTAGCCAGCAGACGACTAGTTATCGTATGTCACCCTGGACGTAGCCACCAGACGACTAGTTATCGTATGTCATCCTGGACGTAGCCACCAGACGACTAGTTATCGTATGTCATCCTGGACGTAGCCACCAGACGACTAGTTATCGTATGTCATCCTGGACGTAGCCAGCAGACGACTAGTTATCGTATGTCATCCTGGACGTAGCCAGCAGACGACTAGTTATCGTATGTCATCCTGGACGTAGCCACCAGACGACTAGTTATCGTATGTCATCCTGGACGTAGCCACCAGACGACTAGTTATCGTATGTCACCCTGGACGTAGCCAGCAGACGACTAGTTATCGTATGTCACCCTGGACGTAGCCACCAGACGACTAGTTATCGTATGTCACCCTGGACGTAGCCACCAGACGACTAGTTATCGTATGTCACCCTGGACGTAGTCACCAGACGACTAGTTATCGTATGTCACGCTGGACGTAGCCAGCAGACGACTAGTTATCGTATGTCACCCTGGACGTAGCCACCAGACGACTAGTTATCGTATGTCACCTTGGACGTAGCCACCAGACGACTAGTTATCGTATGTCACCCTGGACGTAGCCAGCAGACGCGGAATAAATATGCTTTTGGATGCCATACTTTTTCTTCATTTTGAAACCTCACTCTAAATAATGAAACTTTTCTTAGATTTTAGTCATACTAGAATATGACTGAAATTGTTTTAAACTCTGTATTCGGGTACAACACATAATTTGTAACTCTAATGAACGTTCCATAGGTCCGGGCAGTTACCAAAACAATCGCACATACATGTTTTAAACAACGAATTGCTTATAAGATAGTGTTACGTACTTTCAACGACTAGGCTTAATGAATGAAACTGGGATATCATGCAGATAAGTGCCACCGACCTTTGGCAGACAAACTGGGTAATCATGCAGATAAGTGCCACCGACCTTTGGCAGATAAGTGCCAACGACCTTTGGCAGACAAGCTGGCAATCTTTGTCAATCTGAGTCGATTACATCTCGCCATTAGTATGAGCTGCTGCTTCTCTATGGTCATCTCTATCGTTTCTTCTACCGTAGTGTCTACTTTTCCGGGTACTCTAATTGTGTGTTGTCCATACTCAATTGTAAAGTCTAGCTTCATAGTATAATCTTTCCAGTAAGTATCTAGTCTGCTTTCAAACGTTTTTACTTTAACGGTTGTTGTAATGTGTTCTGGCAAGCTGTTCCATGTGGCTCTTGTTCTGTTGGCAGTGAAGAAGTATTTACGCACATCTAATTTGCATCTTTGTTTGTTAATTTTAGATTTTGTAAAACGCAATGAGCCTCTGGTTGTACTGTTGTTTAAAGTAAACAGATCGTTATTCGCTTTAATATCGTATATTTCAGCTAATATTTAAAAAAAAAAACTTTCGCTGTGTGGGAAGTATAAGTACGCAGCCACGTCTGGTTAGAATGGGGACATTGGATCCCTATAGGTGGGGTGTCCGTTTCGCTGTGAGGGAAGTTTAAGTACGCAGCCACGTCTGGGGACATTGGATCAACTGCCTTATTTAGGGAGAGTGCAATAAATCGATGTTGTTACATTTGTTTTCATGTGTTACGTTTTGTTTAATATGTAAATGAACGAGAACGCTGCATTTTGAAAGGTAACGCAGCCGCTTTAAGTAGCGAGACACAGAGATCGAACGTTGAATCTGAGCATAATTTAATTCTTTTTTTTTTTGGTGGATTGTTTGGTCACATTAAGGGTCGAGGGGGAAATTTGACACATAAATTAATATGATTTTTAGAGGGTAATACTAGTAATTTCCAATGAAATAATTTGAAGAAAAAACATGAAAATTGCTTTTTTTTGTAATTTTAAGGATGATTTAAAATAAAAATAAGATTTATGTTTAGGGGCGTTTTACCGTTATTTGAAATAATATATAACCTTGATAGGATATTTGTTCGGAATGTATTTGTACAACTAAAAAAATGTAGGAGGATTAAGGCATTAATACGGTTAATCTGTTGTATACCACAAGTTCATTAGGACACTAGTAGCCAAAGAATGTCACTTAATTGTACTGATCAGCCCATGGACGCCTACGTGCACCCCTTGATATGTTTTTGTGTTTTTAATTTTCGATTTTCTCTGTATGACATAAGTCCTTTAAATCTGTAATATGTGATATATGCACACGTAGTGTAGAATAATTTATTTGTATGACCTTGTTTACAGGGAACCTACTCACGCAGAACAGCTTCATTCATAAAAATTACGCCCACGGATTCTTTAGATTCATTGAAAGTCTCACACGATACTATAATCCTGAAACCCGATCAACATGTTTTGGACATACAATATTTTCATGTTTATTGAATATAGTTACAGATAATTCTTTTTTAGTATATTGAAAATTTTAAATGAGAATTATTAAAGAAGACATTAAGAGTTTTGACGTAATTATCTCCCCTTGTACATTCTTGCATGTGGATCGATTTACCTCCATTACGGTTTTGGCTTTTCATAACAAAAGTTTGGATATTATATATGCGTAGATAAATAACGTTGTTATAGATTCTGACAGTTCATATTGTGCCGTTCATTGGTTTTGCGTCTTCGTCCGTCGTCTTGTCTGTGAACATCGTCTTGTCTGTTAAATCGTCGTCTTGTCTGTTAAATCTTCATCTTGGAATTAAATGCAAGAATTATATTTTCTTGAAGACATTAAAGGGACACTGCTACGAGATATATAAAAAATCTAATGCATTATTTTTTTTCGCTCAGTCATTAATGAAATAGAAATAGTGAAATAATAATTCGCTTTTAGCAGCCAGTATGGTTTAATTTTGTCAAAATAAGCTAAAACATATTGATTATGAATTATTCACTTGCAAGTGAATAATTTGACCACATTGAATCCGTATTCATGTTAACTTCAATTTAACACCTTAGCTTACGATTGATAACATGTGAATTGTTTGTGTAAAGTTATTTAAAGGAAAAGAATGTCAACACCGAAAGTGAAACAAAGGTAAATCATTTGATTGACTGATTCGATCCGAAAAAATCTTTCCGTTTATACAAGTTAAAACGATGATAAACATTTATTTATCATCTATAATATGAAATGAAATAGACCTCGAAAAATCCAACAACACAAGTTTGCTTAATCTATTTGTATCTATATTTATGTTCACGTCGCTTATATTGTCATCGGATGACTTTAGAGGTCAACTCGATAGTTAAATTAGATGGCCCCTAGACCAAAATACACACGAAACGAAACTACGTATTTTCATGCCCGTGGCCTGTTATTTGTTTATTTTAGACTTTTAATAGTTAGGATAAATGTTTAACATTGTTATAAATCAAATATGAGAATTTGATTAAAATCGGTGAACAGCTAGTGCCCCTTTAATAAAGATGACTGTAAATAGCAAACTTGATCAGCAATTAAGATCTACAAATAAGAACCTAATAATGAAATTTCCAGTCGACCCCAAATAGAAATTAAATAATAACCTGCATAATAGAAGAAACAGCAAAAATGAGTAGAAAAAAATGTACACAGTTTACAAATAAGTTTCCATTGGAACTTCTGTCAGGTGGAACAAATATACGTTAACTGGGTAACATCGTCAATCGGTTCAGTTTTTGATATTTGCTTATTATTGTGAACATAGATTCGGTTCAGCAAACGTTATCAGGAAGGTAAGATTTTGGTCAAACCCGTTTCCAGTTCATGCAGTGTAGTATACTTCTGTTTGGCTTTTGTTGTCAATGAAGGAAGTATACTGTTGCTTGGCTTTTGTTGTCAAATTACAATGAAGGAAATATACTGTTGTCTGGCTTTTGTTGTCAATGAAGGAAGTATATACTGTTGCTTGGCTTTTGTTGTCAATGAAGGAAGTATACTGTTGTTTGGCTTTTGTTGTCAATGAATGGAGTATACTGTTGCTTGGCTTTTGTTGTCAATGAAGGAAGTATACTGTTGTTTGGCTTTTGTTGTCAATGAAGGGAGTATACTGTTGCTTGGCTTTTGTTGTCAATGAAGGAAGTATACTGTTGCTTGGTTTTTGTTGTCAATGAAGGAAGTATACTGTTGCTTGGCTTTTGTTGTCAATGAAGGAAGTATACTGTTGTTTGGCTTTTGTTGTCAATGAAGGGAGTATACTGTTGCTTGGCTTTTGTTGGAAATGAAGGAAGTATACTGTTGCTTGGCTTTTGTTGTCAATGAAGGAAGTATACTGTTGTTTGGTTTTTGTTGTCAATGAAGGAAGTATACTGTTGCTTGGCTTTTGTTGTCAATGAAGGACGTTTACTGTTAGTTGGCTTTTGTTGTCAATTAACGATACTGCTACTTTGACTTTATTATCAGTAATGCATACCTCTACTCTGATGTTTTGTCATTGAGGGGTACTACTACTTTGACTGTGTTGTCATTGAGGGGTACTGCTACTTTGACTGTGTTGTCATTGAGGGGTACTGCTACTTTGACTGTGTTGTCATTGAGGGGTACTGCTACTTTGACTGTGTTGTCATTGAGGGGTACTTCTACTTTGACTGTGTTGTCAGTGAGGGGTACTGCTACTTTGACTGTGTTGGAGGGGTACTTCTACTTTGACTGTGTTGTCAGTGAGGGGTACTGCTACTTTGACTGTGTTACTTTGACTGTGTTGTCATTGAGGGGTACTTCTACTTTGACTGTGTTGTCAGTGAGGGGTACTGCTACTTTGACTGTGTTGTCAGTGAGGGGTACTGCTACTTTGACTGTGTTGTCAGTGAGGGGTACTTCTACTTTGACTGTGTTGTTAGTGAGGGGTACTGCTACTTTGACTGTGTTGTCATTGAGGGGTACTGCTACTTTGACTGTGTTGTCATTGAGGGGTACTGCTACTTTGACTGTGTTGTCATTGAGGGGTACTGCTACTTTGACTGTGTTGTCATTGAGGGGTACTTCTACTTTGACTGTGTTGTCATTGAGGGGTACTACTACTTTGACTGTGTTGTCATTGAGGGGTACTGCTACTTTGACTGTGTTGTCATTGAGGGGTACTGCTACTTTGACTGTGTTGTCAGTGAGGGGTACTGCTACTTTGACTGTGTTGTCATTGAGGGGTACTGCTACTTTGACTGTGTTACTTTGACTGTGTTGTCAGTGAGGGGTACTGCTACTTTGACTGTGTTGTCAGTGAGGGGTACTTCTACTTTGACTGTGTTACTTTGACTGTGTTGTCAGTGAGGGGTACTGCTACTTTGACTGTGTTGTCATTGAGGGGTACTTCTACTTTGACTGTGTTGTCATTGAGGGGTACTGCTACTTTGACTGTGTTGTCAGTGAGGGGTACTGCTACTTTGACTGTGTTACTTTGACTGTGTTGTCAGTGAGGGGTACTGCTACTTTGACTGTGTTGTCAGTGAGGGGTACTTTTACTTTGACCGTGTTGTCAGTGAGGGGTACTGCTACTTTGACTGTGTTGTCATTGAGGGGTACTTCTACTTTGACTGTGTTGTCATTGAGGGGTACTTCTACTTTGACTTTGTTGTCAGTGAGGGGTACTTCTACTTTGACTGTGTTGTCAGTGAGGGGTACTTCTACTTTGACTGTGTTGTCATTGAGGGGTACTTCTACTTTGACTGTGTTGTCAGTGAGGGGTACTGCTACTTTGACTGTGTTGTCAGTGAGGGGTACTGCTACTTTGACTGTGTTGTCATTGAGGGGTACTGCTACTTTGACTGTGTTGTCATTGAGGGGTACTGCTACTTTGACTGTGTTGTCATTGAGGGGTACTGCTACTTTGACTGTGTTGTCATTGAGGGGTACTTCTACTTTGACTGTGTTGTCAGTGAGGGGTACTGCTACTTTGACTGTGTTGTCAGTGAGGGGTACTTCTACTTTGACTGTGTTGTCATTGAGGGGTACTTCTACTTTGACTGTGTTGTCATTGAGGGGTACTGCTATTTTGACTGTGTTGTCAGTGAGGGGTACTTCTACTTTGACTGTGTTGTCATTGAGGCCGGTACTACTATTTTGACTAAATGTTATCCATGATGTCTACTTCTCTTTTTACTTTTTTGTCAGTGATGTATACTGCTTCTTATACTTCGTTGTCAGTTATAATGATTACTTCTCATTTGTCAGTGATACTATTTATGTGTTGTCTGTGTTGATGTACATATGCTACTATGCCAAATTTGTTGTCACTAAAGTGCGGAACCATTAACATTCAGCATTGAATCCGGTTCCTTACCTGTAAGAAGAAAGTAAAGTCTAAGATATGTTGGTGCATGTGTGCTTCTTCTTTATCACTGATGAATACTAGTCTCAAAATATGCTTTTCTATGAATATTTTATTTACTTAAAAATTTGAAGCATGAAAATAGTTCACCGTTGTTATTTAAACTAGTGAGACCGTGAATACGGCTCGTGCTAGAAATTGCCGTGCAACCCATAATGATCATAACTTGACTGATACAACTTGAATTTTTCAACATTCCAGAAGTGAATGATTGACGAATAATTATTTTAAGAATACAGAAATTGGACCCCATTTCACGATTCTCTTACACAATCTATATTTAGTTGTTATGCAGCGATTACGTTGATTACTGACTTGGAAATTCATGACAGGTCTATTTTATGACATTAAAAATTCCTTGTCCTAAAAATTGATTTATCATGAATGAAGATCACTACGCAAGGGTTATTGACTCAGCAGTTTCGATTACAGTTTTATCAATGAACGTCACAGTCAGCTGATTCATAGTAAAAAATGTGTATTTCGTAATTTACCTGTACAGGTAAAATGTTTACTTGCAATACATACGTGATTCAACAGATACGTTTACATTAACGCACATAATATCGATTAGCACTTTCTGACTTCTCTTTGTCAGATCATGTCTAATTTCTTCTGTGGTATAAATGGTATCTCGAGAATGGTATAAATACATTTCAACAAAGAAAAATACGGTCGACTTAAGGTTTTCGGGTACTATTATTATTTTTCTATATCTTTAAAATCAGACAAAAGATAAGGTAAAACGGTAAAATGTAATTAACTGTTTGTTTGCCATAAAAACACTTCTGTTGAATACATTCTATTAATACGAGATATTAAAGTAAAGTATATTAGTCAGACACTGTAAATGATATTTTACTTTAACAATTTAACTCAGCTGTTCTATTAGAGTTTATCAGTTGTCTGACCATTAAATATTTGAGGGCGGTGCCGCCTCCGAGTCCCTTGCAGGGCTCATACTTAATCGTACGTCTTGATGTTTTTAAAAGTACATGTTCACTAAGTAAACCACTAACCAAAGATATATTTTTTACAAAGATAGATAACGAACCGGAACCACGAGGACATGTGTACTAAAGAGAAGAAATCATTAACTGGTAACACTAGCAGATGGCCATATTTCTGACGTGAGTCCATGGCATACATCTTGAGCTCACTATAAACCACTGAAATGATAATGAACAAATACCATAACATACAAGCTTAGAAGACGACCAAAACATAACGACATGGGACCATGTCTTAAAGTACAGAAATAAATAAAGCCATGGCATACAGAAAGTTCCAAGACATGTAGTATTCTTAATTCCTAGTGGTTGTATAATGTATCATCTTGACGTTTGTTTTTTTAAGTTTTTTGTTTTAGTGGCATTTTCTGTATTTATTTATTTTTACATTTTTTTTTTAATATTTGGGATTTTTCACCCGTGTCGATGGCAAATGTTTGATATAGTATAATTTTTCAAAACCGGTTCGGTAGAATTTGACCTTGTCAAATCTTGTCAGTTAGTTTTGTCGTTGGGTAACTGTGTCGCTGACTTATACACAACATGTCCTTCAAGCTCAGCCTTCAAGTCATATGACAGGAAATTAAATTAATAAGGAGATGTAGCATGCCGCATTGCGATGCAACAATCAGTGTCTACCACCTGATAATGCACTGGACTGATCTAAACATTGAAGCAACATATTCTAACTAAACATAATGGCGTACAATAGTCTGTAAACCTCATGAAGCATACAAACGACAAACAGGATCTATACACTGATACAGGTCCCACAATACAAGTATACTTCCGCTTTATTTAGATACAGTAAACGTGGACGTCAAGTACAGAGAGGAAGTTTATATATAATCCCTATTGTGTGTATAATCTTCCAGTAATGTTGGACAACTTCCCTGTTCCATGACTAGCAGTCTTCCTGTGTGTACATTGTTTTCACGTTTCCGGACGGCTACTATAAAGTTGACAACAATATGTTTCGTGCATTAAGATAACATATTGATAACCGAAATAAAATTCTCTTTGATCTTGTTAATATTTACCCCTGACCGAGGATAAAGAACAACGAAATAAAGGTAAACGTCCACCTACTTCAGTTTAAACTTTGTGGTTTTCAAATGATCAGGGTACCTGTTTGTGACAACACGCTCAAAATAAACTTCGATACTATAAAATGCCGAGATATTAATTTAACTCTTTGTCACAGTCCCTTTATTGGACGACCGCAATCAGAGTGCAGATTTTATTAACGCAACATTAGTGTTAAGATCTGTGTGGGAAATTTATGAGCCAACTAAAAGTTGTTTTTCAAACGTATATGTGTTTTGCTATTCATTGATTTGTACCACTCATACACACTATGAGTGACTTAGTGCTTCCTATAAAGTTTAAAGGAACTTATTCGTAGCTCAGTAATTACTTTCTATTACATGTACTTAGTTACAAGTCGTTTTCAAAAAGTATTTATGATTAGTATGTTTAACGACATCATATCACTTTATAAACACCTTTACTGACGGACAAATAACTATATACATCCCAACCAAATATTTATTGAGCGTAATTCTTGCATGAAAAGATCCCGCAACGAGTATATAACATAAATATAAGTGTGAAAATATCTACTTGATATTACTCTAACCAGACACAGTGTACTAATATATGAAAAAAAACTTTATTTGACCTAAAGTAGTCGTGTAAACAACATTGCAGTTACTTGTTAGTGCTACAGTACTAGTTTAAAGTAAAACTGTTGTTCGTATTTTAAAAATACTATAATTGTTTAATTTCTAGGGATTCACAGGCGCGGATCCAGGGGGAAAGGGGGAGGGAGTGGTGTTCCGCGGAATGGAACCCCCCTTTTTTTGGGACGATTAATGCATTTGAATGGGGACATGTAGTTGGAACTCCCCCTTTGTCCTGGGTAAGGACCCCCCTTTTTTTTAATGGCTGGATCCGTCCCTGGTACAGTTGACTCATGAAGTATTTTCAAGTGATTGTCTGATACAGTGAATTCTACGACAACGTACCATCGCAAGTTGGTCTAAATGAAAATGAGTATTATATGAAACGGTCATTGACTCGGAACACATTTCGGATGTTAAAAATGTAAACATTAAGAAAGTGTGTCATACTTCTTGTTTTTGTTTGTAATTAAGGAAGTTTTATAATACGTAATACATGTTACAAAACAAAAACAGAAAAAAGAAGGTACGCAATTAATTTTAAATAATTGTACGTTGTCATGGTCATGTGAAATCTCGTGTTTGTCCTAAGATGATTAATGAAAGTTTAGCGTTGATTTAAAACTAAGTTCACAGGCTTAGTTCAGAGAAATTTCAGTTTCAGGCCTGGAACGTAGAACCAAATTTTCGAAATTTCTTTAAGTTCTCTTTCAAATCTGTGCAATCAATTTATCGTAGGGCATCACACCATAATACGTTCACCCACCCCTTAAGATAAATAGTTGAGTTACTGACTTTGTCTGATAATAACTAAATGATCATAAAACTTTTATATTTTCAAATGAATTTTGTGAAATTGTTGGTTGGGGTCACTTTTTTGTTAGAACACGTGTGAAACGACGGAACACTTATCAAAAAATAGATTGAACTGCATTAAATTTCTTACAACATGCATCACTTGTTCAATAATTAAAGTGCAAGTACCTGGAGTATATAAATATACTTATCACGAAAAACAAACATGTGATTTTACCTGCAGCTAAAGGAACGATTTGATTGGTAAAAACTCGGTCAGCTCGCACTGAATGACTCTGCGGTTTTGAAATTACTAACCAACAGCGAATTGTTTTTCAGATGATACGATATAATCAAAGATTATTTTTCGTTTCAACAAAGCTGAAAAACTTGTTTGCGCTTGACATTAATCAAGTAAACCGACTATGCTTGAGGGGACCAAATGGTGTATTAGAACTCTTCTATCTTTCACCAGGAAATCATATTTTGATTTGATGGCATAATGGCAGTCTGTTCGATAAGGATGTGGGATACATTAAAAAAAATCAGTCATGTCAAAAATATTACCATATGATGGTCTGTCGTTCAAACTATTGCGAAACTAAAGATTCTAAAATCATCTTACAAAAGTTAATTGATTAATAAATAATAAGATAAATGAATAATAGCTTTCCTAGAAATCGTTACGACATACAATAAAACTAGCACATATATGTTATCATTCGGTGCAGGATAAAACTGGCCTTATAAGATAGGTAACCTTTAGGTTCAAAAACCTATAACACAGGGACAAGAATCAGGTGACCTGACTGTGAGTGACCAGGTAGATTTTCAGTAAATACAGGGTGATCTCTATGTTAGGTTCGACTGTACTTATCGTTTTCCCATCTTTAAAAAAAGGTCTGTACACCATATTTAATGGCTGAGCTAATACTGGACTTGTTTGTAGAAAGGGTTCAAATTGTGCTCCAAGATGGAAAGATTTAGATTAGTATCGCTTTTAATATCCAAGCTGATTTAATTATATAATGATTAAATACTATCTATCAGGAGATTTATATTATATGCAAATATGCAGTGTGGTTTAAATATTATAATAAATATGTGTGCAGTGAGGTCTTGAGAATGAGGCCGATCTTTTTTATGAAAATATATTAATATGATCTTGAAATTAAGCTGAAACGGTGAATTTAAATATGGAGAAATAAATGAAGATGTAGTTGAATTTTGAAAACTCGGGGTTTATCGTATTCCTCATTCATGGAAATTCCTATCGGTGCAGCAATTTTTTTAATTGATTCTAGTGAATACTTTTGTGTGTTGTTTTCATGGCTTTGCATATCTTTCAAAGCTGACATATCAAAAAAGTGTAAACATATCGTAAACTATGTATAAGTTAAGCCCTCAGGTAAGTTGACTTTACATGAATTTGGCTATTTATTTTAGGTATTTTGTCGTTTTTGTCATATAGCTCTTCAACGGTTTCGGTACTTATATACATCCTCGGATTTCAAATGTTTGGCTTTGTGCGTTCCTGATGAAGGTATATCCAGAAAAGCGCTTCGGACGCATGAAATTATTAAACGTGTTGTTTTCGATTTGTTTTTACATCACTGGGTCGATACCTCTGCTGATGGACTATCAGTCCCCGAGGTTATCATCAGCTTGAGTAGTCAGTACTGACATGAGTTAACAAACCTTTCTAAAATTGTCCGTTTATAAATTTTGAAATTATTTAGAAACTAAGGTTTCAACTCCCTCATGCAAAGTTGACTTTAGATGAATTTGGCTATTTATTTTAGGTATTTTTGTCATATAGCTCTTCAACGGTTTCGGTACTTATATATCCTCTGATTTCAAATGTTTGGCTTTGAGCGTTCCTGATGAAGGTAAATCCAGAAAAGCGCTTCGGACGCATGAAATTATTAAACGTATTGTTTTCATTTTTTTTAAGGTAAGGTACATGGTAGATTACAGATGAAATTTATTGGATCTCTGCTACATATGCCGAATAAGGAGGGGGGAGATCAGGGGCCCAGTCTCAGTCCCCTTATAGAGCTACATATATAATAAATACATATACTTTTTACAAGAATCAGTCTAAACATTGGCTAACTAGTGCCCCCTTTTTTCAAAATCCTGGATCTGCATGGATCTGTGCTCTATATTGAATTAATTCTGCATTCATATTGTCAATGGTTCGTTTAAACGGTACAAAAGAATTTCATTTGTCCCACTAAACTACAAAAATTTCAAATTCTGCGGTTTATATTTTGGTAGATGAGTATACCATATTTGGTTATGATTGTTATTAACCCGAATAACTTAATTTAATTCATTCATTAATTTATGCATCCTATCCCTTGAAATAACTTGTAACATATTTATAACATACATGATAAAATAAAAGTACATGTTTATATAGGTTTACTAAAATTTATATTTTATCCAGTCTCTAGTTACTTCAATCAATAGATGTCTTATGTCGTTAATATCCGGTATACTGTTGGATAGTCGTATAGGATTACATAATATGATTTTACCTTATACGATATATTTAAATTAAATTATAACACATAATTTCTAAAACTAGTATTGGAATTTAAATGAGGACAATAATAAATGCTGAAACTGTAACACAATCTGTATATGATTTGTTTCCTGAATTGAGGAGATGTAAAGAAGAAGCGAAATTGGTTCAAGACAATTGAGTATCAATAGAAACCCGTTTAATACTATAATTAATAATAATAGTGCTTTAGTTCTCTTTTTTTCTGTAGTCGAGATCAGATCAAGTGAACGGTTCCTGTCGAGAAAAGTTTTGTATCCTTATGCCTTTAATAGAAAGAAGTTGAACAAAAAACTAAAACTATCTTCGAACATTAAGACACCCCACCTGCATTAAAGGGGATTTTAAACACACTCACACATCGATTGATGCTTTATCATAAATAAGGCCGTTTTATCTTCGTCTTTTTTTTTTTTACAATTTGCTATATCGGGACTTTTTGTAACCGGTTATACGGCATGATATGAGTGTGGCTCATTGTAAAATGCCGTACAGTGAAACATATGGTTGCTTAATTCAATAGCGATTTACTTAAGTTTATAGCACATGCGTTTCTTGAGCCATTTCAGATATGATTTCTTCCTTTCCGACCTTTTTTAACACCTCCAAAAGGTGCCACATGTAGAACAGGCTAGACCTTTCGGAGAACCTGAAATCACCCCGGTTTTTAGTTAGGTTCGTGTTACTAAGTCTTATGTTTTCTATGTTGTGTTTTGTATACTGTTGTTCGCCGCTCTTTCCAACTTCTTCCATAACAAAATTGGCACAATGTGAACAAAATTTTGAAATTTTATTTCATACTCCCGGCGCGTCCAGAATGAAATACAAAATGCCATATATCTATTAGTTACTTTTAATTTACTATTGGCGTGAAAATAAATTAAAAGAAAACCTGAATTGTTTACAGCAATAAACACTCAAATGACCGTGGAAACAGTTATTAGGAAGACAAATATACCATTTGACCATGATTGCTTCTGTAAAAGATAGCTCGATTTCGATTACCAATTTCAACTGGATATTAACTTTTTACAGCTTTAGTAAGCCTTGTTTTCCGATGATCTCGAGAACAAATTGAAGTAACAAGGTACAGACGGGTTGTCACAGTGCAGTAGGGTTCTTAGTGTGTAATCATGCCCCCACAGCGCGCACAGTCTTTCTAAGTACAGTCATGCTTTTCTACAACAATGATGTAATTTTTTACTATATTCACTTTTTGTGTAATTCTGCTATTCTAATATTCTAATAACATTGCAATGTCATTACCGAAACTATTTATACAGATAAATACTTCTCATTTCACGATGGTCCCTGTGTGAATTGCATAGATACATTATTTTTCAATTCATCTTACATGCTAAGCATATTCCATAGGATCGTCAGCTTAATCGGTTTTAGAATATTTTGTGAAAAACATTAGCATTGAAAATCTATTAACTTAATTTCTCAAGGACGATTGACACACGAAAAATTGGTGTATTTAGATCAATGTAAATCAGACACTATATGGGTCATGCATGCATGATGGTTTAAACTATTTCCAATCCTAAATACTTTTCCTTTGTAAGCAGTTTGTTAAATTGTTGAACAAGGAAAAAAGTTTTAAGATATTGATGCTTAAACATACAAAACACAATTCAAAATGGTACGGGGAAAGCAATAAAAAGACCATGAAAAATTGATACGGTAATACGAATTCAATTTAAGACGTGTCGTAATCACTCTTCATCAGCGGTCAGGGTACTATTTCTATATAGAATCAAATAAGAATGTAGAAAAATTACCAAAGATAACACGTCCGTTTCGTGGAAATTCGGCCCCGGTCATTTAACTCGCAGTTATTGATTTATAAATTGGTGTTTGCTTTCTGCTGCATCAGCGCAAAAAGGGCATATCGCGACGAGTTAACCGCTATTTGAATCTATTTATTTGGAAAAACTAAGTAGGAAACGCCCAATACAAGTTCAGCACATTGTTTGTCCCGAAAACCGGCGTCCTTTGTGATTGTGTTATCGGACAACACATCAGACGTCGTAGTAATTTATAGTTTTAACTAAAAGCCGAGACAAAATATTCTTTCCCGGATCGTTCCGTCATTCGTTGCAGCGCTTGTACTTACTAAACTGATGAAAGGTCGATTTTACCCAGACTGAGTACTCCGAAAATGCAGTTAATATATGCAGTTAATGAGTGACCTTGTTTGTTTGGTGAAGTGTAGTAGTGTACTGAATTTTATTTGTATTTCCGATGAAATCGAACTTTTTCACCTCCGTTAATGTTTGATCTTCTATTGTGCTGGCAGATGCCCAATGATGATGATATATTTCAAACCGAGGTTCAAACAATCAATTGATCACCTGGCAAACGTGTGTACAGTTACCTGGGTACTGAATCATAGCACTTCCGGTGTACCAAATCAAGTACAAAGCTTTAATGGTTTAGATTGTTTAACTAGTCGATACAATAGCAATTTAGCTAATTTGATGAGTAAATATATTTACAACTAACACGTTCAAATTCAATAAATGTAATGAATAAATCGCAATTGTACCGATTCCAACTCGAACTCAAAGTCCATAAACGGCGCGTCGATGCTGAGGTTCACGACGGGTTAAATTCGCCCCCTCCTCCTCCCGTTTTGCGTGCGATGAGAGAGAGAGCAGTGTCGTATCCTGGGGGATTCTGGGTGTTGTGACCCCTCTTTTGATGACGTTCAATGCTTTTGTCAGAATTGGGACATATGGTTGGACCCCCCCCCCCCCCTTTTATCCTTGGTTGGAACCCTCGCTTTTAAAAATGACTGGATCCGCTTCTGGAGAGAGAGAGAGAGAATGGGGAGGGGAGACAAACAAAAATGTAAAGACGGCGTGCACAAAGTTGGCGACAACTGTAAAACGCGCTTTTCAAAGTAGTTTTATACAACCGTGTTTGCAATATTTTTGAAATCGGAAGTTTTTTTTATGATAAAATGATGAATGCTAGCCATTAAATCCACACTAGTCTACTAGTAAAGTTATCAAAGTTAAATCTATAAAGTGTGATACGAACATTCACCGCAAAAAGTTTCAAAAACTGCCATTGTGGATGAGTTTGGAATAAAGTTAAATATGTGTAGGAAAAAGTAATTTGGAAGGATTAATATTAAAAAATGGAAGAATCGGCAAGAAAAATATGAAATTGCAATTTTTTTATTTCAAAATGACTTGATATTTCAAATGTGTATAACAAGAGGTTTGAAAAAAATATGCATACTATGAATGATTCGATATTTCAGGCTAAACACCTGAATATTGTTAATGTCCAGTGATTATATTAAATTTAAAGAAATGACGTTTTAACGCTATTTTCTGAAAAGGGTCCACGACATAGTCTTTTATTATTTCCATTACATTGCTCTTAGCATATATACTTATTTATATTTCCAGAATGAGCATTTGCTGCACTTTCTGTTAAAAGAAAAGACATATAGTTTCAACGTTTATGCCTTTAAAAGTTATGTGATAAACTAATGCCGCGCGGTTCACACGTACATTAATTCGAATTGAATTCGAATCGAATGCGAATCGAATTCGCAAAGCCAATTCGCATTAGAAATTGGGACGTACAACGTTTCGAATGCGAATTAAACTAATTCGAATTAGTTAATGCAAATCTATATTGAATTACGTGTGAACTAAGCATAAGTGTCCAGTGTTTTTGTTACACGTTTGTTTTCTGCGGAAAAATTAACGACGTCGTTAATGATTTTTAGTAATTGTTTGTGTACTCAGCTTTGTGCACGCCGTCAATCAACATGTGAATCCTGAAATGTCTTTTGGCCATGTCCGTCGCATATGTCAATGCCCCCTCCTGATTGCAAACTTTGCGTGATGATTCTGGATCCACCCCTGGTTGAATGGGGACTGGAATGTTATTAATTTCTGGAAAACATATGGAATATGGAATGATGAAAATGCAAGGATTTGTATCGAAGGTTCATTTTCTATGACTTGTAGATTCAATCAGAGATCATAATTACAAGAGCTTTATACAAATACGTTCATACTTTCTGTTTCAAACCCCTTTCATTTTTTAATACCCTTGTTTTGTGAAAAGTTAACACCTTTAAACAGAGTGTAGTAGTCAGTCGATAAACAGCTTAAATTTATTCTAGAACAGAAAGTTTTGACCGGAGTATTGTCAAATTCTATAGTAAGCAAGATTGTATTTGCATAAGTTCCAGTGGCAAATAGTTGATGAATGTTCAAGACAACAGTCACATTTTGCTGCACAATGTTTGTTGCTTGACTCTTATTAAAGCAACTAAAGGTTCACAAGCGAGTAGATCTCTATGAGGCGCCGTTTTACTATTTATTACTTATTTTCTGATATCAAAAAATGATTTTCTGATATCAAAAATTCCATTTTTTGATATCAGGAATTTGATTTCTTTATATCAAGAAATAAAGCATATTTTCTGATATCAAAAATTCGAATTCCTAATATCAAAAATTCATTTCTTGATATCAGGAAATCTATTTTTTGATATCAGAAATTCGAATTTTTGATATCAGAAAATAAAAATTATTTTTTGATATCAAGAAATAGATTTTCTGATATCAAAAAATGATTTTGTGAATCAAAAAATCGAATTCCTGAAATCAAAAAATCATTTTCTGATATTAAAAATCATTTTCTGATATCAGAAAATAAGAAATAAATGAATATATGAAGGCTCCCTTTGCGTCAATAAAAACATTCAAACTCACCCATGAGCCCAAACATCAGGAAAAATGTGAAATAATGTTTCCGGATATACTAATTATTATGCGGAATGTACCGCTACGCGATATTTGGCATTTTATTTATGGCAAAGGGTCCATTGTTACAAAAACAAAATGCTTATACATTTCAAGTTTTATAAACATGATTTAGACTTTAAAGTCTCTAGAAAACTTTACAATATTTGAAACTAAGTACAAAATTCGAGTCCGATGCACAACAAGACAATATATTGAAGATTTTAGAAATTATTATAAAACATAACACAGTATTTACTTTCGAACAATCCCAATCGAAGGAATTAGTCCACCTAAGAATTAACTAAATACTGGAAAATGTTTAACAAAACTTGACTTATCGAAAACATATATTGATGTGTTCAAGATTTAGATACGATTTTCTTCTTGGTATTGTTATACTTCCACGTCCGGTGTGTGTTTTTGTTAGCTGTTTTTGTTCTTTGTATCGATCTGATGAATAAAGACCATTTCAACTGATTTTTATATAGAAAAAAGAAGAATGTGGTATGAATGCCGATGAGACAACTCTCCACAAGAGATCAAATCACACAACAATTAACAACTATAGGTCAATGTACAGCCTTCAACAATGAGCAAAGCCCATTCTGCATAGACAGCTATAAAAGGCCCGAAATGAAAATGTAAAACAATTTAAACGAGAAAACTAACGGCCTAATTTATGTACCAAAAATGAACGAAAAAAAATATGTTACATTTACACAAACGACAACCACCGAATTACAAGCTCCTGGCTTGGGACAGGCACATGCATACAGAATGGTGGTGGTGTTAAATATGTCAGCGGAATCCCAACCCTCCCCTAACCTAGGACAGGGGTGTAACAGTACAACATAAGAACGAACTATAAAAATCAGTTGAAAAAGGCTTAACTCATCAGATGAATACAAATACAAATACTACACAGAGTGGACGTGGCCGGATACTTCTATATCCAATATACAAAAAGACAATAACATTCAGTTTGCTTTGAATTTACTGATAACAAAATCAATATTAATACCAATAAAAACATATATTGTTTGTTCTTACAGTATGTTGTGACAAAACACCAGTGTCCCAGGCCGCCACATTCGTTAAGTGTCTGTCCCACGTAAGAAGCCTGTAAGGATGTATAATTGTCGTTGGTTCGTGTCTGTCATATTTATTTTTCGTAATATGTTTTTGTTATAAATTAGGCCGTTAGCTTTCTAAATAAATCTTTTCATATTTTTTATGCCGGGACATTTTATAGCCGACTTTACGGTATTGGGTTTTCTCATTATTGAAGGCCGAACGATTGCCTATAATTTCTTATATCAACTTCATTTGAACCGGCTTTTGTGGATAGTTGTCTCAATGGCAATACTACCACATCTCCTGATTTTTATATACTAAACAGACCTAAAAAACGATATTACCAAATACTTTAATTCACAAAAACCTAGTTGAACAAATCTGTTTCAGAGGAAACTAAATAATTGCTTATAAAAGAAACCTTGCAATGAAGAAATTCAATTGTTGACTACAAACCTTAAAATAATTAATATGTGAGATACACAAACATACAAAACTTCTTATAACTAATGAAGCCAAACTCTGTGATATTCTTTCCTTAAACAAGACCGAAACACTGTACCAAATGTTAGAGCTCATGGGTGAGCTCGGAAGCTTTTATTGACACACAGGGGGCAATCATTGATATTTTTCTTATTTTCTGATATCAAAAAATCATTTCTTGATATCAGGAATTCAAATTTTTGATATCAAAAAATCATTTTCTGATATCAGGAAATGTATTTCTTGATATCAAATAATCGTCAGTATTATTTGATATCAGAAAATCTATTTCTTGATATCATAAAATGGATATTTTGATATCAAAAAAATGATTTTCTGATATAAAAAAATCGAATTATTGATATCAAGAAATAAAGATTATTTTTTGATATCAAGAAATCGAATTCCTGATATCAAAAAATGGATTTCTTGATATCAAAAAATTGAATTCCTGATATCAAGAAATATTTTTTGATATCAACAAATATTTTCTGATATCAGAAATTCAATTTTTTGATATCAGAAATTCAATTTTTTGATATCAAGAAATATTTTTTGATATCAGAAAATAAGGAATAAACAGTAAAACGGCGCCTCATAGATCTCGTCCAACTAAAGGTTCACCAGCATGTAAATATCGTCCCATTCAGATAACAAATTACAAGAACTTAATAGTATCATTGATTGATCTAGAGTGTACAAGTTGTCCGATCCCCTAGTCTTATATATTTACAACACCCCTCGACGGCCACAGACAATAAAGATAAAAATATGCACCTGAATAATTAAAAGCCAAAATCCAGTATTGCCGATTGCAATCAAATATGTTTATTAATCTCCGGAAGTTCCTATTCAATCACAGTTATAAAATATCACGAATTAATCTGTTGATTTTTTCTCCCAAGTGTACACAGACATATTTTTTTATATATAAAACCACACATTTACGTCAGTAGCCCATTCACAGTCATTGAACTACATTGTTTATTATTTGTGTATTTCCTGGAATACTTGTTTATTATTTATTAACAGATTAACTTGTTACATCATGTTAAAATTCCTTTATAAAGTTATGTTCAACAGTTTGACGCCACTTAACCCGCAGACCGGAACTGGATATGAATTGATACACCTCAAATCGGTGGCCCCTAAGCATGACGGTCATTATCGGACAGTCCTCTTCTCTTGGGGCTGGTATAAACCTGTTAAAAGACTCCGTATATGTTTGAGTTATCGAATTACTATATTTGATAGATTTTCATTTAATTCTTTTTTTTTCATTTTTATTATATCAATATTTCAGAACTGGATGGATCTCTGATAAAAAAAAAAAAAAAGGAACCTCGATGTACTAGTAGGTGAAAATAAGAAGATATGAGAAAACTCTCCATCCGATTGTAAATGTTTCATTTGGGTATAGTATTTCTATACAGGTGGAATACGCAAGCAGTGTCGAGGTGCAGTCAACATCATTTTCCTAGGTTCCTTATCTTGTTCTAACAACTTTTCATATCTTGAAAAACTGTATACAGGTGCTTACAAAATATGATAGATAGCAGACAAAAATCTTCTTTTAAAGACCGAAAAAGTATGTGACAACAAATTAAAGTTATCTTACATAGTTGATGCCTGATAACCAAGAATAAGTACATATGACACTTTTTCAACCAACAATCTTACTGAAAAACTATACATAAAGACTGAACAACAAGAACTATACAGAGATGGGCAGGGTGCTACAAGTGTTTAGGCGATAACCAACTCCATAGTGTATACACAAAACAGGGTGCTACAAGTGTATAGGCGATAACCAACTCCATAGTGTATACACAAAACAGGGTGCTACAAGTGTATAGGCGATAACCAACTCCATAGTACATACACAAAACAGGGTGATGCAAGTGTATTGGCGATAACCAACTCCATAGTGCATACACAAAACAGGGTGCTACAAGTGTATTGGCGATAACCAACTCCATAGTACATACACAAAACAGGGTGGTGAAAGTGTATAGTTAAGAAACAACTCCATAGTGTATACACAAAACAGGGTGATACAAGGGTATAGGCGATAACCAACTCCATAGTGCATACACAAAACAGGGTGCTACAAGTGTATAGGTGATAACCAACTCCATAGTGCATACACAAAACAGGGTGCTACAAGTGTATAGGCGATAACCAACTTCATAGTGCATACACAAAACAGGGTGCTACAAGTGTATAGGCGATAACCAATTCCATAGTGCATACACAAAACGGTGCTACAAGTATATAGGCGATAACCAATTCCATAGTGCATACACAAAACAGGGTGCTACAAGTATATAGACGATAACCAATTCCATAGTGCATACACAAATCAGGGTGCTACAAGTATATAGGCGATAACCAACTCCATAGTGCATACACAAAACAGGGTGCTACAAGTGTATAGGCGATAACCAACTCCATAGTGCATACACAAAACAGGGTGCTACAAGTGTATAGGCGATAACCAACTCCATAGTGCATACACAAAACAGGGTGCTACAAGTGTATAGGTGATAACCAACTCCATAGTGCATACACAAAACAGGGTGCTACAAGTGTATAGGTGATAACCAACTCCATAGTACATACACAAAACAGGGTGCTACAAGTGTATAGGCGATAACCAACTCCATAGTGTATACACAAAACAGGTTGATACAAGTGTATAGGCGATAACCAACTCCATAGTGCATACACAAAACAGGGTGCTACAAGTGTATAGGCGATAACCAACTCCATAGTGCATACACAAAACAGGGTGCTACAAGTGTATAGGTGATAACCAACTCCATAGTGAATACACAAAACAGGGTGCTACAAGTGTATAGGTGATAACCAACTCCATAGTACATACACAAAACAGTGTGCTACAAGTGTATAGGCGATAACCAACTCCATAGTGTATACACAAAACAGGTTGATACAAGTGTATAGGCGATAACCAACTCCATAGTGCATGCACAAAACAGGGTGATGAAAGTGTATAAGTAAGAAACAACTCCATAGTGTATACACAAAACAGGGTGATACAAGTGTATGGGCACTAACCAACTCCATAGTGCCCATACACAAAACAGGGTGGTGAAAGTGTATAGACAAGAAACAACTCCATAGTGTATACACAAAATAGGGCGATGCAAGTGTATGGGCGCTAACCAACTCCATCGCCACATTATTTATGAATGTGCCTGTCCCAAGTCAGGAGCCTGTAATTCAGTGGTTGTCGTTTGTTTATGTGTGACATATTTGTTTTTGTTCATTCTTTTATATAAATAAGACCGTTAGTTTTCTCGTTTGAATTATTTTACATTGTCATATCGGGGCCTTTTATAGCTGACTATGTGGTATGGGCTTTGATCATTGTTGAACGCCGTGCGGTGACCTATAGTTGTTAATGTGTGTGTCATTTTGGTGTCTTGTGGACAGTTGTTTCATTGGTAATCATACCACATCTTCTTTTTTTTTATATCCATAGTGTATACACAAAACAGGGTGATACCAGTGTATAGATAAAGGCAACAGTAGTATACCGCTGTTCAAACTCATAAATCCATGGACAAAAAACAAAATCGGGGTAACAAACTAAAACTGAGGGAAACGCATAAATATAAGAGGAGAACAACGACACAACACTACAATGTAACTAACACACACAGAAACGGACCAAGCTTCAGACAAAATCCCACGAGAATAACAAATATAACATCAAAACCAAATACATGAATTTGGGATAGACAAGTACCGTGACACGTCTTATCGCAATGTCAATTTACACTCAAAAATAAGAGAAAACAAACGACGCAACGTTAAATTGTAACACACACAGAAACGAACTATAATATAACAATGGCCATATTCCTGACTTGGTACAGGACATTTTTAAAGGAAAAAATGGTGGGTTGAACCTGGTTTTGTGGCATGCCAAACCTCGCACTTTAATGGCAATGTTAAATATAACATAGAAATGACAACATAATATTACAGGACTACAATACAAATAAATATAGGCGATAACTTACTCCATAGTACATACACGCAGCAGGGTGATACGTGACAAGTGTTTAGGCTACAAGTGTATAGGCGATGACCAACTATATAGTGCATACACAAAACAGAGTAATATAAGTGTATAGGCGATGACCAACTCAATTGTGTACAAACACAAAACAGAGTGATACCAGTATTTAGCCGATGGCCAACTCCATAGTGTATACAGAAAAACATGGTGATACAAGTGTATAGGCGATAATCAACTCCATAGTGTTTACACAAACAGGGTGATACAAGTGTATAGACGATAACCAACTCCATAGTGCATACACAAAACAGGGCGATGCAAGTGTATAGGCGATAACCAATTCCATAGTGCATACACAAAACAGGGTGATGCAAGTGTATAGGCGATAACCAACTCCATAGTGCATACACAAAACAGGTTGATACAAGTGTATAGGCGATAACCAACTCCATAGTGCATACACAAAACAGGGTGATGAAAGTGTATAGGCGATAACCAACTCCATAGTGCATACACAAAACAGGTTGATACAAGTGTATAGGCGATAACCAACTCCATAGTGCATATACAAAACAGGGTGCTACAAATGTATAGGCGATAACCAACTACATAGTGCACACACGAAAGAAGTCGATCTCAGGCAACAGCAACACCAAGACCGTATTTATTTTGTCACACTGAATATATTTCGTCATTTGAAATTATATTTTTGTTGGGAGATTGAATAAATACAATAAGATATACGTCTTGTTTGGGACATGCTTACTTATCACGACACAGTAAATCTGTATTTTTTTTTTTACTATGGACTAATTCCTTTGTGGGTAATTTAGCTTTCATACTAAACCGCGAATGTACGTCACAAACATGTAAGCCATCATTTTAAATGTCAGACACTCAAAATTTTTTCGTATTCAAAGAATTTATAAACAATTCTCGGAATTGTTATTGTGCTAAATTTAGATATATAATTTCCATATTTGTTGTTCTATTTCTACCTGTTTGTGTCATGTTGTATAGGTAAATTGTTTATTAAGACAGTAGACGGGTTCATATTCATGACATACATTAATAATTACCACACACTTATACAGATGTCTAAACATTTTATTTTTATGCAATACAATTAAAGACAAATATTATTGAGCAATTATAGATATATTGATCATGATAAAGCAAGACATCACTGTGGCGGATCTAGAAAAATTTCATAAGTTGGAGCCCTCTGGCTGCATAAGAGGGCCCAACTCCCGTCACGCTTCAGTGATTCCCAATATAATCAACCAATTTTGTTTCTCAAAAGAGGGGCCCGGCTCCCTGCCCCCCTAAATCTGCCTCTGGACATATTTTATGTACTTTTATCTGTACTTTATCATGACCTGGGATAAACAAATTACAACAAAGATTATTATCATAATTTATCTTAATTACGCTTAAGTTAAATATAAAAGTGTCATTTATCATTTTTTAATAAGTTCGTTAAAATGAAATTTAAAAAAAAATGCTCCCAAGTAGAAATCGCATATTCTATAAGGCAATTGACTATACAATTTTGTCGGAAGCCGGAATATGGACAATTATAATTCAAGTAGGTAAAGTAAAAGTTGACATATGACAATTTATCATTTGACTTTCGAAAAACTTTATATATCAAGAAATTAATATAATGTCGTCAATTGACTTCGGTCATTACTCGGCAAAAATTAAAATAACTTTGATTAAAACAGCTCTAACCAATTCATTTGAAAGTATATATAAAAGATATGATGGAAATAAAGCATCTTTTTCTTCTCCTTGCTTTTCTATTATAGTTTTACTCTGTTTCCAAATTTCTCTCTCATTTTATGTACTATACATTTTCAACTTCTGCCCTTATTGACAAGATTTAGCCCTCAATGAACTGAACGCAATCATTCCCAATTATATAACCTATCAAACATTATGATTATTGTGAGATCTATAAATTCTATTAACACACTTACAGTGCCATGCAATAACAGATGCAGAACTTGCAGAACTATGGACTGACTCAGTACACCGTGAATCATGATTTATAGAAGTAAACAAGTTCGCTTCGTCAGGAAATCGGACAGTGTACCTAAAGTAATCATAATTGATTTCAAATCAATAAACAAGTCAAGGAGATTCATACGTCATTTTTTTCTAATGAAAACATGTTTATGTTATACATATTTATTTACAATCTTTAAAGGCCTAAAAATATAATATACATTAACAAAGTACATGAAAGTTACTTTAATGATGAGTTTTTATATTTATCACAAACACCTTTAGACAGGAAATAAAGGGAAAAATATATAGTACCAAAGGGTAGTTGTGGTAATCGTTGAACAAACCACGTGATGTTATTAATTTGTACTAAGATACAGTTGAGCATGCAAAACTCATTGTACTGTTATTTGTTTGTTTGGTCTTTTTTTTTAGGTAATTAATTTTGTTTGTTAGATAATTATATATTCATGATGCACTGACGTTTTTGGCCTTTATTTCAGATATGTTTAATAAATTGGTCACTTAGGCAGCAACCATTTGATTTTCGGGAGGGGGGGGAGGCTATGGATTGATAGAAAAAAATCGCCAAAAAAAACAAAGGCGAAAAAAAAAGTTTGTCCGGAAAAAAATCCATAGCCCCCACCCCAGAAAATAAATCAAATGGTTGTTGCCTTATACTGGCCTCTATACTGTAATACTGAAAAATATCGCGTGGGAATGAATATGTATATCTGGAGGAAAAACAAAGCCGAAGATCGACCGGTCTTCAATAATGAACGCGTAAGCTGACAGCAAACGGAGAGTAACAAGACTGGAAACCATTGTATCTATATATGAACACAAATACTCCGGAATCAATATATAAGAAGGTCACCATCATTCGAAGCTTGTTCATCAATCACAAAATGAAAATTATAATACTTGTATACATTATTTATCGACAAACTAAACCACAGTACAGTAACTACGTGGGAAACAAAACGATTTCTTTTTCTTTTGCCAAGGTAAAAACTTTGTGGGAAACCTCTTCAGCACACGATAACAAAACATCCAAACGTGTTCAATGTAGGTTTCAGTTACATTATATACTTAATTACAATTCAAATTTGTGTTAATCTGACAGGTACACAAGGGTTCCCAGCATGGGTAGCTTGTAGCTGTATAATTCTATTGTTGTGCTTGCTTACGATACCATATAATTGGATATTTCTAAGCTGTTCTGTATTGGTAAAGTCTGGTCCGGTGAGATTTATCATTTTAATTGTAAATATTAATAAGTGATGATGTAAGAAAAACACAAAATTAAGCTGAGGACACTGTGAAAACAAACTAGCCTCCGGTGTATTCAGTACTGGAATGACCTATTTAATGGTAAATAGGCTGCTAAGGAAACTTAGAGTAAGAGGTTCAAGGATTTATGCTTTACATGAGTTATAATAAACATTTTGAAGGTGGCAAATTATCATATTTGGTCAAAATAAATGAACATTTAAACGTTAGTACAGGTATATAGCCTTCATTACTTATGACATGTGTTTAATAAATGAACATTTAAACGTTAGTACCGGTATATAGCCTTCATTACTTGTGACATGTGTTTATAAGATAAAGTTTTGCTAAGAAAGAAACGATAAGGGTGTCACGTGTATAAAGGACGCCCCGAAGACTAAACGTTTGGAAAACCGTTCGCTGTAATGTGTTCATAGAAAATTTTCACGAAAAACGCTTCAGACCAAACGTTTGGGAAATCGTTCGCTGTACATGCATAATATGTTTATAGAATAATTTTCACGAAGAACGCTCAAAAGACCAAACGTGTGGGTAGCCGTTCGTATGACATGCCAATGTGTTTTCTGAATAACTTTCATAAAGAAAGCACCGGAGACCAAACGTTTTAAGAAGTCGGGTGTATGATACGTGTTTTTTTAATAACTTTCATTGAAGAACGCTCCGGAGACGAAACGTTGTGGAACTTGAGTCGGGTGTATGACACATGTTTAGAGAATAACGGTCATGAAGAACGCTCCAGAGACCAAACGGTCAACTTCTATCAGTTCGTACAACATTGTTTTTACTGAATAAGTTCAACGAAGACTGAGCACTACGGAGACCAAATTTGGAAGTCGTTTGTATGACACATGTTTATAGAATAACTCAGTTTTATGAAGAACACTTTGGAGATTATACGTTTGGAATGTCTTGTGTACAAAAAAAAAACATGTAGGACACATAACATAAAAGAGGAAAAATCAATTTAAAAATAATTCTTCTTAGGCCAACAAATCTGCATGGTTGGATAAGGTTGATAGCGTTATTAAACTGATATCTCTTGTTTACATGCAATGTTCGACATAAGTAAAGAAAAATATAATCAAAACAGTATCTTATCTTATTTGCAGGGACTTGTTTTATGGAAATTTTGTTGATCTCTCGAAGTCAAGAAAACATAATTTTATGAAATTTGGAAAAAGTATACAGTATAATATACTATTATAATCTAAGATTACAATAACATTTATAGATTAAATATTAAGGTAGAAAATTTACTTAAATGCGATAAGATTTTATTTTGAGTTCATCTGAACTAAAAACAATATTTTTAAATACTGGTGATGTCAACAACGACATAAAATCGGTCACGTACTACCAGGAAATAGTAATGGTATATACTTGTTTTGTTTCCGAGTGTACTTTGAAGACATGAAGCATGTTTGTCACCACAAAGCGGTAGTGATGAAATAGTGTACACATGCTGAGCACTACGTCATACGCTTGTTTGGTCAGTTCTGCCGATTTTTGGTTTAAGCAATAACTGTGGTTTTCTGTGTGCGTAAAATTCCTCCGTATTATGACAATAATCACAAATGATAAATAACAACATTTTTTATGTTTATACTTTGGCGTTAATTACACCCTGATTTATTATATTTAATTGCATGAGTACATAATTATTGTTACGCTTTTTGTGTATTGGACCTCAAGTATTTACTAATTTAAGTCATTAAGTGTGTTTGACAGGGTTACCAAATTCTTTACGATATCATTCCACATTCTAGTGAAATAGAATTGGAACAAGAAACCGAATACAATCAAAACAATCAGAACATTGATAGAAAATCTCAATGCAAGCTAAAGCGATATATCTACAGAGACGAGGAGCGGGACTGGTTAGAGGGATCGAGACATTCCAAACTGAAAAAAAATCAAAAAGTTCTTATACATATATAGATCTCCGATTTCGTTATGCTCAAATGAGCTTATATATATACGAGGGTGGTAAAGGGTTATTTTCGTGCAACGTGATCGTCGTTTTTTATTTCACGTTCAACGTGTTTTTACTTTTTTATTCGACGTTCAGTCGTGCAAGACGGGTGCCTCGTTCAACGTGTTCTGCTTATTTAATTTTACGTGCATCGTGATTTTCAAAGTCTTATTTTGCGTGCTCGGTATTTTTCAAATAAAATTCAAACACTTGGCAGGGATCGTCAAGAAATACTTTTTTAAAAGCCGTAAACCAATTATATCATAAATGTGCATACTAAATCGGGAATATCAAGTAAAACAAAGAGTTAATATATACAAGAAGGCAGTGACTCAGTCACAAAAAGGTTCAAATAAAAGTATTTATTTTTCGTGCAACGTTCATTACATAAATTATTTCACGTTCAACGTGAAATTATGTCTTATTTTACGATTTTTTCGTGCAAGCACCCCTTTTACCACCCTCATATACGAACACGCGAACTTAAGTATATATCTTTAACATAATTGTCCGTTCTTAGTTATTACTATTCATCAGAGACTTACTCTAAAACTTACCCCGAATAATTTTGCAGTCTATATATATATATATAGTCCTTCGAATTCGTAAAAGAACGACTGATTTTATTTTGGAAACGTAAAAGTTTAACTTCATAAGTGAAAATGTCTGTCGTTTGACCTTATTGCAGATCGGTCTATCATCAAACTCATATCATAAAAATGACATTTAGCATATTAATATATTGTATTGTGGCTAAAGTGGCTGAGGATAAAAGTGGCAATCAAAAACAAGCTATAGTCATCTTGTATATAACGATATGTATGCTAAAACTGTCTTTGTTATTATCAGAATAGATAACACTTGTGTCAGTGTGGACGAGTTAGTCTGTTTTGTTGATTAATACAGGACGAATGGAGTTGTGTTCGTACATGGTCGTTGTCAGCAGAGTTTAAGTGACAAGTGGATGCAAATTGGCAACATTTTATGCAAATAATCGGTAATTATTTAAAAATATGGTTAATGCTCTAGACCAATGCTAGTGGAGCAACAATATAAATCATATATATATATATTTAAATTCAGTATATCAGAAATCCCTCTCTAGAAAGCGAATGCTCTCGACAGTTAAAGAATACATATCACGGTTATCAATGTCTTCAATGCTGAGGTTGAAATCTCTTTTTCGTGAAGCTGCACATATATTTGTATACCGAAACAATGCTGCTTCAGAAAACCATGCAAAATTACATATATATACAAAAGTGGTAGATTGCAAAGGAGAATGCTTGGAGCATTGAATTAACTAATTTAGGCTGGACTCAATTTCTTCTTTACGTCAGAGAAAAAGTGTCCATCAGTATGGCGTCAAATGTATGTTGCAATAGGAAAAGGAGAAGCTCACGTACTACTTTAGTAGTTAAACTGTATCTAAAAAGTTACACGGACAGTTTAAAGTTCAAGTACATGTACATTCAAAAGAGGAAACTGGTTTGTCATCAGCAACTTACATTGAGTCAGAACTGATAACTTACCCATACATTAGCCAATCAAAACTCTCATTTAACCATGTCATTCCCACGATAAGTAGGCCATTTTTAAGAGGTATTTCCCCTTTATGTATCATTGATGTTTAAAAATATGTCGAATAAAATTTAAAATATTGTCTACTACAAAGGTTCTGAAAGGCACTGACCATTTATCATTTATTGGGGAAAGGGGCGAGCAAAACAATTCCCATAGTTTTTAAAAATCAAGGATGATGTTCTAATGATTTTTGGATAATATGTAGGCAAAGTTTATCTTCCTTTTTTAATTTGCAAACTGACGTCATCATGCAATATCGCTTTGAGTTTCAGTTTTTCTATCGTCACAATAAACAGTCGAATAACGGTAAATTTACGTCATAATTGAATTTTGAGCAATGCAAACCCGATATCAAACGAACCCGACAAAATTAGCAGAAAGTATCTATAGATGAAAGATTAGAGAAATACGTCATTAACAGTTAAAGCCAAGTACATTAGTGTTGTTTCTGAAAAAACAGGTATATTTTTATTTCTTGCGAACAATATAAGATTGTTCACATAACGATTTTAACAAATTTTGTTCGCATCTTCACATTCATTTGTAGAGAAAACAATGTGGAAACAGTAATACGAAAACCGAAAAACAATATCGACACGGTCATATCAGAGAGAAAACAATATCGATACAATCACATCTATAAAAAAACAATGTCAATACAGTCATATATCGATACATTCATATCAGTATAGAAAACAATATCGACACGGTCATATCAGAGAGAAAACAATATCGATACAATCACATCTATAAAAAAACAATGTCGATACAGTCATATATCGATACATTCATATCAGTATAAAAAACAATGTCAATACAATCATATCAGTATAGAGAAACAATGTCGATACAGTCATATCAGTATAAAACAATATGGATACAGTCATATCAGTATAGAAAACAATATCGATACAGTCATATCAGTATAGAAAACAATATCGATACAGTCATATCAGTATAGAAAACAATATCGATACAGTCATATCAGTATACAAAACAATATCGATACAGTCATATCAGTATACAAAACAATGCCGATACAGTCATATCAGTATACAAAACAATGCCGATACAGTCATATCAGTATAGAAAACAATATCGATACAGTCATATCAGTATAATAGAAAACAATATCGATACAGTCATATCAGTAAAGAAAACAATATCGATACAGTGATATCAGTATAGAAACAATATCGATACAGTCATATCAGTATAGAAAACAATATCGATACAGTCATATCAGTATAATAGAAAACAATATCGATACAGTCATATCAGTAAAGAAAACAATATCGATACAGTGATATCAGTATAGAAACAATATCGATACAGTCATATCAGTATAGAAAACAATATCGATACAGTCATATCAGTATAGAAAACAATGCCGATACAGTTATATCAGTATACAAAACAATGCCGATACAGCCATCTCACTATAGAAATACATCATCGATACAATCATTTCAACATAGAAAAAAAACGTCGTCACAACATAAGCATAGAAAAAATGTCGATACAGTTAAATCAGCTAAGAAAAAAATATCGATACAATCATATCAGAATATAAAACAATGTCGATAGTCTTAGTAGTTTAACAAGGTATGTGGATACAGTCAAATCAGCATAGTCATGTCAATGTCGAAACAGGAAAAATATGTAGATACAGCCATGTGGTCATATAACATGAAATTGATAAGGTTACTCTAGCAAAAACATACAATTGAAACACACAATTTATCTTTCAAAACGGAATCTTGTATTCTGTTATTATTAATCATGGCTAGATAGAATTTCATATTTTATTGGATCATTTGTACAATACATTATTAGAATACGTTTAAGAACCTAATCTACAATCAGAAGTGAAAGATCGGAAAGAGCCACTTAAAACTATAGTTCTGTACAAGTATCGGGAGGACACGTACGTATTACCGCTTAGAAAGGTTGTCTTAAAATAAAAATACATCTCATGCAATCACCTTTGGAGACAAAAATTATATATTCTTACAAAACAATTGTGGAAAGACCATGTTTTAATGTAAGTAAAGAGAAATAATTGTTGGCAATATAAAGTATACTGATATGATGACATTTCAGAGATGGTCGTACACACAGCTTTCCTGGCATTTTGCTTAAGGTTCTCAAACTCAATGAATTTTTGAACTGTTGGGCTAACAGCAAAATTTCCCCATTTTGACATCAGCCTTAATAGATAAGACAGTAGTGCAACAGCCTCACATCAAAATTTTTTTTTTTTTTTAAAGATTTAAAAGTTTTTCGAGTAAGGTCGAGTAAGGTTGTTGCTCAACACAACGAAGCTGCATTGACTCCGATGTGTACAAGGTGTATAAGTTAGTACGCAGACGTTCAATGCTAGAAAACGAGCTAGAGGGTTGTATCATAATGTAGATCTAATATATAAAGTCGTGACTTTGTCTATACGTGTTGAGAAAAGGTGCTCCCTCACCAAAATAAAAGTTTATAAAACACCAAATTTGGTAAGTTTTGATGGTATATGTATAACCACATAACCTACTGTTAAATGTTAACCAGGTCATTCCCACTGACAGTAGGTCATCTTTAAGTGGATTTCCTCTTACTAACATATACGACCTATACATATAGTGTATCCTCTTACTAACATATACAACCTATACATATTGTATCTTCAAAAGTACATATATATACAAGTCTACAACACTATAAAAGAATAGTATCTATAATAGGTTTATATGTTGAGAATATTCAGATTTATTATAGCTCATTTTCTGTTCACGGGGTCATTGGAAGGGTAAAAATTGGGACAGTGGACTAGATCATGAAATATATAGGTCGAATGGAATAAAGTCCGAGAAAGGGAGTTTCACATATATGGTTGATGTATATACTCCTGTCTAGATATATAATAGTCGATGTTTAAGATATTGTCAAATTTCTATATGCTAAGACTAAGTAACAGTGACTAAGTATCATTTCTTTCAGTTGTCATCTTTATGAACCACTTCTTCTAGACTGTTTCCGACTATCTTAAAGACAGTGTGCCATTATGTTAAGATGACTGATAACGATTTAATTAGATTTTTTTCGGAGAAATTCACCCCCCCCCCCTTTTAAATTTTTAACGTGACCAGCGTGGGTGCTTACTTTACCTTCGCAGTGGCAGTAGTAAAACTGTAAACAAAAATCTAGAATGCTTCATCTGTCACGTATATTAAAGCAATATTCCACGAAAACACAAATATAATTAGTTGTCTATGTCAACAGTGCATTCATGGTAATTGCTATCATATAGAACATTAATTATTTAGACAGTAATTTCTAAATTAGTATTTTTATCATGAGTGTCATAATTATAGGATTACCATTGAAAGTATGCATAAAAAAATGAAGATGTAACATAGGGAAACCATTTCCGGTCAGTCTGAAAAAGAGATATTAGATCATAGGCTCTCGGCAAGGTAGAAAATACAGATGAACTGATGTTTCCAACTAAACATTCCTGCATTTGTAAGTCTGTGGGCGCTTCCTGTCGTTCATCTGAAAGTCGAATCATCGCTTGATTTCCCCGGCTCCCCTTTTCACCAATGTTAAAGTAAAAACATTGTATGAAACCAATTGAGTTTCATGGACAGATCGATCAGACCATCATGCGTTAGAATATAAATAGCTAATATATACATATATATATATATATATATATATGTCTTGTGAATGAAGCTACAGAAAATCGATAGCCTAATGAGATTGGTTAAGTACGTCGCAGCAGTTACATGAATGAATCATTTGACCCGATCTTGTAAGCTACGTTGAATCTGTTATTATGATTCAGTAAAAGTGTATGTAGTAAGTCGGCAGTTGCTAATCTACAATCCAATTTAGAATAGCATGTCTATTCCAATATATCAGGTCTTTCTTACGCATTTTCGATGAGCATCTTCAGGCCCGTAGCCAGGAATTTCCAAAGGGGGGTTCGTTGGACTCACAAACTCGACTTTGACAGTCACAATTCGAACCGAACATTTACTTTAACAGTGCTTATTTGTTTTCAAGGACCCCCCCCCTTACGGGTATGATCTTTCAAATCATACAGTCATTTTGTTTGTTCGATATTTGTCCGTAAAATGCATGTTGCTTTGGCTGTCAAGTATTCATTTACAAGATGATCTATTTAACTAGAACAATGAAAATGTCAAAGTGAGATCTCAACATGAAGCAACTCTCACCTCTTATAATTACACCCTTTTCCAAACTTATATAAATGGAACAATTGCGTTATCTTCGGGTTTGATTTGACAACCTTGATTTATTGAAAGAAAGCATCATCTTCATGTAACAAAGTCATCAAGGCCGGCGAAGTATATATACAGAGCGCATTATACACAAATTAAAACACCGTTGTAATTCTGACATGAGCCACACTCAAATGATAACAACTTGGTCCGACTATACTTTTCCCAAGGCAGACCTATTTAATTTGAGTTACCTAGCCATGACATTGTCAGTTTATTTTTCTACTTGCGAGTTTGGATCTCCCTTTGGTCTAGTTCGCCTTTTGTCTTTGCATGTTTAATTAAAATCTTATTCTGTCATCTTAAAGAAAAATATTCAAGATAATTTTATACAGGTATATTAAACAAATTTATTTTTACAAAATTGTGGTAAATTGATTTATAGTGCTATTTTGGACATATAAAGTAACAACTAGATACATCTCAAAAACGTCTTGGATTGTTCGTTTTCATTCAAGATTTGAAGCACATAAGCATATTTCACGAAACATCCACAAAAAAAACCCAACCAGATTAGCAAAGATTTGCAAGAGAGGGATCACGATAATTGGTATATATTATATCAATACTGTATGATTTTACTTATTTTCATCAATAAATATTGCATCCTCTGAATCATACAACTGTAGTATGGACATGTATCTACATCCGTTCTTGTTTCTCCACTTAATATTTGTCTGTCATTAACACTCAAATCTGTTTGATGTGGCTTACTTAAGATTGAGTGATTATTTTTTTCCTGATTCAATCTGTCTCATGGAAAGTGCATAGGTTTATGACTTTTTGTGGTAACATCTTGCTTTATAGAGAAAATCGATCAGACTTAAGTAATATTTTAATACAAACATACCTTGATGAATGATACATATTTATATATGTATATATTGTAAACTGTTTATTTGTTCAGCGACTTCATTCTGATTATCGAGTTTATAGCATTGATCATTTAGAAGCTATCCAAACGAGCTATTCTAATATACGAGTCTTTACACTATTTTATTGCGCTCCACAATTTTAATGGTTTGCAAGGTCTTTCAAAAAAACGTTAGCCTCTCATCAAAGTACTTCTATAGAACAAAATCACTGACATCAAATGCAGTGGCGTCATAATAGACCAACATTTAGACCAACAATAAATTGATTGCAGTTTTCCTAGGCCATTTTCTCTCACTGTGACATTATTTTCGTACGAGTTTCGTGGTTTTTGGAGAAGGGATGGTTTTGAAATTCTTTGTTACATTTGAATGTGTCAATTTATTTTATTTTTCTGAACAGTAATTGTATGTACAGAAAATCGAGAACAGCTTGTGAGCTTCATTTTGATTCTGATCTGTTAAACATTTTCGAAGTATTCGATAAAAGTCATTCATACATAATTCGTTACCATCACTGCCGAAAAATACTTTATCCGATAAAAAATCTAAAGCGCCGAATTTTCAGTGTGAAGAATGTCGTTACTATTTCGTAAGGTTTTTTTTTTTTTAGAAAATCAGTAATCTGTTTTCTTATGTGATTAATTGCTACTTCTATATGCATACAAATAGGAAAATAAAATTCTTAGAATTTCATATCGTCTGATGATTTCGTCATGTCTGCTGTTAGTACACATTTTTTAAATGTACAAAATGACCCGGACAAGAGATCCCGACATATAAATCAAACGTACACTATTTGACATGGAGTCTTGTCGGTTTTCAGTTGTTTTGGACGGTTACGTTAGTTAATGGGTCCTCGTGTTAGTATTGATGACAGGAAAATGACATTAATTGACAAATAATTACTCTACTGACAACATTGGTCTTTTTATATGACTTTCTTATCCAAAGATATGGATTTTTTACCACAAAATGATTTAATTATGGCCACCATGTAGAAATAATTATAGGTATTTCATAATTAACATGTTTTATAACTGTGGGCAATGTACAACAAGTATGTTCTTAACTTATTTGTATTAGTACATGGAACCAAAATTATCAACCGTTAACAATAGTTATAATTTTAAATTTTTAAATCACACATAATTGTCTTCTGCATGCATGATTTTTTTTATTAGTTGTTAATATTGGCTTTGAAATAGCTATCAGTAACCACGAGTATATACTCTCAGATCTGCACTTATTGTCTTTTTGTTGTGGGATGTAAAAGTACCCTTCCACGTCCACTCATGTGTTTGTTAGATGTATCCATCTCATGATGAGTTAGGCCTCTTTCAATTGATTTTAATAGATTATAATTAGCTCTTAATATATGTTGAACTGTTACACCACTGTCCAAGGTATGGAAAGTGTTTGTGTCTTCAAATTAGTTTAACACGCTATATTCTGTTTGTGCCGGTCTCAAGTCAGGAGCCTGTAAATCGGTGGTTGTCGATATGGTTTCTTTGTATTCGTAATATTTTTTTGGTTTATTGTTTTATTGTACATGAATTAGGTTGTTAGTTTTCTTGTTTGAACTGTTGCATTTGTGATTTCGGGTCCTTTAATATAGATGATTATGCAGTGTATGTTTTACTCTTTGTTGAAGGCGATAAGGTGGCCTATAGTTGTTAATTTCTGTGTCATTTGGTCTTTTTTAGAGAGTTGTTTCATTGTCTTTCACTACCTTGTCTTATTTTTATATGATTTTTAATATAGTTTTTGAAACATAAATAATGAATATACATGTATAAGCAAATATTTCAGATTTCAATAACATATATTAAGATGCATGTTCTCATAATGTTTATCATACATTTACACTAAATCCGTTGGATGTGTACGGATTAATATCTTAGCACAGTAAAACATTACACTAAATCCGTTGGATATGTACGGATTAATATCTTAGTACAGTAAAACATTACACTAAATCCGTTGGATGTGTACGGATTAATATCTTAGTACAGTAAAACATCATTTTGTTTTAAGAAGCTTTTTTTAGGTAACTGCGAGAATTCTCAGATCACTTCATAATTTTTGTATTTTTGTTAGGTCTTTTTTCTTATTTGCTTCGTACCTATCGGATAAGTATATCTTTCAAACTGGTTGTTTATACAGGTTTTTTTTTTATGTTGAGCTGTTTCCACATTTTCCCAGATTATGGGGGAGGGGAGGGGGTAAGCAGCTCACAAATATGTTTCCACTACGTTCTATTTACGCGCATGGAGCTTGTAATTCAGGTTTTATTATTGGTTGGTACACGTCATATTTGTTCTTTCTTTATTGTGTTCTCTTTGGATTGGTTCTTAAATTTGTCATTCCGGTGAGATACTAGTATAAAAGTATTTCATATTTTCTTCAAACAAATTATCTTACAAACAAAACGGCTTTTCAGCTACTGAATGTAACTGAACGTAATGGTTAACAATCAACTCATTTAAAGAATCAAATCATTTGTTTCATTCGTCTGCTCCTTTCTGGACATGAAGACTTGATTTTCCCGTTTGAATGGTTTTACACTAGTAATTTTTGGGTCCCTGTATAGCTTGCTGTTCGGAGTGAGCCAAGGCTCCACGTTGAAGACCGTACCTTAACCTAGTATAATGGTTTACATTTACAAATTGTGACTAGGATGGAGAGTGGTCTTATTGGCACTCATACTGCATCTTCTTATATCTATTTTCACAATATTTATACAGAATGAGTCTGTTGTCATGGTTTAAGCCTTGATTGGAATAATAAATATTCTTATTGTTGCACAGGTGTTCGGGTATCTATGAGCAACTGAAGAATTCGTAAAAATAAATGAACTTCAAATTAATATTCAGTGAAGTACTTTAAATCGTGTAAAATAAAAGTACAGGCGGAAGTTTGAACCAGATTCTCAATATTGTAGGAATTTCCAGTTTCAGAAGTATTTTTGAACAAACACGGTTTACCAAAACTGATTTCTTTTAATCTAAGAAATGGGACGGGAAGAGAAAACAATACTGAAGAATAGAATATTTACATTGTAAATATGCATTTAAAGTATTTTGATCGCACTTGTGTAGTAAATTATAGTAAAATTTTATGAATGAATTCACAAATTCCCACGAAACGGAAGTGGAGTTTACGCCTCCTACTGAACAATATATCGAAGGTCGTTTATAAGATTTATTAATAAAGATTTCACAAGATTTCGGCCATATTACAACCCTATCATGTTGAAGTATTTGTTTGTTCAGTAGTTAGGTATATCAGAATAACATGATACGATACGTGTGTGGGCGGGAAGAACGACTGATGGATTTCTCTGCAACAAGCGTTGTTTTTTCTGAGTCAAAATAATTATATTTCGTAATACTGGAATGCGATACACAGTGCATTCAGTGCACAGAGAGATAATAATACATTATTGTTCATCGCTGCTATATCATGCCGAGTGAAAAATCTTGTATCAAAAGAAACACTTAACTTTTAATATTATAATTGTAACCATTTTATGAGATATTTATAATTGTTTAACGTCCCAAATACTTATATAAATCACGAACAAGCAAGTTTCATGTACTAAAGTTATATTTATTTTTTAACAATTTTGAAATAAAGATTTTTTAGGGAAATGAACAACATATCGAACGAGAGGACCAGCTAACACGAAATATAGTCAGTGCTTCTGTGGGAGACGAACTAAGCGGTGGTGACACGCTTTTGGAATGTGGGATTTAGGGGGCCAAATAAAGTAAAATAGTAGGAATGGATTAAAAAACACTACGTGTCCCCTAATCTCTATTCTTATACCCCAGTTGTCTTCCAAGCAGTGTTAAAACAGTTTCCCCGGGATGATAGTTTGTTAGTTTTGTGTATTGAAGTTTAAGAAAGCATGATTGATGCTGTCATTTACAACCATTGTTTTAAATCAAATTTTCACGTCTGCTGACTTTGTAGTTCCGCTTTAAAGGGTTTATTTAGTTTTTTGTGAATGGAAATATTTCTCGGTCAGTGACATACCTGGTTTTCCCCAAGTGTAAAAATTAGTTTACCTTCGTTAAACCTTCAAATCATGTGATCTGATAATACCAGCTCTATATCTTTAACTTTTGTCTGCAAAACAAAGAAAAATTTAACCATTTTTGTTTCCACATCATTACTTATACAGTTAACACTATATTTAATTATGATTCTTTCGTCAACTTTGCTTTTTATATATTTAATATTTTAATATAATACTTGCCGTTTATTGATAAATTTTAGTGAGATTATTTAAAAGTTATTCTCTGTTGTATCAATGCTATTATTGCCTTATGTTCATAATTGAGATTTCTTGATGAAAAAATTTCGTATTTCGTATTTATTTTCTATTTATGAAAACTTCATACATAACTATTTTTTTTCAACCTCTTCAATGAATGTAGCAAATGTTGTCTGCTCTCTTATCAGAAGTCTTTATGTAGCATTTCTTCGAAACTATTAATCACCACTGTATAATTATGTAAACAAATTATATATATGGTTGCGTTGTCTTGAGCAAAAGTTAAAACAAATGTCAATCATTTGAAAGGGAAACTAAACTCGTTACAGATTCTGAAATAGTATACATACTATAAACGTATAAGACAATCTTATCATTAATTTTTGGCGACACGGTGTCTCTGTTTGTTTTGTATTGTATTTGTTCAAACTTGATCTTTTCAAAAGTATTGGTAAAATTATAAGTACCTTTACCTATTTAAATAAACAGTTTGATCTTATCGATAACCACTGTTTGAAAGGAAAAAAAAACGTTATTTGGCTTTTATAACACTGTATATTTTTAGACGATAAGTCGTGCTTTGTTAAAGCAGAAAGATGATTATTGGTTTAATAAAGTGAAATGTTTGCGCAGTGATACTGGTCATCGTGTATTTATAACTGGAATTTGATGTGAAGGTCCTAAGACTATTATAAACATTCGAATAAATAACATATTGGTCTATTGATAACTTTCATATATCAAAATCAAGTTAACGTCAACCCAATGATTCTATTCCGTTAGATTTCAACACAGATATAAATTTATTGTAATAATATTAAAGTCAATGACATCCATTGGGTCTGTGACAATCACCACAGTCCAGTTTACTGCCTCCAATACCCCACAATTCGTTTACTGCCTCTTATACCCCTTAATTCTTTTCACTCACGAAAGCATAATGCAAACTTTGATGTAACCTGGTGGAGTTTGAATGTCTTAATTGATCTTAATTCTAAAGTTAATAAAACCGTGTAGAATGTGAACGACTTTTCGTGTAGTCTATATCGAAATGACTTGCGACAAAAAAAAAATCATATTCATTCAAAAATCAAATTCAAACGAAATCAAGGACGTATATATTTTTTCATGACAATCTTCTGAATGATCTATACTACTGTAGTCTTGCCTCCGATTGTATTTAAAATGTTCTGTTATGATATACATGTACATATTTATGATATACCTATAAGCTGTATTGCTTTTGGTTTGAAATAAACTATTAAACTATTAGTATTATGTTATGACCAAAATAGTTAATCTGTATCTGAAAACGCCAAAGCATAGATTTACTTCCTACAAAATTTAGATTTTTTTATACTTGAATGTCCTCGACAGTATTTTTTATCAATAATAACTTGATTTCGGTATATATTGCTACATGCACCTCTCATAGGAAGCTGGGCCATCCAACTGTGTAGTTTCTAGTAAAGATTCAAGCGTTTTTTCGATGAAAGTGGTGTAAGTGTGAATTTAATTCAGAGAAAATAATCCCCTTCTCCTTGTTAAGAATATAACACTAGTAAAGTACATTGTTGTATTGATGTTTCTTAGTCATTTTTGTTGGTATTTGTTCGAAGAGGACGGAAGCACATTTTTGAGAGATTTTTTCAATGCGTTTTAGATAAAAATCCTCTTCGCTTAAATACTTTATGCAAATAAGCATTCTCCCTCAATTTGTATATGATATGCTTCATTCTTTTTTTTTTTATTTTGACGGCAGTTGTTGATAAAAACTTAATATTATAGAGGAATGATCTGTATTGACAGTACACTGATTTTCGTTAGTTATTTAATACACTCAGTATTAATTTATTGATAATTTTGCAAATGGTCCTCTTTGGCTAATTTTGATATGGTCTGATTTTATTCCCATTTTATTTCAACATATTGTCTACACCCCACGTTTAGTTAATTGATCTCTATTGTTGAGAAATAACACATGTTCTGGAGTTCGTTTGACTTATTGAATGTATCTATACCATGTTATTACAAAACTCGTGTATACTGAGCAAGATAAAAAGGCAGTACGTCAAGATGAAGATACTAATCGTCAGATACCACACAGTGACGTCATGTAGTATGTTTTTGACTTATTGTTAGTATTCCCAGATAATTGTCATGATGTATTCTTTTCTCATGGTCTGTTGAAAGCCAAAGCTTTTAAAATCTAGAATGTGTATTCGATGTGATCGCAAAATTATAGCGACAGTAACATCAGTTTGTAAATGTATTGATTTTCTTTTATGTGTATCTGGGAACAGTATATATGTTCCTGTGTGTAAGCAGTAAAAAAAGATAAAAAATAGTCACAATATTATATTTATTTCCGCTTTTTAACTTTACGGTAACACATTTATAATAAACATGTACAAAAAATAGAAAATAAAATCTATCCTTATAGATTGAGCATTACATAAAAAGATAGATCACAACAAAAAACTACTTCCATACTGTTCCATATTTTTCTCAAACCAACCTTCTTTACTTCCCATTCTTTCATTCGACCCGGTCACTCATTCACACAATAGTCTCGTTTTCAAACCGGAACTGGTAATGTAAATCACCTCATGTCCAAAAGGACCCGTATGATATGAAAGCGCGATATGAAATGGAATTGACATGAATTGTCTGACATTAAAAATCGTTTGTGTCAAAATGTGTATTTGGATTTCTTTAGTAAACATGATATGATGATCTTCATTATTTCAACTTGGCACCAGTGCAGGCAGTCAAAATTGACAAAATGTCAGACTTGCAAACAAAACCCAACTATACATATTTATAAAAGTGAAATACTATAGAGCAGCTTAAAATAACAATAACAATATCACATGAGATCAACAACAAATAAAATATTAAATCAAGTCAACTTTCTAACATAGACCCTAACTTGAAACGAGTCTTTAAAATGTCTTGACTAAACGTCCTATCAGGACAACTAACAATCAAGTTCACACTCCAGAATCGTTCGCTGTTCAAATACTGGCCAATGGAATGACGTTTCACGGTAAAACGTCTGACTAAAAATGATAGTCCTTTCCGCTTTCTCAACCTTTGCACCAAAAGTAGCATGCAGTAGTTCGACAAACTGACGGCTTTCAAACAAGTCTGTTGTCAAATGAGTATGAGCAGTGTTAAGATGCTAATCGCAAACTAATTCGCTCTAGTTTCACCAAAAAGATGTCGACAAAGCCAACCTGGGTGGGTTCACTTCTTTGGTTCATGTCTCTTCATATGGAGAGCCAAGTGGTCAGATCTGGCAAAACATCTATCACAGACTTTACACTTGAATGGTTTGGCACCCGTATGTTTTCGTATGTGTCTAGTTAACTCATCTGACCGGGCAAATCTCCACTGACAGCTTGGAAAATGGCAAGTATAAGGCTTCTCTCCTGAAAACATAAAATAACAAACCATAAGACTCTAGTTAAGTACATGTAGGGTTTTAGGTAGTCAACAACTTAGATTAACTCCACAGTAAAGAACACTTTTATACGTGTATATGGCACTGAATATGAACTATCAAAATAATCAGTATTTTCTTCTAAATGATGCAAATGAACTTTTTTTAAAGATTTTTTTAAAATGATTTGGTCATGTGATATGTGCATGCATACACAAATATATCCATTTATTCACCAAAATGTATATTTACCTGTATGAATTCTTTGATGGGCCTTTAAATGAGAACTCTTCGTGTAAGCTTTTCTACATCCTGAAAAAAGTAATAATTAAAAAATAAAACATTTGTTTGTTAACCGGAAGTAAACTATTTACAATATTTCAAATTATAACACTTACCTTACTAGTCAATATAAAAGCTTTTACAAATAATTAAACAAAAGCAATAATTTTCGAGTTCAATTGAAACCTAAGGGCAGTTTTTTCCTGTCAAATGTACTATTTAATTTGATATACAAACATACAGGTTTCCAACACCGTGTGTGTCGATGTTATTGATCTTTTAGACAAATATAAAATCTGGTGTTATTCACCTAGGCTATCGTCATATGATGTTTTCTTTATTGATATACGATACTAGTAAATAGACAAAAACACTTTTTTCTCCTCTAGTAAATAAAATGTAATTCAAACTTTTAATTTCATGTAAATAAAATTTACCTGGGAATTCACAGAAATGGATTCTTCTTTTCTCTAACTCTGGGTTGTTTTTTCTGTTGTATTTGATAGTAGAACACCCAGGGTGTGTCTGTTGATATTTACGGGGCTTGTCTTCGTCTCTTGTTGATATTGAGAGTGGAATGGGAGTAAAGGCTAATGGCATGGATGTCATAGGTGTACGAGACTGTGGCGTAACGAATCCTGGATACGGCGGTGGTGGTGTTCTTCTGAGAGACTGTTCTTGACTAGGACTGCCTGGCTGCGAGTTTGGAGGAGTTGGCGGTAGAAACACTGGAACACAGTGTGGTGGGGTCTGAGTTGGAGTATAGGATTTAGCTGTTGTCAAACTTTTATTTAAGCTGGCTTGTGGAACATACTGAACGCCTGATACGGGCGAAGTCATCACAACGTTTTGCTGACGAGAAACTTGAAGACTGTTTGGTCTAGAATTTACAGGGCTATTCATTGACCTGTCTATTACACAACTTGACGTTATCGGTTCTGGCTTAATAGTCAAATTTTCATAACTTGAACTTCTTGCGTTTTCAAACTGGCATGAAGATTTGTACGATGGGTCTGGCTGTTCAATTTTAACCCGTTGTAAATCACACTCGCTGCCGCTGTCAGATTCGGAATAATTTTCAATGTCAATACTGTCTCTTATATCCTCCCATAGAGAATCAACTGTTTTCTTAGATTGGTCCTGTAAACAATGTCGAGAGAGAGTCGGAAACTGAGACATTATTCCGTTTCCTCCCATCACTGTCGCAGTCATGTCAAAATAACTACCTTCTGGTTTACTACCTAGAGTACCGTCGTGTGCGTTGTTTAATTTGGTCTTTTTCAGTGGTGATTGGCCGAAGTAGTCGTCGATTAACGAAGAACTTTCTCGTCTCTCATGAGATTTCCCTTGAAGAATACTTGTCTTCATGTAAGACATATCTCTGTTTGCATACAGCATGTTCATGCGTTGTTTTGCGGTGAGCAGTTCAGGAGCATTCTTGTCATCCTGAAAGAACTCGTCCACAAGTGACGAGCTCTCCCGGCGAGGCTTCTTGTCTGAATATCCGTCTAAGGATGCAAAAAAGTTATCCAGATCTTTTGCCTAAAAGGATTTAAAAATACTATTACAGAAAAGATATTGATACTTTATTCATTGGTTTAAAAATCTATGGTTTATTTATTCATGTACGCAGGTATACGTTAAAAATCAATAAGAAATAAAATCCACGTGATATTGTTCAGGCAATAAACATTTTGTAATGGTTTAAAAGACGGTTTTTCCAATGTGAGATTATAGATTTGAGCTATCTTACGAGATAAAATCTGATGAAACTCGTTTCTCGGTGGAAGTTAATCAATACATATTTGTACGCCTACGCGCAGACTACCGCGACGATTTTATGAATGAATCTAGTGTAAAAACAAGTTATGAATGGTAAGGTCACAATAAATTGTCAATGGAAATTATTTCGGTGCGTAATTCGTCATGTGTAAAATATAGAAATTTGTTAATAAGCTGTAAACAGTAATATGACACTAACATATTATACGAGGTATTATTTCAGAATAACTAGTATTGATCCTTTTCTTGGTTAACCAAGCGTTGCTTGGTATTTCAAATATGTGTATTCCATATCGTTATCATATGACTGCTTAAAGCAATTTATTTCACGAAAGGTATTTTATCTTTACGGTTTATTAATGATAAAAATTTACAGTGTAATGGGGACCGTGTGACCTGTCACATGTACTGTATATATCGGTTATCATAAGAGGAAATTGCGACTTAAAGTTACCAACTTAAGTCGAAAATGTCGCTAAATGTTAACACATATTCATGTCACTAGCCTGTTCACTGTAAGCATAGTATAAATCTATATTTCCCTTCTGCGTTGCTTATTCACAACTAAAGTCTAGCAATTAACATATGTACAACTGATTGTTGAATATGTGTGATTAAAAAAATAAAAAAAATAAAATAAATAAATAATTAAATTCACAAATAAATAAAAGACATTAACTTACATTAAATTGAGGTGGTGGGACTATATCGCTTGGCGGTAAGAAACAGTCGTCTTGGTCTGGTACGATCTGATCATCAAAAAATTCTTGTTGACCTGTCAAATCTAAGTCCACTGTAGCCATCGGAGTAACACCAAAATTGTAAATATTTTCCAATATATCTAAATCAAATAAAATCACTGTATAATGTATTGTATTTTAAAATGTTGGAATAAATCCTCAGAATATATCAGTTACGTATTCCTTCGCAGTTTTATGAATGAAGGGATCAATAGTCTGATTCAAGTATTATCACATTTACTCAACCAATCAAAAAGTAGTAAGGCGGAGTTCTTCCTTATATGGAATCTTGACCTTGGATGTTGTTTGTTAAATGGCAAAATTCCAAATCAATAAGTTATAAACTGCAAATATTGCCGTGTCTTTTAGTACAAATTACATTAAAATATCGAAACTAACAACTATATAACTGAAGAACACTACTGTTAATTTGATCACAATCACGACTATATGAAAGCTTTTATTTTATGATTTTTTACACGAGTGCGCAATGACTAAATACACAACCATGTTTAATACGTCACAATCGTGACGTATGCAAATGGTACAAAGTTCAAATAAACAAGTAAATAGCTTCTCGAACTTTTTTTTATTGTTTTATATTATTCAATTTTAACAAACATGTTTTTAAGTCCAAAATTATCACTCTTTGAACGTCCTTGTTCCAAAAAAATAACACAAACGCATAATTAAGTATTGCAGTACATTTTGAAAATACGTGTTGTTTTTAATGCCAATTTTACCACGGGGATTAATAAAAGTTTGTGTATACACCGAAGAATAAAGCAGATGTGATAAGATTAAACAGTAATCAATCACTCTTTCAACATTTAAATTTATCTTTGATGACGATATCGACACTGTTGTTATCACATAATTTAAGTTCATTTTCCAACGGTCAGAGGTACAGATATCTCTGGGTTTTCCCTCTAAAAACGGCAAAATCTCGTTCAACATTAATTGTTATTTCCTAATGATATATATTCTGCTTCAATTAACTTTCTTGGAACATATTTTTATTTCGTATTTTAAAATCATTTCTCTCCTATATCAATTATGTCTTTGTGAAATTAAATAATACAAATCATTTAATGTACCTAATTTTTTTTAATTTTAATTTTTACTAATATTCGCTATTCCTCTTCTATTCAGAAGACGATGATTGCTCATACGTTTTAAAGCTTTTAGAGCATATTGAATCGAAAAATTAATTAAATTCGTTTTAAAGTATACCGGCATGATAAACATATATTATATGTGTCTGACTCTCGTAAATAACAGCACTTTCATGTTCTGTATTCTTATAAATATATGGTTGTAAATCATTACTGATAAAGAAAATATACATGGACAAAGTAAAACTATGATTTTGTCGCTAAAAGTCACGTATATATAGTTCTTTTAAGAAACTTGAGATTTTCGGCATAACATGGCTCTCCGATTCCCTTGCTATGCTATCTCTCATAAACAAAAACATACATCCAAATTTTTTTTTTTATATTTTAACTGTTCAATAACAACACGAAAAGTTCATATGGAAACATTTTATGGTATTTTAAGCTTTTAAAAATATTTTAAACTCTCAATAACAGCTTGACGGATTAAATATTAAATGTAAAAATGCTTACCCATATAATCAGGCTGACCGATTTATGCAATAAATGTCAACGTACTTTAATTTTTTCGTTATATACCTGTACTGATAGATAGATGTGCTAAATTGATATATGAAGGATACATGTATCCCGCTTAACCTTGCGAGTAAATCATGTACATGTATCTGGCAAAGGAATAACATATTGACGATTACATACAGATGAACATGAAAATGTGTGTTATGTATGCACGTGTCCAATATGTCAAGTGTTAATAGGGTGGTGTCGTCTGGCTCTCCGTAGATTTATAGTTTCTGTGACCACTATTAGATGTCAACCTGACTGTTTTTACTGGGCTATGTAATTATATTTTCTTCTAGTTATGTAAAATCACGACACGATGGTGAAATTAAAATAAAAATTTAAAAAGTAGAAATTGGAAAATAGATATAGTAAAATGGTTTTACTAAAACAATCATCTATTGATGTATAAGTGCAGTTGATTCTTGTTTATTTTGTATGCGAGACGAAAGTTGACAAAAAATGACACATAATGAAAATAATCACAATTTGTTGTTTAAATCTCAAATATATTAATAACAATAAAATAAAAACGGCGAAAAATACAAAATATAGCGACACGCATTTAAACAGAAAAAAACCGACACAACTAGCCCTACTCTGCCGAGAGAAATAGTATATGCCCCCAGCGCAAGCAACAACGAAATATAAAAACAAAACAAATAGGGAAACATCCAACCCTACCTTGCTGGCATAAATAATATATGACCTAGTAGAGCGCTAGGACTGGAACAACAACAACAAAAAAAAAAGAAAGAAAAAAAAAACACACACACAGAGACACAACAAACCCTACTTGCTATAACAGGAACAATTTATGCCCCAGCTACAGCAACAACGAAAACTAAAAAAAATACCTCACAGAGACACAACCAACCCTTGCTGATATAAATTATATATGCCCCCAGCACCAGTAACAACAAACAAAAAAAACACTCAGAGACACAATAAACCCTATTTTCCTGAGAAAAATAATAAACACCCCAAGCAGCGTCAGCAACAACAAAAACGAAATAACAAAAAAAACCCAGGTCAATGTAAAGACAGGACTAGTTTTGATGAACAAAACCAAAACTGTTAGACTGACCGTGATAGGGGTTGTTCATAGTGTTAATAGGGACTTGTTGCTTGTTTGTCTATTGAACTAGTAAACTAAAAGCGAGGTCATGTACCTTTATGCTGGTATAAAGTGTAAAAATAAATTGACACCGGGTAGATTGCTTGGACGGTAATCTTATACTGTCACATACGGTGTTGTTGTCATCAAATGAAGTAGACTGAGAATTTATTGTCGTAAGTGGGATATAACAAATATATATGTTTACTGAACAATATCATATGTAGTAAACTATTAAGACATACAATGTTGGCTGTTTGAAAACGTCCCTTTTTTGGTTTGATTATGCTCCCTGTTTGGTTTAATCCTCTTTTAAAAATGTGTTCTACAGTTGACCTTCAAAACTCAGTTTCCTGATTTTTGTTTTACAGATTGAGAACACAAGAAATACTCGTACGTTATCGTCGTTATAAGGGAGATAATTCAGATCAGTTTTGAAATAAGATGAATAGATTTTGCTCCCTTTGTCAGTAATCGCTAACAATTCAAAAAAATTATATTCTGGAATATTTTTCTTCATTGAAACGAATAACGAAATCTGAATTAAACAAGTAAACTTTGTTACAAATTCCATTTCAACAGTAGTTCATTTTCTTGACTTGTATGTTCCTCTATTAACTATATAGCACTATCCATACGCTTTAATTATAGCAACTACATATACACCTTTTAACATATAGCCTATGTACATATAAATAAGGGCAATTTTATTATTGATTAAAGGGATAATCATCATCACAGTTTTAAAACATAAAAAATTAAATTATCATAATAGATATCTAGTCTACGCACGGATCTGAGAATACTCGCAGTTATATATTGACAGTTAGTTCAAAGCCAATAACGATTAATAAAACAACATCATCATCATGTAAATGATTAATCACTACTCATCGAACATCTAAAAATTAAGTGCAAAGATATGTCATTTTAAAAAAGCTAGAGAAAAACACGACCTTGTGCAATGCCAAAATAAAGGCATCGATAGATTGTAGTACCGTAAAGGTGCATATAATTTGGTTTTTAATTTACAAATTATAAAATAATTAGTAATACCAATAAAACAGTATTCAAAGATTTAATTACAGTGTTGAATAGATAACCGTTCAGAATAGATGTGTTTAAAGAATTGATAAGTTTAACCAGATCGTATATAGATCATATATACATACAATCCGTGCTGGCGATCGGTAAACTACATCACCGTAAAATTTAGGATGTACTTTTCCGTTTAAAATTAGATTTCTATCGGTATACAGTCCGCGCCAAACTTGCAAATATCTGTATCGTTGGAAGAATTTAGTAAACAGAGGTTTTAAGTAATTTGTGGTATCGAAATGCCTTTGGGTGCATTAGTTTCTAACACAAACGATGCAAACGGTTAAGCGCGCACATGTTTTGATAATTTCTTTCAAACATACGTTTGCAAAGGTTACATAAACTTTGACAAACTATGCATGCAAACGATAAAACTGCGTATGCAGTTTGTCGTTTGGTCTAAGTACAAACGCTACATTTGTTTCTAAATTCAAACTGATTAAACGAAGTATTTGTTTCTACGTTTATAAAAAGTCTGTTTACCAACAACATGTGCATGCATTATTGAAAGTTCAAACAGGATCAGTAAAGACTTATTAAACGATGTATTTGTTTCTACTTTTGTAGCGTTTAGAAAACAACAACAAACGCGACAAAAACAGCTTATGTCAGGCACGCATGCCTGAAGACAAATATAATATGGCTTACTACTAATGAACTAAATTGATACTTTGTTTGCACGACCATCATGAGTTATCAAAATCTTTGATATATATATATATATTTCTGAGATTTAAATTATATAAAATAAATGAGATGTAGTGTGATTTATGCAACCTTTGTTGATGAAAAAAATCAACTTATATAGTATATATAGTAAGATATAAAAAGCCCTGGCCATGACATTTGAAATGTAAAAAAAATCAAATTAAAATAACTCAATAAAAAAGAAACGGAGCATATACAACGGTCAGGGGTCAGGGGTTAGTTAACAAACATGTACTCTAGGATACACGTTTAAATGGGTTAATTACGACAAGAGTGCATGTCAAGATTTAATTATCAGATAAATATCGAACTAAAATATAATAAAAAACTAAAAATGAACAATTCAAATTACGCATTCGGAGGTTACAAGATATCCCCTACGTAGAACTTCAACCGCAACTGAACCACACATGGCCAATAAAAAGTGCAAATTTATATTGCATGTTAAAAACTTATCAACATAATACACCTGTATTATACCTGTAAACAAATGGTTTTCCACAATAACCGACGTTATAAACTTGTAACACGATGATGTACTGACGTCACGTGTGGTATATTAAAATAAACAATCGATGCTATAAATCGAAACTGAAGATTTAAAAGTGAGGGAGAACGGGCGGCAAACTTTATAGATTTGTTCAATAACAGACTGATCCAGAGTCAAAACTTAATATCCAATGAATTACTCACATATTGTCATTCGCTCTTGCACCAATTTATTTACTCACTTAACTATTTTTGAACAATTTGAACGGTTATACGAATATTATTTCTGCGTTGCCTTACTTCATGTTTTCCCCTGTCTGTGAGTTTTTTAGTCCTTCACACTAGTCCTTCGAGAAAAAATAAAATGTTGCTTATTAGCGTACATATTTATTCCGTTTCAATATGTTTCTTCTTATATATTTGCCACTGGACATTAATATAAATGAGAAGAGTGCCAATGAGACAACTCACCATCCAAGTCACAATGTATAAAATGTTAACAATTATAGGTCAAAGTACGGCATTTAGCCAGGAGCCTTGGCTCACACCGGACGGCATATGAAGGGCACCAATGACTATTAAGAATTACTTTTATAAAACGTCATAGCCTTTTCTGACTGTGCATCCATATTTACAGCTCCGGGACTTTAATAAAAGTTTTTGTTGACAGTATTATAAGTTTAAAGTCCCTTTAGGTATTATTTATCGGATACAACGCAAGATCATATAATTTCATGTGGATACCAACGTCGTTGATTAATAACACTTTTATAGGAGAATTTGATGCCACATTCAACTTTAACCGATTTGACTGAAATTCAACATACTAAAACGCATATCCAAATTATAAAAAAAGTCTAAAATAAACAATTTACAATAATGATTGGCTCGATAATATGTATAAGCATATCGTGTGTATATTAGTCTAGACGCCATCGAATTTACCATCGTGTTGACCTCAGAAGACTGTCGATGGTCACATGATATAACCCGATAATAATAATGTATGTTAATCCTTTTAATAAACGAACACGCCAAATCTGGTCGCATGAATACAGATTCAAAGATCGAAGTCGAAATAATTACTTGCAAGGGAATAATTCATCAGCGCTGTTTCTTAGATTATTTTGACAAAATTGAACCAAACTACCTTCTAAAAGTAAAGTGTTATTATTTGAGTATTTCACTTTCATCAATAATTGAACCAAAAAAATACAGAAATGTATAATAATTGCCCCCTTCCACCAATGTCCAACAATCTTCCAGCCTGACACAGAAATGTATAATAATTGCTCCCTTCCGCTAATGTTTAACAAATCTACCTGCCCGACACAGAAATGTATACTGTAATAATTGCACCAATCCGCCAATGTCCAACAAATCTTCCTGCCCGACACAGAAATGTATAATGATTGCCCCCATCCTCCAATGTCCAACAATCTACCAGCCCGACACAGAAATGTATAATAATTGCCCCTTCCGCCAATGTCCAACAGTCTACCTGCCCGACACAGAAATGTATAACAATTGCCCTCTTCCGCGAATTTCCAACAATCTACCTGCCCGACACAGAAATGTATAATAATTGTCCCCTTCCGCCAATGTCCAACAATCTACCTGCCCGACACAGATATGTATAATAATTGCCGCCTTCCGCCAATGTCCAACAATCAACCAGCCCGACACAGAAATGTATAATAATTGCCCCCTTCCGCCAATGCCTACAGTCTACCTGCCCGACACAGAAATGTATTATAATTGCCCCCTTCCGCCAATGTCCAATAATCTACCTGCCCGACAAAGAAATGTATTATAATTGCCCCCTTCCGCCAATGTCCAACAATCAACCAGCCCGACACAGAAATATAGAATCTGAAGCGAGATGATGTATCAAATACTCTTGCTTTGTACGTTTCCAAGACAAAATATTCAACTCAAACACGCCCTAACATAAAAAGTCGCACTCGATTTTCTCTTTTCGATACAATTTTTACCCATTTTTTAGAATATTTTCTTGAGTCACAAAATGGAATGGCAGACTGAGACACGAAAATTACTGAACTAATAGAGTAATATGTTCTCCGTCCGTGGTAATTTAAAAAAAAATCGGAGGTAATCCATTTTATTCATCCATCTTGATAGATATCCATGTCGACGACTTGATATCTAATTGTTCTTCTTAATAAATGTAATAGATAAATTGAAACCTTATACAAATGGTGTTTTTAAAATAGAACACTTCGTAATTGAGAAGAAAACTGTCATTTTATTTCTATCTTTTAATATTTTTGTTACTATAGTAAACATTACAATAAGAATTTATTGCCTTCTCTAACAAAGAGATTCGATTCTTTTGTTCTATTTCAACTGGGTTTCCGACTGCAATAAAAACAGGGTATCACGATTTCCCGAGAAATACGAGAAAAACGTAATATCCCAAAAACAAATTGAAATATCCCGAGAAAAAGATTTTTAATGGTGTTATAGGTGTTGTACTGCTTAAATTAGTGTAACAGCATACAATAATAAGGTTTAAGGCGTTCATATTTAATAAAAGTACACGCAATCTTCATAAAATCGATTTTTATATCTTATATTCTTATATCGTGTTATATCCATCGAATGGCAGGACCGTATAACAGGACTAAAAGAAAAATTCTAATAACTTTTTCATTTCTCAAAGGATTTATCTAAAATTTGAAATATAATAAGATTTTATCATTTTATATGTCGATGTAAGAAGAAATAAATAGATTTCTTTTTTTTAAAACGTCAGAAAACATGACCTAACCAACGAGGATAATGACAGGGCCAACATCGACAATGACAGGACCAAATAAAAATGCTAATAACTTATTTTTTTCTCAAAAGAATTAAATATAAAATAAGAAGTCATCTTTCAATACATGAATTTTATTGAAAAAAAAATAAAAATTCAAAAACTTGCGAAAACGTGACATTCTTAAACTTGCGAAAACGTGAGTTCTTAAATTTTGATCCATAATTAAATAAGATATTTCTAAAAATAAACCTCAAGAAAAACACTTTTTAGTGGGTAAAAACTTGACCTAGCTGACAAATGTACGTTGGCGGACAGAAAGTCAAAGGACAAAAAGACACAAAGGATAAGTATACAATTGTTTGAATATTTAAGAGAGAGATGTTAAATATTTAGTTAATTCATTTTACAATTTAGGAAATATAGCTCATTAAACTAATCATTATATTTTTGACATCATGCAGTCGTTTAAGTCAGGGACTTTCTACTTTAATGTTCTGAAAATATTAAAAAAAACCCAACTACATGTGATTTTAATTACTGTCATCACAAACTATATTGGATTGATCAACTTATTTATGGCTTATTTCGCACCTTTTGTTTGTTACCTTATAATTTTGATTAAACGTGTCAGATTATGACCGGTGATTAAACCATAAATAAACTTTTTCTCGGGATATATCAGCTTGTTTTGGGGATATCACGTTTTTCTTGTATTTCTCGGGAAATCGTGGTACCGATAAAAAAAAACCAAGGCTTTACTCTGCGGTACGTTTTATTGTTGACTGAAAACTTTCTTCGGTAAGTGGTTTTACCACGTTTGACTCTTCACTTTAAAAACCACGTAATTGAAAATTAGCGGGTAATTTTCACGTGTTAAAATTCTTTTTCTTGAAAAAAGTGGTATCTACTATAAATGTATTGAGATAAGATAAGGTAACATATATTTTGTCTAAACATTTTTTTCTAGTCTGTTGTTTTCTTAACATGTTTCGGTAAGTGTGTCATGCCTGTTGATGTTGTAAAATGAAAAACATAAACAAAACAAAAATCTCCGACCCTCCCTGCACTCATTTACTATACAGTAAAAAAGGGACGAAAGATACCAGAGGGAGAGTCAAACTCATAAATAGAAAATAAACTGACAACGCAATGGCTAAAAATAAAAAAGACAAACAAACAAAAAATAGTACAGAAGACGCAAGACCAAGACACGAACCCAACTGGCAACTAAAAACTTTGGGTGATCTCAGGTGCTCTGGAAAGGGTAAGCAGATCCTGCTCTACATGTGGCACCTGTCGTGTTGCTTATGTTATTACAAATCCAATAAATAGTCTACTAAGGTAGGTTACATCAGTGAAAAGGGAAAGGGTATTGTAGTTAGGACATATAAAGGAACATATCCGATATCATCTGTGAAACGGTTATTCCATAACGGTCAACCAACTCATGATGGCGTCGGTATAATTTATGAATGAATGATTTCAACTTCACTATTTGGAACTCTTGGTTTAATAGCTTCTTGTGAGTAGCAATCCTCTTTAAAGGAAATCATGATAGGAAATACAAGCCTGGGAATATTGTATCAATTGGGAGATATATACTCCGTATGCAGGCGCTGCTAGAATGTTGCTACATAGATATTGAAAGTTCACAATTGGGAAGCTGAAATCATCTCTTTTGTTGCAAAGTTTTGTTTTCAACCAACCCTCATCAGGGCCGTAACTAGGGTTCGAATTCAGGGGAGGCAGGGGTTTCGAGGCCGCCGATTGAGGCCCCCAAGAAAGGGGGGTTAGGGGGTCGCAGCCCCCGCCGATTTTTTTCTCTCTCAGAAAATGGCTAAAAATGACCGGGTTACCTTCGATTTCTCACTTAGAGAAACATTAGTATTGCTCGTTATACCTGCATGAAGCAATTTTTATGCAAAAACAAGCAGAGATCACAGTGCTGTTTGGGGTAAGCCGTACTTTGACCTATAATCATAAACATTAAATACATTGAGACCGCGGATTTTTTCTCAAAAAAATCAGTGGCTTAAAATTACCCGCCGTTTTTCTTCGATTTCCTTACTTTAAGACTGGCTCATCGATCAGTAATGCTTGATCCTGGAAGCAATTTTTATGCAAACAATTATTATCTGTATTTAAAGATATTTTTGTTAGAAATCAAACTGGTAAGTTAAAAAAACATATAAAGCAAGATCATAGAACGCAAGACAATTTTTTTTTATCGAATTTCAATATTGTTGAAAGTTGAACAGACATGTATATATATAGCTTCAATTAATCAGGGACTTTCTATACAAGTATATATAAAGTCCCTGCCACAACGAATGGGAGTGTTTAACTACTGTTTAAGGCATTGTTCATATCAATGTTCTCGTACGATCGGGAGACGTACTGTCTGACTTGACACGTTAAAAAAAATGATCCAACAGCTGATTCAGCCGGTAACGAATTTCCGATATCATAAAAGATTCACAATACAAAGGGAACTTCCTCTGCCTAAATGAGCCTCTAAATAAATGTGAATAGTTAAGTTTTATTCAAAATTGACGAAAGCAAAGTTTCATATGTGTTCTCGTACGACATACATGATATAGGAAATACTGAATAATCGACGGACGGCCACACGAAAAAAATATAAAACAAATACTGAAACGGTTCACTGTTGATCAAAAATCCGGAAAATGACAGATTTACCACGTATCATTAAAACACTGTTTAAACTGAAAACTTGTGGTGTTTATAATATATATATAAATACAAGTTCTTCGTGTACATATTGTCAATATTTCATTTCATTACTTAAAAAAAAAAATTTGGTGTTGAAAATTCAGGGGAGGCAGTTGCCTCCCCTGCCTCATAGGTAGTTACGGCCCTGCTCATTGTCAATATCTAGATGTAAGTCAAGATATGAGGTAGACTTAGCTGTATCTGTAGTATCCTTTATCTCTAGTTAGATGGGATAGATTCGTTCAACATAGTCACCAAATTTTGTATTATTTAGTGAGAACATCATCTATATAGCGGAAAATAAAATTAAAGGATATTGCTAACTTCTTATCTTTCTTCCTAAGAAGTTCCTGTATGAAGTCCACCTCATGATAATAAAGAAACAAGTTGGCAAGAAGAGGGGCACAAGGGACACCTAGAACCATAACAAACCTGCTTAAACTTTCACCTCATTCAATTAAAATGCATGATTAAGAAATCCTGAACAATTGATCTGGTTTTATATTAATTTCTATTCCAAAGACAAAGAAATGGTTATCAGGTCAGGAATATTACCATAATTGATGGATTATTCATATTAGTTTTTAGGTTTCTCTAAAAAAAAAATGCAGCATGAAGTGTCAGAATTAATTACATATCATCACTTAATGGTCATCAAAGCTTGTTATGGTAAATGCAAGAAGATGCTCCAGTATATCTTAAAATTTGTTGTGGATAAAAACTGCATTATACCTTGATCATGGTGTATCCCATTTTCATGTTTATGTATGTCAAATGGGGGATTATACCTGAATTAAGGTAACATCCACCAATAAATGGTTATTGAAACTTTTGCTTAGTTAACATGTCATGCATGTACTTGATTTTGATTAAGATGAACCACTAAAGCTAATGTTAAGTCATTAAAATTTGGTGTGCAAATGTACTGCCATTTGTAACTTTCATTTCTATGGAGACCATATAACCCCATCTCCTCATACAGATTCTGAAAGGCAAAAATGTCTTCCTCAGGTGTACAGAATGATGCTGTGGTAGAAAAGACGCTTCATTATAAATAAACATTCTCTCGAAAGAATTTTTAGGGCTTGATAGTGTTTTTTTTTTATTTAAACCAAAATATTAAAAATTGCATCTGTTTAGATCTAGTTATCTAACTTATCATGCTTTCATGGTTATCATTTGCACATGATAACTTGGTAATATTCTCCATAAAATCCAGAATATTTGTTTTCACAGTAAATTTAATTATATCCTAGTTGAGACTGCAAACCTTTTTAAAAATTCCTATGGAAATTGGCAGATGGTACAACATCGCTAGAACAGATCGCATATGTACCTTATGTAATGAATCATGTATTGGTGATGAATATCATTTTTTATATGTTTGTAATAATAGTTCTATTACTGAACTTCGGAAGAAATATATACCGAAATATTATACAACATACCCATCCGTACTGAAAATGCAAAATATGCTGTCATTGTGTCACTGTCAGTTATTGTATAATCTAGCTATATTTATTAAGAAACTATCTACCTTCATTTAGAAAGATGCATGTATCTTACAAGTTTTATTATCTTTAGAAATTACACTTTTGTTAATAGTTACCTGTCTATTCTGTCATTTATTGTATTTGATTTGTAATTTGTCCTCATGTAACACATATTTTGTGTCTGAGTGTAAATAAAGAATTGAATTGAACATAAAGATTTAAAAAAAAAACCAAAAACATATTTTGTTTATTTTAGATTTGGAGAATGGTTGTAGTTAAGTATTACAGAGAATCACCATGTACTGGACGCTTCTATCATGTGGCTCAAACAAAAATACAAAACATCTTGAGAGAAAATCTAAACGACTTAAAAATGGAGCAGTGTTTCTATGTCGATATTGATGAAGATGATGGTAAAGTATATAGATATACACAAATGATATACATATATTTTAAAGGATTTTCCATCAAAAAATTGCATGGACTGAAAATTTGTTTGACACCCTAGCCAGTGCCATTTTCCCCCATATACATGATATGCTACCATTGTCTGTATAGATTAATATGTACAAGATATAATGAGTAAGCCAGAGCAGACCTGCTATTTAGTAAAGCAAGTAAAATCTACCTTGATGTATTAAGCTTGAAGCAGTTGAAGACCATTGAAGACTTTATTTACTTCCATATCATTTCTATTTACTACTTGGAACCTTCAACTAGAAGCTAACCTATAGGTCTATAAATTAAAGGATGCATAGCTAAGCACATAATATCATTTGTAAGTTTGTGCTAACTTTCTGAGAAGTGTTGGAAAAACAAAATGGTTTTAATGCAAACATGTCAAAATGAAACTAAAATATCTTTGAACAGGCATAATTCTAATAAATACTTTGAGAATGCATATCAAAACTCGCCTTGCCAAATGTCAGTAAAAACATCGATATTGAATGCCCTTTATTCAAACTCTCTAGTACAACTGTATCACATTGGCCTACATTAATGTCTTTAGCACAAGGCAAGGTTATTGTGAAAGGTCAATAAGTATGTCAAGGATTGAATCAGATAAATGTTGATAGTACTGGTCAGTGGAAAGTTTACAAAGTCAGATAAATGTTGACACTACTGGTCAGTGGAAAGTTTACAAAGTCAGATAAATGTTGACACTACTGGTCAGTGGAAAGTTTACAAAGTCAGATAAATGTTGACACTACTGGTCAGTGGTAAGTTTACAAAGTCAGATAAATGTTGACACTACTGGTCAGTGGAAAGTTTACAAAGTCAGATAAATGTTGACAGTACTGGTCAGTGGAAAGTTTACAAAGTCAGATAAATGTTGACACTACTAGTCAGTGGAAAGTTTACAAAGTCAGATAAATGTTGACACTACTGGTCAGTGGAAAGTTTACAAAGTCAGATAAATGTTGACACTACTGGTCAGTGGAAAGTTTACAAAGTCAGATCATTTAAGGGTCAGATATAAGACGTTTATGTAAATAATGAACTCACAAACATTCTGAACAAAAAAACTAATGAAATGTAGTTTGTGAGTCAGCTGACCAGTGCCCAGTTTACACACCTCTGGAAAAATGTGTCTAATCCTTCATTCTCAATTAAAACATTTGCTATTTCTAATTTCCATTAAGATTGTGATGGAACCCAAGGATTCCATTAAAGCATGGCTATATCACAGGGTAATCAACAAAGTGTATATATAGGCAACAAAAGCAGCTAAGGAGACCATGGTCAATCAATGTTTAACCAAAAAAAATATTCTTATGAACCAATCACTCTCAAGTGTTTATAAATATGCAAATCATTTAAGAAGTTTTAAAGAATGTTCATTCTGAATGAGATTTCTGCATTTCTGTTTATACAAGTTGATGTTTTAGACTTGGTTATTGGCCTAAACATGATAGAGGTTTTGCTATTCTTCCTAAGACCTCCTTGTTTCCTACAATACAGAGTACAATATTGTAACAACGAAGGAATTAACTTTGTCTTTCTTGCAACTGAACATATAAACATTGAATGTTTGAAAACTTAATGATAAATATATTTATTACAGGTTTAGAATTTGAAGATGAAAGTAAACTTATGTGGATTTTAGAGACACCATTTCAAAAGACGGCACTTTCAAGGAAGCCATATCTAAAAACTGATGATACAATAAAATGTTTACTTGTAGAGATTGGTCCAAGGTATAAGTAACAACAAATATGTACAAGTGTGTTCACTTGCACACATTTAAACATTATGATCATTTATCAAACAATTTGAAAAAAAATTGCTTTTGTTATTACAAATTTTGTAGTAATTACTGGAACAAAAAAAAAACAATGAAAGAGTAGAAATGCTAAAATGAAGGAATGTATCTTTGAAAATCAATGTTTAATCCTTGTATTTATTCTTGGGTTGAAACAAGTGATCAAAAAGTTATTATAATGTAGAAATCATTCACCATTGGTTTAAAATAGCTACTCTGATTGAAGAACATGATCCAAATGGCAAACTATAGACCCCATCAAATAGAATACATATTCAACTCTAGGGATATTGTAGCATGTTTGATATAAGTAACATATAGGAGGCTGGAAATTATGTCTCCGGTTTGATGTCTTCCCACATGAGACTGAGAAACAACAACTCCAGACACTATATATAACTAAACTATAAAAATTAGTACTAGAGTTATAAATCAAACTTAAGTAATGAAAGTTAATATTAGTACTAGAGATATAGATCAAACTTAAGTAATGAAAGTTAATATTAGTACTGGAGTTATAGATCAAACTTAAGTAATGAAAGTTAATATTAGTACTAGAGATATAGATCAAACTTAAGTAATGAAAGTTAATATTAGTACTAGAGTTATAGATCAAACTTAAGTAATGATAGTTAATATTAGTACTAGAGATATAGATCAAACTTAAGTAATGAAAGTTAATATTAGTACTCGAGTTATAGATCAAACTTAAGTAATGATAGTTAATATTAGTACTAGAGTTATAGATCAAACTTAAGTAATGAAAGTTAAAATTAGTACTAGAGTTATAGATCAAACTTAAGTAATGATAGTTAATATTAGTACTAGAGTTATAGATCAAACTTAAGTAATGAAAGTTAATATTAGTACTAGAGTTATAGATCAAACTTAAGTAATGATAGTTAATATTAGTACTAGAGTTATAGATCAAACTTAAGTAATGAAAGTTAATATTAGTACTAGAGTTATAGATCAAACTTAAGTAATGAAAGTTAAAATTAGTACTAGAGTAATAGATCAAACTTAAGTAATGAAAGTTAATATTGTCTGCTTGATAGTTAAAAACGCACACATTAATAGTTAGTGCAGATTTGTTGTAGCAGGCAGAATAATGTTTCTGGGTATCGTGACACATATTCCTACAAAATTATTCATTGTCAGACAGTAATCAAGATGATTTTAAACATTTTTTTCCTGTAGATTGAATTTCTCTACCCCTTTTTCAACAAATGCTGTTTCAATGTGTAAGTCAGCTGGTTTGAAGATGGTAACTAGAGTGGAATACTCAACACGCTACTTTCTTCAATTTGAATCAACCTTCGACCTGAATGCCGATTCTGAGAGTGCTATTGTCAACACATTACATGATAGAATGACAGAATGCAGATACAGCAGTCCTGTAGATGGTTTTAATTTGGAACATAAAACAGAGGACATCTATGAAGTTGATGTGATAAAGGAGGGAAGAGAAGCTTTAGAAAAAGCCAATATAGAAATGGGTAGGTTATATGGTGTGAAGAGAGGTTTTAGGGAGCTTAGTTAGAAATGGGTAGGTTATATGGTGTGGATAGATTTTAGGGAGCCAATATAGAAATTGGTAGGTTTTATGGTGTGACGAGAGGTTTTAGGGATCAAAGTTAGAAATGGGTAGGTTATATGGTGTGAAGAGAGGTTTTAGGGAGCCAATATAGAAATGGGTAGGTTATATGATGTGATGAGAGGTTTTAGGGATCAAAGTTAGAAATGGGTAGGTTATATTGTGTGAAGAGAGGTTTTAGGGAGCCAATATTGAAATGGGTAGGCTATATGGTGTGAAGAAAGGTCTTAGGGAGCCAATATAGAAATAGGTAGGCAATATGGTGTGTAGAGAGGTTTGAGGGAGCCAATATAAAAATGGGTAGGTTATATGGTGTGTAGAGAGGTTTAAGGGAGCCAATATTAGAAATGGGTAGGTTATATGGTGGGTAGAGAGGTCTTTGGGAGCTAATATAGAAATGGGTCGGTTATATGGTGTGTAGAGAGGTTTAAGGATCCAATGTAGATATGGGTAGAGAGGTTTCAGGAAGCCAATATAGAAATGAGTAGGTTATATGGTGTGAAGAGAGATTTTTAAAGAGAGCCAATATAGAAATATATGGTGTGAAGAGAGGTTTTCAGGAGTCAATATAGAAATATATGGTGTGAAGAGAGGTTTTAGGGAGCCAATATAGAAATATATGGTGTGAAGAGAGATTTTAGGGAGCCAATGTAGGTGTGAAGAGAGGTGTATGGGAGTTGATATAGAAATAAATAGCTTATATGGTGTGGTCAGGTGAGCGTTTGCCATTTGTGGCTTATGCAGTAGTCCATCATTTGGCATACAAACACAGTAGCCATCACTTGGCATGAAATTAAATAAATCTTCTTTTCTATAACTACAGCGGTAATCTTACCTGTATGTTCCATAGAGAATCTACTATATTGAATTAAATATCTATGGTTACCAGTAATTATGTTATAGCAGACAAAAAGAAATAACAAGTTTCAATATAGCAATATTGTCCCAAAAACGTTTGTTACTAATCCATATGTTCCTGGTCAGTGACATAAATTGATTAAAGTTTGATATTTAGAATCAGATTTATTTAAAAAGTTGATTTCAGATGTTTCTATTCATTTTCATATTCATAAGTTAATATCAGAGGTGGATATAGGCCCTACCTTTTTTAGCCTCATTTATAATAAATGCATAGACTTTTTACAAGTATTAATCCAAACATTGGCTTGTAATGTTCCCCCTTTCCTGTTTTTCAAAATCCTGGATCTGCACCTGAATATTCATATCTTTAAGTTTAAGTTTAAGTTCAGGGAGATAACTCTTTAAATCATTTAAGCGTTTGTAAAAGTCAAGTTCATCAATGTATTTTAAGCATTTACCTGAAACAGATTGAAAATAATCTATGTAACCTAGAAGTTTAGAATATATTTTTGAAAATGGTTGACACAAACATAATGATGATTTTAAGAGTTATTTCCCTTAACCTAGGTCTACCTTCTTAAACTGTGAAAAATTAAGTTCTTATTCACAAACAGAAATTGCTTTAACCATTACTTACACTTGTAACACATCTTTTATAGATATTTGAAAATTATTTGTGATTAATAAGAAATTATAAATTTATTTGAAAGAGTGGTATGTAAAAGTAGCGTCTTTATTTGTGGAACTTATAAGGGCCCCGCCAAAGGCAGGTCGCCCTATAGTGATCAGTCTGTCCGTCCGTCCGTCCGTCCGTCCGTCCGTCCGTCCGTCCGTCCGTCCGTAACACTTTGTGTCCGCTCCATATCTAGAGAACCATTATGATTTCATACTTTATACTTTACATGTTTATTAACCACCACCAGAGGGCGTGTCATGATGTATGTACAACTTCCTAGGTCAAAGGTTAAGGTAAAAAAACTTTGGTTTCAGTTGACAACCCTGTGTCCTGTGGTGAAGATCGTGTCCGCTCTATATCTTGAGAACCGTTATGATTTCAAAGTTTATACTTGACATGTATATGAACCAACACCAGAGGGTGTGTCATTATTTATGAACGACTGCCTAGGGCAAAGTTCAAGGTCAAAAACTTTGGTTTCAGTTGACAACCCCATGTCCTATGGTAAAGATCGTGTCCGCTCTATATCTTGAGAACCGTTATCATTTCAAAGTTTATACTTGACATGTATATAAACCAACACAAAAGGGTGTGTCATAACTTATGTGCAACTTCCTAGGTCAAAGGTCAAGGTCAAAAACTTTGGTTTCAGTTGACAACCCCATGTCCTATGGTAAAGATCATGTCCGCTCTATATCTTGAGAACCGTTATCATTTCAAAGTTTATACTTGACATGTTTATAAACCAACACCAAAGGGTGTGTCATAATTTATTTACAACTTCCTAGGTCAAAGGTCAAGGTCAAAAACTTTGATTTCAGTTGACAAACCCATGTCCTATGGTAAAGATACAATTTTTTAATGCACATTATTCACAGCGGGGCCCACAGAGATGGCTCCCATCTCAATGATATCTAGTTAAACTTATACTTCATCAAGTATGGAATATTTTTTCCATGTAGCCTGATTTTTCCCAAGAGAACAAACCCTCTTAAAATCCATGTTACATTGTTAAAGAAGAATTAAAAATATGTCAGAACAAATGCTGAAAAATTTAAATTAAAAAAGTCTTTTTTCTGACCTGCAATATAGCGACAAGACTCTGTATTTCCCATCGTCAAGAATAACTTGATGGACTAGTTTCAGGCTTGCCCACTAAAAGAAGTGGAAGTAAAAACATATATCAACAGTATCACACACGTACATTTAAAGTGTTAATTGAAAGTCAGACCATACACAGTTGTAAGTGTAGGCTAAGGAGGAGGCGTTGACTTTTCACAGTTTTATGATCAACTGATTGATAATTTTTTCAGGGGAAAAGACAATGTCTTGATTTAGCATCAAGTAAGAGGTATTATTAGCACATTTAATTGTTGCAAGAGTAAAATACAGAAATTCAGAAATTAGTATGTGTGGGTGGGTGATAGCATGTCCCCTAAGTTATGATATACTTAAACTTAAACACAATACTTATTACCACAATACACATATCAAGTTTGAATTGTATTGTAAGTCATCACTTTTACTATTCTAGAGTTATGCTCCTTTACAAAAGGGTTTCTGTTCCCTTCCTTGAGTTTGCATCAACCAAATGCTATGAAATTTTTTCACAATGCTTGTTACCACAAAACACAGATCAAGTATGATAAAGAAATGTGGGTTTGCATCACTTTTACCGTTCTTGAGTGATGTGCCTTTATAACGTTGAAAGCAAGCCATCATTTGTATATACTATATATAACTACTATGTCATCATTTGTGTATACTATATCTAACTACTATGTCATTTGTATTTAATTGTGATTCTAGTCCTGTTTGATCAACCAAAATGGCCATCGTTACTAAAAATAGAACAAAGGGTTGAACTGCAATTATGATTTAAAAAAACAATGGTAAAGAGTGCCAGCAAAGCAAGCTCATGTTTGCCATATGAAATGCTTTTAATATGTATATATTTCACATTTACCATGTAGAATGCATATACTATCTATATAGAATGCATATAATATGTATATATTTCAGGTTTACCATATAGAATGCATATAACCTGTATATATTTCAGGTTTAGCATTTGATAACTGGGATCTAGATTACTATACCAAGCTATTTAAAGAAACTATCCAAAGAAATCCTACAAATGTTGAATGTTTTGATCTGGCACAGTCCAACAGGTAATGCCTGAATGTTTTGATCTGTTTTTGTCAAATAGGTAATACCTGAATGTTTAAATTTTATGAGGCATGAAGCTACACCCTTACCAAAAACAATAGTGTAACATCACAACAAAGAAACACTATAAAATGCCCATTGAAATGACTTAACTCAATCAAAAGATATATTCACACAAGTGAACATACACTGAAGGAATACATTTGACTGGTATGATTTATTCTGTAATGGAACTGGTTGAAATGTATCAATATGTTATTTTTAAACATTCAAAAGTTGCTGCTCATTGAATCATTTATCTTTTTTAGCTCACCTGGCCCAAAGGGCCAAGTGAGCTTTTCTCATCACTTGGCGTCTGTCTTCCGTCGTCCTCCTGCGTCTGTCGTCATTTAACTTTTACAAAAATCTTCTCCTCTTAAACTACTGGGTCAAATTTTACCAAACTTGGCCACAATCATCATTTGGGTATCTATTTTAAAAAATGTGTCCGGTGACCCGGCCAACCAACCAAGATGGACGCCATGGCTAAAAATAGAACATAGGGGTAAAATGCAGTTTTTGGCTTATAACTCAAAAACCAAAATTGTTTATCAGGTCAAGATCTATCTGCCCTGAAATTTTCAGATGAATCGGACAACCCGTTATTTGGTTACTGCCCCTGAATTGGTAATTTTATGGAAATTTTGCTGTTTTTGGTTATTATCTTGAATATTATTATAGATAGAGATAAACTGTAAACAGCAATAATGTTCAGCAAAGTAAGATTTACAAATAAGTCAACATGACTGAAATGGTCAGTTGACCCCTTTAGGAGTTATTGCCCTTTATAGTCAATTTTTAACCATTTTTGTCGAGCCTTTGACTTTAGTCGAAAAAGCGAGACTAAGCCATCCTACATTCCGTCTTCGGCGGTGGCGGCGTCCACAAATATTCCCTCTGTGGTTAAAGTTTTTGAAATTTTAATAACTTTCTTAAACTATACTGAATTTCTACCAAACTTGGACAGAAGCTTGTTTATGATCATAAGAAAGTATCCAGAAGTAAATTTTGTAAAAATAAAATTCCAGTTTTTCCGTATTTTCTTATAAATGGACTTAGTTTTTCTGCGAGGAAACATTACATTCACTCTGTGGTTAAAGTTTTTAAAATTTTAATAACTTTCATAAACTATCCTTGATTTGTACCAAACCTGGACAGAAGCTTGTTTATGATCATAAGATAGTATCAAGAAGAAAATTTTGTAAAAATTAATTTCCACTTTTCCGTATTTTACTTATAAATTGCTTTATATCTTTGAAACTAAGACATTTAGGGCAAATCTTTCAAGATTTAAATGTCCATTAGAATAAGATCTATCTCCTCACAAATTTTCAGATGAATCCGACAACCCGTTGTTGGGTTGCTGCCCTAAAATTTGTAATTTGAAGGAAATTTTGCTGTTTTTTGTTATTATCTTGAATACTATTATAGATAGAGATAAACTGTAAACAGCAATAATGTTCAGCAAAGTAGGATCTACAAATAAGTCAACATAATCAAAATTGTTAGAGGACCCCTTAAGGAGTTATTTCCCTTTATAGTCAATATTGAACAACTTTTCAACAAAAATCTTCTTTTCTAAAACTATGGGCCAAATTTAACCAAACTTGGCCACTATCATTACTAGGGTATCTATTTAAAAAAAGTGTCTAATGACCTCGCCTACAAACCAAGATAGCCGACATCAGTAAATACAGTAACAGGTGAGCGACACAGGCTCTTGAGAGCCTCTAGTTTTGTAAATAAAATCATGCATTTAGTCACATTGTAAATGTCTAATGCGTTTATTCTATATCATTGCAGAGTTTTATATGTTCATATTTGATCTTTTGTTTCCTTTTCACATATTTTATTAATTAGCTATTAAAACAGTGAATCAGTTAGAATCTCGATTCAGATTGAACATATTTATGTCTTAATATTACAACATTTTTTTCCAACAATGACACTAAAATTTCTAAATTTTAATGGTATTACGCGCATTATAATTTGAAATACATAGCTGTATAAAAATTTGAATGCTTCTCATTAAAAATAGATTTATAAAGTATTTAACTAACTTTAAGCAATTTTAAAATTAATAAAAAAATAAAACAATGCATTTGCATTGAAATATATACATTTAAGTAAAGGGATACAACAAATGTCTGTTAATTTGTGTAGAATGCTTATTTTTCATTTTTGTGATTCTGTCAGCTGTGTCATTCGAAAGTCTGTACTTATAATTGCAAGAAATTCTTACAAAGTTGATGCGTATCGATCCGTGATTCGTATATATTTCAATGGCGGACAAATCCGGAAAATTACAAAATTAAACAATGTTTGACATGCTTGACAAGCCAATTGGAATAGAATATGACGTTTTAGATGCAACAAATGGATATAACATTAATTAAGGTAGCACAATACAAAGATTTTATAACTCCAACTCCCAAGTTTTAAAATGCTGTAACTTTCTTAATAATGCTTGAAAATTTATAAAATTGGTAGTTTTGGATAGCTAACAGATCACTCTTTCAAATAAATGCAATGTTAGTATTATGCAACAATTATGTAACCAATTATAATGTTAACTGTGTCTAAAATATTTTTCACCAAATTTCCTCTTTCAAATGAAATTAGCTTCTGCATAGGTATCCCTAGAGGGTTGATTTTATTATATGTTGTTCCTATGGCCATTATCTACAAAAGGGTGTCTCAGATTTCAGATAGAATGTATAGAACAAATTTTACACCTACTTGAACATAATCTTCTTTTATGTGGTTAGGATGTTTACACTAATTAGAGATTTATGAGAGAATGGAACACTATAGAGACAATCTGAGACACCCTTTTGAAGCCCATGCAGTGTTGATTAAGATTCCGTTAAAATTTTCTGTATAGATAAAGAGATGATAGAGCTAAATTCATTCAAGTGAACTTACCCAGATTTTGCCACTAATTACATAATAATTGATTACATAATGATTGCATAATACAAATATTGCATTCATTTAAAAGATTAATCTTTTATTCATCTATATATACCTCTTTTATTATTTTCTATGCATTCATAAGAAAGTTACAGCATTTCAAAGGTTAGTGATTGGAAGTAAAAAAATCTTTGTATTGTGCTACCTTAAAGGCAATTTGCACTGTGTTCTAAAGTAACAAAAAATTTTATTTTGTCTAAAATCAGAATGATTTCATGTACGCTCTTGACAGTAACAAGTACGTGAAATGAAAGAAAGTATTGCGTAAAAAGTTATTTATATTAAATAGCATACGATCAATCTGTTTAGTCAATGCTTTTATCATGTTGATAAAGAAAGAAATTGGTTGTGTCTTTGATTATAGAATGTTTGACATTGTTATTGTCATCAACTGATATTTTTCGTTTCATTTGTTTGACTGCGAATGTACGGACCGGAAGTTGATATGCTAAAAGTCCGGAAACTATAACGACAATGGATTGAACAAAATCCCAATGATTATCGACATCCCCAGACCCAACCAACTGATTTCTGACTTATTCTGATCATCAGAACACCACTAATGTCGATTCACTATTAACTTGAGGTTAGTCCTATTTAAGAAAAGTTCATATAGCTACTAGCAGGTCATAGTGTTAGTTGGATAGAAACATTCTTGTATGATTTTAATAGAATTAATGGTATTTTTGTATATTTTCAGTGAGCACAGTCGTCATTGGTTTTTCCGAGGACGCTTGGTGGTAGACAATGAGGAGGTTCCAACATCATTATTTAAAATGATAATGTCAACACAAGAGAATTCAAATAAAAATAATGTCATCCAATTTTCAGACAATAGCAGGTATTTATCACAACTAGTACACACACCAACAAAAACAAAAGTTTTCAGAGAACTTCGTGTAAACATAGATGGAGAAACCAAATAAAGTGTAAAATAAAAATAATTGTGTGCATTTTTTATTGAAATTTTGGAAGAATGAACAAAAAAATGCCAGTTTAATAATTGCAATTGTTGTTAAAGCAGCATGCAGATATATTTATCAGATAGCTGAATGCAAGCTCTTATTATTGGAATACTCAAGAAGTTGCATATTTTGAATGAAAATCGTCCACATTATACATTTTAAAATCACTTAAAAATTTAACAGAAAATGAAAGTTTAATGAAAACCCTTTGGATATTCTATGAATTTAAGCACATACTGGTAATTTTCATCTCAGGACATTATTTCATTAAAAGATTGTTGATTTATCAAAGGACTTCATTCGTTGGTATTAGACTGGTATCGTGGGATCCTAATCCAGGGGAACCTGTCTGACTGACATCAAGACAAGAATCCTATATGTTAGATATAGTTGTCATGTTATACATTATAAATTGGAGATTCACATGACAAAAAAAATATAGATATTTGAAGCAGTTGCTTAGTTTTCATCAAATTTTTTTAGCACAAAAGCTGAAATTACCTGAAAAATTTGTCAGCTAAAACTAAATGCAAGTGATCATTTATATTATAACAAGAATGAGAAAAATCAGATCTATGTCTGCTCAGATAACCAAAATGTCAGCTTAATTCTTTTATTTCATAAGGATAACAGTGGAGAAGGAGTGATATGGATAACACTAACAAATGATAATGTTATGTCCCACCACGGGGCATTAAGTTTTTAGGTCTGTACGTCCATTCATTGGTTGTCCATCAGTCTGTCCGTCCTTCTGGCTGTTCCACTTAGGTTAAAGTTTTTGGTCAAGATAGTTTTTGATGACGTTGAAGTCCATTGAATCAACCTGAAACTTATTACACATGTTCTTTATGATATGATCTTTCTAATTTTATTTTAAATGCCAAATTAAAGTTTTGATCCCAATTTCAGGGTTCACTGAACATAGAAAATGATTATGGGAGTGTGGCATCCATTTACTATGGACATATTCTTGTTTTGTAGTGCTTTAAAGGGATTTGATGTTATTTTATTGTAGTGCTATAAAAGGATTTGATGTTATTTTATTGTAGTGCTATAAAAGGATTTGATGTTATTTTATTGTAGTGCTATAAAAGGATTTGATGTTATTTTATTGTAGTGCTATAAAAGGATTTGATGTTATTTTATTGTAGTGCTATAAAGGGTTTTGATGTTATTTTATTGTAGTGCTATAAAGGGATTTGATGTTATTTTATTATAGTGCTATAAAGGGATTTGATGTTATTTTATTATAGTGCTATAAAGGGATTTGATGTTATTTTTATTATGGTGCTATAAAAGGATTTGATGTTATTTTATTATAGTGCTATAAAAGGATTTGATGTTATTTTATTGTAGTGCTATAAAGGGTTTTGATGTTATTTTATTATAGTGCTATAAAGGGTTTTGATGTTATTTTATTGTAGTGCTATAAAGGGATTTGATGTTATTTTATTGTAGTGCTATAAAAGGATTTTTGTTCTATAAAGGGATTTGATGTTATTTTATTGTAGTTCCATAAAGGGATTTGATGTTATTTTATTGTAGTGCTATAAAGGGATTTGATGTTATTTTATTGTAGTGCTATAAAAGGATTTGATGTTATTTTATTGTAGTGCTATAAAGGGATTTGATGTTATTTTATTGTAGTGCTATAAAGGGATTTGATGTTAAAGTTATACAGCCTGTTAATACAACAGAAGTCAGTAAAATGGAGGAGATTGATGCTGGAAGACATATTATATTTACTGCTGAAACACACAACTTTCCCACAGGTATGTCATTCTTGTTTATTTTTAGACATGTATGATTTCTTTGTTCAGTTTCCTATATGTATGTCATTCTATTTAAATTTACATTTTTCACAAATCTATAAGGTATTGTCAACATATAATAATTCATTCAGTGATTGTTGATCAATCAAATTTCAAGCTTGTCGCCAAATTTAAACGATTGTAACAGTAAGTGAACAACATTTCATGACTAACTCATTACAATTGGGTAAACTCTCTAAGATGCCTTCTGAAGAAGCAGATGGCTTTATCCAAAAATATCGTAAATGGGCAAGGAGTGGGAAATTCCAGAAATGTTGGATAAATATTATGAGGCTCCCACTGAGATCAGGAGAGCTGACACCCACATGTATGATATACATTAATACAGTAATTTTTGTGATAAACACATGTGAGACAACGTCACGTTTACATGATGTCAATAGAGAACTCTTTAATCTGATACCTCCCAGGAGAGACCATCGTCACTTTTCCTTTGCAGCAACAATAGCCTTATAAAGGAGTGTGAACTGTTTTACAAAAATAAACATTTTTTTTTTATATAACATTGTGATAATATTAGAATATAACACAATAGTAATCATCACAGAAAGACAAAAACGGACTCATCATTAACACAAAGACAAAAACGGACTCATCATTAACACCTATCCTTTTGACGTAGTAGTTTGTTTTTAATTCCTGCATACCATTTACAAAATGTATGAAGAATGATCTTAATTCAAAGATAAGAAGCTTATATAATATGCACCAACATAATATTTTGTATATTTTTTCGTCTTGCACATTAGCTTATATAATATGCACCAGCATAATATTTTTATATTTTTTCGTCTAGCACCTTACAAAACTAGTCATGCCTAGTGTTATAAACAGTTGATAGTTAGTCTATTTTACAAAACATCATTGGAAGTTATTTAATGACAATAATTCAGAACATTCCACCATAAACAGTAGAAATAATCAGTAAATTTCGGTTTTCGTATATCTTAGAGTATTCTAACTGAATGATTAAGTTGATATATTCTGCTGATCTATGATGACAAGATAATTTACCGATAATAAAGATTGATTACGAGAAGGGCGTGAAATATTTAAGTAATGAGTAATACGCTGTGTCCAAGAACGTAAATCGCTGTACACTATGTCACAAATGACACAAATGTTTGTGAGTAAAACACCTTGGATTTATTTTATTTATACAATGACTTTGTGTCAAGAAATTTGGACTGTGAAGGAAACCCAAAAGCGTCAGAATGGTGGAACACATTTGACTGGAATAAAGAAATTGACTCAAGCATGAACTTTTTAGATTAATGACCGTATTTTGAGTTAAAAAAATCGACAAACATACGCATTTTTAATTTATTAATTTACAGCAAGCTCTTAGAAATAAATTTAGCCATGCCTTTCGTTTTTTGTAAAAAAAACAAAAAAAAACAAACAGCAAACATCCTCTGTCCCAATACCCACGATAGAGTCATTAAACAACTTTATGTTCTACATTGTAATTATATTTGAATCTTGCATATTAAGGACCAACCCTATTATTTCAACACTGTTTGAGTTTTCATTTTATTCTGTACTTATCGTACTCGTGTTGCATACCAATGTATTTGCTTCGTTGTATTAGGACAACAAAACATAGCTTAGAAAGAAAAATACATTTGATGTAGGTAGTTCAACTGAAGAGAGCATTTCTTCACATTTCTGCTGTTTACTATAGAAATAGGTTTCTAAAGCGGCAAATACATGTAGAACAGTGGTTGCCAATCAGAGATAAATATTTACGAATTTAAAAAAGCAGCACCAGTATATAGAGTAAATGTGTCTCAATATTTGATACGTTACTCTAGAGCTAGCTCAAAGTACACCGCTGATTTTGCTGAACTAGGAATACTGCTTTCTCAAAAGTTGCTAAGACAGGGCTATGAATCATCAAATTAAGGTCATCACTTAATTTTATGGTTGCCATCATGAGCTGATAAAAGTGTGTCAGAAATCATATCTCTGTGATATTCTTCCTCAGTCGTAACAACCTTCCATCATTACCGAACTGAACAAAGAAATAACATGACGGGTGCCGTATACGGGGAAGGAAATGCTTACCTTTCCGGAGCACCTGATTTCATTCCTGGTTTTTAGTGGAGTTTGGGTTGTTTCCTACTTATTATTTGTAACTGTTGATGTAAATGTCTTTCGGTTTTATGAGTCTTTGGTTACTCCTTGGTTTTGATTGTTGTTGTCTTATACATGAAATCTTATGAATGTATTTACATGATATAAGCTTATTATTACACTTGCATATATGATTGAATAACACGCGACAAGAAGGTTTCATATGAAATAAAATTTAAAAAATAAAATCCTCCCACCCGCCCCATTTTTTTCAAAAATTTGGATGAAAATCTACTAATTAATTTTAGTTGGCCTTACTGTTATTGACAACAATGACCTCTGAATCATCTTTAACATTTAAATGGCATATCAAATCTTATTTTAAATAGGCACAGTAGGAAAAAATTAACAATTTGATTTATAAATATATTTACTCAAGTTTTAGCTTTATTTAAGAAATCTTAAGAAGTACTGAAAAAATAGAATTATTATGGAATGATGAAATTACTAAAGTTTAAAATATATATTTATTTACTAAAACATACTACAACTATCCTACAATTACACAAAACAAGAATTCTACTAATACACACATATGTTTCTTGTGTACAATTTGGAAATTAGTATGGCGTTCATTATCACTGGACTAGTATATATTTGTTAAGGGGCCAGCTGAAGGACGCCTCCGGGTGCGGGAATTTCTCGCTACATTGAAGACCTGTTGGTGACCCTCTGCTGTTGTTGTTTTTTATTTGGTCGGGTTGTTGTCTCTTTGACACATTCCCCATTTCCATTCTCAATTTTATTCTTTTAACACACTAAACAAGTATTCTACTAATACACAAAACATGTTAAATACATAAGGTAAGGGACAACCCTATAGAAAATATTCCGACCGTGCAAGGGCTGTATTGCCAGTCAAGGTCTTTAAAAACTTCCATTTGTAGAAAATATTTTGTACTGATAATAACAGACTTGTATCTAAGAGTGTATTTGAGTCCATCACTGTTATTGAAAGCACAAACCACTGAACTATCTATCACATTTATATAACATTTCCAAGATACTGTGGATTCATTTATTTTCATGGGTATAAATTTTCGTGGATTGAGGAAAACTTACATTTCCATGGATACTTGATTTTATGGTTTTACCAATCTCTTGGATAAAAACCTATCGGAAATTTGTAATTCATTGAATATTTGAATTCATGGTTTATCTGTTTCCACGAAACCCACAAAAATTGGTACCAAATTAATAATAATGAATCTACAGTACATAACTTTAGCACAATAGAAAAATTAACAATATTATCATCAATTACAACCTATGACACATTTCAGTGTATATTCTTCCGTGCTTTGCTTTTGCACCAATTGGCATTTCATTTGCCCCAAAAAAATATTTTATTTGTGCCACAAACCATATTTCATTTGCGCCAAAACTAAAACCTTTCATTTATGCCATTTTACAGGTAAATACAAGAAATTATAAGTTTATAGTAAAGGAAGCATTTTAAGTCATTGTTTTCTTCCATTCCTAAAAAAAAATCTGTATTTAGAATATTTTTCGATCATACATTGCAAGGGATATACAAAGAGGACAATCGAAGAATATAACGTGTTTGCTCTATAAAAAAAACACAACTTAATTTATTGAAATCTATAAAAAAAAATATGTGATATGATTGCCAAAAATAAAACAACTCTCCACAAAAGACAAAATGACATAGAATTTAACAACTATAGGTCATCGTATGGCCTTCAACAATAAGCAAAGTTCATACCGTATAGTCAGATATGAAAGGACCCGAAATGACAAATGTAAAAAATTCAAAAGAGAAAACTAATATACTTTTTGGTATACCTAAACGACTTGTCTCCATTTTTCAGGAGACATGATAACCCATATGTGCGGTCATCCTAAATTACAGATTTATTTCCGCTATTTGTCTCTGAATTGACAAAGTCTATCTTTTCATCTTAACTATATAATTCCTAACCTTAGTGAATCTTAATTTTGTATTAGAAATGAGTATGAACTCTTTCAATTATATAGGGGGAATACTGTAGAAACAATTCTTATTCGCGATAGATCATTACCTGTAAAATGGTGCAAATGAAGTATAACCTTGTGGCGCAAATGAAAGATTGGATTTGAAAAAAGTTGGCGCAAATGCAATGGGCCCATATTCTTGTTACCTTTGTTATCCTAATTATGATTAAAATCCCCACCTCTAAACCATATACAATTATAAATTGCCTTTATTTAAAGACTTATCTAGTTCAGGATAAGCTTGAGCAAACGATTACACCCAATTATAAGGCAGCCTCTAACAACAGTTTTACAAGGATCTTTCTGCATTATTTATAAAAAAGAAAATGTGGTACATGTATGATTGCCAATGAGTCAACTCTTCTCAAGAGACCAAATAATACAGAAATTAACAACTAAAGGTCACTGTATGGCCTTCAACAATGAGCAAAGCAAATACCAAATAGTCATTTACAAAAGGCCCTGAAATGACAAATGTAAAACAATTCAAATGAGAAAACTAACGGCCCGAAACAAATATGTAAAATCAACAAACAACTACCAATAATTTCAGGCTCCTAACTTGGGACAGGCACAAACATAAAGAATGTGGCTCTTGCTCAAACAACCTACATAATAATTATCTTTTGTTAATTTATCCTGACTGCATTAAAGCTCATTGTCATGTCTGCCGGATATATGAAATTATTGTTATGACTGTCTGTTTACATTACAAGGACCTTTAGTAAGCAAGGTTTCTTTGACTATTTTTAGGTGTGGCCCCATTTCCTGGAGCAACAACAGGTACTGGGGGTAGGATCAGGGATGTACAAGCCACAGGTCGTGGAGCACATGTTGTGGCTGGCACTGCAGGTTATAGCTTTGGTAATCTACGTATACCAGGTGAGGGTAACATAACGTTTGTGTCATACATGCCAACCCTTTCTTAATGAGAGGGAGTCTCCCCCTCAAATGAGGAAAACTCATGAAATCTCCGACTTGCAGGTCCACTCCCAAAGGGAGTATAGAATCTCCTGCTTTTGATTATTTTTAACTGAAATGACCAGCATTCATAATTCTCTGGCTTTTAAAAGAAATAATCAATTGGTGATTGTTTAAATCTTTAGTTAGTAGTTTTTATGTTTCATTTATAAGTTATCAAAATTAATTTCTGCTATGTATACTCCTGCAAGATAGGGGTCTTAGTCAGAATCAAGAGGCAGTGTAAAAATGAAGAAATAGAAAACTGCAAATCAAAATGTCCCTATGGGTGTGAAAGACTATCTCCAACAAATCAAAAGAAAAAACAGAGCACAACACATATATCATTTAAGGCACATGGAAGAAAATAAACTTTAAAATAGAAAATGAAGTTAGAAATTCCATCTAAGATTATTTTTAGTACCATATAAGCTCAGTTGTAGAATCTGTATATGAAATGTGATTGTAGGTTATTCATTACCTTGGGAAGACCCATCCAGTATCTATCCATCAAACTTCGCCTCACCTTTAGATATAGCTATAGAGGCTAGTAATGGGGCATCAGATTATGGAAACAAGTTTGGGGAACCAGTTCTGGCTGGTTTTGCAAGGTCATTTGGTTTGACATTGGCAGATGGTGAAAGAAGGGAGTACATCAAACCTATTATGTTTAGTGGAGGGATAGGACAATTAGAAGGATGTCATGTGACCAAGGCTGTTCCACAGAAAGGTTTGATATCAAGTCAAAATAATTTGTAATGAAACTGTCATTTGATATCTTTTTCAAGTTTTATTGAATTTTGTTTATTAATGATTCAAAAAAGAAGGTAACACTGAACTATTAGCTCACAGTTTTACTTGTTTAGTGACTGGTGGATAGTTGTCTTATTGGCAATCATTCCACGTCTTATTGTCAAGCATGTGACATTTTTCTGGACTTCTGGATGCAGCATTCATTTTGTAGATATTTAGTGAATACAATCAGGTGAATTTCACACATGTTAATATCAAAAGATTAAAAAGATTGAAATTAGGCGCACCTTTGTTATATTTAAACTTATGCTCAAAAACACAAATGACAACAAACTTTGTTGATCATTCCATATTTGAGAAAAGTTTGAATATTACCATTCCTTATATTGCAGGTATGGAAGTAGTGAAGTTAGGGGGACCAATCTACAGGATAGGAGTCGGTGGGGGAGCTGCTTCATCAGTACAAGTTCAAGGGGACAACAAGGAGGAATTAGATTTTGGGGCCGTCCAAAGGGGTGATTCAGAAATGGAACAGAAATTGAATCGCTTGATTAGAGCCTGTATAGAGATGAGACAGAAGAACCCTATTGCAAGCATACACGATCAAGGAGCAGGAGGGAACGGTAAGAGCAGAGAAGATAAACTTTGAGTAACTTCTGAAGGTCTAGATACACGATCAAGGAGCAGGAGGGAACGGTAAGAGCAGAGAAAGATGAACTTTGAGTAACGTCTGAAGGTCTAGATACACGATCAAGGAGCAGGAGGGAACGGTAAGAGCAGAGAGAGTTAAACTTTGAGTAACGTCTGAAGGTCTAGATACACGATCAAGGAGCAGGAGGGAACGGTAAGAGCAGAGAAAGTTAAACTTTGAGTAACGTCTGAAGGTCTAGATACACAGTCAAGGAGCAGGAGGGAACGTTAAGAGCAGAGAAAGTTAAACTTTGAGTAACTTCTGAAGGTCTAGATACACGATCAAGGAGCAGGAGGGAACGGTAAGAGCAGAGAAAGATAAACTTTGAGTAACTTCTGAAGGTCTAGATACACGATCAAGGAGCAGGAGGGAACGGTAAGAGCAGAGAAAGTTAAACTTTGAGTAACGTCTGAAGGTCTAGATACAGTCAAGGAGCAGGAGGGAACGGTAAGAGCAGAGAAAGTTAAACTTTGAGTAACTTATGAAGGTCTAGATACACGATCAAGGAGCAGGAGGGAACGGTAAGAGCAAATTATACCAAACTTGGCCATAATCATCACTAGGGTATCTAGTTTAAAAAATGAACACACCCACCAACTAAGATGGTTGTCATGGCTAAAAATAGAACATAAGGGTAAAATGCAGTTTTAGGCTCATATCTCTGAAACCAAAGCATTTAGAGAAAAAATGTTCATCAGGTCTAAATCTATCTGCCCTGGAATTTTAATATGAATCAGACAACCTGTTGTCGGGTTGCTGCCCCTGAATTGGAAATTTTCAGGAAATTTTGCAGTTTTTATGACCCACCTACGATAGTAGAGGGGCATTATGTTTTCTGGTCTGTGAGTTCGTTCGTCCGTCCGTTCCTCTGTCCGTTCGTCCGTCCGTTCGTCCGTCCGTCCGTTCGGTCCGTTCCTCTGTCCGTTCGTCCGTCCGTTCGTCCGTCCGTCCGTTCGTTCGTCCGTCTGTCCCGCTTCAGGTTAAAGTTTTTGGTCAAGGTAGTTTTTGATGAAGTTGAAGTCCAATCAACTTGAAACTTAGTATACATGTGCCCTATGATGTGATCTTTCTAATTTAAATGCCAAATTAGAGTTTTGACCCCAATTTTACGGTTCACTGAACATAGAAAATGATAGTGCAAATTTCAGGTTAAAGTTTTTGGTCAAGGTAGTTTTTGATAAAGTAGAAGTCCAATCAACTTGAAACTTAGTATACATGTTCCCTTTGATAAGATCATTCTAATTTCAATGCCAAATTAGAGAATTTATCCCAATTTCACGGTCCACTAAACATAGGAAATGATAGTGCGAGTGGGGCATCCGTGTACTGTGGACACATTCTTGTTGGTTATTATCTTGAATATTATAATATATAGAGATAAAATGTAACAGCTATAATGTTCAGCAAAGTAAGATCTGCAAACAAGTCAACATGACCAAAATTGTCAGTTGGGTTAAGGAGTAATTGCCCTTTATGTAAATTTTTAACAATTTTAGTAAATTTTTAACAATTTTAGTAAATTTTTAACAATTTTAGTAAATTTTTGTAATCTTTAACAAAAATCTTCACCTGAAACTAGAGAGACAATTTTATCAATACTTAGACACAATCATCATTAGGGTATGTAGTTTATAAAATGTGTTCGATGAACCCGCCTGCTAGCCAAGACGGCTAACAAGGCTAAAAAAAGGAAATAGGGGTAAAATGCAGTTTTTGGTTCATATCTCTGAAATCAAAGCTTTTAAAGCAAATCTGACGGGGTTTAATTGTTCATTAGGTCAAGATCTATTTGCCCTAAAATTTTCAGACAATTCAGACAACCTGTTGTTGGGTTGCTACACCGGAAATGTTAATTTTAAGAAAACTTTGCAGTTTTTGGTTTTGGTCAATTGACCTTTAAGGAGTTATTGCCCTTTATAGTAAATTTTGATAAATAATTTCGTAAATTTTCGTCAATTTTTACCAAATATTTCCCTCTCAAACTACTGGGCTAAGTTCATTAAAGATAGAGATAGTTGTAAGCAGCAAGAATGTTCAGTAAAGTAAGATCAACAAAACATCACCATCACCAAACCACAATTTTGTCATGAATCCATCTGGCTTCCTTTGTTTAATATACACATAGACCAAGGTGAGGGACACAGGCTTTTCAGAGCCTCTAGTTTTTGATACATGTACTAAAACCTTGATCTTGAAGACATAAAACATAAAATTTAATTATTATCAGTAAATCAGCTTAGACATCTAAGAGTGAGCACTCTTGTTGGATTTAAGTACTAGTGCTCTTCCAAATATATTTATTTGAATGCCACTGATAAGTTATATGTAAACAAATGTGAGCCTGGAGTCCTCATTATAGTCTGGTTTGTTTGATACTATACCATTGAGTTGATGCTTCTCTCATTTTATCATCCAAAGTGTATCATCAAAACAGTTTCCAAACCTTCAAGAAGCCAAGTTGGCACAACTTTCTGAAAGTTTTGGTTTTCAATGTTCAATGTCCTATTTGATTTGTCCTTTCAACTGTTTTGATAAGAGTGCCACTGATGAGTCTCATATAGATGATAAAACACCTAGTATATAGGAATTCAAATGTAAACTAGTGTTCAGCAAAATAAGATTGTAAATTCACTACTATAAGGATTAATTTCCCTTGAAATTTGGTTAAATTTATTACTACACAACAGATTACAATGATGGTAAAAATATAAATGAAAGTGGCAAATTTTTACCAAATGGGGGGTGATTCCAGCTCTTGGTAGCCTCTTGTTTGCATCTTTAAGACTTGAATCTATTCTTCAATACACCATGTACACTGGATAATCTATGTGTTGTTATTGAAAAAATCCAGACTTATTAATTCTGTTTGTCTCAGATAGAATTGTTTCATTCATGTTTACTATTTTATAACAAAGTGACTTTTAGTTATGTATGAGAAATAAGTTTGCACTGATTTACATAATAGATTGAAACTTTAATCGTAATTTATATTTCCTGGAAAATAGCTCAAAGGATTAATTTTATGATGTACTGGATTTTTCAAAAATCTATGCAAATGTAATGTGCCCTGAAGAAAACATACATGTATAGGGTTATCAAAAAATACCAATACATTTTTCTAAAGTACTGACTTTCAAATTAAATCTAAAATTTGAAATTAAAGTTGCATTATGATTCACAAATTTTGAAATCTATGTAAGAATTTTTTAATCGTATGTGCTCTTTTAGGATTGGAATATGAAACGTTTTGTTTCTAATGTCAAAATATTTTTAAATCTGTTCTAACATTGGAATATTCTTTTTATAGATACAAATCAAGAAATAAAAACAAACGGATATTTCATGTCAATATAATTCAGACAGCCTTATTGACAATGAAAAAAACTGAGTATACCAGCTGTAATATTTTGAAGGATTAACTTTATGGTCTAAATTTCATTTAAAGTCAGATGTTTCTTTTCTATTAATAGTAAAAATGATATATATGAACTTTGAATGTGTTAATTAGGACCACTTCCAAGTATTGAAATGGATTTATTGATCCTGAATTTAAATTTTAAAATTTACCCCAAAACAAAACAAAACATTTCTTTAACAATATTTATTACCAAAACATCATGCAAAAATATGTTTACATTTGTAAGTTTAACATATAACTTCAAATTTGTTGATTGCAAATAGATGCGAGTCAAAATCTCCCAATTTTTAAAGCTCTCTTCAGTTAATAATTTAAGTCTTTTTGATTTCACAAATTTGTTGTCAGTCTTTATTTTATGTAACCATTGATGTCAAATCTCTAATATTGTCCATTTTGGGACCTTGATGAAATTAAACGACTAAACATTCAGTGACATATATTAGGGACCATGTTTTTAATTAGGTATAGTTTAGTTTGTAACCTGGATTTGTTTTTTCTCAATCGATTTATGAATTTCGAACAGCGGTATACTACTATTGCCTTTATTTAGAAGTTAGTATTATTAGGATATGGTATGGGTTGGAGATAATTAAAGCTCCTATTCCCAAATTGGTATTTTGATGATTTTTTGTTTTTGCATTTTATTCGAAGTTTTACGGTCAGTGATTTTGCTTTTTTGTTTCATTATTTACTAGTCAAAGGAAGCTAAGCCAGATAGAGTATTTTAACAACTTGGGAGATGGAAGTTGTAAAAAGTCATCAGTGTCTGAGTAATAAATGAGTGAGTGAGGGTTTGTCAGAAAACGTTCTAAAGTGCCAAAACCTAAGAAATAAATATGCTTTTATGTAAAGTTGACAATGAAGTACCATTATTTTGATATGAACAATTTTTAAAAGGACAATAACCATAATTTGACTATTGAACTTCATTGACATATGGTGTCACATATTTTAATTCCTTATTTATACCTGGTGAGGGACATTACTTGCAGTATAACAATCTTGTTTTCTTTGATGGGAGAGTGGTAGTGTGACTTTGTAACTAAGACATTCGTAGACAGCTGAACAAAAACAAACTGGTATTTTTCTAGTCTACTTAAACAATCTTGTTGACAAAGTAAAAGCACTATTTTGATATGTTATGTTGTAGACCACTTCTGGGTCCTCGGTCATAAAACTTTTCTTGGTTCTTGGAGTACAAAATTTGTGCTCAAAACATAAAATCCAGTATTTTGATTGATTGATTTCTTAGTCTAAGAACGATTATTGTGCTCCAAAGTTTTATGACCTTGTCATCACTGCATGGTTCTGACATATTATCTGATGATTGTAATACTTCTCATTGAAAGCAGGATGTTTTTCTTTGATCTAATTAATCTTGGAAGAACCTTTCAGATACAATCTCCTTATCAACATACTTCATTTTTTTTTATTAATTCAAACTTTAGAATACACCAGAAATTGAAAATTTATTTTGCAAAATTTTCAATTGAAATATGATGAAAAAAAGTCTATTGAGTCTTTTGTTTGTCCAACATCAAGTTTGATGAGATAAGGTTTTAAATGATTCACTTTCTTTGACAGGAGGATCAGTTTATTTCTCAACATTTATTTTTGTATGGTTAACCAGACTTATATTTATAGGTTAAAAAAAAGAAGAAATTCTCATTTAAAATCTCGTCAAAGGGCAAATGACTGTGGTAAGATGAACCTGATGTTTCCTTCCGTTGATATAGATCATCTGTTTATCACCATTTTCCTAGACAACGTCAGTGACCTTGGCTTATAACGTCAGCTTGTTTTTAATCGAGAAAATCTGTTCTCAGTTTACTAACTTCAGACTATTATCAATTAACACACAAAGTTCAAAGCATAATTTAAGAACATGGTAATAAACAGTCTGACCACGGGAAATGGAAGATATTGTAAAATTTGACATTTCTAATTTAAAATGTGCGAAATAGTGAAAATAATATAAACCTTTCTCAGTTAGTGTTATAGTGTTATGAAATGGGTGTTTTTCCAATTGTTCTAGTATTCGGTCCAAGTACAGTGTCATTTGGTCAAGGTTAGCAGTTTTGGCTTGAGGTGAAGCTTTCGGCCAACTGATTTAGACCCAATACAACATTCAAAGACATAATCATGTTAATATATTATTAATATAAAAAACACATTTAATGACACCTTCACAAAGTAGTGACATACAATAACCACCAAAATAGACAAAACAGAGTAATCCATCAAAATTTGAATGTTTTTCCAACCACCATGTTGTGTTACCTCAGTATTTTCCCTTTATATGAGTGGTATAATTAACCTATCTGAGTCACATTTACCTGCTATTGTTTCCATCATATTGCCGATGGTATTTCTCCCAAGAGGACTATAGAAATACAAGTTTTAAAATATGTTTTAGGGTTTGAAAGCAGGCGTAAATGAAAACTTGACCTTGGATACTTCCCTAAATCTTCTGGTATATGGTCAGTATAAGTTGTAAACATTTGCACTGTACAGTAATGTTATTTGGCTGTGTTAACTATATATAGACCCTAGGTTTGACTCTAAATAAGAAAAACATTAACTTGAGTAGTGTTGTTTATAGAAAAACTAATTGATATACATACACCTTTTTTGTTCTATTTACAATTTAGATATAAAAATGGTGTAGTGAAGATAATATAACTATATAAATATAAATGCCACATATTCTATTCCTTTTGAATCTCTATGAGTTCTTTATTACAAATCATGTGTACTACCATCTGAAAAATAAGTGAAATATTTATGTAGTTTTAGTCTGCTGTAATTTTTTGTATAAAATCTCTTATTTACCTTTGGCAGTTTGTAAAGAAAAACGTCAATCAGGACTCGGGTAAAAACCTGGAATCTGAAAAACCAAAGTGTTGTTTCAAGTCATCTCAGACAGACTTGTTGGTAGAGAAAAACATGTTTATTTATTAAGGAAATATTACCTCTTTTGATTATTATTGTTGTTTTAATCCGAATGGTTAGTTATATTTATAGTTTGAATATTTCAGAATATTTTTATTAGAGCATCGTGGAGAATTGTGCCAAGCTTGTTATTTGGGTTCTCCAATCACAGAGGTGTGACGATAAATGGATTTTGTATCTTTTTTTTTGGAAAATGATGCTGTCAATTTTTCTATACCGTTGACCAGCTTTCCAACCCACTTTCCAAACTCAGTTCTGTATTTTACATACTCATGTACTATATACAGAATTTAATTCTTAACCTGTCCGTATGTTCATTGTAACTAAATGGTATTTTGAGCTATCCCTTTGGTATATTTTCATATTTTTACGAGAACTTGCTTTTAGGTGCATGTCTTTACAATTCATATAAATTCAGATAGATCCATTTTGTTATGGTTTTGGACTTTTTACATACCTATGATAATTTAAAATAATTCTTGAAAGAATGTCAATCTTTCTTGTCAGCTGCACTGAAAATCATTAAAAATATTTTTATCAGAATTATCTTGATAAAAAGCAAATTAAGGGCAAGGGTTCAAAGAAAAGAAGATAAACTTAAATGTCAGTAATTTATGCTAATGGATTAGAGCTATACAAACCCAAACTGATAATTGTTCACACATACACTAGACATTTATTCTGGGACTACACAGAACATGGTAAATCTAAACTGTAAAACCTCAATATCTATTATCACATATTTTTTTTTTATCCATTTATAGTGTGAAAATGGTCCAGATTGTATAAGGTTTTTATATATTTGGTTGTATGACATTCTTGCTTTTAAAAAACAATTTTTTTTAATTATTTATTTGTTTCATTTCATTGTTATTTAACAAATCTTATTATTTTGTGATTTTTGGACAAATATGATTAAATTCTCCAGCCTAGTAATTTTGTTCTTTTATAAACTCTGAGAATATGATGGTTTTTCTGGAACTAGCACATTATGGTTAATTCCCATAATTTAGTATGAAGTAAAAAGATGGCAAAATATTCATCAAGTTTTTCTTTGTAAATTAGAATGGTGATAAGATGGACCTCGTTCATATTATGTAGGAATAATATCAGCTATGCGAAAAAAGTCAAGTATTGCATACCCTTCTGTGTGTTCTCACAGGAAAAAAGACTTTTATTGGACCTGAAAGAATTTAACTGCAAAACAGAAAAAAAACCCCAAACAGTTGCAAATATCAGGAAAAAACTAAGCCATATGTTTCAAGTACTCTTGTACACACAAGTTGTCACAGTAACCAATCCATTGATTTTGACTGGCAGTATATCAAAAAACAACAGTAACCGATCCATTGATTTTGACTGGCAGTATATCAAAAAACAACAGTAACCAATCCATTGATTTTGACTGGCAGTATATCATAAAACAACAGTAACCGATCCATTGATTTTGACTGGAAGTGTATCATAAAACAACAGTAACTGATCCATTGATTTTGACTGACAGTGTATCATAAAACAACAGTTACCGATCCATTGATTTTGACTGGCAGTGTATCAAAAAACAACAGTAACCAATCCATTGATTTTGACTGGCAGTGTATCATAAAACAACAGTTACCGATCCATTGATTTTGACTGGAAGTGTATCATAAAACAACAGTAACTGATCCATTGATTTTGACTGACAGTGTATCATAAAACAACAGTTACCGATCCATTGATTTTGACTGGCAGTGTATCATAAAACAACAGTAACTAATCCATTGATTTTGACTGGCAGTGTATCAAAAAACATTGTCTTTCTCAGGATTTTTTTTATATGATTTTTATGATTATATAAATGACCATTTGTGTTTTACAGGTAATGTTCTGAAAGAGATCGTAGAGCCAGCTGGTGCCATTATTAAAGCTTCCCAATTCCAGTTAGGTGATCCCACAATAAGTTTGTTAGAATTATGGGGTGCTGAATATCAGGAGAGTAATGCTATCCTTGTCAGACCTGAAGATAAGGATGTACTAAGAAAGATAGGTGAACGGGAGAGATGTCCTGTATCTTTTGTGGGAAAAATAACTGGTGATGGCAAGGTATGTACTAAGAAAGATTGGTTAACGGGAGAGATGTCCTGTATCTTTTGTGGGAAAAATAACTGGTGATGGCAGGGTATGTACTAAGAAAGATTGGTTAACGGGAGAGATGTCCTGTATCTTTTGTGGGAAAAATAACTGGTGATGGCAAGGTATGTACTAAAAAAGATTGGTGAACTGGAGAGATGTCCTGTATCTTTTGTGGGAAAAATAACTGGTGATGGCAAGGTTTGTACTAAGAAAGATTGGTTAACGGGAGAGATGTCCTGTATCTTTTGTGGGAAAAATAACTGGTGATGGCAAGGTATGTACTAAGAAAGATTGGTTAAGGGGAGAGATGTCCTGTATCTTTTGTTGGCAAGATAACTGATGATGGCAAGGTATGAAGTATTGTACTGAATTCTAAAATATATATGATTTATATTGTATGCATTAACATTTCCAATTATGTTTTTGAAAAAAAAAGCTATAGTGTTTACATATTATTTTGCTATCTCAGTAAATGGGATAAATGATTATGATATATATCAACTGTCAGAATTTAGTCAATTCTAGGTGATTAATTCTTTTTATGCCCAATTTATGGGCATTATGTTTTCTGGTCTGTGCCTCTGTCCGTTAGTTCATTTGTTCGTCTCTCTGTCCATCTGTCTGTCCCTCCCACTTCAGGTTAAAGTTTTTGGTCCAGGTAGTTTTAGACGAAGTTGAAGTCCAATAAACTTGAAACTTAGTACACATGTTACCTATGACATGATCTTTCTATTTTTTAATGCCAAATTAAAGATTTTACCCCAATTTCACAGTCCATTGAACATAGAAAATGAAAGTGCTGATGGGGTATCCGTGTACTGGGGAAACATTCTTGTTTATCTTTTCTGCACATTCTTATTTTTTTCTCCCTTTATAATGTGGATACGCACAAAGAGAGACAACTCCTTCCTGCTTTTCCATGTACAACCCTTACATTATCAAACCAAAATTTAGTTAGATACTTTCATCTTTATTTTCTCATTTAATATTAAACACAACTGATATATTGAAACTACATTGTATCTAATACGAATTAAGTGTCAGATATAATAAGGATTTATATGATTTTGAATTTTTTCATATAATTGTTTGTACATTAATGACAGTGCAAAGTCCAAAGCCCGTTATTTTGTCAAAAATTAGCAAAGCAGAACAAAACTTAAACTTGATCTGTAACTCATTATGGTTAACTTACATACTAAAAATCAGCCCAATATCTGAAGATGTTTAGAAAAAAACTCTGAATAATGATTTGTTGCGAATGACAGAATGACGGAATTACGGAATAACCGAATTTGGGAATATCGGACATCGGTAAAACTATAGGGCACCGACAACTTTGTTGTGGGGCCATAAAAATGGGGTCACCGTTCATTTACGCTCACAATCTGCGTTCGAAAGAAGCATACATTTTTGTTAATGTCCCTTTTTTCTGTTGATCTAATGGGAGAAATATCGGTAATAACGAAATAAAAAAAGAACTAAATTATAGAATTCGCTTAAATTTTACAATTATTTAGTTTACGTACAGCTTATTTGAAAAGAACAATTAAAAATATAGGTCACTGATGAGCTAAAACAGATATTTCAATTTAAATGCCAAAAAATGGCATTTTTGCACCAAAGTAAGATAATTCAGAGCTTTTTCAATGATATCTACATATTAAAAGTCACTTGGGGCGTACACGTATTGATTTTTTGGAATGATTTTTGTATCATATGATAAAGTAACAACTACTAAAGGTAATTAATAAAATTTGTAATGAAAAATAAAATGTTTAAATTTTTTTTCTGAAAATTTTATACCCGCGAGCCTTCTTAAGGCTAGTTGGTATAAATTTACATGTTAATTGACTGCATATGTTTAAAATTGTAATATATTTTATTTCATGTATATAAACCAAGTCATGCTTTTAAATAAAAATGTCTATCAGCCTATCTATAATTTCAGTCAAAATTCCTTTCAAAATCATTGACAGTAGTAAAATACCTGTTGATGGAGTAAGAGATAATGATGTTGTTGTCTGCATTGTCTTGCTTCGTCATTATTGTCCAAAGACACATTGATTTCTGGATAATAACTAGTTTAAAGTCAATGGATCTCCATGAAACTTTTTAAGAAGGTTCAATACCTCTAAAGGAAGGTTGGGATTGATTATGGGGATGATGGTCCCAACCGTTTTGGGGCCCAAAAGGGGAAAAAAACAAGCATTTTTATACGACCGCAAAATTTGAAAAATTTTTCGTCGTATATTGCTATCACGTTGGCGTCTGCGTCGTCGTCGTCGTCGTTGTCGTTGTCGTCGTCCGGCGTCCGAATACTTTTAGTTTTCGCACTCTAACTTTAGTAAAAGTGAATGGAAATCTATGAAATTTTAACACAAGGTTTATGACCACAAAAGGAAGGTTGGTATTGATTTTGGGAGTTTTGGTCCCAACATTTTAGGAATTAGGGGCCAAAAAGGGCCCAAATAAGCATTTTCTTGCTTTTCGCACTATAACTTTAGTTTAAGTTAATAGAAATCTATGAAATTTTGACACAAGGTTTATGACCACAAAAGAACGGTTGGGATTGATTTTGGGAGTTTAGGTTTTAACAGTTTAGGAATTAGGGGCCAAAAAAGGGCCCAAATAAGCATTATTCTTGGTTTTCGCACAATAACCTTAGTTTAAGTAAATAGAAATCAATGAAATTTAAACACAATGTTAATGACTACAAAAGGAAGGTTGGTATTGATTTTGGGAGTTTAGGTCCCAACAGTTTAGGAATTAGGGGCCAAAAAGGGACCCAAATAAGCATTTTTCTTGGTTTTCGCACCATAACGTTAGTATAAGTAAATAGAAATCTATGAAATTTAAACACAAGGTTTATGACCATAAAAGGAAGGTTGGTATTGATTTTGGGAGTTTTGGTCCCAACAGAATAAGGGGCCCAAAGGGTCCAAAATTAAACTTTGTTTGATTTCATCAAAATTGAATAATTGGGGTTCTTTGATATGCCGAATCTAACTGTCATGACTGTGTATGTAGATTCTTAACTTTTGGTCCCGTTTTCAAATTGGTCTACATTAAGGTCCAAAGGGTCCAAAATTAAACTTAGTTTGATTTTGACAAAAAATGAATCAGTTAGGTTCTTTGATATGCTGAATCTAAAAATGTACTTAGATTCTTGATTATTGGCCCAGTTTTCAAGTTGGTCCAAATCGGGGTCCAAAATTAAACTTTGTTTGATTTCATCAAAAATTGAATAAATGGGGTTCTTTGATATACCAAATCAAACTGTGTATGTAGATTCTTCATTTTTGGTCCTGTTTTCAAATTGGTCTACTCTAAAGTCCAAAGGGTCCAAAATTAAACTTAGTCTGATTTCAACAAAAATTGAAATCTTGGGGTTCTTTGATATGCTGAATCCAAAAATGTACTTAGATTTTTTATTATGGGCCCAGTTTTCAAGTTGGTCCAAATCAGGATCTAAAATTATTATATTAAGTGTTGTGCAATAGCAAGTCTTTTCAATTGCACAGTATTGCGCAATGGCAAGAAATATCTAATTGCACAATATTGTGAAATAGCAAATTTTTTTTTAATTAGAGTTATCTTTCTTTGTCCAGAATAGTAAGCAAGAAATATCTAATTGCAAAATATTGTGCAATAGCAAGATTTTTTGTCGAGCCTGCAACTTTTGTTGCAGAAAGCTCGACATAGGGATAGTGATCCGGCGGCGGCGGCGGCTACGGCGGCGGTGTTAGCTAACTTCTTAAAAGCTTTATATTTTAGAAGGTGGAAGACCTGGATGCTTCATACTTTGTATATAGATGCCTCATGTTACGAAGTTTCCGTCAGTCACATGTCCAATGTCCTTGACCTCATTTTCATGGTTCAGTGACCACTTGGAAAAAAAGTTCAGATTTTTTGTAATGTTGAATTCTCTCTTATTATAAGTAATAGGATAACTATATTTGATATGTGCGTACCTTGCAAGGTCCTCATGTCTGTCAGACAGTTTTCACTTGACCTCGACCTCATTTCATGGATCAGTGAACAAGGTTAAGTTTTGGTGGTCAAGTCCGTATCTCAGATACTATAAGCAATAGGGCTTGTATATTCGGTGTATGGAAGGACTGTAAGGTGTACATGTCCAACTGGCAGGTGTCATCTGACCTTGACCTCATTTTCATGGTTCAGTGGTTATAGTTAAATTTTTGTGTTTTGGTCTGTTTTTTTCATACTATATGCAATAGGTCTACTGTATTTGTTGTATGGAATGATTGTAAGGTGTACATGTCTAGCGGGCAGATGTCATGTGACCTTGACCTCATTTTCATGGTTCAGTGGTTATAGTTAAATTTTTGTGTTTTGGTCTGTTTTTTTCATACTATATGCAATAGGTCTACTATATTTGTTGTATGGAATTATTGTAAGGTGTACATGTCTAGCGGGCAGATGTCATGTGACCTTGACCTCATTTTCATGGTTCAGTGGTCAAAGTTAAGTTTTTGAGTTTTGGTCTATTTATCTAATACTATATGCCATAGGTCAACTATATTTGGTGTATGGAAATATTTTATGATCTTTATGTCAGTAGGGCAGGTTTCTTTTGACCATGACCTCATTTTCACGGTTCATTGCACAGTGTTAATTTTTTGTGTTTTGGTCAATTTTTCTTAAACTATAAGTAATAGGTCAACTATATATGTTGTATAGAAGCATTGTTAGCTGTACATGTCTGCCTGGCATGGTTCATCTGACCTTGACCTCATTTTCATGGTTCATTGGTCTTTGTTTAGTTATTTTGGTTAATGTTAAGTTAATGAGACAGTTGTAATCAAGCTTTATACTAAGAACTATCAACATAATATCAATGATTAGTAAAGAAGGCGAGACATTTCAGTGTGTGCACTCTTGTTTTTAATTGGAGTTATCTTTCTTTGTCCAGAATCAACTTAAATCTTTGTTATATACAATATACAATGTATATTCACTTTTTACTACCAACTGATAAATTATAATAAATAACATTCAGTGATAACGAGCAGTTTTTTTTACATCTTAATATTTTATGATGTATTTAAATGAGTAGTTATTGTTGCAAACTCCATTAGAAATTTTAATTGAGATTAGTTTTGGAATAAGGGAAAGGGGGATGTGATTAAAAAAATTGGGTTCAATTTTTCTCATTTGAAATTTCATAAATAAAAAAGAAAATTTCGTCAAACATTTTTATGCCCCACCTACGATAGTAGAGGGGCATTATGTTTTCTGGTCTGTGCGTCCGTCTGTCCGTCCGTCTGTCCGTTCGTTCGTCCATCCGTTCGTCCGTCCGTTCGTCCGTCCGTCTGTCCCGCTTCAGGTTAAAGTTTTTGGTCAAGGTAGTTTTTGATGAAGTTTAAGTCCAATCGACTTCAAACTTAGTACACATGTCCCCTATGATATGATCTTTCTAATTTTAATGCCAAATTAGAGTTTTTACCCCAATTTCACGGTCCACTGAACATGGAAAATGATAGTGCGAGTGGGGCATTCGTGTACTGAGGACACATTCTTGTTTTGAGAGGATTAATATTCAACAGCATAGTGAATTGCTCTAAGAGAAAACAAAAATTTTAAGTTCATTAGAACACATTCATTCTGTGTCAGAAACCTATGCTGTGTCAACTATTTAATCACAATCCAAATTTAGAGCTGAATCCAGCTTGAATGTTGTGTCCATACTTGCCCCAACCGTTCAGGGTTCAACCTCTGCGGTCGTATAAAGCTACGCCCTGCGGAGCATCTGGTTCTAGTTTCTAGACTATAACTTGTGTGTAAGTGTATGGATCTCTCTTACATTGTACCACAATTGGGGGTAATTGGCCAATTCATGCGGAAATACTAGGCCAAAAACAATAGTTTTTATACGACCGCACAATTTTTGCGGTCGTATATTTGTATTACTTCGTCGTTGTCAGCGTCTTCGTTGTCAGCGTCTACGTCGGAATACAGATGGTTTCAGGATAATAACTTTAGTATAAGTAAATACAAATCAATAAAATTTTAACACAATGTTGATTACCACGAAAGGAAGGTTAGGATTGATTTTGGGGGTTAAGGTCCCATCGGTTTAGGAATTAGGGGCCCAAAACATACATTTATCTTGTTTCAGGGCAATAAGTTGTGTACAGTGAAATCTGGGTAAACCAAACCCTGATAAACGCGAATTTCAGTTTAAAACAAACAATTTTCAAAGTCCCACAAAATTTCCCTATCAATTAATGTTAATCTAACCTGAAAAAAACAAACTCAGTCAACACCGAATTCTGAACGCATTTTGAAGGCTCGGCTCGTTAGTAAATATGTATCTAAAAATTACCTGTCAAAATCGATAGATAGCAATCAAAACAAAAAAGTATTTTCAATTATTTGCATGATTTAATTAAGCAAAAACAGGATGACAGAGTATAATCCCCAAGGTATTTGAGGTTTAATGAACTGGGGAGTTGTTATTACAAACTAATTAGCATGTTTGTGTCTTTGTATTCAGTGATCAAATGATTTGTTTGTAAAGAAACGTTCAACTGGTCAGCTGCAATATCGCAGAAAAGGACAAGAATGGAACTTTTCCTTAGATCAATTAAATGCTCGTTACTCAAATATTTACGGTCATAAATTGGTAACTGCCTTTTAGAAGCTAACCTGTTTAATTAAACAATAGTTTTAAAGCGTTTCACAGGATTAAGAAGTCATGCAATACTATCGAATTATATTTACGGGTTGCCGGATTCCCTTTAGATGCCCTATATATATAATTCAGATACTCCTGCTCCGTTATCTATTTGTCAACGATTAAATCTGAGAATAAACTGGACCCCTGCTGTTGTTTCGCTCTTATCTTGTGGCAAAGTATCGATCAGCAGGTGTCCAGTTTAGTCCGAGAACTCATGTGTACAGACTATTGAAAATGACGACATTGATTCAACAACAGAATTGTCTTTTGACAGTGACCGAGAATCTGAATTGGTCACTTAACTAACGGATTAGAAAAAGAAAAATCGCTCCACGTCGGACATCATTGAACAATTTATACCTTTACACGAGGATTGTGATTGACCGAGGGGCGTTTGATTCATATCAAAAAAATTTGTAAGGGTTCCACGAAACCCAGTGTCTTGCCTTCTTTTGCTGTAAATCGCAGGCTCAACAAAAATGAGGAAAAAACTCAATCAAATATTCCTTTTGATACAATCTTCTGATTGTAAGAAGCTTCTGTCCAAGTTTGGTTAAAATCCAGGATAGTTTATGAATCTAATAAATGTTTTAAAAACAACTGCAGACTGTACATGTATGTATGGTTAACTGGAAGAAAATCTATGTCCATTTAAAAGTAAAATATGGAAAAAATGGATTATTTTTTTACAAAATTTACTTCTGGATACTATTTTATGATCATAATTAAGCTTCTGTCCAAGTTTGGTACAAACCCAGGATAGTTTAAGAAAGTTATTAAAATTTTAAAAACTTTAACCACAGAGTGAATGTAATGTTTCCCCGCAGAAAAACTAAGTCCATTTAAAAGTAAAATATGGAAAAATGGATTTATTTTTTTACAAAATTTACTTCTGGATACTATCTTATGATCATAAACAAGCTTCTGTCCAAGTTTGGTACAAACCCAGGATAGTTTAAGAAAGTTATTAAAATTCTAAAAACTTTAACCACAGAGTGAATGTAATGTTTCCCCGTAGAAAAACTAAGTCCATTTATAAGTAAAATTCGGAAAAAATGAAATTTTATTTTTACAAAATTTACTTCTGGATACTATCTTATGATCATAAACAAGCTTCTGTCCAAGTTTGGTAGAAATTCAGTATAGTTTAAGAAAGTTATTAAAATTTCAAAAACTTTAACCACAGAGTGAATATTTGTGGACGCCGACGACGACGGAATGTAGGATCGCTTAGTCTCGCTTTTTCGACTAAAGTCGAAGGCTCAACAAAAAGGAAAAAATATGTCTATCTTCATCTACCTAGATTTTTACATTTACATCTGAATCATCATGAAAATAAATTGTCGTCTGTTGTGTCACCTATCGTGCCTTGTCACTAAGTGCCAAAATTATTTTGGTGTCGACTTCCGTTTACCTCTTTAATCGAACACCTGTGAAATCCGAACAAAACGTAAAGTCCCATAGGTATTCAGTTTGGACAGGTTTCACTGTATAAGTATTTCAATGACTCTGAAATTGTACTACAATGTTCATACAATTAAGTAGAAGGTTAGGATTTATTTTAAAGGTTATGGGGCAAACAGTCTAGAAATTAAGGGTAAAAAAGGGGCTAAAAACAAGCATTTTTGAAGTTTCAGGACAATAACTTATGTTTAACTGTATGGATCACTCTGTCATTGTACCACAAGGTTCCATATAATGAATGGAAGGCTTAGTGTCAGTTTTGGGTTAATATCCATGAACATTTAGTAATAAATGTAAAATGTAAATGTAAAAAATAAAAAAATAAACATTTTTGTAGTTTCCAGTCAATAACTTGTGTTTAAGTGTATAAATCTCTCTAAAATTATACCACAAGTTTCCATACTACAAATGGATGGTTATAGGGGTGGGGTAATGGATCAAATCATTAAGCAATAATGGGCAAAAAAGGGGTGAAACAAGGGTTTTTCTGGTTAAAAGGACAATTTAGACATTTAAAAGCAGTGATAAGGAGGTAATCTAATTCCAATAAAAATACATAGAATTCTGTTATATATATGTTTGATTGCTTGATTACATCCCTTACACTGCTTGAAAATTATGTTGAAGGAAGTGATAAATGTCTTGAGATGTGTAGCTGTAAATTTATTTTTAGAAGTTACTGTTAATTAATATTAATTTTAACCATGACTGTAAGTTGTAAACTTTTAACTTGAATTGAGATTATTTTTGGAATAAGGGATTGGGGAGGTGAAAAAAATGGGGAGGGGTGAGGGATAATTTTTTTTTTTCATTTCAGATTCAGCAATTAAAAGAATTTTTCTTCAAATATTTTTTTTTTATGGGACTTATATTCAACAGCATAGTGTATTGCTCAAAAGCAAAAAAAAAAGTTTTTTAAGTTCATTAGACCACATTCATTTTGTGTCAAAAACCTTTACTGTGTCAACTATTTAATCACAATCCAAATTCAGATCTGTATTAAGTTTGAATGTTGTGTCCATACTTGCCCCAACTGTTCAGGGTTCGACCTCTGCAGTTGTATAAAGCTGTGCTCTGCGGAGCATCTGGTTTTAGTTTCCAGACAATAACTTGTGTTTAAGAATATGGATCTCTCTGAAATTGTACTACAAGGTTTCATGCTGCAAGAAAAGGCTAGGATCGAGTTTGGGGGTAATTGCTCCAAGGGGGTATCAAAAAGTTGAGGGGATTCAAATTTTTTTCTTAAAATTTTTTAAAATTTCAAATTTTTTAAAATTTCAAGAAGAATCTTTAATTGCACAGTATTGTGCAATAGATTTGTAAGATCTTGACATTTATTTTATGTCAGAAACCTATACTATGTCAAAAATTTGATCACAAATACAAATTCAAACAGAATCAAGCTTGAATATTGTGTCCAAATATGCCACAACTGTTCAGGGTTAAACCTCTGCAGTCGTATCAGGCTGCGCTCAGCGAAGCATTTTATTTAAACAATGGGTGTAATTGATTTGAAATTCTCAAAGTAGCTTTCAGACATATTTTATTATTAAAAATGAATGTATGAACAAGATATACCTTATTTGAGATTATGGGTTATTTTCTGAAAAAGCGTTAAAACCAAAATTAAATTATAGTGTTATAACTAGCAACTTTAATCATGAATATTTTCATAAACACACATATATATATAATTGACTTTCCATTTTGTAGATTAAAGTGGAAAATTTTCATCAGTTAGAAGGAGATGGCAGCCCTGCCAAAAAAAGGACAAAGAAAAATTTTCCTTTTCCTGTAGACCTACAATTGGAACATGTGTTAGGGTCCATGCCTAGAAAGGTAAAATAAAACATGTGTTAGGGTCTATGCCTAGAAAGGTAAAATAAACATGTGTTAGGGGCCATGTCTAGAAAGGTAAAATAAAACGTGTGTTAGGGGCCATGTCTAGAAAGGTAAAATAAAACATGTGTTAGGGTCTATGCCCAGAAAGGTAAAATAAAACGTGTTAGGGGCCATGTCTAGAACAGTAAAATAAGCATGTGTTAGGGTCCATGTCTAGAACGGTAAAATAAAACATGTGTTAGGGTCTATGCCTAGAAAGGTAAAATAAAACATGTGTTAGGGTCTATGCCTAGAAAGGTAAAATAAAACATGTGTTAGGGTCCATGCCTAGAAAGGTAAAATAAAACGTGTGTTAGGGTCTATGCCTAGAACAGTAAAATAAAACATTTGTTAGGGTCCATGCCTAGAAAGGTAAAATAAAACATGTGTTAGGGTCCATTTCTAGAACAGTAAAATAAAACATTTGTTAGGGTCCATGCCTAGAAAGGTAAAATAAAACATGTGTTAGGGTCCATGTCTAGAACAGTAAAATAAAACATGTGTTAGGGTCCATGCCTAGAACGGTAAAATAAACATGTGTTAGGGTCTATGCCTAGAAAGGTAAAATAAACATGTGTTAGGGTCCATGCATAGAAAGGAAAAATAAAACATGTGTTAGGGTCCATGTCTAGAACAGTAAATAAAACATGTGTTAGTGTCCATGCCTAGAACGGTAAAATAAAACATGTGTTAGGGTCCATGCCTAGAAAGGTAAAATAAAACATGTGTTAGGGTCTATGCCTAGAAAGGTAAAATAAAACATGTGTTAGGGTCCATGCATAGAAAGGAAAAATAAAACATGTGTTAGGGTCCATGCCTAGAACGGTAAAATAAAACATGTGTTAGGGTCCATGCCTAGAACAGTAAAATAAAACATGTGTTAGGGTCCATGCCTAGAAAGGTAAAATAAAACATGTGTTAGGGTCCATGTCTAGAACGGTAAAATAAAACATATGGTAGTGTCCATGCCTAGAAAGGTAAAATAAAACATGTGTTAGGGTCCATGCCTAGAACGGTAAAATAAAACATGTGTAAGGGTCTATGCCTAGAAAGGTAAAATAAACATTAGACTGTTGGTTTTCCCGTTTGAATGGTTTTACACTAGTAATTTTGGGGCCCTTTATAGCTTGTTGTTTGGTGTGAGCCAAGGCTCCGTGTTGAAGGCCGTACTTTAACCTATAATGGTTTACTTTTAAAATTGTTATTTGTATGGAGAGTTATCTCATTGGCACTCACACCACATCTTCCTATATCTATGTGTTAGGGTCCATGCATAGAAAGGAAAAATAAAACATGTGTTAGGGTCCATGCCTAGAACGGTAAAATAAAACATGTGTTAGGGTCCATGCCTAGAAAGGTAAAATAAAACATGTGTTAGTGTCTATGCCTAGAAAGGTAAAATAAAACATTTGTTAGGGTCCATGCCTAGAAAGGTAAAATAAAACATGTGTTAAGGTCCATGTCTAGAACAGTAAAATAAAACATTTGTTAGGGTCCATGCCTAGAAAGGTAAAATAAAACATGTGTTAGGGTCCATGTCTAGAACGGTAAAATAAAACATGTGTTAGGGTCCATGCCTAGAACGGTAAAATAAAACATGTGTTAGGGTCTATGCCTAGAAAGGTAAAATAAACATGTGTTAGGGTCCATGCATAGAAAGGAAAAATAAAACATGTGTTAGGGTCCATGCCTAGAACGGTAAAATAAAACATGTGTTAGTGTCCATACCTAGAACGGTAAAATAAAACATGTGTTAGGGTTCATGCCTAGAAAGGTAAAATAAAACATGTGTTAGGGTCTATGCCTAGAAAGGTAAAATAAAACATGTGTTAGGGTCCATGCCTAGAAAGGTAAAATAAAACATGTGTTAGTGTCTATGCCTAGAAAGGTAAAATAAAACATTTGTTAGGGTCCATGCCTAGAAAGGTAAAATAAAACATGTGTTAAGGTCCATGTCTAGAACAGTAAAATAAAACATTTGTTAGGGTCCATGCCTAGAAAGGTAAAATAAAACATGTGTTAGGGTCCATTTCTAGAACGGTAAAATAAAACATGTGTTAGGGTCCATGCCTAGAACGGTAAAATAAAACATGTGTTAGGGTCTATGCCTAGAAAGGTAAAATAAACATGTGTTAGGGTCCATGCATAGAAAGGAAAAATAAAACATGTGTTAGGGTCCATGCCTAGAACGGTAAAATAAAACATGTGTTAGTGTCCATACCTAGAACGGTAAAATAAAACATGTGTTAGGGTCCATGCCTAGAAAGGTAAAATAAAACATGTGTTAGGGTCTATGCCTAGAAAGGTAAAATAAAACATGTGTTAGGGTCCATGCCTAGAAAGGTAAAATAAAACATGTGTTAGGGTCTATGCCTAGAAAGGTAAAATAAAACATGCGTAAGGGTCTATGCCTAGAAAGGTAAAATAAACATGTATTAGGGTCCATGTATAGAAAGGAAAAATAAAACATGTGTTAGGGTCCATGTCTAGAAAGGTAAAATAAAACATGTGTTAGGGTCCATGCATAGAAAGGTAAATTAAAACATGTGTTAGGGTAAAATAAAACATGAGTTAGGGTCTATGTCTAGAAAGGTAAAATAAACATGTGTTAGGGTCCATGCATAGAAAGGTAAAATAAAACATGTGTTAGGGTCCATGCCTAGAAAGGTAAAATAAAACATGTGTTAGGGTCAATGCCCAGAAAGTTTAAATAAAATGTGTTAGGGTCCATGCCTAGAAAGGTAAAATAAAACATGTGTTAGGGTCTATGCCTAGAAAGGTAAAATAAACATGTGTTAGGGTCTATGCCTAGAAAAGTAAAATAAAACATGTGTTAGGGTCCATGCATAGAAAGGTAAAATAAACATGTGTTAGGGTCCATGCATAGAAAGGAAAAATAAAACATGTGCAAGGGTCTATGTCTAGAACGGTAAAATAAACATGTGTTAGGGTCCATGTCTAGAACAGTAAAATAAACATGTGTTAGGGTCGATGCCTAGAAAGGTAAAATAAAACATATGTTAGGGTCCATGCCTAGAACGGTAAAATAAACATGTGTTAGGGTCCATGCCTAGAAAGGAAAAATAAAACATGTGTTAGGGTACATGCCTAGAAAGGTAAAATAGAACATGTGTTAGGGTCCATGCATAGAAAGGTAAAATAAAACATGTGTTAGGGTCCATGCATAGAAAGGTAAAATAAAACATGTGTTAGGGTCCATGCATAGAAAGGTAAAATAAAACATGTGTTAGGGTCCATGCCTAGAAAGGAAAAATAAAACATGTGTTAGGGTCCATGGCTAGAAAGGAAAAATAAAACATGTGTTAGCTATAGGGTCCTTGCATAGAAAGGAAAAATAAAACATGTGTTAGGGTCCATGTCTAGAACGGTAAAATAAACATGTGTTAGGGTCCATGCCTAGAAAGGTAAAATAAACATGTGTTAGGGTCCATGCCTAGAACGGTAAAATAAAACATGTGTTAGGGTACATGCATAGAAAGGTAAAATAAAATGTGTGTTAGGGTCTATGATAGTAGAGGAGCTTTATGTTTTCTGGTCTGTACGTCTGGTTGTTCATCTGTCTGTTCTTGTGTCCATTCGTTTGTCCCTCTGGCCTGCTTCAGGTTTAAAATTATGGTGAAGGTAGTTTTCATGAAATTTAGGGCCAATCAACTTGAAACTTAGTACACATGTTACCTTTGTAATTTTAATGCCAAATTAGAGTTTATATCCAAATTTCAGGGTTCACTGAAATGCTAGTGGGAGTGGAGACACATTCTGGTTGTCATGTATATTTGAATTATGGCTTCAAAACATTTTAGTGCAAAACTGTAACTGCCAAAAAGTCTCATTTTCAGATCATGTTATCAAAATTTAGTTTGTATTAAATGGCCATTTCAGGAAAAAACAGTCAATTTCAGGGACCAAATTATGGCTGATATCATGCCTCATTATTACGACATGCTAATAACTTCTGAAAAAAAGAAAAACATAGCTTTTGCTATATTTATTTAAAGATGGTCTTGTGTTTGTTTGGTTGTACTTACAAAGCTATTGTACTTTGTTATAAGTGTGTAATCTCAAAGTGCATATATGGAAGTTTGCTAAAGCAATTTCTGTAGTAGTTCCATTGCACTAATCTTTTACATTTGTCTCAGTTGTTATATTTATTGATCATTTTGCAAATGTACAGTCTTGTGTTTGTTTGGTTGTACTTACAAAGCTATTGTACTTTGTTATAAGTGTGTAATCTCAAAGTGCATATATGGAAGTTTGCCAAAGCAATTTCTGTAGTAGTTCCATTGCACTAATCTTTTACATTTGTCTCAGTTGTTATATTTATTGATCATTTTGCAAATGTACAGTTTACAGGAAGTCTTAACTTTCTACCAACAAAAGTAAAAATCCGAGTTTTCAGAATGTTTTAGTGTTAGGGCTCTTTGACTTGTTTAAGTAAGATTTGAACAACTGTTTTTTACACATTCTATTTTTATTTGTTTTGTGATAAATGTAAGCCAGTGGCAGGATTCAGGTGTTTGATAACTAGAAATGTAACTTTACATGGTCCTTATAATTTTCTTTCAGGAATTCATATTAGAAAGATGTAAACCTGATTTAAAGCCATTAACTTTGGAGGTGAATCTGACCTTGAAAGATGCTCTTGATAGAGTGTTACGTTTACCTTCAGTGGCCAGTAAGCGTTACCTAACAAACAAGGTAGGTTAATCTGACCTTGAAAGATGCCATTGATAGAGTATTATGATTACAATCAGTGGCCAGTAAGGGTTACCTAACAAACAAGGTAGGTTAATCTGACCTTGAAAGATGCCCTTGATAGAGTATTACGTTTACCTTCAGTGGCCATTAAGCGTTACCTAACAAACAAGGTAGGTTAATCTGACCTTAAAAGATGCCCTTGATAGAGTATTATGTTTACAATCAGTGGCCAGTAAGGGTTACCTAACAAACAAGGTAGGTTAATCTGACCTTGAAAGATTCCCTTGATAGAGTTTTACGTTTACCTTCAGTGGCCAGTAAGCGTTACCTAACAAACAAGGTAGGTTAATCTGACCTTGAAAGATGCCCTTGATAGAGTATTACATTTACCTTCAGTGGCCATTAAGCGTTACCTAACAAACAAGGTAGGTTAATCTGACCTTAAAAGATGCCCTTGATAGAGTATTATGTTTACAATCAGTGGCCAGTAAGGGTTACCTAACAAACAAGGTAGGTTAATCTGACCTTGAAAGATGCCCTTGATAGAGTATTACGTTTACCTTCAGTGGCCAGTAAGCGTTACCTAACAAACAAGGTAGGTCAATCTGACCTTGAAAAATGCCCTTGATAGAGTATTATGTTTACCTTCAGTGGCCAGTAAGCTTTACCTAACAAACAAGGTAGGTTAATCTGACCTTGAAAGATGCCCTTGATAGAGTATAACGTTTACCTTCAGTGGCCAATAAGCGTTACCTAACAAACAAGGTAGGTTAATCTGACCTTGAAAGATGCCCTTGATAGAGTATTACGTTTACCTTCAGTGGCCAGTAAGCGTTACCTAACAAACAAGTTAGGTTAATCTGACCTTGAAAGATGCCCTTGATAGAGTATTACATTTACCTTCAGTGGCCAATAAGCGTTACCTAACAAACAAGGTAGGTTAATCTGACCTTGAAAGATGCCCTTGATAGAGTATTACATTTACCTTCAGTGGCCAGTTAGCCTAACCTAACACACAAGGTAGGTCAATCTGACCTTAAAAGATGCCCTTGATAGAGTATTACGTTTACCATTAGTGGCCATTAAGCGTTACCTAAAAACAAGGTAAGGTGAATTTGACCTTGAGACCTTGGATACTTTCTTCCACACGTTGCTTTTTTCTTGCTGATTTCATGGTCTCTACATTTATGATTTTCTACCAAAGTTTTGATTGAGAGAAAACTCAAATTTGTCAATGTTTTTGTTTGGTCAAAAAACCTTAAAATAGTGAACATATGCTTCTTTACCATGTTTACAATTTATCATTGATACTGGTATAATGCTTTTAATCTGTGACCAGGTATAGCATATCTAACCCTTACAATGTTCACCTGAGACGACTCTGGTAAAGCAGAATGCCTAAATTCTTATGGTCTGTAAACAAATCACAAGCTTTTGAAATTGTGAGATTTCTTAGATATATTATTTTGTTTTTAGTTGTCCTGGATCCCTGTATCACTGAAAAAAATACTCATTTATTTTATAAAAAATAGTGAAGACTATAGCTACTCAATGGATTGATTGCAGTAATAAGTTTTCTGCAAATTTGCATAATTGACAGATCAGAGGAGAAACAAGGATACCTGTGTTTTGTTCCCATTTGTTTTTTACCATTAGCCTTAGAGAATTTGGTAAGTTTTCAGCAACACTTTTTATTTCAGTTACATATATTGTGTAATCAACCTCTCCCATTGTTTTAAACTCTGAACCTTTAAACATTATAGTGTATTTGTACAGCCCATTGGAACCAATTGAATTTCTTTTCTTGGAATTGTCCATCCTGTTGGGGAAATTTTTGAAGCTTTATTAAGAATGTCTATTTCATAGTAAATTTTGCTCAATTTGAATTTTTGCTTGTGATTGTAATGGGTTGTAATTGCTGAAGATGCTGTTATTGACTATATCATCTTTGGACTTAAACCATTTAAAACAAAAATATGTAACAATGACACATTTAAATGCAACTCCCTTGAAACCATTTGATAGAAAGCTCTCATAAAAGGTAGAACTGTTAGCGGTTATATGTTGCTGACCATTTTATTTTTTCTAAATACTTGACAGGACTAATGAGACTTAGACTCTTTTTTTTTAGTATTGTGATACACACAAAGCTCTTATATTCGATACTATTGTTTGTTATTTTATGTAGTTGACCAAATTACACTGCCATTTTCATTTAACAACTCTTATTAAAGTTCTTGGACTTTTACCATATTTTGACTATCTTCCCACAATGAAACAATGTGACACACATTTTCATTCTCATTAATGCTTTGTAGCAATCATGTTCCTTTGATATTTGGATCTTGGGCATGCATGTTTGCTCACTATAGATTCTTTAATTGATATGCATGTATTGTTAAATTTGTTCTCATCCTGAACATTCTTTGAATATTTAGCACTGACATTAAGTGAACAAAAATCAATCAATAATTTATTTTCAGGTAGACAGATGTGTGACTGGATTAGTTGCCCAGCAGCAGTGTGTTGGACCACTACACACACCACTGGCTGATGTAGCTGTTACAGCTCTGTCTTATTTTGATAAAGTAAGTTCATCATGTCTTGATTCAATGGAAGGCAACATGAGATTGATAGTTCATAGACATTAAAAATACTGAAGAAATTTGTCTTGTTATGATATTTTACTTGACAAATTATAGAAAAAACAATACTACAAAGCATATATAGGTGGTATTTACAAAACTTTAATAATCTAATAATATGGATACTTATCACACTCACAAAAAAGCAAAATGTAAATCAACAGGGTTTCCGCTGGTGGTCGCAATTTTTGCATTTTGTGAAAAATAATAATTGTGGCGATGTATTTTCTTTTGCGAAAGAATTTGGCGAAAGAAATATATATAACAATTAAATTTCATCCATCTTGTTGATTTATTTTATTTCGGGTTTCTCTCAGTTTACCTGATCAGACAGTACTCAGAATTCTCCTTAAACTATTTAAGATTTTGACAGAAAATCAATAATCAGCTGATTGCATATTATAGCTGTAGGCAACAAAGGACTAATTAATAAAGGTGTTGATTGTATTGTTTGACAAAATGATATGGTTAAGGATGTACTTAGGTGAGGTTTTGGAATTTGTGTCAAATGTTCGGACTCCTTGCTGTTTTTCCATTCAATACAATATAAAATATTTTACCCCATAACACCCATTTATTTTTTCTTATAAGACTTAACAGCTCACGAAAGGTCATTTACCAAAAATTTTAGAAGATTCTTGATTTTCTTTCTTTTGTTTGGAGACCCAAATAATATCAATGCAAATATAAGGTAAAAGTCCGAGTCAGCGTTTTCACGCCATATTTTAAATATCAAATAACTTGAAAAGGAGGTCCATGACCTATCAATATTTTTAGCTTATCTTTATCCTTAATTGATGCTCTACCTGCTTATAATGTCAATTTTAATTTCTTAATTTCTTAATTTTTACTTAACCTCACTTAAGTACATCCTTAAAAATGATGTCCCTCACATGTGGCATAAATGATTTATTAACCACTTTTCAACACAGATGTTGAATCTTTTGATGTCTCCTCTGCTTTTATTAACAATGGTCCAGAAAAGAAAACTGTAGTTATGAAGAAATATATTCAACAGGTTGGGAACACTTTATATTATTTGATGAAATTTTTCCCCAGGAACTACATCTATCTGGTATTATCAAGACAAAACATGTCCAAGATTTTTTTTTATATTCCTGGACCTATATCTTCTTTATTAATAAAAGTAATAAAAGTAAGTGGACAAGTTTTTCCAAACATTATGATTTTTCCCCCTTTAAGCTAAAACCAGGTGCTCCGCAGGGCACAGCTTTATACGACCGCAGAGGTCGAACCCTGAACAGTTGGGGCAAGTATGGACAAAACATTCAAGCGTGATACAGCTCTGAATTTGGATTGTGATCAAATTTTTGACATTACATGTTTTTTTTTACACAAAACAAATGTCAAGATTTTACAAATCAATTAAAGATTTCTTCTTCAAACTTATTTAAATCTAAAATTAAATAGTTGACACAGCATAGGTTTCCGACTCAGAATGAATGTGGTCTAATGAACTTAAAATTCAATTCAATATGCTGTTGAATATTAATCCTCTCAAAAAAATGTTTGAAGAAATTTTCTTTTTATTTATGAAATATGAAATGAGAAAAATTTAACCTCCCCCCCCATTTTTTTTCACATCCCCGTTTCCCTTTTTCCAAAACTGATATCAATTCAAATTTCTTATGGAGTTTGCAACAATAACTACTCTTTTAAATACATCATAAAATATTAAAATGTAAAATAAAATACTTGTTATCACTGAATGGTAAAGATTGGTTGGTAGTAAAAGTGAATATACATTGTTTATTGTATAAAACAATAAAAAAAACTTCATCAGCAACATTTTATATTGGCAAATTTCCAATGAAGTTATTTACATAAAGTTATTGGCAAATAAAAATAGAAAATGACATCATAGTCATGTCTGGCAAATGTCCAACATACATTATCTAAAAACATTTTAGATGTATTTATATCTTTGCAGCAACTTAAAAAACATTTTATCCTTTTTAAAACTTCATATTTTTGTTACATGGAATTCCTGAAAAGCCTGAATTTTAACTTTTATCACATAATTAATGTTTATGGTTTTATAGGTAGGATCGGCAACTGCTATAGGAGAACAACCGATCAAAGGCTTGATAGATCCAGCGTGTATGGCAAGGATGTCTGTCGGGGAAGCTCTCACTAATTTGGTGTTTGCCTGTATAACAGATCTGAAGGTAAGGTCAACACTTGATAATTCAGATAATTTATTTTCAGCTGACCTTACCCTTTTAGTATCTGTGTTTTTCTTCCATGGTTTTGTCTTTATTGTTCATTGTTGAAGGTAAACATAGACCTTGTTTATCAGGAGCAACACAGACACTTCAATAATATTTTTTAATTATTATTTAATTACTATTTTTGAGCTACAAATATTGAGCCATGATAGAACCATATAAATTATTAAAATAAAAGATGTTAAAAATTTAAGACATATTACATAGTTGGAACTTGCAGGTACACTTAAGGGTGTCATACCACCAATTAAAAGTGTCTATCTGTTCAACCAAGTTTTGCAATTTTCACAGCTTTCTAAATATTTTACCTTAAGTTTAAGTCCATAGAAACCAGGTATATCCTGAATTGTACATGTATCAGCTTTCTACATGCCAATTTTCAACAGATTTTTAAAATCTTATTAGAAAGAAGAGGTCTTCCAAATAGAGGTACCACTAAAAATAACCCCTGGTTGTCTGGAAATCTTAAACTAGTATACTATGGAGTGCATTAATCCTCAATTTGAATGCAAACTCATAAACAAGTAAATTTTAGCTCAAAATGGTCTTAATATATTTCTCTTACACCAAAAGTTTCATTTTTGCCAATTTGTTGGTTAGTTTAAGTAAACAATGACATCAAATGCACTATTTTTTGTCCGAGTAGGCCTATTTTCACATACGTTCTAAATTGGAGGAGTAATTGGTATTGTGTCACCTAAAGGAGTAGATTCGATAAGGCCCTAAAATGGCCCTCATTTTTAGCTTAAATTTCAAACTAGGATTTGTTTACAAATATCACAATGAATCATAGCTAATACATTGACTAGAAAGGAAATAAGCCTTTTTGTTGAAAATTAACGTTACTGTGTTTTACTGATGACGTCACAAACTGTACTCATTTTTATTTTCAACAAAAAGTCAAGCAAAAGTGGTAAAGGAGTAGGTTCAGTAAGACCCCTTTTTGGCCCCAAAATATAGCAGTTTTACAAAATTGTTAAACTGTAAACCTGTAGTTATTAATTGGACAGTAGAATGCTTCTGCTACATAAATATGGGCTGATTTTGACAATACAATGCACATATATCCGGTACTAGCACCATTAAGTCATGCTAAATTACTGAAATCCTCATAATTCTAGCATTTTAGTTAAATTTTAGACGGTTTTCGTGTAAAACGAAAGTGGCCGCATTCGTGTTCATCCTTAATATTGAAATGTAAGTTGTATTTTATGATAATAAATAACATATATAAAGGTTGAGGATGAACACGGATGCGGCCACTTTCATTTTTACCAAAAACCATCTGAAAAGTGACATTTTTCGGCATATTAGGTAGATTTTTCATATTTGAGCTTGAATCGGATCGTTTTTAATGACTAAATCTGTTAAAATCTTTCACATAAACTAATTAATTCAAATAAAATAGACACTTAAGTGTTTAAAAAGTGGTCAAAATCTTTCGTCAGATGAACCTGAAATTTGAGGCCAAAATCGGTCCTTACCAGACCTACTCCTTTCAATTGACTATTGGACAGGAAACATATAGTGCAAATGTCGACAAAAAAGATCTTTGGAAAAAATGTTTGTAATGATATTTTACATGTTTAACTTTAATATTTAGTTTGTCAAAGCCTAGGCTCAATGTTTCCTGATCCTAAATGTGGTTAAAATCTAGGCAATTTTGTCAAATTTCGTCAAAATCTCCTTATTTTACCTATTTTGAATGTGAAAATCAACACTTTCCGAATTTTTTTTATTTTTACACAATTAGTTCTATTTAACTTTTTCACATGTATTAAAGACAACAAAACATTTTTTTTATCTTGTACCATTGAACTTTATAATCAGGGCCATATATGACCCTTACCGAACTTACTCCTTTGCATTGCACAAAATTACAAAAACTGACTGAAAATTTACTGCAAATTTAGGCAACTTTTTGAAAATTTTAATGACATATTCTGCAGAACAAAAAATCCCTTAACCCATTAGTATCCTTTAACATCAACCTAATATTTAACAGCATAATAGAATTTATAATCAATAAGTTTCATTGTCATATAATGTGCGTCTAATTAGTGCAGACTGCCTTCAAACATCTTATAACACAATTTTTAATTATTTTAACAAAGTGCAAATCTTGTGGTAATCCCCAGTTATTGGTCGACACCAAAATATATAAAATATATACAATAAATCTACAGATGTCTTTGGATTTCAGGTGCTGTAAACAAGCACTATCACTTTCTGTATCATACAAGATATTGTTTGTAAAGACATAAAGTAATCAACTTATTTAGTTATATTTCACTGTAGACTGTTACATGGTTAGTATGCATGGTCACTAGTTTCCTTTGTGTGAGATTGTAATGTATCTCTTTACACAATTCACTAGATTGAAGTGTCTTCACAGTTTTATACTTTTTACCATAAGATGACACATGTTGTACTGATCTATCCACACACTTCACATACAGACTGCTATCTTGTAGTGTAGTCATACTCCTAGGTTGAGATGGTAATGTTAGGGTGTGATGTCTGTCATCAGTATAACTGTACCAGTACAGGTTGTTGTTGAGGAAGTAGTTATCACAGTAGAATAATGTGTCACCAGAACCCTGAAACCTGTAAGGATCACAGTCAGTCTGTATTGTCTTTACCACCTTTCCTGTCTGATGATCTATGATATGTAGTCTCTTGTCACCACCTACAACTAACTTGTTGTTTATAGTTGTAATGTCACTGTAATACTTCATTCCAGGTACTGATATTGATTTAAGTTTGAGTTTATTGTGTATGTCATAGATCTCTATATACTTACTACACAGTGTGACAGCTACTGTAGAGTTGTTGACTGCTGTAACACACCATGGTTGACTCAGTACAGGTATACTATCTACCTGTGATCCATCTGTATTACAGATCAGTAGTCTGCTCTGGTAAAGTGAACACATCACCAGTCTACCATCATCCATCATCACTATATCTCTTACAGTACTGTTACCACCAACTACTGATGTCAGGTCTGTCTTATGATGTAGTGTGAAGATAGACTGTCCTAGTTTGTAGGATTGTATTTTATGTTGCTGCTTAATAACTGAAATACACAATTAGATATAACACAGTTTTAGACAAAAGAGGATTATTTTTAATAGAATGTTTCTTTTATTCCATGCATCAAAATGGGGGTAATGAACTGACAAAAAAAATTAGATCAAGAATTGTTATTTCAAATGAACCTTTTTCAATTAAATTCAAGATTTGAAATTTTTATTTTAATTTGACATCAATAAAAGAGATGTTTTCTTTCTTTGTAAATCCAATGGTTTGGAATAATTCAAGTAACAAATGAAAAAAGTTTAAAAATACTTGTTTAGTATACCTTGTCTGTCAGTTTTCACTTTGGACGATTGCCTTCTTACATATTGTAATATTTCCTGTAATAGTAAGGAAAAGTTTATCAATTTCATAATGATGTTTTCTTTGTTCATCCACTGGTTGTTTTACTGTAGATATTGAGCTGATTCAGAATGAGAAGGAAAATAAGTCAGTATTATCTTTGGATGATTGACATGATTGACATCTTACATAAAGTAATATCTTCTGTAATAGTAAGGAAAAGTTTATAAATTCATGTGATATTTATTTTGTATATGCAATTAAATGTTATGTGAATTATTTTCTATAGTACTGGACAAGATAATAATTTAGTCATGCCAAATATTTCTTTATATGAAACAAAATGAATTCTGCACAGTTTTTTGAAAGTGCAAATTTAACAAAGACTAATAGGGGTATATCAATGGTGATATTACACCTTTATGAATATGTATTTTAAATTATGGACAGTCATTTCAATTTAATGTAATAATATTCTTATTTTTTCTCTCTCAGTGCATTCGTGATCTTTTATGTCTTTTTGTTGGTTAGCTGAGCTGTTTTGCTGTTTTGGTTGCATGTTGCTTTGTATTTTGTCTTTAATAAATAAATAAACAGAAACAATCAAAGATTTGCCACCAACACCAAATCATTAAAATCATGAAAGCATTAACGCTATATGAAACGAGTAACTGGTGAAAAATAATGAGTATCTAATTCTTGATCTAATTCATGTATATTTCATAAACGTAGTCTTTTGTATCACAATTTTATCATTTTTAGTGGAAGAAGACGTCAAGTCTTCTGAAGACTTAAGGGGCTGACCATTGGCATTGAGTCTCCGTATGCCGCATTCATTTCGTGTATTACAATTTCAAAACAACTTAGATTCCTGACACCGATTTTTACACATGATTAGGCATCTGAATCATTTAATTTGTAAATTATGATTGTAAAACAATCACTATCGTAAATATGACCCTTTTATTTATGTAAATTATTAGATTTCATCTCATCCACATGAACGTTATTTGTTTACTTGTAACAGTATGTTTTAACTGTAGATATTTGTATTACGCATGCGTGAATTTGGTATCGGGACAACTCGCCCTGTTTACAAGTTCGCCCTTGAAGTTACGAATTTGCAATCCTGCAGACAAGAAGATTTTGTTTTTATATAAATAAAAAGGATATATAAAGTGTTGTCTTTATTCATGGTTTTCCTTTGTCATGTGAATTAGATGCCCTTCGTAACATACATGTGAACCTCCCGTTTAGGAGAAAAAACTCCCGTGTATGAAATTTTTCAGACGCCATATTTGATCATTTCTTACTACTGTACGGGTGTAATTGACACCTGTGTTAAATTTTACCTGAACATCAAAGAAGATGTATAATTATATGGCTTCACTTGACAGCTTGGGTGTCAAACATACTGGTAATCAACGATGTTTACCTCCGGCTAACTGCCGTTGTGTTATCAAAACGATGTGTATTGGGAATATTGAAATACTTTTTTGTTACTTCCCTTTGTTTTATCCTGTTTTCAGTTATTTTGCTTTTAAAAATGTAAATTGTAAAAAGACTATAAATGATTAATATTTTAATCAAATAATCATAAAAGGATGTTGATTAAATGAATTTAAATGATTTTGGACAAATAAAAAAATTAAAATTTATAAATTATTTTAGCAATCTAGACCTCCTTTCAAGGATTAAATTGAAGTTTATATCATAATTTTGTTTACAACAGAATGTTGCTTTAAATAATTGACGATGTTGCAAATATACTTGTGGAGCTTATTTCTTTCTTATTTGTCTATACATTGACAAATGATAAGGAGATGAAGACATGAACAAAAATATATACAGATAAGATATATAAATATAATGATTCATTTGCTAGCAGTGAACAATCATTTGTCAAAAACAAAACAAAACAAGAAACAGATTCTTCTTATTATTTTATTTTATTCAAATAGAGAGGCAATAATGGAACTATAAACATTACAATTTGATGGTAATTTGAAGAAAAATATAATTTCTACATCATTTGGTTACATTTATGACAAAATTTATGTCGATAAAAAAACATGATGTTTTGACCATTCAGTACTTAACCCTTTCCTCCATAATGACGCTTTTTGACGCCACCCCCTTTACTCCATAATGACGCCTTTTGACGCCTGTGTAGTACCTCAGTTGAAACACTTTGACTACAAAGTGTCTACAGTAGACTCAATAAAATTTGTATCCAATATGAAAAGGAATATCATAGGAATATTCTACTTAAATTTATTTAATGAAATATTTGTTTTTTGCAATGCATTTTAATACTTTAAAGCCTATTTTCAGCATTTTATTGAAAAATTCTATTTTGTGTTCATTTTTTACAGTGGGTTGTGATGATCTTCCAGTTAGGTTACCCTCATTTGGAGTGTTGTTCCCAACCTTTTAAAGGTCCATCTTTGTGCATAATTCAAAATTGGAAATTTCAACAAGCATCTAATATTCTTAATCTGGAAAATAAACCATGTAAACCCTGGTCTGCTTAAGCTTCATGTATATTTTTTCTACCGATTTAATATATAACTAGAATCATGCAAACAGACTTAAGGAAAAGGCATGTAAGTTCATCATACAAATATGACACTTTTTCTAGACAATCCAGATCTTGCAAAATACGTCGCTAAAAATTGTAACCTTTAAAATTGTTGTGCAGTAAAAACCCATATGGGAACTTTCAAAAGTTGGCAGGTATGTAACAAGTCTTCCTATTTTTATGCTCCATTTATGGGCAATATGTTTTCTAGTCTGTCCGTCCGTCCTGCTTCTGGTTATAAAGTTTATGGTCGAGGTAGTTTTTGATGAAGTTGAAATCCAATCAACTTGAAACTTAGTACACATGTGTTCCTCTTGATATGATCTTCTTAATTACTGCCAAATTACAGATTTTACCTAATTTTCATAGTCAACTGAACATAGAAAATGATTGTACGGATGGGAAATCCATGTACTTATGACCTTTTCTTGTTTGAAGAAAAAAAATACATTTTAACGATAATGGAACAAAGCAGCCTGGGTAAGTGGGGCTGCTTTTATGGTAATTCAAGTTACCTTTTATTCACCTTCTTCCACTTCAGAGCTATCAGCTCTTTGATTAGCTCACCTGGCCCGAAGGGCCAAGTGAGCTTTTCTCATCACTTGGCGTCTGGCGTCCGTCGTCCGTCGTCGTCGTCCGTCGTCGTTAACTTTTACAAAAATCTTCTCCTCTGAAACTACTGGGCCAAATTGAACCAAACTTGGCCACAATCATCATTGGGGTATCTAGTTTAAAAAATGTGTGGCGTGACCCGGTCAACCAACCAAGATGGCCACCACGGCTAAAAATAGATCATAGGGGTAAAATGCAGTTTTTGGCTTATAACTCAAAAACCAAAGCATTTAGAGGAAATCTGACATGGGGTAAAAATGTTTATCAGGTCAAGATTTATCTGCCCTGAAATTTTCAGATGAATCGGTCAACCCGTTGTTGGGTTGCTGCCCCTGAATTGGTAATTTTGAGGAAATTTTGCTGTTTTTGGTTATTATCTTGAATATTATTATAGATAGAGATAAACTGTAAACAGCAATAATGTTCAGCAAAGTTAGATTTACAAATAAGTCCACATGACCGAAATGGTCAGTTGACCCCTTTAGGAGTTATTGCCCTTTATAGTCAATTTTTAACCATTTTTCGTAAATCTAAGTAATCTTTTACAAAAATCTTCTGCTCTGAAACTACTGGGCCAAATTAATCCAAAGTTGGCCAAAATCATCTTTGGGGTATCTAGTTTAAAAAATGTGTGTTGTGACCCGGTCAACCAACCAAGATGGCCGCCACGGTTAAAAATGGAACATAGGGGTAAAATGCAGTTTTTGGCTTATAACTCAAAAACCAAAACATTTAGAGGAAATCTGATATGGGGTAAAAATGTTTATCAGGTCAAGATCTATCTGCCCTGAAATTTTCAGATGAATCGGTCAACCTGTTGTTGGGTTGCTGCCCCTGAATTGGTAATTTTGAGGAAATTTTGCTGTTTTTGGTTATTATCTTGAATATTATTATAGATAGAGATAAACTGTAAACAGCAATAATGTTCATCAAAGTAAGATTTACAAATAAGTCAACATGACCGAAATAGTCAGTTGACCCCTTTAGGAGTTATTGCCCTTTATAGTCAATTTTTAACCATTTTTCGTAAATCTTAGTTATCTTTTACAAAAATCTTCTCGTCTGAAACTGCTGGGCCAAATTAATTGAAACTTGGCCACAATCATCTTTGAGGTACCTTGTTGGAAAAATGTGTCCGATGACCTGGCCACCACGGCTAAAAATAGAACAGGGGTAAAATGTAGTTTTTTGCTTATAACTCTGAAACCAAATCATTTAGAGCAAATCTGACAAGGGGTTAAATTGTTAATCAAGTCAATATATAACTGCCCTGAAATATTCAAATGAATTGGACAACCGGTTGTTGGGTTGCTGCCCTCCAATTGGTATAATTTTTAAAGAAATTTTGCTGTTTTTGGTTATTATCTTGAATACTATTATAGATAGCAATAAACTGTAAACAGCGATAATGTTCATCAAAGTAAGATCTACAAATAAGTCACATGACCTAAATGGTCAATTGACCCCTTAAGGAGTTATTGCCCTTTATAGTCAATTTTTAACAATTTTCATTAATTTTGTAAATTTATGTAAATTTTTACCAAATATATTTCTCTGTTACTAATGGGCAAAGTTCATTATAGATATAATTGTAAGAAGCAAGAACGTTCAGTAAAGTAAGAACTTCAAACACATCACCATCACCAAAATACAATTTTGTCATGAATCCATTTGTGTCCTTTGTTTAATATGCACATAGACCAAGGTGAGCGACACAGGCTCTTTAGAGCCTCTAGTTTCGCATCCATATTGTATAATCATAAAAAAAAATATTTCACTCTGTCAGTGTTGATGTGAAAATATGACTGCCAACTAATTGCTGTGTTTTGAAGCTTTTTTTTAACCATTTGTCAGCTTTGTAAACCAACAACAAAAGTTTGTAAGGGTTCCACGGAACCCAGTGTTTCGCCTACTGTTACTGTAAATCGCAGGCTCAACAAAAATGAGGAAACAAATAAATCAAAAATATTCCTCTCGATACTATCTTTTTTGATTGTAAGAAGCTTCTGTCCAAACTTGTTAAAATCCAGGATAGTTTATGAATCTAATAAATGTTTTAAAAACTGCAGACTTTATGTAATGTTAACTCAAGAAAAACTCAGCCCATCTATAAGTGAAATACTGTAAAACAGGTACAAAATTATAACAAAATTTCCCTCTAGATACTAGCTTTACATCATAAACAAGCTTCTGTGCATGTTTGGTACAAACTGAGGATAGTTTAAGAAAGTTATTTAAAAAAAATTTAAAAAACTTTTACCACAGACTGATAGTAATGTTTCCTGGCAAAAAAATAAGTCCATTTATATGAAAAATACGGAAAAAACAGATTTTTTTTTAATTTACTTTTGGATACTATTTTATGATCATAAACAAGCTTCTGTCCAAGTTTGGTAAAAATCTAGGATAGTTTAAGAAAACTATAACCACAAGAGTGAATAACTGGGGATGCTGCCGTTGAAGGAATGTAGAATCACTATGTTCCACTTTTTCGACAAAAGTCAAAGGCTTGACAAAAAAGCATATATATTGAGGAAAGCAGGTGTATATTATCTACAAAAATAAGTTAATTTGATGACATATTAATGTTTCAGTTTGTTGACTCTCTTTCTGCCATGTTTTACCCCCTTCGCACTTGGGTATTGCCCTAACCGGATTTTACAAGAAAGGTTAAGCTGAGGTTTTTTCATAAGGAAAACAATTGGAGGACTTGTTGTCTGAAAACCATGCAACATTTTAAAAAATGAATTTCTTCTAGATTTTGACAAATTAAAGAATTCTTTTAAGAAAAAAGTATATGTTCCAAAGTTTGATAACAAAAAACTACCCATTTAGTTATGCACATTTTTTTTAGTAGAAGTTTCATATGACTTTAAGATATGACTAACAACCACATTTGTTGAGTTCTGATTAAGGACACACGAAGGCTTGAGATAGGCACATAAAGATCTGTTCATTGTTTATGAAAATAATGAAAGACAGTAAGATATAGCTAACAGTCCACTATTGATTTAATTGGTGACAGCACATAAAGATATGATCAGTATTTGTTCCTACCTCCAGTTTTGTAAATAGTTCCACATTTGATTGGCCATTGTTGATATTCATTGCAGTCAAAATATCAGCAGTGCTTGATAATTTGTCACTTATCTAAAATTATACAAGTAATTAAATGATGTACTAAAATAGGATATAACAAAATTACTGAACTCAAAGGCAGAAATTGTTTCCACTTTATTTTTTGTGTTACCCTTGCTTGATAAAAATGAAAAGGGAGAAGATTATAGATTTTCTGAAAGTGCTTTCTTCTTTGTTCAACTTTCATGCTATTTTTTAGTACCATAATAACAACTGTGATTGAAAGTTCTCATATTTAGAAAGATTGGTTGTCTTCATGTAATTGGCAAGATTGTAATGTCTCCAATTTTATCTAACCACTATACAGGAGAACTTTTTTATCATTGTAGTCTAATATGATGTTTCAAAATCTTTACCTTTGACCTTGATATTGCAAATCTATGGTAACATTGTGAGTGAAGTCACTAATCTGTTCTCTGATTTAAAGATTGTAATTGTTGATGTATTAGCATACATTTGTTAATAATTTTATTTTGGATGTAACATGTCTTCTGATTGGCTGAAAGTGTTCTGTCTATCATCTCATAGACATAATTTTGTCATCAACGTTTAAGCAGGTTAAACATGGAATTTAGAATTAAATTATAAGGAATGACTGTAATATTTTTTCTGTCTACTCAAAATAACATAAAAAATGAAGTGTCAATTACTATAACCATGTGTCTTATCAGATTTGGTTAAATTGTTATTATACTTCCAATCTTGGAGTGAGACTATATTGCATTCAACTTGTCTGTATGGCTGTGCATCAATTGATCTGTTATTCCAACAAATATCTCTTTAACATTTTTCACATCTTCTACTGAACACAATGACTTGATATTTGGTCAGCATATACAAATGTATACTTACATAATATTTGGTTTGTAACCTTATGGTCTTATGTTGATTATAAGTTTTTTTTTAAATAAATGAGAAGTAATATATGATAGGTTGAAAGTTTTTAAATGTGTATGCATTGAATAAATATATGCTGTTTATATTTGAGACTACATGTATGATTTGCTTGTAAAACTTGTATATGCTTATACAGGATAACATTTGGATGCCAGATAATGGATCTATATAAATTATTACTAAGGGTGCAAATTGTAACCCATTATTTTGCCTCTGAACAAGGTTCGTAAAGGATCAAAATCAGTCAAGCTATGAATCATCACAGGACACTGTTAATTATATATTGTTGCACGTTTTTAAAGTCTGATTTGGATTGGTATATATAAAAAATATGTTACTTACCTCTTCAAGCTTTTTGTGAATGTCCAGAAGACAAACAAAGTACTTGTTACACAGTGAGTCGTCCAATGGTCTGTTCTGTATCCTAATGAAGTCATCTTGTTTACTGGGGTCAAGTTGAAGAACACGTGTCATAAGGTCATCCCACAGTGTTTGGTATTCTTTTTCAGATATGGCTCCTTTGGTGTTGTGACTAAGATAGTTGTTCTTAAATTCCCTTAGTTCTTTTATCAATGTCTCTTCAACTGATGTCAGACTGCAGCAATTCAGTAAAATCAAACTGGCCAAGGTGATATCAAGATCATCTAATTTTACATTATTAGTTGTATACAAGCAGTGACAGTGATGCTTAGGTGGTCCTGGATTCTCTGTGTAGAGTAAATCCCATTGGCTATAGTTTAATGGAAGTTTCCTCCGATTCCTACAGTTGATAGTGTCCACACAACACTTTATATTGGTGTGACGTAGATGGAACAGGATGTGTATGACAGGTTTACTGTTAATGAAATCTTGTAGACATCCCAATCCTTTACTTTTGTAGTCTTTCACTAGCCTCTGTCTGAAAACTGGTGTAACGATCTCTAGTATAACAGAACCGACTATAAAGTACCGACTACGGTCATCTGTGTCCAGCCTATTGTAAAAGAAAAACATTGAAAACTTAAGACATACTATTATTTTCTAGCTTTTGTATGTGATCTAATGAACCAACAATTGAGAAATGTCGACCAGTCCTCCCGGTCCATTTAATAGATAACAACAAGTTGCTATTCCAAGTGCAGCTGGATATGACTGCAGAGGTCCAACCCTGAACAGTTGGGGCAAAAAAAGGCACAAAATTCGCGCTTGATACTGGTCTGAATTTGGATTATATTTGACACATACTTAGTTATGTTTCTGACAAGAATTTAGAATTGGTTATATGACTTGAATTTATATTCAATTTTTCTTTTTTGTGCAACACACCGTGCTGTTACGAAATTCGACCCCCCCCCCCTTTTTCCACTAAAGAAAAAACAAATACCCCCCTTTTTTTTTGCTTTTGTGCAATACTTATAAATTATTACATGGCATTTTCCATATTGGCCTTGTATCAGCCCTGCACTCCCATTTCAAGCCAGAGGGCTTGAAATGGGTCGTGGGCTGATACCACGGTCTATATGTAAAAGAACATGTAATAATCTATTGATCACATATTTTTAAGCAAGAGAAAAAAGACAGCATATACCAAATTATGTTAGATATTTTCAACAAAAATTCAAAAAAACATTTAATGAAAAAAATTTAAGAAATGTATCACAGTGAGTAAACAAAGATTTGTGAAAAGTTTAACAAATAATTAACAAATATATATTAAATCTCAGAATTGTAAATAAGAAACAACTTAAAGTGTTACATTTCCAATAAATGCTGAGGAAGAATAAACCATATCGCTACTATGATTTGGAAATATGTTCTGCTTGAACTTTCGATGTCATACAACAATCACTTTTCCATTGTGGCGTCATATATTTTCTAAATTCTTTATGACGTTAAAATTTTACGGGAACTTTTGTGATTTCTACTGTTGATTTTTACATTTTTTCTACTACAGCAGATTTGTCACTATTGTAAATTTCTTTTCATTGTTCTCATTTTTAATTTTTGTATGAATTTACATGCATCGTCATATTTGATCTGTGAGAAACCTCTCCTGATCGTCTAGCTGCTTTGGATGACAAAATATTAAAATGTAAAAAAAGTGCTTGTTATCACTGAATGGTTAAGATTGTTTTAATTTATCAGTTGGTAGTAAAAGTGAATATACATTGTATATTGTTTAAAACAATGATTTAAGTTGATTCAACTACTATTCTGGACAAAGAAAGATAACTCCAATTGAAAATTTCTTGCTATTGCACAATATTGTGCAATTAGATATTTCTTGCTATTGCGCAATACTGTGCAAGTGAAAATACTTGCTATTGCACAATACTGTGCAATTGAAGATTTCTTGCTATTGCACAATATTGTGCAATTGAAAATTTCTTGCTATTGCACAATACTGTGCAATTGAAGATTTCTTGCTATTGCTTAATACTGTGCAATTGAAGATTTCTTGCTATTGCTTAATACTGTGCAATTGAAAATTTCTTGCTTTTGCACAATACTTAATACCAGATGCTCCGCAGGGCGTAGCTTTATACGACCGCAGAGGTTGAACCCTGAACGGTTGGGGCAAGTATGGACACAACATTCAAGCTGGATTCACCTCTAAATTTGGATTGTGATTAAATAGTTGACACATCATAGGTTTCTGACACAGAATGAATGTTTTCTAATGAACTTAAAATTTTTGTTTTCTCTTAGAGCAATTCACTATGCTGTTGAATATTAATCCTCTCAAAAAAATGTTTGAAGAAATTTTCTTTTTTATTTATGAAATTTCCCTTATTCCAAAACTAATCTCAATTAAAATTTCTAATGGAGTTTGCAACAATAACTACTCATTTAAATACATCATAAAATATTAAGATGTAAAAAAACTGCTTGTTATCACTGAATGGTAAAGATTATTTTAATTTATCAGTTGGTAGTAAAAAGTGAATATACATTGTATATTGTATATAACAAAGATTTAAGTTGATTCTGGACAAAGAAAGATAACTCCAATTAAAAAAAAATCTTGCTATTGCACAATATTTTGCAATTAGATATTTCTTGCTTACTATTCTGGACAAAGAAAGATAACTCTAATTAAATAAAAATTTGCTATTTCACAATATTGTGCAATTAGATATTTCTTGCCATTGCGCAATACTGTGCAATTGAAAAGACTTGCTATTGCACAATACTTAATATAATAATTTTAGATCCTGATTTGGACCAACTTGAAAACTGGGCCCATAATAAAAAATCTAAGTACATTTTTGGATTCAGCATATCAAAGAACCCCAAGATTTCAATTTTTGTTAAAATCAGACTAAGTTTAATTTTGGACCCTTTGGACTTTAGTGTAGACCAATTTGAAAACAGGACCAAAAATGAAGAATCTACATACACAGTTAGATTTGGTATATCAAAGAACCCCATTTATTCAATTTTTGATGAAATCAAACAAAGTTTAATTTTGGACCCCGATTTGGACCAACTTGAAAACTGGGCCAATAATCAAGAATCTAAGTACATTTTTAGATTCAGCATATCAAAGAACCTAACTGATTCATTTTTTGTCAAAATCAAACTAAGTTTAATTTTGGACCCTTTGGACCTTAATGTAGACCAATTTGAAAAGGGGACCAAAAGTTAAGAATCTACATACACAGTCATGACAGTTAGATTCGGCATATCAAAGAACCCCAATTATTCAATTTTGATGAAATCAAACAAAGTTTAATTTTGGACCCTTTGGGCCCCTTATTCTGTTGGGACCAAAACTCCCAAAATCAATACCAACTTCCTTTTATGGTCATAAACCTTGTGTTTAAATTTCATAGATTTCTATTTACTTATACTAACGTTATGGTGCGAAAACCAAGAAAAATGCTTATTTGGGTCCCTTTTTGGCCCCTAATTCCTAAACTGTTGGGACCTAAACTCCCAAAATGGATACCAACCTTCCTTTTGTAGACATTAACATTGTGTTTGAATTTCATAGATTTCTATTTACTTAAACTAAAGTTATTGTGCGAAAACCAAGAATAATGCTTATTTGGGCCCTTTTTTGGCCCCTAATTCCTAAACTGTTGAAACCAAAACTCCCAAAATCAATCCCAACCGTTCTTTTGTGGTCATAAACCTTGTGTCAAAATTTCATAGATTTCTATTAACTTAAACTAAAGTTATAGTGCGAAAACCAAGAAAATGTTTTTTTGGGCCCTTTTTGGCCCCTAATTCCTAAAATGTTGGGACCAAAACTCCCAAAATCAATACCAACCTTCCTTTTGTGGTCATAAACCTTGTGTTAAAATTTCATAGATTTCCATTCACTTTTACTAAAGTTAGAGTGCGAAAACTAAAAGTATTCGGACGACGACGCAGACGACAAGGCCAACGTGATAGCAATATACGACGAAAAATTTATCAAATTTTGCGGTCGTATAATAATAATTTTGGATCCTGATTTGGACCAACTCAAAAACTGGGCCCAAAATCAAAAAAATAAGTACATGTTTAGATTCAGCATATCAAAGAAGCCCAAGAATTAAATTTTTGTTGAAATCAAACTTAGTTTAATTTTGGACCCTTTGGACTTTAATGTAGACCAATTTGAAAACGGGACCAAAAATTAAGAATCTACATACACAGTTAGATATGGCATATCAAAGAACCCCAATTATTCAATTTTTGATGAAATCAAACAAAAAGTTTAATTTAGGACCAACTTGAAAACTGGGCCAATAATCAAAAATCTAAGTACATTTTTAGATTCAGCATATCAAAGAACCCCAAGGATTCAATTTTTGTTAAAATCAAACCAAGTTTAATTTTGGACCCTTCGAACCTTGATGTAGACCAATTTGAAAACGGGACCAAAAATTAAGAATCTACATACACAATTAGATTCGACATATCAAAGAACCCCAATTAATCAATTTTTGATGAATCAAACAAAGTTTAAATTTGGAACCTTTGGGCCCCTTATTCCTAAACTGTTGGGACTAAAACTCCCAAAATCAATCTGTGTTCATAAATCTTGTGTTTGAATTTCATTGATTTCTATTTACTTATACTAAAGTTATTGTGCGAAAACCAAGAATAATGCTTATTCAGGCCCTTTTTTGGCCCCTAATTCCTAATCAGTTGGAAACAAATTATACTCCCAAAATCAATCCCAACCTTCCTTTTGTGGTCATAAACCTTGTGTCAAAATTTCATAGATTTCTATTTACTTAAACTAAAGTTATAGTGCGAAAAGCAAGAAAATGCTTATTTGGGGTCTTTTTGGCCCCTAATTCCTAAACTGTTGGGACCAAAACTTCCAAAATCAATCCCAACCTTCCTTTTGTGGTCATAAACCTTGTGTCAAAATTTCATAGATTTCTATTTACTTAAACTAAAGTTATAGTGCGAAAAGCAAGAAAATGCTTATTTGGGGTCTTTTTGGCCCCTAATTCCTAAACTGTTGGGACCAAAACTTCCAAAATCAATCCCAACCTTCCTTTTGTGGTCATAAACCTTGTGTTAAAATTTCATAGATTTCTATTTACCTTAACTATAAAGTTATAGTGCGAAAACCAAAAGTATTCGGACGACGACGACGCTGACACCAACGTGATACCAATATACGACTATAAAATTTCAATTCTTGCGGTCGTATAAAAACTGTATTGTCAGTTGACTCACATTCTCAATCGTTATATCACATATAACAGAACCAGCGCTGAAGTAATGCCTATTATCCTCTTTATACATCCTGCAGTAATATTGTCCCAAGTGTTTATGAAACTTAATTCACAGGTTTTTATCAGCAATGCCTTGTACAAAATAAAAAAATCTAACAAAATATTGAGAGGATAGAATATCAAGTAAGGGATTCCATAGCGGAACATCATAATATATTCGCACAATTTGTCATGAATGAAAACATCAAAAAAGACAAATTTAAATAGAAATGTCATGTTGAGACTCGGAGTGTTGAGATAGGAGTGATTAATATAAAAGGGGGAATTCAGAATAGCAATGAAATCTTTAAGAGGAACTCACTTTTGAAAGAGGAGAGTATTTATCAAATTAAGGGAATATTATATGGGGAACTGAATATTGTCAAGTGAGTAAATATAAACTTTGGAGAAAATTAAAGAAAACAGTATCGTGTTATGCTATGTATTAGATTATTATAATCCTATTATGGGTCAAAGTGAAACAATGACAGGAATAAGGGATATCTGTTAACTTAAAGTTACTCTGAGTAAATAAAGTAAATGATAATATGAATTAGTTTTATTTAAATATTATATTACATCATTGACCAAATTGTTTCAGAAGAGCTTCTTTACTTTCACTTTTGTTATAGATGATATTTTCTCTTTTTGATAGCTGCAAATTATCAATAAAGTATAGTAAATTATTTTTAGGCAGTTAAGCTGCCTTATGCGAGCACCCTGGATTTGTGTCCTACCCAATAAATGCTGAAATACGTGCCATTGTTATCATCTAGCTGGTTACTATGTTATTTATAACTTATTGGACAGTTTTTTCATATTTTACATTCTGGATTAAAAAAAATATGACCAGAAAAACCTTAAATGATCGTCGATTTTCCCAAAAGTTTTAAAGTTGCACATAGGAAGTAGAGCATATTAGGAATCCTTGTGTAGTTTATTATCCCCTGAGCTTTTGGCTAAGATGTCAAAGAACAAATGTATGAAATATTTAATCGCCGAAAATCTCTAAAGACAAGTAGTTAAGATTTCCCAAATTGCAAAAGTCGTAGGAATATTGTTTGTCATCAATACGTAGTACAACGTCAGTAGTCTATTATATAATAAGTTCAACTGTTCATGCTGTTGGCGGCAATTTCAAATTAGAAGACGAAATTTTTATATCTTTTCAATTTCTAGGCAGGGGTTCAAATTAGCGGTGATCCGATGTCCGCGACCTTCCATTTTTGCATGCGGAAATTCGACTTGGTTTCTAGCTACGCCTGACGGAGTCACCTTCCACTTAAAGAAAATAAGAAATAACTTTGCAAACCTTTTCACAACAGTCTCCAAATAAACGATCTAAAAAAAACTTATTTTCATCATTATAATTCATGACAGCGATGTTTATTTTGTTCAACCGCTAGCTTTATACAGAAAATCGCTGACAAATAGTGTTTAAATTCGATTTAAATCGTATCTGATTGACAAAAACGACATTGTAAACACAATAAAATGGCTGCCGTGAAGACAAAATTTTACAATATCGGATCCGATTCCGGAAGCGGATAAGGGTAATTCAGGGTTTGGCGGTCAACTCCAAAAAAAATCCAGACAGGTGACAAAATACATCTATGCATAGTAAATGAACATAAACACTAGAATTGAAAAGCAAAAAAAGATATATGTTAAAGAAAGAAATGTTCAGCAGAAAATATTTTATACAGACACTCAAAACTAATTCTTTTTGACAAATTTTAATGTCAAAATTCATTACAATGGTCACAGTATAAATTTATTTATCAGTGATAAATGATGATAATGCATGTGAAATGCTTTTAAAGTGTAAACAAATGACTGCAATTTTAAAGGGGTATTTTTTTCTCAATTTTGTAGGGTCAATTAAAGTAGCTGGAAGTTTCTTTCTTTATTTTCACAAATAATGCAACTATATTATATATATAATACCTGAATGCAGGCAAATCATATGATATATAAGTGGCGTCCTTAAGGCAACTCTACCCTCTCTTGTTTGATAACTTGGAAATGGTCGAGATCCCCACCCCTAAACCATTTTCTGGTATTCAAGTTTAGGACAATATGATAAATAAAATAAAATATAGGAGGAGTCCCTGGAGTCACCCACCCCCTCCTGTTTGAGAACGGTTGAGATCCCCACCCCTTAACCATATGTTTTCATGTTTGTGACAATATTAAAAATCAAATGAAATATAGGGAGAGTCGCTGGGGGTCACCCCACCCCTCCTGTTTTAGAATTTAAAAACGGCCCAGATCTCCAACCCTAAACCATATATATATATATTCATGTATGGGACAATATAACAAATCAAATGAAATATAGGGGAAGTCCCTGTGGTGACTCCACCTCTCCTGTTTGAAAACTTGGAAACAGTTAAGATCCCAACTGTAACACAATATATATTAATGTCTGGGCCAATATAGCTAATTGAATGAAATAAAGGGGGAGTCTCTGGAGTCACCCTACCCCCTCCTGTTTGAGAACTTGGAAACCGATGAGATCCCACCCCTAAACCATATACATTAATGTATAGGACAATAAAACAAATAAAATGAAATTTAGGGGAAGTCCCTAGGGTCAACCTACCCCTTCCTGTTTGAGAACTTGAAAACCGTTGAGATCCCCACCCCTAAACCATATATATTCATGTGTGGGACAAAATAACAAATCATTTACATTTAATATGGGCCAGTCAGTCAGACCTCAACTTGTACTACTAGCAGTCAACTAAAACCAATGTTAACTACCAAGTAGAACAACTGCAATCATGGCGAACTTGTATCACTGCAGACTCACCATAAAAATATACATTGATATATGCATTGCTTTTGAAATCTTGATTACATATAAATTATTTGCCTTAATATTTAACTCATTAGATTAACATAAATTTACTATAAATGAATGATTAATGTTGAAGCAACATTGCCACAGTTTTCATGATTACATTTGCCTTGGTTTTTGGTTAACTGCCTTCAGTGCTTACAGCGCTTTGATTAACTAACCTTTTGCTCATATCAATTTGTTTTTGTTGGTTAGCCTGTAGAGATTTGCTTTCTGGAAAACAGTTAACCAAAGATCGACCACACTTTATAGATGGAAATCCCCATTACTATTTTTAGAATTAAATAACTTAGCTTGAAAAAAAAGCATTATCTCCCTTTTGATATAATTTTAACCAGGAGATAATCTAATGAATTTAAGAAAATAAAATAAAATCCAAATGTACAAAATACTAGTATATCTTTAAATTGATGTTTTATTATTAGTTTTCTTTTGAGTCAAGTGGTTAATTACAATACAAGTTAAGTTCTTTTTTTATTTTTACTGTTTTATTTTACTTTAAAAACATTGTGAAGGCTCTATTATGAATTGTTGCAGCATGTGCTTGTATTGGGGTTGTAAGCAGCAAATATTAACTATATTAAATTCATTACTTTCACTGTATTGATGATCAGGAAATATTACAAAAATAACATTAACTGTACCAATTTCCTGCACCAGATGCGCATTTCGACAATACATGTCTCTTCAGTGATGCTCGTGACCAAAATATTTGAAATCCAAAGCTTATATTAAAGACAAAGAGCTATAATCCATAAAGTCCAAAAAGTATAGCCAAATCTTAAAAGTATAGCCAAAAATAAAGTGAGAAAATCTATTGACAAAACTAAAAACGAAACTTTATTCATTTAATGTTATCATTTCCCTTCTTAAATAGAAAACATGATGATAACAGAAGACTATAGGAACTTGGTGTGACATTGGATTAAGATGTTGCTATATGCTAAAAAGAAATTCCTGGAATACAAACATTAACTGACTGTAAACCTCTCTTGAACATGCTATTTATTTGTAAATAAATGCAGTTAGATCAGTGAAAGTCAGGGGGGGGGGGGATAATAAAGAATCTACCAATGTGCAGCAAAGATTGGCACTTTTGAAATGAAGTTATAACTAAGAAAATTTAAAAGGACCTTATCCTGATTGACACATTTAATGTGACTAGATCAAGAAGACAGCAAATACAGGTACAAAAATCAAGACGACCTTTTTCTAGTATAAAAAATTATGAAAAGATACCTATTTTTTTTAAGAATATATATCTTTAAGTTTCTAACTTGCACAGACTAACTTTTACATGTTATTTTCATGGAAAGACAATATTTCCATATTGAATTTTCATGTGAAAAGAAAATCTGAAATATAAAGCAGAAATATTCAAAATGAAGAGATCGACCTGATAATATGGAGGAATTCATCCGATGACTCCAATGTAATTGCCCTTTATTGACAATTTTTATCATTTTCATTATCAGCAAGGGAAGATGTAATAACAAGTCAAATTTTGCTGATAAAGTTAGTAAAGTGCCACTCTTTATAGGAGTGGTTGCTGTTAAATGAGTTTTTTTTTATTGACCTGCTTTTGTGTTTTGAGCAAAAACTAAAGAAGATAGAGAGAAACTGAATAGACTAAATGATCAGCGATATAAGATTAACGAAAAAAAAATTTGGGATAAACTTTTACTTTTGTCTTCAATTTTTAATATGAACCTAGACCAAGATGAGTGACACAGGCTCTTTAGGGCCCCTAGTTTTCAATTACCATAGGTAGGGATCTTACTTATAAGGAATCAAAAACATAGAATAGGTTGAAAATTGATACATTACAATAAAGGAACTGTAGCCATTTGATAATTGTAGGATGTGAAATGTAGTGGGAACTGGATGTGGCCAGCAAAGTTACCAGGTGAAGGGGCAGCATTACTGGATGCCTGTACAGCTATGTGTGATGTCATGAAAAAACTTGGTATAGCTGTTGATGGAGGCAAAGATTCACTCAGTATGGCTGCCAGGGTGGGGGATGAAACTGTTAAAGCACCTGGTTGGTAAATTAATATTAAATTTGTAGAATCTTAATTCTTTATCAAAACCAAAAAAAAAAAAAAAATGTTCTAACATAAAGTGATTGTTGTAATCTTATACTTATTTGAATATTTGGGTTGTAATGCTGGTGTGATTTTACATTTATCTAAAATGAATTAATTGCACCATTTGAAATGTTTTGTATATTTGGGTTACAACGCTAGTGTTTGTTTTACATATATCTAAAATGAATTAATTGCAGCATTAGAAGTATTATGTATATTTACAGGTACTTTGGTGATATCAGTGTATGCAGGATGTCCAGATATAACGGCCACTGTTACACCAGATCTCAAATGTCCAGATGGTCAAGGTTAGTTTTCATAGTTTGAAAAACTAAAAATCCTTCAAATATTGTTTCATCTCAGTTTCAAGTAGGTTCTACCAATCTTTCTATGCTTTAAACTAGCCCCCTTACAAAAATTTAGATAAAATATATTGGCTATTGCCATGGTGGCATTCAAATACCAAATACTATGATGGAAGGATAATGATTGCAATCAAACTTATTGAAAACTACATTCCTTTCCTGCTCATATCATTTAATGAAAACCTTTGTATTCTCAGTCATGTATCACATTATTAAATGTATATTCAAGGTTCATTATCCATAATGACATACTATGATATGCATGATGATAGAAAATATTTAGAAATTAAAAATCCGTGATGAAGCAGTTAGCAGGAAAAACACAAGATTCTTAATGTTTAGTGTATATAAAAAAGAAGATGTGGTATGATTGCCAATGAGACAACTGTCCACAAGAGACCAAAATGACACAGAAATTAAAAACTATAGGTCACCTTATGACCTTCAAAAATGAGCAAAGCCCATACCGCATAGTCTGTTATAAAAGGCCAAGAATGACAATGTTAAACAATTCAAACGAGAAAACTTAACGGCCTTATTTATATTCAAAATGTATATGTAGTATGCTTTGGTTTATCAGGATTTCCGTTTACATATTATACAAACAGTGTTTGAATGTAAATCAAGGAAGTGCTTCTCGTTCTGCAGCTCAAATGATTTTTGGCCTTAAGGTTAAATTTTGTTATGAATATATATTTATTGTAGGCAGTTTACTGTACATAGACTTGAGTTGTGGTAAACATAGGTTAGGAGGATCTTCATTAGCTCATTGTTATGGTCAGTTAGGTAACATCTCACCAGACCTAGATGACCCGGATATGTTTGTTAGTGCCTTCATTCTCACACAGAAACTTATCAAAGGTAGGTTTACTAACAGAACATACAAATGTATGTATAGTAAAATTTCAAAAAGGAAACAGGGAATATGTCAAAGAGGCACCACACTGAAACTTATCAAAGGTAGGTTTATAAACAGAACATACAAATGTATGTATAGTCAAATTTCAGAAAGGAAACAGGGAATATGTCAAAGAGGCACCAATCTGAACAAAAAGCAGATAACAGCAAAGGTCACCAAGGGGTCTTTAACGCAGAAAGAAAATCACGCATAACTTGAGGTGGTCCTCAGCTGGCCCCTGAATAAAATTGTGAAAATGGACGTCAACCTCCAAAACATTTATCATACATAAATACATGTTATTCTTTTGAAAATAAAATAAAAAGTAGGTTTTAAGTTGCATGGAAGTAATAGAATATTAAGTTCTCTAGCTTCTTTCACCCTTGGTTCCTTAAGCTTACAAATAGCAAAATATGGAAGACATTTTGAAATCCCTAATTACATGGTTATTAGTTGCATTAATATTGCAGGTAACACTTTATTTATGGAAAATCATCTTAAAAATTTCTACAGACAGTGCAAGGTGTACATAGGTAATCCATGTTGTTAGCCCCCTATAATTGTAGTGAATTGCTCTTGATGGCCCCTTCAAGAACATTTCCCCCAATTACCAAAAAGAGGTGGTTAAAAATCGAAATAAAATTATTAGAAAAGGTGCAAAGACAAAACTGTATTAGTCAGGAATATCATTGTTAACCACTTAGACCATTCCATTTCAGACAGGAAGTTGGTTTCTGGTCATGATATAAGTGATGGAGGATTAATAACATGTATTTTAGAGATGTCCTTTGCTGGTAACTGTGGACTAGACATTGACATTTCTTGTGATGCAGGTATGATATATTTTACATTGATATTTCTTATGATTAAAGTAGGATGGAGCTTACATGTCATATTGGGAGATATATTAGCAAATTTGTAGAGATTCTGGTAAGACAAGTTTGCATTACTGATATAAATGTGGAAGGTCAGTATTACCATTTAGCATTATTGAAAAGTAGCTGATGTATGTTGAATTGTAATGGCTCCTCGTTTTGTAGTGCCTTCTTTTTGTAAAATAAAAGGAATGCCAACCATGTTTAGGGGTTCCTGTCACTTCATAGTTTTTGACTAATAGCAGCAATGTACAAGGAAATCAATGTGTGATTGAACTCATAAATGTCAGCTAAATTCAGGGATACAAGATGCAATCAGCATTGCCTCTTCAGAAATATTCATAAAATGAAGTTTTTCATCCTAAAATATATATGAAACTATACCTTCCCATTGATGAAGTGGCCAAGAAATACCAACAGCTTTTAAATAAGATCTTCTACACAATAAATTAATGAATGTTTCTAATGCTTTATAAACTATTATAAAAGTTAGTATAATAGTCCCAAGTTTTATATGAAGATGAAATTTGTAACAAATAAGCACAGATGGCATTTTCCATTTTTTTTCATTTTCTTCAAAAATATAACTTTTTTATGATGGTTTCTATAAGATTAAATAATTAAATTCAATAAAAAGCAGTATTAGGTAATAAAAAGTATTGAAAAACATTGAAAGTTGAAAATATAAAATGATATGCTTTATTCTTATTTTTCAGATGTACCATTCATTGATTTGTTGTTTGCTGAAGAACTTGGTTTTGTATTTGAAGTATCAAAGAAAAATGAACAAGAAGTTTTAGATGGCTTTTCTGCAGTAAATATTCCTTGTTTTTTTATTGGACATTCCACAAAAGATACCAAAAAGGTAAGTACAGAAAGTTAAAGTTTTGAATTGACTCTTCAAATGAAGATCCTAATTTAAGGTAGATAGGGTGTCCTCCTCCATCTTGGATTTGGAAATACCAGAAAACAAGGTCTAGATCTTTAATAGAATGTGCAAATTTTTGAGTAGCAGGTAGTAGCAGGTAATTCAGGTGTGAGAACTTCCACTTCAATATAGAAAATGACATGTTTTATCATATTTATGGTTGTATTTTACAAAAAACAGAAAACTTTTGTTTGATCATTTTTTTTCCAACTTTGCCACATAAGGGGAGGCAACTCAAATGCAAGGGCAGATAATTTAGATTAAGGTACTTTTCCAATAGAAAGTGTTAGAAATTTACATGTTTTATAATGAAGCAAGAAAGCGGGTCCGGTGACCCCATTGTTTCTCTTTCTTAACTGAAAGCATACTATTAAAGCCATCTTCTCATATTTTATCACAAAATTCTATGGTGTAGATTACACTTTATTGCAGAATTTTTTTTTCATGCATAATCTATACAAATTCTGTCAATTTTGAACAATGTGTAACGTGAAAATAAGCCCAGTGACCCACTGTACATAATCCTGATAGTATCCAAAGGTTTCATTAGCCTAGTAGTCAGTACTAGAAAAATCCTTATTTTTAAGACTTTAAAAATAAAAATGAATGGTGAGACATTTGACATAAGCGATTTGGTGAACTGCCATGGTCTCCTGGTCACAGTTATAGTTTTTTAAAGACAGGGATTTGTTGCATGTGCATTAATAGTTGATCTTAACTGTTTTACTCTTGTGATTTTTATACGACCGCAAAAAATATTTTGCGTCGTATAATGCTACTGTCATCTGCATCTTTGTTCGAAGACGCATTTAGTTTCCAGGCAATAACTTAAGTTTTAATGAATGGATCTCTATAAATTTTTACCAGAAGGTTCAATACCTTTAAAGGAAGGTTGGGATAGATTTAAGGGGTTATGGTCCCAATAGTTCAGTAATAAAGGGCCAAAAGGGGTGCCCAAAATGAGCATTTTTGCAGTTTTCAAACAATAACTTGTGTTTAAGTGTATGAATCTCTCTGAAATTATTTCACAAGTTTCTATACCATGAAGGGATGGTTAGTATTGACTGTGGGGGTTATGACTTAATATGTTTTGGAATTAGGGGCAAAAAAGGGGGGAAAACTAGGTTTTTTTGGTCAATGGACAATTAAGACAATTTAAAAGCAGTGAAAGGGAGGTAACTCAAAAACATTTAACATACAATGTTCAGATATACCTCCCTTACACTTTTTGTAAATTATGTATGAAGGAATGTCAGTTTTTGGACTAATTGCTAAAAAAGGGGCTTGGTAGTAATATTTTTTTTCAAATTTCTCCAATTCCAAATTTTTGAAAAGTTTGAAGAAGAAATTTTTAATTGCACAATATTGCGCAATAGATTTGTAAGATCTTGACATTTGTTTTGTGTCAGAAACTCATATTATGTCAAAAATTTTATCACAATCCAAATTCAGAGCTGTATGAAGCTTGAATGTTGTGTCCATACTTGCCCCAATTGTTCAGGGTTTGACATCTGCGGTTGTATAAAGCTGCGCTCTGCAGAGCACCTGGTTACATTTAAGAGATAACTGTATTGTATTTGAAGCTTTAAGGATGTCCATCCGTAGTTTTACTGTCGCAAATTTAGTTTACTTGGAGACGCGTAGCAGAGACAGGTAAACATGTATTTGCGACAGTAAAACTACCAATGGACGTCCACAAAGCTTCAAATACAATACAGTTATCTCTTTTCTAATGCAAAACAAGTTCATAATTAAATTTCATTATTTCAGTGTAAAATCTTCATTAAAGAAAATTCTGCAAAAAGATGTTATCTGCTTTGGTCCCTACACTAGGTGACGTCATAGGTATGCTTCTGGCGTCAAACATTAACACCGGGGGTTTTCTGGCTTCTGTGCTGCTTCAAAATGTAATAAAATTTGATAAAAAGAAGATTTGTAGGTGCAACCTATGAGTCTTTTTGCTTATTATTGTAAAAATTACATGTCAATACATTCAGCAATTCAAAATGTCGGCTTCCTTAGTTACAGACAAGGAGATAGAGAATTTTACGCTAACTGTCATCCAATCAGAACCATTGATACAAAATAATTGCATTAGAATTACTGTTATATTATAATAGGAAGAGAGTGTCCATGGATCCTTTTGTATTGGGAGAATACCAAAGCTCCATCTCGATTTTTAAGAGTTTCAGTGTTCTTATAGAAGGCTAATGTTTTTTTCTTGACACTCTAGCTTCATCCACCAATAAAATCTGACAATCATTGGATAAACAACAGGTGTGAAAGTGGCATTAAACATCAATTAATCAATCAGTCCAAGTTTTGAAAATTCTAGATCTAATTTCTTAATCAGCTTGATGGTGAAAATGGTATGAAATAGAGTTAAATAAGAGATAGAGAAAGAACATAGATGTACATATAGGAAGACAAAAGAAATAAAATGATCAATTTATATCCTCTAGTAAATGTAAATGTTTGTCAGTAACCTATTTCTCCATTTCAGATAGCTATATCGGTAAACAAACAGGAGGTATTACATGAAGACATGACAGTTCTCAGAGATATTTGGGAAGAAACCAGCTTCCAGTTAGAGCGTTTTCAAACAGACTACCAGTGTGTACAGCAGGAACAGCAAGGATTGAAAGAGAGGCTAGAGCCTCCTTATCATATACCGTTTGAATCAGAAATCATCAGTTTTGTTCCCAGAGGTAGACCACCAAGTATGTGTTGGTATATTAACTCACTTCACTTTAAGACATTTACAATACAAAGCTCTTTGGTTGGTTGTTGTCTTTTTGAAACATTCCACGTTTCCATTCTCAATTTTATTGTTTATAAAATTTTTATGCCCCACCTACGATAGTAGAGGGGCATTATGTTTTCTGGTCTGTGCGTCCGTTCGTCCGTCTGTTCGTTCGTTCGTCCGTCTGTCCCGCGTCAGGTTTTTGGTCAAGGTAGTTTTTGATGAAGTTGAAGTCCAATCAACTTGAAACTTAGTACACATGTTCCTTATGATATGATCCTTCTAAGTTTAAAGCCAAATTAAACTTTTGACCCCAATTTCACGGTCCACTGAACATAGAAAATGAAAGTGCATGTTTCAGGTTAAAGTTTTTGGTCAAGGTAGTTTTTGATGAAGTTGAAGTCCAATCAACTTGAAACTTAGTACATATGTTCCCTATGATATTATCTTTCTCATTTTAATGCCTAATTATATTTTTTATCCAATTTCACGGTCCATTGAACATGGAAAATGAAAGTGCGAGTGGGGCATCCGTGTACTTTGGACACATTCTTGTTAAAAATATTTTTGTCCTAAAATTTGAATTTTCAGTTACTCTATACTGAATGTCAGTCCTTAAGAAGTTATTGCCCTTTATTGTCATTTTTTATGCCCCACCTACGATAGAAGAGGGGCATTATGTTTTCTGGTCTGTGTGTCTGTTCGTCCGTTCGTTTCGTTCTTCTATCCAGTTTCATGTTAAAGTTTTTGGTCGTTGTAGTTTTTGATGAAGTTGAAGTTCAATCAACCTGAAACTTAGTAGATATGTTCCTTATGACATGATCTGTCTAATTTTAATGTCAAATTAGAGTTTTGACACCTATTTCACGGTCCACTGAACATAGAAAATAATAGTGCGAGTGGGGCATCCCTGTACTGGGGACACATTGTTGTTAATAATTTTTCGTAAATTTTTGTAATCTTTCACAAAAATCTTCTCCTCTGAAACTACTGAGACAAATATCACCATACTTGTTCATAATCCTTTTTAGGGTATTTAGTTTTAAAAAAAAGTGTTTGATGACCCTGCCTTCCAACCATCATAGCTGACATAGTTGATAATAGAACATAGCGGTAAAATGCAGTTTTTGGTTCATATCTCTGCAACTAAAGCATTTAGAGCAAATCTGATAGGTAGCAAAAATGTTTATCGGATTTAGATTTTTCTGCTCTGAAATTTTCAGACAAATCTGACAACCTGTTGTTGGGTTCGGTTGCTGCCCCTGAGTTAGTAATTTCACGAAAATTTTGCAGTTTTTTGTTAATATCTTAGATATCTAATATGTAAGACTATTAATTATTATTTTAACCTTGTTTTACATGATTTCCAAAGTATTAGTAAATACAGGTGAGCGACACAGGCTCTTGAGAGCCTATAGTTTTGGATTTGTCTGCATTTTAATCACAAATAAGCTAAACAGATATTGATAAATCTTAACACAGTGCAGAGGCGGATTTAGGGGGGGGGGGGGCGGCCCCCCCTTTTTTGGAAAAAATTTGGTTGCTTATATAGGGAATCACTGAAGCGTGACTGGAGCGGGCCCCCTCTTAGGTCAGTCAGTGGGCCCCCACTTATGAAAATTTATGGATCCGCCACTGCAGTGAACACTATCTTGGTTACAGGGGAGAACATAGATATTCACATCTTACTAAACTTGTACAAACAGTTAGTTTTTGCAATTACATGATAAACTATCTTGAACTAAAACCTTCAACTGATTTTGCATGGTTGGACTCTTCAACATGAAAACAGTAGACACCACCTTCAATAGGAGGCTTTTTTTTTTATGTTTTCTGGTCTTGCCTAAGTCTGTTAGTTCATTTAAGCCATATCAGGTTAAAAGTATTGTACATTATGTTGTAATCAACTTGACACTTAAAACACATCTTAAAAGTGATATTAACTTTTTAAGATACATGTCTAATTGGGGTTTTGACATATATATTTGCAGTACACTGAACATGGGAAATGTTTTTAAGTTTTTATTCCTCTGGACACATATTCTTGTTTTATTAGTTTTTAATTTAATAATGACTAAATAAGAGATGGTTGTCAATTATAAAAGATCAGCTGTGAAGTTGTTGTTCTGTTACGTTTGATTAAAGGGGTCCAATAGTGAAATAAGATGTTATAAGATGCCACATACATGCCACTTCAGAGGTACTCTTCATGATATCTCCTACATGTGTATTTCTGGAGATGAGTAAGACAATAGAGGTTGTCTCTTGATACTATTACTAATTCACCTTTTCACACTTATTTAACTGCATGGGGCTACTTGCTTTGTCATGTTTGTTATTTTGCATTATATAACTACAGATTTAATTTTGAATGGGTGTGACAGGTAACTTGATGAATGATGAAATTATAATTATTGTTAATTATTCCACTCATTTTAATTAGTAATCAAAATTCAGTTCAATCAACTTTCATGAAAGGTAATTATAATTCAGATTCTCTTATTCAATTTAAAGACTGCAAAATACCCTAGTATATATTTCAAACACTGCAATGTTTTTAATTTCATTGTCTTGAAATAGTCAAAAAGAACAGCCGGTCTAATTGTGTGATGGTCTATTAAGAATTTGATTGGGTAACCCATCACTCCGGACCTAACCATCAGTATAGTGTATTGATCTTGATTTATACTCTACAATTCGTATATATTTTACTTCCTGTAGTATTGTTGTTTACTTTTCATTACAACTGTATCATTATTTTGTGATATTTTAGTGTTAAAGTGTGCTGATGGTGAATGGAACAATATTTAATCCTTTTGCTAAGTAACAATCTATGAATTAAGTACTATGTACACAAATAAATCTTTAATTCTGGAGCTCAAAGATTCAGGAGCAATAACTCTGTTCAGAGAAAAAAAGTAAAAATAATGATATGAATAGATAAAAGTTGTTAAGACACTTTATATAAACAAAAAATAGAAAAAAGCCATCTCTAAACTTTAGTGAAAACCTGTAACAACATTGTGTAAACAAAACCTTTAAATAGATCATGTGTAATAACCTAACCTATAAATAGACCAAGTGTATGAAATAACTATCCTATAAATAGATGAATAAGGTCTAACCTGAAACCAATATATTATTCATGTTTTTGATTCAGATTTTGATGTTTTGAAATCGATAGATTTTTTGTTTTGAATATATGAAGAAATGATGATGAGAGAAAACATATCTATCTTTAGAAATCTTCACATTAAATTAATCTTAAGATTGCAATAATATTTGTCTATTTATAGCAAAATGTTTATATATAGTTGGACATATACAGTGATAATATTTTAAATGGTAGTAAGAAAAAAAATCCCTTCATATAAAGAGTAAAAATTACACCGGTCATGTGGTGTGATGGTGTATATATAACACAGGATAATCCATCACTTCGGACCTAGCTTATAAATTATAGAGGCTGAATTATATATATGTCTACAGATTTGCACTACTTATTTTCTCTGTGGTATGAATTTACACTTATTATTAGATTTATTTGCTTCATATTCTGTATATTGCTTTGAAGAGTTCTATATTGACAGAGTCAGCCATTGTTTAACTTGTATACAACTATGAATAAACAAATATTCTGCATCTTTGAACTATAAAAACAAATTGAGAAAAGGGAATATAAGGAACAGTAACTCTGCTTTGTACTGTTTTAAAATATTATGTTTGTAAACAAAATAAACCAAACCATACAAAAAAACTGATTTGAGCTCAAAATTTGTGTTTTAAAATCAATAAATTTCCTTAAAATTACTTATGGGAGAAAAGTAAACCCATAAATAGGTAATTTTTTCCTTGGTCTACACTCTACAATTTGATAAACCATGTTGTTGAAACTACTTTTGTAATGTTTGTAAACATGCTGTTAAAAATCTATTCATGTATATTACAAATGCATGTGATGAAGTTATACTTTGGTCCAAAGAAAGATTAAATTGGGAAAAAACAAGAGGCACATATTATTACAAATCTATTGCATGAGAAAAAAAATTGTGCATTCCATTAGAGCTTTGAAAAAATGTTTAAAATAGAATGAAATAGAATTCAGCAAAATATCATGTGTTAAATAATATTGGTTCATTATTTTTACCACTAAAATCTCTCAATCTGATGCTGGGTTGGTGACGCACAAACTTTATATAACATTATGAAAGATTTGATATTCAGTTTGTGAGATAGTTGCCCATGTTTACACAACAACCTCTAGAAAAAATGTTTTTCATTTTATCATAATATAAGGAATAAGTATGGACAATTGGGATAAAAAAGCTAAATTATAGTTTTCCATTTAAATTAATCCAAATTTATATTCTTGAATGTGAGTTATTTCAAATTACAACTCAAGTTTGCTTTGACAGTTTTTCAAATGTTATCAGTTATTATAATGTTACTTTTAAAAGTGGTTTAATGTAATCATGATATCCATATTTTACTAGGTAAACCACCGATCAAGGTAGCAGTTTTACGTCGGGAGTGTAGTAAATATGTGTAATAATGATATCCATATTTTACTAGGTATACCACCGATCAAGGTAGCAGTTTTACGTGAGGAGGGTAGTAATAGTGACAGAGAAATGGCCGCTGTATTACACATGGCAGGCTTTGAAGTTTGGGATGTCAACATGCAGGATATGTGTTCAGGAAAGATAACTCTTGATCAGTTCAGAGGAGTTGTTTTTGTTGGTGGATTTAGCTATGGTGATGTATGTGGATCTGCTAAAGGTAGGTTTTGTATGGAAAGAAAACATATTTCAGTTATAATTTTGAAAATATGACTAGTGTTACCCTCATAAATTGAATTACACATCAGTATCTCTTTTTATTTTAAAAAAAAACCTAAGGATTGTAAAAATAAGTGTAGGAATTCACTAGAACTACATATCTTTTATATGTGTCTCATGGTCTGAGGTTTCTGACTCCAATTATATATCCAATAAGTGATTTAAAAATTATACTTTATAAAGGTTGTGTACTCGTGTAACCATCTTAAAATGAGGAGGATAGATAATGTTTACATTAAAATAATGTCAAATTGCATGAAAGAACTAACGCTATTCATTGGGAAGATAAGCTCATCTGTTTTTAGTTCATCTTTTGCAATCGATTGTCATCTGTCTCTATTGTCTTTGATCTCTTAAACCACTTAGTCTGTAGATGAGGCCAGAAATATGCTATAAGGCATACCTGTATTCATCTTCAAATAAATCACTGCTATACATGATACTTGACAACAGTTATTCTGCTATCATATATAATTGCTGATTGTTTATATTCTTTGCTATTGAAATCAGCAAATGGAAGGTCATTGAAGGAATTATTACACTTTCCATCCAATTGAATGTTAGACACAGATTCCAAAGGCAATATTTTGACTCTGATTGCATAATTTTTAAAATGTCATCTTTTTATAAAGAAAAATACTTGAGGTTTTCTAAGTGTGTTGAAGATAACAAGGTAACTTTTATCAATACTTAATCTGTTTAAAGTACAAGAATAAGAATCTGCTAGTTCGAATTTATAATCAGAAAGAGATATATCTGAAGTCTTGGGTCACCATGTAGGGAAAGCAGTTGAGTACAATAACAAATTCATTTTGTACTGAAAAATACCTTCCAATATCAAATGCCACACATTTTGTTGTCTTAGTTACCTAGCAAAACATTTGTTTCAGTATTGAGTATGAGAAACCACCCCATTGTAACTGAGACCAGAGAAAGATTATTTTACATTGTAATACCCGTGTTTGTGAAAATGATAGTAAGCTATATTTTATTGTAGGCTGGGCAGCATCAATTTTATTTAATCAGAACATCAGAGAACAGTTTCTAAAGTTCAGGAATCGCCCTGACACTTTCAGTTTAGGAGTTTGTAATGGATGCCAGTTAATGGGTCTACTTGATTGGGTAGCTCAAGATGAAGACCAGAAAGGTATTTATTAGGAAGCAGATAAGGAGTGAGAAATGGATACCAGTTAATTGGTTTACTTAATTGTTTAGCTCAAGATGAAGATCTGAAAGTTATCTATCAGGAATCAGTTAAGGACTTTGAAATGGTTGACCAGTTAAAAGGATCTACTTTATTTGTAAAGCAACAATGAAAGATAAAGATCAGAAAAGTATTTTCAGGGAATCTGCTTAGGATTATGTAATATATACCAGCTAAAGGGTCTACTTGATTGTGTAGCTCAAGTTACAGATCATGAATTTATTATCAGGAACCAATTTAGGACCAGAAATTGATGCTAGTGAATAAAAGTTAACTTGATAATGTAGCTTAAGATAAAGATTAGAAATGTATTTTTAAGAATGAGTTAAGGTGTATCTAAAGATTGTCTGTTTCATGTGTAGCTGTGGCTTCTTGATTAGATAGCCGAGGGTATAAATCTGGAAGGCATTCATTACAACCCAGCTGACTTTTAGAAGGAATGGTTTGGTAAATAGTCTGTTTGTTTGATGACATATTTAATTTTACTATGAATAATCAAGCTTTAATATCCTTTCGTTTCAGAGAATGTGTCTAGTGGAGTAGGGCAAGGTGTATTTTTAGACCATAACGAGTCTGGCAGATTTGAGTGTAGATTTGTAACTGTGAGAGTTCAAACGAGTCCATCTATCATGTTCCGTGGTATGGAAGGTACAGTGTTTGGTATGTGGAGTGCCCACGGAGAAGGTAGGTAACTTTGAATAACCTCTAAAAATTATGAGATTAAAATACATAGTTATAGTTGCACAGTAATTGTAAATTCATAGTTATAATTGTCTCACTTATGACAAATGTCAGGAAGATATCTCTGTTTTTATACCACTTTTTTTATTTAACAATAGTATCATAACCACGGTAGAATTCATTAAATATTTTAATTCGTATCAAAATATGTTTTATGATCCAGTTTGTAATTAGTTGTACTAGCAGCCATGCATCACAATAAGGGGTATACAGGGGGTATCTGCAAGGATGAACACAAAATAAAATGACTATTCCACAATGTCATGTAGCATCTTTGACTTAAATACATTATATATATATACTCCCTTGATAATATTTTAGTGACCTAAAATTATATGTAGAGTTTTCAGTTTGGTGTATCAATGTTGAAAATTTACGATCTTCTATGAAAACATGTTAATGATATTATGTTTTTGCATCAGTCTGCATGCAGATCAAGTTATTTGAGAGCATATGTTTTAAACTAATATGTTGAGAGGGTTTATAAAAGATTAATTCTAGACCATTTACATATGTATTTATGGTAGACCAATAATTCTTGGTATGTAGGTGCAATGGATCCTGTAAATTCTGTTGTAAAGATGATATGTCCAAGTCACAATCTTATCATCTTCAATTTAATAGTGTTGAAATAAAATGTTCTTGTCTTGCATGAACAAAAAACTGATTCAGATAACAAAACAATACCTGCATTGAAGTTAAATGATTGATTCCTAATTAGCTATAATTTAACAGAGGCCTTTTACTACACCATTGATATAAGGTTTGGAATTGACATATTAAACATGCTGTCTTTTTTGTTTTAAGCATAATTTATCAGGCTCTAGTCGCTTTATTTTTGTTTAACATTGTTCCGACATTGCATTTGTTAATAAGTATTATTGATTGTAATAAAGAAATTGCATTAATGATTTCACACATTTAAATTTGAACTATCTGAAGTACTGAACTATCATTCCATTTCTTGTATGATTTACAGGTAAAATGATATTCAAAACACCAGACATCCAAAATGATGTGTTACGAATGAACTTGGCTCCTGTCCGATACGTCGATGATTCTGGAAATCCTACTGTTGTTTATCCGTTCAATCCTAATGGGTCACCAGATGGCATTGCTGCTCTCTGTTCGGAGGATGGTCGTCACTTAGCTATTATGCCTCACCCTGAACGATGTTTCTTGCCGTGGCAGTGCCCCTGGATGCCCTTTGGAATGAAGGAGAAATTAGATGTTTCTCCATGGTATAAAATGTTCCAGAATGCTTTTGACTGGTGTGTTGAACAAGTTTGATATTTATGGTTGTGTTTAACGTAGATTTTTATGAGCATTTTTATTTGAATGAATTAATGACAATGATATTGTAGAAAAATTGTTATTTGTACGGTTTAATGAATCTCATTATAATTGTTGTAAAGGTGGTCTGAATTATCAGTGCACAGTAAACTCATCCAATTCATCAATAAACAAAAATAGCTTTTGCATTGACTATTAAATATTAGACTGATCTACATAAAAGTTTAAAGTTTTGTATTTATTAAATTGTTTTGATAAAAAGAAGCACCAAGCATACCATATGTTTTGGGAAATTAACTCTAGTATTTTTGCTTTGTTTTACAAAAACAGCAAAATTTACAAGTTGTTTTGAAAAAGTTGAAGAGAAACAACATCAATTAATGTGACAAAAACATAACATAGCATTTAAAAAAAATCAATGTCATCCTCAGGGAGTTGTTTCATACATTTCAGATTAGATGTTGAAAAAAAAACAATAGATTATCGTCATGTATATAATTCAGAAAATAATTTGAAATTAAACAACATGTAGTTGATTTGAACACATTTTCATATTGACATGAAATGGTTTTTTTACACAAAAATGACAAACAGGCAATTAAGGTTATTTCTGACAAAGCAACTAACTAAAATATAACGTGGCGTTTGAATGTAATTATGTTTCTCAGATAGTATATCAGCTTCCTTTCATTAAACATAAGTCAATATGATTTAAATTATATATGTCAATGCTAAACATTCAATTTAACATCCAAGGTCATCTTACAGATACATTGTATGATCACATGTCCGTGTTTAAAACACTGATGCATGGTAAATTACACTTTTTCAGTGATTGCATATATATATATCAGGTTTTATCAAGCCATTTAGGAAACTTGGCAATGTTTCAATCATAAATTAAATTATGTTTTTTTACACCTCTCTATTACTAAAGTAAGTTGTTTTCACAACATTTTTTGTAGCTTTTATAAAAAGTCTTGTTGGTTTGCAATTAATTAGAATAGTTGTTTTGTCCATATGAAAATATTCCACATTGTATTCTGGTTCTAACCAGCTACATGGAATTTTGTGTAGCTTAAACATAATCATAATCATAATCATAACTTTGAAATGACATATTATGTATCTTTCACCCTAATCAGAACTTAATGAAACTTTCTCAAAATCTTCACCAAACAATTACAATGAGCACCTAATATATTGTGCTGTTTTCTTTATAAATCATGGAATGTATCATTCCATTACCTTGCTTGTGTGTGGGGTACCGATTTCGTATCTGTTACTCCTCATTTCTATTATTAGAAACTCTCTCAGCTTTAAGAAACAAAATCCTGGCTATCTGTCCATACATTTTTTCTTGAATAATCATGATTAGAAATGATGTGATATGTGATGAATATATGATATATATCTGTGATCTCAAAAAATAAATCTCAATTTATTTTTCTGCCTTGATGAATTTGACCAAATACTGTAAAATCATTGAGATTGGATATAGTTTATTGTTAGTAAATAACTATTATGAATATTGATGTATTGATTCTACCTTTGTGCCATTTTTAAAATGTGTCTTGTTTCTTGTTAAAATGTTCTACTATTTTCTTTTTTTTTTCTTTTTCATGATTTTGCCTTCTTCACATGGAACTACATGTATCAGTGTTTTTAAAAAAACATTATCACAAGTAATGTATTCATAAAAAATGGTTCCTCACTATAAACATAAAATCCCATCCCATGAAAGGCAACTACAGGCACACTGTATTAATTTTATGGAATATGTAGCCACAACTAATAGCAATTGTGAATCATTTCCATATTGCTAATATTCTAAGTATGTCTCAAATAAACTGTAATTCATGGACATGTTCTAAACCATGATATTGATAACTATAAATAGAGCAATTTAGATATAAAAAAAATAGTCTTAGCAATTAATGGGAATTTATATATAATAATATGTTAATTGATACATTTGAGATTCTTTTTGTTCTAGGGTATATTTTTGATAATTATTTTATTAAACTTATAAAAATTTTAAATTGTGTTATCTTTGTAATAATTTTAAAGTAGCAAATCTTGTGTATTTGTCAAAGTGTATGAAGAAACCAGACTAAGTGTAAACATTTTCTCATTGTTTTTTTCTGAAATCCCTTGTTTTTTTTTTTTTTAAATTGAATCTTTTCTGCACAATTAGAAAAATAGTATGCAAAAGTGAAAACTAAGAGTTTATGTTAATTTGAGCTCACAATGCATTGTTTGTTGTCCATCGTTCATCCTGAATGAAGATATGGTCACAAACCAAAATCGAGGGAAACACATCAATAAAGGAAAGAAAAACGGAACAACAGAAACACCGAATTGCCACACAAACAAAGCCCAACATGCATAGAAACGGTATATTTGATAACTGCCATACTCCAGACTTGGTACAGGATATTTCCAGAACAAATGGTGTGTTAATCTTGGTTAAATGGCTAGCAAAACCACCTGATTATATGTCAATAATACCGCAAAAACATTACAATATTATCTGACAGGAATACAATACATATAAACGCAAAAACACTCAGAGAAATACATAATCTATACTATTTAATAAAAAGACCGCATTTATCTGACCTTGAAAAAGATGCCCTTGATAGAGTATTACGTTTACCATCAGTGGCTAGTAAACGTTACCTAACAACCAAGGTCTTGAAAGATGCCCTTGATAGAGTATTAAGTTTACCATCAGTGGCCTGTAAGCGTTACCTAACAAACAAGGTAAGTTAATCTGACCTTGAAAGATGCCCTTGATAGAGTATTACGTTTACCATCAGTGGCCAGTAAGCGTTACTTAACAAACAAGGTCTTTAAAGATGCCCTTGATAGAGTATTAAGTTTACCATCCGAGTGGCCAGTTAGCGTTACCTAACAAACAAGGTAGGTCAATCTGACCTCGAAAGATGCCCTTGATAGAGTATTACGTTTACTATCAGTGACCAGTAAACGTTACCTAACAAACACGGTCTTGAAAGATGCCCTTGATAGAGTATTACGTTTACCATCAGTGGCCAGTTAGCGTTACCTAACACACAAGCTATGTCAATCTGACTTGAAAGATGCCCTTGATAGAGTATTACGTTTACCATCAGTGGCCAGTAAGCGTTACCTAACAAACAAGGTAAGGTGAATTAGACCTTGAGATCTTGAATACTTTCTTCCACATGTTGCTTTTTTCTTGCTGATTTCATGGTCTCTACATTTATGATTTTCTACCAAAGTTTTGACTTGAGAGAAAACTCAAATTTGTCAATGTTTTTGTTTGGTCAACAATCCTTAAAATAGTGAACATTTGCTTCTTTACCATGTTTACAATTTATCATTGATACTGGTATAATGCTTTTAATCTGTGACCAGGTATAGCATATCTAGCCCTTACAATGTTCACCTGAGACAACTCTGGTAAAGCAGGATGCCTAAATCTTATGGTCTGTAAACAAATCACAAGCTTTTGTTCATATGAAATTTGGAGATGTCCTTGATATATTTTTTTGTTTTTAGTTGTCCCATATCCCCTTATTATTGAAAAATTACACATTTATTTACCAAAAAATGGGGAAGACTAATGAATGGGTTGATTGCAGTAGTTAAGGGGGCTCCTGGGTATAAATCAATTTTTTTTTCTAATATAGGATTTAGCTATATTTTTTTATAAATGAACTTTATCACATACTTAAAAGAAAAATGAAATAAAAAAAATGGGGTCACCGTTCATTTAACTCACAATCTGCCACCGGAAGAAGCATACATTTTTGTTAATGTCCTTTTTTTCTGTTGAGCTAATAGGAGAAATAGAGGTAATATCAAAATAAAAAAATAACCTAATTACAGAAATCGCTTAAATTTTACAATTATTTAGTTTATGTACAGATTATTTGAAAACAATAATAAAAAATAAAGGTCACCGATGAGTTAAAAAAGATATTTCAAATTTAATGCCAAAAAATGGCATTTTTGCATCAAAGGGAGATAATTTGGAGCTTTTTCAATGATATAAACATTTTAAAAGTCATCTGGGGCCAAACCGAATCGGTTTTTTGGGTTGATTTTTGTACCATATCATAAAGTAATAACTTATAATGTAATAAATAAAATTTGTAATGAAAAAAAATAAAGATTTAATTTTTTGCTGAAATTTTGTACCCACGAGCCACCTTAATTTAAATTTCTGCAAATATGCATAATTCACAGATCAGAGGAGAAACAAGGATACCTGTTAGAACGAATTTTTCTGTCTCCTGTGTCCATGTTTCACCTTCCTTGTTTTAAAAAAAAATAATGAAATAAAAATGAAAAATTTTAATGAACAATAGAAAATATGAAATGTCAAAAATAAACACGAAGTGACAGCTTATTCAGTCTAGGGTACCTGTGTTTTGTTCCTATTTGTTTTTTACCTTTAGCCTTGGAGAATTTGGCAAATTTTCCACTTGGTAAAAATGAGTCAGTTTTTAGCAACATTTTTGATTTCATTTACATTTATTGTGTAATCAACCTCTCGCACTGTTTTAAAGCTGAGCCTTTAAACTGTATAGTGTATTTGTACAGCCTACTGGAATCAGTTGAATTTCCTGTCTTGTGATTGTCGATCCTGTTGGGTAGATTTTTGAGCTATATAAGTGATGTCTATGACATAGTTAACTAAATGATCAATTTGAATTTTTGCTTGTGATTGTAATGGATTGTAATTTTTGAAAATGCTTTTGTTGAACTCTAGTTTTTTTTATTAGAACTTTGTCCCTAACTCCTTGCGACCCGGGAATATGGCAACGACTTCCGTCTGTCTGTTCAAAACACAACATTACTCGGAGGTCATTTTTATGCAGTTAAGCTGCATTATGCGAGATTTGTGTTCTACCCAATAGATACTGAAATACTTGCCATTGTTATTATCTAGCTGGCTACTATGTTATATATAACTGATTGTACACTTTTTTAATACTTTTTATTCTGGATTACAAAAAATATGACCAGAAAAACCTTGAATGATCGTCTTATCACCCAAAAGTTTGAAGTTACACATAGGAAGTAGAGCTCATTAGGAAATCTTGTGTAGTTTATTATGACCTGTGCTTTTGGCTAAGATGTCAAAGAACAATTGTATGAAATATTTAATCGCCGAAAATCTCTTAAGACAAGTAGTTTAGATTTCCCAAATGGCAAAAGTCGTAGGAATATTGTTTGTCATCAATACGTAGTACAACTATGTCAGTAGTCTATTATATAGTAAGTTCAACTGTTCATGCTGTTGGCGGCAATTTCAAATTAGAAGACGAAATTATGATCCTTTCAATTTGGAGGAAGGGGTGCATATTAGCGGTGGTCCGAGGTCCGCGACATTCCACTTTTGCAAGCGGAATTTCGATTTGGTTTCTAGCTACGCCCAACGGAGTCACTTTCCGCTTGAAAGAAAATAAGAAAACTTTGAAAACCTTTTCACCAAAGTCTCCAAATAAACGATCTAAAAAATTATATCCGTCATTATTATTAATGACAGTGATGTTCATTTTGTTTAACCGCTAGCTTTATAAAGAAAATAGCCGACATATTATGTGTAAATTCGAGTAAAATCGTATATGATTGACAAAAACGACATTGTCAACACAATAACAATGGCTGCCGTGAAGACAAAATTTTACAATATCGGATCCGATTCCGGAAGCGGATAAGGGTAATTCCGGGTTTTGGCGATCAACCACAAAGAAATCCAGGCAGGTGACAAAGTACATCTATGTAGGGTAAATGAAAATAAACACTAGAATTGAAAACCAAAAGATATATGTCAAAGAAAGAAAAGCAGACTATATTTTATACAGAAACTCAAAATAACATTTTAATGTCAAAATCCAATACAATGTGACAGCTGGGAACAGTATATCTAACAATATATATGTTCATGGTCACAGTAAAATTTTTCTTTATTAGTGATAAATGATGATAATGCATGTGAGATGCTTTTGAAGTGTAAACATATTACTGCAATTTTGAAGGGGTATTTTTTTCTTAATTTTGAAGGGTCAATTAAAGTAGCTGAAAGTTTCTTACTTTATTTTCACAAATAATCGGCAACTATAGTATATAATACCTGAATGTAAGCAAATCATATGGTATATAGGTGGCGTCCTTTGGGCCACTCTACCCCTCCTGTTTGATATCTTGGAAACGGCCAAGATCCCCACCCCTAATCCATATATTCAAGTATAGGACAATATAATAAATCAAATAATATACAGGGGGAGTCCCTGGAGTCACCAACCCCCTCCTGTTTGAGAAATTGGAAACGGTCAAGATCCATACTCCTTAACCATATATATTCATGTTTGTGACAATATGAAAAATCAAATGAAATATAGGAAGAGTCGCTGGAGGTCACCACACCTCCTGTTTTAGAATTTAAAAACGGTCGAGATCCCCACAATAAACAATATATATTCATGTATGGGACAATATTACAAATCAGATGAAATATAGAGGGAGTCCATTGAGTCACCCCACCCCCTCCTGTTTGATAATTTGAACACCGTTGAGGTACCCACCCCTTAACCATATATATTCATAGATAGAACCATATAACCATGATAACAATTCAAATGAAATATAGGGGGAGTCCCTTGTGTCACTGTACACCCTCCTGTTTGAGAACTTGGAAAGGGTCAAGATCCTCACCCCTAAACCATATAATTATATTTTTATACTCATGTATGGGACAATATAACAAATCAAATGAAATATAGGGGAAGTCCCTCTGGTCACCCCATCCCTTCTGTTTGAGAACATGGAAACGGTTGAGATCCCCACACCGAAACAATATATATTCATGTATGGGCCAATATAACTAATTAAATGAAATATAGGGGGAGTCACTGCGGTCACCCTATATTCTCCTGTTTGAGAACTTGGAAACTGATGAGATCCCCACCTCTAAACCATATATATTCATTTATGGGACAATATTAAAAATCGAATGAAATGTAGGGGAAGTCCCTAGGGTCACCCTACCCCTTCCTGTTTGAGAACTTGAAAACTGTCGAGATCCCCACCCCTTAACCATATATATCCATGTATCGGACAAAATAACAAATCATCTACATTTACTATGGTCAGGTCAGTCAGACCTCACCTTTGATCCCTGTAATAGTAAACATTTGTCTGATTCGTGTCTCTTAACTTTTGTACTAAAGAACACAAACTCCGTTTTCTTTCCAGGGAAACCAGTCCATTCATACCATTACATGTTCAAATCGTACTAAGTCAACTTGTACTACTAGCAGTCAATTAAAACCAACGTTAACTACCAAGTAGAACACCTGCAATCATTGCGAACTTGTACCTCTGCAGACTTACCATAAAAAATATACATTGATATATGCATTGCTTTTTAAACCTTGATAACATGAATTATATATTGCCTTTATAATTAATTCATTAGATAAACGTAAATGTACTATATATGAATTTTTAATGTTGAAGCACTACAGTTTTCAAAATTACGTTTGCCTTGGTTTTTGGTTAACTGCCTTCAGCGCTTGCAGCACTTTGAGTTTTTTTAAATTTGTAACAATGACACCTTTAAATGATACTCCTGAAACCATTTGATAGAAAGCTCTCATAATAGGTAGAACAGTTTGCAGTCATATGCTGTTCACCCTATATTGATTTTTCTACATACTTTACAGGACTAATGAGACTTTGACTCTAGTTTTAGTCGAGCCTGTGACTTTTGTCGTAGAAAGCTCGACATAGGGATAGTGATCTGGTGGTGGTGGTGGCTACGGTGGCGGCGTTAGCTAACTTCTTAAAAGCTTAATAATTTAGAAGGTGAACGACCTGGATGCTTCATACTTTGTATAGAGATGCCTCATGTTACGAAGTTTCCATCAGTCACATGTCCAATGTCCTTGACCTCATTTTTATGGTTCAGTGACTACTTTAAAAAAAGTTAAAAGTTTTTGTAATCTTAAATTCTCTCTTATTATAATTGATAGGATAACTATATTTGGTATGTGTGACCTTGCAAGGTCCTCATGCCTGTCAGACAGTTTTCACTTGACCTCAACCTCATTTCATGGATCTTGTGAACAAGGTTAAGTTTTAGTGGTCAAGTCCATATCTCAGATACTATAGGCAATAGGAGTAATATATTCGATGTATGGAAGGATTGTAAGGTGTACATGTCCAACTGGCAGGTATCACCTGACCTTGACCTAATTTTCTTGGTTCAGTGGTTATAGTTAAGTTTTTTGTGTTTTGGTCTGTTTTTCTTATACTGCATGCAATAGGTCTACTATATTTGGTGTATTGAATGATTGTAAGGTGAACATGTCTAACTGGCAGGGGTCATCTGACCGTGACCTCATTTTCTTGGTTCAGTGGTTATAGTTATGTTTTTATATGACCGCAAAAATTGATAATTTTTTGTTCGTATATTGGTATGACGTTGGCGTCGGCGTCGTCATCGTTGTCCGAAGACATTTGGATTTTGCACTTTAACTTAAGTATGAGTAAAAAGAAATCTATGAAATTTAAACGCAAGGTTTATGACTATAAAAGAAGGATGGGATTGATTTTGGGAGTTTGTTCCCAACAGTTTAGGATTTGGGGCCAAAAAGGTCCCAAATAAGCATTTGGTCTTGGTTTTTGCACAATAACTTTAGTATAAATAAACAGAAATCTATGAAATTTCACACAAGGTTTATCACCACAAAAGAAAGGTTGGGATTGATTTGGGGAGTTTTGGTCCCAACAGTTAAGGAATTAGGGACCAAAAGGGTCCAAAATTAAACTTAGTCTGATTCTAACAAAAATTGAATTCTTGGGGTTCTTTGATATGCTGAATCTATGTATTTAGATTTTTTAATATTTGAGCCCGGTTATCAAATTGGTCCACATTGAGGTCTCAAGGGTCTAAAATTGAACATTATTTGATTTCATCAAAAATTTGAATTCTTGGAGTTCTATGATATGCTGAATCTAACCATGTATTTAGATTTTGGATATCAGACCATAATAGGTAAATGTCCAATTTAAAATTTTTAAGTTTTTAAGTTTAAGTTCTTAGACCACATTCATTCTGTGTCAGAAACCTATGTTGTGTCAACTATTTAATCACAATCCAAATTAAGAGCTGTATCAAGCTTAAATGTTGTGTCCATACTTGCCCCAATTGTTAAGGGTTCGGCCTCTGAATTCGTATAAAGCTGCGCCCTCCAGAGCATCTTGTTTGTCTTTTGGTCTGTTTTTCTATAAATATTGTGTCCATACTTGCCCCAATTGTTAAGGGTTCGGTCTCTGAATTCGTATAAAGCTGCGCCCTGTGGAGCATCTGGTTTGTGTTTTGGTCTGTTTTTCTTATACTGTATGCAATTGGTCTACTATATTTGGTGTATGGAATGATTGTAAGGTGTACATGTCTAGCTAGCTGGCAGGAGTCATCTGACCTTGACCTCATTTTCATGGTTCAGTGGTCAAAGTTAAGTTTTTGGGTTTTGGTCTTTTTTTCTAATACTATATGCACTTGATCAACTATATTTGGTGTATGGAAATATTTTCTGATCAATATGTCAGTTGCACAGGTTTTATTTGACCTTGACCTCATTTTCACCGTTCATTGCTCAGTGTTCAGTTTTTGTGTTTTGGTCTGTTTTTCTTAAACTATAAGCAATCGGTCAAATTTATTTGTTGTATGGAATCATTGTTAGCTGTACATGTCTGCATGGCAATATTTATCTGACCATGATCTTATTTTCATGGTTCATTGTTCACTGGTCAATGTTTAGTTTTCTTGGTTTATGTTTAGTTTATGTGACAGTTGTAATAAAGCTTTATATTTAGGACTATCAACATAATATCAATGATAAGTAAAGAAGGCGAGACATTTCAGCGTGTGCACTCTTGTTTTAGTATTGTGATACACACAAAGCTCTTATTATCGGTACTATTGTTTGCCATTTTATGAACTTGACCAAATTATACTGCCATTTTCAAATGACAAATTTTATTAAAGTTATGGGACTTTTACCATATTTTGACTATCTTCCCACAATGAAACAATGTGACACACATTTTCATTCTCATTAATGCTTTGTAGTAATCTTGTTGCTTTGATATTTGGATCTTGGGCATGCATGTTTGCTCACTGTAGGTTGTTTAAATGATATACTTGTATTGTTAAATTTGTTCTCATCCTGAACATTCTTTGAATATTCAGCACTGGACATTAAGTGAACAAAAATCTATCAATAATTTATTTTCAGGTAGACAGATGTGTGACTGGACTAGTTGCCCAGCAGCAGTGATGGACCATTACACACACCGCTGGCCGATGTAGCTGTTACATCACTGTCTTAGTTTGATAAAGTAAGTTCATTAAGTCTTAGTCTGGTAGACAGATGTGTGACTGGACTAGTGGCCCAGCAGCAGTGTGTTGGACCATTACACACACCGCTGGCTGATGTAGCTGTTACAGCACTATCTTATTTTGATAAAGTAAGTTCATCATGTCTTGATTCAATGGAGGGCAACATGAGATTGATAGTTCATAGACATTAAAAATACTGAATAAATAAAGATTTGTCTTGTTATATTTTATTTGACATATGATAGAAAAAACAATACTACAAAGCATATATAGGTGGTATTTACAAAACTATTTAATAATCTAATAATATGGATACTTATCACACTCACAAAAAAGCAAAATGTAAATCAACAGGGTTTCCTCTAGTGGTCGCAATTTTTGCATTTTGCGAAAAAAATAATAATTGTGGCCATTCAAATTCATCATTTGCGTAAGAATTTGGCAAAAGAAATATATATGTAACAATTAAATTTCATCCATCTTGTTTATTTATTTTGTTTCGGGTTTCTCTGAGTTTACCTGATCAGACAATACTCGGAATTCACATTAGACTTGTTTTAAGATTTTGACAGAAAATCGATAATCAGCTGATTGCATATTATAGCTGTAGGCAACAAAGGACTAATTAATAAAGGTGTTGATTGTATTGTTTGACAAAATGATATGGTTAAATGATGTCCCTAACATGTGACATAAAGGATTTATTAACCACTTTTCGACACAGATGTTGAATCTTTTGATGTCTCCTCAGCTTCTTTTATTAACGATGGTCCGGAAAAGAAAACTGTGGTTATGAAGAAATATATTCAACAGGTTGGGAACACTTTATATTATTTGATGAAATTTTCCCCTAGGAACTACATCTATCTGGTATTATCAAGACAAAACATGTCCAAGATTTTTTTTTTATATTCCTGGACCTATATCTTCTTTATTAATAAAAGTAATAAAAGTAAGTGGACATCTCTTTTAGGAAAGTTTTTCCAAATATTATGATTTTCCCCCCTTTAAGCTAAAAAAAAGCAAAGTTTTATTTTAAGGTAAATGTTTAGTGTTTATTCATTACAAAAACGTGCAAACTTCTCTTTTTTTTTTTTGGGGGGGGGGGGGGGAGTTTAGAAAGAAGGAAAATTTGAAACATAAAATATGAATATGTTACTTGGCGAAAAAGATAATAAAATAGCAAAAAATATATTGTTTTCGCAAAAGAAGTGGCGAAAAAAAAAAATTGACCCAGGAGAAACCCTGCAAATCAAGAACAAAATCCTTCAATAAAATAAAATTGGTACACCACAAATTCATGGCCCATTGCTTCTAATATTAAATTCCCCAATTTCAAGTCGGCACACCTCTTTTTCTTATGTTTAAATAAAGTGACAACATTGCATGTCACAGCAACACCTAAGTGTGTTGTGTACTGAAAAAAATCATACCTTTAATGACATATTAGAAAGAACTGGTTCCTAGAACTTCAAATGTATCAGAACAGGTACTTCAAATCTGACAAACAGGCAAAATGTACCCTCCTTTTAAAACTTTTACAATGTTTTCATTATTCAAAATTATATGGCAAAACGTGTTCTCCAATTATCACCAGTTATCTAGCTAAAATATTCTACATAATTTGAGAGTTACATCCATGGGAAGGAACTTTTTTGTATTATATATGTTCTACTTTCTGGGTTTTGCTTTCTGACTGAGACCGAATTAGTGGTGTTATATCTTAGCCAACAGATACAACTAAATACCTAGCTAGATGTTCATGTAAACATGGACATGAAAGTAAGGGACAAGGAAGTAGTCTCAGATATTTTTTTAGGTAAACTTATGAAAAATATTTACAGTTGTTCAGTGTTGATTGACACTTCATCATGAACAGCAATATTAAAAAACCAGATGCTCCGCAGGGCGCAGCTTTATACGACCGCAGATGTTGAACCCTGGACGGTTAGGGCAAGTATGGACACAACATTCAAGCTGGATTCAGCTCTAAATTTGGATTGTGATTAAATAGTTGACACAGCATAGGTTTCTGACACAGAATGAATGTGGTCTAATGAACTTAAATTTTTTGTTTTGTCTTTGAGCAATTCACTATGCTGTTGAATATTAATAAATTTTTGTTCACATCCCCCTTTCCCTTATTCCAAAACTGATCTCAATTCAAATTTCTAATGGCCCCTAACAATAACTACTCATTTAAATACATCATTAAATATTAAAATGTAAACCAGATGCTCCGCAGGGTGCAGCTTTATACGACCGCAGAGGTTGAACCCTGAACTGTTGGGGCAAGTATGGACACAACATTCAAGCTGGATTCAGCTCTAAATTTGGATTGTGATTAAATAGTTGACACAGCATAGGTATCTGACACAGAATGAATGTGGTCTAATGAACTTAAAATTTTTGTTTTGCCTTTGAGCAATTCACTATGCTGTTGAATATTAATCCTCTCATATGTTTGAAGAAATTTTCTTTTAATTTATGAAATCTGAAATGAGAAAAATTGAACCCCCCCCCAATTTTTTTTTCACATCCCCCTTTCCTTTATTCCAAAACCGATCTCAATTCAAATTCTAATGGAGTTTGCAACAATAACTACTCATTTAAATATATCATAAAATATTAAAATGTAAAAAAAGTGCTTGTTATCACTGAATGGTAAAGATTGTTTTAATTTATCAGTTGGTAGTAAAAGTGAATATACATTGTATATTGTACAAAACAATGATTTAAGTTGATTCAACTACTATTCTGGACAAAGAAAGATAACTCCAATTGAAATTTCTTGCTATTGCACAATATTGTGCAATTAGATATTTCTTGCTATTGCGCAATACTGTGCAATTGAAAATACTTGCTATTGCACAATACTGTGCAATTGAAGATTTCTTGCTATTGCGCAATACTGTGCAATTGAAAATTTCTTGTTATTGCACAATACTGTGCAATTGAAGATTTCTTGCTATTGCTGAGTACTGTGCAATTGAAAATTTCTTGCTATTGCACAATACTTAATATAATAATTTTGGATCCTGATTTGGACCAACTTGAAAACTGGGCCCATAATCATAAATCTAAGTACATGATAAGATTCAGCATATCAAAGTTTAATTTTGGACCCTTTGGACTTTAATGTAGACTAATTTGAAACAGGACCAAAAATTAAGAATCTACATACACAGTTAGATTTGGCATATCAAAGAACCCCAATTATTCAATTTTTGATGAAATCTAACAAAGTTTAATTTTGGATCCCGATTTGGACCAACTTGAAAACTGGACCAATAATCAAAAGTATAAGTACATTTTTAGATTCAGCATATCAAAGAACCCCAAGGAATCAATTTTTATTAAAATCAAAGTAAGTTTAATTTTGGACCCTTTGGACCTTAATGTAGACCAATTTGAAAATGGGACCAAAAATTAAAAATCTACATACACAGTTAGATTAGGCATATCAAAGAACCCCAATTATTTAATTTTTAATGAAATCAAACAAAGTTTAACTTTGGACCCTTTGGGCCCCTTATTCCTAAACTGTTGGGACCAAAACTCCCAAAATCAATCCCAACCTTCCTTTTATGGTCATAAACCTTGTGTTATTTACTTATACTTAAGTTATTGTGCGAAAACCAAGAATAATGCTTATTTGGGCCCTTTTTTGGCCCCTAATTCCTAAACTGTTGGAACCAAAACTTCCAAAATCAATCCCAACCTTTCTTTTGTGGTCATAAACCTTATGTCAAAATTTCATAGATTTCTTTTTACTTAAACTAAAGTTATAGTGCGAAAACCAAGAAAATGCTTATTTGGGCCCTTTTTGGCCCCTAATTCCTAAAATGTTGGGACCAAAACTCCCAAAACCAATCCTAACCTTCCTTTTGTGGTCATAAACCTTGTGTTAGAATTTCATAGATTTCTATTCACATTTACTAAAGTTAGAGTGCGAAAACTAAAAGTATTCGGACGCCACAGACGATGACGCAAACGTGATAGCAATATACGACGAAAATTTTTTCAATTTTTGCGGTTGTATAAAAATAATCATATGTTTTGTGTAAATATTCACAGACGTGGAGAAACAGCAGCTAAACAACACAAAAAGTACATCTAGTATTTCATATTACAATTTTAAAGAAAATACATCTCAGTTTATACATAGATATAATAAATAAGGCACACACAGTTTAACTCATAATTTGATATAAAACAAAATATGATATTTTCAATGCTTATATACAAATTTATACATTAACTTCTCAAGGCTGAGTATAAAGGAAATGTATTTATATCTTTGCAGCAACTTAAAAAAACATTTTATCCTTTTAAAACATCATATTTTAGATAAATGGAATTTCTGTAAAGCCTGAATCTGAACTTTTATCACATAATTAATGTTTATTGTTTTATAGGTAGGATCGGCCACTGCTATAGGAGAACAACCAATCAAAGGCTTGATAGATCCAGCCTGTATGGCAAGGATGTCTGTCGGGGAAGCCCTCACTAATTTGGTGTTTGCCTGTATAACAGATCTGAAGGTAAGGTCAACATTTGATAATTTAGATAATTTGTTTTCAGCTGACCTTACCCTTTTAGCAATTGTGGTTTTCTTCCATGGTTTTGTCTTTTTTGTTCATTGTTGAAGGTGGACATAGACCTTGGTAATTAGGAGCAACACTTCAATAATATTTTTATACGCCCGTCTTTTAGACGGGACGTATTATGGTATACCGTTGTCCGTCTGTCCGTCCGTCTGTCCGTCCGTCCGTCGTCCACACTTCGGACAATAACTCAAAAACGCTTTCACCAATTTCCATGAAACTTAAGTGAATTGTTTATATCTATTGATGTAAGCTCCCTTTCGTTTTTTTTTATTTCAGATTTTAAGTTTTGGATTTATGGGGCTTTATTCATAAAAAAGGGGGATTTTTAACACTTCGGACAATTACTCAAAAAGGCTTTCACCAATGTCCATGAAACTTTGGTGAATTGTTTATATCTATTGATGTAAGCTCCCTTTCAATTTTTATAAATTTCAGATTTTAAGTTTTGGATTTATGGGGCTTTATTCATAAAAAAGGGGGATTTTTAACACTTCGGACAATAACTCAAAAAGGCTTTCACCAATGTCCATGAACCTTTGGTGAATTGTTTATATCTATTGATGTAAGCTCCCTTTCAATTTTTATAAATTTCAGATTTTAAGTTTTGGATTTATGTGGCTTTATTCATAAAAAAGGGGGATTTTCCAATTTTGGGACAATAACTTATACGCCCGTCTTTTAGAGCAACGGGCGTATCATGCGCTTAAGCGCAGCCCTTAAGCGCAGCTCTTTATTTAATTATTATTTAATAATATTTTTGAGCTAGAAATATTGATCCATGATAGAACCACATAAATATTTACATAAAAGGTGTTAAAAATTTAAGGTATATTACATAATTGGAACTTGCAGGTACACTAGAGGAGTAGATTCGATAAGGCCCTAAAATGGCCCTCATTTTTAGCTTAAATTTCAAACTAGTATTTATTTTACATTATCACAATAAATCATAGCTAATACAATGACTAGAAAGGAAATAAGCATTTTTGTTAAAAATTAACGTTTTTGCGTTCTACCGATGACTTCTCAAACAGTAATCCTTGTTTTTTTCAACAAAAAGTCCAGGTTGAAATCCGGTCAATTTTGTCAAATTTCATCAAAATCTCCTAATCTGACCTATTTTGGATGTAAAAAAAACGCTTTAGAATAAAAGTTTTACACAATTAGTTCTTTTTAACTTTTTCACATGTATTAAAAACAACTTAAAACATTTTTTAGTTTATACCATTGAACTTTATAATCTGGGCCATATTTGGCCCTTACCAAACTTACTCCTTTGCATTGCACAAAATTACAAAAACTGAGTGAAAATTTGCTGAAATTTATGCAACTTTTGGAAAATTTTAATGACATATTCAGCAGAACAACAAAAAATCCCTTAACCCACTTTATCCTTTAACATTAATCTCATGTTTAACAGTATAATAGATTTTATAACCCTTAAGTTTAATTGTCATATAACGTGCATCAGTTAAGCACAGACTGCCTTCAAGCATCCTATAGCACAATTTTTAATTATTTAAACAAAGTGCAAATCGTATGATAATCCCTAGATATTGGTTGTATCCAAAAAATGTAAAATATGTTAAAAAAAATCTACAGATGTGTTTGGATTTCAGGTGCTGTAAACAAGCACTATCACTTTCTATATCATACAAGATATTGTTTGTAAAGACATAAAGTAATCAACTTATTTAGTTAAATTTCACTGTAGACAGTAACATGTTCATTTTGTATGGTCACTAGTTTCCTTTGTGTGAGATTGTAATGTACATCATTACCATCTGAAGTGGTTTGAAGTGTCTTCACTGGTTTATACTGTTTACCATCAGATGACACATGATGTACTGATCCTTCACTACACCTCACATACAGACTGCCATCTTGTAGTGTAGTCATACTCATGGGACGTGATGGTAATGTTAGAGTGTGATGTCGGTCATCAGTATAACTGTACCAGTACAGCTTTTTGTTGTTACCACAGTAGAATATTCTGTCAAGAGAACCATGTAACTTCTGGGGATCACAATCAGTCTGTATTGTCTGTACCACCTCTCCTGTCTGATGATCTGTTATCAGTAGTATGTTGACACCACCTACAACTAACTTGTTGTTTATAGTTGTAATGCCACCTAAAGACCACATGTCAGGTACTGATATTGATTTAAGTTTGAGTTTATTGTGTATGTCATACATCTCTATACACTGACTACCATACACTGTAACAGCTACTGTAGAGTTATTGACTGCTGTAACACTGTATGGTCCACCCTGTACATCTATACTGTCTAGCTGTGATCCATCTGTATTACAGATCACTAGTCTCCTCTGTAAAGATATACATATCACCAGTCTACCATCATCCATCATTACTATATCTGTCACATCACACCAGTCATCACCAATTACTGATGTCAGGTTTGTCTGATGATGTAGTGTGAAGATAGACTGTCCTAGTTTGTATGGCTGCATTTGATGTTTCTGCTTAATAACTGAAATACACAATTAGATATAAGACAGTTTCAGACAAAAGAGGATTATTTTTTATAGAATGTTTCTTTTATTCCATGCATCAAAATGGGGGTAATGAACTGACAAAAAAACATTGTATCAAGAATTGTTATTGCAAATGAACCTTTTTCAATTAAATTCAACAAGATTTGAAATTGTTATTTTAATTTAACATCAATAAAAAAGAGATGTTTTCTTTCTTTGTAAATCCAATGGTTTGGAATAAATCAAGTAACAAATGAAAAAAGTTTAAGAATACTTGTTGAGTATACCTTGTCTGTCAGTTTTCACTTTGGACGATTGCCTTTTTACATAATGTAATATTTCCTGTAATAGTAAGGAAAAGTTTATCAATTTCATAATGATGTTTTCTTTGTTTATCCACTGGTTGTTTTACTTTAGGTATTGAGATGATTCAGAATGAGAAGGAAAATAAGTCAGTATTATCTTTGGATGATTGACATCTTAGATACAGTAATATCTTCTGTAATAGTAAGGAAAAGTTTATAAATTCCTGTGATGTTTATTTTGAATATGCAAATAAATGTTATGTGAATTTTTTTCTATAGTACTGGACAAGATAATAATTTAGTCATGCCAAATATTTCTTTATTAGAAACAAAGTGAATTCTGCACAGTTTTTTGAAAAGTGCAAATTTAACAAGAGTAATAGGGGAATATCAAGGGTGGTATTATACCTTTATGAATATGTATTTTAAATTATGGACAGTCATTTCAATTTAATGTAATAATATTCTTATTTTTTCTCTCTCAGTGCATTCGTGATCTTTTATGTCTTTTTGTTGGTTAGCTGAGCTGTTTTTCTGTTTTGGTTGCATGTTGCTTTGTATTTTGTCTTTAAAAAATAAATAAACAGAAACAATCAAAGATTTGCCACCAACACCAAATCATTAAAATCATGAAAGCATTAACGCCATATGAAACCAGTAACTGGTGAAAAATAATGTGTATCTAATTCTTGATCTAATTCATGTATATATCATAAACGTAGTCTTTTGTATCACAATTTTATCATTTTTTACGCATCAATATTGTATTATCATAAAAAAAAAATATTTCACTGTCAGTGTTGATGTTAAATTTGACTGCCAACTAATTGCTGTGTTTTAATCTTTTTTTACCATTTGTCAGCTTTGTAAACCAACAACAAAAGTTTGTAAGGGTTCCACGGAACCCAGTGTTTCGCCTACTGTTGCTGTAAATCGCAGGCTCAACAAAAATGAGGAAACAAATAAATCAAAAATATTCCTCTCGATACTATCTTTTTTGATTGTAAGAAGCTTCTGTCCAAACTTGTTAAAATCCAGGATAGTTTATGAATCTAATAAATGTTTTAAAAACTGCAGACTGTATGTAATGTTAACTCAAGAAAAACTAAGCCCATCTATAAGTGAAATACTGTAAAACAGCTACAAAATTATAACAAAATTTCCCTCCAGATACTAGCTTTACATCATAAACAAGCTTCTGTGCATGTTTGGTACAAACTCAGGATAGTTTAAGAAAGTTATTTAAAAAAAAATTAAAAAAACTTTTAACACAGACTGATAGTAATGTTTCCTGGCAAAAAAAATAAGTCCATTTATACGAAAAAAAATACGGAAAAAACAGATTTTTTTTTTAACTTACTTTTGGATACTATTTTATGATCATAAACAAGCTTCTGTCCAAGTTTGGTAAAAATCTAGGATAGTTTAAGAAAACTATAACCACAAGAGTGAATAATTGGGGATGCTGCCGTTGAAGGAATGTAGGATCACTATGTTTCCCTTTTTCGACAAAAGTCAAAGGCTTGACAAAAAAGCATATATATTGAGGAAAGCAGGTGTATATTATCTACAAAAATAATTTAATTTGATGACGTATTAATGTTTCAGTTTGTTGACTCTCTTTCTGCCATGTTTTACCCCCTTCACACTTGGGTATTGCCCTAACCGGATTTTACAAGAAAGGTTAAGCTGAGGTTTTTTCATAAGGAAAACAATTGGAGGACTTGTTGTCTGAAAACCATGCAACATTTTAAAAAATGAATTTCTTCTAGATTTTGAAAAATTAAAGAATTCTTTTAAGAAAAAAGTATATGTTAGAAGTTTCATATGACTTTAAGATATGACTAACAACCACATTTGTTCTGATTAAGGACACACGAAGACTTGAGATAGGCACATAAAGATATGTTCATTGTTTATGTAAATAATGAAAGACAGTAAGATATAGCTAACAGTCCACTATTGATTTAATTGGTGACAGCACATAAAGATATGATCAGTATTTGTTCCTACCTCCAGTTTTGTTAATAGCTCCACATTTGATTGGCCATTGTTGATATTCATTGCAGTCAAGATATCAGCAGTGCTTGATAATTTGTCACTTATCTAAAATTATACAAGTAGTTAAATGATGTACTAAAATAGGATATAACAAAATTACTGAACTCAAAGGCAGAAATTGTTTCCCTTTTTTTTTTTGTGTTACCCTTGCTTGATAAAAATGAAAAGGGAGAAGATTATAGATTTTGTGGTATATAGGATAAAGAGGACACTGTGACTTAAAGAAGAACACACGAAATTGACATCAAACCAGGTTTTCTTGTTCTTAAGGCGAAGTGTACGTAAATGAACTACACAATGGATTTTTTTAAAATTTTACATGTAGATTCTGCTTGTAAAAATAAATCGGAAAATAAAATAAAAAAAGGGGGTAACCGTTTTCGTTTTTGAGATACGAGCTGTTGAAGTTAACAGCATTATACACCAAAATTACAAAGGATATATAGGGAAAATCGTGAAATTCGGCAGGAATTGTTACATTTCCAAGATTTTCTATTATATTAGACAATCGATTTTTTCAAAAAATTTATGAGACGATTCTAAAATGTCTGAGGAATCGATTGGTGCAAAGAAAGTCCTTAGCAACCGTGCTACTTTTCAAGCTATACCCTGTTAAAGTTGAATCTTGAGTGTAAAAAAACAAAAAAACAACGACAACGTTATTGACGTCGCCGCAACAGTTACGACGCTTCATATAGTTCTATACTTGTATGAAATATATACCGTTTTGTTGGAGTTCGTGTTGCTCGGTCTTTAGTTCTTTATGTTACGTTTTGTGTACTATTGTATTGTATTTGTCTATTATATTTGGGTGCGTGCGGAGATCTCCAAGCTAGAAAACGGTTGACATTTTCTTCATTATGAACTAGAACTATTTTCGACCTTGGTGCCTTATTTTTGTTAAAATGTAAACACTGCGACGTGTTTTCAAAATCTTTGTTCCCATAAAACTTCATTTCATCAAGGTCTCTTCTCAGAATATCAGCCATCTGTCTGGCACAGGATAACAAATCAATATTTAAGTAAATTTAAGTTGTGTGGTAATTCTTAGTACATTTGGGTAAATTAATCTTATCTTTGTGCCGCATAAGCATCTCTATAATTCAACACATTCCTGACCCACGACATTATATATTTTATGCATTGCATGCGCTTCTTTTTATCACAATCCAGACCGGTTAGTAACTGTTGTACTTTACACGTCTGAAGACAAATATTTGCGTGAAACATTTTTGTATGATTTTTATTTCTGGAAATCAATCTGAAATCTACAACAGTCCTTTACCGAAAGTCGGACTGGACCTTTACTTTTATGTGCATTCGGGATTTACATAAATTGTAACTCGAATAATTCAGTCGTATTATTCAGCTTATGTACGAATGCTACATTTCTCGTGTGGGAGAATATCGGACATGGAAAGGGCTTGAATTATTCGAGTTACTCAAATTGAAACTCTGGAATATATTTCTAGCTGTTCGGAATTCGCGAAAACAAATGATTGTTTTTCGGCATTACGGTATTGAATCAATATGAGAGATACCAATTTTTTCTTTTAACAAATTCGAATACCAGTCAGTTTATAGGACTTTAGTTTGAAATAGGGGCGGTAATCAAGACCGTAACTAGGCCTTTTATTTTAGTGAGGCAGAGTAATTGAGCCGAGCGAAGCAAGGAGAAAATTTGTTGGCAGGTTATGGAATGAATGGTGCAAAATCCTGCATTCTGAGAATTTCCAGAGGGCTTGAACATGTTTAAAATTTGGACACTTTTTATATAAATTATTCATGTTTAAAGACATTTACTTACACCAAGGTTTTAACATCTTTATTTGTTTTTATATGTCAGATAAACTTCCAAACAAAAAATTGAGTCTGCTGCCAGAACATTAAACAAACATCGACTCAGTAGAAATTGTTATTCAAATGGCCAGTTACGTGAAATCGTTTCAGAATTTTTGGTCTTCTGACATCCTTATACCGATGAACATGGTGCATGGCAAGACCACAAAATCCATCGCCTCTCGTGCAAACCCTTTCCTAAGTTTGCAGTTGTCTCAGGGCAGAAAAAAGAATATTCACAGCAGAGGATTGTCAATGGGATAGTTAATAAAAGCACAAGAACACGTTGTACATTTGTGTAAAATTCCTGAAAAAAGGAATTAAGCATTCCTTTACCATCATACACTCGCTGTTACAAAATATTAAACTCGCTTTTATGCTGACAAAAAGTAATCAAACTAGAGATAGAATGAGATAAGATACATGTATATGATTCTATATATAGAGTTAGTTTACTAGTTTGATATGGGTACAGAGGAATTGGACTGGAGTTTTTCACCGTTTACATGTAGGTCTGTGATTTCAAATTATTTCTGGTAACATATTTAAGATCGAGAATCAATAAATTAGGGGTTGGGGTCCAATTCCAAAATCCCAAATATAAAAGGAACGAAATTCCGTAGTTCAGAATTAGAAAAAGACAACTTCTCGTTTTAAAGGTCCTCAATTACGTCAACTTGGAATACAGGATTTTCTTAAAAATTTTAAGATTAAAGAAACATGGATAAAAACTAATCCATGCAGGTTTCATATTATTTATATTTGGTTAATCTGTTAAGAGAACAAATAAAGTTGGAGAATCAGAGAAATGAATAGGAACACACGAGTTGGAGGACTGCTCTCGTACAAGTCTATTTATAGTTATTGGATTAGTTTCAGAGGTAATTTTCAGTACTCAAACTCTTAAGGTCTGTTGTGATAACAAGCAACATCAGAAAGTTTACTAGAACTATTCCCTCCTCACATTCAGTATCGCTTTTCGTTTTTCTGCAACCAGATAACCATGATTATTACTGTTATTAGGTTAATGTAATCGGAAAACATCACCCATTGAGATGCTGAGCTATATCAAGGAAGGATAGTTTGAAAGGAATGATGCCAAGTTATAGAAATTAAGGTTGACACAAACCAACAGAAGACATATGTTTCGTGCTAGAGGCGTGCAATTACGTACACTTCGCCTTAAATGCTTTCTTCTTCGTTTGACCTTCATGCTATTTTTTAGTACCATTATAACAACTGTGATTGAAAGTTCTCATATTTAGAAAGATTGGTTGTCTTCATGTAATTGGCAAGATTGTAATGTCTCCAATTTTATCTAAACACTATACAGGAGAACTGGACTTTGATTTTTTTTATCATTGTAGTCTAATATTATGTTTCAAAATCTTTGCCTTTGACCTTGATATTGGAAATCTATTGTAACATTGTGAGTGAAGTCACTAATCTGTTCTCTGATTTGAAGATTGTAATTGTTGATGTATTAGCATACATTTTTTAATAATTTTATTTTGGATGTAACATGTCTTCTGATTGGCTGAAAGTGTTCTGTTTATTATTTCATAGACATAATTTTGTCATGTGACCGTGACGTCATCAATGTTTTTCATAATTTACACCGGTTAAGCATGGAATTTAGAATTAAATTATAAGGAATGACTGTAATATTTTTTCTGTCTACTCAAAATAACATAAAAAATGTGGTGTCAATTACTTATCAGATTTGGTTAAATTGTTATTATACTTCCAATCTAGGAGTGAGACTATATTGCATTCAACTTATCTGTATGACTGTGCATCAATTGATCTGTTATCCCAACAAATATTTCTTTAACATTTTTCACATCTTCTACTGAACAGAATGACTTGATATTTGGTCAGCATATACAAATATATACTTACATAATATTTGGTTTGTATATAACCTTATGGTCTTATGTTGATAATAAGTTTTTTTAAATAAATGAGAAGTAATATATGATAGGTTGAAAGTTTTTAAATGTGTATGCATTGAATAAATATATGCTGTTTTTTTGTCAGCTAATGTTCCTTGACACAGATAACAACGAGAAAACCTTGTATAAATGACCAAGATCAAAGAGTCTGAGCTATGTTTGCTGTTAATAAAATACAAGTTGAGTAAAATGTCATTTATTCAGAAATTAATTTAAAATGCAACTTACATCTTAACAATTATAATAGTACTGCATAAATGACAATGACTTTAATAAGCAAAGGTGGGGTTGAAAAAGTGCCACACCGTAACAAAATAAACATAAAAAAAAAATGACAAAAATAAAAGTGAGTTGAAAAATTAACTCACCAACATATGTATATACAAATTATATAAACAAGTATACATGAATATTGTAATTAATTCATGTTTAAAGAAAAAAATAAATGTCCTATATAATAACACTTAAAAGGGAGGGAAATGGGAGGGTTTTCAGATAAATTCAAAACGATCTTTTCTTTCTCCCAAAACAAAGGCGAATGACCGCATGTCCAAGCACATGTAGAAATTTGATATTAATTACCGATTTTAAGAACTGACCAATCAGATAATGTAATTAGATGATCATGCATTGAACATGATGTAGTCCTTGACCTCATGTTGATATACTTAAACAAAGAAATGCCTTCTACACACATGGCATTAATAAAATCAATATTATCGGAAATTCCAGTCAAAAAATCTTTTATTTACAATAAATGTTAATATTTGTGACTACATGTATGATTTGCTTGTAAAACTTGTATATGCTTATATAGGATAACTTTTGGATGCCAGATAATGGATCTATATAAATTATGACTAAGGGTGCAAATTGTAACCCATTATTTTGCCTCTGAATGAGGTTCGTTAAGGATCAAAATCAGTCGAACAATGAATCATCACAGGACACTGTTAATCATATATTGTAGCATGTTTTTAAAGTCTGATTTGGATTGGTATGTATATAACATATGTTACTTACCTCTTCAAGTTTTTTGTGAATGTCCAGAAGACAAACAAAGTACTTGTTACACAGTGAGTCGTCCAATGGTCTGTTCTGTATCCTAATGAAGTCATCTTGTTTACTGGGGTCAAGTTGAAGAACACGTGTCATAAGGTCATTCCACAGTGTTTGGTATTCTTTTTCAGATATGGCTCCTTTGGTGTTGTGACTAAGATAGTTGTTCTTAAATTCCCTTAGTTCTTTTATCAATGTCTCTTCAACTGATGTCAGATTGCAGCAATTCAGTAAAATCAAACTGGCCAAGGTGATATCAAGATCATCTAATGTTACATTATTAGTTGTATACAAGCAGTGACAGTGATGTTTAGGTGGTCCTGGCATCTCTGTGTATAGTAAATCCCATTGGCTATAGTTTAATGGAAGTTTCCTCCGATTCCTACAGTTGGTAGTGTCAACACAACACTTTATATTGGTGTGACGTAGATGGAACAGGATGTGTATGACAGGTTTACTGTTAATGAAATCTTGTAGACATCCCAATCCTTTACTTTTGTAGTCTTTCACTAGCCTCCGTCTGAAAACTGGTGTAACGATCTCTAGTATAACAGAACCGACTATAAAGTACCGTCTACGGTCATCTGTGTCCAACCTATTGTAAAAGAAAAACATTGAAAACTTAAGACATACTATTATTTTCTAGCTTTTGTATGTGATCTAATGAACCAACAATTGAGAAATGTCGACCAGTCCTCCTGGTCCATTTAATAGATAACAACAAGTTGCTATTCCAAGTGCAGCTGGATATGACTGCAGAGGTCCAACCCTGAACAGTTGGGGCAAAAAAGGGCACAAAATTCGCGCTTGATACTGGTCTGAATTTGGATTATATTTGACACATACTTAGTTATGTTTCTGACAAGAACTTAGAATTGGTTATATGACTTGAATTTATATTCAATTTTTCTTTTTTGTTCAACACACCGTGCTGTTATGAAATTCGACCCCCCTTTTTCCACTAAAGAAAAAACAAATACCCCCCTTTTTTTTTTGCTTTTGTGCAATACTTATAAATTACATGGCATTTTCCATATTGGCCTTGTATCAGCCCTGCACTCCCATTTCAAGCCAGAGGGCTTGAAATGGGTCGTGGGCTGATACCACGGTTTATATGTAAAAGAACATGTAATAATCTATTGATCACATATTTTCAAGCAAGAGAAAAAAGACAGCATATACCAAATTATGTTAGATATTTTCAACAAAAATTCAAAAAAACATTTAATGAAAAAAATTTAAGAAATGTATCACAGTGAGTAAACAAAGATTTGTGAAAGTTTAACAAATAATTAACAAATATATATTTAATCTCAGAATTGTAAATAAGAAACAACTTAAAGTGTTACATTTCCAATAAATGCTGAGGAAGAATAAACCATATCGCTACTATGATTTGGAAATATGTTCTGCTTGAACTTTCGATGTCATACAAGAATCACTTTTCCATTGTGGCGTCATATATTTTCTAAATTCTTTATGACGTTAAAATTTTACGGGAACTTTTGTGATTTCTACTGTTGATTTTTACATTTTTTCTACTACAGCAGATTTGTCACTATTGTAAATTTCTTTTCATTGTTCTCATTTTTAATTTTTGTATGAATTTACATGCATCGTCATATTTGATCTGTGAGAAACCTCTCCTGATCGTCTAGATGCTTTGGATGACAAAATATTAAAATGTAAAAAAAGTGCTTGTTATCACTGAATGGTAAAGATTGTTTTAATTTATCAGTTGGTAGTAAAAGTGAATATACATTGTATATTGTTTAAAACAATGATTTAAGTTGATTCAACTACTATTCTGGACAAAGAAAGATAACTCCAATTGAAAATTTCTTGCTATTGCACAATATTGTGCAATTAGATATTTCTTGCTATTGCGCAATACTGTGCAATTGAAAATACTTGCTATTGCACAATACTGTGCAATTGAAGATTTCTTGCTATTGCACAATATTGTGCAATTGAAAATTTCTTGCTATTGCACAATACTGTGCAATTGAAGATTTCTTGCTATTGCTGAATACTGTGCAATTGAAAATTTCTTGCTTTTGCACAATACTTAATATAATAATTTTGGATCCTGATTTGGACCAACTTAAAAACTGGGCCCAAAATCAAAAAAATAAGTACATGTTTAGATTTAGCATATCAAAGAAGCCCAAGAATTAAATTTTTGTTGAAATCAAACTTAGTTTAATTTTGGACCCTTTGGACTTTAATGTAGACCAATTTGAAAACGGGACCAAAAATTAAGAATCTACATACACAGTTAGATATGGCATATCAAAGAACCCCAATTATTCAATTTTTGATGAAATCAAACAAAAAGTTTAATTTTGGACCAACTTGAAAACTGGGCCAATAATAAAAAATCTATGTACATTTTTAGATTCCGCATATCAAAGAACCCCAAGGATTCAATTTTTGTTAAAATCAAACCAAGTTTAATTTTGGACCCTTCGAACCTTGATGTAGACCAATTTGAAAACGGGACCAAAAATTAAGAATCTACATACACAATTAGATTCGGCATATCAAAGAACCCCAATTAATCAATTTTTGATGAATCAAACAAAGTTTAAATTTGGAACCTTTGGGCCCCTTATTCCTAAACTGTTGGGACTAAAACTCCCAAAATCAATCCCAACCTTCCTTTTGTGTTCATAAATCTTGTGTTTGAATTTCATTGATTTCTATTTACTTATACTAAAGTTATTGTGCGAAAACCAAGAATAATGCTTATTCGGGCCCTTTTTTGGCCCCTAATTCCTAATCAGTTGGAAACAATACTCCCAAAATCAATCCCAACCTTCCTTTTGTGGTCATAAACCTTGTGTCAAAATTTCATAGATTTCTATTTACTTAAACTAAAGTTATAGTGCGAAAAGCAAGAAAATGCTTATTTGGGGCCTTTTTGGCCCCTAATTCCTGAACTGTTGGGACCAAAACTTCCAAAATCAATCCCAACCTTCCTTTTGTGGTCATAAACCTTGTGTTAAAATTTCATAGATTTCTATTTACCTTAACTAAAGTTATAGTGCGAAAACCAAAAGTATTCGGACGACGACGACGCTGACACCAACGTGATACCAATATACGACTAAAAAATTTCAATTCTTGCGGTCGTATAAAAACTGTATTGTCAGTTGACTCACATTCTCAATCGTTATATCACATATAACAGAACCAGCGCTGAAGTAATGCCTATTATCCTCTTTATACATCCTGCAGTAATATTGTCCCAAGTGTTTATGAAACTTAATTCACAGGTTTTTATCAGCAATGCCTTGTACAAAATAAAAAAATCTAACAAAATATTGAGAGGATAGAATATCAAGTAAGGGATTCCATAGCGGAACATCATAATATATTCTAACAATTTGTCATGAATGAAAACATCAAAAAAGACAAATTTAAATAGAAATGTCATGTTGAGACTCGGAGTGTTGAGATAGGAGTGATTAATATAAAAGGGGGAATTCAGAATAGCAATGAAATCTTTTAGAGGAACTCACTTTTGAGAGAGGAGAGTATTTATCAAATTAAGAGAATATTATATGGGGAACTGAATATTGTCAAGTGAGTAAATATAAACTTTGGAGAAAATTAAAGAAAACAGTATTGTGTTATGATATGTATTAGATTATTATAATCCTATTATGGGTCAAAGTGAAATAATGACAGGAACAAGGGATATCTGTTAACTTAAAGTTACTCTGAGTAAATAAAGTAAATGATAATATGAATTAGTTTTATTTAAATATTATATTACATCATTGACCAAATTGTTTCAGAAGAGCTTCTTTACTTTCACTTTTGTTATAGATGATATTTTCTCTTTTTGGTAGCTGCAAATTATCAATAAAGTATAGTAAATCATTTTTAACTAACCTTTTGCTCATATCAATTTGTTTTTGTTGGTTAGCCTGTAGAGATTTGCTTTCTGGAAAACAGTTAACCAAAGATCGACCACACTTTATAGATGGAAATCCCCATTACTATTTTTAGAATTAAATAACTTAGCTTGAAAAAAAAGCATTATCTCCCTTTTGATATAATTTTAAGCAGGAGATAATCTAATGAATTTAAGAAAATAAAATAAAATCCAAATGTACAAAATGTCTAGTATTTCTTAAAATTGATGTTTTATTATTAGTTTTCTTTTGAGTCCAGTGGTTAATTACAATATAAGTTAAGTTCTTTTTTTTATTTTTACTGTTTTATTTTACTTTAAAAACATTGTGAAGGCTCTATTTATATGAATTGTTGCAGCATGTGCTTGTATTGGGGTTGTAAGCAGCGAATATTAACTATATTAAAATTCATTACTCTCACTGTATTGATGATCAAGAAATATTACATTAATAACATTAACTGTACCAATTTTCCTCCACCAGATGTGCATTTCGACAGTACATGTCTCTTCAGTGAGGCTCGTGGCCAAAATATTTAAAATCCAAAGCTTATATTAAAGACAAAGAGCTATAATCCAAAAGGTCCAAAAAGTATAGCCAAATCTTAAAAGTATAGCCAAAAATAAAGTGACAAAATCTAGTTACAAAATAAATGAAAATAGAAATAAGTTGAAACTAAAAACGAAACTTTATTCATTTAATGTTATCATTTCCCTTCTTAAATAGAAAACATGATGATAACAGAAGACTAAAGGAACTTGGTGTGACATTGGATTAAGATGTTGCTATATGCTAAAAAGAAATTCCTGGAATACAAACATTTAATGACTGTAAACCGCTCTTGAACATGCTATTTATTTGTAAATAAATGCAGTTAGATCAGTGAAAGTCAGGGGGGATAATAAAGAATCTACCAATGTGCAGCAAAGATTGGCACTTTTGAAATGAAGTTTTAACTAAGAAAATTTAAAAGGACCTTATCCTGATTGACACATTTAATGTGACTAGATCAAGAAGACAACAAATACAGGTACAAAAATCAAGACGACCTTTTTCTAGTATAAAAAATTATGAAAAGATACCTATTTTCTTTAAGAATATGTATCTTTAAGTTTCTAACTTGCACAGACTAACTTTTACATGTTACTTTCATGGAAAGACAATATTTCCATATTGAATTTTCATGTGAAAAGAAAATCTGAAATATAAAGCAGAAATATTCAAAATGAAGAGATCGACCTGATAATATGGAGGAATTCATCCGATGACTCCAATGTAATTGCCCTTTATTGACAATTTTTATCATTTTCATTATCAGCAAGGGAAGATGTACTAACAAGTCAAGTTTTGCTGATAAAGTTAGTAAAGTGCCACTCTTTATAGGAGTGGTTGCTGTTAAATGAGGTTTTTTTTATTGACCTGCTTTTGTGTTTTGAGCAAAAACTAAAGAAGATAGAGAGAAACTGAATAGACTAAATGATCAGCGATATAAGATTAACAAAATTATTTTTGGGATAAACTATTACTTTTGTCTACAATTTTGAATATGGACCTAGACCAAGATGAGTGACACAGGCTCTTTAGGGCCCCTAGTTTTCAATTACCATAGGTAGGGATCTTACTTATAAGGAATCAAAAACATAGAATAGGTTGAAAATAGATACATTACAATAAAGGAACTGTAGCCATTTGATAATTGTAGGATGTGAAATGTAGTGGGAACTGGATGTGGCCAGCAAAGTTACCAGGTGAAGGGGCAGCATTACTGGATGCCTGTACAGCTATGTGTGATGTCATGAAAAAACTTGGTATAGCTGTTGATGGAGGCAAAGATTCACTCAGTATGGCTGCCAGGGTGGGGGATGAAACTGTTAAAGCACCTGGTTGGTAAATTAATATTAAATTTGTAGAATCTTAATTCTTTATCAAAACCAAAAAAAAAATGTGCTAACATAAAGTGATTGTTGTAATCTTATACTTATTTGAATATTTGGGTTGTAATGCTGGTGTGATTTTACATTTATCTAAAATGAATTAATTGCACCATTTGAAATGTTTTGTATATTTGGGTTACAACGCTAGTGTTTGTTTTACATATATCTAAAATGAATTAATTGCAGCATTAGAAGTATTATGTATATTTACAGGTACTTTGGTGATATCAGTGTATGCAGGATGTCCAGATATAACGGCCACTGTTACACCAGATCTCAAATGTCCAGATGGTCAAGGTTAGTTTTCATAGTTTGAAAAACTAAAAATCCTTCAAATATTGTTTCATCTCAGTTTCAAGTAGGTTCTACCAATCTTTCTATGCTTTAAAGTAGCCCCCTTACAAAAATTAAGATGAAATATATTGCCATGGTGGCATTCAAATACCAAATACTATGATGGAAGGATAATGATTGCAATCAAACTTATTGAAAACTACATTCCTTTCCTGCTCATACCATTTAATGAAAACCTTTGTATTCTCAGTCATGTATCACATTATAAAATTTATATTCAAGGTTCATTATCCATAATGACATACTATGATATGCATGATGATAGAAAATATTTAGAAATTAAAAATCCGTGATGAAGCAGTTAGCAGGAAAAACACAAGATTCTTAATGTTTAGTGTATATAAAAAAGAAGATGTGGTATGATTGCCAATGAGACAACTGTCCACAAGAGACCAAAATGATACAGAAATTAAAAACTATAGGTCACCTTATGACCTTCAAAAATGAAGAAAGCCCATACCGCATAGTCTGTTATAAAAGTCCCAGAAATGACAATGTAAAACAATTCAAACGAGAAAACTAACGGCCTTATTTATATACAAAATGTATATGTAGTATGCTTTGGTTTATCAGGATTTCCGTTTACATATTATACAAGCAGTGTTTGAATGTAAATCAAGGAAGTGCTTCTTGTTCTGCAGATCAAATGATTTTTGGCCTTAAGGTCAAATTTTGTTATGAATATCTATTTATTGTAGGGAGTTTACTGTACATAGACTTGAGTTGTGGTAAACACAGGTTAGGAGGATCTTCATTAGCTCATTGTTATGGTCAGTTAGGTAACCTCTCGCCAGACCTAGATGACCCGGATATGTTTGTTAGTGCCTTCAATCTCACACAGAAACTTATCAAAGGTAGGTTTACAAACAGAGCATGCATATGTATGTATAGTAAAATTTCAAAAAGGAAACAGGGAATATGTCAAGGAGGCACAAATCTGACCAAATAGCAGATAACAGCAAAGGTCACCAAGGGGCCTTTAACGCAGAAAGAAAATCACGCACAACTTGAGGTGGTCCTCAGCTGGCCCCTGAATAAAATTGTGAAAATGGACGTCAAACTACAAAACATTTATCATACATAATACATGTTATTCTTTTGAAAATAAAAAAAGTAGGTTTTGAGTTACATTAAAGTAATAGAATATGAAGTTCTCTAGCTTCTTTCACCTTGGTTCCTAACATATAGCAAAATATTGAAGACATTTTGAACTCCCTAATTACAGTTTTTGGTTGTATTGCAGATAATATTTTATAAATGGAAAATCATTTACAAAATTGCTACATACTGTGCAAGATCTACATGAGTAATCCATGTCGTTAGCTCCCCTGTTGTAGTGAATTGTTCTTTTCGACCCCTTCAAGAATAATTTGACCCAACTACATAAGAGGTTGTTATGAAATTAAATAATATCATTATTTGAAAAGGTGCAAAGACCAAAACTGTATTAGTCAGGATTATCATTGTTATCCACTTCTACCATTCCATTTCAGACAGGAAGTTGGTTTCTGGTCATGATATAAGTGATGGAGGATTAATAACATGTATTTTAGAGATGTCCTTTGCTGGTAACTGTGGACTAGACATTAAAATTTCTTGTGATTCAGGTATGATGTATTTTACATTGATATTTCTTATCATTGAAGTAGGATGGAGCTTACATGTAATATTGGGAGATATATTAGCAAATGTGTAAAGATTCTGGTAAGATAAGTTTGCATTACTGATATAAATGTGGAAGTCGGTATTACCATTTAGCATTATTGAAAAGTAGCTGATGTATGTTGAATTGTAATGGCTTCTCGTTTTGTAGTTCCTTCTTGTCCTTCTTTTTGCAAAATAAAAGGATTGCCAACCATGTTTAGGGGATGGTTCCTGTCACTTCTCAGTTTTTGACTAATAGCAGCGATGTACAAGGAAATCAATGTGTGAGTGAACTCATTAGTGTCAGCTAAATTCAGGGATACAAGATGCAATCAGCATTACCTCGTCAGAAATATTGATAAAATGAAGTTTTTCACCCTAAAATATATATGAAACTATACCTATCCAATGATGAAGTGACCAAGAAATACCAACAGCTTTTAAATAAGATCTTCTACACAATAAATTATTGAATGTTTCTAATGTTCTATATTTGATGGGTTTAATCTGAAGATAAGATGGCATTTTCCATTGATTTTCATTTTCTTCAAAATTAGAACTTTTTATGATGGTTTCTAAAAGATTAAATAATTAAATTCAATAAAAAACAGTATAAGGTAATAAAAAGTTTTAAAAAACATTGAAAGTTGAAAATATAAAATGATATACTTTATTCTTATTTTTCAGATGTACCATTCATTGATTTGTTGTTTGCTGAAGAACTTGGTTTTGTATTTGAAGTATCAAAGAAAAATGAACAGGAAATTGTAGATGCCTTTTCTGCAATAAATATTCCATGTTTTTTCATTGGACATTCCACAAAAGATACCAAAAAGGTAAGTATAGAAAGGTAATGTGTCGAATTGACTCTTTCCAATGAAGAACCTGATTAAAACCTAAATTTATTGATAAATTAGGAAATTGTGTAGTCCTTTTGGTAGCTATTTGCCTTGAACTCCAAACAGTGTTATTGTGAGGAACTCACTTCCATGTCTTTGAACAAAACACTATGTAAATACTCCTGATAGTATCCAAAGGTTTCATTAGCCTTGTAGTCAGTACTAGAAAAATCGTTATTTTGAAGACGTTCAAAACTAACATTAATGGTGAGACATTTGACATAAGCGATTTGGTGAACTGCCACGGTCTCCTGGTCACAGTTATAGTTTTTTAATGACAGGGATTTGTTGCATATGGATTAATAGTTGATCTTACCTGTGTTACTCTCGTGATTTTTACATTTACCGTTTAATACAAAGAGAGTGTCCATGGATCCGTTTGTATGGAGAGAATACCAAAGCTCCATCTCGATTTTTAAGATTGTCAGTTTTCTTACAGAAGGCTAATGTTTTTTTTCTTGGCACTCCAGCTTCATCCACCAATAAAATCTGACCATCATTGGAGATACAACAGATGTGAAAGTGGCGGTAAACATCCATTAATCATGATCAATGAATCCAAATAATGTTTTGAGAATTCTAGATCTAATTTCTTAATCAGCTTGATGGTGAAAATTGTATGAAATAGAGGTAAATAAGAGATAGAGAAAGAACATAGATGGACATAGATTCAAACCTATAGGAAGACAAAAAAATATGATGATCAATTGATATTCTCTAGTAAATCTAAACGTTTATATCGGTAATCTATTTCTTTATTTCAGATAAATATATTGGTAAACAAACAGGAGGTATTGCATGAAGACATGACAGTTCTCAGAGATATTTGGGAAGAAACCAGCTTCCAATTAGAGCGTTTTCAAACAGACTACCAGTGTGTACAGCAGGAGCAGCAAGGATTGAAAGAGAGGCTAGAGCCTCCTTATCATATACCATTTGAATCAGAAATCATCAGTTTTGTTCCCAGAGGTAGACCACCAAGTATGTGTTGGTATATTAACTCACTTCACTTTAAAACATTTACAATACAAAGCTCTTTGGTTGGTTGTTGTCTTTTTGAAACATTCCACGTTTCCATTCTCAATTTTATTGTTTATAGAATTTATAAAGATATGTTTATCCAAAGTTTTGAATTTTCAGTTACTCTATACTGAATGTCAGTCCTTAAGGAGTTATTGCCCTTTATTGTCAATTTTTAATAATTTGTCGTAAATTTTTGTAATCTTTCACAAAAATCTTCTCCTCTGAAAGTACTGAGACAAATATAACCATACTTGTTCATAATCCTTTTAAGGGTATCCAGTTTAAAAAAAAGTGTCCGATAACCCTGCCTTCCAACCATCTTAGCTGACAGTTAATAATAGAACATAGCGGTAAAATGCAGTTTTTGGTTCATATCTCTGAAACTAAAGCATTTAGAGCAAATCTAATAGGCAGCAAAAATGTTTGTCAGATTTAGATTTATCTGCTCTGAAATTTTCAGACGAATCCGACAACCTGTTGTTGGTTTGCTGCCCCTGAGTTAGTAATTTCACGAAAATTTTGCAGTTTTTTGTTAATATCTTAGATATCTAATATGTAAGACTATATATTATGATTTTAACCTTGTTTTACATGATTTCCAAAGTATCAGTAAATACAGGTGAGCGACACAGGCTCTTGAGAGCCGATAGTTGTGGATTTGTCTGCATTTTAATCACAAATCAGCTAAACAGATATTGATGAATCTTGACACAGTGAACACTATGTTGGTTAAAGGGGAGATAATAGATATTCACATCTTACTAAACTTGTACAAACAGTAAGTTTTTGCAATTATACGATAAACTATCTTGAATTAAAACCTTAAACTGATTTTGCATGGTTGGACTCTTCAACATGAAAACAGTAGACACCACCTTAAAAAGGAGTTTTTTATGCCCCACCTACGATTGTAGAGGGGCATTATGTTTTCTGGTCTGTGCATCCTTCCATCCGTCTGTACGTTGGTCTGTTTGTTCGTCTGTCTGTCAGTTCGTCCCACATCAGGTTAAAGTTTTTGGTCAAGGTAGTTTTTGATGAAGCTGAAGTCCAATCAACTTGAAACTTAGTACACATGTTCCTTATGATATGATTTTTCTTATTTTAAAACCAAATTAGACTTTTGACCCAATTTTCATGGTCCACTGAACATATAAATTAAAAGTATGAGTTTCAGGTTAAAGTTTTTGGTCAAGGTAGTTTTTGATGAAGTTAAAGTCCAATCAATTTGAAACTTAGTACACATGTTTCCTATTGGTTGATCTTTTTACTTTTAAGGCCAAATTAGATTTTTTACCCAATTTCACGGTCCATTGAACATGGAAAATGATAATGCGAGTGGGGCATCCGTGTACTTTGGACACATTCTTGTGTTTTTATGTTTTCTGGTCTTGCCTAAGTCTGTTAGTTCATTTAAGCCATATCATGTTAAAAGTATTGTACATTATGGTGTAATCAACTTAACACTTTTGAAACACATCTAATAAGTGATATTAACTTTTTAAGATACATGTCAAATTGGGGTTTTGACATATATATATATTTGCAGTACACTGAACATGGAAATGTAAATTTTTGATCCTCTGGACACATATTCTTGTTTTATTAGTTTTTAATTTAATAATGAATAGATAAGAGATATGGTTGTCAATTATAAAAGATCAGCTGTTTGGTTGTTGTTCTGTTACGTTTGATTAAAGGGGTCCAATAGTGAAATAATATGTCATAAGATGCCACATACATTCCACTTCAGAGGTACTCTTCATGATATCTCCTACATGTGTATTTCTGGAGATGAGTAAGACAATAGAGGTTGTCTCTTGATACTATTACTAATTCACCTTTTCGCACTTATTTAACTGCATGGGGCTACTTGTCATGTTTGTTATTTTGCATTATATAACTACAGATTTAATTTTAAATGGGCGTGACAGGTAAACTGACGAACGATGAAATTATTATTATGGTTAGGTATTCCACTCATTTTAATTAGTAAATCAAAATTCAGTTCAATCAACTTTCATGAAAGGTAATTATAATTCAGATTCTCTTATTCAATTTAAAGATTGCAAAATACCCTAGTATATATTTCAAACACTGCAATGTTTTTAATTTCATTGTCTTGAAATAGTCAAAAAGAACAGCCGGTCTAATTGTGTGATGGTCTATTAAGAATTTGATTGGGTAACCCATCACTCCGGACCTAACCATCAGTATAGTGTATTGATCTGTATATATACTCTACAATTCATATACATTTTACTTCCTGTAGTATTGTTGTTTACTCTTCATTACAACTGTATCATTATTTTGTGATATTTTAGTGTTAAAGTGTGCTGATGGTGAATGGAACAATATTTAATCCTTTTGCTAAGTAACAATCTATGAATTAAGTACTATGTACAAAAATAAATCTTTAATTCTGGAGCTCAAAGATTCAGGAGCAATAACTCTGTTCAGAGAAAAAAAGTAAAAATAATGATATGAATAAAAAGTACTTTTGCTATGATAAAAGTTGTTAAGACACTTTATATAAACAAATAATAGAAAAAAGCCATCTCTAAACTTTAGTAGAAAAAACCTGTAACAACATTGTGTAAACAAAACCTTTAAATAGATCATGTGTAATAACCTAACCTATAAATAGATGAATAAAGTCTAACCTGAGACCAATATATTATTCATGTTTTTGATTCAGATTTTGATGTTTTGAAATCGATTAATTTTTTGTTTTGAATATATGAAGAAATGATGATGAGAGAAAACATATCTATCTTTAGAAATCTTCACATTAAATTCTTAAGATTGCAATAATATTTGTCTATTTATAGCAAAATATTTAGTTGGACATATACAGTGATAATATTTTAAATGGTAGTAAGAAAAGAAATCCCTTCATATAAAGAGTAAAAATTACACCGGTCATGTGGTGTGATGGTGTATATATAACACAGGATAATCCATCACTTCGGACCTAGCTTATAAATTATAGAGGCTGAATTATATATATGTCTACAGATTTGCACTACTTATTTTCTCTGTGGTATGAATTTACACTTATTATTAGATTTATTTGCTTCATATTCTGTATATTGCTTTGAAGAGTTCTATATTGACAGAGTCAGCCATTGTTTAACTTGTATACAACTAGGAATAAACAAATATTCTGCATCTTTGAACTATAAAAACAAATTGAGAAAAGGGAATATAAGGAACAGTAACTCTGTTTTGTACTGTTTTAAAATATTATGTTTGTAAACAAAATAAACCGAACCATACAAAAAAACTGATTTGAGCTCAAAATTTGTGTTTTAAAATCAATAAATTTCCTGCTTATGGGATAAAATAAACCCATAAATAGGTAATTTTTTCCTTGGTATACACTCTACACTTTGATAAACCATGTTGCTGAAACTACTTTTGTAATGTCTGTAAACATGCTGTTGAAAATCTATTCATGCATATAACAATTTCATGTCATGAAGTGATACTTTGGTCCAAAGAAAAATTAAATTGGGAAAAAACAAGAGATGCATATTATTACAAATCTATTGCATGAGAAAGAAAATTGTGCATTCCATTAGAGCTTTGAAAAAATGTTTAAAATAGAATGAAATAGAATTCTGCAAAATGTCATGTGTTAAATGATATTGGTTCATTATTTTTACCACAAATAAAATCTCTCAATCTGATGCTGGGTTGGTGACGCACAAACTTTACATAACATTAGGAAAGATTTGATATTCAGTTTGTGAGTTAGTTGCCCATGTTTACACAACAATCTCTAGAAAAAATGTTTTTCATTTTATTATAATATAAGGAATAAGTATGGACAATTGGGATAAAAAAGCTAAATTATAGTTTTCCATTTAAATTAATCCAAATTTATATTCTTGAATGTGAGTTATTTCAAATTACAACTCAAGTTTGCTTTGAAAGTTTTTCAAATGTTATCAGTTAATATAATGTTGCTTTTAAAAGTGGTTTGATGTAATCATGATATCCATATTTTACTAGGTATACCACCGATCAAGGTAGCAGTTTTACGTGAGGAGGGTAGTAATAGTGACAGAGAAATGGCCGCTGTATTACACATGGCAGGCTTTGAAGTTTGGGATGTCAACATGCAGGATATGTGTTCAGGAAAGATAACTCTTGATCAGTTCAGAGGAGTTGTTTTTGTTGGTGGATTTAGCTATGGTGATGTATGTGGATCTGCTAAAGGTAGGTTTTGTATGGAAAGAAAACATATTTCAGTTATAATTTTGAAAATATGACTAGTGTTACCCTCATAAATTGAAATACACATCAGTATCTCTTTTTATTTCCTAAAATAACCAAAGGATTGTAAATTTAAGTGTAGGAATTCATATCTTTTATATATGCCTCATGGTCTGAGGTTTCCAACTCCAATTATATGTTCAACGAGTAATTTAAAAATTATACTTTAAAAAGGTTGTGTACTCTTGTAACCATCTTAATATGAGGAAGATAGATAATGTTTACATGAAAATAATGTCAAATTGCTTGAAAGTACTACCGCTATTCATTGGAAAGATAAACTCATCTGTTATACTATTAGTTTATCTTTTGCAATGGATTGTCATCTGTCTCTATTGTCTTTGAACTCTGAAACCACTTAGTCTGTAATTGAGGCCAGAAATATGCTATACATGATACTTGACAACAGTTATTCTGCTATCATATATAACTGCTGATTCTTTATATTCTTTGCTATTGAAATCAACAAATGCAAGGTCATTTTAAGGAATTACACTTTCCATCCAATTGAATGTTAGACACAGCTATCAAAGGCAATCTTTTGACTCTGATTGCATAATTTTTAAGGTTCATGTGGACCCTATGGCTAAAATGGCCGTATTTTCACCTCAAAATTTACTCTGAGTACAGGCAAACCTGTGCATCTGGAAAGGTTTTAAGGCATAGCATGCCCTAGATAATTAGAATTCAAATGCATTGTATGATTTAGAAAATTCATAACTTAACTCGATTTTGCCGTACACTTTTTTTCGTCCCTGCAGAAGATGATAAAATTAACAAACAGTTGAGTTTACCTTGATATGGTCCACTCAGGTACACAGTTTAAATAACAAATTATTGTCAGGTATCTATTGTCCATGTAATGTCCATGTCAAGCAATACAGCTCACTTCAATTATTACCTGTGGGGAAGTTCTCAAACCTGTTTCTCAACTTAGTTTATTTTGGTACCTTCTGGAGGAATGAAAAAAAGTGCACGGCAAAATCCTGGTAAGTTTTTATTTTTCTAAAACATGAAACATATTTAGAATTTATTTATCTAGGGCATGCTATGCCTGAAATTTTTTACAGATGCGCAGGTTTGACTGTACTCAGAGTAAATTTTGAGGTGAAAATACGGCCATTTTAGCCATAGGGTCCACATGAACCTTAAAATGTCATCTTTTTATAAAGAATAATACCTGTATTTGTGAAAATGATAGTAAGCTATATTTTATTGTAGGTTGGGCAGCATCAATTTTATTTAATCAGAACATCAGAGAACAGTTTCTAAAGTTCAGGAATCGCCCTGACACTTTCAGTTTAGGAGTTTGTAATGGATGCCAGTTAATGGGTCTACTTGATTGGGTAGCTCAAGATGAAGACCAGAAAGGTATTTATTAGGAATCAGTTAAGGAGTGAGAAATGGATACCAGTTAATGGGTCTACTTGATTGGGTAGCTCAAGATGAAGACCAGAAAGGTATTTATTAGGAATCAGTTAAGGAGTGAGAAATGGATACCAGTTAATGGGTCTACTTGATTGGGTAGCTCAAGATGAAGACCAGAAAGGTATTTATTAGGAATCAGTTAAGGAGTGAGAAATGGATACCAGTTAATGGGTCTACTTGATTGGGTAGCTTAAGATGAAGACCAGAAAGGTATTTATTAGGAATCAGTTAAGGAGTGAGAAATGGATACCAGTTAATGGGTCTACTTGATTGGGTAGCTCAAGATGAAGACCAGAAAGGTATTTATTAGGAATCAGTTAAGGAGTGACTAATGAATACCAGTTAATTGGTTTACTTGATTGTTTAGCTCAAGATGAAGATCTGAAAGTTATTTTTTAGGAATCAGTTTAGGACTTTGAAATGGATGACAAGTTAAAAGGATGTACTTTATTTGGAAAGCAATAATGAAAGATGAAGATCAGAAAAGTATTTTCAGGGAATTGGCATATGATTATGTAATAGATACCAGCTAAAGGGTCTACTTGATTGTGTAGCTCAAGATACAGATCATGAATTTATTATCAGGAACCAATTCAGGACCAGAAATTGATGCTAGTGAATAAAAGTTAACTTGATAATGTAGCTTAAGATAAAGATTAGAAATGTATTTTTAAGAATGAGTTAAGGTGTATCTAAAGATTGTCTGTTTCATGTGTTGATGTGTCTTCTTGATTGGATAGCTAGCTAAGGGTATAAATCTGGAAGGCATTCATTACAACCCAGCTGACTTTTAGAAGGAATGGTTTGGTAAATAGTCTGTTTTTTTGATGATATATTTAATTTTACCATGAATAATCAGCTTGAATATCATTTCTTTTCAGAGAATGTGTCTAGTGGAGTAGGGCAAGGTGTATTTTTAGACCATAATGAGTCTGGCAGATTTGAGTGTAGATTTGTAACTGTGAGAGTTCAAACGAGTCCATCTATCATGTTCCGTGGTATGGAAGGTACAGTGTTTGGTATTTGGAGTGCCCACGGAGAAGGTAGGTAACTTTGTATAACCTCTAAAAATTATGAGATTAAAATACATAGTTATAGTTGCACAGTAATTGTAAATTCATAGTTATAATTGTCTCACTTATGACAAATATCAGGAAGATATCTCTGTTTTTATACCACTTTTTAGCTCACATGGCCCAAAGGGCCAAGTGAGCTTATGCCATCATTTGGCGTCCGGCGTCGTCCGTCGTTGTAAACTATTTCAAGAATCTTCTCCTCTGAAACTACTAGGCCAAATACTTGCAAACTTTAACTGAATGTTCCTTAGGGTATCTAGTTTATAAATTGTATCCGAAGTTTTGATCTATCAACAAACATGGTCGCCATTGCTAAAAATAGAACATGGCTTATAACTCAAAAACCGAAGCATTTAGAGCAACCTGACATGGGGTAAAATTGATTATCAGGTCATGATCTATCTGCCCTGAAATTTTCAGATGAATCGGACAACCCGTTGTTAGGTTGCTGCCCCTGAATTGGAAATTTAAAGGAAATTTTGCTATTTTTGGTTATTATCATGAATATTATTATAGGTAGAGATAAACTGTAAACAGCAAAAATGTTCAGCAAAGTAACACCTAAAAATAAGTCACATGACTGAAATGGTCAGTTGACCCCTTTAGGAGTTATTGCCCTTTATAGTCAATTTTTAACCATTTTTCATAAATCTTAGTTATCTTTTACAAAAATCTTCTCCTCTGAAACTACTGGGCCAAATTGAACTAAACTTGGCCACAACCATCATTGGGGTATCTAGTTTGAAAATTGTGTCCGGTGACCTGGCCAACCAACCAAAATGGCCGCCGTTACTTAAAATAGAACATAGGGGTCAAATGCAGTTTTTGGTTTATATCTCAAAAACTGAAACATTTAAAGCAAATCTGATATGGGGGGTAAAAATGTTCATCAGGTCAAGATCTATCAGCCCTGAAATTTTCAGATGAATCAAACAACCCATTGTTGGGTTGCTGCCACTTAATTGGTAATTTTAATGAAATTTTGCAGTTTTTGGTCATTATCTTGAATATTATTATAGATAAAGATAAACTGTAAACAGCAAAAATGATCAGCAAAGTAAGATCTACAAATAAGTTAATATGACCAAAATTGTCAATTGACCCCTTAAGGGGTTATTGTCCTTTAATGACAATTTTTCACAATTTGTTCATCATATTTGCTAACTTTAAAAAATCTTCTCCTCTAAAACTACTCAACCAAATTCAACCAAACTTCATTTGAATGATCAGTAGGGTGTATAAAATAAAGTTTGTGTTTTATTTTCTATTTCGTCAAAAAACATGGCCGAAGGCATTGTTTACCAGGTGAGCAATTCAGGCTCTTGAGAGCCTCTTGTTTAACAATAGTATCATTAACACCGTAGAATTCATTAAATATTTTAATTCGTATCAAAATATGTTTTATGATCCAGTTTGTAATTAGTTGTACTAGCAGCCATGCATCACAATGAGGGGTATAAAGGGGGTATCTGCAAGGATGAACACAAAATAAAATGACTATTCCACAATGTCATGTAGTATCTTTGACTTAAATACATTATATATATATACTCCCTTGATAATATTTTAGTGACCTAAAATTATATGTAGAGTTTTCAGTTTGGTGTATCAATGTTGAAAATTTACGATCTTCTATGAAAACATGTTAATGATATTATGTTTTTGCATCAGTCTACATGCACATCAAGTTATTTGAGAGCATATGTTTTAAACTAATATGTTGAGAGGGTTTATAAAAGATTAATTCTAGACCATTGACATATGTATTTATGGTAGACCATTAATTCTTGGTATGTAGGTGCAATGGATCCTGTAAATTCTGTTGTAAAGATGATATATGTCCAAGTCACTATCTTATCATCTTCAATTTAATAGTGTTGAAATAAAATGTTCTTGTCTTGCATGAACAAAAAACTGATTCAGATAACAAAACAATACCTGCATTGACCTTAAATGATTAATTCCTAATTAGCTATAATTTAACAGAGGCCTTTTACTACACCATTGATATAAGGTTTAGAATTGGACATATTAAACATGCTGTCTTTTTTGTTTTAAGCATAATTTATCAGGCTCTAGTCGCTTTATTTTTGTTTAACATTGTTCCCACATTGCATTTGTTAATTAGTATCATTGATTGTAATAAAGAAATTGCATTAATGATTTCACACATTTAAATTTGAACTATCTAAAGTACTGAACTATCATTCCATTTCTTGTATGATTTACAGGTAAAATGATATTCAAAACACCAGACATCCAAAATGATGTGTTACGAATGAACTTGGCTCCTGTCCGATACGTCGATGATTCTGGAAATCCAACTATTGTTTATCCGTTCAATCCTAACGGGTCACCAGATGGCATTGCTGCTCTCTGTTCGGAGGATGGTCGTCACTTAGCTATTATGCCTCACCCTGAACGATGTTTCTTGCCGTGGCAGTGCCCCTGGATGCCCTTAGGAATGAAGGAGAAATTAGATGTTTCTCCATGGTATAAAATGTTCCAGAATGCTTTTGACTGGTGTGTTGAACAAGTTTGATATTTATGGTTGTGTTTAACATAGATTTTTATGAGCATTTTTATTTGAATGAATTATTGACAATGATATTGTAGAAAAATTGTTATTTGTACGGTTTAATGAATCTCATTATAATTGTTGTAAAGGTAGGTATTGGTCTGAATTATCAGTGCACAGTAAACTCATCCAATTCATCAATATACAAAAATAGCTTTTGTGTGATTTTATATATTACTCTGATCTACATAAAAGTTTAAAGTTTTGTATTTATTAAATTGTTTTGATAAAAGGAAGCACCAAGCATACCATATGTTTTGGGAAATTAACTCTAGTATTTTTCTTTGTTTTACAAAAACAGCAAAATTTACAAGTTGTTTTGAAAAAGTTGAAGAGAAACAACATCAATTAATGTGACAAAGACATAACATAGCATTTAAAAAGGAGTTTGTATTATAAAAAATCAATGTCATCCTCAGGGAGTTGTTTCATACATTTCAGATTAGATGTTGAAAAAAAAACAATAGATTATTGTCATGTACATAATTCAGAAAATAATTTGAAATTAAACAACATGTAGTTAACTTGAACACATTTTCATATTGACATGAAATGGTTTTTTTGCACAAAAATGACAAACAGGCAATTAAGGTTATTTCTGACAAAGCAACTAACTAAAATATAACGTGGCGTTTGAATGTTTCTCATATAATATAACAGCTTCCTCTCATTAAACATAGGTCAATATGATTTAAATTATATATGTCAATGCTAAACATTCAATTTAACATCCAAGGTCATCTTACAGATACATTGTATGATCACATGTCTGTGTTTAAAACACTGATGCATGGTAATTTACATTTTTTCAGTGTTTTAATATATATCAGATTTATCAAGCCATTTAGGAGACTAGGCAATGTTTCAATCATAAATTAAATTATTTTTTTTCATACCTCTCTATTACTAAAGTAAGTTGTTTTTACAACATTTTTTTTGTAGCTTTTATAAAAAGTCTTGTTGGTTTGCAATTAATTAGAACAGTTGGTTTGTCCATATGAAAATATTCCACATTGTATTCTGTTCCTAACCGGCTACATGGAATTTTGTGTAGCTTAAACATAATCATACTCATATGTTTAACTTTGAAATGACATATTATGTATCTTTCACCCTAATCAGAACTTAATGAAACTTTCTCAAAATCTTCACCAAACAATTCCAATGAGGACCTAATATATTGTGCTGTTTTCTTTATAAATCATAGAATGTATCATTCCATTATCTTGTTTGTGTGCGGGGTACCCATTTTGTATCTGTTACTCCTCATTACTATTATTAGAAACTTTCTCTCTTGGCTTTAAGAAACAAAATCCTGACTATCTGTCCATACATTTTTTCTTGAATAATCATGATTAGAAAACATGTGATATGCGATGAATATATGATATATATCTGTGATCTCAAAACATAGATCTCAATTTATTTTTCTGACTTGATGAATTTGACCAAATACTGTAAAATCATTGAGATTGGATATAGTTTATTGTTAGTAAATAACTATTATGAATATTGATGTATTGATTCTACCTTTGTGCCATTTTTAAAATGTGTCTTGTTTCTTGTTAAAATGTTCTAGTATTTTCTTTTTTTTTCTTTTTCATGATTTTTCCTACTTCATATGGATCTATCTGTATCAGTGTTTTTTTTAAGAACATTATCACTAGTGATGTATTCATAAAAAATGGTTCCTCGCTTTAAACATGAATTCCCATTATAATAAAGGCAAGTACAGGCACAATGTGTTAATATTAATGGAATATACAGCCACAAATAACAGCAATTGTGAATTATTTCCATATTGCTAATATTCTAAGTATGTCTCATATGTACTGTAATTCATGGACATGTTCTAAACCATGATATAGATAACTACAAATAGAGCAATTGAGATAAAAAAAAAAAAATAGTCTTAGCAATTCATGGGAATTTATCAATGATAATTTGTTAATTGATACATTTGAGATTCTTTTTGTTCTAGGGTATATTTTTGATAATTATTTTATTAAACTTATAAAAAATTAAAATTGTGTTATCTTTGTAATTATTTTAAAGTAGCAAATCTTGTGTTTTTATCATAGTTGAGGAAGGAACCAGACTAAGTGTAAACATTTTGTCATCGTTTTTTCTGAAATCCTTGTTTTTTTTTTTTAATTAAATCTTTTCTGCACAATTAGAAAAATAGTATACAAAAGTGAAAACTAAGAGTTTATGTTAATTTGAGCTCACAATGCATTGTTTGTCCTCATTTTAAGTCCGCTGTTATTGTTCGTTGTCCATCATTCATCCTGAATAAAGACATGGTCACAAACCAAAATCGAGGGAAACACATCAATAAAAGGAAGAAAAACGGAACAACAGAAACACTGAATTGCCACACAAACAAAGCCCAACATGCATAGAAACGGTATATTTGATAACTGATAACTCCAGACTTGGTACAGGATATTTCAAGAACAAATGGTGTGTTGATCTTGGTTAAATGGCTAGCAAAACCACCTGATTATATGTCAAAAATACCGCTAAAACATTACAATATTATCTGACAGGAATACAATACAAATAAACGCAAAAACACTCAGAGAAATACATAGTCTATACTATTTAATAAAGAGACCGCATTTATCTGACCTTGAAAGATGCCCTTGATAGAGTATTACATTTACCATCAGTGGCCAGTAATCGTTACCTAACAAACAAGGTCTTGAAAGATGCCCTTGATAGAGTATTAAGGTTACCGTCAGTGGCCAGTAAACGTTACCTAACAAACAAGGTAGGTCAATCTGACCTTGAAAGATGGCCTTGATAGAGTATAACGATTACCATCAGTGGCCAGTAAACGTTACCTAACAAACAAGGTCTTGAAAGATGCCCTTGATAGAGTATTACGGTTACCATTAGTGGCCAGTAAACGTTACCTAACAAACAAGGTAGGTCAATCTGACCTTGAAAGATGCTCTTGATAAAGTATTACGTTTACCATCAGTGGCCAGTAAACGTTACATAACAAACAAGGTAGGTTAATCTGACCTTGAAAGATGCCCAGGAATATGACGGTTATCCATTCGTTTGATGTGTTTGGACCTTTGATTTTGCCTTTTGATTTTGGACTTTCCTTTTTGAATTTTCCTCGGACTTCTGTTTTTGTGTTTTTACTTTTTGATAGAGTATTACGTTTACCATCAGTTGCCAGTAAACGTTACCTAACAAACAAGGTAGGTCAATCTGACATTGAAAGATGCCCTTGATAAGAGTATGACGTTTATCATCAGTGGCCAGTAAGCGTTACCTAACAAACAAGGTCTTGAAAGATGCCCTTGATAGAGTATTACGTTTACCATCAGTGGCCAGTAAGCGTTACCTAACAAACAAGGTAGGTTAATCTGACCTTGAAAGATGCCCTTGATAGAGTATTACGTTTACCTTCAGTGGCCAGTAAGGGTTACCTAACAAACAAGGTAGGTTAATCTGACCTTGAAAGATGCCCTTGATAGATTATTACGTTTACCATCAGTGGCCAGTAAGCGTTACCTATCAAACAAGGTCTTGATAGAGTATTACGGTTAACGTTACCTAACAAACAAGGTAGCTCACCCTGACCTTGAAAGATGTCCTTGATAGAGTATTACGTTTACCATCAGTGGCCAGTAAACGTTACCTAACAAACAAGGTAGGTCAATATGACCTTGAAAGATGCCCTTCATAGAGTATTACGTTTACCATCAGTGCCCAGTAAGCGTTACCTAACAAACAAGGTAGGTCAATCTGACCTTGAAAGATGCCCTTGATAGAGTATTACGTTTATCATCAGTGGCAAGTAAGCGTTACCTAACAAACAAGGTATGTCAATCTGACCTTGAAAGATGCCCTTGATAGAGCTGTATTACGTTTACCATCAGTGGCCAGTAAACGTTACCTAACAAACAAGGTCTTGAAAGATGCCCTTGATAGAGTATTACGTTTACCATCAGTGCCCAGTAAGCGTTACCTAACAAACAAGGTAGGTCAATTTGACCTTGAAAGATGACCCTGATAAAGTATTACGTTTACCATCAGTGGCCAAACAAGGTAGGTCAATTTGACCTTGAAAGATGCCCCTGATAGAGTATTACGTTTACCATCAGTGGCCAGTAAGCGTTACCTAACAAACAAGGTAGGTTAATCTGACCTTGAAAGATGCCCTTGATAGAGTATTACGTTTACCATCAGTGGCCAGTAAGCGTTACCTAACAAACAAGGTAGGTTAATCTGACCTTGAAAGATGCCCTTGATAGAGTATTACGTTTACCTTCAGTGGCCAGTAAGGGTTACCTAACAAACAAGGTAGGTTAATCTGACCTTGAAAGATGCCCTTGATAGATTATTACGTTTACCATCAGTGGCCAGTAAGCGTTACCTATCAAACAAGGTCTTGATAGAGTATTACGGTTAACGTTACCTAACAAACAAGGTAGCTCAACCTGACCTTGAAAGATGTCCTTGATAGAGTATTACGTTTACCATCAGTGGTCAGTAAACGTTACCTAACAAACAAGGTAGGTCAATATGACCTTGAAAGATGCCCTTCATAGAGTATTACGTTTACCATCAGTACCCAGTAAGCGTTACCTAACAAACAAGGTAGGTCAATCTGACCTTGAAAGATGCCCTTGATAGAGTATTACGTTTATCATCAGTGGCAAGTAAGCGTTACCTAACAAACAAGGTATGTCAATCTGACCTTGAAAGATGCCCTTGATAGAGCTGTATTACGTTTACCATCAGTGGCCAGTAAACGTTACCTAACAAACAAGGTCTTGAAAGATGCCCTTGATAGAGTATTACGTTTACCATCAGTGCCCAGTAAGCGTTACCTAACAAACAAGATAGGTCAATTTGACCTTGAAAGATGACCCTGATAAAGTATTACGTTTACCATCAGTGGCCAAACAAGGTAGGTCAATTTGACCTTGAAAGATGCCCCTGATAGAGTATAACGTTTACCATCAGTGGCCAGTAAGCGTTACCTAACAAACAAGGTAGGTTAATCTGACCTTGAAAGATGCCCTTGATAGAGTATTACGTTTACCATCAGTGGCCAGTAAGCGTTACCTAACAAACAAGGTAAGGTTAATCGACCTAGAGATCTTGGACACTTTCTTCCACATGATGCTTTTGTCTTGCTGATTTTATGGTCTTTACATTTATGATTTTCTACCAAAGTTTTGACTTGAGAGAAAACTCAAAATTTGTAAATGTCTGATGTTTTTGTTTGGTAAAAAATCCTTAAAATAGTGAATATTTGCTTCTTTACCATGTTTACAATTTATCATTGATACTGGTATAATGCTTTTAATCTGTGACCAGTAAACAAACTGTAACACACCTAACTCTTACAATGTTCACCTGAGACGACTCTGGTAAAGCAAGATACATAAATCTTATGGTCTGTAAACAAATCAGAAGCTTTTGTTCATATGAAATTTGGAGATGTCCTAGATATATATATATATATGTTTTAGTTGTCCCATATTCCCTTATTATTGAAAAATTCCACATTTATTTACAAAAAAATTTGGAAGACTAATGAATGGGTTGATTGCAGTAGTAAATTTTCTGCAAATTTGCATAATTCACAGATCAGAGGAGAAACAAGGATGGAGGACACCTACGGGTGCGGGAATTCTTGCTACATTGAAGACCCATTGGTGGCCTTCGACTGTTGTCTGCTCTATAGTCGGGTTGTTGTCGCTTTGACACATTCCCCATTTCCTTTCTCAATTTTATACCTGTAAGAACGAATTTTTCTGTCTCCTGTATCCATATTTCACCTTCCTTGTTTAAAAAAAAAATAATGAAAAAAAAAATGAACAATTAAAATGAACAATAGAAAATATGAAATGTCAAAAATAAACAGAGACAGCTTATTCAGTCTAGAATACCTGTGTTTTGTTCCTATTTGTTTTTGACCTTTAGCCTTGGAGAATTTGACAAATTTTCCAGATGGTAAAAATAAGTCAATTTTTAGCAACACTTTTGATTTCAGCTACATATATTGTGTAATCAACCTCTCCCACTGTTTTAAACCTGAGCCTTTAAACTTTATAGTGTATTTGTACATCCTACTGGAATCAGTTGAATTTTCTGTCTTGTGATTGTCCATCCTGTTGGGTAGATTTTTGAGCTATATAAGTGATGTCTATGACATAGTTAACTAAATGCTCAATTTGAATTTTTGCTTGTGATTGTAATGGATTATAATTGTTGAAAATGCTTTTGTTGAACTCTAGTTTTTTTATTAGAACTTTGTCCCTAACTCGAGCTCCTTGCGACCCGGGGATATGGCAACGACTTCCGTCTGTCTGTTCAAAACACAACATTACTCAGAGGTCATTTTTATGCAGTAAAGCTGCTTATGCGAGCACCCTAGATTTGTGTTCTACCCAATACATGCTGAAATATTTGCCATTATTATTATCTAGATGGCTACTATGTTATATATAACTAATTGAACACTTTTTCAATACTTTTTATTCTGGATTACAAAAAATATGACCAGAAAAACCTTGAATGATCGTCGTATCACCCAAAAGTTTGAAGTTACACATAGAAAGTAGAGCTCATTAGGAAATCTTGTGTAGTTTATTATGACCTGTGCTTTTGGCTAAGATGTCAAAGAACAATTGTATGAAATATTTAATCGCCGAAAATCTCTTAAGACAAGTAGTTTAGATTTCCCAAATGGCAAAAGTCGTAGGAATATTGTTTGTCATCAATACGTAGTACAACAACGTCAGTAGCTATAGTCTATTATATAATAAGTTCAACTGTTCATGCTGTTGGCGGCAATTTCAAATTAAAAGACGAAATTTTCATATCTTTTCAATTTGGAGGAAGGGGTGCATATTAGCGGTGGTCTGAGGTCCGCGACATTCCACTTTTGCAAGCGGAATTTCGATTTGGTTTCTTGTTACGCCCGACGGAGTCACACGGAGTGACAAAAACGACATTGTAAACCCAATAACAATGGCTGCCGTGAAGCAGAATTTTACAATATCGGATCCGATTCCGGAAGCGGATAAGGGTAATTCTGGGTTTTGGCGATCAACCACAAAAAAATCAAGGCAGATGACAAAGTAAATCTATGGATAGTAAATGAATATAAACACTAGAATTGAAAACCAAAAGATATATGTAAAAGAAAGAAAAAGCAGAATATATTTTATACAGAAACTCAAAATTACATTTTAATGTCAAAATCCAATACAATGTGACAGTTGGGAACAGTATATCTAACAATATATATGATCATGGTCACAGTAAAAAATTTCTGTATCAGTGATAAATGATGATAATGCATGCGAGATGCTTTTGAAGTGTAAACATATTACTGCAATTTTGAAGGGGTATTTTTTTCTTAATTTTGAAGGATCAATTAAAGTAGCTGGAAGTTTCTTACTTTATTTTCACAAATAATCGTCAACTATATTATATAATACCTGAATGTAAGCAAATCATATGGTATATAGGTGGCGTCCTTTGGGCCACTCTACTCCTCCTGTTTAATAACTTGGGAACGGCCGAGAACCCCACCCCTAAACCATATATTCAAGTATAGGACAATATAATAAATCAAATAATATACAGGGGGAGTCCCTGGAGTCACCAACCCCCTCCTGTTTGAGAACTTGGAAACGGTCAAGATCCCCACCCCTTAACCATATATATTCATGTTTGTGAGAATATGAAAAATCAAATGAAATATAGGGAGAGTTGCTGGAGGTCACCCTACCCCTCCTGTTTCAGAATTCGAGATCCCCACCATAAACAATATATATTCATGTATGGGACAATATAACAAATCAGATGAAAAATATAGAGGGAGTCTCTTGGGTCACCCCACCCCATCCTGTTTGATAATTTGAACACCGTTGAGGTACCAACCCCTTAACCATATATATTCATATATAGGACCATATAACCATGATAACAATTCAAATGAAATATAGGGGGAGTCCCTTGGGTCACTGTACACGGCCCTCCAGTTTGAGAACTTGAAAATGGTCAAGATCCTCACCCCTAAACCATATAATTATATTTTAATACTCATGTATGGGACAATATAACAAATCAAATGAAATATAGGGGTAGTCCCTGTGGTCACCTCACCCCTCCTATTTGAGAACTTAAAAACGGTTGAGATCCCCACACCGAAACAATATATATTCATGTATGGGCCAATATAACTAATTAAATGAAATACAAGCTGAGTCACTGCGGTCACCCTATATTCTCCTGTTTGATAACTTGGAAAGTGATGAGATTCCCACCCCTAAACCATATATATTCATTTATGGGACAATATAACAAATCGAATGAAATGTAGGGGAAGTCCCTAGGGTCACCCTACCCCTTCCTGTTTGAGAACTTGAAAACTGTCGAGATCCCCACCCCTAAACCATATATATATCCATGTGTGGGACAAAACAGCAAATCATCTACATTTACTATGGTCAGGTCAGTCAGACCACCTTTGATCCCTGTAGTAGTGAACATTTGTCTGATTTGTTTCTCTTAACTTTTGTACTAAAGAACACAAACTCCGTTTTCTTTCCAGGTAAACCAGTCCATTCATACTATTACATGTTCAAATCGTACTTAGTCAACTTGTACTACTAGCAGTCAACTAAACCCAACGTTAACTACCAAGTAGAACAACTGCAAAATTGCGAACTTGTACCTCTGCAGACTCACCATAAAAATATACATTGATATATGCCTTGCTTTTGAAACCTTGATAACATATGAATTATTTGCCTTTATAATTAATTCATTAGATAAGTGTAAATGTACTATATATGAATGTTTAATGTTGAAGCACCACAGTTTTCAAAATTACGTTTGCCTTGGTTTTTGGTTAACTGCCTTCAGCGCTTACAGCACTTTGATTTTAAAAATTTGTAACAATGACACCTTTAAATGATACTCTTGAAACCATTTGATAGAAAGCTCTCATAATAGGTAGAACAGTTTGCAGTCATATGCTGTTGACCCTATTATACATTTATGTTGATTTTTCTACATACTTTACAGGACTAATGAGACTTTGACTCTAGTTTTTGTCGAGCCTGTGACTTTTGTCGTAGAAAGCTCGACATAGGGATAGTGATCTGGTGGTGGTGGCTATGGTGGCGGCGTTAGCTAACTTCTTAAAAGCTTAATAATTTAGAAGGTGAAAGACCTTGATGCTTCATACTTTGTATATAGATGCATCATGTTACGAAGTCTAATGTCCAATGTCCTTGACCTCATTTTTATGGTGTATTGACTACTTGAAAAAAAAGTTAAGAGTTTTTGTAATGTTAAATTCTCTCTTATTATAAGTGATAGGATAACTATATTTGGTATGCAAGGTCCTCATGCCTGTCAGAGAGTTTTCACTTGACCTCAACCTCATTTCATGGATCAGTGAACAAGGTTAAGTTTTAGTGGTCAAGTCCATATCACAGATACTATAAGCATTAGGAGTAGTATATTCGGTGTATGGAAGGATTGTAAGGTGTACATGTCCAACTGGCAGGTATCATCTGACCTTGACCTCATTTTCTTGGTTATAGTTAAGTTTTTTGTGTTTTGGTCTGTTTTTCTTATACTGCATGCAATAGGTCTACTATATGTGGTGTATGGAATGATTGTAAGGTGTACATGTCTAGCTGGCAGGAGTCATCTGACCTTGACCTTTTCATGGTTCAGTGGTCAAAGTTAAGTTTTTGAGTTTTGGTTTTTATGCCCCACCTACGATAGTAGAGGGGCATTATGTTTTCTGGTCTGTGCCTCCGTTCGTCTGTCCGTTCGTCCCACTTCAGGTTAAAGTTTTTGGTCAAGGTAGTTTTTGATGAAGCTTAAGTCCAATCAACTTGACACTTAGTACACATGTTCCTTATGATATGATCTTTCTTATTTTAAAACAAAATTAGACTTTTGACAACATTTTCATGGTCCACTGAACATAGAAATTGAAAGTGTGAGTTTCAGGTTAAAGTTTTTGGTCAAGGTAGTTTTTGATGAAGCTGAAGTCCAATCAACTTGAAACTTAGTACACATGTTTCTTATGATATAATCTTTCTTATTTTAAAACAAAATTTGACTTTTTCATGGTCCACTGAACATAGAAATTGAAAGTGTGAGTTTCAGGTTAAAGTTTTTGGTCAAGGTAGTTTTTGATGAAGCTGAAGTCCAATCAACTTGAAATCAACTCGAAACTTAGTACACATGTTCCTTATTAGTGGATCTTTTTACTTTCAAGGCCAAATTAGATTTTTATGCCCCACCTACGATAGTAGAGGGGCATTATGTTTTCTGGTCTGTGCGTCCGTTCGTCCGTCTGTTCGTTCGTCCGTTCGTTCGTCCGTTCGTTCGTCCGTCCGTCTGTCCCGCTTCAGGTTAAAGTTTTTGGTCAAGGTAGTTTTTGATGAAGTTGAAGTCCAATCAACTTGAAACTTAGTATACATGTGCCCTATGATATGATCTTTCTAATTTAAATGCCAAATTATAGTTTTGACCCCAATTTTACGGTTCACTGAACATAGAAAATGATAGTGCAAATTTCAGGTTAAAGTTTTTGGTCAAGGTAGTTTTTGATGAAGTTGAAGTCCAATCAACTTGAAACTTAGTATACATGTGCCCTATGATATGATCGTTCTAATTTAAATGCCAAATTATAGTTTTGACCCCAATTTCACGGTTCACTGAACATAGAAAATGATAGTGCAAATTTCAGGTTAAAGTTTTTGGTCAAGGTAGTTTTAGATGAAGTTGAAGTCCAATCAACTTGAAACTTAGTATACACAAGTACACACCCGTGATATCGCGGGTCCGTGACTGAATTAAAGTATATAACTATGCCTAAGCCTTATTTTAGTAATTGGTATTATCATCTGATAAAGTCATGTCGATTATAAGATACACAGTTTTCTCTGCTTTCAAATCTTTCTGTTTGAACCCGTCGACCTGGAACTTATCAATTATTGGTAATATTGATTATTTGGAAAACAAAAGGTCCTGCATGGCTATCCAGGAATGGAGTATTTTTTAATTAACAGCATTGTCCTATATTAGTTATCTTAGAAAGTTTTGCCAATTTGCTGAATAAAAGTACAATAGGGAACAATTTGACAATGATTGAATTTAGTAGTGTCAGCCCTTTGGTAATGACCCGTGTATATAGCAAAATCCTAAATACACCGTTTGGTGGTGCGCCTGTCAAATGCGGAACGTACAGATAAGGTAATAGGTAACAGGTGAATATACTATTGGTATCGGTATCGGATTCGACCCGGAACTTGTTAATTATTGGCAATATTAATTATGTGGAAAACAAAAGGGTCTGGAGTGGTGTAATTTTTAATCTACACCATTGTCCTATATTAGCTATATATAGAGTTGAATTCTTTGATTTGTCGTTTTTACCCGATGACGGCTGACAAATTGGACCTCGTCATTTTAGTATTATAGATGTGCCCAATGATATGATCTTTCTAATTTAAATGCCAAATTATAGTTTTGACCCCAATTTTACGGTTCACTGAACATAGAAAATGATAGTGCAAATTTCAGGTTAAAGTTTTTGGTCAAGGTAGTTTTTGATAAAGTAGAAGTCCAATCAACTTGAAACTTAGTATACATGTTCCCTTTGATAAGATCATTCTAATTTTAATGCCAAATTAGAGAATTTATTCCAATTTCACGGTCCACTAAACATAGAAAATGATAGTGCGAGTGGGGCATCCGTGTACTGTGGACACATTCTTGTTTACCCAATTTCACGGTCCATTGAACATGGAAAATGATAATGCGAGTGGGGCATCCGTGTACTTTGGACACATTCTTGTTTTTGGGGAAGACGGCTTCAAGCCGTCAATCCCCAATGGGGTTGACCAGAGTAACATTCCCTCACATCATTCATTTTGTTTTTATAGTGTGGAAAACCCCCCAACAAATCTTACTGAGAATGATGAGATGGGGAGACACAAAAGAATAAATTGACTTTAAATACTTTTTTACACATTTCCCTTCTGTTTCTCTCGAAATTATCGTATATTGAGCTCTCCTTTACACTATTTACGTTTCTTTTAAAATCCGGAAAAATCAGTATGACGAGATATTCTAAATATATCCAACCTACATTATATTTTATAGTGACGTCATTGTTGGAATGCCACACTACGCATAAGCAGGGATATCCTTCACTGGTTATTTAAATCATTCTCAAAGATTGTGCACTTATTAAATAATAGTATTTGTTAAATTTAAACATAATGATGTTTGCTGTAGATGATTCAAACATCAACATGCAATACTTTTAATTTGTAGGTCAACAACTTTCAAAGTAATCAGGAAGTCCGAGGGGCTACATGAGATCGGGGAGAGAAACGATCTTTTTCATTTTTTTCTGTAAAACTCTGTTTGAAGAATCTTCCTCCAATTCAGGAGCACCTCAATTTATGAGCTAATTATCCACTAAAATAAACACTTAAAATGTGACATTTAGTATATGATAAGTAGTCTTCCATTAAAACTAAATTTTGTGTACCAACATAATCATTGTAATAGTTACAAAAAAAAAATTACAAATGTTGCATTTTGTAGTTTAAACCTATTTATTCATGAAATTTTACAAATATTTCAAAATGTAGGATTTGGAAACAAGCTTCACACATTTTACATCAATCATATTGTTATTTGTATTAGTACCTGTATCCCTGTGATGAGAGATGTAGCTGGGAACTTTATCAATGGAAATTTAAAACTGAATATATTTTTTAGTCCTAACTTTCTTAAGAAAAAAATTAAAAATCTTAAGAGTACTTTCACAAAAAATGGAAAATGACCCTAGCTTGCAGTTCAGTCGTACACTATTAATATTTCAATAATAATTGTAGTTGTTGTTAAATGACAGAGTTCAGCTAGTTGAATTTTAGATAATTAACTATCAACTTTAATTGAATGTTTAGATTTAGAAGATGCAGATCTCTTCCATTGGTCTAAATTGAATCATAAACAAAAGAAACGAAATTACATTAAACAACAATTGATTCCAATAGTGTCAACCTTACACATGTTCTAGCTGTTCTTTTTTTTTATTCTTTATATGAAGACTATTAAAAGATACCCCCCCCCCCCCCAAAAAAAAATGAAATAGAAACAAGGGCCGTCTTTCCCCTCAGAGCTATTCAGCTCTTTGATTTTCTAATACTATATGCACTTGATCAACTATATTTGGTGTATGGAAATATTTTCTGATCAATATGTCAGTTGCACAGGTTTTATTTGACCTCGACCTCATTTTCACCGTTCATTGCTCAGTGTTCAGTTTTTGTGTTTTGGTCTGTTTTTCTTAAACTATAAGCAATCGGTCAACTATATTTGTTGTATGGAATAATTGTTAGCTGTACATGTCTGCCTGGCATGATTCATCTGACCATGATCTTATTTTCATGGTTCATTGTTCACTGGTCAATGTTTAGTATTCTTGGTTTATGTTTAGTTTATGTTACAATTGTAATAAAGCTTTATTTTTAGGACTATCAACATAATATCAATGATAAGTAAAGAAGGCGAGACATTTCAGCGTGTGCACTCTTGTTTTAGTATTGTGATACACACAAAGCTCTTATAATCGGTACTTTTGTTTGCCATTTTATGTAGTTGACCAAATTATACTGCCATTTTCATTTGACAACTCTTATTAAAGTTATGGGATTTTTCCATATTTTGACTATCTTCCCACAATGAAACAATGTGACACACATTTTCATTCTCATTAATGCTTTGTAACAATCTTGTTCCTTTGATATTTGGATCTTGGGCATGCATGTTTGCTCACTATAGGTTCTTTAATTGATATGCATGTATTGTTAAATTTGTTCTCATCCTGAACATTCTTTGAATATTTAACACTGGACATTAGGTGAACAAAAATCAATCAATAATTTATTTTCAGGTAGACAGATGTGTGACTGGATTAGTTTCCCAGCAGCAGTGTGTTGGACCATTACAGACACCACTGGCTGAAGTAGCTGTTACAGCACTGTCTTATTTTGATAAAGTAAGTTCATTATGTCTTAGTCAGGTAGATAGATTTGTGACTGGACTAGTTGTCCAGCAGTAGTATGTTGGACCATTACACACACCGCTGGCTGATGTAGCTGTTACAGCTCTGTCTTATTTTGATAAAGTAAGTTCATTAAGTCTTAGTCAGGTAAGACAGATGTGTGACTGGATTAGTTGCCCAGCAGCAGTGTGTTGGACCATTACACACACCGCTGGCCGATGTAGCTGTTACAGCACTGTCTTATTTTGATAAAGTAAGTTCATTATGTCTTGATTCAATGGAGGGCAACATGAGATTGATAGTTCATAGACATTAAAAATACTGAAGAAATAAAGATTTGTCTTGTTATATTTTATTTGACATATGATAGAAAAAACAATACTACAAAGCATATATAGGACGTGGTATTTACAAAACTTTAATAATCTAATAATATGAATACTTATCACACTCACAAAAAAAGCAAAATGTAAATCAACAGGGTTTCCGCTGGTGGTCGCAATTTTTGCATTTTGCGAAAAAATAATAATTGTGGCAATTAAAATTCATTTGCGGAAGAATTTGGCGAAAGAAATATATATAACAATTAAATTTCATCCATCTTGTTTATATATTTTATTTCGGGTTTCTCTGAGTTTACCTGATCAGACAATACTCGGAATTCACCTTAGACTCGTTAAGATTTTGACAGAAAATCAATAATCAGCTGATTGCATATTATAGCTGTAGGCAACAAAGGACTAATTAATAAAGGTGTTGATTGTATTGTTTGACAAAATGATATGGTTAAATGATGTCCTTCACATGTGACATAAAGGATTTATTAACCACTTTTCGACACAGATGTTGAATCTTTTGATGTCTCCTCTGCTTTTATTAACGATGGTCCGGAACAGAAAACTGTAGTTATGAAGAAATATATTCAACAGGTTGGGAACACTTTATATTATTTGATGAAAATTTTCCCCAGGAACTACATCTATCTGGTATTATCGGTCGTCCCACTGTCTATATCACTCTGTTCAGCTCTTAATATTATTCCGTATCATGTCTTTGTGACGTCAAATACGTTGACCCGGCCTTAATAACTTTGACCCGGACATATCAGCGACGTCATAATGTTTGAACCGACGTTAATAACTTTGACCCGAACTTATCAAGTCATCTTTTGTGTGCTGGTGAAACAAAGAAAACACTTCTGAAACACGCAAATATAGCCCGATAAATCGATTATCTGATTATCTGCATATTGATATTGTAAAATATCAGCTGCTTGACATTATATGAAGGCTTTTTGATCTCGTTCGCTACGCTCACTCGACAAAAAGCTTCATATTATGTCTCGCAGCTGATATTTTACGATTATATCAACATGCAGATAACCTGATAATCGGTACTTATCAAGACAAAACATGTCCAAGATTATTTTTTTTATATTCCTGGACCTATATCTTCTTTATTAATAAAAGTAAGTGGACATCTCTTTTAGGAAAGTTTTTCCAAATGTTATGATTTTCCCCCCTTTAAGCTAAAAAAATACAAAGTTTTAGTTTAAGGTAAATGTTTAGTGTTTATTCATTACAACAACGGGGCAAACTTCTATTTTTATTGGGGGGGAGGGGGTGGGGGGAGTTTAGAAAGAAGGAAAATTTAAAACATAAAATGTGAATATGTTACTTGGCGAAAAAAATAATAAAATAGCAAAAAATATATTGTTTTGGCGAAAGAGGTGATAAAAAAAAAGTAATTGACCCAGGAGAAACCCGGCAAATCAAGAACAAAATCTTTCAATAAAATAAAATTAGTACACCACAAATTCATGGCCACATTGCTTTTTATATTAAATTCCTCAATTTCAATTAGGCACACCTCTTTTTCTTATGTTTAAATAAAGTGACAACATTGCATGTCACAGCAACACCTAAGTGCGTTGTGTACTGAAAAAAATCAACATACCTTTAATGGCATATAAGAAAGAACTGGTTCCTAGAACTTCAAATGTATCAGAACAGGTACTTCAAATCTGACAAACAGGCAAAATGTACCCTCCTTTTAAAATTTTTGCAATGTTTTCATTATTCAAAATTATATGGCAAAATGTGTTCTCCAATTATCACCAGTTATCTAGCTAAAATATTCTACATAATTTGAGAGTTACATCCATGAGAAGGAACTTTTTTGTGTTATATATGTACTACTTTCTGGGTTTTGCTTTCTGACTGAGACCAAATAAGTGGTGTTATATCTTAACCAACAGATACAACTAAATACCTAGCTAGATGTTCATGTACACATCGATATGAAAGTAAGGGACAAGGAAGTAGTCTCAGATATTTTTTGAGGTAATCTTATGAAAAATATTTACAGTTGTTCAGTGTTAATTGACACTTCATCATGATGCGACACTTCATCATGAAAAGCAAAATTTGAAAAAAAATAATCATATATTTTGTGTAAATATTCACAGACGTGGAGAAACAGTAGCTAAACAACACAAAAAGTACATCTAGTATTTCATATTACAATTCTAAAGAAAATACATCTCAGTTTATACATAGATATAATAAATAAGGCACACACAATTCTACTCATAATTTGATAAAAAACAAAATATGATATTTTCAATGGCTATATACAAATTTATACATTAACTTCTCAAGGCTGAGTATATAGGAAATGTATTTATATCTTTGCAGCAACTTAAAAATCATTTAATCCTTTTAAAACATCATATTTTAGATAAATGGAATTTTTGAAAAGCCTGAATCTGAACTTTTATCACATAATTAATGTTTATGGTTTTATAGGTAGGATCGGCAACTGCTATAGGAGAACAACCTATCAAAGGCTTGATAGATCCAGCCTGTATGGCAAGAATGTCTGTCGGGGAAGCTCTCACTAATTTGGTGTTTGCCTGTATAACAGATCTGAAGGTAAGGTCAACACTTGATAATTCAGATAATTTATTTTCAGCTGACCTTACCCTTTTAGTCTCTGTGTTTTTCTTCCATGGTTTTGTCTTTATTGTTCATTGTTGAAGGTAAACATAGACCTTGTTTATCAGGAGCAACACAGCCACTTCAATAATATTTTTTAATTATTATTTAATTAATATTTTTGAGCTAGAAATATTGAACCATGAAAGAACCATATAAATATTAACATAACAGGTGTTAAAAATTTAAGACATATTACATAGTTGGAACCTGCAGGTACACTTAAGGTGTCATACCACCAATCAAATGAGCAACCCGTCTGTTAAAATATAAACCTAACTGCCTTGTACCTTCACAATTCAGATGCAAACCACCATCTTTATAGGCAAATAACTCCACCTTTGGCTTTCCACATTTCAAAAAATATCTATACGAATGAATGAATTCTACATTATAACTCAAACATAAATTTAACAAGGCCACATTAACTGCCTTAATTTTCTGACCTGTTTCCTCAAAATCTACAGGACGCGGAAGAATACCAGACAAAGCAATAACCATAGATGGAAACAACAACTTAGTAGTTGAAATCAAATTACAATAAGCAGACTTAAACTGATCAATAGATAAAATATGAATATCATTGGTACCACAATGAATAACTAAACATTTATAACCTTCATAAATACTCCCCTTGTTCTTGTTAAGCTGATAAGTTATTTCTCCTATGGAAGCCCCCCGAAACGCAAACACATCAGCATTCTCAAGCTTCACATATTTTGCGATTGAGTCTGACACTATCAGAAAAGTTACTGGTTCTGCAAAGAAACAATTTAAATTAGTAACCTAACAAGGAAACACTCTTCGTAATCATTTGCGAAACTTGTAGTTTCTGTTCCAAAGTAAATTCTAAATACTTTTTATAAGCATCACTATGCCAATCTCAATGAAGTTGAATTAGTTCAGTAGAAACATCAGCATCAAAAGCTAAAGATGCACCCCCTCTTCTAAAACTATGAGTAGAGTAAAATAAAGAGTTACGACCTGTTTTTTGTATTAAATATCTAAGCTTATTTTGATACTCTTTATAAATAATGGGTAGGATGCGTCCCTTTTTAACTTTACAAAATGCAGGATCCTTTTTAACAGCAGGAATAGCTTCGATCATATTCTTGTATGCATTAACCGGACATAAAATACTACCATGAATACTAGAAATTGGAATTCTCAACTTTCTTTGCCCAAACTGAATTGTTTTAGACCATTTCAAAATAATAATTAAAACATCATTTTCAATAATAATGTCCCCTCTACATAATTGCTTATTTTCATCAAATTCCTTTTCTGAATTAGGAACAAGATTAGATTTTCTACTCATCATAAAGAAGGCTAACAAAAACAAACTCCAAAAAGTCTTATCCTTGGTGTCATTCAAATCCATAAACTCATACATTTGTTTTAAAATCAAAGGAGTTATAGGAAGCGCTTTCCTTGGTAAATGAGGATTTAATCTCTGTAAACCTTTCAAAGTAAGTTTTAATGAAAAACTTTGTAGATAAGGAAACTCCAAATCATTGTATAAATGCAATAATCTTACTCCATTAATATAATTTTTAATAGAATGCACCGATTTAAAAGACCTGCTCAAAAATTGAGCATACAAACACACAGTATTCAAAGATGCTGGTAAAAATTTAAAACCGAAATAAATACAAAATGTTAAAAAAGTCCTCCACTGAACTTTAATGTTTTCAAAAGTGCCACGAGCAAAGGCTGACTTGCACGATGTCTGTTGATCCACTTTCAACAAATTCAGCTGTAAATCTGTAATAAATTACCAATCATGAGTAAACTGAAAAAGACCTGAATAGACAAATTTCTCAAAACATTTACCTATTCTTACAACAGGCAATTCATAAAATAAATCTTCAAATCTTGAATCAGAATGCCATCTTGACAAAATATCTGCTGTTCTATTTTCAACTCCAGGAAAATGAACAGCCTTAATTTCAAAATTATACTTTGCAGCATAAAATAAAATTTCTCTTAAACAACATTGCATATAAGCATCTCTAGTACAACCAGAATTCAAAACCATCACAGTAGATTGATTATCACATCTCACTAAAATCTTTCTATTTACAAAATGTACACTCCATGCTTTAACACTAATCATCAAAGCAACCAATTCAAATTGATTTATATGCAAATTCAAATCCATTAAAAAGGAAGGAAATTCAACATGAAAAAACTCTCTTTTTCAAAAAACCAACCTCCACATCCACTCAAAGTAGCATCTGTCTCCAATATTTCATTTGGCTGAGACCAATCCTCTAAAGCCATCATAGAAATACCATTGTAAGACTTTAAAAAATGATACCACCATAATAAATCTTTCCTTATATACAAAGGAATAATATGGTCACATTTGTCATCTGGTAAACTACGAAGCCATGTAAGCAACCTAGATACAAATAGCCTTCCTGGTCTTACACAGTTCGATACAAAATGTAGTTTACCTAACAATGACTGTAACTGTCTAACTGTAGCAACCAGTAAATTTAACCAAGTCTTTACCAACAATACAATCTCTTCCACTCTCTCAGTTGTTACTGAAATTGTAAGTTCCGAAGTGTCAAATTTCACTCCTAAAAATGTCATAACTGTACTCGGAGAGCTAGCCTTCTCCACTGATTCTTCAAGACCACAACTGTCTAAAAGTCTACCTAATAAATCAAATACAACATTTGCATCTTCTGATTTTTCAGCTCCAGCAAAATCATCTAAATAATTAATAATAAATGTCCAGACTGCTTCATCATGTAAACTACAGATGAAGTCACTCTCTGACAAATATGAGCTGATGACCTAAGTCCCATACTTAAAACTCTGTCTACAAAAATGTGATTTTTCCAATGAAATCCTACAAAATTGATATCTCCAGGATCAATTGGAATTTGGCGATAAGCCCGTTTTAAGTCCCTCTTAAAAATACCACAATTTCTGCCTTTTAACTTAATAAGATTAACAAAATCATCTACAGATGGATAAGTCAAATTAACTGACTCACCCAAATAGATATCTTTATCAATACCTGCATTAATGCAATTTTCAGAAGAAAAACTTAAATCTAGTATTACCCTTCTTTCACCTGGTGTACTCTTTGGAACTGAATTTAAAGGAGATAACACTAATGAAGAATATATAAAAGGGTTCACTTTTAAAGGCCCAATAACAGCTTTATATTCTAACTCCTTTTTCAAATACTTCAAAATGAAATCTGGAAAATCTCTAGCACCGCTATGATTACGAGGCTTTTTGATATCTACTATATCACCTGCTGTATAACCAATGGGAAAACCAAATTCTAATAAGTCACACAAAATGTGATCATTATAGTCAACTAACATAGATCTAAAAAATTCTATTTTTAACTTTGAAAAAACTGGTATTCTACAACCTAGATAATTCGGTAAACCTGACAATTTAATTTCTCTCTGAATATCCACAAAATACTGTAAATCTAACGAATTAACATTCAAATCACAAATTAAACACTTTTTGTGTTTATGACAAAATTCATCAATTTTTAAATTCAAAGATGATTGAACTGGTAAAGATTTATTTACTACCCTTTTACTTGAAATTCTATAATTGTCATTATTAACTGTACAAGTATCACTTTTAAAAACCTCCGTTGACTTAGAGATTTCACCTTTATCAATCAGCATTTTGTCCTTATTTGAATCTACAAGTAACCATTCAGGATAAAAAGTATCTATCACTTTTGAATTAAAATTCCCAATGCTATTAACAGCTTTTTCTAATTCTAGTCACGACATATGAGGACAAGCCGATGAACTCTCTGGATGTTTCATTTTAGCCTTATCCTCCCGTAAACATGTGGCACAAATATGTTGTACAAATCTACTTTTGCCTGCAATATCAAAATTATGACCATCCTTCGAAATATTACATTTATTTCTCTGATACAAAGGACAATACCAAACTTTTTTATCAAAATTCTTTTCAGAAGATTTATCTGAATATTTACTAACAGTTTTATTCAACACTTTCTTTCCTATTAACATTCTAACCTCCAACAGAGAAGTATCATCAGACCAGACATTCTCACCTTTTTCAATTAATTTAACCCATGCTGCATAAAAATTTAACAGCACAGACCATTCAAATTCACTAGCATAATAACAAATTTTGTTCAATAAAGATAATCTACCCTCTCTTTCTTTTTTACCAATTTTGCAATGCCTTATAAATAATTTCAACAAAAATTTTCAAATGTACCGCGAATCCCGAAACAAAGAAATATATAAGAGCGTCCTGTAACCAGGTAACAAATTAACCAATCAAAATAAAGAATACTCGGAACAATTTCTTCCGAGTACATGTAAACAGTGATTCACGTGGTAATTATCCATTTTTATAAAATCAAAAATTACACGAATGCCACAATACACAGGGATATCCTTTATTCATTATAAAAATCATTCACAGTATTTGTATACTAAATTAAAATCCGTATTGGTTTAATGTAAACCTAATGATGTTTGCTGTAGTGTAGATGATTCACACACCAACATGCAATGCTTTAATCTGCGGCTATAATCAGATAATTTGTAGGTCAACTTTCGCGGTAAACAATGTCAATGGGGATACATGAGATTGGGGAGAGAAACGGCAGTTTTCATTGTTTCTGTAAAGTTTTTATTTTAGAATCTTCCTCCAATTCAGGAGCACCTCAATTGATGAGTAGTTATACACTTTTAATTATAACATAATTATTGAAATGGTTAAAAAAAAAATGTTGCTTTTTGTAGTTTATACCTATTGAGATTGGGGAGAGCAACTGCAGTTTTCATTCTTTCTGTAAAGTTATGTTTATAGAATCTTTCTCCAATTAAGGAGCACCTCAATTGATGAGTAATTACCCACTAAAATGAAAGTTAATGTATCTGAACAGAACACTAAAAATGTCACATTAAGTATATATATGATAAGTAGTCATCAATTAAAAAATAATTTTGCATAACAACATAATTATTGTACTGGTCATTTTTTTTAAAATATTGCTTTTTGTAGTTTAAAGCTATTTATTCATGAATTTTACAGATATATCAAAATGTGGGATCTGGAAACAAACTTCACACAGCTTATATCAATCATATTTGATTTTATAAGTACATGTATCCCTGTGATGAGAGTTGTAACTGGGAACTTAATATCAATGGAAAATTAAAACTGAATAGATTTTTCAGTCCTCACTTTCTTGAGAATACTGCCACAAAAAATTGAGAATGGTCTTAGCCTGCCGTTCAGTTGTACATTGTAGTAGTTGTTAAATTCAATTGAATTTTAGATAACTAACTCCCAACTTAAATCAAATGTTTTGATTTAGATGGTGCAGATCTCATTGGTCCAAATAGTCTCTATGATGAATTCTTGACTAAGGAAATGAAATAACAATAAACAACAATTAGTTGCCTTTCTATATGTTGTGGCTGTTCTTTTGCTCATTCTTTGTATGTAGACTATCAAAAGATACCCCCCTAAAGATTGAAACAATGGCCGTCTTTGCCCTCAGAGCTCTTCAGCTCTTTGATTATCTTGTACCATTGAACTTTATAATGGGGGCCATATATGACCCTTACCGAACTTACTGCTTTGCATTGCACAAAATTACAAAAACTGACTGAAAATTTACTGCAAATTTATGCAACTTTTTGAAAATTTTAATGACATATTCAGCAGAACAAAAAAACCTTAACCCATCAGTATCCTGTAACATCAATCTCATGTTTAACCGCATAATAGGTTTTATAATCCATAATTTTAATTTGTCATAAAATATGCATCAGTTAAACACAGACTGCCTACTTACATCCTATAACATACTTTTTAATTATTTTAACAAAATGCAAATCTTATGGTAATAGCCAGTTAATGGTCGACACTAAAATATGTACAAAAAATCTACAGATGTGTTTGGATTTCAGGTGCTGTAAACAAGCATTATCACTTTCTATATCATACAAGATATTGTTTGTTAAGACATAAAGTAATCAACTTATTTAGTTATATTTGACTGTGGACTGTTACATGGTTATTATGCATGGTCACTAGTTCCCTTTGTGTGAGATTATAATGTATCTCTTTACACAATGCAGTGGATTGCCATGTCTTCACTGGTTTATACTGTTTACCATCAGCTGACACATGTTGTACTGATACATTCCAACACACCACATACAGACTGCCATCTTGTAGTGTAGTCATCCTCATGGGTGGTGATGGTAATGTTAGGGTTTGATGTGTGTCATCAGTATAACTGTACCAGTACAGGTCGTTGTTGTTGTAATCACTGTAGAATATTCTGTCACCAGAACCATGTAACCTGCCAGGATAGCAGTCAGTCCGTATTGACTGTACCACCTCTTCTGTCTGATGATCTATGATCTGTAGGCTGCTGGAACTACCTACAACTAACTTGTTGTTTATAGTTGTAATTCCACTTTTACGCCCCATTCCAGGTACTGATATTGATTTAAGTTTGAGTTTATTGTTTATGTCATACATCTGTATACACTTCCTATCATACAGTGTAACAGCTACTGTAGAGTTGTTGACTGCTGTAACATACAATGGATTACCCTGTACAGGTATACTGTCTACCTGTGATCCATATGTATTACAGATTAGCAGTCTGTTCCGGTCAGGTAAACACATCACTAGTCTACCATCATCCATCATCACTATGTCTGATACATCTCTCCTGTTATCACCAAGTACTGATGTCAGGTCTGTCTGATGATGTAGTGTGAAGATAGACTGTCCTAGTTTGTATGGCTGCATTTGATGTTTCTGCTTAATAACTGAAATACACAATTAGATATAACACAGTTTTAGGCAAAAGAGGATTATTTTTGATAGTATGTTTCTTTTATTCCATGCATCAAAATATGGGTAATGAACTGACAAAAAAACATTGTATCAAGAATTGTTATTTCAAATGAACCTTTTTCAATTAAATTCAACAAGATTTGAAATTGTTATTTTAATTTGACATCAATAAAAAAGAGATGTTTTCTTTCTTTGTAAATCCAATGGTTTGGAATAAATCAAGTAACAAATGAAAAAAGTTTAAAAATACTTGTTGAAATACCTTGTCTGTCAGTTTTCACTTTGGACGATTGCCATCTTACATATTGTAATATTTCCTGTAATAGTAAGGAAAAGTTTATAAATTTCATAAAGACGTTTTCTTTGTTTATCCACTGGTTGTTTTACTTTAGGTATTGAGATGATTCAGAATGAGAAGGAAAATAAGTCAGTATTATCTTTGTATGATTGACATGAATGACATCTTACATAAAGTAATATCTTCTGTAATAGTAAGGAAAAGTTTATAAATTCCTGTGATGTTTATTTTGTATATGCAATTAAATGTTATGTGAATTATTTTATATCGTACTGGACAAGATAATAATTTAGTCATGCCAAATATTTCTTTATTTGAAACAAAGTGAATTCTGCACAGTTTTTTGAAAAGTGCAAATTTAACAAGAGTAATAGGGGAATATCAATGGTGGTATTACACCTTTACGAATATGTATTTTAAATTATGGACAGTCATTTCAATTTAATGTAATAATATTCTTATTTTTTCTCTCTCAGTGCATTCGTGATCTTTTATGTCTTTTTGTTGGTTAGCTGAGCTGTTTTGCTGTTTTGGTTGCATGTTGCTTTGTATTTTGTCTTAAAAAAATAAATAAACAGAAACAATCAAAGATTTGCCACCAACACCAAATCATTAAAATCATGAAAGCATTAACGCCATATGAAACGAGTAACTGGTGAAAAATCATGTGTATCTAATTCTTGATCTAATTCATGTATATATCATAAACGTAGTCTTTTGTATCACAATTTTATCATTTTTTACGCATCCATATTGTATAATCATAAAAAAAAATATTTCACTCTGTCAGTGTTGATGTGAAAATATGACTGCCAACTAATTGCTGTGTTTTGTAGCTTTTTTTACCATTTGTCAGCTTTGTAAACCAACAACAAAAGTTTGTAAGGGTTCCACGGAACCCAGTGTTTTTGCCTACTGTTGCTGTAAATTTCATGCTCAACAAAAATGAGGAAACAAATAAATAAAAAATAGTCCTCTTGATACTATCTTTTTTGATTGTAAGAAGCTTCTGTCCAAACTTGTTAAAATTCAGGATAGTTTATGAATCTAATAAATGTTTTAAAAACTGCAGACTTTATGTAATGTTAACTCATGAAAAACTGATACCCATCTATAACTGAAATACTATAAAACAGGTACAAAATTTTAACAAAATGTTCTTCTAAGATACTAGCTTTACATCATAAACAAGCTTCTGTGCATGTTTGGTACAAACTCTGGATAGTTTAAGAAAATTATTTAAAAAAATTAAAAAAAAACTTTTACCACAGACTGATAGTAATGTTTCCTGGCAAAAAAATAAGTCCATTTATACGAAAAAAAATACGGAAAAAACAGATTTTTTTTTAATTTACTTTTGGATACTATTTTATGATCATAAACAAGCTTCTGTCCAAGTTTGGTAAAAATCTAGGATAGTTTAAGAAAACTATAACCACAAGAGTGAATAATTGGGGATGCTGCCGTTGAAGGAATGTAGGATCACTATGTTCCACTTTTTCCACAAAAGTCAAAGGCTTGACAAAAAAGCATATATATTGAGGAAAGCAGGTGTATATTATCTACAAAAATAATTTAATTTGATGACATATTAATGTTTCAGTTTGTTGACTCTCTTTCTGCCACGTTTTACCCCCTTCGCACTTGGGTATTGCCCTAACCGGATTTTACAAGAAAGGTTAAGCTGAGGTTTTTTCATAAGGAAAACAATTGGAGGACTAGTTGTCTGGAAACCATGCAACATTTAAAAAAATGAATTTTTTCTAGATTTTGACAAATTAAAGAATTCTTTTAAGAAAAAAGTATATGTTCCAAAGTTTGATAACAAAAAACTACCCATTTACTTATGTAAAAAAAATGTGCAACATTTTTTTTAGAAGAAGTTTCATATGACTTTAAGATATGACTAACAACCACATTTGTTGAGTTCTGATTTAGGACACACAAAGGCTTGAGACAGGCACATAAAGATATGTTCATTATACCCCACGCAAGGGGTGCGGAGGGTATAATGTTTTTGACCCGTCCGTCCGTCAGTCCGTCCGTCAGTCCTGTTTCTTGTCATCGCAACTCCTCTCAAACCACACAATAGAATTTCTCGAAACCTTTTCAGATAATAAGGACATACTATGTAGTTGTGCATATCGAAGGGAAATTGCGATTCAATTTTTTTTCTAGGAGTTACGACGCCCCTTTGAACTTATTTACTTTAATGTACTACTGCAACAGTTTGTCATCGCAACTCCTCTCAAACCACACAACAGAATTTCACGAAACCTTTTCAGATAATAAGGACATACTATGTAGTTGTGCATATCGACGGGAAATTGCGATTCAATTTTTTTTCTAGGAGTTACGACGCCCCTTTGAACTTATTTACTTTAATGTACTACTGCAACAGTTTGTCATCGCAACTCCTCTCAAACCACACAACAGAATTTCACGAAACCTTTTCAGATAATAAGGACATACTATGTAGTTGTGCATATCGACGGGAAATTGCGATTCAATTTTTTTTCTAGGAGTTACGCCACTTTGAACTTATTTACTTTAATGCACTACTGCAACAGTTTGTCATCGCAACTCCTCTCAAACCACACAACAGAATTTCACGAAACCTTTTCAGATAATAAGGACATACTATGTAGTTGTGAATATCGACGGGAAATTGCAATTCAATTTTTTTTCTAGGAGTTATTTTACGTGCGAAGTGAGATTTTGTTTCTCCAGTGACAATATGAAGAAGTGGGGTATGTGAGCGTGCTCACAAAGGTTCTTTAATTGTTTATGAAAATAATGAAAGACAGTAAGATATAGCTAACAGTCCACTATTGATTTAATTGTTGACAGCACATAAAGATATAATCAGTATTTGTTCCTACCTCCAGTATTGTAAATAGCTCCACATTTGATTGGCCATTGTTGATATTCATTGCAGTCAAGATATCAGCAGTGCTTGATAATTTGTCACTTATCTAAAATTATACAAATAATTAAATGATGTACTAAAAAAGGATATAACAAAATTACTGAACTCAAAGGCAGAAATTGTTTCCACTTTGTTTTTTTTGTGTTACCCTTGCTTGATAAAAATGAAAAGGGAGAAGATTATAGATTTTGTGGTGAATAGGATAAAGGACACTGTGACTTAAAGAAGAACACAAGAAATTGACATTTCTTGTTCTGAAAGTGCTTTCTTCTTTGTTTGACTTTCATGCTATTTTTTAGTACAATAATAACAACTGTGATTGAAAGTTCTCATATTTAGAAAGATTGGTTGTCTTCATGTAATTGGCAAGATTGTAATGTCTCCAATTTTATCTAACCACTATACAGGAGAACTTTTTTATCATTGTAGTCTAATATGATGTTTCAAAATCTTTACCTTTGACCTTGATATTGCAAATCTATGGTAACATTGTGAGTGAAGTGAAATTTTGGATGTAACATGTCTTCTGATTGGCTGTAAGTGTTCTGTTTATTATTTCATAGACATAATTTTGTCATGTGACCATGACGTCATCAATGTTTTTCATAATTTACACCGGTTAAGCATGGAATAACCATGTGTCTTATCAGATTTGGTTAAATTGTTATTATACTTCCAATCTTGGAGTGAGACTATATTGCATTCAACTTATCTGTATGACTGTGCATCAATTGATCTGTTATTCCAACAAATATCTCTTTAACATTTTTCACGTCTTCTACTGAACAGAAGGACTTGATATTTGGTCAGCATATACAAATGTATACTTACATAATATTTGGTTTGTAACCTTATGGTCTTATGTTGATTATAAGTTTTTTTTAAATAAATGAGAAGTAATATATGATAGGTTGAAAGTTTTTAAATGTGTATGCATTGAATAAATATATGCTGTTTATATTTGAGACTACATGTATGATTTGCTTGTAAAACTTGTATATGCTTATACAGGATAACTTTTGGATGTCAGATTATGGATCTATATAAATTATGACCATGATGACTAAGGGTGCAAATTGTAACCCATTATTTTGCCTCTGAACGAGGTTCGTAAAGGATCAAAATCAGTCAAGCAATGAATCATCACAGGACACTGTTAATTATATATTGTTGCACGTTTTTAAAGTCTGATTTGAATTGGTATATATATAACATATTGCTTACCTCTTCAAGCTTTTTGTGAATGTCCAGAAGACAAACAAAGTACTTGTTACACAGTGAGTCGTCCAATGGTCTGTTCTGTATCCTAATGAAGTCATCTTGTTTACTGGGGTCAAGTTGAAGAACACGTGTCATAAGGTCATCCCACAGTGTTTGGTACTCTTTTTCAGTAATGGCACCTTTAGTGTTGTGGCTAAGGTAGTTGTTCTTAAATTCCCTTAGTTCTTTTATCAGTGTCTCTTCATTTGATATCAGATTGCAGCAATTCAGTAAAATCAAACTGGCCAAGGTGATATCAAGATCATCTAATGTTACATTATTAGTTGTATACAAGCAGTGACAGTGATGTTTAGGTGGTCCTGGATTTTCTGTGTACAGTAGATCCCATTGGCTATAGTTTAATGGAAGTTTCCTCCGATTCCTACAGTTGGTAGTGTCCACACAACACTTTATATTGGTGTGACGGAGATGAAACAGGATGTGTATGACAGGTTTACTGTTGATGAAATCCTGTAGACATCCCAATCCTTTACTGTTATAGTCTTTCTCCAGCCTCTGTCTGAAAACTGGTGTAACGATCTCTAGTATAACAGAACCGACTATAAAGTACCGTCTACGGTCATCTGTGTCCAGCCTGTTAAGAAATACATTTAAAACTTAAGACATACTATTATTTTCTAGCCTTTGTATGAGAACTAGTGAACTAACTATTACGAAATGTCTTCCAGTCCTTCCGGTCCATTTTATATATATAACAAAAAGAATTAAAAACTGTATTGTCAGTTGACTCACATTCTCGATCTTTAGTGTTAACACATATAACAGAACCAGCACTGAAGTAATGCCTATTATCCTATTTTTGCACCCTGCATTAATATTGTCCCAAATGTTTATGAAACTTTATATATCATAGGTTTATATCAGCAATGCCTTGTACAAGATAAAAAAAATCTAACAAAATATTGAGAGGATAGAATATCAAGTAAGAGAAATTCTATAGTGGAACATCATATTCTCACAATTTGTAAGGAATGAGAATATCAAGAAAGAGAAAATTAAATGGAAATGTCATGTTGAGATGGGAGAGATTCTTATTAGAGTGGAATTCAGAATAGCAATGCAATTTTTTAGAGGGACTTGCTATTGCAAAAAAAAAAGAACTGAATATTGCCAAGGGAGGAAATATAAACTTTGGGGAAAGTTAAAGAATACACAGTATTGAGAGAAGAGAGATTATTAAGAGGAACACTGAAGAGAATGAATATTTCGGTCTGGGTCATTGTGGTATTCACTGGTGGTATTATATGTATAAGATTATTATAATCCTATTCTGTAGGGTGAAAGGGAAATAATGTCAGGAATCAGAGATATCTGTTAACTAATAGTTTATCTGAATAAAGTTAATGATAATATGAATTAGTTTTATTTAAATATTATATTACATCATTGACCAAATTGTTTCAGAAGAGCTTCTATACTTTCACTTTAGTTATAGATGATATTTTCTCTTTTTGATAGCTACAAATTATCAACAAAGTTTAGTAAATCATTTTCTAACTAACCTTTTGCTCATATCAATTTGTTTTTGTTGGTTAGCCTGTAGAGATCTGCTTTCTGGAAAACAGTTTACCAAAAATGGACGACACTTTATACATGGAAATCCCCATTACTATTTTTAGAATTAAATAACTTAGCTTGAAAAAAAACATTATCTCCCTTTTAATATAATTTTAAGCAGGAGATCATCTAATGAATTTAAGAAAATAAAATAAAATCCAAATGTACAAAATACAAGTATATCTTAAAATTGATGTTTCATTATATAAGTTTTCTTTTAATTACAATAAAGGTTAAGATCTTTTTTTATTTTTACTGTGTTTCATTTTACATTCATTTTACTTAAAAAAAACATTGTGAAGGCTCTGAATTGTTGCAGCATTTGCTTGTTTTGGGGTTGTAAGCAGCGAATATTAACTATGTTAAAATTCATTACTTTCCATGTATTGATGATACAGGAAATATTACATTAAGAGAGAAAGTCTAGTGACAAAATAAATGAAAATAGAAATAAGTTGAAACTAAAAACGAAACGAATACATTTAATGTTATCATTTCCCTTCTTAAAAAGAAAACATGATGATTACAGAAGACTATATATAGGAGCTTAGTGTGACATTGGATTAAGATGTTGCTATATGCTAAAACGAAATTCCTGGAATACAAGCATTAGCTGTCTGTAAACCTCTCTTGAACATGCTATTTATTTGTAAATAAATGGAGTTAGATCTGTGAAAGTCAGGGGTGAAAATCCAAAAGAATTGACTGATGTGCTGCAAAGATTGGCAATTTTGAAATGAATTTATAACTAAGAAAATTTAAAAGGACCTTATCCTGATTGACACATTTAATGTGACTAGATCAAGAAGACAGCAAATACAGGTACAAAAATCAAGACGACCTTTTTCTAGTATAAAAAATTATAAAAAGATACCTACTTTTTTAAAGGGGCACTAGCTGTCAAATTCATGGTCATCAATCTGACTCAAATTCTCATATCTGATATATAACAATGTAAAACATTTACCCAAACTATCAAAAGTCTAAAATAAACAGTTTACAGAGCATGGGATCGATAACATGTAGATTCGTTTCGACGCCATCTAATTAACTATCGATTTGACCTCAGATGACCACATAAGTGATGTAAACATAAATAAAGATATGAATAGATTAGGTCAACACGTGCAATTGGATTTTTATAGGTCTGTTTGATTTTATTTTATAGATTAAAAATATATGTTTCTCATTGTTTTTACCAGTATTAGAATGATTTTATGTGGATCGAATTAGTTATCAAATGATTAACTCTTGTTTCACTTTCATTGTTGACATTCTTTTTCTTTAAATAACCAGTACACGTACAAAGCATGCGTTCTCGATCTCTAGCTAGGGGGTTAAATTGAAGTTCACATGAATACTGATTTAATGAGGTCGAGTTATTCACTCGCAAGTGAATAATTAATTATGAATGTTTCTTGGCTTAATTTGACAAAATTGAACCCTTTTGGTTGCTAAAAGCAAATTATTATTTCACTATGTCACTTTCATTATTGATTGAACCAAAAAAATCTTACTTTAGATTTTTCATATACCTCGTAGCTAGTGCCCCTTTAAGAATATGAATCTTTAAGTTTTTAACTAATGCACAGACAAACTTTTACAGGTTATTTTCATGGAAGGACAATATTTCCATATTGAATTTGCATGTGAAAAGAAAATCTGAATTATAAAGCAGAAATATTCAAAATGAAGAATTCGACCTGATAATATGGAGGAATTCATCCGATGACTCCTTATAGGAGTAATTGCCCTTTATAGACAATTTTTATCATTTTCATTATCAGCAAGGGAAGATGTACTAACAAGTCAAATTTTGCTGATATAGTAAGTAGACTGGCACTCTTTATAGGAGCGGTTGCTGTTAAATGAGTTATTTTATTGACCTGCTTTTGTGTTTTGAGCAAAAACTAAAAAAGATAAAGAGAAACTGAATAGACTGAATGATCAGCGATATAAGATTAACAATTTTTTTTTATAAACTTTTACTTTTGTCGACAATTTTGAATATTGACCTAGACCAAGATGAGTGACACAGGCTCTTTAGGGCCCCTAGTTTTAAATTACCATAGGTAGTGATCTTACTTATGAGGAATCAAAAACATAGAATAGGTTGAAAAATAGATACATTACAATAAAGGAACTATAGCCATTTGATAATTGTAGGATGTGAAATGTAGCAGGAACTGGATGTGGCCAGCCAAGTTACCAGGTGAAGGGGCAGCATTACTGGATGCCTGTACAGCCATGTGTGATGTCATGAAGAAACTTGGTATAGCTGTTGACGGAGGCAAAGATTCACTCAGTATGGCTGCCAGGGTGGGGGATGAAACTGTTAAAGCACCTGGTTGGTAAATTAAAAATAAATCTTTAGAATCTTAATTCTTTATCAAAACCAAAAAAACTAAATTTTGTGCAAACATAAAGTAACTGTTGTAATCATATACTTATTTGAATATTTGGGTTGTAATGCTAGTGGGATTTTACATTTATCTAAAATGAATTAATTGCATCATTTGAAATGTTTTGTATATTTGGGTTACAACACTAGTGTTTGTTTTACATATATCTAAAATGAATTAATTGCAGCATTAGAAGTATTATGTATATTTACAGGTACTTTGGTGATATCAGTGTATGCAGGATGTCCAGATATAACAGCCACTGTTACGCCAGATCTCAAATGTCCAGATGGTCAAGGTTAGTTTTCATAGTTTGAAAAACTAAAAATCCTTCAAATATTGTTTCATTTCAGTTTCAAGTAGGTTCTACCAATCTTTCTATGCTTTAAACTAGTCCCCTTACAAAAATTTAGATGAAATATATTGCCATGATGGCATTAAAATACCAAATACTATGATGGAAGGATAACGATTGGAATCAAACTTATTGAAAACTACATTCCTTTCCTGCTCATATTATTTAATGAAAACCTTTGTATTCTCAGTCATGTATCACATTATAAAATTTATATTCAAGGTTCATTATCCATAATGACATACTATGATATGCATGATGATAGAAAATATTTAGAAATTAAAAATCCATGATGAAGCAGTTAGCAGGAAAAACACAAGATTCTTAATGTTTAGTGTATATAAAAAAGAAGATGTGGTATGATTGCCAATGAGACAACTCTCTACAAGAGACCAAAATGACACAGAAATTAAAAACTATAGGTCACCTTATGGCCTTCAAAAATGAGCAAAGCCCATACCACATAGTCTGTTATAAAAGTCCCAGAAAGGACAATGTAAAACAATTCAAACGAGAAAACAAACGGCCTTATTTATATACAAAATGTATATGTAGTATGCTTTGGTTCAGCAGGATTTCCGTTTACATATTATACAAGCAGTGTTTGAATGTAAATCAAGGAAGTGCTTCTTGTTCTGCAGCTCAAATGATTTTTGGCCTTAAGGTCAAATTTTGTTATGAATATATATTTATTGTAGGGAGTTTACTGTACATAGACTTGAGTTGTGGTAAACATAGGTTAGGAGGATCTTCCTTAGCTCATTGTTATGGTCAGTTAGGTAACATCTCACCAGACCTAGATGACCCGGATATGTTTGTTAGTGCCTTCAATCTCACACAGAAACTTATCAAAGGTAGGTCATACCTGTCAACCTGTGACGATGAAAATGCAGGTCATGACCTGCATTGAAGAATCAAATCTCAGGTCATAACGCGTACGAACTTTTTCGAGCTGGATTTCAGTATTTATGGTACATTTTCTTATAATGTATATCAAAGATACCAAAACATCAATGCATGTTCACTTGGTTAAGTCATTTTAAATCTTATTTATTATTATTTCACTTTTAAGATTTATGTAAACTTGTGTATCACAGTCTTATGTCCTTTAATTTTGGTCATCATCTAAAATTTATTTTTCAAATGTATTTTTTTTAAATGAGACTACTAGCCTTTAAACATAATATGTAGAGGTATTACATGTATGAACATTCATCTCTAAATTGACAAGGAAATTAGACTATGATAAAATATAGTAATACAGTTAAAGAAAGTATAAATGTAAAAAATAATTTTCAACTTTTTTTTAAAAATTGTATAAAGGTATAAAAATAATGAAAAGTTATTTTTCAATATGTATTTGAATTTCATATTATTATGATTTAATCTTTTTCACCCATAAAACGTAAATATAAGGAATAATTTTGAATGGTGACAAATAAGGGGAAGTAACTCTTAGTTGAAATATCTTTGTAAAACAGCACCTGTAAAACAACAGGGCAATTTATTTACGACTTAAAGCTAAGGTAATTGGTGTTAATCAACAGTGTGTTTGACACCAAAGCTGTCAAGTGAAGCCATGCACTTAATGGGTCACTTAATTTGACAGTTTACATAGCTAGATGAACTGCATGTTCATGGAAGAATTACGAATTTGCCGGTATTTCAAAGGAATATTACTTATGAAAATCAATTTCAAGGCTAAGAAATACGGGTGAAATCGGGTCATTTTCGGAATTTCCGGGTTATTTCAATGACCCGGCGGGTGATCCGGGTGATCCCTCAGAATTGTGAAAATCTCGGGTCACACCCGCAGAATCCGGGTCAGATGACAGGTATGGTAGGTTTATAAACAGAACATACATATGTATGTATAGTAAAATTTCAAAAAGGAAACAGGGAATATGTCAAATAGGGACCAATTTGACCAAAAAGCAGATAACAGCAAAGGTCAGCAAGGGGCCTTTAACGCAGAAAGAAAATCACGCACAACTTGAGGTGGTCCTCAGCTGGCCCCTGAATAAAATTGTGAAAATGGACGTCGAACTCAAAAACATTTATCATACATAAATACATGTTATTCTTTTGAAAATAAAAAAAGTAGGTTTTGACTTACATTAAAGTAATAGAATGTTATGTTCTCTAGCTTCTTTCACCTTGGTTCCTAACATATAGCAAAATATGGAAGACATTTTGAACTCCCTTATTACATAGTTTTTGGTTGTATTGCAGGTAATATTTTATAAATGGAAAATCATTTACAAAATTACTACATACTGTGCAAGATCTACATGAGTAATTCATGTCGTTAGCTCCCTGTAGTAGTGAATTGCTCTTTATGGCCCCTTCAAGAACAATTTGACCAAACTACATAAGAGGTTGTTATGAAATTAAATAATATCATTATTTGAAAAGGTGCAAAGACCAAAACTGTATTAGTCAGGAATATAATTGTTAACCACTTAGACCATTCCATTTCAGACAGGAAGTTGGTTTCTGGTCATGATATAAGTGATGGAGGATTAATAACATGTATTTTAGAGATGTCCTTTGCTGGTAACTGTGGATTAGACATTGACATTTCTTGTGATTCAGGTATGATATATTTTACATTGATATTTCTTATGATTAAAGTAGGATGGAGCTTACATGTAATATTGGGAGATATATTAGCAAATGTGTAAAGATTCTGGTAAGACAAGTTTGCATTACTGATATAAATGTGGAAGGTCAGTATTACCATTTAGCATTATTAAAAAGTAGCTGATGTATGTTGAATTGCAATGGCTCCTCGTTTTGTAGTGCCTTCTTGTCCTTCTTTTTGTAAAGTAAAAGGAATGCCAACCATGTTTAGGGGTTCCTGTCACTTCATAGTTTTTGACTAATAGCAGCAATGTACAAGGAAATCAATGTGTGAGTGAACTCATTAATGTCAGTTAAATTCAGGGATACAAGATGCAATCAGCATTGCTTCTTCAGAAATATTCATAAAATGAAGTTTTTCATTCTAAAATATATATGAAACTATACCTTTCCAATGATGAAGTGGCCAAGAAATACCAACAGCTTTTAAATAAGATCTTCTACACAATAAATTAATGAATGTTTCTAATGCTTTATATTTGATGGGTTTAATCTGGGACTTTTATAAAAGTTAGTATAATAGTCCCAAGTTTTATATGAAGATGAAATTTGTAACAAATAAGCACAGATGGCATTTTCCATTTTTTTTTCATTTTCTTAAAAAATATAACTTTTTTATGATGGTTTCTATAAGATTAAATAATTAAATTCAATAAAAAGCAGTATTAGGTTATAAAAGGTATTGAAAAACATGCATTTTATAGGTTTTCTATATATTAACATAAGCACGCACACATCTTAGTTCCTTGAAACCATACATTTTATTTGTATATAAGCTTGAATGAATTTTCAAGAAAATAAAATCATAAATCCATGAAATTCTAAAGATTTATTGTAAAATAACTGGTTTCTGCCACCTTAAGCCTAAACATGATTTTAACATATCACAAAATGTGCCTTTTTAAGAGTTCTACAGGTGTGTGGTAATATATTTCTTTTATTCACAGTCAATGTATAGGTCTGTTTGCAAGCAAATAGTTTTTACATGGATTTTAAGAATTATCAAATATCAAGACAGATAACTCTGTATCCCAATACAAACAATGACATTCAATTGATTAGTTTTAAAATGATTATGTTCACCAAACAATGATTTTATATCATAAATTATATAGAAATAGCAATTACAAAGAGAGAAAAAAGTAAAATAAGCCTCAGCATAGTACAAGAAAAAGCTGATTATACTGTATATTATCTGTTATAATGATTTATTTCATATGATATGGACATTTTCTTATTTATTTACTTTTTAACTATGAATATATGAATTCTTCTTTTTTTATAGGTCTACTACATAGTTGATACTGTAGGACAGACTATAGAAATAAGAAAACTGGTCTCTCTCATCAGCAATAGTGTGGCAATTCTAAAATTTCAACATGCGGCCTACACAGCTAGCTCATTTGGAGAAGAGATATGAGACTGATTGCGAATAAATGTACACTTAGTTTAGTGCATCATGGATCTACAAAGTGAAACATATGTACCAAAAATATTAGTTTATTCATAACTAAGCCTTTTTCAGCACTGCAGTCAACAGAACAATGATAGTGACAAGAATTGAGACTATTTAATACCTCAAACAATGGGAAAATACTTCTTGAGATCAGTTGTAAGTGGTTTTATATCATGCATGAAACAATAAACTTAAGTAGTTTTAAAAACTGTTGGATAATTCATACACTGTACCAGACAACTCACACAATAAAATTTATTAAATATGAACACAATCATTTTTTTCTAATTTTTTTGCATTCAAAGCAGTGAGACGGCAAAAGACGCAAATAATGCTTTAATAAATTTGGTCTTACAAAGCCTATTAATGTTTTCTTTTGTGCTGTAACCATATAAAATGCATGTATTTTTAATGGTAAAGGACTATAGAACTCAATCAGACTAAAAAAATGGAATTATATTGTTTTCAATGAGTGGTTAAAGGTGGCAGGTACCAGTTTTGGTGTACCAGAACATGTGTCCCACGCAGAAATTTTGTTATAGTTAAGTATTGAGGTATATAATTGCATCATGTGGACTGAAAAAATAAATGAATGTAAATTCTAGGCTATTGTACTACACAAGTAAGTAGTTGCATACACAGGTTGGGGATTTCCTTCACATATAGGTCCAATCAGATGTCAAAATTGTGGTCTCCTCACTTGACGGCATCCAATCACAGTGTGGGAAAAATTCAGTTTTATGTAAACAAAAATATCTTGAGATTTTGATGGTAAGGATAGGTTCGGACAAGGCTCTAATTCACTGAATATCCTTTCTCTCTTGAATTTTGGCTAAAATTCTTGTCGGCTTTTAGCAGGATTTTGCAGGTGAGGATTAGATTGGTATCAGAGCATCACATTTTTTGCCTTATTTGCAATGCATTTATAAATTTTTAAATTTCCATGCTGGACAGACACCCAAATTGATAGGTTTTCTATATATTAACATAAGCACGCACACATCTTAGTTCCTTGAAACCATACATTTTATTTGTATATAAGCTTGAATGAATTTTCAAGAAAATAAAATCATAAATCCATGAAATTCTAAAGATTTATTGTAAAATAACTGGTTTCTGCCACCTTATGTAAGATTTACATGTATGCCATTTCGTACTCAGGGATGATTCACATACATGTCATTTCGTACCTAATGGAAGATTTATATATGTTTCATTGTTGTGCAATTCGTACATCATGGAAAATTCATATGTATGCAATTTTGTACCTCATGGAAGATTTATGTGTATAGCATTTCGTACCTCATGGAAGATTTATATGATAATTGTATGACAATTGTATGTCATTACATACCTCATGGAAGGTTTGAACTGATGAATGCTATTTCGTATCTGATACTGTTAATAACTATAAAAACAGTTGCATATAATTATTTCTTTGTTGGTTAATAATAAAACCTCATATTTCTAGAGTTTAACAATTAATTAAGGACAAATCCAGCAAACATACAAAGTGTATTTATAACTATTCAAGTTGTCAATTGCTGCTAAATCAAACCAATCATCGGTCTATATAAATTTTACGTCTTGATGCATAATTTTATTCATGTTATATTTAAAAAAAAATAAAAATCATGAAAAACTTAACAAAAATATGATTTGAAATAGTTAACATGCATTACGTCCATGCGGTACGAAATGGATATTATCGGGGGTACAAAATGGTAAATGTTAGGTACGAAAAGGCAAATGTGGGTACGAAATGGCAGAGGTACGAAATGTTTCAAAATCAATTAGATTCAGATAAGTTTAATTTTTAATTGTTAATAACTTTAGATGAACCAGACTGAGACATTATATTTACACTATATGTAAACATAATATGATCAAAACATGCATATAGGACATGACAAACTCAAAAAGCGAAACAAAGTACAGTATTTCAGATCCATATGTCTCGTACATACGTATGTATCATTGATTAACAATAATAGATATAATACACTACATACTTAGGACAATATAATACATACTCAACAAGTTGTATCTTTTACAGATTATTCGCCCTACATTATTAAGAAAATTCTAACACTTGTTTTTGGCTTTAAGATTATTTCGAAAACGAAGTGAGATAAGTATCGTATATTAATATCTGCAATCTGCATATTTTACTTCAATTCAAAACAATTAAGATGAAACTATCATGAATACAAATTCCCATGTGCCCTAGACAATAATAAGGGTGTTCACGTATTTAATCAGCCAAATATGTATTGACTCAATATATCTAACTTTATTTTTAGTTTGTTTTAAAAACAACTACCTTGAGCAGACCAATATAAATCACTATAAGAGATAAGAATTTAAGATAAGATAAGAATTTTATTAATCTAATCAAGAACCCATAAAGGGCATCATTTTACAACACAATATGATTGGAAAAAGCAAAACAGAAAACTAATACCATACTATAACATTATGGACAGAATCAGAGCCTAACACAACATGTGTTTTATATAACTATTATATCAAATCTTGTAACAATAAAATATTATATTATTTCATATATTTTGTTTACATCTGGATCTTATTTCTAAACATTTAATAATGTAATTTCCTAGGCACATGAGAGTTGGTAAATGCTCATTTGTGAACAGCCCGAAATATTTCTTATCATTAGGTAGTTGTTTAAGATTAGTACAAAAAGTGATAACTTTATCAAATAATAATTTCCTCTGTTCATCATATAATGGGACAATTTACTGTAAAATGGGTCTCATCTTCAATAGAATTTGATCCATGTGATAAGCAGTGATGACATAGACGTTGAGTTCTCTCTATGTATTTTTTACTATATCTATCTTTCTCAATTCTAAGATCATGAACACTTATTCTCATTTTACATATACCTACATACCTTAATAAAAACAATTCAATGGAACTGATAAAAAGTGATATACAGAATTACACATTGCGACGTTGATCGGTGATATAACTAGTTAAATGTAAATATAAGGATTACACTCCTCTACCTTGATCTGTGATATAACTAGTTAAATGTAAATATCAGGATTACACTCCTAGCTCTACCTTGGTCGGTGATATAAGTAGCTAAATGTAAATATCAGGATTACACTCCTCTCCCTTGATCGGTATGCCATATCCTACTTGTTTATTGTATTTTTAAATTGTATTTAATCTCTATTTATTATCATAATTGAATATATATTGTTTATTTTTAATGTAATTATTATTGTATTAAGAGAGCCTTATTGAAAATTGGTGTAATCAAAATGAGTTACTCTCTCTAAATAAAGATATTATTATTTTTATTATTATTATAGATACTAGAACACACCCTCGAAATCGCGGGCAATCAGAGCGTGGTTGGAAGTATGTAAAGTGTTGTAGGAAGTATTTTGCAAAAGATTTAATGGCTGGAGAATTTCAGGAAAAATATCAAAAGTCATAGGACTAAGGTACTTGGGGACAGGAAAATGCTTTTTTTTTTATCCCTCCTTTATTTCCCAAATTCCCATTTTTTGTTTTCTATTAATTTCAATATGAACATACATTTAGTATATTAAGAACATTCAAGTCAGGAGCCTGTGATTCAGTGGTTGTCGTTTATTTATGTCTTACCTATTTTTTTTCGTTCATTTTTTTTTGTACATAAATAAGCTAGGCCGTTAGTTTTCTCGTTTGAATTGTTTTACATTGCATTTCGGGGCCTTTTATAGCTGACTTTGCGGTATGGGCTTTTCTCATTGTTGAAGGCCGTACGGTGACCTATAGTTGTTAATTTTGTCTTACATATTTTTTTCGTTCATGTTTTTGTACATAAATAAGCTAGGCCGTTAGTTTTCTCGTTTGAATTGTTTTACATTGCATTTCGGGGCCTTTTATAGCTGACTTTGCGGTATGGGCTTTGCTCATTGTTGAAGGCCGTACGGTGACCTATAGTTGTTAATTTCTGTGTCATTTTGGTTTCTTGTGGAGAGTTGTTTCATTGGCAATCATACCACACCTTCTTTTTTTGTTTTGTTATAATGAATTTTTGTAAAGGATTTAATTGATGGAGAATTCCAGAAAAGGTATCAAAAGTCAGGTGCTTTGGGACAGGACAATTGTTTTCCTAGCCCTGCTCTTCCTTTATTTTTCAAAAATTCCTATATTTTTTTTATTTCTATTAACATTAATAACACATGCACACTTTTAGCGCTGAACATTCATTACTATAAATAAAGTGTATTTGCTTTTTACTTTCAATTCTCAGGTTACTTATCGATCCATGGCGGTCATTTCTATATTATACAGACTCTCTCTCTCTTTAGTTTACTCTGTGACCGCCGTGGATAGTAAACTTGAAAAAGATTGCAGATAGAAAATACAATTTATTCGTAGTATATGTATGTTCAAAGTATACAGAAAAACGCAAACCGGAAGTCTAATATGACTGAAAATTTCGCCCAATGACGGAATCAATATCCGGATGCGTTTTTTCTTGTTTTTCTCCCAAAATAACTCAATCTGAACAATCATAAAAATGGATGACAAATGCGACTATGCACTGTACCTATATGACATAGAGGCATGATGATTACTTTATTGTGGAAAGAAGAGAAGCGACACACAAAATGAGGTCTTCTCGTTTAATAGTATAGATACTTTGTGAAAAATGGATATCAGAATTACACTGTGCTACCTTGATGGATGATAGATATACCTTGTGAAATATGGATATCAGGATAGCACACTGCTACATGTACCTTGATTGGTGATATATCAATAAAATTTGGATATCATTATTCAGGATTACACTCTGCTAGCTTGATCGGAGGTATACATGTACCTAGTAAAATATGGATATCAGGACTACGCTGAGCCTGTGCTAGCTTGATCGGTGACATAACTGGCAAATAAAGGCAAAATTAGTATACCGCTGTTCAAAAGTCCTAAATCTATTGAGAGAAAGTCAGATATCAAAACAGGATTACACTCTGCTAGCTTGGTGGGTGAGCTACTTTGTGAAATATGAATATCAGAATTACCATTGCTACCATGATAAGAAGTTAACCTATTTAAATAAAAATAACAGATTTAAAAACTGATATCTTGATCTGTGGTAAATCTAGTAAAATACTTATATTAAGATACATACTGCTACTTATTTTCATATGAACCTATATATCCTTTCATATAAATCTGTTGATTGTATGCTTATCAAAACTTTAGATTATAATATTATGCTATAATTTTTTTTTATTCATTCTAATATTACACTAGCTGCTCAGCAAATTTTAGATTCAGAAGACATTAATGTTTAAGTACAACTTTATTATCAAGACCAAGTTGATGCCTCTGTCAAACTAATGATTTATTGGATTATGAAAATGTAACTGAGTTAGGTTGGCATACTATGTACTCTGCATATCTTAAATTACTAAAACAATAATAAAATTCAACTACTTAACACTTGTGGTAATTGTAATCCCAACAATACTCACATTACACACGCTTTTAGTGTATGCACTAACAGCCTTCATAATATAAACATTTCAGCTCAAAGTCATAGGAGTCAGTCGTATATTCAACTAGAAAATGAAACAAATTTGAAAAAAAACACACTTTCTTCCAATCAATTTTTGTGGTACTTTGTGATATATGAATAGTCTCAGATAGACATAGTGTCAGTTAACTGCTAGTAGTCTGTTGTTATTTATGTATTATTGTCATTTTGTTTATTTTCTTTTGTTACATCTTCTGACATCGGACTCGGACTTCTCTTGAACTGAATTTTAATGTGCGTATTGTTATGCGTTTACTTTTCTACATTGGCTAGAGGTATAGGGTGAGGGTTGAGATCTCATAAACATGTTTAACCCCGCCGCAATTTTGCGCCTGTCCCAAGTCAGGAGCCTCTGGCCTTTGTTAGTCTTGTATGATTTTTAATTTTAGTTTCTTGTGTATAATTCGGAGTTTAGTATGACGTCCATTATCACTGAACTAGTATACATATTTTTAAGGGGCCAGCTGAAGGACGCCTCCGGGTGCGGGAAAATCTCGCTACATTGAAGACCCGTTGGTGGCCTCCGGCTGTTGTCTGCTCTATGGTCGAGTTGTTGTCGCTTTGACACATTCTCCATTTCCTTTCTCAATTTTATGGTGTGTATATCGTTGAATTTACTTAATCAGCAGAATTCATCAGAATGTTCAGTTTAATGATTTCTCAGACTGTTTAATTTAGGAAGGAATTTACATCGATGTTATAAATTGAGGTTTTAGTGAGATGAGCAAGGTGTACGAACAAATAGGCATATGATTTTTGCATATATGTATCTCATGCAAAATTTGGTTACATCAAAAAAAAAATAGACATTGTTTCCTACCACTTGATTTGATACACTTATGATGATAATATGTTGTTGAAGCAATACTTGTAATAAGGAGTTATCAAATTCTTGTTCATCCATGTGACCAAAATTCTCTTATTTAAGCTATAACATTCTAAAAGGTATATCTAAATTACACAAAATCCCAAAGAATAATCAACAACGCATGGACATGTTATAATGTATCAGACTTTCGTATATATTTTAGACAAGCGCAATTAATTAACTTATCCGTCGAGATGACCTCTAAAGACTTCCAGAAATCATATACCTGACTAAAACATAAGTAGGAAAACAATGAACAGGTATATGTACATGTATGTAGTATGATATTTTAAACAAATGTCAGATTTCTAGTCAATGCACATGTACATGTTTGTAGTTTGATTTTTTAAAAACAAATCTCAGATGCATTAAGTATAAGAAGACAGTATGTTTTGTAGGTCTGAACCATACATATCTGCTACTCCAAATAAATAACCCTTCTATATATCGATTTTCATCTTTGATTTTTTTAAACGGGAAGTGACGGATGACGGTTCCGGAAATAATCTACTATTTATATATTTGTATATTCGAATCTCACGAATCAGTTAGGAATAAAGAAATCAAGATAAAAACTAAAGCATTTACTCCAAGTGAAACGAGTCCGGATACGTAGACAAAGTAAGTGTATCTAGCTCTGCATGCAGGCCCACTATTCCATTAAAACTCAGTCAAATGGTCACAGTCCGGAATAGTACATATTAAGTAAACTTACAATAAGGCGACTATTCTTGTATCTTAATCAAGACCACAACATGTTACCGGGAAGTTTCTGTGTATTTTTCCAGAGAAACATTGTATTTGTCAACCGATTCTTAACTTAGATCGAAAAACTTATATTGTGTCGATTTCTGTCGGTTTTTTCCCCCATTACTCTCATTAGAACATCAATTTTGAAATAAAAGGGTAATTTTGGTCTGAACAGGTCTTAGACAACTGAACAATGAAGAATCAGTTCATACATAGCTTGCCGTCAATTGTGATCTGTTTTATTTATTTTCAGATGTTACTTAACCATACAAATGTTATGCGTTTTAGTTTCTTGTGTACAGTTTGGAGTTAAGTATGGCGTTCATTATCACTGAACTCGTATATATTTTTTTAGGGGCCAGCTGAAGGACGCCTCCGGGTGCTGGAATTTCTCGCTACATTGAAACCTGTTGGTGACCTGCTGCTGTTGTCTTTTCCATGGTCGGGTTGTTGTCTCTTTGACACATTCCCCATTTCCATTCTCAATTTTAAATGAAGTTCTAAACATTCTAATGTGCAACTAAACAGTCTTGAATTTACAGTAATAATTTCTGTAAAATCGATAGAATTGTATCCAGATGTAACAATTGTATGCTAGACATGTTAAGATCAAAATGGATGTTAAAGACAGAATCATAGAGGAGTCCTTCTATTTTTAGACAATCATAAATCTCAAGGTCACTGTGTTATTCAAGATACGAGAAATTATCTGAAAAGTGGACAATAAACTCATCATAGATACCAAGCTTGAAATTGTGTACACCAGACGCATGTTGTGTCAACAAAAGACTAATCAGTAACGCTAATATGAAAAATGATGAAAAGGCCAAGTTCATTTATATTATCAAAACTGGATCAGTCATGTAAACAGACATAGAAGGTTTATAGGACAATATAAGCATACTAATTTTTATTTTCGGTTTAGATGCATGATTTTTTATTAGTTGTTATTGACTTTAAAGTAGCTGTTACTCTGTTTTATATCTGAACTTATTGTCTTTTTGTTGCTGGAAGATGTATGAGTACCCTACTACTTCTACGTTGTGTTATTGTCAGATGTATGTCTGTTTTGTATATTTTTTTTATTAGTTATTATTGACTTTAAAGCAGCTGTCACTCGTGTATCTGTGCTTATTGTCTTTTTGTTGTTGGGATGTATAAGTATACTACCACTTCTCCTCTGTGTTTTTGTTAGATGTATGTCTGGTTTTTTTTTATCTATCTGATGAGCAAAGCCATTTTCAACTGATTTTTACAGGTTTTTTTTCAAATGTGGTGTTACACTACTTCCGTAGGATAGGGGAGGGTTGGTGACCTCAAATTAGTTTAACCACGTCTCTTCCTATATCTTCTGTCCCTGTCTAGTGCCCATTATTGAGTGGTTGGTATTTGTTGCTGCGTAAATAATTTGTATTTCGTTTATTGTAATGTAGAGTGATCTAATTTTGTGCTTTAATACCGCTGGCCCATGTTAGATGTAGGTTTTGCGCCATCTAACCAATTTAACCACGCCGCATTTTGTATGTGTCTGTTCAAAGTCAGGCACCTGTAATTCAGTGGTTGTCTTTAGTTCTTGTAAATCCTATTTGTTTTTCGTTCATTTATTTGGCAGTTTTCTCCTTTAAATTTGTGTTACATTTGTCATTCCAGGGCCTTTTAAAGCTGACTTTGGGGTATGGGTTTTACCAATTGGCAATGGCCACAAGGTGAGCTATAGTGGTTTATTTCTGTATCAGTTGGAGTTATCTCATTGGCAATCATACTACATCTTCTTATTTTTATACACATTAATCTAACAAAGACACCAACAAATAAGAGGTAAAGCATTGAGGATAAAAAATCTGAAAACGTTTTAAATGCATACTTTGTCGCAAATCTTACATAATTTCGAGTTCACAGGCATAACCAATAGTTTGACGGTAAACTTAGATAATGCTGAAACAAAACAACACAAAAAGACATCTTATAGTTTGTATTAAAAATTTCTATTGAAAAAAGGAACACAGCTTTACAAATGTATAGTACATTATAAGAGCAGGCAAACATAAATAATCTTACATCTTAACATACACAATATGATATGTACCTTGGTTGAAGCATTCTTTTAATAACATTTTTTATAACTAAAAAAGACCAATTTTAACATAATGCAAGGATGTCTGTCATGGAACCTCTCAATGAAGAGTTCTTATGTTTACCTGTATGACACATCAGTCGATATGCAAATACTGTAAATAGCACAAATTATATAAAACAGTTCTTCAAAAGCCCCAATTATTCAAACATATATGCAACATATTTCAAAGAGTGAATATACAAATGTATCTCTTTCTTAGTATTCTTTAATTTGTTTTCTACATAATTAGGTCTTTCCACTTTTCTGTGGAAAGACCTATTGTTTTTCTTCTGATTATTTTTTTTTTTTTTTTTTTCTTCCGCCTAATTTTGTTCTTGCGATAAACATTTATTTCGCAATATGTCGCTTAGATATTTTGTATATGATATCGAACAGTTTATGCGCTTTTGAAATTTACCCTGCGTAAACAAATACTTTTCTTTGTAGGAGTTATCTCCCCAAACACTGTTTTCCTTGTTAGCGCATCTCCTTTGCAACCGTAAAAGATTATGACAAATTTATTTTACAAAATTGCTCGTTATATCCTTCGCATGATTTGTCCTATTTTGACCGAAGCGATATGACCGCTCCATATGAGAGTTATTTCCCCTTATGCATCTGATATAAGTGATATGAATTTCTATCTTATAAACCATAAGTGATAGAGATCTAGGATCTTTTGATTTGAGGTCCTTGGTCCCAAAAAATGAAAATTAGGTCAAGGTCAAAAGTCAAGGTCATATTTTAATATTTTGAATTTAGCTTATTTTCACTTATATCCAAAGACTGTATAAGATATCAACAAATTATTTTTACTAAATTGTTAGTTGCGACATGTCGTAAGATGTAAATTTTGATTGCAAGCGTACGTTGAATGTGAAAGGGAGTTTTCTCCCCTCTTGTATTAAAAAATACGCGTTTGGTGATATAACTCATTAACTAAATATAATTAAGACCTATGGTCTTTTGATTTGAGGTCCTTGGTTTATGACCTTGAAATTGATCTCAAGGTCATAGCTTAATTTGACGTTCTATATTTTGACCTTTGCTTTTATTCTATATGTATACATGATAAAGATATACAACTTTTAGAAAAAGGTATCAAGCCATTTAACCTTGAAAAAAAACAACCGGAAGTGACCTTTTGTAAACCGGAAGTAGCTATTTTTTGTACTTTATTAAGATAAAAGTATATAGAACCAGATATTTTTGGAATCGGTTTCAAGTAAATATTTAAATATAATCGGAAGTAACATTTTTCAAACCGGAAGTAACAAATTATTTCCCTTATTTAAAAAAAAATGTATGGAAACAATATATTTTTGGAATCAGCTTACTAGGAGCTATCATTTGACAATTGAAATGACATTTTAAACTTAGTTTCACAACTTTTCATATCAAAAAGGATGGAAAGACCTTCAATTGTTCTCTGAATTTTTTTTTTTTTTCTTCCGCCTAATTTTTTTCTTGCGATAAACATTTGTTTTGCAATATGTCGCTTAGATATTTGGTATATGATATCGAACAATTGATGTGCTTTTGAAATTTACCCTGCGTAACCGAAAACTTTTCTTTGTAGGAGTAATCTCCCCAAACACTGTTTTCCTTGTGAGCGCAACTCCTTCGCAAACGTAAAATATTATGACAAATTTATTTTACAAAATTGCTCGTTATATCCTTTGCATGATTTGTCCTATTTTGACCGAAGTGATATGAATGCTCCATACGAGAGTTATTTCCCCTTATTCATTTGATATAAGTGAATTGCATTTCTAACTGGTAAACCATAATTGATAGAGACCTAGGATCTTTTGATTTGAGGTCCTTGGTCCAAAAAAATGAAAATTAGGTCAAGGTCAAAGGTCAAGGTCATATTCTAATTTTTGAATATGGCTCATTTCCACTCATTTCCAAAAAACGTTTAAGATATCGACAAATTATTTTTTCTAAATCATTTGTTGTGACATGTCGTAACACTTAAATTTTGATTGCAAGGGTACGTTGAATGTGAAAGGGAGTTTTCTCCCCTTTGGTATTTAAAAATACGCGTATGGTGATATAACTCATTAACTAAACATAATTAAGACCTATGGTCTTTTGATTTGAGGTTCTTGGTTAATGACCTTGAAATTGATCACAAGGTCATAGCTTAATTTGACGTTCTAGATTTTGACCTTTGCTTTTACCCCATCTGTATACATAATAAAGTCATGAGACTTTTTGACAAACGGTATCAAACCATTTAAACTTAAAAAAACAACCGGAAGTGACCTTGTGTAAACCGGAAGTAGCTATTTATTGTACTTTATTACATAAAAGTATAAAAAAACAAGATATTTTTGGAATCAGTGTCAAGTAAATAGTCAAATATTATCGGAAATAGAGTTTTTCAAACCGGAAGTAAGAAATTATCTCCCTTATCTAAAAAAATATTGTTTAGAAACCATATATTTTTGGAATCAGCGTACAATAAGCTATCATTTGACGATTGAAATGATATTTTAAACCTATTTTTACACCTTTCATATTAAAATACATTGTTTTGGTGGAAAGACCTTCAATTGTTCTCTGAACAATTGGTTTTTAATTATCATCTTGATTTATTTATTTGATGAACAATTGTAATACGAGGAATATGAAGATATGTCTTTCAATTATTTAAAAATTTTGTTGAAATGAAATGTGTTATAGCTGTGAACTCCGACCATTTTTTTATTTCAGTTTTGCTCATGTGCTTTGTCAATATCTAACTTTGTTGACATATTTTTTTTTATTGACTGCTGTATCCCCATATTTAATATTTTTAACTATTATGCCTGTTTGTTTTGTTCACACATTGTTGTCAATTTTATAGAATGCCATGCGATTGTTTTACATCTTAAAGGTTTATCTAGTTATAAACCAGGTTTTATCTACATAATAAAGTGCATGTACTAAGTGAGGAATATGATAGTTGTATTCCATTCGTGTGATGTGTTTGAGCTTTACATATTGTCATTTGATTACGGATTTTCTGTTTCGAATTTTCCTTGGCCAAAATGTTGGAGTTCTGTATTTTGTTATTTTACTTTTTAATGGCAACAGTAGTTTACCGTTGTTCATTTCTGATTTATCGATTTTGAATAAACAAATAAAGGTTAAAAACAACAACTGATGGAATTGTATGAAACCCAAGGATGAGTGAGACCAGATGGGGTAACAATAAGCTTTGCCTAGTAAACATACATCACTCGCCATTCTTATACACACTCAGTCAAATTGTCACAACCTGTTTTAAATCTAAATATAAGACGATTTTACTCTATGAATCTAAGACCGCAAAAACATGTCGTGTGTGAGTTGTGAAACAAACAAATCGTATCGGTCTTCCAACTCGTGATAATGAACGTGTGCTGATTTTAATTCTTCTTGCAGGGTACTCTGTTAGAACTGATTGAAAATTGTAAACAATGATAATTGCCTGTTTCATTGGATATTTGTTGAATACTATCATTATATTACAGTCTGATGTTATTTGTTCTTTCCTCTCAACTGTGCTGTTGCAATTTTTGTTTCAGCAGCATTACTTTTAATTTTTGGTCTGATCAAATATATTTCAATTGTAATTAACCCTTTTACAATAATGTACCAAATTAAAATCCTTGTATCTTTTATTAGTTTTACAACCACTGCGCTAACGCCGCTACTGGCAAACGTTTCGTCCCAGAAGGTATTAATAGCTCAGTAGTCTGCACTTTTATTTAGACAAAAAAATGTCATTGATATGTACATTTGCTGTAAATTTACTGTTTAGAAAATGTTAAATTACTGTAAAAACTAACGTTTTACTACATTCCAGAGCATATATTTTCTCAGCCGAATATGGCACAATTTTTCTGATTTTTTTCTACATTTAATTATTCTTTTGAATTGTTTTCATAGCGTCAGGGAAAGAACAAATACAGGATGATTGTTAATTAGACAATACTATAATGGAATACAGGGAACTAATCCTACTTCATCAAATATTCTGCTCATTTACTGCTGTTCTTCAATTACCAGACTATTTTCAATATTGAACCAAACATATGAAACGAGAAGTAATATGATTGTCAATGATGGCAAATGAGACAACTTCTCTTTAATGACAAAAGAGTAAAAAGGTGAACAATGACGTGTAACCAAATGCATTATAACAGGTAGCGTCAGGGTAAATATTTCATCTGGTTACTTTAGCAAAATGTTTTATACGTACTATTTGGAATCTTTACTTCTCGTCTTATCCTCTTAAAGATGATGAAGACTGTTTATAAAGATTGCTTTTGGTAGTATTACTACTACCATGTCACACTTATCTAAATGCATATGGCTAGTTGTTGTTTCATGTTTATTCAATACTATAATGAAATATACCACAAATCAAATCTGAATATAGTTTTAAGTAAATAATAATGCAATCCAAACAAAAAAAAGAAAATATTGTTAAGATGTTCCTTCCCAGAAAAAAAAATTGATTGTAATTTAGTTCTAACAACCATTGATTGATTTATGTTGGATAAATGTTAGTATATATATCATTATATCAATAATATTCTTATTGATGACCACTTTTATTTGGCTTCATCAAAGGAATGAATATTTTTATTTCACAAACATCAACATTGATATTTTATCAGCAAATTACTAACTTAAGAATACAGCATTTCAACAGTTGCACAGACATTTTGTCTAACTTCTTTATCCAGTTTGTATCAAAAATATATTTCAGCAGTAATTTTTGTTTTATTGCGCATTCTTGGCAATCGGCAGTATTACATTGTCAACAATTATTTACCACTGGGATCTCTCTTTCAATACAATCAAAGATGCAAAATGCCCAATCCAGGCATTAACTGTAAGTGTTAGTTTCATCTATAATTGGAAGAAATGGGCAAAAACTTCGGCCGGTCGAATTGTGTGATGGTCTATTAAGAATTTGATTGGGTAACCCATCACTCCGGACCTAACCAGTAGTACTGTATACTATGGAGTATATATAGTAATCAAATCCTATTGATTTTACTTCCTTAGGTATTGAGGTTAGCTTGTCATTGCACTCATCTGATTGTATTGGACGTTTAAGGAATAATGTATGCTGATATGAATTTAATCACTGTTGGATTCAAATTTAAAGTAAAAATTTATTATAATAGCAATTTTTTTTAGTTAAAGGAAACCTTTATTTGAAGATTTGAGATTCAGGAACTATAACTCTGTTTTTACATGTATTAATAGAAAATTTAAAACTTCAAATTGTAAATTTAATATTCATTTTCAGAAGGTTACACAGTTAACAAAACCGATCTGATCTGTGGCCTTTAAATCTACACTTAAGAAAACGCATTTTTAAAAAGATAATAAAACATAAACAAAGGGTAATAAAGCAAAAACACACTATACATGCTATATACACACGATCACATATAATAGTATAGGTAGGCAAACGGTATTGACTTAAAACAAAAAGTATACTTCTTTGATTGTGTATAGTAAAATTGTTGCATTAAAACTAAGCTTGGCATATTGTTTGAAAAGCTAAAAGCATTAATACATTTACTTCTTTAAAGTCAAAATACAATGAATTCAACAGATGAAGGTTCGATAATATATAAATGTTTTTTGTTACCCCCGTTTAGTTTAAAATCGTTGAAAAAATATAATATTTTTGGAAGATGCTCTTAATGAGTAGTTATTAACAACTGAACAACTAGAATAAGATTATTCATATGCACTTCTATGATCTTATATACCATCACTGTCATACTATATCTAATTATATTATAAATTGTAATCTATTCGAACTTGTTAAACATGAAATATGAAACGATATCGAAACCTGCATTAAAATTATTCTTGCTGCCCTACTTTGTGACTTGCATCAATTGTCATTATAAGTTATTTATACGCATTTCCCCCACTCATGAATCATATTTGAAAGCAATAGTTCATATTTGAAAGTGTTTATATATATCCATTATATTAAATATAGTTTTGAGAACACTTACTAGAAGATATGGTTTGAGAACTAAAATGCTACAAAATAAAGGTAATATCGGGACTGCTAACTTTATCAAAATATAGAAGAAAGGAAATGAGATGAAACTATTTATAAACGTTTTCGACGATGTCAACCCTAACTCAAAAAATTGTTATCATAATCAAACGCTATAAATAGACAAGGACATTAACCCAAAAAATAATCTTCATATAAAAGGGTTAATTAAGGTAATCTGGATTTAAAAAAAAAATTCTCTCATCAAAATTCTGAAAAACAGCCAAATAAAATAAATTATTGGAATGTATAAGGAAAGATAACTGTTTGTCTTTTTAATTTTGAAGTATCTATAAATAGATTTGAATATTTTACACAACTTGTATTATTTATAAACTTACAAAGACCTTTAAACTTTAGACATGGGCATAGTTGTTCTTAATTACATTTTGTATAGATTACCATGAATACTTTGAAAAAAAACAGTACTTCATCCAGAAACAACTTTCGTTTTTCAACGGCACATTTCTATTATCTGTTAGAACATGTAGAATTAAAACTGGAATGGAAAAAAGTAAAATCACAAAAATACTGAACTCAGAGGAAAATCAATTTGAAAAGTCCATAATCACATGGCAAAATCAAAAAACAAAACGCATCAAAAACGAATGGACGAATTGCACTGAGTCTTTGATTAACTTTAAGTAAGCCTTACTTTTATGCGGTACTTAAAACAAGTGAGGGCTATTCAACATTGTTCTCGTTAAATATCTATATTGATGAGGTTAAACATCACTAAATTTGCCTAATACGGAACGAGGGTAGTTTCTTTTGGAAATAAAAAAGATTTATCATTTAAAGTTGTTTATCATAGATTTAACAGTGTTGGTGTCACAATTATAACATACATACCCGGCATCACATCTTTTTAACATTTCCAGATTGTATATATTTTTTTTATGCTGATATGTGAGTTCGGTAACTACAAGATTTACAAGTGCAAATAAATAGAATAAAACAGATGGGTTCTTTTTACATCCGTTGTGTCCGTACGCACTGCTTGAAGTACAACAGGAATGTATCCTGGAAGGCTTCAAAGAACAGGTTGTGCATGTTAGTGATGGTGAATGGTATATAGCTGCACTTAACCTCATCTGTAAAGTCTTGGTCTTGAAATTATCTCTTTATGGATTATCTGGTTGAGTTTGTCCAATTTTAATCTGGTCTCCACACATATAATGGTATGTTTATTGGTTCTTCACCAGGTTGTCTTATAAAGCTAGTCTATCATTTTCAACCTTTATAATACCAGTTTGCCATCTAACGTTTTGCATGATGTTATCGCTTTCCCTAGTTCTCGGTTATGTGCAGATATTTCAAATCTGTCATCTCATCTTTTGACCATATTTAGGTATTTTAATTATCCGTTTATGCGGTTTTTTTTATATGAATCCCATACTGTAGCGGCATATTCCAGATGTAGACGCACTAACACTCGATGTTTAAGCCTGTATTGCAATATCTTGTGTGAAAATTCTTCAAGTTCCGACACTGAATCCTAGTCCTTCGGTTGGATTATTTTTTTTATGAATAATTCATAGGTAGTTTCCATCTTTGATCTGATGATAACTTAATTGTTGTATAATGGTACTGGTAAACCGTAATTTGTATCTGTCTCATCAGCCACAAGCCGTTTTGTTGACTATTGTGATATTGGCTTCTTTCGTTGCACAACTATTACTCGGTATTTACATGATTTTGAACTGGATTGGGCACAATGTCACGTCTTTTGACATTACTACTTTGCGAGTGTGACAATGATAATAACTTCCTTACAAATGTGGACCCCTTCCAATTTCTATGAACAGCTTATCTGATTCGAATCGCATCTTGGTGATAATATCAGGAGGTAGAAAGTTACAATCTTTAAAAGTGTTTGGTATGAAGTTTTAAGGTGTCCGTCTCAGCTGGGATTATGAGAACTTATTAAATATGCATGTCCTTTGTTTGTCAATTTTCTGTTGATAGTTCGGCTAGTTGGTGTATGCATTTGCAAACTAAAATCAGCCTTTCCGCCTGTCTTATAGTGGTTCTAGACATTAAATTTGTTTTAGGATTAAAGTCATATTTAATATATGGTTCGTCACTGTAGTTATATTGTAATAGATTTCGTTTTGAGAACACAAGTGTTCTATAAGTTTTGTTGTATATCTTATCGATATGATTTCCCAACGTAAATCGTTTCATATTCTCAATCCCCATTATTTGATTTATTTTGATAAAATCCTAGTTATATGCCTTCCAATGTGTACTTAAAGTATGTGGTATCCGTTTTGCAAAGTATGGTCATTATATTAAGTTAAACCCATGGGTCTATTTCATTTTGTAACTCTAGATCTACGCAGTACTTGTTGCTGTTTGTTTGTCAATAACACACACAGTCGTTTGCAAATAGCCTGATCTTCGATGTTACATAATTTGCTATGTCGTAAATGGGGAAAGAACATGATAAGCGCGAGACCTGTCCCTGGGGACCCAAGTTCAGATAAATCTCAAAACATACTCATGTTTACAACTACCCAATGCTACATATTATTCAGACATGAATCTTTCCTGTTTGATGCGACCGTCATATAAGTGAGATGTTTATCGCTACAAAACCAGGTTCAATCCACCATTTTCTACATTTGAAAATGCCTGTACCAAGTCAGGAATATGACAGTTGATGTCCATTAGTTTGATGTGTTTTATCATTGATTGTGCCATTTGATTAGAGACTTTCCGTTTTGAATTTTCCTCGGAATTCAGTAGTTTTGTGATTTTACTTTTTATAGTAAGCCATATTTGTAGAGAATGCAGTCAAGTTTGTGGTGTGGAACCGTGTCGAATGCGTTTTTTCTAATTTAGAAAAAAAGTGTATGCATGTTAACGGTTGTCGATGACTACTCGTAGTGGCATTTAATAGTTGGCTTTCGCAGCTTTGGTGTTTCCTGATAGCATATTGTCTGTTCTTGAGAATGTCATTCTTTTCGAAATTATGTATCAAATGTGAGCAAAATATATGTTGCAAATAAAGGCAACAGTAGTATATCGCTGTTCAAAAGAGAAAACAGATATGGGTTACAAACTTTATTCGTGGGAAACACGTCAACTTAAAGAGGAAAACAACGGAACAACAGAAACACTGAACTGCAACAAAACAAACGTAACATACATAGAAACGGTCTATTTGATAGCAACTGCCACATTCACGACTTGGTACAAAATTGGCATAAAATGATCTGTAATTTCTATAAATTATCTATACTTTTTCTTAAACAGTTGGCATATGTTGGCGTTTTTCAACTCGACTGGAATGGTTTACGATACCATGAAAGAAAGAAGATGGACTTTACCTCTGAGAGTTATTTTGTAATTTTTTAGATCAGAGAAGCCAGATAATTCAATTCCACATTCAAATATATTGATGATGTTCTTTCCTTTAACAATCCATTTCTTTTATTAGGTTTCATTAATAATATATCATCCAAAACTAGAAATAACAGACAAGGCTTCGTCTATTTCCTATTTTAGACTTAGACCTCGAATTCAACATAATGGGTCATCTCAGTACCAGAGTATGTGACAAATGAGACGATTCTTATTTTGAATTTATCAATTTCCCCACCTTAGAAGCAATCTATCAACTTCACCATCATATTGGATTTACATTAACATTTAACCCATTTGATATTAAGCTCGCAGTTGCTACTCGGACCTTGGAAATGTACCCAACGTATGAACATAAAGTTGATGAACCAGTGTTATGTCATTGAAAGTCTCGGCCTTTTTCTAAAAAAAGATCATTGGAAGATGGTAAATCCTTGTTGATAAATATTCCATGTCAACTTTACAAATAATACACGATGGTCTTGAAGTATAGATTCAAGGTACTGATGTTGTTTATCATCTTTATTACGAGTTCTATTTTACTACTCCGGTACTGCCATGAAAATACGGATTTTTTTGTGTTATTAAATTTGCTGTTACAAAATGTTAAAAATTATTACTTTCACGGATTTGGCTATACTTTTTGGAACTTTCGGACTATAAGCTTTGGATTTCAAATATTTTGAAGTATTATGTCAATTTTACATAACCATAAATCTGTCCTTCTTTCTTTTGGTATCAACATCAAAGAAAACGAAAAAAATTTACCTTCATTATACTGGATACCTAAATTACACAAAACTCCATATAAAGAACGATACATAGCTGGGTCTTCAAAGTGTTCGACTAAACATCTTACTAAAGTACTGACTACTACTTTCTCTACAGTTAAAGATGGGCTTCAAAAATATTGTGATGAGATATATTCTACCAGTGGTGTTAACCAGATGTGAATTCTCAAAAATTCGAAAGATCTACTGCTTAATCTTCGATCACAATCTTTGCAATTTTGCAGCAACATAAAGACTTTTGATTTTTCTACGCTATACACTACTATTCCCCATGCTCAGTTGAAAGATCGACTTCACCATCTCATAAAACAGAGCTTTTTCTATAAAAATGGGAATCGTAGATACAAATTTCTTGTTTTGGGTTACAATAATTCATATTTTGTGAAGAATCACACTGAATCTTCCAAAAAATATACTGAAGATGATATTATCAAAATGCTGGACTTTTTGATCGACAATATATTTTTTGAGTTTGGAGGATTTATATTTCAACAGATAGTCGGTATTCCAATGGGTACTAATTGTGCATCCCTGCTGTCCGATTTGTTTTTGAACTCGTATGAAGCAGAATTCATTCAGAACCTTCTAAAAGACAAAAAGAAAAAGCACCTTGCGAAATTCTTTAATTTTACTTGCCGATATATTGATGATTTTCTATCATTGAATAACCCATATTTCAGCCAATACTTACATCTCATATATCCAAGCGAACTTGAAATTAAGGATACTACTGATACTAGAACGACTGCTTCATACCTTGATCTTTTCCTCAATATTGACGCAGATGGACGACTTCACACGAAAATATATGTTAAACGGGACGATTTCAACTTCCCAATTATCAATTTCCCATTTCTCAGCAGTAACATACCCTCTGCCCCTTCGTATGGTGTTTACATATCACAATTGATACGTTATTCTCGTGCTTGTTCACACTATATGGATTTCATATACAGGAGTGTGCTCCTTACACAGAAACTGCTTCAACAAAGTTATGAGGAGGACAGATTAAAATTGACACTCCGTAAATTTTATGGACACCATCACGAATTAGTTGATCCATACGATGTGTCTTTGACCAAACTAGCTAAGGACATTTTTACCACATGGTAGATTGTGGTTTGTCATTACGTCGTCTTATCTTTTAATTACCGAACGTGACTTATTTCCCGATTGTGACTGTTTTGCTGAGTGTGAATTCGCTTTACTATAAGACGTGTTATGGTACTTGTCTATCCCAAATTCATGTGTTTAGTTTGATATTGTATTTGTGGTTCTCGTCGGATTTTGTCAAATTTGTTGACGCCTTTTCTATTATATTCATGTGTTATGGTAAAGAAAATTAATCACCGCCTTCATTTATTAGATTTGATTTTGTTCAAATTAATCTACGATAATTTACGTTTGAAGTTGGATTCAAAACAAACTGGACATATATATAAAATATATTTTAGTTATTTGCTATTAATAAGTATTGCAATGTGCATTGTGTTTAAATGTAAAATCAGTATTTAGTTCTATTATAATTATAATCTTAAATCAATCCTAATTATATCTTACTCTTGAGATATAGTTTTTCAAATATGACGTCATTTTTCTGATGTTTCAGAAATTCAAATATGACGTAATTTTTGTGCCTTTTCACACCTTCGTATGTGACGTCATTTTTATGATTTTTTGCGTTGATGCCTGGACTAATTCGGGTGTGTCTATTTTTCTGTGTTGGTCTTTGCATTATGTATTCGGGTTTTGTTTTCTGTAATTAGTCATACTTCAATTTCATTATGTATATCTTTTATATTCATTTGATAAAATTTACTGTTTGCATAGCATAAATTGTTCTAGATAATAAGGATGTTATTATCCCAAGCATAAAAAACATAGCCGTATTTGACACAGTCCGTTTCTGTGTATGTTACATTTTAATGTTGTGTCGTTGTTCTCCTCTTATATTTAATGCGTTTCCCTCAGTTTTAGTTTGTTACCCTAATTTTGTTTTTTGTCCATAGATTTACGAGTTTTGAACAGCGGTATACTACTGTTGCCTTTATTGGCCACGAGCATCACTGAAGAGACGTGTATTGTAGAAATGCGCATCTGGTGCAGAAAAATTGGTACCGTTAATGTTATTATGTAATATCCATATGTATGCTTATACATCCCGTCATAATGATTATGTTATTGTGCTATGGTAAAATTTTGTATTCTTGTCTTTCGTTTTTGATAATGTTCTTTGTCTATATGTCTATATGTCTTTTTGTTTTTCTTTGTTTCAATATTTGTGTGTAATTAAAGGAGATTTAGATTTACAAATCGTCTCATCATCTGACATTTTCTTTTTTTATTGGCTGTGCATGCTGTTAGTCTTCAAGTGACCTGTTACGTCTTCTGAACAGGATTTGAATGGGGTTTTTAATCCATGGTGGTGACTGTTTATCTTTTGATTTTTTCTTTGGTATGTTTTTTCAACCGACTTGTTGTGTTGATAACTACTAAAATGCTTATTGTAGTTTCGGTTGATAAATACACCTGTAACTCTAATGTTTGCAAACGATGTTTATTAAAACCGTCTTCATGTTATGAAAGTATCGTCACTTATGGTTCTAACCTATTAATTCTTCCAAGTTAGGTTGTTTGTCTTCGTAAAATGTTTGGCATGGGTCTTGTATTTTAGTCCTTTTAAATGGCACTCTGTCTTACAGAAAATTGAGATCACTTTGGTGGCATCAATAACAAGAACTCTATGCTACTCTCTACACAAAAAACGAAGTGCTTTACACAGGCAAAAATTGCTCACATAATTTTCACACGAATCTCGCATGAGATTCACATAAGATTCACCTCAAACGAGCTCATGTACATGGCACACACGGGAAAATTTGCATGTGAATTTCACGTGAATCGAGATTCAAATGATACTCAAGGGAAATTTTTCACATGAATTTCACCTGAACTTTTCCAAAAAAAAAAAATTGGTAATTTTTATGATTTCAATTGAATTTGAAAATTTAGAGGTTATTTGAATTACTTTATTTAAATTCATGTGAATTCCAAGTGGAATAAACTGAAATCATGGGATTTTCACGTGGAACTCACGTGGTTTCATATAAGGTTCATGTGAAACTCGCATAAACTGATTTTATGTGAGTTTCACGTATACGTTCGTATAAGGCGAAATTCAAGTGATTTTTTGTGAGATTCACATGAATTTAAATTCACGTGAAATTGATGTGTACTTGAAAATAAATTTAAAAAAATCAAAAGTTCTGAGGTCTACCTAAGTTGTAAATATAAAAATTGTTAACTGTATAGTGGCACGAAATTGGCTGAAAATATAGAGAAATGAGTTACTGGACGAACTCCAGATAGAGAAGGGAATTACAAGAGGTAACAGGTAAAAGTTAACTGGTCAATGACATATAACACTTTATCACCGGTGTGGATATATAACTTGGAATACAAATACGAAAGTTTTATTTTGATTCGGTTACAAACATAGGCTCTCAAGGAGGCTCGAGAGCACAAAAAAATCAGCAGAACTTGAAACATTTTTTTTTTCATTACAAATTTTATTTATTACATTATTAGTTGTAGCTTTGTGATATGGTACAAAAATCAGCTACAAAAAAACAATTCGTTTTGGCCCCAGATGACTTTTTAGATGTTTATATCATTGAAAAAGCTCTAAATTATCTACCTTTGGTAAAAAAAATGCCATTTTTTTTTGCATTAAAATTGAAATAACTTGTTTAACGCATCGGTGACCTAAATGTTTTTATTAGTTTTTTTTTCAAATAAACTGTACTTAAATTAAACTGTTGTAAAATTTAAGCGATTTCTGTAATTTAGTTCTTTTTTTATTTCGATATAACCTTTTTTCTCCTATTAGTTCAACCAAAAAAAAAGTACCTTAACAAAAATGCATGCTGCTCAAGTTCGAAGGCACACTGTGAGCTTAGATGACTGAATATAAAATAACATAAACACATTAAAACACAAAACATGCAGACAAGATATTTCTAATGCAGAAAAACAAGATGGTAATTAAAATTAAGAAAAATAAATAGGTTTTGGAAAAATAAGAATGTTAAAAACATTGTTGTATCCCAAATAACCTTTGACAACAATAGACCGTTATGTTACTGGGTGAGAAATAACTCTTTCAAAAAAAGAAATATGGTAAGGAGGTATCTTTGTATCGATTGTAGGAAAAAAGTCACAGGAAAAAAAATCACGGAAAAAAAGTCACGGAAAAAAGTCACAGGAAGAAAGGTCACAGGAAAAAAAGTCACAGGAAAAAAGTCACAATATATATTTTGTATGAAGTAGTTACATAGTTTTCCTTTTATTTGAGTCAAAATAAGAAAAAAGTCACAATTATTAAATATATTTGTTATACATGTATAATCTTGATTTTTTAAGCCATGATGAGAATCCTTAGATTGAGTGTTATACAAAAAACTCATTGCCATTAGTAATAGTTTGGTATTTACAACAATTATTGATAGGGACTGTTGATATCGTTAAGTGGCTTCTTGTGGCACATTTCCCTTTTTAAAGACTTTTCACTACGTCGGGTAAACTGTATTAGTCGGAAGCCATACCAATGAAAAACAGTTTGTGCTCATTATTAAATAAAAGGAAACAATTAGCTTTCCCTGTTTATTAAAAGTCAGTTTTGAATAAAAAGAACATATTCTTTTACACTATTATTAGTTGATATATATTATGTCAGATCAGAGACATATATACACGTCTCTGGTCAGATATAATAAAATAAAATTTACCACTTAAGATTATTAATCTGATACAAGAATATAATGACTTTTTTCTATGCATTCAAAAAGTTTAGTTATCTATTGCATACATGCAAATAGTGAATTTTTCATGTGCATTCCAACATACTTCTGATAAATAATTATACTAAAATGTATATTGTGACTTTTTTTCCTGTGACTTTTTTTCTTGTGACTTTTTTTCCTAGGGATTTTGTGACTTTTTTTCCAGTGACTTTTTTTTCTGTTACTTTTTTTCCGTTTACCCTTTGGATCCTACGCTAATGAGACATTTCAACGCATGATTTCAGATTGACGCCTTATGGTGCTCCCACCAAAAGGAGAAACATTCGATAGTTTATCAATCCAAGCATATTATCTCGTGTTTCTCCCCAGTCCTTTTCGGCTCCTTATACTTTGACAGCGATTGTGTAACTGTAAGAAATCGTTCCCTGATTTTACTTTCACCAAATATATTCCTTAATGTTAAAACAAATAAACAAGGTACTGTAGCCTTACCGGACGCAATTAAGACTGGACACAATTACGAACGATTTTTAATGTTTGCCCCCTGATATTATATTTATGCATGATAATTAATAAATGTTTCTATTAATTAAAAACCCACTACATAACTTGTGTTTTCATGAAAAAAGGTTCATGCGCACTTGGTTAAAGTTGCAGACGATGAAAATTCAATTTCGTAAATGTCAAAATAATGACTCCCTCTCTCATAATAACATGAATAAAGCACACAAGCTATTGCAAACTGCCTTCTTTTGTCCTTATATATAACCCAAATAATCCAGTCGTTATATTACGATCACTTCGATCACTCCATTAACTGGAAGTAAATTCGTGATTTACCATAGCCTGTTGGTAAAATGACAACTGTATCATTCAACTGTAGTATATTTTCAATAGATTCTCTTTGTTTATCTTTGAATTCAAACATATATTTATCCTCTGGAGGACAATGTCCGTAAAGGGGCGCTGTAATTATTCAAGTTACCTTATATATAGATAGAAAAATATCTCCTCAATCTGTTCATATGCATGATGCGGGTTACACTAATGACTGGACCGAATGACAGGACCGAATGACAGGACCAAATGAAAAATGCTAATAACTTTTTCATTTCTCAAAGGATTGATCTCAAATTTGAAATATAATAAGATTTCATCATTTGATAAATAGATTTAAGAAAAAAAAAGAAAAAATTTGTAAGAAACTTTAGAAAACGTGACATGACCAACTCTGATAATGACCATGATGACAGGAACAACATCGAGAATGACAGGACCAAATACAAATGCTAATGACTTTTTTATTTTTCAAAGGAATTATGTCAGATTTAAAACATAAAATGATATGTCATATTTTGAAACCAAAATGTTATAAAAAATATAGATTTATTTCAAAAACTTTCAAAAACGTGACATGACCATCGCTGACTGACATGACCAACCTCGACAATGATAGGACCAGATGAAATAGCTAATTACTCTTTTATTTCTCAAAATATTTTTCTGAAATTTGAAATATAATAAGATTTTATCATTTGATAAATAGATTTAAAGACCAAACAGCCTATTGTTTATGCGCATCAGCTAACGCAACTTGGTAGTGACATAAAAGCTCTATGACGTTGTTTCTAGTTGAAAATTGAAAAAAACGTCAAATTATAACGTCCTATTTCGCGTTTTCCACGGATTCCAACATGGTGTACGCTATGTAGGTACGCTACGTCTCCCAAGAAAAGAGGATCTACTATGCGTCGCGCTACTTTAATATCCTGTGGAGATTTAACACAAATGGACACATAAGATACTACACTATATTTAACCTTCGTTCTAATAAATAATAAAATATAAATTTTGATCTCAACATTTTGCATTTGCGCAGTTCTGCATTTCCTTTTTTTCATTCTTTCACATGCGTAGATTTTGTCTTATATTTGCGTCGATCTGCATTTCATTTTTTTTCTTCTTCACTTGCGTAGATTTTGTCTTTCGTTTGCGCCGATTGTGTACAGGTAAGGTGAAATTTTTTTTCCCCCGATTTGTGGGCATTATGTTTTCTGGTCTGTGCGTCCGTTCGTTCGTTCGTCCGTCTGTCCCACTTCAGGTTAAAGTTTTTGGTTACAGTTTTTGGTCAAGGTAGTTTTTGACGAAGTTGAAGTCCTATCAACTTAAAACTTATTAAACATGTTCCTTATGCAATGATCCTTCTAATTTTAGTGTCAATTTTTCAAAAATTAAAAAAAATGAGTATTCACAAGGTTAGGCCCATAATCAAATATTCCTAAAAGTTTTGACATACTGGCAACATGTGCATGTAACTGATGTCTGGATGATTCTCGTAAAATAATGTCCGATCTTGCAATGAAGTTAAAATTTATTTATACTGCTTATTTGACAAAATCTTATAGTAAAAATAAAATGATAACAAAGGGTCATTTTTGTTTGTCATTTGTTTCATTTCAAATTGTCTTAAAGAGAAATGATAAACATATTGTCTAATCTCACTGAAGCTTACAGCTAATTTTCTAATGTATGTAGATCAGCACTTTGGTTTGCCTGCTTGCTTTGTTTGTATATTTTGTATAATTATATTTTGATAACGTCCAATTCAATTAAATAGCATGTATACAGGTTTACATACCTATATATATATAAAGATATCAATCTTAATAACAGAGCTTGAGTAAACATTAATTAAGGAAGCCAACCAAAGTTTCACCCTACATGCATTAGGAAATTAGCTGTAAGGCAAAAAGTATTAATAAAACTAATACTCAGCGAATGTGAATTAAAATCAAAATTTTCGGTGTTTAAAACTAAATTGTTGTAATTTTAACTTATGACAAAAACAATTGCTCCAAGAATAATATCTGAAATAAAATCGCTCCCTTTCATTTAGCTACAACTGTGACCGGAAAGATTGAAAACAAATTTCGATTTTCAATGCCGGCAACAACCTTTTCTTAATTTCCAAAATGAGCAATTTAGATTTATTATATTTTATCCCGTTGGAGAAATCTTACTTTGTAGTTTCAACGGAAAATTATTTCTAAATTAATTTTTGAATCAAAAACTTTTTGTATTTTATATTTACTGTCTCGTTTATTGAAAACACATGAGGTAGTAATAAAAGGATTGTTTTTTAAGATAGATGTATAACGTTTTAGAATCAAAACTTTCATTCATATATTATACCTCTAATTTTAATTTCTTAATATCTTAAATATTCTAAAATAATGAATTCACAAACTCGATGCAATAATTTCTAAACCTTCGTCCTAGGTCGGCAAAAATAATGGTATAAAGAACTCCGTCCATGCTTTTGTATGTCCGTCTTTAAACAGTACCGAATGAGTTCGTTACGGCGATCTTCTGTTCAAAATTGACGCGAAAAAGAAACAAGCACATCTATTCTGGTATAGTCAAATACTCTGTAATTTAACCAGTGCCATCTTTCATTTCTTTTTTTATTTTCAATCATTTTGCTAATGTGGGACACAGGACAAAGACAGACTTTCCTAACAAAAGCGGCGTGAAAGGTTATTTTAAACAATTTTCCATTCCGACGGATGGTGTTTCTGAAGGTTAATATTGTGCGGCAACATCGTAAGATCTGATACTGACACATGCATTTAATCTCTTGTATTACCGGATAATAAAGTAGGTGAATATAGTTGTCATTCTTGGAAATTTAAATGTGGGTTTCAAACGTCCAATTTGCGATTTTTTTTCAAATAGTGCGCCAGCAAGGAAAGTTTGTACTATGACGTCAGATGCAATGTTCTGAAGAAAGACAACTCTTTTCTTCAAAATGAACTAGACAAAAACATGAAAATTACTTATAACTTTTTTGAAAGGTCGGTGACATACGCTTTTTATTGCTTTATTTTGAAGAGTACACATGGCACTTTCCTTCTTGAAATTATTATGAAGAAATCACTGGTAGATATTTTTTAATACTGGAAACGTTTTTCATTTTTATGTTTTATTTTTGGCGGGAATGAAATAAATCATATTTTTAAAGATCAAAACAATACGAGTCTAAAACTCTTGAACCTGTATTTGATAGATACAAATCTACTGTTTAACGTGAAACAAGAATTATGCTTGTAGGTTTGATATAAAGTATTTTTTGGAGAGTTTATATAACAAGCACATATTATGTTAATATTCGGGAAAACACGAAACTGAGGTTGCTATAGCGACAAAACTAAGTCGGTGACCCCCAATTTTTTTCATCATATTTTGTTCCTCAAATCATGAAATACCTTCACACAAAATTTTGAGGAAAAATCACTGGTAAAAATGAATAGGCTGTTTGGTCTTTAAGAAAAAAATAAAAAAAAAATATGTAAGAAACTTTAGAAAACGTGACATGACCAACTCTGATAATGACAGGACCAAATAGAAATGCTAATAACTTTTTCCTTTTTCAAAAGAATTATCTCAGATTTGAAACATAAAATGATATGTCATATTTTGAAACCTAAATATGTTATAAAAAAATATCGATTTTTTCAAAAACTTTCGAAAACGTGACATGACCATCGCTGACTGACATGACCAACCTCGACAATGACTGGAACAAATGAAATTGCCAATTTCTCTTTTATTTCTCTGAAATTTAAAATATGTGAAGATTATACTATTTTATACATAAATATAAGAAAAAAGTATAAAAAGCTTGCTGTAATGTGACCTGGTCAACGTTGTCAATGACAGGACAATCCTCAACATTAAATGACAGGACCAAATAAAAATGCTAGTTATGCATGACATTTGTCAGAATATTCCTCTCAAATTTGAAATAATGAAAATTTACACCATTATGCACATCATATAAGAAAAATATAGAAAAATAAAACGTATTGAAAGCTTGCGGTTGTGTGACCTGACCAACAATGGCTATGATCTGGTCGATGAAAAATCATAATTTCTTTCCGAATTATTTTACTGAAATTGTTCAATTCTGATCCATAATTAGTAAGATAATTCTTATAAATTCAAGAAAATATATTTTATGGTGGTTAAAAATCTTGACCTGGACAGAGAGACACAGGACAAAAAAACATGAATGATCAGTATATTCAGAGACATATATACACAGATATGTCTCTGGTATATTTAAGAAAGAGATCTTGAAATATTTATATGTTATTATAACATATATAATCATTTTATAGTTTAAGAGATAGTTCATTAAACTATAGATAAATTAAGATTTATTGAATTATCATCATGATATTTCTTGACATCATGAAGCCCAATTTAAGCCACTTTGGAAAGGTATCAAACCTTTTAAAGTAGTCCGTGAAAATGTTTGCTTCAGTATATTTTATGAAAATATTTAAAACTACCAAGAAATCATGCATGCAAGGGTCGGGCATACTTCAAGAAATGTTTATTTGTTTATTATGAGGGGGAAAAAACTCTCAAGATATACCCTGCATATACTCAAGCATACATGGAAATAATTATTTACTGTTCTGAAAATATTAATAAAACAACGACATGAACTATTGTGTGATTTTAATTACTGTCATCACAATCTTTATTGGATTTATCAACTTATTTATGGCTTATGTCACACCTTTTGTTTGTTACGTACCTTATAATTGTTTTCAGACGTGTCAGATTATGACCGGTAATCAATATACAAAATATTCTGAATGAATTTATGAATGAACTTTATTCTCATAAACCAAATACATAGTTGCAGAGAAGATATTACAATAATAGATATAACATATATAAGATATATTTTTTAGAAATAAAAAGTAAATTTTAGCAATTTCATCTGGTCCTGTCATTGTCGAGGTTGGCCATGTCAGACAGCAATGGTCATGTTACGTTTAAACTTTCTATATTTTTTATAACATTTATGTTTCAAAATATGACATATTATTTTATATTTAAAATCTGAGAGAATTCCTTTGAAAAATAAAAAAAAGTTATTAGCATTTTTGTTTTGGCCTGTCATTGTCAAAGTTGGTCCTGTCATTATCAGAGTTGGTCATGTCACGTTTTCTAATGTTTCTTACAATTTTTTTCTTTTTATTTCTTAAATCTATTTATCAAATGATGAAATCTTATTATATTTCAAATTTCAGAAAAATATTTTGAGAAATAAAAGAGCAATTAGCAATTTCATCTGGTCCTGTCATTGTTGAGGTTGGTCATGTCAGTCAGCGATGGTCATGTCACGTTTTCGAAAGTTTTTGAAAATAAATCTATATTTTTTATAACATTTATGTTTCAAAATATGACATATCATTTTATATTTCAAATCTGAGATGATTCCTTTGAAAAATAAAAAAGTTATTAGCATTTGTATTTGGTCCTGTCATTCTCGATGTTGGTCCTGTCTTTATCAGAGTTGGTCATGTCACGTTTTCTAAAGTTTCTTACAAATTTTTTTCTTTTTTTTTTCTTAAATCTATTTATCAAATGATGAAATCTTATTATATTTCAAATTTGAGATCAATCCTTTGAGAAATGAAAAAGTTATTAGCATTTTTCATTTGGTCCTGTCATTCGGTCCTGTGATTCGGTCCAGTCATTAGTGTAACCCGCATGATGCCCTTTATTTTGCCCAAATAATCCAAAATTGAACATTTTCTCTGACTCTGGTGACCCTGTGAAGAAAATAGAATTTTTAGTGAAAATTCCAGAGAACTCCAAAGGTAAAGGTAAAATATAGATTAAAATCATAGGTTCACTAACTAAAAGGAGAAATCAGTGCTTCTTAGATGAAATAACTTGCATAAAAACAAAAAAATCTGAAATATTTCCTTTTCAAAGATTTTTTTTTGTCACTAATTTCGTCTGCAACTACATCTGAAGAATTTGAAGTAAATTACCATATTACACTTCTTATTTTCTTAGGAAATGTGTTTAAGATATAAGATTAATGTATGTTTCATAAATTTAGATCGTTGTCATTGATTTCTTCTGCCAGATATATAAATATAGTCCTGTTCGTAATTGCGTCCATATTGGGCTTGCTAGACCCATAAAACCAGGTCATGAAAATCTTATTAAAGTATTCCAACGTAAATAGAAAATTATGTGTGTTATGATTAAAAATGAAGACCCTTCATACATCTTTAATTCTATGGTACACACAATTCAAGAAAGTATTCTACAAAGAAAAAAAAAATTAAAGTTCAAAAATCGTTCGTAATTGCGTCCGGTGAGGCTACATGTTTTATATATTGGCATAATGAAAAGAACTAGAAGAGGGGGTCATTCACCTTTAAAAAGGCGAGTACCCTAAAATAAAACAGCCAACATGACGTTAATGGAAACTGTTAGTGCATGATGGTAACATGTACACTTTTGTCATGACTATGAAGTAATCCAATGATTTAAACAATTCGTTTCAAATATATTACAAAACGGAAACAGTTAACTATAAATATTGTGGTAGTCCAAACAATTATGAGATCTTGAAAGGTTATTATATTATATTTTTTTTACCCCTTACATTGACGCAGGAAGGTGTCAAATCAAAAATTAAAAATGGCCTTCCAAGACTTCTTAATTATTTGGACTATTATTGTGGATACTATTAGATCCCTCTGACAAATCATGATGAGAATATTTTGACGATATAATTTTAACCAATTTGACACTAATTGTAGCCAAAGATGACCATTTGACGCCTGACTGTAAAGGTCATTCCTACTGTCTTGTAGGGACTTACACCATGTACTTGTATTATCGCGTCAGATCTATAGCTCATGCAAAGACATATACACATGTAGTATTTTCACTTTGTATTGTATTATTAAAGCTGAATTTTATCTCCGCATTATCTGTGGTGTTCACTTCTTCTTCTTTTCTAGGTTTTCAGTAGTCCTTTAATGATCTGAAGATTATTTACTGTTTGGGCAGCGTGGCCTTTATATATATTAACAAAAACAAAAATATTTGGAAATAAATTTGAGGTGCATTATTTTTTCAAAATTGTGTTTAAAACTATGTACACTTAATGCAACACTGACAAAATACCCTACATGCCTTAAATCTTGCTTTCAGCCCTGAATCCACCACTACCCATCATAACTAAAGTCAGTCTCTATATATTCATCTTGGGAAATCAGTGTCATAATCATCATTTAAAAAAATGTTCAATATTTACCATGTTTACATACCAAATAATCACTGATAATGACAAAATGTTTACATCTTTTGCAGAGCAATTGATAATATTCAAAACCAACGGAAACTTTTATACATACATGTACATGAAGTGAAATGACAGACAAGGAACAACAAGAAGATGAACTATTAGCACTAACCAGTATATATGATGAAACAGTGCTGTCAGTGTCAGATGATACAGAAGAACCTGGCGGACAGTTTCTAGTCAGTTCACATATACCGGAAAATTTTAGTATAAAGTCTCTGTCTAAAGGTAGGATTTATTCAGAAGAACATGTAGTAAAGAACCAGTTTCTTTTTTCTCTACATTTCCAGTAACTTAACACTTTCCTTGTATGTAATTGGTTCTTAACATTTATATATATCATGGTTCCATATAACAAGACAGAAATACATGTATTGAAACATCTGCCTACTATTTTTCCAAACTTCCTTTTGAGCTTTTGATAGGGATCATAGGATATAGGTTTTTCTCATTGTTGAAGGCTGTATGGTTGCCTATGATTGCATACATCAACTTACATGTCTTAATATGAACTTTGATGGATAGTTGCCTCAATGGCAATCATACCACATCTCCTTACTCATGTTATTTCACATCTATTATTTCAATATTCCAGTCACTAAAACATTTTCCTTTTGTGTTTGATGGGTCTTTAACATAACTTACATTTATATATTTCCAGATAACAGTAAATGTATGGAAGCACCTGCCTCCTATTTTTCTAAACTTCCTTTTGATGTTAGAGCTTTTTATAGTCAGACATACAGTATGGGTTTCTCTCATTGTTGAAGGCTGTTTGGTTGCCTATGATTGCTTACATCCACTTACGTGTCTAAATTTTAACTTTGATGTATAGTTGTCTCATTGGCAATCATACCATATCTCATCTCCTTATTTCGATATTCCCGTCACTAAAACACTTTCCTTTTGTACTTAATGGGTCCTTAACATAACTTACATTATATTTTCAGATAATAAGATAGAAGAACATGTAGTGAAGAACCTGCCTCCTATTTCTCTTAACTTCCAATTACCAAAAGATTACCCTTCAGTAACCCCACCACAGTTTACTCTGTCGTGTAAATGGTTGAATAGGAAACAGGTATTTATAGGTTTTAAGCAATATAATCTTTTCATTACAAACACGTTCTTCACAACAGAAATAAGAGTATCAGTAATTGATCAAAACTTATATTTTAAGTTATTTTTTTGCACATTTGTGTACTGATATACAGATAAATTGCAGGAATTTAATGGTACATGTATTTTAAACCTATTTTATTATCATTTTTGTCGAGACTGAAACTTTTGTTGCAGAAAGCTCAACATAGGGATAGTTATCCGAAGGCGGCGTCAGCTAACTTCTTAAAAGCTTTATATTTTAAAAGGTGGAAGACCTAGATGCATAATACTTTGTATATAGATGCCACATGTTACAAACTTTCTGTCTGTCACATGTTTATTGTCCTTGACCTTATTTACATGACCCTAACTTTAGTCTGCCTCAACCAAATTGCTATGAAACTAAAAATAAACAATGCTTATTACTACAAAACATAGATAAGTTTCAATTTTGGTGCCTTCACTTGTACTGTTCTTAGAGTTATGTCCCTTTACAAATGAAAAATCTTGCTGAATTTTTGATTTTAGTTTACTAACATACATTTGCCTTCACCAAATGTTATAAAACTTACAAGCAATGCTCATCACCACAAAACACAGCTCAAGTAAAAATTTAGGTGACATCACTTTTACTTTTCTAGAGTTATGCCCTTTTTTAAACATAAAAATTGTTGAATTTTTAGTTTGCCTCAACCAAATGTTATGAATCTTATACACAAAGCTTTTTACCAAATTTGAATTTTGTTGAAGTCACTTCTACCTTTCTATACTTATGTTCTTAAACAAATGGAACTAATGCTGAATTTCTGTTCTCTAACTTATGTTTGCCTCAACCAAATTTTATAAAACTTATACATAATGTTTATTACAACTCACATCAAGTAAAAATTTGGGTAGTGTCACTTTTACTGTTCTTGAGTTATGTCCCTTTACAATGTTATATGCAAGCCGGACCATCGTCTATGTAATGTTGATAGATTCTCCATTTTTATATGGAATGATGTATACATTTAAAAATTGTAAAACTACCTCTTTATAATTAACTGAACAAAGTAATAAAATGATATGCTGATATTTAAGTTTTCTTTCAGCTAACAAAATTATGTCTAAGATTAGATGAAATTTGGGAAGAATATAAACCGTGTGTTGTTGTGTTTTTATGGACAAGTTTTCTTCAGGATGAATCTTATGAATTTCTTGGCTTATCTGATACATTAGACTTAACTACGCCCCAATCCATAGAAAGGAAACAATCAACGGAGAAGTATGATCCAAGAGCTATCCAGGACATAGCCTCTCAAAATAGACTCCTTGCAACACTTATTGATTACGACAAGCAGGTTAAACAGATGGAATTTGACAGATCATTGTTTGAATGTAAAGTTTGTTTTTGTGATAGAACAGGGTCACAGTGTATTAACTTTTATGAATGTGATCATGTTTACTGTAAAGAATGTATGAAGGAATACTTCACAGTTCAGATTGGTGAAGGAAATGTGAATGGTTTGTACTGCCCTGAGGACAAATGTGAATCACAAGCTCACCAATCTCAGGTAAAAATATGATATAATGTGTCAAAGCTATCTGTATGTAAAAGATAAGCGGAAGATATCATAGGAACTATCAAGCTCATAAGTCAAAACAAACTGACAATGCCATGACTAAAAAAGAAAAAGAAAAAGTACAAACAAACACAAATAGGAAACTAAAGACTCAGAAATATGAACCCCATCAAAACTTTTGGTGATCTCAGAAGGTTAACAGATTCTGCTCCACATGCAGCACTCATCATGTTGATCATGTTAGCACAAACTCTATTAATTAGAACAAAAACATTTGGTTATTCTAGTACGTTTTTATAGTTAGACCTCTTTTGCCTTGTTGGATGTTTCAAGTTATTTTTAGATGTTGATATGTAGATTGATTTACCTTTGATTACCCTTGATAGTCCAATACACAAGCTTTCAGCTTTTAAATGTAAACATAGTCATGGGAGGTTTTAGAAATAATTCATGGGGGCTTGAATATATTGTGATTTTACCACGGGTTGGCCCTTTATGTAAAATATTTTACCATGAGCAATAGCGAGGGGTAAAATATCTGCATAAAGGGACAACCTGTGGTAAAATCACGATATATTCAAGCCCCCATGAATTATTTTGATTCTAATAGGACAAATACAGCAATTCTTTTGGATCAAAGCATTCTGACTGGAGGCAAATATTTGCAGTTCTCATAAATTAAAGCACTATTGAATTGGAGTAAAAGAAAGGAGCAAACTAAATATTAAGTGACATGCTTAATCTATTACAATAATGTATTTAGATAGTTTTGGATGATTATAAATGATAATTTACTTACCGGTATATGTCTTAAATGAATAAAAAATATGGCTTATAACACATTTTAGCATCGTTTGTTTACCTTTCCTGGATGTGATGATTTTCGGTTTCACAAGCATGTATTTTCCCATAAAATGTTTATATTCTTACGTCAACGTTCTATAACATCAGGAAGCTCATTCATAAAAAACATATGACGTGGCAGTAGGATGGGAACAGACCAGGCAATATATATATATGGTGATGAAACAGCAACCCAGTGACACAAATAACTTTGCTGACATTTACAATCAAATGTCAAACACATAACTTGAATAAAATCAACCCCTTGAAGATAAAGGAGACAATAATGAGAGTTAGTTGAAAGCTGTCTTGTTCATACTACTAACAAAAAACTCTAATTTCAGGTAAAGGAACTTGTTCCACCAGAGTTATATGCCAAGTATGATAAACTCCTTCTACAGACTGGTTTAGATACTATGCTGGACATAGCCTATTGCCCTCGACCTTCCTGTCAACAGCCTGTTATCATGGACAAGGAGATGTCCATGGCCTCTTGTGCTAGCTGTTGTTTTGTATTTTGTACACTTTGTAAACTTAGTTATCATGGATTGTCACCATGTAGGATAAAAGCAGGTATGTATTATGGTCATTAGAATATTAACTGTCTGTTTTATTCTTACATCCTATCTGAGAATGTTAACTTTACATGATTGTCTGAGATTTCATGTGGAATCAATTTATGTTGTAAATTTCTGTTTATTAAATATTTTGATAAACTCTTGTCTAAACTCATGGTAACATACTGAAGAGAAATGTGATGGTTAGATTTGAAAAAAATAAAGGGTGTGTGCATGAGACTATATCCTATACAAACAATACCTTAAAGGATTAATGTCCCGACATTATGTTAAGGATGTTTGCTCCTCCATTTTTTGATTTTTTGCCAGATTTTCGGAATCATCTGGTTTTATCCATGTATTTTCATTAAAAAAAATTGCCCACTAACCCCTACTTTTCTTTTCATAATTTTATAACATAAAGTTTAAAAGGCCATATTTCAAAATTTTATAAAATTTTTGTTATTTTTTCATAGTTTTTAAAACAAATAAGGTGCCAATGTAAAATAAATGAAAAGTCTAGAGAGAATTATTTCCCGCCAAATTTTCAATGGCTTATATCTCGAAAACAAGCACACGGACCTTTCTTTTTTTTCTACTTTTTTAGTTTCTTTATTTATATACTTTCAATTCATAGTAGTCTTTAAAAAGCTTGTTATTTTTTAACGGAATAGCGAACATCCTTAATTGTTGTGCAGAAAAAAAAGATTTAATTGAAATTTTTAATTAAAACGTGTTATTTGCTATCTGCATTTATTCCTTTTCAACATTTTACGATTATTTTTGTAGTTAAAAATTTATATGTATATATAAAATATATATAAAACAGGCGTGTTTCACTTAGCTTTAAACTAGCTTTGTATTAATTTTCTCAACATTACAAAATTACAGAGGGATTAAGGAAATTGAAGGATGAATGGTTGGATGGAGATGAGGCGACAAGAAAACTTTTAGAGAAGAAATATGGTAAAGCTGCCATCCAACAGGCTGTAGAGGAATCGTTTAGTAATGAGTGGTTGGACAGCTTTGCAAAAAAATGTCCCCACTGTGGGGCACAAATACAGGTAAAAAATTAAAAACCAATCGTTCAGAGAACCATTGATGGTCTTTCCACCAGTTAAGACCTTTTTTTTATATGAAAATATTAAAGTTTGGTTTTAAATGTCAATTTTAGCGTCAAATGACAGCTTATTGAACGCTTATTCCAAAAATATATGGTTTCTATAAAAAAAAAAAAAAAGGGAGATAATCTTTTACTTCCGGTTTAAAAAGTTTACTTCCGGTATTGTTTGATAGTTTATTTGACACTGATTCCAAAAATATATGGTTCTATATACTTTTACATTGATTTAGTGCAAAAAATAGCTACTTCCGGTTTACAAAAGGTCACTTCCTGTTGTGTTTTTTAAGGTCACATTGCTTACAACTTAATGCAAACAGTCCCATGGCTTTATCATGTGTACATATGAGGTAAAAGCAAAGGTCAAAATCTAGAACGTTTAATTAGCATATGACCTTGAGCTCAATTTCAAGGTCATAAACCAAGGACCTCAAATCAAAAGACTCTATTCCTCTACTTTATATTGTTCGTGAGTTATATTACCATACGTATGATTTTAGATATAAAAAGGGGGAAAACTCGCGTCAAATGTCTACGTCCCTTTCGACTAAAATTTATGTGTTACTACATGTTGTAACTATCAATTTTATGAAAATATTTTGTCAATATCTTATATGATTTCTGAAAATAAGAGATCACAAGCCAAAATCAAAATTTAAATCATGACCTTGACCGTTGACCTTGACCTCATTTTCATTTTTTTGGACCAAGGACCTCAAAACAAAAGACCCTAGGCCTCTAACACTTATGGTTTTCCAGTTAAAAATGCATATCACTTATATCAAATATAAAAGGGGAAATAACTCTCATATGGAGTCTCCGCATAGCTTTGGTCAAAATAAATCAAATCATCCTGAGGATATATCGAGCAATTTGGTAAAATAAATTTGTCAGTTTCTTATACGGTTGCGAATATTAAGCAATCACAAGAAAAACAGTGTTCGGGGAGATAACTCTTACATTGAAAAGATTTTGGTTACGCGGTGTCACTTACAAAAGCGTAATAACTGTTCGATATCATGTACCATATGTCTAAGCGACATCTTGCGAAACAAAAAAACTGCGAAGGAAAAAAAAGTTGGCGGAAAAAAAAAAATAATAATAATAATAATTAAAAACCAATTGTTCAGAGAACAATTGAAGGTCTTTCCATCAAAACAATGTATTTTGATATGAAAAGTTGTGAAACTAAGTTTAAAATGTCATTTCAATCGTCAAATGATAGCTCCTAGTAAGCTGATTCCAAAAATATATTGTTTCCATACATTTTTTTTAAATAAGGGAGATAATTTGTTACTTCCGGTTTGAAAAATGTTACTTCCGATTATATTTGAATATTTACTTGACACTGATTCCAAAAATATCTGGTTCTATATACTTTTATATTAAAAAGTACAAAAAAATAGCTATTTCCGGTTTACAAAAGGTCACTTCCGGTTGTTTTTTACAAGGTTAAATGGTTTGATATCTTTTTCTAAAAGTTGTATATCTTTATCATATATAGAATAAAAGCAAAGGTCAAAATCTAGAACGTCAAATTAAGCTATGACCTTGAGATCAGTTTCAAGGTCATAAACCAAGGACCTCAAATCAAAAGACCATAGGTCTTTATTATATTTAGTTAATGAGTTATATCACCAAACGCATATTTTTAAATACAAGAGGGGAGAAAACTCCCTTTTACATTCAACGTACGCTTGCAATCAAAATTTACATCTTACGACATGTCGCAACTAACAATTTAGTAAAAATAATTTGTTGATATCTTATACAGTCTTTGGATATAAGTGAAAATAAGCCAAATTCAAATATTAGAATATGACCTTGACCTTTGACCTTGACCTAATTTTCATTTTTTGGGACCAAGGACCTCAAATCAAAAGATCCTAGGTCTCTATCACTTATGATTTATAAGATAGAAATTCATATCACTTATATCAGATGCATAAGGGGAAATAACTCTCATATGGAGCAGTCATATCGCTTCGGTCAAAATAGGACAAATCATGCGAAGGATATAACGAGCAATTTTGTAAAATAAATTTGTCATAATCTTTTACGGTTGCGAAGGAGATGCGCTAACAAGGAAAACAGTGTTTGGGGAGATAACTCCTACAAAGAAAAGTATTCGTTTACGCAGGGTAAATTTCAAAAGTGCATAAACTGTTCGATATCATATACCAAATATCTAAGCGACATATTGCGAAACAAATGTTTATCGCAAGAACAAAATTAGGCGGAAGAAAAAAAAAAAAAAATAATCAGAAGAAAAACAATAGGTCTTTCCACAGAAAAGTGGAAAGACCTAATAATCAGAAGAAATCCAATAGGTCTTTCCACGGAAAAGTGGAAAGACCTAATAATCAGAAGAAATCCAATAGGTCTTTCCAAGGAAAAGTGGAAAGACCTAATTAACAAATAGATCAATAGCTTCTGTAAATGATGTTCACAAAATGACTTATGAGGAAGACCTTGTCAAACTTTGCTTGGCTATACACTTTTGGTTGTCTAACTGATTGATTGATTGTTGGTTGCTTAATGTCCAGTTACAAATTTTTCATTTATGTTCAGGACGATTGTCTTACTTTATTTAAGTGATGTGTAACTCAGTTGTAAAGGCAAACAAAAACGAAAAAAAAAAAAACGTAGGGCATTTTTTTCTTCTTTTGAGACACAGCTATAACAGATGTTCTACTGTTATTACAGTGTAACCCATATGTTCATTTCAAACTGACCAACACACTTGATTACAATTAATCACAAGATTGGTCAAGTTTAACCAAGTGTTGGTATTAATGATAATTTGAACAACTGACCCTTGTAAAATAATAAATGAGATAAATAACTTTTCTTTCCTCAGAAAATAGATGGTTGTAACAAGATGACGTGTATGAAATGTCGAGCCCATTTCTGTTGGATTTGTAATGGCTTCCTGGCGAAAGCTAACCCTTATTCACACTTTAGTGAGATGGGCAGTAAATGTTTCAACAGATTGTTTGAAGGTGTTGACATGGGAGATGATGATGATGACTGGGATCAGTGGATATAAATAGAAACTGGGAGAGACAAACGGGAGATAATTTATGGGATCGATGGATATAAATAGAAACTTGGAGAGACAAAAGGGAGATAATTTATGGGAGATGACTGGGATCAGTGGATATAAATAGAAACTGGGAGAGACCAAAGGGAGATAATTTATGGGATCAGTGGATATAAATAGAAGCTAGAAGATACCTAAGGGAGATAATTTATTTAGGGATACATGAGTCAAAGTGGTTTTTTTTTTTAGAACAAGCAACATATTTTGAATTTGTGAATCAAATTTTTAATTTATTTGGATTTTTTTAATACAAATTCTATAAGAATTGGATGTATGATTTGTATTTTTGAAGGTATATTCCTTTGGACATTGCAATGATTATTCTGAAGTCATGGGTGACAGCTGCATTTGTTTACTTAACACATTTTCAACAACAAAAAAATTACATGTACCGGTAAAACAATTTGAAATTGAATTCTACCAAACAATGTTTATAGTCACTAAAAGCAAGTTCAGAGTAAAAGTAATGATGGCTTTTTACACAGTACCTTGGAATAATTTTTATATAGTTTGCTTTGAATCGTTTACCTCAATAGATATAAAAAGATGTGGTATAAGTACCAATGAGACAACTCTCCATCCAAGTCACTATTTGTAAAAGTAAACCATTATTGGTCAAAGTACAGTCTTCAGCCCTGGCTCACACCAAAAAGCTTTATATATAACCTGATCCTATCTGAATTGAACTGTTGTTTTATATATTATTCCTTACCATTTTGTAGTGATTTGAAGAATCAATGGGAACATTGCTATCCACACTCTAGTGTTGCAACATTGAGGGCATTGATATGTAACTAAGCATTTAAATTATATTGTTACCTATTTATCTTTATGTTAATATAGTAAATGAAAAATGTTATAATGGAAGTAAGAAATGTCAAAATGGAAATGAGAATTTCAAAATATGATATGTCCCTATTGGTGAGGGTGGTAAAGGGGGGCCCTAAACATGGAAACACGTGAAATAAAAATCGCAAAAACATTGCACGGAAAATAAAAATCAGAAAAAACAAAGCATGAGAAATAAAATGGAAATTTTAATGTAAAAAGTAAATTAATCTATTAATCAGCCCTTCTTGGAGATCATCTAGTCATTATATAATGGATATGATGACCCTGCAGTCACCTTTAAGCGTCTGCTAGTTGCAACTGATTTGAAAGATAAATATTTTTTTTCATTTTAATTAATTTAATAGCAATTTTAAATATTCTCATGATAACACATAATTTAAAACAATCTCCAGACTGACTTTAAATTTAGTCCCAGTTAATCAAATTTAGAACAAGCACAAGAAATTAAGAGTACCGACACGAAACACAGAAATAAAGAAAGGAGAACAGGAGGCAAGCACGTAGAACCAAGCACAAGAAAACAAGAAATAAAATGTCAAAACATGAAAAAATATGAAATAAAAAGGCTGAACACGTTGCACAAAATAAACCTTTACCACCCTCATTGGTCTTTCTCACATTTCAGCCTAATTACAATTATGATAGCTGTTTTGCAGTGATATAGTTAAACATGAACAAGATATATAATGGATAATGTTATTAGTAGATAGGGCAGTTGGCAGACACCAGGAAAATGTCAAAATGTAAAAATTGAGGAAAAAATTTATTAATTAATTTTTGTTCATTGAGAATTTTTTTAGATAATTAATATCACTAGTATATTGAATAAAAAAGTTTGTAGTGAAAGTTTTTAAGGCAGTAATAGTAACTTGCTTGGTCTGAAAGAAAGTTTGATAGTGGTAAATTCTGGAGGTCAATACAATGTTTTTATTAAAGAAGAATATCTCGTTATATATATAAATATCTTAAATATGAATTACCTGTACACCATGTTATGAATGCATTCCCCTTGAAATTATATAATTTCCTGCTAAATGTAAAAATTGATGCATAAAGATTTTCAATGCCTTTGAGTTTAGTTTATTTCTCCAGGTGTATTACAGAAATTAACCTTTTAAGGTAAACAAGTGCCAATTGATGAGATATTCTTTCATTGTCTTTTTTGTTTTAATCTATGAAGTATGAATAGCAGTATTTATTTTTGAGCACTATTATTCTGAGATACAGTTTCACTTCAAATAATGATAATGATTTGTCAACTTATAAATCATATATTGCACCACAGGCTTCAAATTCGACTTCAATAGTTAATCAAATGTAACAGGATTACAATTTAATACGCCAGACGCGCATTTCGTCTCCATATGACTCATCAGTGACGCTCATATCAAAATAGTTATAAAGCCAAACAAGTACAAAGTTTAAGAGCATTGACATAGCGATCCTACATTCGCTTGGCTTAGGCAGCGTCCACAAATATTCACTCTGTAGTTAAAAGTTTTTGAAATTTTAATTACTTTTTGAAACTATCCTGGATTTGTTCTAAACTTGGACAGAAGCATGTTTATGATCAAAAGCTAGTATCTAGAAGGAAATTTTGTTAAAATTTTGTACCTGTTTATCTGTATTTTACGTATAAATGAAATAAGTTTTTCTTCAGTTAACATCACATACAGTCTGCAGTTGAAGTTTTTTAAACATTTATGAGATGCATAAACTATTCTGGATTTTTACCAAACTTGGACAGAAGCTTCTTACAATCAAAATAAAATATGTAAAAGGAATATTTTTGTTGAATTTTTTCCTCATTTTTGTTGAGCCTGCCATTAACAGCAAAAGTAGGCGAGATACTAGGTTCTTCAGAACCCTTACAAATTTTGTTTAAAAATGTTGTTTTTCTTCTTCTAAAATTATGAACATTTATCCAAAAACTGTTTGTGTTTTTCTTTTGAAACAAAAAAGTTTGGTATGTCTTTCAAATTGATATAAAAGTCATAGAAATGAAAATTTTGAGTAAATGTATATAGTTTGGACCTTTTATCTCTAAAAGTAGCACATGAAGGTATATAATTATAACCTAATTTAATTCACTATGAGAAAATAGCTTGTAAATGCAATTTTTTTATCCTAAAAAAATACTGAGGAATCAAAACTGTATTTTATGCCATTAACGTGATTATGGTCCACAAAGATCATAGTTGATATGGTTAATGGATAAAGATTGATAAAATAGGAAGTGCTTAGGGGTGATGATATTTGTGAGTATTGTCTTCCTTCATTGTATTTTTATTTAAGAGGAAATATATTATAATTCTAAATTATTTATGTGTTGTTGAATTTATTATTGATTTGTACAATTTATAGTTATATTTGCCTTATTTCCATCTGCACTAAAACAAAGCTATTTTTGTTTATTTTATATGAGTCAGAGGGTATGTGTAAAAAATTTGTGTGATGTGTTGTATAACCTTACTATGTTATCTTCTAATTTAAAATTTGTAATATATGATTATTTTGATTAATCAGTTAATAAAAGCTTATATGTAATAAAGCTCTTGTTGAAATAAAAAGACTACCATTGGTATTCAAAATCGAAACCTTGTTCATTTAATTGGGATCGATCTGGCATGTGAGTAACTGCTAGTAGTCCTTTGTTTATATATGTATCATTGTCATTTTGCTTAGTTTCTTTTGTTACCTATTCTGACATCAGACTCTGACATTTTAGCTTAGATTTACAGTGTGAATTGCTGTGTGTTCGTTTATTCTTCGTTGGCTAGAGAGAGGTATACAGGGATGTGGTGTTGAGATGTTACAAAATATGTTTCATGTCAGGAGCTTCTGGTTTGTCTTTGTTCGTCTTGCATGATTTTTGAAAATTTTAGTTCATTAATATGTTTAAGTATTAAGTGTGATGTCCATTTCATTGAATTTTGTTTAGACTAGAGGCCAGCTGAAGCCCTCCTCAGGTTGCAGATTTTCTCACTGTTTTGAAGACCCAATGGTGGCATTTAGCTGTTTTCTGCTCTTTGGTAAGTTTGTTGTCTCTTTGATACAGTTCCCTTTTCCATTCTCAATTTTGTATTATATTTTTGTTTTTGTTCATAGTTTGTTATATTTTCATTTGTGTATTGTTTTCGTCATCATCTAATTTCTTTTGTGTTAATATTTGTATACTGAGATCACTTCATTGGATTTTGTTGTACAGAACCATGAAAATGAGGTCAAGGTGAGATGAAACCTGCCAGACTGACAGATATGTACTCCTTACAATCATTCAATACACCACATCATCAGAACATGTATTTATACTGATTGAGCTACTGTTTATAGTATCCGAGAACAGAAATTATCATCTAACTTTAACCTTGATCATTGATACATGAATCACGTTTGTGGTCACATGGAGTCAGTTTAGGGAGATACCATTTGATTTTTATGGGGGGGGGGGGGGGGGGGGGCTAGGATGAAATTTGAAAAAAATATGCAGGACAGGAATTTTGAGTCACTTGCAAAAACAAAAAGTCAGGATGACGATTTAGGTAAAAAAAAAGTCAAGATAAACTATAAAAAAAAAGGCAGGACCGAATAGAGTGAAAAATAAAAAGGCAGGACAGAGATTACAACTAAAAAAAAATGCAGGACAAAATTTTTCGTCCTAGCCCCCCATAAAAATCAAATGGTAGCTCCCTTAATTAACATGTAGACATTGCAAGGGACCCATATACCAAATGAAGTTGTCATACTACTCATAATAAGTGAGCAATTTACGAGACAAAACACCTTTTTTCAGCAGTCACTTAACCTTGAAAATGAGGTCAAGGACAATGGGCATATAACAGGTGGAAACATTGTAACATATAAAGGTATCTGCATTCAATATTTATACACAGTTTATAAATTATAATCCTGGTACCTTTGATAACTATTTACCCTGGTGCAAGACAGAAATCTCTAAGTCTAAGCAACTTTTTTTCGCAGCCAAGACAAAACTTAAATTAAACATAGAAGACAACATACCGATGTTTTAGATGAGGATAAAACAAATTTAATCATTGTTATTTAAATTATTTGTTCTCTATTCCCAGCTTCTTGTATCAAATGACTAATGTTGGCACCCATGTGTATGTTTATTAGCAATGTGCAGTTGTCATAAAATAATATTCCTTTATAATAAAAGTTTTAATATAGGAACAGATATTATGGTATTGTTTATAAAGTATTTCCTTTGGACGTTCTATTATATCTCAAAAAAAAGAATTTACACCTCCAGTAAAAATATTCAAAATAAGAAGATGGACAAAAACTGTCTTCCGTTGTTTACTTGCAAAATATGATAATCACGGTTGCCAAATTAAGCAGATTCCGATTTGTCCATGTGATGAATTGACTATACCCTGTGCCGATTTGACCGGGTGTAGAGGAAAATTTATTTATTCACTGATAATAACAGTGGTTCTCATTGACAAACAAAAGCTAAATTTTCTTTCTGAACAATTTGAAGAGCATCCACTGACAATCTTCATCAAGAAAACCCAAACCGCCAAAGTATTCCTCACTATTTCCAACCTGAACAGCAGTGTAGATGATCTCCAGTAAGTCTTTTCATGTTTTATTGGTACACTACTACAAAACGGAAAATTGCAAATATTCTTCCTTATGCTGGAATTACCTGCACCATGCAGTCATGAGTACTACTTGTACAAGTTATTTTTATTCACTTGTAGAAGCATTGACATACTATGCTTTTTCATTTTATTTTATTGTTTTATTTGAATGTTGTATATTTGTTAATACATTGTTGAGTTTTATTTGATTTGTGTCTCTATTCAGCCAAAATCTGATATCAGGTATCCCGAGAATCGGACAGGGACAAAGAAAGTCACTACACATCCAAGAATTGGTGTCCTCATGGACCCCTCTCCTGTTACAAATGGTGCCGTGACCAGGATATCTGACCCCTCAGTTTTGGTTTGAATGCTTTTATCTAAATTTATTTAAATTTTGATTTTCAATTTAATTGGGACAGAACAGAAACCTTGTACTTTTGATGGTTCACGAGTTGATTTATAAGATTATTTTATTCATTTTGAGGCAGTTAGTTTTTGGAATATTTGGAATTCAACTAAAATGGCTTGTCAGTTAATGATAAGTTTAAGAGAAGAATGACACACTGTTTACGTGTACTTACTCATTCCCAGGCGCAAAGTTACAATTACCCGATTGATCTTGGACAATGATTTAAACTGTTTTGCCATCGTGCATATCCAGATTTTTTTCCGCAATTGGAATCTTATTTAATCGATCTTTTTGGTTGGTAAATTTGACAAAGAAATGAGTAATTTTTTCTTGTTCAAGCATCCTAAAACGTTTGATGATGCTTTTTATATTTGGTAACAGAGTTTGAGTCGGTCGATATGTCTATTGGCAAAGGTGAAAGTTAGGTTTTGATCAATTTTTTAATTGATGGAGAAATTGGTAAACAAGAGATCCAAGGCTAAGAGATGATTTGGTATTTGGGTATATTAGAGCTTATTGTTCCAATAAGATTTGTAAAGTGTCAATTCTGTCCGTGTTGTTGAGCCAGAAATACCAGTGTCTACTTAAGTTTAAAAGAATGTAATCATATAAAGTTGTTAACAGAGTAAAAGTTCAAATTTTATTTCCGTCTGATTTGGCCATGGATAGCTGTTTTTTTTCTGATTATTTTATTACTTAGTCAGCTAGCTTGGATGCATTTTTCTTGTTTGAGGAAAGAAACATAGAAGTTTGACAGCTAGATGGAGAGATGAAAATGTCAAACTGATAAAGAAACTAAGCCGTTCCTAAATTGAGAACAACTTTCTTTCTTTTAGTACAACGATGAATAACATAGAAACCGAAAACATACGCTTAATGCGATGCTGTACGTGACGGCAATACTGCCACGACGTCCATAAGATGTATCGGTCATTACCCGAAAAGATGAAACGGCCATACTTTGTGAAGAAGTATCGACCATGTTTTTTTTTATATAGATGATATATATGAATTATGCTGATACTTATAAATGGTTATTATAACTTTTGAATTAATAAACTATACTGTTTTTACATTTTTTACATTATTTATCATGTTTAATTTTTTTATATCCTCCGAGATCACTATAAAAATACAGCACCCAAGCTGAGTTCCAGCCGGAATGCAAACATACATTAGGTAGTGAAATTCTTGTAAAAATACAAGCTGTTTGCGCAGTCTTTTTGATGTACCGACCTTGCTTTATAAAAGTAACCAGAAATGTCGGTGGTACTCTATGGTTCTTTTTCATTTTTTTTACCATAAGAAGAAAACGTTTGAATATGTTTCAAGACAAAAACGAATTCCATATGATAAAAAATATTTACATGTTACCAAACTTATTTTATGCTAAGACTACTATAAAATGTGTTATAGTAGTCTCAGTCTAATGCAAGCTACATGCAAACAGACGTATTTGGACAGAGTTTATTAATTATATCTTTTGCTTTTGCCTTCAAAAATGAGCAAAGTACATACCACATAGTCATTATTACACAAATTATTTCATACAATATCTTAAACAGATAATTTGGAATATCTTGAAACATTTTTTGAGAGGTGGTACAATATTTTGTCTCTCCTGTTATCATTTATAAAATGAAAGCTCTTTTAAAATGTGTTTTCGTGAGATCTACAATGGTGAACATTGCCTGGTATAACGATGGATCTGATTCACAAAAAAAAAACCGAAAAACTAAGTTAACAAGAATGTGTCCATAATACACAGATGGCCCAATCGCACTATCATTTGCTATGGTCAGTGGACCGTGAATTGGGGTTAAAACTACCTTGACCAAAAACATAAACTCAAAGCGGTACGGACGGACGAATGGACGGACGCACAGACCAGAATGCCCATAAATGAGACATAACATGTTTCCGTTAGATGGTGGACTATACCTGGTACAATTTGAACCACGCAGAAAGACTGTTACACATATCCTTTTGATGGACCTTGGATGGATCGCATATTTTGGTATTAATATTGAATCAATCATAGGCTTAAGGGTCTTAGCATCGGAAACATATTTATTCTAAAATCAGTGGTTGGCATGATACGAATTATGTTTTCTGGGGTGTGCGTCCGTTTGTTCGTTCGTCCGTTTGTCCGTCCGTCCCGCTTCAGGTTAAAGTTTTTGGTCAAGGTAGTTTTTGATGAAGTTGAAGTCCAATCAACTTGAAACTTTGTGCTCATGTTCCCTTTGATATGATCTTTCTAATTTTAATGCCAAATTATAATTTTACCCCATTTTCAGGGTCCACTGAACATGTAAAATAATAGTGCAAGTGGGGCATCCGTGTACTGGGGAAACATTCTTGTTTCTGATATATTTTCTGATGGTATGATGGTATGATACTAAACCTCTAACGGGAGGGATTGTTCTTGAGCGTTTCACATTATGAAGACCTAATCTTTCAATCAGTTTAATTGAGGTCTGGAGACTGGCATGCCAGTAACTGCTAGTTATCCTTTGGTAATTTTTTATTTTTCGTTTTGCTTAGTTTCTTTTGTTACCTATTCAGACACTTGGACTTCTTTTGAAATGAATTCTACCAGCTACATATAATACTTGTTTTACTGTGCGTTTGTTTTTTCTATACTGGCTAGAGGTACAAGGGGAGATCGAGTTGAAATCTCAAAAACATGTTTAACCCCGCCGCATTTTTGCGCCTGTCCCAAGTCAGGAGCCTCTTGCATTCAGTGTTTGATTTTTAATTTTAGTTTCTTGTGTATATTTCGGAGTTTAGTATGACGTCCATTATCACTGACTCGGAACTAGTATACATTTTTGTTTAGGGGCCAAACATTTCAGGGATTTTACAAAATCACTGAAAATGTACGTGATTTTACAAATCATCACTGTAACATACGGGGCGTATATACATATCACGTACACCATTTATATTCATTTTTCCCAGAACAATTAGGTTGTGGAATTCCTTGCCATACCAATCAAAGTAGTCTGTAGCCAGACATAGAAGCATTTAAAGTGTGGTGCAAAATCACATACATATAAGACAAGCACAATACATAAAACACATAAAACATGCAAAATAAATAATGTTATCAAGCACAACAATTAATTAGCACAATTAAAGCATATAAGCAAACATAAAATGCAGATAAACTAACATTCATGCAATAGCAATTATAAAGCACTAAAAGTAATTCAAGCATTAAGAACACAGATAAAAAAATAAGTAACGAATAAGGAATAAGGAATAAGTAACAAATAGGTAACGAATAAGGAATAAGGAATATGTAACGAATAAGGAATAAGGAATATGTAACGAATAAGGAATAAGGAATAAGTAACTTGGCGGCCAACTTGACGTCCATAAAGCAATATAGTTATTGCATAAAATAGGATAACCTTAATAGGTCACCACGGATGCCCCACAAATGCCTTGGCAAAATACGCTAAGCCAGTAAAAACGAGGAATCGGTTAGGACAAAATGCATATCAAAACCGACACTGCCAAATGCCCTGCTGTACCAATGAAAGAGGCAAGTCGAAAATCCTACTGAAAAGGATCTCGGAAAGAAACTATCAATCTATTAGGCATGTTAGGGGAACAGCGGGAGCACATGTCTCAAACAAACCTGAAAATATCTGCAGAGGTTTTCCTCAACAAAAAAATAATGATCGAAAATAAAAGTATATAAACTACATCTATGGATGATAAAATGCATCCAAGAAAAAAATTTAGAAAACTAATTTGGATGATATTGATGGATTCTCTCTGCAAAAATTTCATGTCCTTTCTCATCGACATCCGCTTAAAAAAACTTTGTTTAAATGTGCATTTGATATTTGAATTATAAATATTTTGAATTAAAAACTTTTTTTGCATTTTTTTTTGTGTATGCAGATAAAAACATGATTTGATTTTAAAACATGATGTCGGATAAAAGCTCTACAAAGCTAATGATGTATTGTTATATGTATACCGACTTTAAATAAATCTTTTATGCTTTATGCTATGCTTATTCTAGGTGAGTGTCACGGTGGGTTTAGTATGTTTTTATTATTTTATTGCATTGTATTATGTTTGGGGAAGGTTAACTTTCTGGTAATAAGACCCGTCAAGGCCTGGCTGGGGGAATTGGGTAGGCAAATGCTCACATTATAAATCTGTACCGATACAGTCTCCAAATATCATGCCTACTTTATACGCCATAACTCATCACGGGTGGTGCTCCTAATTAAGGGGGGCTCATACGGAGTCAAGACAAAGGTAAAAAAAATGTTTTTGAAATTATTGTAAATATGTTTAAATTTTTAAAATGTTCCCCTAGTGTGTGCCTTATTTAAAAATGTCAACATATTGAAGTTAAGAAGATCTAAGCTGTAGATGTAGAATTATACGTATTTTTCGCGTTTCCGCCGGCATTGTGTTAATTTAAGTGTGACTGGTTTCTGGTTTTTAATATATTACCGAGGCTTAAGAAGTATAACTACAGAACCAGTCGATACAATTGAAGAAAGAAATGGATCCCTTTGAAGTAATTTTAAGTTCTTTCCAGAAACTGATGCATGTCTTATGTCCTCTTAAAGATTGGTTGTTTAACCACAATTCAAGACATACATATAAATGTCTTTCGAAAAATATATCACACTCTTCCATTATAGACTATTTACCAACAACGTCAACAACAAATATACACTATTTTAAGGATTATGTACACAGGCAACAAGTACCTGTGATTATGTACCCTTGTGTTGATTCAACATATGGAAATTTTATAGAAAATCCACAGCTTTTATCCTTGTACTCTCATATTTGGCAATTTGGTGACTGATAGATATAGGATTATTGCATGCAGTGCTAGCATTGATTTCCTTAAAACAAGTTTATTAACCATGTTAACAATGATTTAATGTAGTTATTGGTTAAAACAAATATAAATATGGACCAAATTAAGTACACCTTTAGGGTGCGCTCGACTTTAGTGACTCAGCACTAGCTGTGTTTTGGAATTTATAGGTTGCTTAGAACTTTTTGTAAACAATGAACACCAGCACATCATAGAAAAGCAAGTAAGTAATCTATGTTTCAAATTTTATAACAGAAATATCTGTATTTAAGGCTGTGGATTTTCTATAAAAATCTTGGTTTATTTGCCACAAAGACCTCTATTTCTATTAAATGCAATGAAACAGTCAATAATAATGCTTTGCATTAAGTTTCTTGGTATATCATACATGTGACAGAGTTGTCAAGTCACAACTGGAGATTAGGAAATTTTCAGCTGGAGTTTGGGCCTCATAACTGGAGATTTTTTATCGACCTTTTTATCGACATACGCAAGATTTTTTATCGATATATGCAAGATTTTTTCGTGTGTGTTTAAATTGCATATCTTCCTTTTTTGTTAAAACACAACAATGATTCCATACCTTCAAGCACCTACATAGCCATTTTTATTTAGTAAAATAGAAGATAGTTAGGGGGGGTTCAAATATTTATTCATCATAATTTTATATAGTTCAAGATACAGTGATCAGCCATCATACATAGTTGGCAAAAAGTACATCTGATTTAGCCACATTGTGAACTTTTGTACCACTACTGAACATGTTTGTAACAGAAGGTGTTGAATTGATGAAGTTGTGGGCTTTCTGGTGGGTAGCTGTCTCCATATTTTTGGTCAAGCAATTAGGGCCACCATAGTCAGCTTTGCATGAAGTGTAGTAAGCATGGTCTTGACTCTTGTCACTGGACTTGCACCATTTTTTAATTTGGCTATAGTGATATTGTGTCTTCTTTAATTTGATGCTGGGGTGATAACATACAGTTTGCATTCTGTCAAATTATAAGACAAACACACTTATTTAGGTATTCCATTGGACCAGATAGAAGACATATCATATTTGAGTTGATTTTATTGTCTTTGAGGTTCATAATAAACTAAGTCTGTTCCATGTTTTCAACAGCATCAAAATTTATAAAAGTCGATGTTTATACAACTGTTCCAATGTCAGTATCACTTTTAATCATCCAGACATGTTTATTTAACTAGCTAGTTGATTACTAGGTAAATGCCAATCATCTTTTATTGTTGTATATACTGTCTAATCCTTAACACCTTCCTTGATTACTCGAGGCAATTTTCCTATTTACCTTTTTGACACAAATTCCATTAAAGGAAACTTCCGATTTTCTCGGACTTTTCCCATATCAATTTAGAGTTTCTCGGACTTTTTCCCTGTTTGTATCTATTTTGTAAACAGAAATGTCTACTGAAAATTTTTCGAGATAGACATTTTCAAAAAGCGGAAGATTTCAAATTTTAACGGGAGGGACGGAAGAGGGTCTGAAAAGCGGGAGATTTTAACTCCCGCCGGAAGAATCACATGTATGGTATATAGGTACAAAATGGCCTATCTCTATTATTCATTATATATGTAGTTATCATACAATTGAAGTTTGAAAAATTCGTACAACAATGGCTACAGAAAGGGTCATAAACCATAAGAGGGTTACACAGTTATAGCTATATAATCTTCCCTGAGGCCCTCATCATGAAAATCAAAAAAAATGCAAACATATACATTGCATACATCAGTATAAAAAGTCAAGTATGATAATACAATGTAATAACATTCAATACAACTTGATAAAATGTTATGAAAAAATAAACATGATGATCAGTTTTCAATATTATTTATACAGTAATCATGGTAATAGGTTGATTTCGATAAATGATCTGTTATTTTGTATTTGAAAGAATTAACATTTGTAATATATCTTAACAGTATTGGCAAATTATTCTACAAGAATGGTCATGATGGTCCAGAATACTTAAAAGATTTTTTGAACAATTCTGTTTTTGGTTTAGGGAGTATGAGGGTTCCTTGATTGAACAGCATTTCTCAAGGGGTATGGATTTTTGTCTATAACATAATGAAACTTGTTACATATAGTAAGATATGATGGGGCATCGTTTTTAATGCATTTAAATGTCATCACAAACTTGTGATATTTTATTCTCTGATCAACTGTCATCCAGTTTAAGTGTTTGAATAAGGGCTCGTAAGGAGGGAAAGGTTCTGTTTCTAGTCAACTGAGAAAAAATTCACCAGACACTAACTATATAAATATTTATAAAACTTGTAGTATCCAGTCATATGTCATGTATGTGAAATGGTGGATAATACCTGAATCGAAGTTTAATCCACCATTTATTAGTTATTCCTGACCTGTGTGTACGTAACCAACACATGTCAATTTTGCTTAGTTCTTGTCCCAGTTGGCCAGTATGTCCATTTTAACCAAAACTGTCAGACGACACCTTCTACAAATAATTGCCCTTAAGTGGTAATTTAGGTAATTTTAATTACAGTGGTCCCTGGAGTGAGCATGGCATTACTAGGGAACAGATCATGCATTGCTAGAGTCATGACAGGGTTTGAAAATTAGCATGGGCCCACTCGCCAATGGCCCCTAAAATTTTGTGTGGGCTCCCAAAGTTTTTGCCTTTCTTGTATAGAACTATATATACTTGTATTGGCTACATAATTTAAGCTGTGGGCTTCCATTGTCAAAATCTTAACTTCAATCCCTGCATGAGAGTTGTTGAATGAAGGCTGCTATTTAGCAGGTTGGGAACAAACCCCCTACTTGGTGTTTATACCTGTAAAGAGGTATAATCCTTCTATAGATGGATGAAATTATCTCTCTATAGAGGGTATTTGTTTTAAGACTGGATTTAAACCAAAACAGGGCAGTATGGCATTTTCTACAGCCCTCTACTGTATTTCAAGCGCCTTGTAGATTTAAGCTTGATCTTATCAGCACTTTATTGCAGCAGGCAATTGTAGGTCATTTGTAAGCATTGACTGAAAATGGCACAGATCCATCTATTTTCATATTTTGCTCTCAGTCACAACTTTGACTATTATGTGCCGTTATAAAGAAACCCATTAGCATTTGTAGATTGTGTTCAATGAAAAACATGGTCGAGCCTAGTACTCCATTTCGTCAGTAAACAGATGAAACAAGGTAGGCAACAATTGTTCTCATAGTCTACGATATACATGATATAAATTCACTAAAATACCGGCTACAATTTCGCAAACGATTTCATATGTTCACTTGACCTATGAGGCAATCACCATTACTTCTGCAAAAGTCTGATGAGATTTAATTTGACTGGCCTTCGGACTACAGCTGAACGTCACAGATTGTTATATAAAACATAAAATTGAATAAATCATGTGGTTATTTTACAGTTGATTTATACAAACTATTTTCTACACTCGACAATATAAAAACTCAGAACAAAAAATTTAATTAGCAAGTGTTGTTCAGCTAGAAAAAAATGTAGGCGACCTGGAATTATTTCCTGGCCACTGAAATTTTAAGTGTGCCACTAAATCTTCATGTCTGGTGACCAGTTGTCCACTTCATTTTTATTAGCTACTTTGAGGTCTGATCTACTTATTATGGCAGTAACATGCAACATTTGATGCACCAGTTGATGTACTTAATTTGATATGCACATGCCCAGTGTACTGCTAAACTGACTTAATATACAATCTATTGTTCACCATAATTGAAAGCTGTGATGATAACGGAAATTAATTTTCCACTCAGTAATGCCTTACTGAACAGAATTTCTACTGTTAGATTTAACATGAAATTTAAAGGTCAACTGCCCCTTTTGTTGTTGATCAGGTGTTCAGATACATAAACAATAGATTGCAAGTTCTGTCACTTTAGCAGAAAACTGGGCATCCAAATTTTTAGTAAAAGTGCAATAATTGATACATCATGTGCATATAATGCTATAGATTATAGCCAATATAACTAGAAATACCAATCTGCCCTGGTTTGCTTAAAATCCATTCTAAACAAAAATACCTTCTGTTTTTGTCTGTTCTGTGGTCGGGTTGTCTCTTTGACACATTCCCCATTTCCGTTCTCAATTTCACTCTCTATAGAGGGATAATTTATAAGTTTAAACACCATATAGAGGGTTTGTTCTCAACCTGTTTAGATTCAATATTATTATTATTTTTTTTTTATTTAAAATTAATTGACAACACTGTAAGGCAATACTTTGTTTTTCTGAGGACAAATATGAAAATATACAAGGACTAGTACTTTTAGTACTTTTGAAATCTTATCAATTAGACACAGAAATCTGCTTTAAAAAACTTGCTTTTCAGAGCTCGAGAGATACCAAAGTGTAAATGAGACAAAAGTGTGTTCTAAATATAGTGATACATACTGTACATGTAATATTGTTTTTTGTATTCCAGAGGGATACCACTGCTAACTTGTCTATGAGACAGAAGTCTGCCTTGAAGAGGAGGATAACACGTGAACATAACAGTAACTTTAGAGCAGGTTATATCAACATTAATGAACAGTATTTACACAAGACAGGAATAAGAGGACGCAAGAGATATTTCCTTTACTGTTTAGTTGCCTTACTATTTATTGTAGCTATAGTAAATGCATTGGTAAGACTTGTTATTGCTTACAATACTTAGAATGACATTAATTTGCATGTAATACAGATCTAGAACAACTGTGGTAATTGAGACAGGAACCCAGAAACAAAATTATATGATAAATAGACGTCTATGAATCATCACCAAGTTGTCCAAGATAAACAAACATACACATTTTATTTCAAGCACTAAATTGCTCTTTAGTCTATAGACAACAACAAATTTATAGAAAAACTAAATATATCAAGCATCAACACAGAATTTTCAAATGAACAAAAATAAAGAACATTAGGATGACCACTGATAAGGTGTCATGCATACATGTATACAGGTTCAGGTACATGTATCAAGGCAGTGATGCATGCAATTTTATAAGATGCATACTTTTATTTGTACATATTGATAAAAGGTTGAATTTAATTTTTTAGTTGACCACAGCTGTTATTTATTATATGAGGATTTCACCACAACATGGAATAGATGCAATGGAACACATCCCAGATTATGATCTTTTAAGATTTATTGGAAAGTCTGTGTTTGATAACGTTCAGATATTCAATGGAAGAATAGGAAGTAGAGCTAACAAAAATTTATACATAGAAGGAAACAACAGCTCTGTAAGTCATTAACATATTATATTATTTATGCAAATTATGTGTAAAGGTTTTGGTGTGTTTTTTTAGAGATTAGTTGAAAGTTAAAGTCATATATGAAACCAGAGACATAAAAAAAAATTGATGATTATACGATATGTTTGCTTAAGAAATGATAAAATTGTGCAGAGAAAACTAGGTTTATGATATATATGTTAGCGGCAATAAGTGAAATTAGGCATTAAGCTTAAATCCTAGGCAATAAGCTAACGCCTAGGCATTAAGTCTAATGCCTAAATGATGTTAGGCATTAGTCTTAAATCCTAGGATTTAAGCTTAAATCCTGAAAAATGTGTCCAGGCATTAAGCTTAATGCCTAAAGTATAAATGCAAGTAAATAAAAGACATTTATTCAATTAATTTGTTACATAATAAAATTACGAGAACTGAAGTTTAAAATGTCATCTACTGGAAATAAAATCACAGATAAAATATGTTTTTATATTAAAACTCATCAAATATTACTTATAAAACATGAAAACTTGATACAAATGTGTGTTAAAATCATTTGTTATCACAAGTTGTTGAACTGTGGCACCGACTATTGCACTTTCTCCCGTTTTTCTTGCATTTGCAGCGGTTACTTAAACATATAGTTTTACAAGAACATTTGAAAAATTCTTGACCTCCGGATAATGACTGATGGGTTGCTGCCTCACGTACACTTAAAGTTGTTTTACAATTAATTTCCTCTTCCAGAATTAAATTTTGTTTACATATTCCCATCTCAATTGTTCCAAATGTTCCTAGAAGTTGTCCAAATCTTGTAGCCACAACAGCATTGCCCTTATCATTGACCTGAAAAAATAAACAGATAAAATTCTTTTGCAGGCAGTTTGATTATTTTCATTAAAATATCGATAAAGAATTATTTCTGAGAGTAGAATTAATTAGGTATTTGCATTTTGCGAATTATGAAATGAATTCGTGTTGCATATGGTGATTTTCAACTGTCTTTGTGGCATTAATCCGCATCTGATTTTCGTCAGGTGCAGATTCTGGATTTTTCATAAAGTGGGGGAGGGGCCTGGTCTTATAACCCCCTTCCTACATTAATATAAACATATTTACTTTTACTGGTTTTCTTTCTGTTTAGTATTTAATAAACATGACATATTAAATGATGCAGTCAAACTTTTGATTAAATATCTTACCTCAATGACTCGGCCGAGTAAATTTCTACTGTCACCCTTCCCTCTATCAAACATAGGTATTGGTACGGCAACAGTTTGCCCAACTTCTGCCGTCCCTAGTTCCTTTTTGCTCCTGGCTATCATAGTGTTTGCCTGCTTCAGTTGACTGTCCATGGCTTCAGAACGATGTCGAACTCTGTTGGTATCAATTTTACAATTTGGACATACCACCTTTGAACCGTATCCTTCTTCACTTACAGTAGTACCACATATAACATGAATGTGTTTGTCACATTTAATACACATATGAGCTCCAGATGTATCCTTTTCACATACATAGCACTGTAAGACATTCTGAAAAATAGTTTCCATAAATAATAAGGTAAAAAAAATCATTTGGTGTGGTCATACATCAGTTTTTAAAATTTAATTACAGTTTTGTGGTAATAAAGTGTTTTTGTTCAAAATGATCAAACACTCAATTTAAAAATACGAAGATGTGGTATGCTTGTCAATAGGACAACTGTCCGCCAGAGACAGAATAGTATATAAGATAAGACCTATAGGTAACCATACGGCCTTCAACAAAAACTCATAGTAAGCAGACTCTTTTTTTCTTAAGCTCCGAATATCTTTCCTGTGGTTTATCTGTTATATATTACATGGAAGTACTTTAGTTCAAGCTCCCGCCAGGATTAAAGAGTCGTTTTTTTTTAAAATATTTCTGAGACTATTTTCAACTTACCTTTTGCGTTTCATCAGTGATTGGAGTAGAAGGTTCCACATTTGGTTCTGCAATAGATTCTGGTATATCAGAGGCATCGACAATGTTTTCTGTTTTATTTTCAGTTACAGGTTGATCATTTACAGACTCTGTCTGGAGCTTAAGTAAGTCCTCTTCCTTTTCTAAGGTCATCAATATTTCTTTCGGAATTTTGGTTTCTGATGTTAATCCAATTGTTGCACATTTACCAAATAAATCACGTGAAACGTTAGCATATCCATTATTTAGTTGTTTTATCATGCGATCTCTGCCGCCATGACCTGTTTCTTTATGTGCCTTTTCCATAATACCATAGAGTTCCTCTAGGAAGACATAAATTTTGAAATTTCCCTCGTCATTCTCGCTGACTTTAGTTATCAACCTCTCAAAACCACCAATGTTAAAAATGTCATACCTTCTTAAATTGTAGTAATCTTTTGTCAATTTCTTTTCTGATGAGTCCAAAAGTTTAATCTTTGCCAAAAGATCACGGTACTTTACTCTAGGGTATATGCTCCTTGTTTTCCCCGATTCGAATTTAGACCTCAAAGATTCAAGGAATTTTTCCTCAATACACATGGTGTCACTTAATGTGAATAATCCAGATAAAGAAGTGAAAAAGACAAGATGGCCTGAGGGCATTTAAGAAATATTTTAACAAAGAAAATTTACTTATCCAATAAAATGGTATGAGCAAAAAATCATATCTTAATTTTGTCTACTTTTGACCAGTTCAAACCAGCTTGACCAGTGAAGTGTAAACATTTTCAAATAATTATTATAAGGATTATATAGAATCTCCCCTTTTTTATGGGATACAATCACTTTTTTAAATCTTTTTTATTTTTTATACTTCCACAAAAAAGTATGAGTTAATTCTGTTTTAAATAAGAAAAGTACTAAAATTTGAAGATTTTTCAGATAAACGTATATTAATATTAGGAATATAATTAAGAAAATACTTTATTTCAAGAAAAATCACTAAACATGCTAAAAACACCTAAATTCTAAAATTTCACTTATTGCCTAAAATCATGTTCGGCAATAGGATGAATAATCATCACCAAATTTCAGGTAATAAGCTTAATGCCTGGAAATTTCAGGCAATAACTTAATGCCTAGGCGTTAGCTTATTGCCTAGGATTTAAGCTTAATGCCTAATTTCACTTATTGCCGCTAACATATACATGATATATAGGCTTTGGTTAAAGAATTGAACAAACATTATTTTTCACCAGTCACTAACAAATATTGTTTACATTGACTTTTTTGTTTGATGTAACCATGGTACAATGTTACATTTCTATCAATAAAATGAAATGTTCTTGTTATAAGATTTCATGACTTTAACCTGCAGATAAAATAATATTGTTTTATTTTCATTTTTTTAAGCCTTTTAAACTATCATTAAATGTGGTTACAATAAGGGGACAGTTTATTATGTATTTATAGTCAGTGAAGTATAATGCATGATATGTATCACAGGTATGTTAAGGCTAGCATACCAATAAAACTTATGGGGAGTTCAAAAAAGGTTTTTGCCTTAAAGTTGTACACTTTGACATTACAAACCTACCTATAAAATTGCTTATTTAGAGGTAAAGATTTGGTATTACATGTATTACAGGGTTACCCTTTACATTAGCAAAAATAGTTACTGATATAATAATAATTTGTAGACTTATATATATATATAGAATGATTTTAAACCCATTTCCGAGAAGGGAACATCATGAACATTAAGAATAAGTTTAAATATATTTCAGACAGGAGTCATATGCTTGCATCTTACAATGGATAATTGAAAAAGCATTGTTTTTATTTTCAGGTTATTATAACAGACAAAGGATCTGGGTTGCGGCATCCAAAATGTAAGCCTGACTATGTTTTGTCGAATAATTATTGTACTCTTGCAAACTAACATAAGTACCCTGTCTCTACATGTATTTCTCAACGTCTCTTCAAGTATTTCTCAATGTCTGTACATGTATTTCTCAACGTCTGTACATGTATTTCTCAACGTCTGTACATGTATTTCTCAACGTCTGTACATGTATTTCTCAACGTCTCTACATGTATTTCTCAACGTCTCTACAAGTATTTCTCAACGTCTCTACAAGTATTTCTCAACGTCTCTACATGTATTTCTCAACGTCTGTACATGTATTTCTCAACGTCTGTACATGTATTTCTCAACGTCTGTACATGTATTTCTCAACGTCTCTACAAGTATTTCTCAATGTCTCTACATGTATTTCTCAACGTCTGTACATGTATTTCTCAACGTCTCTACAAGTATTTCTCAATGTCTCTACATGTATTTCTCAATGTCTCTACATGTATTTCTCAATGTCTCTACATGTATTTCTCAACGTCTCTACAAGTATTTCTCAATGTCTCTACATGTATTTCTCAATGTCTCTACATGTATTTCTCAACGTCTGTACATGTATTTCTCAATGTCTCTACATGTATTTCTCAATGTCTTAACTAACTGTATTTTATTCAAACTTAGTTGAAAAGCAGATCACGGTAATGTTGTTTTAACATCATCATATAGCTTTTTTCGGGCATCAGTTTATTCAAAATTATGTGCCTCCACATAAACCTTTCTCATATTCCTGAAATAAACATTTTTAAAGCACTTTGCTTAGGCATGCAAATTATTTTTACTAGTATTATTTTTTAAAAACCTGCATCCCGACAAGATTTATTTCAAGGTGCATATTTTACTGCTATTTCCATTAGATTTTTATCAAAAAATGAATTTTAGAAAGAGCTGAGCAGGTAACTACATAAAGTAGACCATATAAATTTATTACATCATGTGTGTTAATTTTTACCAAATTAATGTAATTAATGTTGTAATGTGATTGTATTTTAAATTTCAGTAACTGTTAGTCCAAAGACCACATCTATTGAGAATGTGGAAGCCATGTCCATTATTGATTCTGTGACGGGGAAAGAGATGTTTACCACCAAAGACAGTTCAAATCTCCTATTAGATGGTGAAATTAAAAATCTAATTTCTCCAGAAATTTATCCTAACAATGTAAGGTTAATTGATTGCCATTATAAATATTAAATCAACAAACTAGTATAAACATTGGCAGTGAAAGTAGAAAACTTATACAACAAAATGAAACCAATTTAAACCTTTGATTTCTGTCTTTTTGGAAACACACAGATAATTGTAATTGCATTTAGCATAGAGTGGTTTAAAATAAACTGGTAAAGAGGAAATGTTTGGTACATACCAATGAGACTACAGACTATTGAAGAAATCAGCAGGTCATCATTAGGTTAGACACACTTCTTTATCAGATACCACTGTTTAAATTGATACCAGTGAAGAAAAGAAGATACACAAAAGAACATACAATGAAAGTCAGTACAGGAAAAATATTTAATTCTTTACTGTGTAATAGATGATAAAAAAATACATAAAGTACAGAGAGAAAAAAAAAACAACATTCTGTTTCATTAACTGAAAACAAGCTCATATTCCTTTTTTCAATATTGTTGTATTAAAGTGTTGTTCTGTTTTACAAACATTATTTCATATAAAAGCTAATATGTATTTTTTTTTTATATACATTGTAATTATATAAATCTTATTTCGAAGAATATTCAACAGTTTTTTATATAAAATTACAGTTCTTTAATGAAGAAATTTGTTGTTTGTTGATAAAAAAAAAAGAATTTTTCATTGTCTTTTCACAATCAGTCAATTCTTATTTAAAATATTAGATTAACTTGCTGATTGCAATTCTGTATCTAAAACACAAGATAAACTTCTGTATTTTAGGGATAAGTTCCTAAGTTTAAATTGCATCTTGACAACATATTTTGCAGATAACCAGTTTGAATGGTTTTCCTGATCTGATACTTGAATCCATTGGTAGTCATCTGAATTTAACAGGATGGGAGGGTGTTGAAATGTCATCTACAAATAAGAATATCACATTTTTTACAGACAGTCATGACATCTCCATGTACTCTACAGTAAGTGTCAGTCTTTATGATAGATTCCACAATAATCATTACACCAACAAATCTATGGTTTAACTTCATCATTGCTAAATGGCTTCTATCAAATGAAGTGACAGAATGGTAGAGAGCTTGATGAAATATCATAGATATTTTCATTGACAAATTACGAATGGCTAAGTTCTAGGGTAGAACAATGGACTTGGACTTGGAATCACAATAGTTTCAAGATTCTCACCAAAAAAAAACAAACCCACCTATACTCATCGTATTAACTTAAAGAATCAAACACATTTATTATATGAATATGAAAAATATTTTTTTCTCATTAGCTAACAACATAAGGAATCTTTTTTGATAAAGCATTATATTCTCCATGGGAAAAATCATGACAGGTTGGAAGAGCTAATATTTGCCTCTAAATAGTTTTTTACTGTGCATTGTCAAAACCTTATGCTTAGTACGCCATTAACATTCTCATTATCTTCTTCTTTTTTCAATGCTATTTTCTTAAATCATTGTATCAACCTCATTTTAAAATGTCAATAATTGTATAATAGATTTTATGACCTTATCAGAGAATCTTTTCTCAGTAATAAATTGTAACAGTGTATATTTTTCTGTTTTATTTTAGCATTGTATATTTTTCTGTTTTGATAGCATGGTAGTCTAACACTGGATGCTGCAAACGGTATAAGACTTGATGTGGAACATATTCCAAAACCAACTGTGTCTAACACACCAGGACCTAGAACTTATAAATTATGTGTATGCATACCACAGGGCCGTTTGTTTGCCGTACCAGTCACAGGGCCAGGCATTGGTTGTCAGAATGCTGACCCAAATGATGATCCCTGTAAATAGATATTAATTATGTGTATGCATACTACAGGGCCAGTTGTTTGCTGTACCAGTCACAGGGCCAGGTATTGGTTGTCAGAATGCTGACCCAAATGATGATCCTTGTAAATAGGATATAACATAAATTTTATTTCTTACCATTTCTCCGTCCAGATTAGATTTTGTGTTTTATTTTTTTTATTTTTAAGTGTATTTACTAATTAATGGCATTATTTATACTGTTGTGAGTTTTAATAGGACATTTATTTTTTATAGAAAGTTTTAATCTTTTCATAGAGTTATCATGGTTACAGACAGCAATATTATAACTGAGTGTTACAAATTTTTATTTTAGCATTTATATTTCCTAAAAGAATATCAGGATTTTATCATATTAACTTAAAACTTTGATTAGACATTGATCACTTTTTGTTGTGAGTGTGAGAATGCTTATAAGCTGAGAAAAATATACCTCTAAAACCTGTCAACATTAGAAAAAAAATTGTTTCATTCACTATACTTGAACATCTTGAATATAAAAATGAATGGTTTATACACAGATGTTATTATTTTGAATGCAATTACCGGACAATTAGTTTTATTTATACAATAACAGCTTTTCTGTTTAACAATAAGAAAAAAAAACATATTTATGTTTTTGAAATATGAACAGATTATACCTACATCTGGGCATTTTGCAATATTTTTTGATGTCATTGATTTGATATGTAGATAAATGTGTAGATACATGTTGTTTTGATACATTGATATTGATATACAAATTTGGTGCTAAATTAATATGTCATACCTCATTTTTAAGTTGTATGTTAAAGGTTGAAAAAGGATGCTCTGTAATTTCAGAAATTAAAATTATTGATGTAGTAATTTGAAAAATGTTATTGCATTCAGATCATATGATTTGTAACTTGCATTTTTGTGTTGATGTGGTTATAAATATTTCAGTAAGAGATTACTGTTAAGTCCCTATGTATTTTAGTAAACATTTTAGTAGATATTACTAAATAAGGATGGTGCTAATAATTTGTCCTGATGGTATTGTCAACAGATCCTTGTTGTTGACAGATAATGAATAGTCTTTTTTAGTAAAGAACTGAACCAAACATTTGTTTTGAATATTTTTTAGATCAGTTATAATTACCAATTATTGCATACAACTATTTTGATTATAGTAAATTTATGTCTACTAGTTGCAAACTGGGAAAGGTTCTGATATTTTACACACTATAACAAGCATGAATTATGGTCCTTGAACTAAACTAATATGATAAAAGTCACATATACTTATATTTTACATATATATTTACAATTAATATAGAAGTTTTAGGATTTTACTATTCAACTGATCACTTAATAAAAATGGCATTTTTATGGCTATCATTTGTGGATTAAGATAGTTTTTGTTATATATGCACAATCATAGACTAGTTGATAGAAATTTGTCTCAATTTAAACACTCAAATATTTATGACAGCAGGATATTTATTATACCTTTTAAAAAGATGAGCCAAATTTAAAGGCCAGTCTGGAATGAGATTATTTTTTTACTGTATTTGTTAGTAATGCAACTGATTTTAAAGATAGAACTTAAAAATCCAAACCACACAGATATTTATATATTAATATAGTCACATAATCTTTATAGTGCAATTAAAAACCAACCATGACCTCATTTAGCTATAAAGTCAAATGTAGTTTTAGTTATTGATTTGTTTTTAAAACCTCATGTATTTGTAAAGCATGTTTTTGACCTTTTAAATCATAGATGTTTAGTTATTTTGATATATTTTTATGCATTAACCAAAATAAATCTAAGAAACTTCATTTGATCTTTTTCTATGAATAATTTCAATAAACAGTAGCCGTTTTTGATTCACTATTATATTTGGGAATTATTTTGTCATAGTTAAATATTTTAGGTTAATACTGATTTGGCTTTTAAAATCCAATATTATATAAATCAGTTTCTTTTCTGACGTTTAAAAATATGTTTGATATTTTTTTTCTGACCTCTCCAAGGTCATATACATTAAAAATGAGTAACAGTGAGAAAGACATGAAAAACATTTATAGAGGTTTTATTCTATATAATAGTTATACATTTTTATTATTATTTTATATTTATACATATATTAAAAAAATATGACAAAAGTATACATTGTTTATTGAGTAAATTAAACTGAAATTTGTTTTAATTATTAAATCTTAAAAAAGAAGTATTGAGAACATAAAAGCTGGTTTTTATATAGATTGCTTATATTGGAATTATTTGTGAATTGTTTAATTCAGCCAAACTAGTGTCACTGATGAGTCTTGTGTAGACGAAACGAGCGTCTGGCATACTAAATTATAATCCTGGTACCTTTGATAACTATTTACACATTCAATATGTTAGCATTATGTATAATGGGTGTACATTTTATTGTTATTCAAGATGTTTTATGCTGAAATTTTATGCATGAATAAAAAACTATTTAAGCTGAAATTATATCATTTTGTTAAAAAAAAGTCTTATTAGTTGGTGTTATCCAAAACTTTCACTTGGCATTGTCCTTGTCTTTAAAGTTTAAAAAGATTTCTTATCTGACATCAATTCATCAAATTTACCCAACTTGGCTGGAATGATCATTTTGACATTTCTATTAAATGGATTGAGCCATTTACCAATTGCCAACCATTCTTAGGGATAATACTGATGAAGAAAATATATTGTTGTTTTTATACGACTGCAAAATTTTTGCGGTCGTATATTGGTATCACATCGTCGTCGTCAGCATCGTCCGAAGACATATGGTTTCCGGTTAATAACTTTTAGTATAAATAAATAGAAATCTATAAAATTTTAACACAATGTTTATAACCACAAAACAAGGTTGGGATTGATTTTGGGGGTTAAGGGCCCATCCGTTTAGGAATTAGGGGCCCAAAACATACATTTATCTAGTTCCAGAACAGTAAGTTGTGTATAAGTATTTCAATTACTCTGAAATTTTACCACAATGTTCATACTATTAAGTAGAAGGTTGGGATTTATTTTAAGGGTTATGGGGCAAACAGTCCAGGAATTAAGGGCCAAAAAGGGACCAAAAACAAGCATTTTTGAAGTTTCTGGACAATAACTTATGTTTAACTGTATGGATCTCTCTGACATTGTACCACACGATTCCATATAATGAAGGGAAGGATTGATGTCAGTTTTGGGTTAATATCCCTGAACATTTAGGAATAAGGGGCCAAAAAAGGGCAAAAAAAAGAATTTTTCTAGTTTACAGACAATAACTTGTGTTTAAGTGTATGGATCTCTATGAAATTATATTACAAGGTTTCTTACTACAAAGGAAAGGCTTGAATTGAGTTTTAGGGTTCTTGCTCCATAGGGGTTTCAATCAGTGAGGGGGGGGGGGGGGTGAGGTATAAAATTTTTCTTGTTTCAGATTTCAGAAATTATAAAGATTTTTCCTTCAAATATTTTTTTTGGAGAGGATTTATATTCAACAGCATAGTATATGGCTCAAAAGCAAAAAAAAATTTTTTTACGTTCATTAGAACACATTCATTCTGTGTCAGAAACCTTTGCTGTGTCAACTATTTAATCGCAATCCAAATTCAGAGCTGTAGCTGTTTCAAGCTTGAATGTTGTGTCCATACTTGCCCCAACTGTTCAGGGTTTAACCTCTGAGGTCGTATAAAGCTGCGCCCTGTTGAGCATTTGGTTTCTATTTAATGTGAACACCGACTTTTAAATTTAAATTGTCTTTAAATAAATAAAGGCAACAGTATTAAACCGCTGTTTGAAATTCATAAATCAATTGAGAGAAAAAAACAAATCCGGGTTACAAATTAAAACTAAGGGCAACACATGTATTATAAGAGGAGTTCTACGACAACAGAAACACAACATTAAAATGTAACACAAACAGAAACGAACATACAATGGCCTTTTTCCTGACTTGGTTCAGAACATTTAAAAAAAAAAAATGGTGGGTTGAACCTGGTTTTGCGGCTCGCCAAACCTCGTGCTTTTATGGCAATGTTAACATTAAAATGACAACATTACATAACAGGACTACAGTACAAATAAATGCAAGAACATTCAGGACAAATAAATACACAAATAAACATTACAATAGGACATTTCAACATGCTAATAGTTATCAAATGTACCAGGCTGATAATTTAATACACAATACGTGAATTTCGGCTACATAAGACTCACCATTGACGCTCAGATAACAAAAGTAAAGAAAGCCAAACAGGTACAAAGTTGAAGATCATTGGTGACTCAAAATTCTAAAAAATGATTCCAAATACGGCTAAGGTTATCTATGCAAGGGATAAGAAAATCTTTAGTAAATTTATAAAAACAATGACCATATAATTAATGTCCATGTCAACATCGAAGTGGTGACTTACCACAGAATAAAAACAAACACGTAAAACAAAAAACGAAAGCACATAAATCGGTACAAAATAACCATTGCCACCTACAGAATAACGCTATGCTACAAAATGACGTCACAGGTAAAAGTGACGTCACGATAATTTTGACAATTTTGATATAGTTCTAAATCAGGTTTGTAATTATGGCATTTAATGTATAATACAACAATTACAATTTAATTAATCTAGAATTGTGTTAGAACCAGATAATTTATTGTATTATCTAGCTATCTAGGTATTAATTTTTATAAATAAAACTATAAAACAAATAAATCGTATACGTTAAGTTGCCCCAAACTAAATTCTTATAAATGAACTGGGTGATTAATTATCTTTACTTTTACATACGAATAGAATATAAAAGTAACCCCTTCCCTTCAGTAAATATCGTCAATGTCAATTGGATTTTTGTTTGGATTGATCTATAAAAACCACAATTCTAAACCAGTTAAATAGGGAAATCATTTAGACCATTGTCAGCTGTTTAAGTTAACTTTCTGGTTATAAAAACCTTCTTCCTCAGCCAAAAAACTGGCGCTAGCTTAATTTTTTGCAAAACCAAAATTCAGTGTGTAAAATACCCTAGTCATAAAGTGATTACCTAACACATTTTAAAATCTGGGGTTTTACCTCTGTTTGATAGAAAGATAGGACTTCAGATACACTTGGATGATTTCAAAATATCAAAACTTAAATTTTTTTACCTCTATAAGTTGGAACTTACAGATGGCACAACTGTAAATATTGGTGAAATAAAATTTCTGTTCTAGTATACTAAGTAGTACACACCATAATAATCAGGGGAAGCAATCACACCTGACACTTCAGGGTGTTTAAAGTCATAACAAGTGACCGGTGAAAAATAATGTTATTCCAATTCTTGAACCAATGCATACAAACATCATAAACTTAGTCTTCTGTGCACGATTTTATCATTTTTTTCGCATAGATTTCGTATAATCGTCAATTTTTTTTTCAATCAGTCAGTGTTGTGAAAATATGGCAGGTAATTAAAGTTCGTGTTTTGAAGACGAAGTTTAATGATTGTCACCTGTTTGTCAACAAACAACAAAAAACATGGATATCGAGCACGTGTTTAACATGTACAATCAGATAATAGTTTATTTTAAGGACATATCCATGCGTATTGCGATCACCGGATTTTTACGAGATGGGTCACACTGAGGTCACTTTGCATACGGAAAATATGTCGGGGAATTGCTTCCTTTTAGGAAGCAATTAAAATAAAATAAACTTCTTTTAAATATGAACAAATTAAAGAATTTTCTCCAGAAAAAAGTATATGTACATAAGTTTTATTATGAAAACTATCCATTGAGTTATAAAAAACATATGCATTTTTTTTTTAATTTGAGATTTCTTATGACTTTAAAGATAATATCATTATATTTGAGTTGTTACTCATAAATATAGTACAAACCATTGCCTCCCATTGTATGCTATTATGTTTTTCACTCTGTGCGTTCGTTCATCCGTCCGTTCGTCCGCCCGTCTGTCCCGATTCCGGTTAAAGTGTTTGCTTAAGCTGAAGTCTAATCAACTTGAAACTTGAACACATGTTCCCTATAATATGATCTTTCTTATTTTAATAAAAAAATAGAGTTTTGACCCGATTTCACAGTCCACAGTACTGAACATAGAAAATGATAGTGCGAGTGGGGCATCGGTGTACTAAGGACACAGTCTTGGTTTTTGTATTCTTTTGTTGTATTATTATCAGACTGTCGGTTATGATTTACTCTTTGTTATTGACAGATATTGATAATATATTAAAAAGTTTCTTAAAAATCCAACTGGTTTTGTGTTATCAATATTTCTGCTCCAATATTGAGTGAGGTTTGGACGCAAAGATACTTTTTAAATGGGTGAGATAAGTATAAAAATTGTTATGTATTTATAAATATAAACATAAAGGCAGCAACATTTTTAGGTAATTTTGCACAATATATCACATAAAGGTAGGTACAATTTATAGTTAGTTTTTATCGATATTCACATTAAGCTGATATTCTCTAGTGTATTCGAGAATTTTAATTGTTTTTGGTATAATCCTATTTCTGTAAAGAGTCTACAGTTTGGATTACAAGAATCCTGTAACTACACGCACTTCTCAAGGAGTTGGTTTTAGATATAACAATTTATAAGAACATTTGCGCGTTTTGCTAGCGTTTCAACGGCTCAATTTGAAACGTGATTTTATTTTTGAAACACTGCTTCTTTCATTCCCTAAATTCTAGTACGTGTAAATTGTTTCCAGTGTGTCCACATCCAATAAGTATTTTATCATCCGTTGATATAGTCATTGCATACGGATTAGTTACATTAAAGTCTAGCAATCGCCATGTATTTAGAAAAGCGCCTTTAGAATCAAGAGCCTGCAAGACACTCTGGCATGGATCCAATAAAACGACATTGTACAAAGGCGTGGAAACCATATCTGCAATAATTACGGAATTTGTCTCATTATCTCCGTATGTCCATTTAACCTTTCCTTTATTGTCCAGCGTTACTAGTCTTCCAGAATAATCGGAAATGGAATCTGCAATACATATATCCGTACCGATCGACGTTATTTTATTTGGAAAACAGAACAAATCTTTATCGAAAATAAAACGCGAAATAACTTCTCGTTCTGCTGTTATAACTATAATTTCTACTTTGCACGGTTCGTCCATTGGAAGCCAGTCTCTTCCGGTTTCAACTGTACTTATTATAACATTGTTTTCACGAGTAGTATGTAGTGCTGTCGGTATCTGTGGGGCTGTATCAAAGAACACCTCTGTACAATCACTTATGATAGTACTAGTCAGATGTTTTTTCGTCAAAAGTCTCAAATCTGTTTTATCAACTAGAATGACTATTATCTCGCCAGTTTGTAAAGCGGTTATGTCTTTCACATCGATATTCCACTTGTGTATTTCAATGATTTGATCATGGACAATTTTCAATAAACAAAGATTCTTCAACTCCAAATTTCTTACCAGTAATTCTTCATGTTTATACGATGCCATTTTATCTATACACGACAGTCTGGTATCAAATGACTGAGTACATTGTAATTCAAACACAGGTTTTAATGTCAAGTCACCGAGTTTAAGAATTTTTAATTCTCTTTGAGAAAATTCGAAATAATTTGTGCGTTCTTTCTTCTTCTGTGCATATACTTTTTTAAGCAACAACTCTATGCTGCTTTCAAGATTAATCATTTGCGAAAGATCATGAGAATTGGTTGCACGTTCAATTTCAGATCGTATTTTATTGATATTTCTTTTCATATCATCTAGTTCTGAACGTTCAGGTAGAATGTTTTGCTTTATTTCGTCCATATTTTTGTCTATTTGTTCATAGAATAACTCGGCTTGTTGATCCAGTAATTTTGTAACAGCATTTATTAAGTAGGTCTTCCAATCATGAATTCCTGTCTTAGCTATGTCGGTCCTCTTTGTATGAAATTCCATCAAGTCATCGCATCTAGCATAGTTTCTAGAAATATTTGGAAGAATTGTTGTGTCAATTATTTCCTGATACTGTTTTAGTTTCGATACTTTAGTAGAAATAATTATTTTCATATCTCCCATTTCGTGCTTTTGATGCATTGTTAAAATGCAAGTAGCACAAACAAGTTGCTGACATTCTTGGCAACACATAATGTAATTTTCGTCCTCATGGAATTCACAACGAACTAGATGAATACGAATTGATTTGGAATCTTTTGATATTGCCCTCTTGTCTCTCAGATCAATAATTTGATGAACATACTTTGTTCTGACCTTTTCGTGCAGTTTCCGACACCTCGAACACAGAAGGAATGCACAATCTAAACATTTGAACTTAATATCCGTATTTTCCTCACACATATGGCATAATTGTGGCATTTGTGCTTCCGCATTTGAAATGTTGTCGGCCATATTTATACATGTATATAATCGTAAAAATGACGTACCAAAGTATATCTTAAGTTATTTAAACATTTTATTGTTTACTTAAACCCAATATTTTACCTTTAAATTTTTTGAGGATATGAGATTATTTTATAGTGCATTAACTTTATGAGTCCAAATTATAACATTACAGAATGAACTAAAAAATGCATTGACTGTTGCCTTGTCAGAATGAACTAAAAAATACATTGACTGTAGGCTCGTCAGATTGAACTAAAAATGCATTGACTGTAGGCTTGTCAGATTGAACTAAAAAATGCATTGACTGTAGGCTTGTCAGAATGAACTAAAAATGCATTGACTGTTGCCTTGTCAGAATAAATTAAAAAATGCATTAACTGTAGGCTTGTCAGATTGAATTAAAAAATGCATTGACTGTTGGCTCGTCAGATTGAACTGAAAAATGCATTGACTGTAGGCTCGTCAGATTGAATTAAAAAATGCATTGACTGTTGGCTAGTCAGATTGAACTGAAAAATGCATTGACTGTAGGCTTGTTAAACACATATTTATTATCAACAGCAAGCTCAAGGTTAAGTGCCGCAACCTTTCAGCATTTTAAAATTTAGTTTGTAATATTATCATGTCAAAAAAGTATGATATTTTTAGATATTTTATTTCTTGCATTTCATCACCAACATGATTTAAAGATTGACAATTAATACATGTTTTAAAAATATCACAATGCTCAAGTTAAAAATAATACCTTTATATGCTTTCAAGGTTTACATTCAGTTACTACATGTTGATTTAAATCAGAAAAATAAATAATAATTAAATGTTGAGTTTTTAAAAAATAGTATTGTACTATTGATGATGTGCAATATTTTCTTGTTTAAAGATTTTGCAGTTTAATAGACTGAATTTTACTTGGCCAGATTTTAGAAAGTAAACAGGGAAAAACCTTGAGATTTGTACAGCAGATTTGAATTATAGATCATTTATATCATTTTGAACTAATAGAACATCTAGATTTGTTAACCAACAACATGTTTGAAATATCTTGGTACTAAGTTCTGGAATATGGAAGTTTTTATCACGTTCAATACTTCTTTCAACATGAATGCGAAGTTGTACAATTTCCTGTGTCTGGAATACTTCCGCTGTTGAAAATTTGTCCTTTATACCTCTGAATGATGGAATATTCAAAGCGCACTGACGTTTTGCTACTAAATCACTGATGGTAAATCCTTTGTCAGCCATAACACTATCGCTTTGCTCTAGTAGATCAAGAATATCACATTCACTTGTTGATTCACGGTCTGATACTCTTCCATCCCAACCTTCTGATACAAATGAAATAACGCCTGATGAGGTGATGACAACTAGACATTTTAGAGCATTATGGTGTTTGTAGCTTGAATATGTTAAACTCTGGTTTAAAATAATTAAACCTTTCTCAATTAAAAAATCAATAAAAGCTATGAAGACTCTGGTAGACGGGTTTCGATCTCTTAAAAAATTTGGCATTGTTCTGGTAATAAATGCTATCTCTAGGTGAAAAAAAAATTATAACTTCCATTTCAGAATGAATAAGGTTGAGCCAGGTTGTAAAATAACTAGAATAAGAAGAAACAGAAATGGAAAATCTATCAGCTACATCCCTTATATACAATCCAAGACGAAGTCTCATCGTCACAGCTAAAAGTGATCAATGGGCTAAAGTCTGGAAGTCAACATCCTCACTCTATTTTTACCGGATGTATTTTCGTCTCCCTTCCAGTACTGCATTCCAGAACTCTTTGTACATAGGTATCTGAAACAGAATCAAATAATTTCGAATGTCTTATGCAAATGTTTAATGAAAAATTCTGGCCTTTTCATATGTCTTACTGTAGCAGTTTAAGGTTGATAGTATAATTTATTATTATGTAACATATCTTTTTAATAATACATTCGGGATTTTATAGGAAGATAGAATTATAATAACCCATGATAAAACAATGCTGCCACATTATTTGGATGTAAATTAAATATTTGGGTACCGCAGTCTCTGTATATTTTATGCGTCGGTTTCAACCCTACTAAAATGTTTTAACTTTTCCGAATGTAGATATACTCTTAGCAGATGCACATTTCAATCCTTTAAAAAATAAACACCTATGCCTATGTCTACAGCAACCACACCTCAACGAATTAATATTCATAACCAAAAGTACCAACCAAAAACTTGAAAAGAAAGTGTACCTTTAAAAAATCAGCTACAAAACAAAAAAGCAAGAAATTACCTAAAACTGACTCTGAAATAGTACATGGAATTGATTAAGGAAAAACACAAACAGAACATGATAATCAATACATTTATATTGCCGAGCCGTGTTCACTATTATGTTCAAATAGCATCCGAGAATTACATTTATATAGGGCACCGCCCGGTATTTTTTATTTATTTGAACGGTATCTATTTTATTTAAATTCACCGCCGGGTGTCCCATCTTTGTAACCGTCGGGGTACCGTACGGTACCCGATCTTTGAAACTGTCAAGGTACCACCTGGTAGCCCATCTGTAAAACCGTCAGGGTACCACCCGGTATCTTTAGAACCGCCTGGTACTCATTCTTTGGAACCGTCGAGGAACCGCCTTTAATTATGAATAGAAGGGGACGCGAGAGAACTCAGAGTGTGAAGATGGTAAATTAAAATTGATTAGATGGTATTGTGTTCTTGACGAGAGTTATCAAAGGTACTATGATTATAATTTAGTACGCCAGACGAGCGTTTCTTCTACATAAGAATCACCAGTGACGTTCATATCAAAATAGTTATAAAGCAAAACAAGCTCAAAGTTGAAGAGCATTGAGATTCCAAAATTCCAAAAAAATGTGCCAAATACGGCTAAGGTTATCTACTCCTTGGATAAGAAAATCCTTAGTTTTTCGAAATATTTAAAGTTTTGTAAACAGAAAATTTATAAAAATGAACACACAATTGATATTTATGTCAACACCAAAGTGCTGACTACTGGGCTGGTGATACCCTCGGAGATGAAACATCCACCAGCAGTGGCATCGACCCAGTGGTGTTAAAAGTTATCAACGGTACCAGATAAGTGATAAGGATTATTGTTCAGCTGATTTATTATGTTAAACTGATATCGTATAGTTAACAGATTACATAGTGATTTGAATTGAGACTTTGTGTTGTGATTTGTTTTCTTTGTGTCATTTGAACATGGATTTTTTGTAATTTACACTACCTCAAAATAAGACATCAACAAACAAGAATCCATAAAAAAACCCGGCAACGCTACAAATGGCGGTAGCGGTCAGATAGCCATACACAAAGTTTTATATATTCGTAATGAGGATAATTATTGGAATATCAGTGAGATTTAAACTGTTTAGATACATGTTAGAATTTACAGTACAAGTTTTGTTTTAGAAATTTTGGACTTTCCTTTGAGTTCAGTATTTTTGTGATTTTACTTTTTATTCTTAATGGAGATGGATAGAAATAGAACTGACTGTAATATTGATCCAATGGATTATACGAACGTTGGATAAGAGACTATTTCAGGAGAACAAAACTTGAGAAAGCCCGTATTCACCAGGATCATTTTCACCATCTCAAGATTTCCAAGGGGTACCTGATTCCATTTCAAGGACACCATGAGATACCAGAACCGAACACCGAAAGGTCCCTAGACACCATTTCCGACGGTGCCGACAACAAACCATTAGATGGTTTCGACGGTAGCAGTAATTGTAAGGATGCATCTTTTATTTCGAGCACACCGTCAGATATAAACCAGAGACAACAAAATGCTATTCAGCCAGAACTGATCATAAATGGGACAAATTCGTTCTTAGATGGATTTGGTTTATCTTAAGTGTGATACTTGTGATCAGATGGTTTTCTCAAAATGAGGAAAAACGCATTTTTTTTAAGGTAGAATTAGCCGATAAAAGTTTAGATGCTGTTAATATTAGCAATATTTACCATCAGAAATCTGTACAAAAAAACATACCTGATTACTTCAAAAATAAAGCTACACCTGTTATTTCTTATACTTACACGAAGTCTATTGCATCCAAGATTTTCAACCACAAGAGGGTTTGAGAGGCCTTAACCTAAAAGATGTGAAATCCAAGCCTCCGGATTGCTCATGTGCATCGTCACAATACATGTATAGTCCAGCTGGTAGTGTTATTACTAGTGACCTTGGCATCGTTAACAATAAACAACTAAGATGGTTAGCCAAGGGACCAAAATATAGATTTCCCTGGAAAAAGAACTTCAAATTACTGATGGATGCAGTTGAGGACTATGCAATAAAATGGGTAAAACGCGAACCAGACACCTGGATTTGTTTTTTCTATCGATTTATGAATTTTGAACAGCGGTATACTACTGTTGTCTTTATTTCTGTGACATTTTCTTTTCATGACATTGTTTGTTGGCTGAAGCAAAATGTTATACTTTCTGTTGTTACTCTACTGATAACATTTCTAGTTTGGGTAATTGTGAAGTTATTCATTGAGGAAACCTCGAGACAGTTAAAACACTTTGACAACCAGAATTAAGACAATGAAGGCCAACCGATACCGTACGTAAGAAAATGGCCTTCGACCAGAACATTCCACATATTACATGTATTAGAGACAATGCAAGGACTCTACCGATAAACTTATCACCACCTTTGCAAGTTAAAAGATCCGTAGTTCAGGTAAAGAGGACATTAAGAGGTAGTAACAATGATGTGCTAGCAGACTTTCTACGTTACTTTGAAATCATTGCGAAACTTAATGCGTGGAATGAAGAGATAAAAAGGTTAGTGTTCTTTACTACCTGGGAGGATACCAAGAAACATTTGTGCACGGATTGTCTACAGATATCCAAATTCGATGACAGAGTTTACTAGATAAGATGGAGTTATGTTTGGACATTCAAACATGAAAGAAAGCTACCTTTCGTCCCCGAGGGTATCACCAGCCCAGTAGTCAACACTTCGGTGTTGACATGAATATCAATAATGTGGTCATTTTCATAAATTTCTTGTTTACAAAACTAAGGATTTATTATCCCAGGCATAGATTATCTTTGAACTCGGTTCATGAACATTGCTTTCTTTTTCCACTGTATATACATTATTTCTCCTCTTAACCTTATTTACATTTTCTTCATTCATTCGTATACATTCTTTTTGCATGGCACTTGAAACAGCTTCCTGGAGTATCTTAGGCTTAGTTCGCCTTATAAACATTTGGAATTCCTCTAAATTACTGGAAGCGTCAAGAAACGATCTGATACTATATTTTTGGACAAGTTCTGGATGAGATGGGTATGCACGTCTGTACAAATTTTAAATAGATTGGCCCAAATCTCTATAAGATTCACAAGGTTTCCTTCTTCCTTCTTAGTTTTTAAGTAAGTAGTTATCAAAGGTACCAGAGTTATAATTTAGTACGCCAGACGCGCGTTTCGTCTACATAAGACTGATCAGTGACGTTTATATCAAAATATTTATAAAGCCAAACAAGAACAAAGTTGAAGAGCATTTAGGATCCAAATTTCCAAAGAGTTGTGCCAAATACGGGTAGGGTAATCTATGCCTGGGATAATAAATCCTTAGTTTTGTAAACAGGAAATTTTTGAAAATGACCACATTATTGATATTCATGTCAACACCGAAGTGTTGGCTACTGGGCTGGTGATACCCTCGGGGACGAAAGGTAGCTTTCTTTCATGTTTGAATGTCCAAACATAACTCCATCTTATCTTATAAACTCTGCCATCGGATTTGGATATCTGTAGACAATCCGTGCACAAATGTTTCTGGATATCCTCTCAAGGTAGTAAAGAACATTAACCTTTTTATCTCCTCATTCCACGCATTTAGATTCGCAATGTTTTCAAAGTAACTTAGAAAGTCTGCTAGCACATTATTGTTACTGCCACTTAATGTCCTCTTTACCTGAACTACGGATCTCTTAACTTACAAAGGTGATGATGAGTTTATCGGTAGAGTCCTTGCATTGTCCCTAATACATGTAATATGTGGAATGTTCTGGTCGAAAGTCAATTTCTTACGTACGGTATCGGTTTGCCTTCCTCTGCCTTTGTTCTGGTTGTCAAAGTGTTTCAAACGTCTCGAGGTTTCCTCTATAAATAACTTCACAATTACCGAAACTAGAAATGTTATCAGTAGAGTTATCATAGATACTATAACGTTTTGCTACAGCCAACAAACAATGTCATGAAAAGGAAATGTCACAGAAATAAAGGCAACAGTAGTATACCACTGTTCAAAATTCATAAATCGATAGACAAAACAAATCCGGGTTACAAACTAAAACTGAGGGAAACGTATCAAATATTAGAAAACTACGACACAACAGAGACACAACACCGAAATGTAACACACACAGATAAGAACTATTATGTAACAATGGCCATTTTCCTGACTTGGTACAGGTCATTCTATGAAAAAATGGTGGGTTGAACCTGGTTTTGTGGCATGCATGCCAAACCTCCATCTTTAATGGCAGTGTTAATTATAACATTAAAATGACAACATTTCACGACAGGGTTACAATAAATAAACAGATAAATGGGACAAAAAATAGGACAGAGAAACAAACGAATAATAGCCATCAAAACATGCAAAAGGTAACAGATTCAGAAATATTTTTATACGCCAGACGCGCGCTACGTTCACACAAAACTTTGCTCAGATGTAAAAAGTTTGAAAGCCATAACAACTACAAAGTTGAAGATCGTCTAGGACCAAACGTTCCAAAAAGTTTTTTTTTTTTTTTATAAAATGACTATTTAATAGATATACATGAATAAACTGAAATGGTGACTAGCTGTAGAATAAAAACGAATACATTACAAAATCACAGCCCTGTTAGTCATAGTCAATGCAACACCCAAAGTGACGTCACATTTAAATTTCTATAACGTGTTCCAAAAATAAAGAAAGAATTTTGATGAAATTCAAGATAAGATTTGTATGACTTATCTAACTTAAATTAATAACAGTGAAAATTATAATACTAATTAATATTTAATTGAAGTAAAAATTAGATAATTAATTGTAGTATCTAGATTTGTGGATGTTTCTTCTGATCAAAACTGCAAACCAAATATATAGTGTAAATTTCGTTGATCAAAATTAAATTTACCAACTAAACTGGGTGAGTAGTTATCCACAACACAACACACGAATACAACATAAAAAAATACATTTTACATCTACAAACGTTAAGACATTTGACAAAATCTGATGGCAACAACGAACACAACATCAAAACCCAAACAAATTAATTTGGGATGGAAAGGTACAGTGCTAGTCTTAAAGCAATACGAATTCACACTTAGCAAAACAGTCACATTCGAGAATAAGTAAAGTTCGGTAAAAAAAAAAGACCAGACGACGCAATGACAAACCACAATCTAACACGTGGTAAAAATGTCCATAGTTAGTTTGGACAAAGATACATCGTATACATTGATCAACCAATTCGTGATGGTAACCGTAAAAGGACAAGGTACGATAAGGCTCGTTTTTGGCCCCCATATTTTTTCATTTTTCAAATTCGGTTTTGTAATGCTACTTATCGCGTTAAAATATTCCCTTAGGTTTGAAATTTGTTTGGCTGAACTTCAATACCATTAATTTCAGAAAATGGCTGATAAAGGGGCAGCAAAAACGCCAAAAGTTGGATAATTGACGATTTTTGGTCATTGGTTCTAAAAATTTAATAGGGTGCGCCTACGTGACCCAGGGAAAAATTACGTCGATTTAGACAGCAAAAAAGTACTTATGACATTGGAATAAAAAAATCTCTCGGTCACGTTGGCGCAGGCACTTAAAAACTAACAATTTGTTGTACAAAACACCTGAAAAGTGAATAATAAACACAGTATTTGAATAATAAAAAGAAAGTTTACCCCCTCATCCCACCCAGTTGCTAAAATAGGTGTTTTTGAAGTTCATCTTAACAAACTTCAAGCATTAGGGAATATGTTAACATAAAAATTAGCTTACAAAAACAGAATTTTGAAAAATAAGAAAATAGGGGGGCCAAAAACAAGCCTTATCGTACCTTGTTCTTTAAGGAGAATAATTTTTTTATCCGTCCTCCATATAACTTTGTAGGAGCAGTTTCTGCGTTAGGAGTACACTCCTGTATATGAAGTCCGTATAGTGTGAACATGCACGATAATAACGTATTATTTGAAATGTATAAACCACACGAAGGGGCAGACGGTATGTTACTGCTGAGAAATGGGAAATTGATAATTGGGAAGTTGCAATCGTCCCGTTTATCATAGATTTTCATGTGAAGTCTCCCATCTGTGTCAATATTAAGGAAAAGATCAAGTTATGAAACAGTTCTTATATCTTTAATTTCAAGTTCACTGAGATATATGAAATGCAAGTATTGGCTGAAATATGGGTTATTCAGCGATAGGACATCATCAATATATCGGAAAGTGAAATTAAAGAATTTCGCAAGATGCTTTTTCTGTTTGTCTTATAGAAGGGTTTGACTAAATTCTGCTACATACGAGTACAAAACTGTTTCAACTGAGTATGGGGAATAGTAGTGTAAAGGGTAAAAAAATCGAAAGACTTTATGTTGCTGCAAAATTGCAAAGATTGTGATCGAAGATTAAGCAGTAGATCTTTAGAATTTTTGCGAGTCAACATCTGGTTAACACCATTGGTAGACTATATCTCATCACAAATTTTTTTGAAGCCCATCTTTAACTGTAGAAGAATAGTAGTCAGTATTTTAGAAAGATGTTTAGTCGAACATTTTGACGATCCATCTATGTATAGTCTTTACATGGAATTTTGTGTAGTTTTGTATCCAGTATAATGATGGTAAATTTTCTTTGATGTTGGTACCAAAAGAAAGAAGGACAGATTTGTGATTTTGTAAAATCTCGTCCTTGGTAAATAATGTTAAGGAATATGTAGTATTACCAGTTGTTCTATTCATTTCAAGCTCTGTTGTGAGACATTACAAATAATAGTTTTTACACATGAAGACAACATAATTAGAGGCTTTATCTGCTGGAACAACGACATATTTGTCATGCAAAGAAGATAAAGCCACCACAAAATCCGGATTCTTGAAAGGGTTTGTAACTTTTGTGCTCATAGAACATCTGAACTTTTGAATGCGCTTCTGAATGCATGATCGAATAGCTTTGATCCATTCAGACAAAGTGTCTAGTTCTGGTTCGTCTGGTTGGTGCTTCATCCATTTTCTTGCTCAACTGCATCCATCAGTAACTTGAAGTTCTTTTTGCAGTTGATGGGCTGGGGAATTTTATATTTTGGTCCCTTGGCTAACATTGTCTTAGTTGTTTATTGTTAACGATGCCAAGGTCACCAGTAATAACATGACCAGCTGGACTATAGTTGTATTGTGACGATTCAAATGAGCAATCCGGACGCTTGGGTTTTATATCTTTGAGGTTAAGGTCTCTCAAATCCTCTTGTGGTTGAAAATCTTGGATGCAATAGACTTGGTGTAAGTATACGAAATAACAGGTGTAGCTTTATTTTTGAAGTAATCAGGTATGGTTTTTTTGTACAGATTTCTGATGGTAAATATTGCTAATATTTACAGCATTTAAACCTTTATTGGCAAATTCTACCTAAAAAAATACGTTTTTCCTCATTTTTAGAAAACCATCCGATCACAAGTATCAAACTTAAGATCAACCAAATCTATTCTATCTAAGAACGAATTTGTCCCATTTATGATCAGTTCTGGCTGAATAGCATTTTGTTGTTTCTGGTTTATATCTGACGGTGTGCTCGAAATAAAAGATTCATCCTTTCAATTACTGCTACCGTCGAAACCACCCTAAATGTTTGTCGTCGGCACCGTCGGCAATGGGGTCCTAGGGTCCGTCCGTTGTTCGGTTCTGGTATATCATGGTGTCCTTGGAATGGAATCAGGTACTCCTTGGAAATCTTGAGATGGTGAAAATGATCCTGGTGAATACAAGCTTCCTCAAGTTTTGTTCTCCCGAAACAGTCTCTTCTCCAACGTTCGTAAAATCCATTGGATAAATATTACAGTCAGTTCTATTTCTATCAATCTCCATTAATAATAAAAAGTAAAATCACAAAAATACTGAAATCAGAGGAAAATCCAACATTTCTAAAATACAACTTGTAACGTAAATTCTAACATGTATCTAAACAGTTTAAATCTCACTGATATTCCAATAATTATACTCATTACAAATATATAAAACTTTGTGTATGGCTATCTGGTCGCTACCGCCATTTGTAGCGTTGCCGGTTTTTTTTTATGGATTCTTGTATGTTGATGTCTTATTTTGAGGTAGCGTCAATTACATAAAATCCATGTTCAAATGACACAAAGAAAACAAATCACAACACAAAGTCTCAATTCAAATCACTATGTAATCTGTTAAATATACGATATCAGTTTAACATAATAAATCAGCTGAACAATAATCCTTATCTTTTATCTGGTACCGTTGATAACTTTTAACACCACTGGGTCGATGCCACTGCTGGTGGATGTTTTGTCTACGAGGGTATCATCAGCCCAGTAGTCAGCACTTTGGTGTTGACATAAATATCAAATGCATGGTCATTTTTATAAATTTTCTGTTAACAAAACTTTGAATTTTTCGAAAAACTAAGGATTTTCTTATCCAAGGAATAGATCGATAACCTTAGCCGTATTTGGCACAATCTTTTGGAATTTTGGATCCTCAATGCTCTTCAACTTTGTACTTGTTTTGCTTTATAACTATTTTGTTATGAGCGTTACTGGTGAGTCTTATGTAGATAACACGCGCGTCTGGTGTACTAAATTATAATTCTGATACCTTTGATAACTCTCTTCAAGAACACAGTATTATCTAAACAATTCTAACTAACAATCTCCACACTCTGATCTCTCTCGCATCCCCTTATATACATAATTACAGGCGGTTCCCCGACGGTTCAAAAGATGGGGTACCAGGCGTTCCATACCGGGTAGTACCCTGACGGTTCTAAAGATGGGCTACCGGGCGGTACCCTGACAGTTTCAAAGATCGGGTACCAGACGGTACCCCGACGGTTACAAAGATGGGGCACCGGGCGGGGAATTTAAATAATATAGATACCGTTCAAATAAATAAAAATACCGGGCGAAACCTTATAGAAATGTAATTCAACCTGAATGTATTATTAAAAAAATATGTTACATAATAATAAACTATACTATGAACCTAAAACCGCTACAGTTAAACACATGAATAGGCCAGAATTTTTCATTAAACATTTGCATAAGACATTCAAAATTATTTGATTCTGTTTCAGTTACCTATGTTCAGTGAGGAAGTCGATTTCTAGACTTTAGCCCATTGAACAGTTTTTAGCTGTGATGAATAGACTTCGTCTTGAATTGTATATAAGGGATGTAGCTGATTTTCCATTTCTGTTTCTTCTAATCAGTTATTTTACAACCTGGCTTAACCTTATTCATGCTGAACTCGAAGTTTTAAATGTTTTTCCTCCTAGAGATATCATTACTAGAACCATGCCATATTCTTTAAGAGATCGAAACCCGTCTACCAGAGTCTTCATAGATTGTACTGAAATTTTTATTCAGAAAGTTTCAAGTCTTTTAAACCAGAGTTTAACATATTCAAGCTACAAACACCATAATGCTGTATATTTCTAGTTGGCATCACCCCATCAGGCGTTATTTCATTTGTATTAGAAGGTTGGGGTGGAAGAGTGTCAGACCGTGAATTAACAAGTGAATGTGGTATTCTTGATCTACTAGAGCTTGGTGATAGTGTTATGGCTGATAAAGGATTTACCATCAGTGCTTTTGTAGCAAAACGTCAGTGCGCTTTTAATAATATTCCACCATTCAGAGGTATAAAGAACCAATTTTCAACAGCGGAAGTATTTCAGACACAGGAAATAGCACAACTTTGCTTTCATGCTGAAAGAAGTATTGAACGTGTTAAAAACTTCCATATTGTAGAGGGAGCCCTACCATTGTCAATTGCACCACTTAGTACGAAGACATGTTGGTGGTTGACAAATCTAGATGTTCTATTAGTTCAAGATGATATAAATGATCTTTCATTCAAATCTGCTGTACAAATCTCAAGGTTTTTCCCCTGTTTACCTTTTAAAATCTTGCCAGGTAAAATTCAGTCTATTATACTGCAAAATCTTTAAAACAAGAAAAAATTGTCATCAATAGCACAATAATACTTTTTAAATAATTAACATTAAATTATTATTTATTTTTCTGATTTAAATCAACATGTATTAAACTGAATGTGAACTTTGAAAGCATAAATAGGTATTATTTTTAACCTGAGCATTGTGATGTTTAATACATGTATTAATTGTAAATCTTTAAATCTTTAAATCATGTTTGTGATGAAAATATTTAAAAATATCATACTTAAATTTTGACATGATAATATTACAAACTAAATTTTGAAATGCTGAAAGGTTAGAAGTGAATAATTTTGAGTGGCCTTTTGACACTTAACCTTGAGCTTGCTGTTGATAATAAATATGTGTTTAACTGTTGAGAAAAAGTATTTAATCAGAGTTTGAACATTACATTTCATCTCATTCACAAATTTTTGAATAAATACATTGCATATAAAAATCAAGCAGTTTTGGCAACATATCATTATGATCATTACAAAAAGATTTATCAAAACAGGTTCCCTCAATAAAAATGTTATTTTTGATAGCATTTGTCCATACAACAAAATCACACCATGGTAGACCCATTACTACTATCTCTCCTAGCACTTTGGCATAACACTTCTGATTTCTCTTCAATTGTGGTCCTGTTGGTCCCCATTCTAAATAAAAATCAGCAGCATTCAGGTTTAAAATGTAAAACATGAAAAGGGACATTTAATCTCTAGTAACCCAGTTTCTGTACCGTCTAAAAACTTCCTATCATTATTTCACATATGTAGGTAAGGGTGAGCACAGTGGGTAACACTGTAAATCTCCCTTTAATGCTTTCTGGAAAGTTATATATTACTGTCTTGCCCGGTCCTCCATATCATCACCCCAAAGCTTGACCTTTAGTAATTGATGATACCTGTAGGAATAAGATACAAATAAGGAAAAGTAAATTGTGGCTATATTTAATGTTACCTATCAGTAGCATCATACTATGGTAATGAAAGGATTTATTTATAGAATTTATCAGTGTTACAAACATTTCATTAGCTTAAGGTTGCAGTCTTGTAATAGACTGCTCCATAGGCTTACATGCAAAACAGCTGATCTTTTAAAATAATAAAAAAAAAAATGCTACATAGAAAAAAAAATTCATGTTCATTTCATATACATGTATGTACTAATGTGAAATTGTGATTTAATCGAAAAAAAAAGGGGGTCATGCCACAAAGAATAAAACGTTACGTAACCCTGAAGTCAAAACATTTTTTTTCTACTTTCTGTTTGCTGTTTTTAATAGGTCGCGCCACTTCCAGTAAACATGATATCCTTCCACTTTCCTTGGATTGATATCCCAAAAAAACTTGCAAGATTTGTTTGGAATCTATATATATGTTTCAAGTCAGCATAAACCTATAATCGAACAGATAAAATTGAGTCCAGAAAAAAATTCAGAACAAATGGACTATTTTATATCCTTTCATGTTTTGATATGCACCAGAAACTGGAGTTGTAATACAAGATTGGTACCTTTAGGTATGTATTAAGCCCGAAATGACATACTTATGTGGTGTTTGCCAACTCCTTTTGAGTGTAAATACATGCAGTTAACTATAAATTACAGTAAATTATCTATTTCATTGATTCAACTACAAAATATAGTGCATGAATGTTTAACTTGAAGGCTCATTAAAAAAAACTATAAAACAATGCTAAATAAGAGAATGATAAAGCACAAACATAGTTCATGCATCAGTGACTTTCTGTGTTTACATAAAAGCATTAACCTCACTTTCATTGTTAGAAAATGCAGCATCAAACAGTTTATTTTATTTTCTCGTTTTTTTTTTTTTAATTTAAGTTTTGTCTTATATGAAGTACAGATAAGCATTTTATTTCCATTATTTAATATGAATAAAATGAAAGTAGAAGTGTACCTATCCAAGCTACCTCTATCTAAAATCTGTTTCACCAGATACTCTTGTGAGGAATTCCATCTTAGAACATCACCAAACATACTGCTTGTGTTACGTCCTATGTGAAGGTCTTTCCACATTTGGTTTTGTTTGTGGTCAGAAGTTTCCTTTTCCATAAATGTTACTAATTCCATGCTTATCTCAATTGGTGGAACTGAAAATAAAAATTTGAAATAAAGTAACATAATATTCCAACAGAATTATGATTGTGTAAAAAAACTTTATACGCTGGAAATTTATAAATGGTGCTTATCACGATCAAAGAGGGATAATCCATAGATAAAAATAATACCTTAAGAATATTTTTTGTTCAATGCTAAAAATTAGACTTATTTATAACTTGATTTTGTTGTTATTTAAAACGCTTACTATTGTCTGAAGTAAACACCATTTTTTTTCATAGCGAGCAGAAGTGGAGACTCTGTTGTAGCGACCTCCTCAACAACCATTGCTTCTATGACCATATCCGGGATGTTCCAAAGGCTACACATACATTTAAAATAAATTGGTAGATTATCTTCTTTTGTCATAGTTAAAAGTGCAATATTTTCATCTATTTAGATATAGGAAGATGTGGTGTAGGTGCCAATAAGACAACTCTCCATATTGCTTGTTTTATTCCAATATTGTGCCCTGTATTTTGTTATGACATTGTAGGTACATAACATGTGAAGGCCACAGCAAATGGGTTATTTTTTCTGTTTAAATAAGAAATTGTGTTATCATAATTATACATGTAGACAAAATTATTACGGCTCTATAAGATTGTTACATTTTGGAGTGAAAATTACAAATCTATTGATGAGAAAAAGTACAAAATGAAAATTGACAATTAACAATAATTATGAATAGATACAATAAAGTTAAAAAGTTTGAAACTAGTATGTACATGTAGTGTGTCAAAAATTCTAATTTATTATGATTATTGAATGAGTACCTTTTATGATCTAGTCATTTACACTTTGTTATTAATATATACATCTATTTATGTTTAAAACAGTTTTAAAACCTCATTCATACTGTGTTTCTTGCTTTATTAAAGAAAAAGAGTCCCATAGTGTGTACATATAAATGTAATAAGTTGTCTGTATTTAATTTGTTAAAAACGAAAATTGAGTGGTTTAATTGATAGTCTGCAAAATTAAGTAAACAGCTTCTTTTCAAAATTTTATAACAAAGTCTTATTGCCTCATCCTTACCACTGTTGGGAAATACTGATTTAAGCTCTGTCAGATGATCTAGTGCTCTATTGATATCAGGAGTTCTGTGGGTCAAAAGTTGCTATACTGGTGGTGATCTTTTCCGGTTTATAGTTGTTTATCTTTGGTCTTGATAATTCAAGACAATTCAGTGGTTGAGCCTTCTGGTTGACTGTTCTAGGGACCTTCCACCGGCACGGCAATGATGAGCAGCTCTTATCCTCCTGTTGCTGCTTACTAGAGGGGCTGTTTGAGAATGCAATCAGTAATCCACCAATATGACTGCATGACTGGGCTAAGCTTAAAAAAGTGTTTATTGGTTAATTTGAATTAATCTTAATATTGGTATATTCATATAATTTATTATAAAGACAGGCTTAGCAGTCTCAATGATTCAAGGAGTCAATTATAAATTAAAGTCCATTTCTGGAGGAGAACAGGTAGGATAATACGGTGCACATTTTCCAGGTGCAACTAGATTTCAATGCCTAACTGCATGTATAGTTTTTTATTGCATCCCATCTACTGTTAGTAGGTCTTCTAACCTATTATAGAATTAAGAAGTATGACACATTACGACAAGGAAAAATGATAACATAAATTTCACATATTCAATAGGACACTGACAATAGGCAAAATCAATTGTTATAGTTTTCTGGTCAGGTGAAACAGTAACACACACATTAACTTGATAGCGCTGCTTCTTCATAGATGCCAGGCAGAAACATTTAAATTAGATTAATATGTAAATGTTACTTCATCAATCTGTAAGAAAAGTAAGAAATATAATTGAAGTATTTGTTTTTCTTAGTAGCAACAGTATTATAAGATTACAGATCATATCATGACATATCTAATATTGTGTTGTTTTTAAATTATTATTCAAAGTTCTTTGATTGGATATATGTACATTTATATCAATTTGAGACAAGATTGCTATATTTTAAAAATTGCATGGATCTATTCACAACAGAAACAAAACTCATTTATCTGTTATATTTTAAACTAAATTTTCATTCATATAACATTGGTTAAAATCCACCATATGTTGATTTAATAACTTATAGATGTGTCAGATCTGCTTTATGCAAGGCAGCAATGTCCTGGGTAAGAGGGTGACTAAATCCTACCACATATTTTAATGCACCTGTTCAAAGTCGGGAGTATGTATTTCAGTGGTCGATGTTAGTTCATGTCGCTCATAATTTTTTTTAGTTTTCTCATGTATTTGGTTTTGATGTTATATATATATGTTATATTTGTTATTCTCGTGGGATTTTGTCTATATGTGTTACATTTTAGTGTTATGTCGTTGTTCTCCTCTTATATTTAATGCGTTTCCCTCGGTTTTAGTTTGTTATCCCGATTTTGTTTTTTGTCCATGGATTTATGAGTTTTGAACAGCGGTATACTACTGTTGCCTTTTTTTATCTTTTCATGTCGGGGCCTTTTATAGCTGACTGAACGGTATGAGTTTTCCCAAATTTGAAAAACTTATAGTTGTCAATATATTTCTAATTAATTTCACTTCATTTGATCTTAATTGGATAGTCTCATACATATGCAATGACACAACATCTCTTTGTTTTTATTAGATGCACATACACTTATGATGGAAGGAGAAAGGTACTTCATTTTTCCACAGATCAAATATTCAATTCTTTTTTTTTAATCTTATCCTTGGAAAACAAATGTTCATGGATATCCCATGCATCAAAATGCACAGATCTGTGAAGTCCTTTGAATTTATTGACACTACCACCATTATCTCTTGGTCTCAGGATCATAAAACTTTATATTGTGGCAAAGGATGGCTTTGGGGTACTCTAAAAAAAAAGTAGGTGGCAGAGGCGAAAAGTGTACTGACAGAAACAGGGATAGATTCCCGCTAGCTCCTGGACCTATGTTTGTAGCTTCAGAGACGGTTATAAGAGGATTTAAAACCAGTTTCAGCTACATTGTGGACCAATAATGTGCCTACGAGATCATCTTTTTTTCTAAAGTGGTGTTTATATTCAGATATGTAGCTAGTTTGCGGAGATTGTCGATGGATAGGTTCTTCAAATTTTCCCGGGTCGCCATACTTGTTTACTGTAAACAGTTGATATTGTTATGGTATCATTGATGTAAAAAGAGTATTCTCGTGTTTTATATTTTATTGTTAAAATGCATTGGAAATAACATTTCTAATTTTATAATAATGAAATGAAGTGTTTTGTAACTACAACATTGTGGGTCAAAAGTTGCTATACTGGTGGTGATCTTTTCCGGTTTATAGTTGTTTATCTTTTGTCTTGATAAATCAAGACAATTCAGTGGTTGAGCTTTCTGGTTGACTGTTCTAGGGACCTTCCACCGGCACGGCAATGATGAGCAGCTCTTATCCTCCTGTTGCTGCTTACTAGAGGGGCTGTTTGAGAATGCAATCAGTAATCCACCAATATGACTGCATGACTGGGCTAAGCTTAAAAAAGTGTTTATTGGTTAATTTGAATTAATCTTAATATTGGTATATTCATATAATTTATTATAAAGACAGGCTTAGCAGTCTCAATGATTCAAGGAGTCAATTATAAATTAAAGTCTATTTCTGGAGGAGAACAGGTAGGATAATACGGTGCACATTTTCCAGGTGCAACTAGATTTCAATGCCTAACTACATGTATAGTTTTTTATTGCATCCCATCTACTGTTAGTAGGTCTTCTAACCTATTATAGAATTAAGAAGTATGACACATTACGACAAGGAAAAATGATAACATAAATTTCACATACTCAATAGGACACTGACAATAGGCAAAATCAATTGTTATAGTTTTCTGGTCAGGTGAAACAGTAACACACACATTAACTTGATAGCGCTGCTTCTTCATAGATGCCAGGCAGAAACATTTAAATTAGATTAATATGTAAATGTTACTTCATCAATCTGTAAGAAAAGTAAGAAATATAATTGAAGTATTTGTTTTTCTTAGTAGCAACAGTATTATAAGATTACAGATCATATCATGACATATCTAATATTGTGTTGTTTTTAAATTATTATTCAAAGTTCTTTGATTAGATATATGTACATTTATATCAATTTGAGACAAGATTGCTATATTTTAAAAATTGCATGGATCTATTCACAACAGAAACAAAACTCATTTATCTGTTATATTTTAAACTAAATTTTCATTCATATAACATTGGTTAAAATCCACCATATGTTGATTTAATAACTTATAGATGTGTCAGATCTGCTTTATGCAAGGCAGCAATGTCCTGGGTAAGGGGGTGACTAAATCCTACCACATATTTTAATGTACCTGTTCAAAGTCAGGAGTATGTATTTCAGAGGTCGATGTTAGTTCATGTCGCTCATAATTTTTTTTAGTTTTCTCATGTTTTTTATCTTTTCATGTCGGGGCCTTTTATAGCTGACTGAACGGTATGAGTTTTCCCAAATTTGAAAAACTTATACTTGTCAATATATTTCTAATTAATTTCACTTCATTTGATCTTAATTGGATAGTCTCATACATATGCAATGACACAACATCTCTTTGTTTTTATTAGATGCACATACGCTTATGATGGAAGGAGAAAGGTACTTCATTTTTCCACAGATCAAATATTCAATTCTTTTTTTTTAATCTTATCCTTGGAAAACAAATGTTCATGGATATCCCATGCATCAAAATGCACAGATCTGTGAAGTCCTTTGAATTTATTGACACTACCACCATTATCTCTTGGTCTCAGGATCATAAAACTTTATATTGTGGCAAAGGATGGCTTTGGGGTACTCTAAAAAAAAAGTAGGTGGCAGAGGCGAAAAGTGTACTGACAGAAACAGGGATAGATTCCCGCTAGCTCCTGGACCTATGTTTGTAGCTTCAGAGACGGTTATAAGAGGATTTAAACCAGTTTCAGCGACATTGTGGACCAATAATGTGCCTACGAGATCATCTTTTTTTCTAAAGTGGTGTTTATATTCAGATATGTAGCTAGTTTGCGGAGATTGTCGATGGATAGCTTCTTCAAATTTTCCCGGGTCGCCATACTTGTTTACTGTAAACAGTTGATATTGTTATGGTATCATTGATGTAAAAAGAGTATTCTCGTGTTTTATATTTTATTGTTAAAATGCATTGGAAATAACATTTCTAATTTTATAATAATGAAATGAAGTGTTTTGTAAATACAACATTGTGGGTGGTACCGACATTTTCACATCCACCCAGAGCCGTTGATGCGCATGTATGCATATCAAATTAGTAAACAATACTATAGGCATTTTCTTAAGACAGACATTTTGTAAATTTTAATCAAATTTTAAAAGGCCTGTAAGATTAGGCTTTTTAAGAAACGCTTGAAATAATGACATACCTAAAATGTGCAAAAATATTGAGTCAAAGATTGTCTTGAACAATAAAGTAGTTAATTCTATGATAATAATTCAATTCAAAAACATATCAGGCAGGATATTGTATTTGTTCCTAACGTCGTAGCTACAGTCCCCTTCCCTTTCATTAATGTGACGTCCCGAATAAAACTATTTACCGGATTTGTTATTACATAAGCAAAACGACGGGTGTCACATGTGGAGCAACAGAGATGACCTATAGTATTTAGTGGGATTCGTGTTGCTTATTCTATTGTTTTCTATGTTGTGTCATGTGTACTATTGTTTGTCAGTTTGTCTTTTTCATTTTTAACCATGGCATTGTCAGTTCATTTTCGATTTATGAGTTTGATGTCCCTCTAGTATATTTCGTCCCTCTTTATCACATAAGTCTGGATTTTGTTTGGTAAGACCATGTTTTGGTTAGATCTGGTCTTTTCATATTTATTTCTATAGAAAAGGAAAGATACGGGGTATCCATGTATGAAAGAAATTTATTTCATGCAAAAAAGAAAACAAACAAAACACCTATAACAAATTATCAATTTGTCAAACTAATGATATGATTAAGTTTATTACCATAAGAATGTTTGCTAATGTTAAAATCTATAACATTTGTATTTCATTATCTATTATGGTAATGATGGTAAGGATAACGACATTATCACAGTAAGATATACACAGTACACGTGAGAGTACACACGTAACAGCTTTACTGTAAATCTGTTGACTAGGGAATGAAGAGGTGTTATTCATAATTAATAAATTTGCAGCGTATGTAATAATTTTTAATGTCACATCTTGGCCAATTTTACATCTTCACAAACATCAACTGATGTCTAAGACACTGGAATGAAGAAAGGAATAACGAAATTTGGTATTCCACGAATAATAATGTATCCATATTTATCATTTTAACTTTTAGTTTCTTGTGTACAATTTGGAGTTTAGTATGGTGTTCTTTATCACTGAACCAGTTTATATTTGTTTAGGGGCCAGCTAAAGGACGCCTCCGGGTGCGAGAATTTCTCGTTGCATTGAAGACCTGTTGGTGACCTTCTGCTGTTGTCTCTTCTATGGTCGTGTTGTTGTCTGTTTGGCACATTCCCCATTCTATTCTCAATTTTATTATGCATTATCAATGATCGTGCATCGTTAACATTAACTTATAAATGTTCTTCTTGGTAAATCTTCACACCTACACAAATAACACACAATAAACATAATTTCATATTTGAAATATGTTGATTTGATGAAAACCTATCGTTTAGGGCTGACAACACTTTAATTATTATAGGAAAATCATGATTGAGATGTTAGTTATACCTTTGATTCTTTTTGTTTTGATCAGCTCTTCTATAGTTTTATTAGATTGGGGATATTTTTACATTTTTGCCACATGAATCACTGAAAAGACGTCAATTGTCCAAATGCCCACCTGGCGCATACTAATTGGTACCGTTAATGTTATTCTTTGAAAAAAAGATTTTTTTGTATCTCTCCTTCATGAGATTATAAGTGATGTAATTACTATAAAATCAGATTCAATCCAAAATTCTCTACATTAAAAATATGCCTGTACTAAGTTGGTATCCGTTCATTCGATGCGTTTGAGATTTTGAATTTATCATTTTCTTTGGGACTTTCTGTAAAGAATATTCCTAGGAGATCGGGTTTTATGTTACTTTACGTTTAATGATATGAATCTCAAAATCGTTATTAAACATTGCGGTTGCATTGGAGTATACACAGTATTACAATCATCGAAAAGAACAAATTGACGATGCTGAACCACTGTAATAGTTTTGCAAAATCCCTTCGCCAATTGCAGCTCGCGTTCCTATCAAACAGAACTACACCTCACCTTAAAATACGACTGTACATTCATGTTTATCGGACATAAACTTTCCTGAATGTGAAATTGTTTAAACAAAATCAATGATCAATTCAAAACAATCGAAGATAACAAGGAAAATTGAGGAATGCCCAAAACAATACTTGACTAATTTTTCTTATATTTATGAACTTTTTTGTTTTTATTTGTCGTTCTCAAAATTAAATACACGCGAATTCATCGACAATCACGATGTAGCAACAAACAAAAGAACATATATGCAGTAGCTACTATTGTTATGTTGATAACAAAAATTGATATTGTTTCAGTACATTAAATATTAAACCAGATAAAAGTAGAAGACTGACTATAACATATGCTGTCTAAGATGTAGCATATGGATTGGGGAGGAGCAACTCATAATCAATGAAATAGTATCGTTTTTCCTGATTTTATTTCTGTCAGTCACTTCTTGTCACGTAGTCGTAAAAATTATAATTCACAATTTATAGATACAAATAATGATTATCTTAGTATAATTTCTTTCATTCAATGGGTTAAAATAATTTGAAAGGTACTAACTTACTTGAATATTTAATTTCGTTGATTTAGCAGAGTCTGTGTATAGACCTGTATAAAATGCCTCCTTCGTAAAAAAATCAATTCGTGGATGATCTTTCACAACGAAATTTCCCAAAATTGTTAACGCATGAATACATGTGAGCCAACAGTAGTATGATGTATGAAAATACATTATATCTTAAGGAGTATTATCTTAATGTGTTAATTGTTCATCATACTGCTAATCTTTTGGGAGTTTTGAGTATTGTATCACTTGTACTTCTTGTATATAACAACTGCAATGTATTTGCATGATACTAAATTCAACGACTATAAATTGATCTTATAAACTACTCCTTCAATATCTTATAATATAGTTTGCTATATACATGTTTGTAAACTATATTGTGTTATTGTTTGTATAAATCATAATCAAAACGTCAAAAACCATCAAAGGACAATTTCAACTGCGCAAGATTTTTGACAAAATTGTCTCTCATGAATGTCCCTGGTCAAAGTATTTTAAAATGAACAATCCTAATACACACTACAATTGAAAGAGCTGATACGTTTTACTTTTGATACAAATCATATTCAACAACTATCTACCACTGATGTCTCTGAAAACACAAACTGGTTTAATTTTAAACTTACGATATCCTTCATTGAAATGTTTACCTATTGTTTTACCTCAAATGTTTCGGGTATTTGTGGATTTATCTAATTTTTTTTTTAAAGATGTGAATTTTACATCTCACGTTCCTTCTTTCCACAAAGTGAATAATTACAATTGTGATTGACAACCAAATCTTAGACAACAAATACTGTATTCAGTTTCAGAAGTTGATTATAGGTTTTTGACACATACATTAAATTAAAAAAACCCTCCCAAAAGTACATTTACGCATCATTTATACTTTATTGCGTAGGAAGTCGTAAACGTCTTGGTAGATCGTCACATCTGCACAATATGATTACTACATAAAACAAGTAGAAATCGTATGTTTAATTGAGAGATTTGAGAGACACATGTCGTATAGAACAGATAATAATCACAGTCAAAGTATGATTTATTTTTCGTTCTTCTTTTTTGCTGTTTCTGCAGGTAAGATTTTTTTATCTGGTAATGATAAAACTATGAGCTTGACTATGGCAAGCCATTCTCGTCAAAACTATGTTTAAACCATTTTTCGAAAAATTTACACACTGAGAATTACAATTACACACTGAGAATTAAAAATTACACACTGAGAATTAAAAAAAAAACACACTGAGATTTCATAAAGACGCACTGAGATTACAAATATGAAAAACACACAATGAGAATTGAAAATTACACAGAGAATTATTCATCTCATAAATATTCATTAGTAATTTGCATATTAATCTCAGTGTGTATTTTTGAAATCTCAGTGTGTAATTAACAATTCTCAGTGTGTGTTTTTCAATTTATTTCATCTCAGGGTGTCTTTTTAAAATCTCAGTGTGTAATTTTGAAATCTCAGTGTATTTTTTTAAATCTCAGTGTGTAATTTTGAATTCTCACTGTATTTTTTTAAATCTCAGTGTGTAATTTCGATTTCTCAGTGTGTTATTTTAGGTTTTTAAACTCAGTGTGTATTTTTTTCGAAAAAAGGGTTTAAACATAGTTTTGACGAGAACGGCTTGCCATACTTGACTCTTCCTTTAGTATCTATCGTTCCTTTTTTTTTTTGTTTTTTTTTTTATCTAAGCTGTATTTGACAAAACTTTTTGAAACTTTTTTAAAATCTTAAGGCTGATTTACCTGAGGAATATATCACCTGATCTGTCTTTGACAAAGCTTTTAGGAATTATTGGTCCTTAATTGTGTTCAACTTCGTACCTTATTTTGCCTTTTTTTTGTAAATTCTAAATTTAATCCTGCAATATATGTTGAGTTTGATTGTATGTAGCATATAAATGCAAATTTTGTTATTGACTACAATTGTGAGACATTGAAAAAAGATTGAGTGATATGAATTTTATCATCTATTTATTAGGAACGGTCTTCTCATGTCTAGGAATATATTTTTAATATGTGTCCTTCGATTGGCTACACCTGTACACCTGTGCGGAATGCACTTTCTTCCAAGTGTTTTCATGTGCGTTTGACTGGATTGTCAGGTTTTTAATTCCATTTTACTGTTAGAAAGAGATAACAATTTATCGTTCGCAGATACGTTTAGTCATGAACAGCTGTTTTTGAAGATTTCTTTGTTATATTTCATTTTGTTTTTATCAGCCAGGAAAAGAAGTATTTAAGATCTAAAATTTATTTTTAAAACAAATGCTTTTTGAAGTTCAATTCAGTCCACGCATTAGCGTTTGATTGATTAATAAGCATTTCATTCAGAATTGTTGTTTTACTAACATATCCTAATTTGTTATATTTAAAATTTTGTTTCATTGATGATAATTCAAATGAAAAATATATTATAAGGAATTTCAAGTATCATATAGGCGGTCATCCTGCGATTGATTACATTATAGAATTTTATAAACCTTACATTTTTCATGAATATTTGTTTATTTAACTGTTGGAGGTATTTCTAATTAGTTACAGCATGTAACATATTACTTTGATATTCTTTCTTCCTTTTTTTGTAGTTTATATTTAGACGTGTATGTTAAAATAAGTAATAGAAATACAAATATTTTATTAGAATGTTGGTACTGAAAGCATTTGTGCCCTTTGGTTTCACTTAAAATAATGTGTTTTACTAAAAACTAATGTTGAACGTTTCGAATTTATTTTCAAACAAAATTAATATAACTAGCCTATAGTTTGCAGTCAGTGTAAGTAAAACGTTATTAAGATTTGTCAGGTAAAATAATTGTTTGTTGTTGATTGTTTTGAAACTATTTTGAATGCTTTGATTTTTTTTTTTACATCAGAACGGTGAGTAAAGGATGTGACAGAATTATAATAAAGTAAATTACAAAACTAAATGGACTTTTCAGAATTGAAGATTGTGTCACTTAATGCTTCGGGTAACAAGTGGTATTCGACATTGCGGAACAAAAATGAATTGATGGGTGTTTAGAAAATAATATGAGTTGGTTCAGAAGGAAATATAGAGGGTCTGTTTAAATGTTAACAAAATGCAAATAACTCGATCCGAAGAAACGGGATATTGTAATTATATTTCGTATTCTAGAAGTCTCCTTTTAAATGTTTTCTCGAAGTTTTTTGTCTACGGTGTTCTTATGGTTTTCGGGATAGCTGCATATACTGAAATTGAAATTTGACAGATTTGAAAATTTTATACATAGAACACTTAAGTTATCTGGAGTTGTGGGATTAACACTTTTATTAACTAAATATCATACTATATTGAAAATATTCTGTACAATTAAGGTTAAGAGTAGAATTATTATCTAATCATATTTGTATGTATACTTTTCTTACCTATTTTGTTAATTTCTCTGACAAACTGCTTTTGGATACAGCTCTGTTGGAGTTGAGATTTTTTTCATCATGTCTATTGCCGAATACAATATCCTTATGTCCATATTTTTATTACTGTCATGTCTATTGCCGAATACAAAATCATTATGTCCATATTGTATTGTTCACGCATCGTTGACAATATAATGGAATTTGATGCGACTGTCATACAAGTGAGAGATTAAGCTAGCTATAAAACCAGGTTCAATCCATCATTTTCTACATAAGAAAATGCCTGTACCAAGTCAGAAATATGACAGTTGTTATCCATTCGTTTGATGTGTTTGAACTTTGATTTTGCCATTTAATTGGGGACTTTCCTTTTTTTGAAATTTCCTCGGAGTTCAATATTTTTGTGATTTTACTTTTTTCTTATCATTATCATGTATATTGCCGAATAAAAAATCTTTATATCCATATTCTTACTAACGTCATGTCTATTGCCGAATACAATATCATTATATCTATATTCTTATTTACATCATGTCTATTGCCGAATACAAAATCATTATATCTATATTCTTATTAACATCATGTATATTGCTGAATACAATTTCATTATATCCATATTCTTTTTATTATCATGTCTGTTGCCGAATACAATATCATTATGTCCATATTCTTATCATTATCAAGTCTATTGCCGAATACAATATCATTATATCTATATTCTTATCATTATCATGTCTATTGCCGAATACAATATCATTATGTCCATATTCTTATCATTATCATGTCTATTGCCGAATACAATATCATTTTATCGGACCACAGATGAATTATCACGTTGTGATTGGTTAAATGCCGTCACGTGGTGACCCCCTATGAGACCGTATGGGGTTAGTAAGTTTCATATGGGGTTCATGACGCGTTAATTGCGACGTCATCTATTAATGTTGTTGTGTTTCATTGTTTATTTTTCAACAAAACGCCGCAGAAAAAGTCCAGCGTCCGATAAATTCGTTATACGGTTAACTACTGACCCCCTACGGATCCATAGAGGGTGAATAAAATTCATAGGGGACTCGGCCTCCGGCCTCACCCCCTATGGATTTTACTAACCCTCTATGGATCCGTATGGGGTCAGTAGCGAACCATATAACTTATAATATCCATATTCTAATTATTATCATGAGTACGTTCCTGGTAAAGAACAGTATTAAATACAATGTGTTTAACTAAAAACAAATGTTGAACGTTTTGAATTTATTTTTATATAAAATTAATATAAATAGACAATATTTAGCTATTAGTGTAAGTCAAACGTTACTGAGAATTCCGATATTTGTTTCAAAATCTTGTTGATTGTTTTGAATGTTTTGATTTTTTTGACATCAGAACGGTGTGTAAGGGATATGACAGAATTTTAAAACACGTTTATAATGAAGTAGATAGCAAAACAAAATGTTTTTCGGAATTGAGGGCGAGGACGGGTCAATTTTTGCCAAAAATGTATTGATGTTAGTTTAGAAAAATATGGGTTCAGAAGGAAATATAGAGGGGCTGTTTAAATGTTAATACGATAAAAAAAAACCTTGGATCCGAAGAAACGGGTTTAATCCTCCCACCCCCAAACTCTGCCTTTAACTTCTACGTAGAATTGAATTTTATAGAAAGCTTAGATAAACATCAAAAGTTTTTCTTGTAGAGTGATCTAAAGATTTTCGTATTAGCTGTTAATACTGAAATCGAAATTTGACAGATTAGACAATTTTATACTTGGATCATATAAGTTATCTGGAGTTGTTGGATTAACACTTTTATTAACTTCATATTAAACAAGATCGAAAATATTCTGTAAAATTAATATTACCTTGTTTGAATATTTTATTTCACCTATTTCTCTAATAAACTGCATTTGGATACAGCTATGTTGGAGTTTTCTTGATAATGTCTATTGCCGAATCCAATAATATGATGTCCATATTCTTACTATTAGCATGATTATGTTCCTAGTGAAGATAGATAATACACATAATATTTTGTATTCAGATACTTTCTTTACACTCACATTGCGTTTGATAATTCTTTCTTCATTTCAGCTGTGACGGAATTTCCATGTACCTTTCCAAGTCCATGGTCGAACCAATCATTTTCAATTTCTACGTTTGGTACTCATCTTGATTATTGGCAGTTTAACACTGATTGCCAAACATATACAACTAACGTCGGAATGACATGGCTGTGTCATCAAATAACAGAACGCTTCCTTGTTGTCCGGTATGTTATTAATTACAGTTCTTTAATATAAATAAAAGACTTACTCAATCCTGAAAATTCTGAAAACAGAAAAAAAATAAAATAATCATCAAATGTGTCGATACCGGGGCCAGTTGATTGTTAATTTCTGAGGATATCACCATTCATTAAGCCAGTTTTTTTTTAATTGCATACAACTACGGAAACGTTGCATTGAAGATGTGTTGTTTTACATTTAGGTAATTGATTTTGGAATCATAAAACATCTCTCCCTGGTGCATAGTACTGGCTTTCTCATCTTGGCTTGTTTTTTTCTCTCTTTTTCATTGATAATTGTAGTTGTTTTAGAATTTGAAATCTAGCATCAATATGGAAATATCAATTGTAGAACTAAGAATAATTGTCGAATTAGGAATAACTGTCGAACAGAGAATACTTGTCGAATTCAGAATCTAGTGTATCATCATTGGAACCTCAAAATATAATTGTTTTTTCTTAATGCTCATTACTTTAGTAGTATATTCCTAAGATGATATCACTATGTGTTGTTGGAGAGAATAATGTTTGTTATTGAAGATTTCCCTCAGATGATATCACTATTTATCGGTAATTCGTATATTTTCCCTTTGATCTTCCTGCCTAATATTTTCGAGTATCAACGTACTGGCTGTAACACTGAAAATATTAGGCAATACATTGCGTTACGTCATAACATTGCTTGACGTCATAACATTGCTTGACGTCATAACATTGCTTGACGTCATAATTACCGATAAACAGAATAATAGGTAGTTGAGTTTTTGATACTGACTATATCATGTTGAATATCTTAACTCGCACTAACGGGCTCGTCTAGATATTCCTCATGATATAGTCAGTATCAAAAACTCAACTACCTATTATTCTATATGTATTGTTTGAGAGAATAATGTTTGTTATTGAATATTTCCCTCTGATGATACCACTATGCATTGTTTGAGAGAATAATGTTTGTCATTGAATATTTCCCTCTGATGATACCACTATGCATTGTTTGAGAGAATAATGTTTGTTATTGAAGATTTCCTTATGTGCGGGATTTAAGTCATCAACACTTCTTGACTTGGATAGATATGTTAGAAAAAAAAACTTAATAGAAAATATGTGTTTGAGTATTAAATTGCATGATCGACCGACAGAATAATATTTCAAGGGACTATAAAACACTTAAGGGAGTACAAAACACCTAAGGGAAGGGAGTTACTTAAACTTAAATATTTCGGTTAAATAGTGAAAGGAAAAAAATGATTTGAATAACCGGATTATAATTTAGTACGCCAGACGCGCGTTTCGTCTACATAAGTTTCATCAGTGACGCTCATATCAAAATATTTATAAAGCCAAACAAGTACAAAGTTAAAGAGCATTGAAGAGCATTATACCCCTTTACACAATGATGATATCAATTGAAATGGTATGCAAGTGATCTTTCGGAAGAGAAATGGGTGTATATTGATCTTTAGCTGCGAATCAAATTGATATTTATACTTTTAGACTACAGGGTTCTGAGGACTTCTCATGTTATCCGATTTTTTACAATCTCCAAGGTGCTCCTTTAATGTTTACATTCGGAATAGGAGGTAAGTCGTAACTTTCTAATGAACTCAGTACACTTTGTAAGAATGTTTCTGGCATTTCTAAACATGTCTTATTTGTTAAGGATATAAATACAAACATTCAAACCCAATTCGATACATGTTTTTGTCAATAACGGCAAAATATCTTTTTTTGTGATTCGACCTACCAAGTATCAGCAGTTAAGACGTAATGTACATTTTTACATACATCGTTCGAGTTTTTTTTTATTGCGCCACAGGGATAACAATTAAAGAGGCCACGTCAATAAGACGCAAGCCCAATTATTCAAAAATAACAGGAATTAACGTCTACTCTTCAACTAGTGACAGGGGTCTTTTACTTTCAATCAATCCCGAACTAGCTATGATATTCGTTTGGACAGCAATAACAAGATTACAACTATGATATAAATAGAGAATATCATATGGCTTTTTCAATATCGCATCCGTATTAACCCGAGACATGGTTGAGGGTTGATACGGTGTGTGATATTGAAAAAGCCATATCATATACACTTTATTATATAAAATATACCTAAAGTAGATGTTTTTTATGTGACATGACGTCATACAGATAAGGAGGTTTGAAATGACGTCATAAAGATTATAGGTTTGACATGACGTCATACAGATTAGGGATTTGATAACATAAAGCCTTTGCAACAGTGGCTGCAATCGATACCATCATGGGTGGCTGATACAGCACGCTTGTCAATGATTGTATAACACATACAATTTATCTGTATTTACTACTAAGTATATAATAAATGCATTTAGCACTCCATAACTAAACGTTCTTTATCGTTTAGACGAAGCCAAAACGTTTGCCAACCAAACGGGAGAATTTACAGATATATGTGAAGTCTGTAAAATGCCAACTGTCTATGCGGTAGCTAAAGGTAAGGACAGTTTTACGAATTATATATTTAAAATCTGCTCATTCTATAACACAACATAGCATGCATCCTTTGTATATTGAAATTTCTTTTGTTTTATAAACAATACCGTTGAAGATAAGAATGTGATGTGATACATCAATCAAAGCGATACATGTTAAGTCTGAACACACCTAATATCAATGCTTGTTTTATATAACTTTTCAGTACACTTTGATACCTCATTTATTTCATTAAACGAACTGGTTTTATTTATGAGTGTAAAGCACTAGCATCATATATTATTTCCTTTCAAACTTCTCAATTAAGCCCTACTCTGAACTTCTATTTTTAGATTCTCCTTTTAAAAAGATTTATCCAGGATAGATGTGTACATAATATCTTGAAAGAGAGTCGTGAAAGATACCAAAGAGACATTCAAATTCATTAATCAAAAATAAACTGACAACGCCATGGCTAATAAGAAAAGACAAACAGACATATAATCATTACACACAAAATAGAAATACTAACGACTGAAAAATACAAAGCATACCATTGAATGATATCAGGTGCTCCGAAAAGCTACACATATACTGCTCAACAAATGGAACCGTCGTGTTTATATATAAACAAGTCTAACTTTAAAACAACGTTCAAACCTATGATTGAGTTGGATATTTTTTTTATACGTACGCGTGTGAATCCAAAACAAATTCCTAGGTAGAGGGGTTCAAATACAACACTCACAACATTTCCAACAGACTAGGAAAGTGAAAAAGTATATTTTAACAAAATGCATTTGACTAGCAGGACGAAAACGGATGTCGACTGACATTGCCAAATAAACAGATCACAAGATGTAACAAAATTTTAATTATATTCAATACCAAACAGAAAACAATAAACTTGTGGAAAAGATGAATTACCCAAAACATAAGGTTAACAAAAAATTAACACAATATTTTTGAAAATTAATGGCTCTTCAGTGATGTTAGGAATCGAAATGGTACTTTGAAGACCGTATAATTCACTCAAATTTGGGAAAGACTCTTGAATTTTGAAGAGTCGGAAAAGGATCACCAGCTCATATCACTCCTGGTATCTTGTTATCTTTGTATCTTTCTATAATAATCATTGTTTGGCTGAGTGATACTCCTGGTCTCTTGTTATCTTTGTATCTTTGTATAATGTATATTGTTTGGCTAAGTGATACTACTTGTATCTTGTTATCTTTGTATAATAATCATTTTTAGGCTGAGTGATACTCCTGGTATCTTGTTATCTTTGCATCTTTGTATAATGATCATTGTTTAACTGAGTGATACTCCTGGTATCTTGTTATTTTTGTATCTTTGTATAATAATCATTGTTTGGCTGAGTGATACTCCTGGTATCTTGTTATCTTTGTATAATGATCGTTGTTTGGCTGAGTGATATTCCTGGTCTCTTGTTATCTTTGTATCTTTGTATAATGATCATTGTTTGGCTGAGTGATATTCCTGGTATCTTGTTATCTTTGTATAATGATCAATGTTCGGCTGAGTAATAATCCTGGTATCTTGTTATTTTCGTATCTTTGTATAACGATCATTTTTTTGGCTGAGTGATATTCCTGGTATTTTGTTTCCTTTGTATCTTTGTATAATGATCATTTTTTGGCTGAGTGATATTCCTGGTGTCTTGTTATCTTTGTATCTTTGTATTGTGATCATTGTTTGACTGAGTGATACTCCTGGTATCTTGTTATCTTTGTATCTTTCTATAATAATCATTGTTTGGCTGAGTGATACTCCTGGTCTCTTGTTATCTTTGTATCTTTGTATAATGTATATTGTTTGGCTAAGTGATACTCCTGGTATCTTGTTGTCTTTGTATCTTTGTATAAAAATCATTGTTTGACTGAGTGATACTCCTGGTATCTTGTTTTTTTTGTATCTTTATAAAATGATCATTGTTTTACTTTGCAGTTCCAGGATCACCTGGTAAGTATATCTAGGCATTTCTGTTTCACTTCATAAATTCAGACGATCAAAAAATACCCAACTAAAATAACTCATCACCTTGTGTATTCGCCAGTTTCATTGACAGTTTTGAAAAAAGCTTTATTGTTTTAACATCAAAGGACATGATTATATCGTGTAGATGTCTGCCAATGCAACTGTGGCATGTGTAAGTGTGGGGCACAATCCCCAAAAGAATCAGAAAAAGTATTTTTATTATGCATGCAAACTTCATCGAAATGTAATTAAATATTCAGTTCGATCAAAACTTGTAACATATTTAAAAAAAAACAAAAAACATAATATTTCATTCTGTTCACATGAATCCATGACATAATTACTTGTGGCAAAAAAAGTTAATGAACACATTACAGAAATATCAATAATTTGAATATGTTTCAGACTTACCCTCACCGAATCAATCCTGCGATATACCTTCAATGTGCCCCTCACCTGGTAAAGCATGTAGTGCGTATGACGTCATCCCTAAAGGTTCTGGATGTCCAATTCCTACACCGACCACAACTGAACAAACAACAACCACGCCTGAACTAACAACAAGTGTGCCTATAAGTACTTCCGAAACAAAGACAACGACTCGTGTTTATCGCAGTCATTGCAGGAAGAGGAATCATCGACATCCTTAGTGTCATCATATAGTGACATGAGAAATTAGCGACATCCTTAGTGTCATCATATAGTGACATGAGAAATCACCGACATCCTTAGTGTCATCATATAGTGACATGAGAAATCACCGACATCCTTAGTGACATAGTTCATAACAAATCAAAATATGTGGATTCAAAGAAGACAAATAAAAACTATTTGATTTCACAGTTTTGTCACTTTTCAATCGAGTTACTCTCTGGAGCCTTCTCTTTCTTTTAGTAGATCTATACTATTAAACGAGAAGACCTCATTTTGTGTGTCGCTTCTCTTCCTTCCACAATAAATCAATCATCATGCCTCTGTGTCCTATAGGTAACATGCATAGTCGCATTTGTCATCCATTCTTATGATTATTCAGATTGAGTTATTTTGGGAGAAAAACGACAAAAAAGGAGTCCGGATATGATTCCGTCATCAGACTGAATTTTAGTCATAGATAAGACTTCCGGTTTAAAACATGCACAACTACAACCAATCGTATGATAGATAACAAAGATGAAAAATGAATAAACCTATCAGAGCGTTCTCAATATCATGGTGTTTAGATCGCAAGAACCACAACTATTATATCTCCTTATAAAGGACAATTATTTTATCTACATGTAAACTACGATTATACTAATTTAATATATAGAGACTATCTGTATTCGGTCTACTGTTTTCTTTGAAATGTTAACGTTTACTATCTAAGAGGTCATACCAGTTGCATATATATTAAAATAAGTAAAACATGTGACACAAGTACAACCAATCGTATGATAGATAACAAAAATGGAAAATAAATAAGCCATTCAGAGCGTTCTCCATATCATGGTGTTTAGATCGCAAGAATCACAACTATTACATGTAAGCTACGATTATACTAATTTAATATATAGAGACTCTCTGAATTCTGTCAGGGGCTTTCAGTGTTAGTATAGAAAGTCCCTGATTCAGTCTACTGTTTTCTTTGAAATGTTTACTATTTAAGGGGTCATACCACTTGCATATATATTAATAAGTAAAACATGCTCATCTTCATCTAAAACTACCTCGACCAAAAATTTTAACCTGAAGCGGGACAGACGGACAGACGACCGAACGAACGAACGAACGCACGGATGCACAGACTAGAAAACATAATTCCCATAAATGGGGCATACAAATTTATGGTTGAAAGGGAAAATAGTGATTTGGCAAAAATGAAAGTAAGGTAGAGATTAGAGGGAGGCAGGACCTTTTTCGGGGCGTCGGGATCGGGTGTTTTCAAGCTCGGGATTTGGGGATTAATCCTTACGGAATCCGGGAATATATTTTTCGATTTCGGGATTTTTGGATATGAATTTCTTTAATTCTGCATCTCGGGATTTCGGGATCAGGACCCCTCCGACCACCCCTCAAATAAGTCTAAGTCAATCTTAGTAATTTATACATGATTCATATCCTACCATTGGTATGTTAATAAGGCTTTTGGTACCTTTCATGAAATTCTCCATACGTAATATCTTTTACAAAAAAATCATTCTACAACAGTTCACAAGCTGTATATGCCCGCGATTTCGCGGGTGTTTTCTAGTAATCTTTAATCGTGTTCACAGTCCGTGCATAACACCAAATAATTTATGTTAATGAAAATATCCTATGTTTGATATTTGTGTGTCCAAACGGCCTTATTGTGTAGTTTTTCATTAGGAACGCTAAAATCCATGAACTGAAAAGGGACGAAAAAGTAACCCAACACTGTACATGCTGTAGGAATACGATGACCAACGAAAAAGTCAAATAAACGTGAAAGTAACATGCCTATGTTCTGGACCATATGAGTATTTGGACCATAAGCGTATGGTCATGAACATATGGATATATACTCATATGGTCGGACCGTACGCATATGGTCGGGGTAATTAAAACTCTGTTACAGTTCACTTTCAATACTTCTAAACTCTTCATATCTCGTTCATTAAAAAGACGCCTTCATATAGGTAATTTTATTATTATATTATAATAAAAAGATTAGCTAAATAAAAATTACATGTTTCACATAGTTAATTTAACTTACTTGTCAAAACTATAATAAACACATTTATACCGATGGTCATTACCGATGGTCATTACCGATGGTCATATACCGATTTGTTATTACGAGTGACTGGCAGAATGTCGACTAAAACCCTAAACTCCAAATATGTCTTAATGAACCGTTACACAAGAAGTCACTGGAAAGTAATATAGTTTATTTAAGATGTCTTGTGAATATGGTGTATTGCAGTCATGTTACGATATTTGAGATCTTGAGCTGCTTTAAAACACCGTACACATATCGGAACGGTTAAAGACCTCTGTATCACTGTACGCAGCTACAAAAAGGATAGCTTTTCACTCGCAAGCAAAAGGTGTAGATGAAAAGGATCGTGCACAACCAAGACTTGCAAATGGAAAAAAGCTATGCTATCTTGTGGAAGTAAATGCCAACCAAGCCTTCCCCCAAGAATGTAATTAGCGATGAAAACTAACTATGGCATCTATATTTAATTTTTACGTAGTACTTGAATTATAAAAATAATGCATTGTCTTTTAACCAGCATTGTTTTTTCAGAAAAAGTTTTTTATATTAATGAAACTTTTATAATGAAATTAAAAAAAAAAATACCTATATGGTCCAAATACTCATCATATGGTCCGGCCCGTTGATAACCAAACGAGTATTATACTCATATCGTCCGACCATACGCGTACGGTCAGACCATACGCGTATGGTCGGACCATATGAGTATATACATATGGTCATGACCATACGCGTATGGTCCAAATACTCATATGGTCCGGAACACCTATATTAATTGATAATTAAAGTGAAGTAAATGATATGAACAATGTTTGTATTAATATTCCTTACGTCGTAACAATCCCTTTCCCGTTCATGAATGTGACCTACCGAATTAGACTATTTACCTGATTTGTTATCACATAAGCAACACGACGGGAACCACATGTGGAACAGGATCTGCCTACCCTTCCGGAGCACCTGAGATCACTCCTAGTTTTTGGTGGGGTTCGTGTTGTTTATTCTTTAGTTTTTTTATGTTGTGTCATATGTACTATTGTTTGTCTGTTTGTCTTTTTCATTTTTAGTCATGGCGTTGTCAGTTTGTTTTAGATTTATGAGTTTGACTGTCCCTTTGGTATCTTTCGTCCCTCTTTTACCTATACCTTCTAAGCACTCACTTCGTTTGAACTGAGGTTGATTGCTGTTTCATTTGCAAACATACTACATTTCCATAATTTTACATTATTCGTTAGTTCTTATAGCATAAACGGTACAACCATTTTCAACTTGAACCATTTCAATGTACACGAAATGTATTCTAAGAACAAAAGTTTGCCCTTAATACAACCAGTGTTGTTTAGTCCGGCCGATCGGTGAAAAAATTGCTCAAATAATGAGGAAAGCACCAATTTTTGCATGATGCTACATTTTTGTGTACTGAGCAATATAAGCTATGGTCACAGCCTCAAAATTCAATATGGCGGCTTATTTCAAGATGGCTGCCAAACGTTCTAAAATATTTTCAAGTATTGCACAAACCACAGTGGATTTGATGCTGGAAGCACAAAAATCAACATATTTGAATGACTTGGTGTACCTAGCAAGATTTTTATTTGATCTATCTTTGAAAAACAAAATGGCGGCTATTTTAAAAAATGACCGCCTTGAAAAATAATCAAATATTCATTATTGAGAAGTGACCTGAATATAAGCATTTTATTGATGTATAGTGTCATTTAGTATCTGTCCCAGTTCTGTCCTTTTTGATTTTTCCTTGCTTGTCATTTCATACGCGAAGTAGTAGCTTTCATAAAAAGCTGCAGTAGTAGCTTTCATTAAAAGCTGCACCATTTGTTGTCTTGGGTCACACATAAAAGCTGTAATTTCGGATTTATCTGCCTTAAGATATTACTCAGTGCCTATCTTATTTCTTGGGTCGCAATATTTTGCAATTTGAGATACTATACTGTGAATTGAGAATCATTTAAACACATATCAGTGAAATGGCAGGAATTGAGGACAACAAGGACAAGAACATTGAAATGGCAGATACTGAATCACTTGGGGAAACCCACAGCTAAAGACGCTTTAACAGAGGACAGCTCAGAAATGACTATTTTAACAATTGTTCCAAGAATTTTTAGCAGAAAATCTAATGCTCAAAGAACAGCTGAGATTTATCGCAATAAAAAACAGAACGAAGCGCGAATTGATAAAATATGTGTTGGTCTCATTACGATTCAAGCGGAACAGAAAGATGCAATGAATATTAATAACGAACAGATTGGAGCAATATATCAGCAGTCTGCAGACAGGATAGACAACAAAGGCTAGTAGTAATTGCTTGGCGGAATTGATGGTCAGACCAATAAGATGTTCAATGTTGTAGTGAAACGGATGGACAAAGCTGACAACAACTGAGGAAGGAGACACAGTTCAATTTAAAAGTGCATTCGAACAGCAGGGTACCTTCTAACAACTGGTATCTGTTGTTAATTAGTGGACAATCAAAATGAAGAAGTTAAAATTCCTGCAATGGACACATCATCTAAGCCAAAATTTGACATTAACCAGTACAACGCAAGTTTACCAAAAGTACACAACAAAATCAATGCCTTGGGTCTTTCCCCAATTGTAGTTCGTATGAACCATCACCTTAAGTCAAAAGTCCTATGTCAGGGCCCGTGGACCTCCAGCATGACACAGTTTAAATTATTCAACAACAATCTCTATTTAAGAACATACTATAAACCTCTAGTACTAATCAAGGATACCATCAAAAGGCTTATGTGTCTTCTTACGCAGACTTACCATCTACTATGAGTCAATAAGATTTGGTTCAGAGCAGCACACCATTACAGAAACAATTGGCTGCAAGTGGATTCTATCAAGTTTCTCCAATGCTGAATACAGTGCCTTCTTACGGTATCATCCCCGTCGAGTCAATGGCAAATCCCACATTTATCACTCCAATTATGACAACCTCGTCAGCTTCTGGAGCTCCTAACAGAATTCCAATAACAGCAAGCTGACTCCACTGAATGATCAAGGAAAGGGCAGAGGAAACAAAAAGAGTGTGGCAACAGCTCTTCTCAGACTCCTCATTGGAGAGAGAATATACCCGATGGCAAGAAAATATTTGTGCAAGGAACTGGAGCCGAAGCCCACAGATCGCTTGATAGAAATACATTCAAGCTTAATTCCTATCGATCAGCAAAACACCCACTATGTTAGGGTCATATAGTCCCTAAAGACAACGGTTAGTATATCAACGGACAAACTCCAGAAATCCTGGTTATTTCAGACAACAGTCACCTTCACCAGGATACCGATCAAATCAAAGTGCAATCCCCCAAATACGGAGTCTTTAAACATCAAATGATCGGGCCAGTAGGCCAACGCACGATTCCAAAGTCTATTGGCCATGAAACATCACCTCATCACAAAATCGAACAGAGGCCCATTTGAAAGAGCTTAGCAGTACGAGGTACTATATATACATGACCAGAATGTTAGCATGATTGCGGACACTGCTGCCATGATAACATTAGTAAATGAATAAGTAATTCCGGCAGAAAATGGAGATTTGGAGAACGTAACGCTACGCAGTTTAGGTTAACAGGTTGTTATTTGGAAGATTATAAAGCACGACTCTCGACATTAATAGAGTAAACATACAATGGGATGTGTGCAAAGAGCCATTAACAGACGATGTTTTACATAGGCTAGATATTTTTATCACACTGAGTACTTCCACACTTACTCCTTACGCAGAAACTGCTCCAACAAAGTTATGAGGAGGACAGATTAAAATTGACACTCCGTAAATTTTATGGACACCATCACGATTTGGTGGATCCATACGATGTTTCGTTGACCAAACTAGCTAAGGACATTTTTACCACATGGTAGATTGTGTTTTGTCATAATGTCGTCTAATCTTTTAATTACCAAACGTGACTTATTCCCGATTGTGACTGTTTTGCCGAGTGTGAACTCGCATTACTATAAGACGTGGTACGGTACTTATTCATCCCAAATTCATGTATTTAGTTTAAATGTTTAATGTTATATTTGTAATTCTCATCGGATTTTGTCAAATGTGTTGACGTCTTTTCTGTTATATTTATGTGTTATGGTAAAGAAAATTAATCACCGCCTTCATTTATCAGATTTGATTTCGTTCAAAGTAATCAGTACGATATTTTACGTTTGAAGTTAGATTCATAACAAACCTGACATAGTTTTATAATATAGTTAATTGCTACCTCAGTTTTATATTAATAAGAATTAAAATGTGCTTTGTTATTAAATGCAATATCAGTATTTAGTTCAAATATATAATCTTAAATTAATCCTAATTCTATCTTATTCATTCTTATGTGACGTCATTTTTCATTTTTTGATGCTCTGTTTTACTAATTCAAATGACGTCATTTTTTCGTCATTTTTCAGTTTCAAATAGGACGTCACTTGGCGTAGAGGTTTAAACGTATTCGGATGTGTCTACTTTTGTGTTTCAAATGTCTGGTTATGTAAATGTATTTCAGTTGTTTCCTGTAATTAGTTAATACTTCAGCTTTATCATGTACATCTTTTGAATATTCATTTTATTAAATTTACTGTTTGCAAAAGTATAAATTACTCTAAATTATAGGGATTTTCTGGTAACTTAACAGAAAACCCTTGCCGTTTTTGGCACAACCTTTTTGATCTTTTGGTCCTCGATGCTGTTCAACTTTGTACTCGTTTCGGCTTTCAAACTTTTGTATCTGTGCGTCACACATAGGTCTTGTGTGGACAAAATACACTTCTGGCGTATTAAAATTTTGAACTTGTTGCCTTTTGTTGGCTGTTGTTCGTGTGATTCTTTGTCAATTGTGTTCTCCAATTTATTTATATTGTAGTCCTGTGTTGTCATTTTGATGTTATATTTCACATGGCCATAAAAGTGCGAGGTTTGGCATGCCACAAAACCAGGTTCAACCCACCATTTTTTCCTTTAAAAATGCCCTGTACCAAGTCAGGAATATGGTCATTGTTATATTATAGTTCGTTTCTGTGTGTATTACATTATAACGTTGTGTCGTTTGTTTTCTCTTATTTTTGAGTGTAAATTCACATTGCGATAAGACGTGTCACGGTACTTGTCTATCCCAAATTCATGTATTTGGTTTTGATGTTATATATATATGTTATATTTGTTATTCTCGTGGGATTTTGTCTATATGTGTTACATTTGAGTGTTATGTCGTTGTTCTCCTCTTATATTTAATGCGTTTCCCTCGGTTTTAGTTTGTTATCCCGATTTTGTTTTTTGTCCATGGATTTATGAGTTTTGAACAGCGGTATACTACTGTTGCCTTTATTTACCATGAACAATAAAGTGATAATTGCGGCATTTGTTAACAGTGGAAACAAGATTTCAACTCAGCAAGTTTGCATAAAACGAACCATAACAGTTCCGCCAAACTCAAAAATGAATGTTACCATTAAAACTAATAAAAGTGCTGACCATGCTCGCTGAATAGTTGCGAATTGGTTTCGCACGTAGTTGGAAAAGAAAATAGTTACACCTTAACCATTTTAAATTATGGCAATTGTCTCTTCCGCCTGAAGAAAGGTACACTTATTGATTACATATAATAATTTGACAATGTAGTGGATACGGCAGATGAAAACGTGACGTAAGACGTGGCATTGAAGAGACACGAGAAAAGGTGCACTCGGCACTGCCTCAAAGTTCAGATGAGTTACCTACTATTCCACCACATTTAACCGACCTATATTAGCGTTCAATCGACTCGTTTCAACCTATTTCATTCCAACCATTAAAACTGGAAGCGTTAAAAGAACAATAACACTTACATTTAACATATCGATTAACATTTTGAATTTCACTATTTGTTTTTGTATATGCAGCTATATTTGCAAATGTATGTGTTATAGAAATAACCAAATTATTGTTTTTATATTTCTAAATTAACTGATAACAAATTCAAGAACATGATGTCCATTTTTAAAGAATCATTTCTTTAATTTTCGAAATTATAGAGAATACCTTTAGGACAATCTTGATATTTATACCGTTTTTCCACCATCTTGAAAATGTCAGCCATATTGGATTTTTCAGAGTAGGTCCATAGCTGAAATCAAAGGGTGCATAACCAAGAACTATTATGCAAAGTTTCATGCTTTCCTCATCAAGTGTGCAATTTTGCTCTATATCTGCACCGACCGGCCGGACTAAAATGAATTAGCTGGTTTATGCTAATTGGCCAATTTTAATACGGTAAACATTTGGATATAGCTAGAGCAATTCGGTAACCTGTTAAGCATACGAATTAGTTATTTTTAAAACCTGGTTAAAACACAATATTTGGGATTTGCTCATTGTTGAAGGCCGTATGGTGATCTAAAGTTGTTAATTTCTGTGTCATTTGGTCTCTTGTGGAGAGTTGTTTCATTGGCAATCATACCAAATCTTCTTTTTTTTAATTTTGTTTTATATTAAACCAAATAACAAAGTTTAACTCACCTTATAAACCAGGCTTAAAATTTTGTATAGGTTTCGTCTACAAAGACTCAGACCAAAACAATTTAAAGATCCAAATTAATTTTGTAGCATGAAGAATATTTTACTTTTCACTATTGGCTACTGAGGTCTATAAAGATCTGTTGCAAATTAAAGATTAAACTACAGATCCTAATAGATGAAACATGTTGGTGAATTTGTGTGTCGAAGGGACAAATACCAGCCCCCTGACCTACATTTGTACCTCAGTTCCTATATATTTTTTCGTCTTGAATATTATTTTCTGGTATCAATGTGCTGACAATTGCCGTCTTAAGGCTTCATGGTTGCCCCACGTTTCATTTGGGCTTGAAACAAAACTCGTTGTTTGAAAGACACAAATATATATTGTGTTTCAGTACAATCATAGTATTTTTAAATTGTGTATCGCGAAGGTATATCAGCCTCCTAGCTACCAATAGTAAATCGCCGTTTTCTGAAGTCAAAATTTGAGTTGGGTGCGTTAATTCAGATTTCAGATATGTAATAATTTTCAATCACTGTTTTCATGGCATTTGCCACACTCGTTCTGTACGAGACATTTATTAGTTTACCTCGCAATCAAAACGAAAATTTTGAGTTAACATGTCTTTTAACTGACTGATATATATTTAGCATGGAAACACATGTTAAGTGAGACTTAAGTGACACAAGTAGCGCTGCGGAAGCATGCAATTTGTAAAATACGGTTTTTATTTTATGTTTATATCAGCTTTAACGTCACTAAATGCATTGATTATATAGTTTAATTTTTTTTTCTTAAGTTTACTTCCGTAACATATTCAATTATATTAATAGATTTATAGGAAGATTTGAGGGTTGTCAATACTATTGCTTTGGGATTGAGTTTTTTCTGTATATTTTTTCAGCAATAAAGCTTTCCAAAGGCAAAACATGGATCAGGATATAACCACCATTGCATACCAACTGTGATCATCCACTGTGTTGTTCTTGTTGCTGGGTCTTTACATTTTTATGTTATAATTTAAAAGTAGCTTTTTTTAGTCGACATATGTTACAAATAATGGCATTTTTAACGACTGTCATACAATTGAAAGTTTTAGCTAGCTATAAAACCCAGATTAATCCACCATTTTCTACATAAGGAAATGTAGGTACAAAGTCAGGAATACGACAGCTCATTTTCAGTCGTTTGATGTGTTTGAGCTTTTGATTTTGACATTTGATAAAAAAAAAACTTTCCGATTTGAATTTTTCTTGGAGTTTTGTTTTGCTATGCGGTTTATACATGTATCCAATATTTTAATACAAAACTTGACTAGAAATGAAAAAATGTTACAAGGTATAATTACTAAGAATTACTTCTTTGCGATGAGTATGCAAAACAAAAAAAATGGTTTTACATTATCATGATATGTCTTGATGTGTATATCACATTCAAACAAATCCTCTAATTGGTATATTTACTGAAATAAAAACAATACAAGTAGAGGGATTAGATATTAATTAAGCAATATATGCAACTTAAGGGTTAATTTCTGTGCCAGAAAGTCACTATCAGTAACAGGAAAACACGTATCATGTCATCGATATTAACAAACGGATAATGACTGTCCTTCAACTTGTTTTAACACGAAAAAAAAATCAATCAACAGGCAAGTTTGAGTTACCTATATGTCCAATTTTCCGGTATAATTTAAAATAATTTTTACATGTCTTATACAGTTATAAATCATTTCCTGGAAAGATATAGATCAAGATAAACAGCTATGACCTATAAAAAATTCACAATATGTTAAGAATGTATCCGACTTTTTTGTTTAAACAAATTGTTATTATTGCGCATCTGTCTTTTCAATCTTGCGCGAATGTACAATTATTTCAACTATAGTTGTATATGTCTGTCTTGCAGATATCATTTTCATGGGTCAGTTTCAATGTTAAGTTACATGGTTATTTTTTTTTTAAATCGAGCGTCACTGATGAGTCTTTTGTAGACGAAACGCGCGTCTGGCGTATATACGAAATTTAGTCCTGGTATCTATGATGAGTTTAAATACAACCACGGGATCGATGCCACTGCTGGTGGAGATTTATTTCCCCGAGGGTATCACCTGTCCAGTAGTCATCCTTTTTTGTGCTGACATACTAAGGCTTTTCTACCTCAGGCATAGATTACCTTAGCTGGATTTGGCAAAACTTTTTGGTCCTCAATGCTCTTCAACTTCGTACTTTATTTGGCCTTTTTATCTTTTTTAGATTCGAGCGTCACTGATGAGTCTTTTGTAGACGAAACGCACGTCTGGCGTATAGACAAAATTTAGTCCTTGTATCTATGATGAGTTTATTGTAGATACTATAAGTAATATTTCAACTGTATTTGATACATAGATTGATTGTAAGGTGTAAAAACCTGCCTGGCCTTGACCCAATTTTGATGGTACATTGGTCAAAGTCTTAAAGGTTAAGTTTGTTTCTTAGAATCTATAAGCAATAGGTGGACTATATACATTTCATGGAATGATTGTGTGTTGTACATATATTTCCTGTTTGCTTTATTTGACATGGGTTTTATTTTCCTGGATCATATAAGTTTATGTGATACTTGGAGTAAAGCTTTTCATTTAGGAACTATCAACACAAAATTGGTAATAAAAGTAGACGAGACATTTCAGCATGTGCGCTCTTATTTGATAGAGGAAACATGATAAAATTAGAGAAAAATGAGTACTACATATATGTTTTGATTACCCCTTTAAAACACAAAAATAAAACTGCTTCTACCCAAACAACAACCGCCATCATCTCTAAACTCGTAAACAAATAATCTTTTCTAAATCCCGAGTACACCTTGAAAGCATTAAAAGACCATACTAATAATGTGTAACTGGGGTATATGAAACCTATTATATTCTATGAAACAACCTTTTGAAAGCAGATAACAAAAATTTAACGACATCAGAAAATCATTAATAGTAGCCTCCCTCACTTGCACAACTATCTCTTCTTCTTAATCTAAAAGAGACTAATACACCTTTAAAAGAATGGAATGCGTTGGAAAGTATAAATTGATGTAAATGTACAACTGTCCCTTTTTTTTTTTTTTTTTTTTATCAAATATGAATAATAACTCACACAAAAATGAATATATGCATCTACACTAATTATAGATCCATATATCAACCTTTCAACTATTGACATCTTTTTAAATACTAGACGAAACTGAATGAAAATAGCGAATATATATGGGGACTCATCATATTAACGATTCGGCAGTCTAAAAAAATCATGAGTTTAGCATATCTTTAATCAACCATTTTTTACTAAAGAAAATGCCGGTACCAAGTCAGGAATATGACAGTTGTTATCCATTCGTTTCATGTGTTGCTTTGTTTTAGTTTTTTTAGTTGCCGTTTGATTATGGACTTTTTGTTGTGACTTTTTCTCTGTATTTTTGTTATTTTACATTTTACAAAGGGCGGCGTATCACACATTTCTGTCACCGTTATGTCATTTGTAGTACATAACAACATTTCCAATTAACACTTCGAATCATCAAATCGCCTTTAGAGGCTTTATTAATAACGTCATTAATTCCAGTATTTCTGGTAACGTTTTGTTTCATTTCTACGACAAAAAGAGATAGCATAATGTATCATTTGATCTTTTGGTCTCAAATGTACCTTATTCAAATTAGTATAACAGAATTGGTATAAGATAATGATCCACCATAATAATAAACAAAGAACTACTACATGTCACTTCATGGCTTTGAACAATGAGCAATACACTTACAGTACAGACAAATATAAAGGGCCAAAAGATGACAACTTATGCTGTGAAATAATTCGTTAGTTAAAATGAACAGGTTGATTATTACTAGCTATATAGAAGCTATTACCAAAAATACAATCTCAAACAGCAAGATACAGTTAGAATACTGCATGCTCCTGGCTAAGTTCAAGCTTGCAAAGAACGTAGAAAAGTAACTTTTTCTGAGAAAATAACTATCCCCGCCGACTGTACAGTCAATACATACTGGGAAAGTAATCTAAAACACAGCTAGACTAATCAGATTGGTACTAAGCACTAACTAGAAATGACAAAATGACGTTTCAACATACAGCTTTTGGTAGGGTTGTTGTTAAGTTTGGTTGTTTTGCATTTTTAGCGGGATAAATATGATAGTCAAGTGTATGCCTCTATACATATGTTACGCCAATATTGCTTGATATTTTAACAAACATTTTGGACTAACATTCTCTATTGCTTTATATCACTTGATCTGTTTTGGTCATTTTATAATTTGTACACAGAGTTTGCATTATAAGTAAACTCCGTTCCAAACCGGACTTAATTCAGGTGTTGTCGTTTGTTTATGTGTTACATATTTGGTTTTTTTTTCCCGGTATTTTTTTGTACATAAATAAGGCCGTTAGTTTTCTCATTTGAATTGTTTTACATTGTCATTTCGGGGCCTTTTATAGCTGACTATGCAGTATGGGCTTTGCTCATTGTTGAAGGCCGTACGGTAACCTATAGTTGTCTATTGCTGTGTCATTTTGGTCTCTTAGCTTGAAGAGAGTTGTCTCATTGGCAATCATACCACATCTTCTTTTATATATTGTTTTTTGAAGGAAATCTGATAAAATATTTATTAACATTTATTTGAATTTGAAGTGAGTTATTCTACTCTCTAAACTCGACTATATGTAAATTGCTTCCTTCATGTCCGCATCCTATGAATATTTTATCATCATTTGATATAGTCATAGCATACGCGTCAGTTATTTTAAAATCTCCCAATCCCCATATATTTAGAAAAGATCCGTTTGAATCAAGAACGCGTAGCACACTTTGGCATGGATCCAATAATACAATATTGTTCAGAGGGGTGGCTACCATATCTCCAATAATAACAGAATTTTTCTCATCATTTCCATAAGTCCATTTTACCTTTCCTCTATTGTTCAGAGTAACTAATCTTCCAGAATAATCGGAAATGGAATCTGCAATACATATGTCTGTACCGATCGACGTTATTTTATTAGGAAAACAGAACAAATCTTTATTGAACAGAAAACGAAAAATAACTTCACTTTTTGCTGTAATAACTAATATTTCAACTTTACACGGGACGTCCATTGGAAGCCAGTCTCGTCCTGCTTCAACTGTACTTATAATAACTTTGTTATCCCTCGTAGTGTGTAATGCTGTTGGTATCTGTGGGGCTGTTTCAAAAAATATCGTTGTACAATCACCTATGGCTTTACTAGTCATATGTTCTCTGATCGACACCAGTCTCAAATCTGTTTTATCAAAGAGAATCACTATAATTTCACCTGTTTGTAAAACGGATATGTCTTTCACTTCGAAGTTCCACTTTTGCAATTTAATAAATTTCTCATTTTCGGTTTTCAATAAACAAAGATTTTTCAACTTCAAATTTCTAACTAGTAATTCACCATTGGTATACGCCGTCATTTTATCTATACACGACAGTCCGGTTTGAATTGATTGAGTACATTGTAAATCAAACACCGCCGTAAATGTCAGGTCCCCGAGTTTTGGAAATGTTAGTTCACTCTGAGAAAATTTGAAAAAGTGTGTCCGTCTTTTCATATTTTGTGCATGTACATCCTTAAGAAACGACTCAATGCTATTTTCAATATAAATCATTTTAGTAAAATCTTTGGAATTTGTTACACGATCAATTTCAGAACGCACACCTGCTATATTTGTCTTAATGTCGTCTAGTTTGGAAAGTTGTGGTAGAATGTTTTGCTTAATTTCGTCCATATTTTTGTCTATCTTCTCACAAAATCTCTCCTCTTGGTCATCCAAATATTTTATAATAGTATTCTTTAAGTAAATATTCCAATCATGAATTTCAGACTTTGCTGTGTCGAGCTTCTTTGCATGAAATTCCAACAAATCATCGCATCTATTAAATTTTCTAGATATTTTTGGAAGAATTATTTTGTCAATTTTATCCTGATACTGTCTGAGTTTTGTTTTTTCAGCAGAATCTATTAGTTTCATATCTCTAATCTCGTGTTTTTGATGCATGGTTACAATGCAAGTAATACACACGAGTTGCTGACAGCTTTTGCAATACATAATGTAATGTTCGTCCTCGTGGAATTCACAACGATTCGGAACAACACGATTGGTTTTGGTACCATCTGATATTGCCCTTTTGTCTTTAAGATCGACTATTCGATGAACATACAGTGTGTTGACCTTGGCGTGGAGTTTTCGGCACCTAGGACACAACAAGAACGCACAGTCTACGCATTTAAACTTGATATCCGCATTTTCCTCACACATATGGCATAACTGTGGTATTTGTGCTCCCTCCATTGAAATGCTGTCAGCAATATATAGACCTGTAAATATGTCGTTAAATAGTATATATATTAAATTACTAAATCTTTATACCCTGTGGAAATGAGATTATAAAAAGTTTGTCTATTGAATTATATTTTTACACATGAAATATCTTATTTTACATAAATTCCCAAATACTTTATTAAGACAGCTGGTAGTTTTTGACTATGATTTTTTTTTTAAACTAGTACAATGTGGTATTCTTGTCATCCGCTTATGCCGTTAGAATTTTAAAACTTGGTTGATGTTTTTAAGTGTATGAACGAAGAGGACGGCCTCATAACACTTTAACTGGCTGTTAAAATTGACGTCCATCATTAGTTTGAAGGTAAAACACATTAGACATTATAAAACTGATAAAATAATGTGTGACAGGTTATGTAATTGTATTTCGCCAAACACAGTTCAGTTCTCGAACAACACAGGTTGCCTATCATTTTATTTTTGGAGGTTATGATGTGTTCACAATTTTAGTTTGTTTGCTCTTATTGATAGAGCCAATGTTCACATTTGGTATTAAATCAAACTCATGTTTGAAATGCAGACAGCCATATACAGTATTTACGCAAAGTCACCGTGATTGTATACACCGTTCTCCTTTACACAACCCAGTTAAAAAAATAACGGGTACTGCAACGTCCCTGATAAATGCAGAATTGACGTCTTATACATATCTATTATAGTGATATGTAATGAAGAATATTTTGAATATTCAACGCAGTCTCAAAGGTGAGCAAAAAAAAAAAAAAAAAAAAAGACTCCCTCCCACAAAAAAAAAAACCAACCCAACAACAACAAAAAAACAAAATAAAAAAAAACAATCAAACAATTATATACATAAATATAGTTCCCTTATAATTATTAAATTAAGAATCACAATTTGTTATATTCCTCTTCAATTAATCAAATTACATATGTAAAATCATTGTTTAAATATTTGCATATAGTCTTGATTTCCAGTAACTAACGACTATCTATATTGATTGACAAACCATCCCTACTCTAGGTGTGTCGTTACTACAATCCCGTTTCCTTTTCACGAATGTGATCTGCCGAATTAGACTATTTACCGAGTTTGCAATAACATAAGCAACACGACGGGTGCAACATGTGGAGCAGGATCTGCCTACCCTTCCAGAGCACCTGAGATCACCCCAGTTTTTGGAGGGATTCGTGTTGCTTAGTCTTAATTTTCTATGTTGTGTCTTGTGTATTATTATTATTATGTGTTCTCTTTTCTTTTTTAACCATGGCAGAAAGTAAAATCACAAAAATACTGAACTCCGCTCAAAATTCAAAACAGAAAGTCCCTAATCAAATGTCAAAATCAAATGACAAAACACATCAAACGAATGGACAACAACTGTCATATTCCTGACTCTATACAGGCATTTTCAAATATAGAAAATGGTGGATTGAACCTGGTTTTATAGTGCTAAAACTCACACTTTTTAGTTATGGCGTTGTCAGTTTATTTTCGATTGATGAGTCCGACTGTCCCTCTGGTATCTTTCGTCCCTCTTTTGTATGAAAATCGCATGAAATTCTATTATATTTACAACGATGCGTAAACAAAACAGACATAACGGATAAGAATTTCAAAATAGGGGTCCAGCAGTCATCACTGTGTCACAATCTCAATTAGAACAAAAACATACAAATATTTAACAATGAAGCACAAAAAGCATTTATCAAATTTAACAACCTTATTCATTGCTTACCTCGCGTGTTTGACTTCGGAATGTAAACGTCACACAGGAAGAAATACAAAATAATTTTGTCGTATTCCTAGGATAAGAAAAGCCTTAGTTTTTTGAAAAATTTTAAATTTTGTCAACAGAAAATTTATTAAAACGATAATATAATTGATATTCATATAAACACCGAAGTGCTGGCTACTGGGCTGGTGATACCCTGGGGGACGAAACGTCCACCAGCAGTGGAATCGACATAGTGGTGTAAAGTAATAAAATGTTCCAAGATTATAATTTAATACGCCAGACGCGCGTTTCGTCTACATAAGACTCATCAGTTACGCTCATATCAAAATAGTTATAAAGCAAAAAAAAGTACAAAGTTGGAGAATTGAGGACCCAAAATTCAAAAATGTTCTGCCAAATATGGGTAAGGTAATTTATATCTGGGATAAGAAAATCCTTAGTTTTAAACAAAAAATACAGTTTTGTCAACAGAAAATTAATTCAAATGCCAATATAGTTGATATTCATGTCAGAACCGAAGTACTGAATACTGAGCTTGTGATACCCTCGGGTACGAAACGCAAAAACTTTGACATAAACAGTGTGTATTTGGAGGGAATACACATAATGTGTATATTCTATATTAACAGTATGAAACAACGGTGGTCTATAAACGCTGATCGTTTAAAAAATACATTAAGTCAGCACTGTTAATGATCACCCATTCAAGCAATATTTATTTTTTATACATTGAAGCATTGTGGGACACTCTAAGTTTTGATAAGGGCCTTTCCTATTTCAATTTTCTTTTCAGTTCAGTAGTTTTTTACAATTACGATAATAATGCAAACTAATTAAAACAAATAACGATAATGAATTTAAACTCATGAATCCATTTAATTCACCTTAAAGAATACCAATCAAACAAAAAAAACAATCTTAGATTACAGTTTTCATCATTACTTACAAAGTAAAAAAAGAAATAATAATGTTTTTACATTCTAAATATTTACACTAAGTTGATTAAAAGTTGACCTACCCTGTGTATATATTTGAATATCTTTAACCAGAAAAGATCAATATGACGTCTAAGTAAACCTTCCTCTCGCTGTACCATTTGGTCGACATAAGATGTTTACTTGGGTGAGTCTTTTCTAGTTAACATTGTTAGAAATCTTTATTTGCATTACATTTAACAAATTTTCCAGTTTCCTATTTTCGTAGATTATGTGATCAAATTTCTGATGACACTTTGTCGGTTTCCGTATAAAATCTTGTTTATCATTTTTAAAAATAGAGTTACAATTGTTCGGTATCTTATTTTCCCGGAATTTAAGATAAGCTACCATTTCGTGGGAATATAATATTGTCAGTTTCCTTTTACTATAATGCTTGCGATACATTTTTAAAAATAGAGTTACAATTGTTCGGTATCTTATTTTCCCGGAATTTAAGATAAGCTACTATTTCGTGGGGATATAATATTGTCAGTTTCCTTTTACTATAATGCTTGCGATATTTCAGTTATATGTTATACGTACGGTCCTTTATTTTTCATATTTAAAAAAAACAACAACTTTTGATTGAAATTTCGATAACTTTATGTTGCACTTGTATTGTATTGAGGTTTCATGGATTTTGTACATAGAATGACTAGTCACCAGACCCGAGATACAGATTAAGGAATACTGTTTTCCATGGACAAATAAGAAATTACGATTTAATTTTTTTTAAACCATCACTCGTCATGATATTTAATATTACAATATTTTTGGTATCATAAGATTTTACCGATTATTTAACTTGGTTTTTAAATTTAACACAATAATGCGCGGTTTTCTTTATTTGCTGTTTGAAAACTCTAATCCATCGAATATTGTAACATATATTACAAATAGCCAATTTCAAGCCTAGAAATTAAAAAAAATATGCTACCTCACTTAGCACTAGTGCTACAGAAAAAAAAGCACAGTTCATTGTTTCAAAAGGGAGTACCAAAAAGTACTCAGTACAAGACATAGTAAATTGACTAAGAACAGCACTGAACATTATTACATTTCAATTTGTAAACAAATTGATTATTCATCGATTCTATTTCAATCAGTACTAAAGTTAGTTCAATCCTTTTTTTTCAGAATTTTTACAACCTGTATTTTTTATTACTTCGTATTAAAATTTCGCGCGTATTTTAACGGTCCATGGATATAATACACAGCGAAAATTGTGCTTGCCCACGTTGGCATTAGATCGCAGGAAATAAAAACAATAAACCATAAAAAGAACAACCACACAAGGCTCTACAACAACGGATATCACTAAACGATCATAACAGACCAACCATGGAAAGCTCAAAACGTAAAGGTCTAAACAAAATAAGTACAACAACGGTAAACTCTCATCCATAATAATGATACAGGAAAAATGTGCAAATCGTTAAGGTAAAACCGTGGAAAGAACTTAACAATAATATACTAACCATATAAATAGTTCAATCAAGGAAAGGTCAAAACCACCAAGAGAAAAACAATGGAAAAACTTTAGAATAATATAACAACCATTATTGTATAATCAATGAAAGCTTTAGACCAAAAAAATGGAACGAAAAATGAAACTGAACAATAATATAACAACCATTATAGTACAAGCAATGAAATGAATGAACCATAATCAGGCAACCTTGACGATCTCTAAACGATATTAGTACCATTAAGAAAAGCTCAAAACCATTTTGTACAACCAAGTAAAAAACAGTTGTTGGCATGACACGGGTTATGTTCTTCTCATATATTTTATGAAAGTATGATACTAAACCCCTAACGGGGGGATTGTGCTGATATTCATCTGATGAAAACATAATCTTTCAATCAGTTTAATCGAGGTCTGGAGCTGCTATGTCAGTTAACTGCTAGTAGTCTGTTGTTATTTATGTATTATTGTCATTTTATTTATTTTCTTTTGTTACATCTTCTGACATAAGACTCGGACTTCTCTTGAACTGAATTTTAATGGGCGTATTGTTATGCGTTTACTTTTCTACATTGGCTAGAGGTATAGGGGGAGGGTTGAGATCTCATAAACATGTTTAACCCCACGACAATTTTGCGCCTGTCCCAAGTCAGGAGCCTCTGGCCTTTATTAGTCTTGTATGATTTTTAATTTTAGTTTCTTGTGTATAATTCGGAGTTTAGTATGATGTCCATTATCACTGTACTAGTATACATATTTTTAAGGGGCCAGCTGAAGGACGCCTACGGGTGCGGGAATTCCTCGCTACATTGAAGACCCATTGGTGGCCTTCGGCTGTTGTCTGCTCTATGGTCGGGTTGTTGTCGCTTTGACACATTCCCCATTTCCTTTCTCAATTTTAAATGTCTTAAGAAAAACAGATAAACACGGAAAGCTCTAAACCATTAAACTGTTAACGTACATTAACGGAAAGCTTTTTGCCATATTAGAGCAACCTAGAAAAGTCTTAACCGGAAAAGTTTAAACCCGTTATAGTACAATAATTATTATGATAAGCTGTTAACATTAATAATTCACCCAAAGACAGATCTAAACAATTAGAGTCAACTATGGATTGATCTTAATCACAATAGCAAAACCTACATAAAGCTTTAAACCATGATACAAATATTACAAACAGAACACTATAAATCATAAATTTACAACCATGAAAAGTTTTAAACTACAGAAATAGAACCAAGGAATGATAGTACAATGTAACAATATAATAACAACCATTACAATACAACAAATGACAGATCTTAGCCATAAAAATGCAATATCGGATATCTTTAAATGTTAAAAGTACAACCACACAAAGCTCTGAATCATTATAGTGCAAACATGAATAGTTCTAAACAATGATATGAGAAATTTATAAAACGCTAAAACATAACAAAACAACCATGGCAAGCTCGAAACCATAATAGTTCAACTATCATTACAGAACGTTATGAAAGGTCTGAAAAAAAACCCCGTAAATATGTATCAACAATAATTGTACAACCGCGGAAAGCTCCAAACCATTATATATCAGCTTAATAATGGTTTGAAAGATAAAACAAGTAAAACATCAGAAAACTCTTAACCAGGAAAACCAATGAAAATTCTTTATTGTAATAAAACAACCACGGAGATCTCTCAAACATGATGTTTCAACCACGGAAATCTCAAAACCACTATAGCACCACCACGAGAAGCTTTAAGTAATCATAGAACAACCACACAATGATTTTAACCATGAAAGTATAACAAGGAAAAGCTGTAAACCATAATAGTACAACCACGGAAAGCTGTAACCCATAATACCGGTCGTACAACCACAGAAAGTTCTATCCAATAACAGTGCATCCACGGAAAACCTTAAACTATAATAGTACAATTATGAAAAGATCTCATCCATTGTAGTTTAACCACGAAAAGTTCTAATCTGTAGAAGTATAATCACGGAAAAAGTTTAATACATAACAATACAACAATGAAAGCTCTTAACCATAGTAGTACAATCACGGAGAGCTCTAATTAAACAATAGAAACAGAAACGTGGAAAGCCTTTAACTTTAGTATTCAGTTCTATTGGTATAACCGAACAAAGCTCTCGCCTATTTTAGCCCAAACACGGAAAATTTTGAACCATAATCGTGGAACCACGGAAAATACTTAACCATATACACATATACTTTACGTAGTTTATAGTTCAACAGGTCATAATATCAAAAGCTTACATGATTGCAAACAAAATATTTCAGTTCTATTAATTGATTTCCTTTCAGTAAACCACTAGTGGTCCTTTATTAGTTCATGTAATTGTCAATTTGCTTAGTTTTTAGTGTTACATCTTCTGACCTCGGACTCGGACCTCTTTTAAACTGAGTTTGTTTTTCTACGTTGATTATAGGTATAGGAGGAGGGTACTAGGGATGAGATCTCACAAAATATGTTAATGCCGCATGTTTGTGCCTGTCCAACGTCAAGAGCATCTGGTCTTTGTTAATCTTGCATGATTTTTAATTTTAGTTCATAGATTTTCTTGCTATGTTCAAGACCCATTGGTGGCCTTCGGCTTTTTCTGCTCTTTGGTCGGGATATTGTCTCTTTGACACATTAACCACTGTCATTCTCAAGTTCATTTGTGAATATGACACAGAAAATAGTTCTACTGCTCAACATTTGTTGTTGTTACCTAAAATAGAAATAGACATCCGGGTTCTTTGTTCTATTGTGGTTAGTTTTATCATTGACAATCACTCTACATATTTTGATTTCAAATAAATGGATATTTGTTTTATAAGGATACTACCTTCACCTTTTAAATATTACTTCCTCATAAGATAGCTATACAATGATACCTTTTTAGTTATTTCATTTAGTAACAATACAGAGCATAATAAATCATGTGAATATATGAATATACATTTATATATAAAGTTTATTATAAACTTGAACCAATATTAAGATGTAAGGAGAAAACAATTTAATATTGACTTTTGTATATTCAAAAAATAAAAAGTTGTAGTTATCTTCGAAAGCAGGGAATTATTCAATTGCTAATGCATGTACATTTTTAGTAAAACTGCCATTAGGTTCATGAAATCATCACACACAGGTTTTCGCATGAATCATGAATAGTGAGAAATAAAATGAAACGCGTATTACAAATCGAAGACTTCGGGTTCCAGTTTAAAAAAAAAAGTTATATATAATTGGTAAATTTCATTTATCAACAACTCCAAAGATTTTAATCTAGGACATATATTTACGATTGACTGCAGCGTAAAGAAATGAATATAAGCATTAACACATTATAAATAAACTTAAGACTGAATATAAAGTGACGAGCAAGATTTTGTACTTGCAAAGTTTTTGTTAACATGAATGAACTTTTCGATCAGTTTAAATATATCTGTTTTATTCTCGCAATTCAAGAACGTGTAAATTTTTTCCCGTATGACCAGAGCCGATCAATAATTTTTCATCACTTGACATCGTCATTGCATACGCATCGTTAATGCTAAAGTCTTGTAATCTCCATGTGTTTAGAAATCTTCCCTCAGAATCAAGAGCGCGTAAGACACGTTGACAAGCGTCAAACAGTATGATGTTTGATAGTGGCGTAGAAACCATATCGGCTATCACAACGGAATTTTGTTCTTCGTCTCCGTAAGTCCATCTGACTTTCCCTGTACTGTCCAGTGTTACCAATCTACCGGAGTAGTCGGAAATAGAATCTGCTACACAAATGTCTGAACCAAAGGAGGCGATTCTGTTCGGAAAACAGAACAAATCCTTGTCGTAATCGAAGCGTGAGATGATATGTCCTTGTTCTGTCAGTACTATTATTTGTACTTTGCACGGACTATCCATTGGTAGCCAGTCTCGCCCAGGTTCGACAGTACTTAAGATAACGTTATTTTTACGGGTCACATGTACCGTAGTCGGTATTTGTGGGGTTGTATCAAAGAAGAACGCTGAAATGTCGGTGATACTTTGATTATGATCGCCATCAAATTGTCGAAGATAGGGTATATGCCGCACTTCCGTTTTGTCGGCCAGAATTAACAAAATATCACCTGATCTCAAAGCAGCTATATCTTTGACATCCATAGCCCAATTTCCAAGCTCAATTGCTTTTTTGTTCTCAAGTTTGAATTTCCACATTTTCCTAGATTCCCAATTTCTGACTAAGATCTGATTATTATTGCATGATATGATTTTATCTATTGAGTTCACTGCTGTTGCAATAGAACCAACAAGATTCAATTCAAAGACAGCTCTTAATCTTAATTCCCCGAGTAAAGGCATAAAGGAAGTTTTAAATTCCTTTCCTACAAATTCCAGGAATTTTGTCCTTTCTTGTGTTCCTACCTTGTTAAGGTTTTCGGATAGTTTATTAATACTTGTTTCTAAATCAGCTGTTTTGGAAAGATTTTTGCAGCTTGAAAGGGTATCGATTTTTGTTCGAATTTCTTGAACTTCTTTTTTCATCTCATTCAAAGTGCTTACTTGCGGTAAAATTCTTGTCTTAATTTCATCGACATTTTTGTCTATTTCTTCGTAAAAATCTTGAGTTTGATTTTTCACTGCTTTTTCAACCGCTCTCGCAAAGTAACCTAACCAATCTTTTATTTTAGATTTTGTAGTTTCAGCTTTTTTGGTATGAAACGTTATCAGATCTTCACAAACAGCTAGTTTCCTTGAAATGTTCGGAAGTATATTTTGGTCAATTTCTGTGCCATATTTTTCTATGAAGTTTATTTTCTGAAGAACAACTTTCATATCTCCCAATGTATGTTTTTGGTGATTTTCAATGATGCACGAAGGACAAACCAATTGTTCGCAATCTTTGCAGTACATAATGCACGTCTCATCTTTATGCAGATGACAATTGTTTGTTTTTTCCACGATCGACTTTGTAAAAACTACCGTCTCGTCTTTTAAATCAACAACTTTATGCTTCTGTAGTGCTTTCACTTTCTCGTGCATTTTTCGGCACTTTAAACATAAAAGATATTCACAATCCAAGCATCTAAATTTTACTTCTGTAGTTTCTTCGCACATATTACATTGTTGGTGTACTTGTGCTTTCGTCGAGGAACTTTTGGCAGCCATTTTACAAAGTTTAAGCTTCCGTGTACATATGTGTATGCATTACAGGTAATACTTACGGGTGCATTTAATGTCAATTGAAATATTTATCACAACATGTTTTGTTTGTTTACACGCAATCATCTACATGCAAACTGTCGTAAGATTTAATAAACTTTTCTTATCTTACAATGAATATACAATTATAAACAGTTTTTGTCTAAAACAATGAATAATAAGTGGATGCATAACCATAAGCCGAAGTGCATTTACTGAAGTAAAAGTTTCAGAAACAATCAGTATGTATGTAACTCGGTTAAAGTTAGTAAACATCTTTTATAGAATTTCCTTCCCAATTAATTACTCTATTTGACCAAAAAAAAAAAAAAACCATTTAGATATTTGTTTATGGTATGTTTGCATCCTTTCAGAAAGTGTCTGTTTTAATTAGAATGTTATTTATAATATCGACAGATTTTCATGCTTCCTCTTGAAAGACAATATCATACAAATCTAGGATAACAACTGATGGTGTCTTGCACAAATTAAATTTCCTCCATTGAGTATGTTGAGGATGCATGTACAAACTACATGTATGTTGAAAGTCTGTGACATGAACATTTTACTACAAGTATCTACTACCCTTTACATAATCAATGTTTTATGATAATGAGGTCATGATTAGATGAACCAGGCCAGACAGACATGTACACATTACAATCATTCCATATGCTAAATGTGGTTGACTATTTCCTAAACATATCTGATCAACTGATAAAATTAAGAAAACTTATCATTGACCAATGATCTATGAAAATGAGGTAAAGATCAGATATACAATATCTATAAGACAAATATGTAAACCTTACATCTGTCATATACACCAAACATAGCTGACCTATAGTTATAAGTATTTGGAAAACGAACCAAAATTAAACCAGAACAAGAATTATCCTAAGTATACGGATGCCCCAACCGCACTATCATTTTCTATGTTCAGTGGATCGTGAAAATGGGGTAAAATCTCTTATTTGACATTAAACTTAGAAAGATCATATCAATAAGAACATGTTTCCTACGTTTCAAGTTGGTTGGACTTCAACTTCATCAAAAACTACCTCGACTAAAAACTTTAACCTGAAGCGGGACGGACAAACGGACAAACGGACGCACAGACCAGAAAACAGAATGCCCATAAATGGGGCATAAAAAACTAACATGAAAATGAAGTCAAAGTCATCTGAAACCGGCTAGACTGACATGTGAGACAGATTACCTTAGCCGTTTTTGGCACAACTTTTTAGATCCCCAATGCTCTTCAACTTTGTACTTGCTTTATTACTGTTTTTATCTGAGCGTCACTGATGAGTCTTATGTAGACGAAACCTGTGTCTGGTTTATAAAATTATAAGCCTGGTACGTTTGATAACTATATGAACCCCTTACAATCATTCTATACATTACATATAGTTGACATTCTTCTAATAGTATCTGAGAAACTGACCTAGTCATGTAACTTTAACCTTGATCACTTATCCATGAAACGAAGTTGAGGTAAGAGTTTTATATGTATTCTATTTTTTGTGCCTTTTGAGTTCATTGATCAAAGTAACCTAACCAAACAGTAAAATGTGCATTCCGACATTTTATGCTGTTTTGATTAATGTGAAACATGTGACAGTACAAGTTTTTCTGTTGATATTTTTAATTATAAAATCTAATAATATTTTTGCAAAAGGTAAAATATTGGCAGTAGTCAATGCACACATTAACTTTTGAATGGACAGAACTCATCAGTGAATAGTTTTCATTTTTTACGAGAACATAGTAAGGTTTCAAGGTCTTTTATGGTCACTATTTAGCATTATGTATACTTGGGCGGTTAAGAAGTTGACTCTTTTGATGGACTGTTTAATGCCATGTTCTGTGGGATACAGCAAGCCAGTAGTTATTAGTGTTTGATGAATCATGAGTACCTGCAGAGTCAATCCAGTCCACATGTTATAAAGACATATGTGTAATGTTAAAAAGTTGTTTTTGCCATGTGTGTGGTTGGATTTCTGTCTCATTTAAGTATACCCCAAATCCTCTTTTTATCATCAACACTAGATTTAGGGGGGGGATAGAGAGAAAACTGCTGTACACCCTTCACTCAAATATTCCTATAAGTTGGGTGCACATGCATATAAAATAAATAACTATTTTAATGTCAACAATTTTATTGACTATGTGTCAATTCAATGAAATAAAAGATTGTTAAAAGCCAGCAAAATACTTGAGCAAATAAATAAACATGGTCAAAGAAAATAAGATTCGAACATAAAATGTATGTATAATTCAGTGCATCCTATAATACTTCTATAAATATATTATGTCTATGTTAGATGTACTAAATCATAAACTAATCTCTAAATATTAAATTAACATAAACTAATATCTAAATGTTAAATTTACATAAAACTTATCTCAAACTGTTAAAATAACATAAATGAATATCTAAATCTTAAATTTACATAAAACTAATCTCTAAAAGTTAAATTTACATAAACTTTAGTGTGTAGGAAAATCAAAAAGACCAAAGACAATTAATTATACACTCTTTTCAATAGAGAAACAATTATAAGTTATTGTAAAGATGATTGAGAAGGTATGATATTAAAGGGCAGCATGATTACAAAATTCAAATTTTATCACAAGTCTGCCAAATATCATACCCCTCCATTTTATTTCCTGTCTGAATAAAACTTAAAAGATTCTATTTGTGTATGTTATGATGTTTTCCTTGTTGCATTATAGAAGTAATATAAGATATAATCAACATATACTAAAATTAAAATGCATGTATATATATAAGTATAGTATCTCTTTTAATTTAATTGTTGAAGATATTTAAATTATATCAATTACTTTTTTTCCACACTTTTGGTAATGCCCATTTGATTAATTTCAAAATTGTGAAATAAAGAATAAAATCTCAAAGAAACTAAGACAAATGAGGACTAGAAAACAACCCAAAACATAGGAATTTTTAGAAAGCATGAAAACATTACAAATACTAATAAACATATATAATTATTTTATTTATTTCAAACAGTATAGTGGAATGTATAAGTTACCTTTTGATCCGAAATACAAATCATACAAACTTAAAACTACCTTTATTTTTTTACATCAACGAAAAATATTTTCAGAAAAATTTACCATACCAAAAAATGATATAAAATCAATATGAAAAGTTACCTTCACCTTTGCTGATAACATGTCTTTCTCTAGCAAAGCATTTTAAAATCAATAAATATTTGAAAATAAAAATTACATGAACAATGACATTTGCAAAATTGAAAATTGAAGATTAGGATGAATAGAAATTCTACTGTCTATTCTTTCTAAATTTAGGAATATGATAATTTGGATATTTTGGCATCAAAATGTCATTTGCAAACATAAACTAACTGATAAGATAACCCCCCCCTTTACCTCCCCTCAAAAAAATGTATACTTACTCAAAATGTCATGAAGTAAAAACATTCTAAATAAGGTATTTAGATCTTTCTAATATACATTAGCATGTCAGAAACAAATCGCCCATATTTTGGCAATATGGAAGGTGTCTGAAACTGATGTTTATATGAACATGTCTTACGAACAAGTAAAATTATAATAATGTATTTAATGGAACATAATGCATAACTATTATAAGTTGAAAATTTAAAATTTCCATTTGAAAGTTTATACTGTTTAACTTTCAATATCAAAAATATCTCCTGCTTATTACAATAACTATGTTATCATAATTGAATACATTTCACACAACTATGAAAGTTCAGATTAGGTTTAACATAATGCAAAGCATTACAAACAATATATTGTAATACATTTTGTGTACTTCAATGCATTTAACATTAAAATCAATCAACATATTTGGCATACCTTTTTATAAATATATAAATGCATAAAATAAATCATCATTATAAAGCTTCTATATGATATCTTTTTAATTTCTTATGGTGTGTAAGTTGTTACTGGTGTAACTATAACAACCTTTTGTAGAACAACATGGGATGCTAAATAAAACTCGATATCAATATGAGACAGATAGTGGTTGTATTAATTTTTCTTTAAATAGTATGAACTGTAAATTCAGAAATTATTGCGTGCATTTATTATTGCGATTTGTCATTTTAGACTTAAATGCGATTTTAATTTTTTTATGATTTTGAGAAAAATCCTGTGAAATTCATATAAAATATTTCAAAATGCAAGTTTAAATTATTGCGTTTACAACTCAGTCACATTTTTCGCAATAATAAAAACCTCGAATTAATTTCTGAATTTACAGTATTTGGCATAAAACAATTTCAGAGACATACTGTAAATCCTATAACTCTGAGACTTTTAATAATTTCCCTAAAGTATGCATCATGAGTTTAAAAATTAAACAATTGTTGAGATTAACAGAAGTTTATCAAATTGCTCAACATTTGCAATATTTTAGATAGGTTGTGTGGTCTCTAAATGTTTAACAAAAGATTTTTCTTAAACTTTGGTAATAAACTTCTAGGTGAAAGTAAAAACATTGAAATAATTAAGGAAATCAAAGTTATCTTTTCATGGATTCTATAGGGGAAACTTGAATTTTTCCTTACTGGGGACATATGAAACTTGATTTTTTGATAGTTCAATATTACAATTTCAAGTTTTAAATGTTTCTTTTGTATATTAAATGAAACTTAGTAAAATATTGTTAAACAAAAAAAAGAAGTTTGCACCATGTCCAGAAAGGATGATCAGAAAAAGACACCCATCTACTTTAAAACTTAAAAAGTTGGTTAATTTTCAAAAGTTTATGACAAAAAGCACCTTTTAACTTCCATAGTAACAATAACACATATATATTAGACTCTGAATATAATCAATAGTTAATTGTATTTTTTGGAACTATGAACACTTTTTTGAAAATAAATATATATACCATACATCTAGGTGATAAAATTGCTACTAGCAAACCATGTTAAAATCTGAGGCCAAAATGACCAAATATTATATTGCACATGATATATAATTAGCATGTAATATAAATGTATAAGTGACAAATATCAATTCGGAAAAAAACCTTATGTAAAACAATATTTTCTGTAAATGACAAGTAATTATGATGCTTTAGGAGTATTTGAGAAACCTTTTTCTGTATAAAATAACAGCATAATAAAAAAGTTTTAAAGAAGTAATGTCATAAATTAAATATGACACTGAATCTGTTGTTTATGCCTATGAAAAACAAAAATTCTGGCTGTCAACAAAAAAAATCTCATTTTGTTTTACGTTATCTTTTTTATAATCAACTGACTTGGTTCATGATACAACCAAATAATTTTGTGGCACATAATCATTCAAGAAAATAAAGGAGTTTTATGATAATTCATATGCAGCAAAATTAAAGCTTTGCTTTAATTAAAAATTGACAGCATACACAATTCTTATACATAAGGGAATTCAAGATCAAGACTTCGGAAATAAAATAAACATGTAAACAATGACAAAGTTAGATATGCCTATATAGCTGAGACTCATTAAAACAGTGTGCAAATTTATTGCAAAAAACATCTAAGGTACCATGTTTACAAAGACAGCCATTTGTCTAATAATATCTGAATGATGTTTTTTTGGAAACTTATAAATAAGTCAGATCTGGAATAAAGCTGGTTATCTTTAAAACAACAATCAATAAATGAATTTACAGTTAATGTTAAAAAATATTGTCATAGCATATGGGAGACAACTCTTAGAGTATTCTGATTTTTTGTCAAGTTTCAGACAACAACTTGTTTAACTGGTAACAAAGCTTTACTGTCAATGAGACAAATCATAATTTACTTCTTATTTAATGACATCCACCATAGTTTACTATTTGCTTAATACTTTTTTATTCATTATAATATTTAAAAACTTGTTACATGAGAATAATACATTATAGAAAAAAACTTTTAAATGGATCTGATATAACAATAAAAGGATACTAACTAAAGCTGTATACATAAATAAAACTAAATACCAGGATTGATTAAAAAAAACAATAAAGTAGATGTAGTAAATAGAACTAAAACACGAAGTCAAAGTATATATGTATATTTGCATAGCTAAGCACTTCTTATAAGTGTGACTACATACCACAACATGTATGGATATAACATTGTAAACAGTAAAACAAAAGCTAGTAAAATTAGCATAACAATATATAGTCATGTATAAATGGTTTTCTCAATGTTTTCAATAAAGATCCAGCTACCCATGATGCATTGTGAAGCCCTTTCTACCATTACTTTAATGCTAGCATTTCAAATCAATAACATCTACACATGTATACAATTATTTTAACTACTTATTGATATATAGAATCAGAATCAGGTGCCCTATATGTTGTTTATTTCTATATCATTCAACCTTGACACATTTCGTATTAAAGTAGGCTTAAGTTGCAAACATCCATTACAATAATCTTTACCCCACAAATATATGTTATAGAGATAGGTTTTTGTTTTTATTTTTATAAGAAAACATTCAACTTGAGCAACTTATATATATCCATTACTTAAAAAAAACAAACTTCTATTATTATCTAAACTTTGACATTGACAAGACAGCTAAAATATCTGAATTTTGGGTTATTTTCTCTGCAAAATTCCAGTGCTTCAAATATCATATAATAATAAAGAGTGATACCATTTAATCAAAGAGCAGAATGCTCTGAGGGATACGATTGCCATATAGTTTTCATTGACACATGTATAGCAGTTCTGCCAACTTTTCATTAAGCAAATTCGTGAGATTTGGCCAAATTAGAAATGACCAAAGAGGAAAAAATTGATCCAAGGATACTGCTGCAAAAAAGCATGAACATGCGTGAGTCTCACGCATTTTTGGAAGCCCTGGCCTTGATAGTCCAAATAATTATGACGTCTTGAAAGGCTATTATATTTTTTTTCTTTGACGCCTTACTTCGATGTCGAAGTAAGGCTTCAAAGAAAAAAATTTAGAATAGCCTTCCAAGACGTCATAATTATTTGGACTATGGCCTTGAAGGCATAAAACTTTGCTCAGTGCTTGGAGCACAAAAATCATGCTCGAAACTAGAAATGAAGCAATTTCATTGGTTGATTTTCGAGTATGAGTACAAAAAAACTAACTCGAAAGTTTTATGACCGCAAGGCCTGGTACAGCTGGATAGTATTATTTTCAAAACTAATTCAACTGCACATGCAAAGGTAATATAAATCTGAATAGTCACTCAACTTTAAAAATAGCTAATCCCGGATACAAGTGTACGAGCAATGTACTTATTGTGTTTTATTTGTGTGCTATCAATTCCAAGTTTACTTTCCACAGCAGTCACTGAGAGGGAGAGAGAAGGTATTTCACTTCATAGTTCGAGATTACTCTGATGTCCGACGGCTGATTTGCCAGACAAGCTGGGACCGTGGGGGACTTTTATGCTAGTATACTTAAATTACAAAATAAATTAATAGTCCCAGTCCCATATATTATATCAAGTATTATTGGATGCCGAATTGAATTTTAAATAGGTGCCGATTTGACTAGATGCCGATTTAACCAGGTGCCGATTTGACTTTTTCTATGGGTGCCGATTTGACCAGGTGCCGATTTGACTTGTACAGTAATCTCGGGACTATTCACTTCGTATCTTATCACTGTTAATTCTTGGAGGAACCCCATTTCCCAGTCCCATATATTATATCAAATATTATTGGATGCCGAATTGACTTTTAAATATGTGCCGATTTGACTAGATGCCAATTTAACCAGGTGCCGATTTGACTTTTTCTATGGGTGCCGATTTTACCAGGTGTCGATTTGACTTGTACCCAGTAATCTCGGACTATTCACTTCGTATCTTATCACCGTTAATTCTAGGAGGAACCCCATTTCTTACTCTTTAATTATTAATTTCCTGTGGGTCAGTGGGCATGAATCCTTCCGTACACACTCCTCTGTTTAAATTGAGATCGTTCTTAAAATAAAACGACGTTTATCGACATCTAACGAATTTTTTTTTGACAATTTTGACGGAAAATACTTCTGAAAGGGAGACAACGATAATATGGAAGACTCCAGTTCGGCTAAAGGGGTGTTATAGGTAAAACTTCATTGATTTTAATTTAAATGATGCATATGATTTTAAATTATGCAACAACAATATTAAACCCTCAATAGCAGGCAGACATAGAAAGAATCCAATGAGTTTCAAATTAATTAATAAGCGAGGAATCCAGAACAACCACTCAATCTTGATACCCCTTGAAATCAAGAAAACTATACGCATGCGCATTAATACATAAACAAACCCGCGACTTGCGATTTGGAACAAGAACGTTTATTTAATTTATGATATGATGACTGGACTGAGTCTCAATTTATTTATGAGAGTACAGTATCAGTTTCATAACGGTAAAATATACAAAACTCCACTTCAGTTCTCATATGACAGAAATAGAATTATCGGAATTCAAAGAACTCTCGCATTTATCAAAACTGGGGAATTCCCTCTGACGTGTTTCTAAATTTATAAAAACACTAAATATAAATACTGCTCAATTCTGATTTTCCGTGTTGTTAAAAACACGCATATAAGTCAATGGAAAAATCAAACATGAAGATTATGAGAAGAACATTACAGGAAAGTTGTTTATGTTCAATCCTTCTGCTTGTTTTTACCTTTTAAATCAAGACAATCATAAGAATCTGAGATGTTGCTGAATGTTTAGAATAAAACAGTTGACGTGAGGGAATGAGCACTGAGTCAACGGTAAAAGTTTACAGATTGCTTAAAAGCAATCGTATCCCAAAAACAACTTAAAATAGACATTCCTGAAATTCATGTTTCAATGTATGTCCCTTTCAGCTAAGACAGTGAGAAGATGTCACTAATGTTTATACTTTATATAAAAAAAAATAACAAACCCTTCAATTAATAAATAAACTTATTAAAAGGGATAAAAATGACAAAAGGTTTATGAGATGTAATACCTATCAACCATGTCAACAATATTCTAATTCAAGTATTTCCTCAAATATTTACCTAAATCCACTTATTTACAATGATTAAGTTTTAGGTACATTGTAACATTTGGTGAAAAAATGATTGTTATATTTACAAAAATAAGTTTAAAAGATTAAAGCAATTGAATATATATTGGATTTCTTTGTAATAAAAATAAATAATTCACTATCTTGGGAATACAAGGTTTTACATTTTTTGAAAATGTTAAAATACTTTCAATAACGGGATATCTAATTTACAAATATAACTTAAAAATGATCATACATGTTTTTATCATTATATCTTCAATTTAGTTTTAAACTTAATGTTTGGAAGCAGTAAAATTTGTGATATGAATGTTGCAATCCTGTGATTATTAGCATAAAGTAATATATTTTGAACTCCTTATTTTTATACTACTTACAGGTAATCAAAATATATGTATAGTTCAGTACAATTGTGTGACCTTTAAGATATCAATAATTCATGGATAAAGAGTGAAGTATCACAAATCTTAAAATAATTTGAAACTACTTCATCATTGTTAATATAAAGATGTAATATCATTTCTGTAATCAACAAATCTGGCATATTTCAAAAACTTTCAACAACATAAACTCAATATGGCCTATCAAAAGTCAGAACCAACCTTCAAATTAAAAATCAGTTAAATAAAAAATGCAGGTCAGTTATTTTATCTTTCATTCAATTCATCTACTTACATGAAGTTTATTGAGATGATAAGCCCTCTGTTTGAAATTATGTTATTTGATGAAATTTTGCATTTTAGAGGAAAAAAAAGGGGGGGAGGGAACAGAGAAGAAACAGAAATCACAATTTCTAAGAATAAAAAAGAATTAAAATATCGGGTTCAAAAGAAAACATTATAATCGTTTACTTAAAACATTGTTATGAAAAAACAACAATTTAGGGACCAAAATAATGAATGAAAGCCCAAAGGTCCATTACACAATCATTAAATAACTATTAGCGATATTATCTTATAAGAGGTCCCTATTGCACAACTTTATAAGTCATTACATTTTACAACTTCCAAAAATTGCAAAAACATTTGCATAAAAACGTGATGTCATTATCATAATATCTATAGAAAGTTTTAATACAAATCTTTCTATACAATTCAATATGAGGTATTCCATATTGAGATATCCATGTAAAACTATTAACATTTGACCTAAACTGGTAAAAGAATTTATTGACATCAATCTAAGGGATACAACTATTTCATCCCTTGAACTAAGGGAGACCACTATCATAATGATGTAATCTATGTTTAAACACCTTGATACCCTACAACATTCTAAAATCATGTATACTAATGTAACTATCATCAATCAGATGAATCCTCATCACTGATGTCATTTTCACCTATATCACTTTCTTTCATACAGCTTTCATCGTCTAATGATTCTCGAGAGTTAAATTCTGATAGAGGTTTAATGTCGGCCATGTTTAGTCTTGGCAGTGTCATTTGTTCAGGATTTAGCCATGGTTTAAAGTTTGGGTTATGAGTAGATTTCCACTTCTGGTAACTGAGACATGCTTTGTGTATCCTTGTTATGACCTATAATATAAACAAATACATATAACTATTCACTTTCAAATATTTGTTTACCATATATAGCAAGTAAATAATTCAACCTAGAACTTAAAGTTGCTTGGTTCAACTTTATTGGGACTCTTGTGGATAGTTGTCTCATTGGCATTCATATCACATCTACTTATTTGTTATACAGATAGAAGTACCGGAAGTAAATAATTCTGACACTTTCATATTTAAGGCTTTTCCTTATTGTTAACTGAAAATTTTATTTATAACATAAAATATTAGTGAGAGAAAACACATATATTTTTAGACCTGTTTTCCCTATGAGCAGCCTTTTTGTTTATTTATCTGACTGTTTGTAAAGGTTTAAATGAATAAAATGAATTCTGTTTAGGATATTCTTTATAAATAAGTGATTTAAATCAACTAAGTAAATTGATGAGAAAAGTTATTTTGTATCTAGTTAGCAAAGTTTCTTGAGATTAAAAAAAAGATTTGAATACTAAATATCTCAACAACAAAGACACTTAATCATTAGATTTAAATAGAACTACAAATAGTTTAACAGTACTGATAAATAATGTGTTACCATCTTGACTATTTAAATTATATCAAATCACAGCAACACAGAACCTGCAACTTAATTCATTGCCTGCTTGTCTTAATTTTTCTCAACACATCAATCACAGCTAAGACATGCTAATGGGTATTTTGCTCAGTTTTTTTATATTTGTCTACGTTACATCAGCAAATTCATGTGCCCCAATCATAATAAAGACAACCTGAATAACCAACACTTACCTTAGGTGCCATTATCTGTGTAACTTTGTTGACAGCCCAGGCTGGAAGCTTTCCTGTTAAAAGAAGATATTCTTTAGATGTATGTATATGTGAGACAATGGAAGTCTGCAACATATTGATAAATATAGCACATACATGTAGAATTGAGACAAATGTACAATATCAAAGTGGTTTTTTTTAATGAGCAACCCCAAAGATACCTCAAAAAAGGAAAAAGCATATTTGGCTTTTCTAATTACTTAGATATTGTTTTTTAGCATGTTTAATGGAATTCTTAACTGTTTTAAGACATATGAAGACTGAAATATTTCACATTTGTCATTTGGAACCTTTAATAGCAGACTATGCGGTATGGGCTTTGCTCATTGTTAAAGGCAGCACAGTTACTTATAGTTGTAAGTTTCTGTATCATTTGATCACTTGTGGAGAGTTGTCTTGTTGGCAATCATACCACGTCTTTTTTTATGTGTCCCTTCATAGAGCATTTGATTATGATTGAGACAAATACATAAACTCACATTTGTCCTCTCCTTTAACTTCTGACTCAAAACACATATGTAAAGTCAAAAATGTCCCTACCTTTAGCTTCTGATAGCGAAAAAGTAAACTGACATAAATATATATGAGAAACCTGTGCAAATTTATATATAAAAATTACAATTTGTCCTTTACCTTTTGGGTCTGACTGAGATACATATGTGAACTGACATTTGTTTCCTTCCATCTTTCTAACTAAATATCCTGTTAAATAAGACACACCTCGTATATAGCCTTTCTTTGGTAGGGCTTTCTACAACAACAACAAAATATTAGTTATGATGCCTTCAATTCAATGATTGTTATTAATATATAAAGACAACTTACTATTTCTTTATTTCATTCACAATTATAAATTAGCATCAATCTATTTAAATTGACCAGTTAACATAATGCCCCTCTACAATCGTAGGTGGGACATAAAAACATTTTCATATAGTTAAATGTCACTTTCTATACAACTTCAAGCAGTTTGGTGGGTGGAAAAATGAGAAAAATCACCAACTACTGTATGAAATATCAATATATGATATATCTTGGATGTTGTGGTTTTCAAAGCTTTGTTTTTTTTGTTACATGTATATTAAGCATAAATCAAGCCCCTGGTTTTCTCATTTTGTTAAATGCCTGATAATTTTAAAGCTTAATGTACAGTAAGAGCTTTGATCATTGTTGGAAGCTGTACAGTACTCTATGGTTGTTGTTCATGCCAATGTAAGTGTTCTTAACATTTGTCCTAATATTTTCCTCTAATAAATAATTGCGGGTTAAAAACAACAATGATTTTTCAACTTAAATGTCTTAAAATATTTGTTTAATTGTATGTATTTTATAGTATAATTTTAGATAATCTGAAATAATAAGAATTTGATTGAATAGTTTGTAAATCAAAACAAATTCTTGAGTTTTATCATTCTTAAAATTAAGAAATTGTTTGCCTCTATCTTATCTGGGGTTGAAGTCATCAAACTATGCTGATCAGGGCTCAGAGCACAAAAATCAAGCTTGAACCATGAAATCCAGCATTTCGAGTGGTTGATTTTATTGTATGAGTTTAATATTTAAAACTGACTTGAAATAAAGTTTTATGACTTTGATGCCTGGTACATTATCAAATGCGATTTTTATCCGAGATAACTACAATGTTGCACCACACTGAAATTGATATATATATCATGTATATTTATAATAAACTATGTTAATCAATAAATGCAAATTCCAAACTTCATGGAAAAGTTTTTATATTTACTTATATGTAATTTAAGTATTGTTTATACAAACAGAAAAGTCTTTTCAGTTTTCAAGTAATTAATTTTATGATAAAGATGCTGACATCATGGATGCAATTAATTAACATACACGGACCACTTGTTATATCTTGAGGTTAATTTGTCTAACATTTGACACTTTGAAGTTACAACTGGAATCTCACTAGGAGGCACACTAATCTTGTCTTAATCAGATACATGTCACAAACAATCACTGTGGGAGAGGAAGCAGAATATGATACCAGATCTCTTTAATACTGATTACACAATAATAGTATATTATTTGAGGGTCAGTAGGTCAGTCTCCTCCCCTGGATGTTAGATGTACCCAATCTGTGTGTAAAGCCAATTGCATGGTCTTTGTATAATCAGTTTCTTGGTTCATAGCAGCCTGACTAGTTGATGGAGTTTTACAGTGCTATTATTCAATTTATTCACTGGACTTCATTTGTTTTTTAACTTTTACCATTATTATGTCACAATGTGGCTGCATTATTTTTCAACCGCTACCATACTAATTTTAGATATCTACTTCTTGCGATATGAACTATCTTGTTTATTTCACCTTTGGATCTTATTTACTTATACACAGCTGAGTTTATATTGTTTGCAAACTTGTGTAGTTTTTCATGTGAAGTTTATAACCATGTTACTGTGCTAGAGAGTATTATGTGAACGAGCAGGATCTATATATCATCAGATCCTTATATATTTGTGACCATACAGAGATTTCCACGAGTGTTATATATTGAAGTGGCTTTACATTCTACACAACTGTTCTAGGCAAGTATATTTGTTTGAACTTTTATTTCTTATATACAGATGTATGGTGCTTGGAGTTTCTTTGCATTATTATTATCTGAAGGCAATTAAGAGACGAGCTTGAACAAATATTCACTTTTGTAATTTAAATATTATTCAGAAACAGCCACTTGGAATTTTACTTACCCTGATTTTTATTTTTTTTAAAATTTTTGGATTAGTATATAGTGATCAAAAAATGTTTTATTTTATTTTTATTTCTTTTTTTATATTATTTTTACTTGCTGTTTTCTTCATGCATTCTGCAAATAATTATTTAGTAGTTCATGATCTTAGATAGATAAGATATAAGATACTTTTAGTATATTTAATTCAGTTTTTGAATTATTCTAAATAAGTCAAACTATTTTTCTTGTTATACAGTTTACATTTATAGAATTATTACATAAGTACAGCTTTTGATATTGCCTATTACTGACACCTTTCTTCATTTCTTATATTGCATATTTCAACACTGAGAAAATGGAGACATAGACACATCCTGTATGCACTTTGGTTTCATCAGGATTACTACAAAGGATTGGACATTATCAACATGATCAAGTTCTTCTTTTTACTTTGGATGTGGCATTACAGCTTGACTTACTCTGCATGGATATACTTCCACTCTTGTTTTAAACTTTACATTTATTCAACTGTACCTCAGTCGTACCTACATATTATACAGAGCATGAACATTGCCAGTATTCTTATCATATTCTACCAGCTTATGTGGTTTAAAGCACATTCAGCACTAGTTCTCACTTTTATCAAGTTCAGAATGATCCCATGTTTTCAAACAGGATTACATTACAGACATGGCAGATATTCAACTTTGAAATGAGACTTTATGCATTTCAACATTGACATAAGTGTATTTATCAGTTCCGTTATCTGTGTAGACATATTATTTCTCCAACCTTCCAATGAGATCATGTAGCACATTAGCTATTGACTAAAAGGCAGTAGTACAGCCTCATCAGTGCCAGTGCAAACATTCCAGAAGTATGTTACTGATTGTGAACCAAAATTGTAAACCTACTCCATAATTGTGATGCATCATAAGGACAAACTACAGCCTCATCAGTGCCCAAGCAGTCTAGAAGTATATTATAGCGAACCTTATTGTAAACCTACTCCATAACTCAGGATGTAGCTATTCCAGCAATTTGAATTCTTAAAATTGGACAACATACACTTTTTAAATAGAACTTTACATCTAAAATATGTCAAAACCAAGGATCTATACAGTGTTCCTATTTATTTAAGATATTATAGAGATTGTTTATATCGTCTTATTGATGTTAAAGATATTTATACTATGGGATATAGTGATATTTTCTGTAGAGTATAATGTATTTTAAACTTTTATTTACTCACATAATGTTAAATTGCAGATGGAAGTATACATAGCTTTAATACTACATATACCCTAGAATCTAACTATACTTTATAGCTGTGAAATTTGATACACCTCGTTAAAAAATTATTAAATATATAACTGCATATAATAACATCATATTCAATGATGAGAATTTTTAAGCCTGAAAAGTATTATTTTATAATTGCCTTAACTGAACAGAGTGGCATTTTCTTCACAAATTTGTTTAGGAAAATTTATCATGTTTGAATTTTGGATTTATAGTTCTCATGCCTGTATGGTAATGTACTAGCATAGGGATATCCCCAAGCATTCCTTGCATACAAACATCTACAATGAGACGCCATGTCTCACTCTTCGTGGAGAATCCTCGCTCCACATTCCCTAAGCTAGCAGATTGTTATACAGGCAGTTTCTCCCCCACTCTGATTGGAAACTGAATGCATTTCTTATAAGGTTCAAATCTTATCAACCATCTGGTGCAGCTGTTGCATTTCAGAAACTGATAATGACACACTCTATCATTGAAGCATTCTCATCATTGATATACTGAATATAATTTTTTATAGCATTCTCGTCATTGAATATACTGAGTATCGTTTTTATAGCATTCTCATCATTGAATATACTGAGTATCGTTTTTATAGCACTCTAATCATTGAATATACTGAATATCATTTTTATAGCATTCTCATCATTGAATATACTGACTATGGTAGTATAATCATGTTTGAATCTTTAAACATATAATTTTTAATTAATCTTGTTTGGACACTGGATTACTTTTTGTACAGCATTTTTTTTTAAATTGGAATACTGAATATCATTTTTTATAACATTTTCAAATTTGGGATACTGAATTCTATGTTAATAGCATCACTTAATGTTTCTAATACTGGATACCATTGTTTATAAAATTCTCATGTTTATTTCCTAACAAGTATGCAGTTTTGTTAAAAAAATTTTGTCATTAACTTCTTATCTTTAAATACTAAATATCATTAGTAATACATGTAGACATTATTATGAATCAGTATGTAACATATATTTTCATTAATTTTTTTTATTTTTCTCATGACTTTATTGAAGGTGAATAATCCAAACTCCTAAATCCTTGGGGGCACTCATATGTTTCCATCTGAGTTTTTGGACCTTAATGGAATTTTATCACTGGTCATTTCTAAAATTTCATTCATCCCCAAGCATTTCGGGGACAAATTTTATCAAATTTATTCCAGTGCCAGTTTGATAGACCCCTGCTACTTCACGAGTACATGGGCTATCCCCCAGGCAGACCCTTGCACTACCTGGCTGCCGATGAGACGCCTAGTCTCATCACCTAAGTGGAGAACCCTCGCTTCACATTCCCCGGCTGGCGCATTGTCGGGCAGGCAGGTTCTTCCTTACACTGAAGGTTGCAAGCTGACTTGCTCAGGCAGGAACTCAAAATTGCGTTTGTATGCTGAGTGTTTCTCAAGGGCCAAAATTAAATGATTTTTTAATAAATATTATTATTATTCTAACTGTCTTTCTGCTTTAAGCCAGTATGATTTGCTGAGACTATGTTTTGGTTTACACACAGAAACCCCTTATATTTGCCTTGGTTGTAGTTTGTTTTGGGAGCAGTTATTTGGTCTTTTTGCTCATTTATGTGGGCTAGCTATCATATTGCCATGCTGACTTTATTGAGATTTGCTATATCAGGATCCCTCAACAGTTACACAAACAAAGATTACACAAACAAAAGATTACACAACCTCCTACTAAAACTACAGAAATAATATTTCCATACGAGACTACAAGAAATAATATTTCCATATGAGACCACAAGAAATATATAATAAGAGTCTACAAGAAAATACAATAGATCACTACAAGAAAATACAATATGAGACCACAAGAAAATACATATGAGATCAGGATACAAACACCTTTGAAGTTTGTATAAATATTTACTTATATGTAATTTAAGTATTGTTTATACAAACAGAAAAGTCTTTTCAGTTTTCAAGTAATTAATTTTATGATAAAGATGCTGACATCATGGATGCAATTAATTAACATACACGGACCACTTGTTATATCTTGAGGTTAATTTGTCTAACATTTGACACTTTGAAGTTACAACTGGAATCTCACTAGGAGGCACACTAATCTTGTCTTAATCAGATACATGTCACAAACAATCACTGTGGGAGAGGAAGCAGAATATGATACCAGATCTCTTTAATACTGATTACACAATAATAGTATATTATTTGAGGGTCAGTAGGTCAGTCTCCTCCCCTGGATGTTAGATGTACCCAATCTGTGTGTAAAGCCAATTGCATGGTCTTTGTATAATCAGTTTCTTGGTTCATAGCAGCCTGACTAGTTGATGGAGTTTTACAGTGCTATTATTCAATTTACCTCCCACCTTCCCCTTCCTTATAACACCTTCAATATTGTTTCATGACTAGAGAAACAACTCAGCTTAAACTAGTGATATATTTTTTCTTTATTTCAGTTTTCCTTAATGGAATTTTATCACTGGTCATTTCTAAAATTTCATTCATCCCCAAGCATTTCGGGGACAAATTTTATCAAATTTATTCCAGTGCCAGTTTGATAGACCCCTGCTACTTCACGAGTACATGGGCTATCCCCCAGGCAGACCCTTGCACTACCTGGCTGCCGATGAGACGCCTAGTCTCATCACCTAAGTGGAGAACCCTCGCTTCACATTCCCCGGCTGGCGCATTGTCGGGCAGGCAGGTTCTTCCTTACACTGAAGGTTGCAAGCTGACTTGCTCAGGCAGGAACTCAAAATTGCGTTTGTATGCTGAGTGTTTCTCAAGGGCCAAAATTAAATGATTTTTTAATAAATATTATTATTATTCTAACTGTCTTTCTGCTTTAAGCCAGTATGATTTGCTGAGACTATGTTTTGGTTTACACACAGAAACCCCTTATATTTGCCTTGGTTGTAGTTTGTTTTGGGAGCAGTTATTTGGTCTTTTTGCTCATTTATGTGGGCTAGCTATCATATTGCCATGCTGACTTTATTGAGATTTGCTATATCAGGATCCCTCAACAGTTACACAAACAAAGATTACACAAACAAAAGATTACACAACCTCCTACTAAAACTACAGAAATAATATTTCCATACGAGACTACAAGAAATAATATTTCCATATGAGACCACAAGAAATATATAATAAGAGTCTACAAGAAAATACAATAGATCACTACAAGAAAATACAATATGAGACCACAAGAAAATACATATGAGATCAGGATACAAACACCTTTGAAGTTTGTATAAATTAGTTTTTAAAAATTCATGAATACTTTAAAATCATCAGAAAGTCAAAATCTCTAAAAACAAGTTTATTACTAAAATTTTCAAATCACTACAAAATACTAGAGGCTCTCAAGAGCCTGTGTTGCTCACCTTGGTGCATATTAAACAATGGACAGAGATAAATTCTTGACAAAATTGTGTTTTGGTGATCGTAATGTGTTTGTAGATCTTTCTTTACTGAACATTCTTGTTGCTACACTTATCTCTATCTGTAATGAATTTGGGCCAGTAACTACAGTGGAAAATAATTTCTAAAAATTTTAATACAAAAATTTATGAAAATTATTGTTTTGCTTGCAATTTTAACTAGAGGCTCTTAAGAGCCTGTGTTGCTCACCTTGGTTTATGTGCATATTAAACAAATTCCACAGATGGATTCATGACAAATTGTGTTTTGGTGATGGTTTTGTAGATCTTTATAAATGTAATGAAATTCTTGCTCCTTTTTAATTTTCTCTATCTATAATAAACTTGGCCCTTTTGTTACAGAGGAAAATGTTTTGTAAAAATTTACAAAAATTTACCAAATTAATGAAAATTGTTAAAAATTGACTATAAAAGGCGATTACTCCTTAAGGGGTCAACTGACAATTTTGGTCATGTTTGACTCATTTGTAGATCTTACTTTGCTGAACATTATTGCTGTTTACAGTTTATCTCTATCTATAATAATATTCAAGATAATAACCAAAAACTGCAAAATTTCCTTAAAATTACTAATTTGGGGGCAGCAACCCAACAACGGGTTGTCCAATTTGTCTGAAAATAGGTAGGTAGATCTTGACCTAATAGACAATTTTACCCCTTGTCAGATTTGCTCTAAATGCTTTGGTTTCAGAGTTATACATTGTACGTGAAATTCTACATTTTACCCCTATGTTCTATTTTTAGCGATGGCGGCCATCTAGGTTGGTTGGCAGGGTCACGCCACACATTTTTAAAACAAGATACCCCAATGATGATTGTGGTCAAGTTTGGTTAAATTTGACCCAGTAGTTTCAGAGAAGAAGATTTTTGTAAAAGTTTACAGACGATGGACGCCGGACGCCAAGTGATGAGAAAATCTCACTTGACCTTTCAGGTCAGGTGAGCTACAGTACAGCCTGTGACATCCTCTTAGTTATGTCCACCCTCTTGCATGGTCAACATCCAATGGTGAACATTTATTGGGGTATTCAATCTTGAGATGTTGGCCATTTATTGGGGGTCATAAAACATAGGTAGATATTTTATCTCATTATGTTACCTGTTAAAATCAATCGGGGTTGAAGTTTTCAGCTGGTATGTTTCATTAAAATTTACCTGTACAGGTAACTAAGGTTTCTTTTAAAATTGACATTTCACCTTTTATTGAAATTGTAGAATAAAATATAGTTTTAGTCTGTTTAATTTATTATTTGTTTTTTTTGTTTAAATGTTATCTAAATTTTTTATTTTTTTTTCATTTTTGTATGTTTTTTTCATTACTTTTTTGTTTCTTATTCTTTCAATTTCTTCTTGGTAAAAATCTTGAGTAGAAATGGCAAAAAGTCAAAGATAAAGTTATTGACTAGCATTTGAAATAAACACTTTTAATAATGTTTTTTTTAAGTAGAAGGTTTATATAAATGTACATGTCAGATGTACATTGTATTCAATTGTTTGTTAGCATTATTAAATGAGTTATTACTATTAACATATTAATAATAACTAATAATCATGCAAATGATATTTAAAAAAAAATTAAAGTAATTTAACAAGTCGGTTTCTTAACAAAATAAGATGATCAAAATCAATCCTTTTACAATAAATTTTGATAACATCTAATATTACTCAGGAAAACTACAAGTTTCATTATATGGTTTAGGAAAAACCATATTTTGTTTATCTAAATTTTTTTCAAATCTCAAAACAAGAGTTGTGCACAAACAATCACTGAAAAGACTTATTTTCCAAATGCCCACCTAGTTATCATCAAATTTTGATAAATGCTCATTAAAAATGCTAATCATAATGAAAAATGTTCTTATCTCTGAATAAAGTGAATCTTATGAAAAGAAATTATTTTAAGAAATTGTCTTGAAATTTATTAAATATGTTATCTTCAGTTTGGTTAATTTCTTTCAAAATTTGTCTCCAGAAAAAATAATGTGCACTTCTAAAAATGATGACACTTTTATGGTCTATTAATTAAATCATATTTTTTTTCAGTGTATTATATTGTCGAAGGTACTGGACTGGCATGATACATATTCCTGGAATACATTTGCAAAGAATACTTCACTCAACCTTTTAGATAAAGTTAATAATTGCAGGGACTTGAATGAATTAAGACTTTTAAAGTCCTAAAAAATGAATTTAAAGAAAAATCTAAGAATAAAAACTTATGATAAAAACTGTAAACTTGATTATGTCAACAGGTAGAATTTTTGGTCATAATTTAGAAATGGAAAATAATGGACAATATAAAATTCCTAGAAAGAATAGAATATGTAAACAGTGTCACTTGTAGGTCAACGAAAACACCTATTCCTTGATTGTAAAATTAACAAAACAACTTTGAGATAATCTATTTGAAAATTATTTACCTTCTCATAATAATGTCTCTTTCCCAAAAACAAAAAGTAAAAGAAATGCTTTTAAACCTCTAAAACATGGATCATGTTTAAAATATCATATGCCAATAAAAATATTATCAAATTTTGCTGTAATGAATATTTCTAATATTTATATGTTATTTAATAGAGAAAAAATGAACTGCCTAAATTTTATTTAGCGTAAGTCCTAAAGACAATCTTAAACAATGTTGAATGCAGATCAGTCTATCTACAATAATAAACAATTTTGATTCAAGAAAATTAATTTGAGAAACACCTTTTCATTAGAAAAAGGCAGGCATTGTAAATGTGTGCAGTTATATTTGAAAATTATATTCATTTATTTTTCCAAAAAATAGACTTAATATAAAAAATAACTTAAATTGATTAAAAATTATTTAAAAGGTATAATATTAAAACTAATAGTCATGAGACAATTATTTTTTTTGGAGCTGTTTGTTCAACTAGTTTTATTATTTCATTTTATTTTTGGATTTCTTGTCATAAACACAGTTATTAAATTTGGCAAACACATGCATGTATATTTTACCTGAGACATGACCTGTAAGTTACATAATTTTAACACTTCAATGCATTCAAGATTTCCCTTTATCCTTGACTTAGTTTTTGATTAATACCTTGTGTATTAAAAAAAGCAACAGGGGGTATGATGATGAACATATAGGGCCACCATGGTGAACATATTTTTTATGGCCACCATTAATAAGATAAAGTCACAGGTAGTACTGTAAAAAGACATGCACTGAAATGTTTACCAGGAAAGGTAATTTGGACATTTTTACTGTGAGGTAATATGTATTCCAGTTATCATTTACCTGATGGTTAACTGAGTGATTTATAATACAGTATTGTGCTCCCATATCTAACCACGACCTTTGTGTAACAAAATCACGACTCTTGAATGGCCTGCATTTCACTAAAATAAAATAAAAAACTTAGTGGATGTGAAAGACATTTTGTAAATCTCTTACAAGACTTAAAACAGTTAAAAACCAGGTGTCAAATAATTTATAAAAAAAAATATTTAGCAAGGTGCAGAGAAAATTATACACCTTTGCAGGACATCACAAAGATTCTCATAAAATTTTTATGTCACAGACACACCAAAATATATAATGTCTGCTTCCTGCATGTCCTGCCTCTTGCCAAAAATAACCATGAAAAAAAAAGTTGTCAAAGTCAATAAAAGTTTCTTCCTTCAATTTTTTTACTTCATCTATTCATAGGAAATCGTAATCACTGAATCATGCTAGACTGAAGAGTGAATTTTAATTTGATTCATCAGTGTTCCAGCTAGGTTTTCAAAAGGGCAGGGTGCCAATCCTGGAAAAGGGCATTTAACGCGCGATATGATAATATGAAAAGGGCATATTTTAATAAAAGATGTTAAACATTTGTGTTTATTCGTTGAATCACAGGTTATACAAGAACAACATCTTTAGCCCATATAGAACTCTATCTTTCTACTTTTAAGACTGAAAAACTTGTCAAGCAGCTTGTCACACAAGGTTTTTTTATCATTGCTTGGCACAGTTGAACTTTATATGCAGTATGTTTTGAAAGGAGATCTGCTTCATACTGTTTCTATGGTCTACCACATTTTACCAGTTTCACCTTTCTACCCCTGCTGTGCTTGATGGCAATACAGCACAAAACAGCTGTGCTCAGTAAATTCACAATTTTAGGATATAAAGCAACAGTGAAAAATAGTATCAAAAATAAAGAATACAGAAAAAGATGACCAAGGCACCCTACCAACACTGCTACTAAGACCGTCTTTAACTTTTCCCATAACTCAAAATAAATACCTAAACATATATATTCTTAAGCAAGAAGTATGGAGACACATTTTAGAATATGTAAATGGGTTACTCAATGCTAGGAAAAAAATCAGATTGAGTTATCTTTCTTTATTCGGGTGTGCTCCTTCTTTTGGAGGATTATAAACAGTACGTAAATATGATGTAAATATGATCACAATATGGCGGCCGATTTTGTTATTTTCGTATCAAAAATGAAGGCAGTCAATGACAAATACGTCTGAATTTTCTGTTTATTTTACAGAAAACAAGTAAAACAATGTCTTCAACGAGTTTATAATGGTTTTCCAACTTTCTGTCATTACGCTTCTTCCATGAAACTACGGTAAACATCGCAAATTGTGCCCAAGTTGTTGTATGCACATTTCTTCAAAGATAATTGACGACTGACCGATTCTATTTGAACGAATTAATGTTGATGATCATTAATGACCCATCCGATAAACGGATTACCTATAACAACAGATTATGACACCAGTTGTAACCACTGATTAGCTTGGGGTGGTAAACAAAGTCATAATCTTTTCCCCAGGTAAAATTTAGTAATTAGCGTATCATATCAATACGCAAATTAATATGCAATCGATCTTCAAAAAAGGCAGGGCGCCCTGGAAACTGTAAAAAAGAGCACAGGGCGCCACTCGGAAAAGGGCGGGCGCCGCGCCCTCGGAAAACGGCCTAGCTGGAACACTGGATTCATAAAACATGCATACAATTAAATAATATCTAATAACATATATGTGTCTATATAAGTCTTGATATAAGGGGGGAGAAGTGTTAAGAATGCCAATGAAATAAATATATGTTTATAAAATGGCTTAGAAAATCATGTTTTATTAGATCTAAATTTATACTTTCAATATAACCTGTAATTTCAAATTATCACTTTTATATATCCACCAGTGATTTTATAATTAAAGCACTTGGGGTTTAGTGTATGGGTTTGAGCAAAATTAATACAAGTTCCCTCAGTAAGCTATAAAAGGCACTGGCCTGAAAAGAGATAGCTATAGCTAATGACTAGTGGTCTGATTTATCACGTTAATGCTTTGTTTTGAGATATTCACATACTTGAATAATAGCCAATATCGTTGTTTGGGTTTATACAACAAATCTCATATCCCTCCACCATAGAATGGTCCCATACTTTTCTATACTCTGGATCATGGAGAACATCATACAATACTTCTGCTGATACATCTGTATATGTTGTCTTTATCTAACAAAATGTATTTAGATAAACAGATATAATACTTTTACATGCAATAACATTGTTGAACTGTGATTCATAATTCTGACAAACGTTTGAAATGGACCGATTCAAAGTTTGTTAAGAATAGCCATGAACAAAACAATAAAGGAATAACAACTTGTATTAAATTGCAGTCCTGTATGTCTGCACACCTAAGATTTATGACTTCATTCTATGAAACAAATAAAACCAATAATCGGATAATTATGTCAATTTGTGTGAAATAATACATTACATACTACATGTACATTGTAATATTTGATAAACTATGAAAATATGGTTTCACTCTTAAATGTTGTTTAATGTTTGTCCAAGTGGGGAAACCCCTGTTTTGAGAAATCTTGAAAAGTCCAGTGATTTAATACATTATTTTTCAATAATGGAAAGATTTAATAGTACAAAATATAGTTTGATTAGAATAAAACAAACTGCAAAGAATGTAGAGCAAAGTTTATTTCAATCTAATTTAAATTTGACATACATGTATATGGGATTTTAACCTTTTTCATAGGGAGGTGAGTTGGCAGCCAGGAGTGCTACTTAAACAAGTGATTTCATTATCACCTATTTCAGTGATTTGATAAATTCAGTTATCACCTATTTAAGTGATTTTGGTGTTTCCTTTGATCTTCAAATGCTAATTTCATTGATTTTCCATATTTTCACAAACTTTTCTCTAATTTTCCTACATAGATTAGATACCCTATTTTCTATGGATATTAACTTCACCAGTGTGCTTGGGCAGTAAGTAAGTGCGCTAAAGCTTTTAAAAAATATCCTTGGGAATTTTTCTGTAATCAAATATTCATTAACTACGTTTTTTGTACTCTGACTATCAGACAAAGGTCAACAATATTAGGTAACCTGATTGGTTTTCTTTAGAGTTAGAATGATATTCTTAAAGGTTAGGTCCTGATCTGCAAATTATTCCAGAAAATGCATATTTTCAATAAATTGTAAAAACTGACAGGCTTATCAAGCAAAAGACAATTTCAAGAAAAGTTATAAACACTTATTGAAGAGATCTTTTCAAATTACTTGTTTCAGGGATTTTAAAAAGTCTGTGTCTATTTATAGTTTTTTTAAAATATTTCACAGCCAAAATCACCTGAAGAAGTGATTCTGAAATCACTTGTTTAAGTAGCACCCCTGACCATGCTGACTGGTTGGTAAACAAAAGTGGGGGGATTTTTCAGAAAGTGGGGTGATTAGGTGTGGGGCAATAGGTCATGAATTCCATGTGTAATAGTTTTTTCCTTTGCTTTCAAATCTAGCATGTGTAGTAGGTATAGCAGTGGCTTTAGCATGCATGTGTTGACCAAGTGAAAACCAGTATGTAAAAACACTGCACATACAACATTGGCATTTCGGCACGAGAAGACCGAAAATTATATGAGTCATCTATCTTGTGTTTTATACTTGAGTGATGGGTCAAAGTACCCTTTTCGAGATTGCCATGTCGTAGATCTATGTAGATGTTGAAACTTGTAGAAAAGGTACAAATTTGAGTATACTACATGTATAACTAACATTTAACATCTCATTCAGTTCTAATACACCTTATCACTATTTGTCCGCCATTACTGGATATCACACAGGTTCCTGTAAAATTTTGACGTCATAAAACAAAATATCTGACCCACAATGGAAAAGTGATTGTTGTATGGGTCAAAAGTTCAAGCGGCTGGTCAGCCGGGATAAGCGATAAGGTGTATATATAAAAAAAGCCACTTGCTGCTTTATCCAAGGATTTGTAACTATACAAATCCTTGCTTTATCCATATTTATAAACTTAAAAACATTTTCTAGAATTTCTGTTACCTTAAACATTTTAAAATCTGAAACGTCATTTATTTTTGTATGTACAGATGTGTTCCGTTTATTGTATTCTTGTTTCCATCCCTCAGTTTCAATACATAGTTCAATGAATCGTTTGAAGTCACTATCTTCTGCTACTTTAACTTCCCCGGACTGCATTTTCTTGTGTTTACAACGAAATCGTCTATGAAATTACAAATCAAAGCGTCTATTTTGATAACAACCACCTGTTTGTTGGTGACTTGTCACTTTTTACCGTAAATTTTAAATCCAATTATCTGGTACCCATCTCATAATTATATACCCGTCAAAGAGCAAGCTAAGTAGGTAATTGGCTGTGTAAATAAACCAGAAGTCGTAAAATAAGAAGCTAGTTGCTAATTCGGCCCTTTTTTCCCGTTCGACTCAGATTTATTTTTGTGCCATTTGTATATGAGGGTTTGGATGGGGTTAAATGATTAAAGAATAATGCCCTTAAAATAATGAGGATTAGAGAAAACGGGCAAAAAAATGAAGATTAGAGAAAAAAGGGGTTATTTTTTTTGAAGATAAGAGAAAAAAAGGGGTTATTTTTTTTGAAGATTAGTGAAAAAAGGGGTTAAAATTAAATGTTTACAGATTAACAGACCCCCCCCCCCCCCCCCATCCAAACCCTCGTATATGTTTGCGTGTTTCATCCGTAACAAATGAACCAATAATTTATTTTAGATGGTGTACATGGTGTAGTGGTTAGTGCATCGGACTACTAACACAAAGGTTCCTGGTTCGATTCCCGTTCGGGATGAAAATTTCAGGAACTCAATTTTCGGCTCTCCCTTGACACCGTTTGCGAGTATAGTCGTAAGGAAACGATGATAGTCCGTCGGAAGGGGACGATAAATGGCTGACCCGTGTTAAGAGAGAGCCATATCTCTTGCACGTTAAAGACACCCTTGTAGTTTTCGAAAAAGAGTAGGCTAATGCCGCTACAAGGCAGCACTCGCACCCGCAAAGTGGAAAGGGATTATTATAAGTTGCAAAACTTGTTTCCCAATCCACTATAAATAAATATGTTTTAAAAAAAAAAGATGGACAGAAAAAGATAACCCATACTGTTTTGAATCAAAAAATGCATATTGTATTCTTGTTTCCATCCCTTGTATTTTTGTCCATCCGATGAGTTAAGCCTTTTTCGTCTTTTTCAACTGATTTTTATGGTTCGTTTTTATGTTCAATGATGTTGTACTGTTAAACCACTGTCACAGGTTAGGGGAGGGATGGGATCCCGGTAACAAGTTTAACCCCGCCACATTATTTATGTATGTGCCTGTCCCAAGTCAGGAGCCTGTAATTCAGTGGTTGTCGTTTGTTTTTGTGTTACATATTTGTTTTTCGTTCATTTTTTAAAATTTAAATAAGGCCGTTTGTTTTCTCGTTTGAATAATTTACATTGTTATCAAATCTAGTGACCTATAGTGGTTATAATAAAATTGAGAATGGAAATGGGGAATGTGTCAAAGAGACAACAACCCGACCAAATAAAAAAAAAACAACAGCAGAAGGTCACCAACAGGTCTTCAATGTAGCGAGAAATTCCCGCACCCGGAGGCGTCCTTCAGCTGGCCCCTAAACAAATATATACTAGTTCAGTGATAATGAACGCCATACTAATTTCCAAATTGTACACAAGAAACTAAAATTAAAATAATACAAGACTAACAAAGGACAGAGGCTCCTGACTTGGGACAGGCGCAAAAATGCGGCGGGGTTAAACATGTTTGTGAGATCTCAACCCTCCCCCTATACCTCTAACCAATGTAGAAAAGTAAACGCATAACAATACGCACATTAAAATTCAGTTCAAGAGAAGTCCGAGTCTGATGTCAGAAGATGTAACCAAAGAAAATAATGTCTGTGTCATTTTGATCTCTTGTGGACAGTTGTCTCATTGGCAATCATACCACGTCTTCCTTTTATATTACTTCAAAAGTTTCCAAACATTTGAAAAAAATAGTTTAGAAATCTTAAGTGAAGTTTTTATTACTGATTTTATTTAGCTGATTAACGTAAACAAACTTGAATGAACTGATAAATATCAATAATGTAAATAATTCATTCCTCTTTTCCTTGGATTGATAATTATATTATTGAAAGATTAATTTCCTAAAATATACACTTAGCGAAATTAAGAACTTATTTAATCTAAAGAAATTGTCTGTAAAATGTGTGAAAATAATCTAATGAAACCCTACATGATTATACTAAATATAAAACAGTTTTGGTTCATCACAAAATTATTAAAACGCTCTGGTAACTTTTGATTACATTTTGGTCTTGACGGTATAGATGAATCCTCACGAAGGTTAACTTCTGGATCTGTATGTTCATTTTCATTGTGTCTTCAATATTAGTGTCAATGTTTTCGTTCACCAAAGTTTCTTCTTCGTTTATTTGCCCGTTAAACTTTTTAACAAATAAACTGTTTCTTTGGGAAATGGTTCCTTCATTGTTCTTTAAGGTAAGACGAGAGCCTTCTCTCTTGACAACATAATACGGATCATGTTCGAATGATGTTGGTTTTCGTCTGTTTTTGTAACACTATATCTCCAACGTCAATGTCTGATTCTCGCGTTTTTCTTTTCTTATCGCGATATATTTTTCCCTTTTCTTTCATTTCAAAGTTTTTTCTTCGCGTATCTGAGTCATCTTTTTCATTCTCCGCATTAATCTCGGGTAGTTTTGTACGAATTTTCCTATTGAATAGGAGTTCTGCAGGACTTTTCCCAGTAGTACTATGCGGAGTACTGCGGTAGGCTAATAGAAATTTCGGAATTTCTTTTCTCCAGTCTCGATTTTCGGCATTAGCTGTTTGAAATGCTTTTAGTAAAGTTCTGTTTTGTCGTTCAACTTCAACATTGGCTTGAGGCCAATATGGTGTGCTTCTGTTATGTTTGACACCGTTTTCGCTCAAATAATTATAAAATTCCTTTGATCATGTTGATGTGAATTGGGGTCCATTGTCCGTTTTCAAAGATATTGTAATTCCATGGTGAGAAAACATCATATCAAGCGAACGGATAATTTTATCGGTTGTTACTGACTTAAGTATCGCTTCCTCTTGCCACCTGGAGTAATAATCCACTACGACAAACAAATATTCACCTGTTGGAAATGGTCCCATAAGATCGGCACACAAGTCTTGCCACGGTCTGTCTGGCATCTGTGTTCTTTTTATAGGTTCTTGTTTCGGCACGGGTCCTACGACTTGGCACGCTCTGCGCGATTTTACTAGATTTTCAGCATCTTGATCGATTCCTGGCCACCATACTTTTTCACGTAGTCATAGTTTTGTTTTAACAATACCTTGATGACCCTCGTGTGCTAAATGTAATGTTTGTTTTAATTCTAAGTTTATCAGGTATAACGATTCGTGATCCCTTTAATAGTACACCACCAACAACTGATAATTCGTTACGGAAACGAAAAAGATTGTTTGACTTTGAAATTTTTCCATTCAAAATCTGTTTAATGTCTTTATCCAAATGTGCTGAATCTTTAATCATTTTAAACGTCATCGCGTTCGGACCTGCATTTTGTTCTACGAAATAAGCATACTCCTCTGCAATATTTCTACCTGTAGTCTCATCTTGAACTTGCGACAATCTCGAAAGGCAGTCTGCTGCATTTCGCGGTCCTGGTTTGTACCCCTTATGAAAAGAGAAACATTACTGCAACTTTGCGGCAATCTTTTTAGTTCACCAGAAGACCTGAAAGTTGTTCACCAGTGTTTGCCGCTAGCAGCGACCTTTCGGCAAACATATGTAAAAGTTTGCCGCAAGGTTGCCGCAAACTCTTAACTTTCTTAAATTTGAAGGAAATTTGTAAACAAACTTTAAAGGAGTCCTAAAGTTTGCTGGAACTTCGCCGCAAACTTTATAGCATACTGAGCATGCTCCCTGTACTAAAATCAGACTTCCTGCTTCTTTGAATTTGAAAAAGGAGGGAGTTTTTAATGTTGGTGTTTTCATGTTAAAAGTAAATGGATGTTATATATGATAGATGTCTGAGTTATATATGATTCAATTAGTTCCTGGAACAGGCCTTGCATCATTGATCATCTCTTTGTAAGTTAATTTAGACAGTTTTTGCATGTTAATTTGCTATTATTGGTACAAAAATTATGTCAAAGAACCCCAATTTTGAAATAAAGATTGTGTTACACTCTTATTGCCCTTAGAGAAATATCATTACAGTTGTAATCTTAAACTTTGTGGATAATGATGTTTTGCAGGAAAGGTCTTCAAAACAATTTGTTATTCTATATTGTTTAATCACATTTGTCAGATTTATATTTTAGATATGATTTATGCTTAATGTTGTAATGCCTTAATCATGTTAATCCAAGTTTCTTTATAATTGGCCTTATAAAGACAGATCTGTTCTTGTTTTTTTTCATACATATGAATCTGTTAAGAAATTAATCAGCTCATTCTGAATTATGCACTGAGTAAATTAATAAATATACACGTACCTACATTGTTTTTGTTGTGGTCACAACTTTTATTTCTCTCTTTCACATTTCTTTAAAAATGTAATTTGATCAGAAGGTGAGCAGGTAAATATCAGTTATTGGTCATAATAATTAATTTTGATCCACATGTGCATCATTTTGAATAAGACGTACAGTTTTGAAAAAAAATTAGCATATATATAAAGGTAGTCATAGGGCATCATTATCACTTGATTTGCCAGAAGTTCAGCGCAAACTATATAATTCTTTGAAAGTTTGCTGGAAGTTCACCGCAAAAATTGCCAGAAGTTCGCCACAAACTATATAAGGCTATCAGAGTTCGCCAGAGGGTCACCACAAATATTCGCCAGAAGTTCACAACAAACTATATAAGGCTATCAAACTTTGCGGCAAGTCTGCTGCAACCTTCATTTGCATGGTAAAAAGTCGCGGTGAAGTTGCCGCAAACTATTTGCAGCAACCTTACCGCAGTGTTTGCGGCAGATCTGCCGCAACAGTTCGCCAGAAGGCTGATTTTTCAGTAAGGGACTTAACCTTAAACGTATAAGGCTGTAAACGCATCGCCTATCTTTCAATACGAGCTGGTGGTTTACATTTCGGGGAATAGATAACCTCTAACGGTTTGTGGTCGGTCACTAAAATAAATTCCTTCCCATATAAGTACAAATGAAAACGATCACATCCCCATACGACAGCAAGGGCTTCGCGCTCGGTTTGGGAATATCGTTGTTCGACATTGGTCAGTGTTCTACTTGCAAATGTAACAGGTCTAAAGTTCCAATCACTTTGTTTCTGGCTCAAAATAGCTCCAAGTCCTACAGGGCTCGCATTTACTATTACGTGTGTTTCTGCGTTACTATTATAATATGCTAGCGTTTTTGCACTAGCTTACAATCTTTTCAGTTCATCAAACGCGTCTTAATGTCTGCTTGAACATATCTATTTGGTTTTTGCTCTCGTAAGCTCTCGGAGAGGTGCTGAAACTGTTGAGAAATCTGGTATATAGCGTCCACAATAATTTACAAGTCCGTGGAAACTTCTCATCTCCGATGCGGTTTTCGGATTTCTCGCACTTGTTACGGCTTCGACTTTGGACTTTTGTGGACCGATTCCTTTTGCTGAAAGTACATGTCCCATAAACGTCATTTTGTCCATATTGAACCTACATTTGTTTTTATTAAGTCTTAGTCCCTTTTCGTGCATCGGTCCAAAACTTTCTTCAAACGCTCGTCATGTTCCTCTTGAGTGCATCCGTATACAATTATATCATCTGATATGTTTCGTTGTCCGACACAACCTTCTAAAGCCATTTTTATGCATTGTTTGTACATTTCTGGTGCACACGATATTCCGAACATTAATCGCTTATAACGAAATAATCCCACATGAGTAGTGAAAGTTGTTATATTTCTGGATTCAGGTTCCAGTTCTACTTGATGAAAACCCATCCTTAAATCAATTTTAGAATAAACCTTAGCTCCATTTAGCTCTTGTAAAATTTCATCAACTGTAAGAATTGGGTGTCTCGAACGTTTTACGGCTTCAGTAGTTCGCCTCATATCAACACAAATTCTAATTTCCGCGTTACGTTTCGGAACTATTACTAATGGTGACACCCATTCTGTCGGACTTTCAACATGCTCAATTACATCCATTTCTTCTAACTCACATAATTTCTCTTCCACAGATTTTCGAATATTAAACGGTAATCTTCTAGTTGGTTGTGCAATTGGTTTAACATTTTTATCTATATAAATTTTCAATTGGTAATCCTTCAATTTACCTAATCCACAAAATAAATCAGAATACTGTGACCTTATATCACCTTATGTATTGATCATGTTTACAGATGGACCGATCAATAAAATGCCTAATTCACTTGCTGTACTACGACCCAGCAGGGGTGTATGATTACCATTAATTACCATGAAATCGGCTTTAACACACTTTCTTGATTCCTCACATGTTATATCAGATCTAATCTTGCTATTGATCATTAACGGATTAATAGCTCCGTATGCATATAACTGCTTCTGAATCGGAATTTTATTGACACCACATTTCTTTAATTTGCTCATTATTTCACTATTTATAATATTACACGTAGCTCCGGAATCAACTAAAAATGGAATAACAACATCTCCTATTTTCAAAGTAATCCTTTTTTCGGAGGATCGATCAATCGCGAATACATATTCTTCTAAATCGTCGGAACTTTCTTCTTCCATGTATCTAACTTTTTCCTTCTTGTAAAACGTTCCTTGTTCCTTTGTTGTCTTCTTGCTCTAGCATTTCTTTGCAAAGTGTCCCTTCTTGCTACATTTGTGACACGTCTTATCCATGGCAACTGTACATTCTCTAGCTATATGCCCCGTACGGCCACATCGATGACACTCGATATCTTTTCTTTTAGAGTGATTATTATAGTCATGTCTCTGGTGTCTCGCTGGATTAAAGTGGCGTTTAACTTGAACTCTGTTTATGTGAACTTCCTCAAATTGTGCGGAATGCTGATCTGCTGCTTCAATTGCTCTCGCTATGTCTTGGACTTTTTCAAGTGTCAAATCCTTTTCACGTCGTCGTCTTAATTTTGCTGAATAGCACATGTCAACAACCTGGTCCCGAATGGCATCGTTAAGCATTATTTCAAAGTCACAAGTTTTTGCTAAGTTTTTAAGTCTTCTTACGTAATTATCAATTGACTCGTTCTCGTTCTGCTTACATTTACGAAACACGTGTCTTTCTACCGGCTGATTTTTCTTCGGAAGAAAATATTGGTCGAACTTTGCCACGGCATCTTCAAATGAATCTCCTGTTTCGGTAAATGTCTCAAAAATATCTTGTGCATCTTATCCAATTAAATGTAAAAGTAAGGCTCGTTCCTGTGCTCCCTCGGATACACCAGATGCGGTCATATAATATTCAAAACTTTTTTTCCATTTTGTCCATCTTTGTGGAAGTGAAGATTGTTCTCCGTTACAATCAAAAGATTGCACAGTTGGTAAATCCAGTAATTTTGCCATAATAATTTCGTAATCACATTCTCCGAATAAGATATCTTAACAATAATTTCCGGATTCTAAATCCATTTACAAAAATACATTTTCCTCGTCGCCAAATTGTAGTGTACGCGCTCAAGGCACCTTGGAATAAACATACAACTTTATGGTTACATGGTTTAATAAAAACTAACTAGAATCTACAGCAATACACATGATTTTATAACAAGCATTAATGACCATTAAGTAGAAAAATACAGATCGTGGGAATCTAAAGATAAAGGCATAACTCACGTCACTGCATCCTGTTGATGCATACAGTTTATAATATCGACAGCTTATTAACGTAAACAAACTTGAACTGATAAATATCAACAATGTAAATACTACAAGTTTGAAGGATACTTTTGCCTTATGAAACATGTGAAAGCAGCATAGACAAGTTTGAATGCCGGATTACTCGTATGTGTGCGTGTGTTCATGCGACTTTTTTCAGTAATCTTTGTTACAGTCCTATTTAAATGTCATTGTTATAGTTCTATTTAAATACAATTAAATATTATAGTCTTATATAAGGAAACGACCATTCAACTTAACAGAAAAGGGGGGGGGGAGTCAAATCTGACTCAGATAAAAAAAACTTATTTATTATGCAGAAAAAATACTGCAATCTGATAGGTTAATTACCCAGGTGTAAGTAACACCCCACCCCGGGATAAATTTTGCCAAAAAATAACAAAAATAAGAATTATGCCAAAATAGAGGAAAAAATGTGTGAAAAAAAAATAAAGAATAAAAAAATGTAAAAAAATTAAATGTAAAAAGTAATAAAAAAAATAAAAAATTTGAGGACAAAAATTGAAAAATAAATAAATATTTAAGCATTTTGTTTCCCCAAAAATTCAAAAGAACACAAGAATTTCCTGAATATCCCTAAAATAAAGATGTATCGAGATAACTAATAATACCACCCTTTTGAAAGAGGGACAAAAGATACCAAAGGGACAGTCAAACTCATAAATCTAAAACAAACTGACAACGTCATGGCTAAAAATGAAAAAGACAAACAAACAACAGCACACACGACACAACATAGAAAACCAAAGAACAAACAACACGAACCCCACCAAAAAACTAGGGGTGATCTCAGGTGCTCTGGAAGGGTTAGCAGATCCTGAAGTTATTACTTAAACATGTTAAATGGTTGCTCCCTAGTATAACACTTCGTTAGTAGGTTAATTATGACGTATACATTCAACATTTGAGCTTAAAAGCATTGATAGTAGAAAAAATCTAAAAAAAATAAAAATTAATAACTTTTTTTCGTATGTCATATCAGTCAGAAAGCTGGGCCCGGTTTGACCCCATTTCTTAAAGCAACAATGGAAGTCATGTGATTACCATATATGGGCATTTTTGTGAAGCACGGTTTTTTGAATTTGTAGTTTTTTGCATAAATAAAACTAATTTGCTTTTAAGTGAACATTCTCGAGTATATAAGAAACATATTGATACACTCAATTATGGATTAATCTATTTTTTTTTCTCTCAAAATATGTCTGCAAAGTCTAGGTGTTGACCAAAAAAATTGGTTGCGGGAAATTAAAATCGTATTTTTCTTTCTTAACTTCTCGGGAAGCTATGCTGAATTTCTGTTTCAGACAATGATCAGAAAAAAGTCCTAGATATACATAGTAAAAAATGCGTTATATATCTGTAAAGCCTCGGTCACACCTTACCGGATAGCTCGAACGGACGCCTAACGGATAAAAAAGTTATCCGTTGACAAAATTTTTATCCGTTGGGAGTCCGTTGGTTTACTAACGGACATGTAACGAATGCCTAACGGACACACAACGGACATTGAACGTACGTGAAACGGATACGTACCGGACAGAACGGACGTCGAACGTACATCCAACGGACGAGTACCGGATAAAACGGACACCTAACGGAAGCGTAACGGATAAAACGGATGAACAAAATAATCTGAAAATTAAAGGCAATAAACCATTTAAAAATTTAAGGCAATAAACCATCTGAAAATTAAAAGCAATAAACCATCTGAAAATTAAAGGCAATAAACCACATACACGTGACCTTAAAATGATTGTATCTAGTACATGTATATATGTTATAATATTTGCTTCTGGGAAAGTGTGGTCAGTAGGACAGGTATCAAGGTCACACGTACCAAACAAATAGAACAATTTATCCGATTCTTTTTTACGTCTTTACACACGAGGGTCACTTTAGTTAACAGGTTTAGTTCAATTGATTTTATTTTGTATTGCGTCTTGTTTAGCATGATATGTGTGCAAATATAGAGCTACCCTGATTAAAAAAAATCAAGGTAGAAGCAGTGTGGTAATTCAGTCTTTAGAGTTTAAGTTGATTTTTTGAATTTGTTTATATTATGTACCTCTGGTATGAAAACGGATAATGTGTTATACGGAACTCTTCATCCGTACTGCATGCTACGATATTTTGCTCCAGAAGCAAGGTGTCTAAGTGTAATTGCTAACTTGAGTCCTGGTTCCAGTGGATTTCTGTAAAAGGTATTCTGCTTGGCTATGCGGGGTCCAACTTGCAATATCTCGTCGAACATCTCGGTGGGCATTCGAAGGAAGTGTACAAAGGACTGCCGATCCTTCCGCCTAAGTTCGGTCATGAGTTGGTCATATAGACCAAAACTGCATCGTCTTTCAGGACTAAGCCATTGTCGTGTCCACCATCTCCTTTGTCTTCTCCTTCTTCTCCTTTCGACAGCTATAAGGTTTATATTTGCTACATTTAAGTTGAGTCTGGCCTGAATAAGAGCTGTTTAGTAGCGAAGACGTGCTCTTACTCCAAGATCCATCACGAATAATAAATATTCATGACACTCAAGAAAATCTGACATACCAATTATTGGCATTTCTAACGCGAAATTTCAATTGGCATTTGTCCGTTTTACATCCGGTAGGCATCCGTTTTATCCGTTATCCTTCCGGTAATGTCCGTTTCACATCCGTTAGGCGTCCGTAAGTCGTCCGGTAGACGTCCGTTGGTGAATTGGTCTACCGGATCTCCAAAAAAAGCATAACGGACACGTAACGGATACAAAACGGACGAGTACCGTACAAAAGGACGCCTAACGGACGTTCAACGGACATTTTATCCGTTGGACGTCCGTTCAAAGTTTTGAACAGGCTCAAAATTTTCCACCGGACAGAACGGACGTCAACGGATAAAACGGACGCTTAACGGACATGCAACGGATATGGACGGACGCCTAACGGATAAGAACGGACGTCTAACGGACATGAACGGATTGAAAAAAAGTTTTCTGTTAGGCGTCCGTTCGAGCTATCCGGTAAGGTGTGACCGAGGCTTTAGAAAAGCTCAACTCAAACAAATTGAAATCACCTTGTTTTGTTGAATCCGTGACGGTGTTGATCTCACAAATGAATTTCCCCTATTAAGAATTGTCTGTAAAAGAGGGGCGAAAGATACCAGAGGAACAGTCAAAATCATAAATAGAAAATAAACTGACAACACCATGGCTAAAAATGACGTTATTAATGTAGAAAGAGATTTCGTGGAGCACTTGAAAGACCCAGCAATATACCGTTGTTTGTAAGGACACGTATCTACTTTAGGTATCCAATACATTGACGGCAGATCCAATTCTTCGTCTTTGGTTGAAATTCCAAAGGAACAAAGAACATACATATGAATATCAAGGATTTTCTCTTTGGTAAAGGAGGGACGAAAGATACCAGCGGGACATTCAAATTTATAGATAGAAAATAAACTATTAAACAACGCCATGGCTATGTGCTGTTGAGTTGTCAAGTGAATTGTCGATACCTATTGAATTCATTTATCAAGCAGTTTCTGTAATGAATTTTACACACAAAAAATAATGTAGTTTGTGGTCATATCTGCGGGGACAACAACATATTTGTCGAGGAGGTAAGACAAGTGTTTAGCAAGATTTGGGTCTTTAAAGATTGACGTACATGGGTATTGATAGAACCATTCAGTTTCTTAATTCTGATTTGAATCAACGACCTCACAGCCTTAATCCATTCAGAAAGAGTTTCTACGCCTTCCTTCTCGCGCTTCGCCCATTGCCTGGCATAATCCTCGACTGAATTCATCAGTATTTTGAAATTGTATTTCCAATCGATGGAATTTATAGGCTCACGATATTACGGACCTTTGGATAACACAGTTTGAAGGGAAGTGTTATTGAGAATGTTAAGGTGATCGGTAATAACGTGGCCAGCCGGATTATTTGTGAATTGGGAACTAGCACAAGTGCAATCCGGAGGTTTAGACTTGAAGTCGTCAATATTGAGATCCTGCAAAACGTGTTTGTAATTGAAATTTATAGTTGCAATTGTTTTTGTATATAAAAAATGTATAAGAAATGATTGGTACAGGCTTATCTTTGAAAAAAGGAGGTATTTCGACTGAACTAGTTTATGATGAAACATATTGCATAAGTTGACGCCATCGAGACCTTTTTTGGTCATGCGAACTGGTTTGAAAAGTCTGTGACTTGCAATATTCGAAAGTTTTGAAAATGGTAATGAATAGTTTCGTGCGAATGTAATGAATACCTAAACAAATATATTGCACAGTAGTACGGCGGCTTTGTGAAAAATTGTGCACATCCTGCTACAAGCATGAAATTTGACGTAGACCTTCCTCAACTATTACTCTTTGATTTCAGATAGAGAGGCATTTGAAAAAAATGTCTCACTTCCGGTAAAATACAAAATGGCGGACATCATACTTAAATCAGCCCAGTATCGAAGACTAGTATGTGAAAAGGTGTTATCATCATGCTACTATCATAATATTTGATTACAAACCTTTGTTTTTTTACTACTTTTGGATATATAACATAGATAGATGTCTTTAAAAACCCTACTTCGGGTAAAATCCTACTATGCTACTATCATTACATTATGCAGGAACCTTTCTTTAGTGCTTCTCATGGACACAATGTATAAGATGTATATCTTTAAAACCCTTACTTCCAGTAATATCAAAAAATGGCGGACATAGCAATATCGATTTATTATTTAAATATTCAACTTTTTTCAGCACGTAAAGAAAATGTTTTTTTTTTTGTGCTGGTCATTAAACTTTTGACTTTAAGTTATCCCCAAAACCACTAATTCTATTCTGTTGTAAATGTTTAAATACAAAGTTGACACTTCCGGTAAAAAAATGGCGTAAATTTCAAAGGTAAGTCCTCAATCTATATCTTCGATGTAGTGTTTTGGATAGATTGATTAAAACAAAATAAAATCACTAAATTACTAAAACATTTTAAAAATTACTACTATTCGGCCAGAAATACATGTTTATTCACGGGTACCACCACATGCACACAAGGCAGTGCACGGGGGGCCCGATTTTCCCCATAAACAACGACCGCGGCATTCTTTCTTACATCCACAATATACAAACTTCTAACAAAAGGATGAGGTCTCAGAAAGAGTTTTTTTAAGAGGAATTTTCTTTGTTTCTACACATCCATTAGCGCCTGGACTGGGTTGCATAAGAGCCAATCCCAAGCTCATCCCCCTAAACATCCGCCTGAGTTTATTGCATGTTTAACATGCTGGAAAAGACTAGACGAAGTTGAGAGAACAGCCTCAATTAGCCTTCCCCTTTGTGCAAATAGTTATTTTCTTGCTTCGTTAACCATGTTAGCCCCATCGGTTGTGCGATCTTACAGTAAAACCCCGGTGATTTAGGCTGATTAATCATCATTCTTTATGTTAAAGTCACATCTTCAAATGCCATCAATGTCTCCCACGCAGTCTTTTTTCTTTTCAAGCAAACAGAGAACCGTATCACAACCTGTAAAGGCATGGATAACAATAAGTGTGTGTGATCACTAATTGCCTAGTTTATTTGAAAGGCCATTGATAGATATTAATCCAAAGTGTTTTGCCTTCCTAAACACAATCCATAGTTCGTCTACCCCTATGTCACGGAATAGCGAAACAGGAATGACAGCATCATCAGTAACGACTGTTCGAATCATGACTCGTTTAAGTTCGTGTTTCACTGCATAAGAAACATGCACTATGATTCTAGTGTCTGCCCTGCCTCTTAATGTGAACTAAGTGCTTAGCTTGAAATACATCATGTGGTGGATAAGATAGAATATCCTGAGCATTCGTTGCTACAAATATCATACGCAGCCAAGAATTCATCCACTCTTGTTACAGTTTCAAGGTATTTTATTAAGGTAAGGACATAGTACCCAATCAGCATACTTGTAAGGCCGCAAATACATGTTTATTCACAATCGGAGAGCTGATTTTCCACATTTACAAAGACTGTGGTATTGTTTCTTACATCCATAATGTACAACCTCCTGATAAGATGAAGAGGCCTCACAAAGAGTTGTTCAAAAGGGTTCCCATGGATCATATTTGTTCATTCGCCATTCATAAGCGTCTGGACTAGTTAACATAGGAATCAATTCCAAGATTGTTACTCATTCACTTCCGCTATGGTACTTTGCACGCTTTATGCATGCTGAAAAAGACTAGACCCAGTCGTGGGAATAGCCCCAATAAGTCTTTCCTCTTCCAAAAACACATGTTTTCTTGCTTTGTTAACCCCAACATGATAAGTTTTTTCGATGTTACAACAAACCGACATATCGCTTTATCAATGACATTATCAAATCCATATCTATTGATCTTGACTGGTCAATCATCATTCTAAATGTTAAAGTCACATCTTCATCCATGTCACCAACACAGTTCCTTTTCAAGCAAAAGTGTAAACTCTCAATGCCTAGTGCATTTGAAAGGTCGTGGATAGATATGTATCTAAAGCTTTCCCCACTTCCAAATGCAAACTAAAGTTCGTCTGCCCCTTTTTCATGGAATAGCGAAACAGCAATGACATCAGTATCAACTGTTCGAGTTATGACTCAGTTAAGTTTGTGACTCACTGTATCAGACACATCCATCTTGATTCTACTGTCAGTCTCATCATGTAAACATGGTGCTAAACTTGAAACATTAAGTGGTGGATAACACTGAACATCCTGAGTATTTGTTGTTACAACTGCCTTTTCCTCAAAATTTTATTGAGCAAGCTGCTGTGAATGAAAATTAAAAAGTTCTTTCTTTTTGTCGTCATCTCTCAGAAAACTTGACAATTTTGAGGAATTTGTTTTGACCCTGGATTCGTCTGTGTATTCCCTTTCCCCTAAATGTAGCTCTTGCTTCTCGTAGCAGCCTTCAAACTACCAGTATATGTACGCATCCGAGACAACATCCACTGTTGTGACAGTTTCAAGGTGTTTCCTAACGAGTTTGCTGATTGAGTAATATGTCTTTACTTTAATAAAAAAAACACTTTAAAATGTAACAAGAGTGAATGAAGGCTTGAATGAGTATGGTAGTTGTGGCAACAAATGCTCAGGATGTTCAGTGTTATACACCACGTGATGTATTTCAAGTTTAGCACTAAGTTCACACTAAGAGACTGACACAAAAATCATGGTGCATGTGTCTGATGCTGTGAAACGGGAACTTAGACGAGTCATGATTCGACCAGTCGTTACTGATGATGCTGTCATTACTGTTTCGGTAATCCCTGACATAGGGGTAGACGAACTATGGATTGTCTTTGGGAAGGCAAAACACTTTGGATTAATATCTATCAATGGTCTGTCAAATGCACTAGGCAATGCGTGATCACAAACACGTATCGTGATCTTTGCCTTTACCGGTTGTGATACGGTTCTCTGTTTGCTTGAAAAGGAAAAAAGACTGCGTGGGAGACATTGATGGCATTTGAAGATGTGACTTCAACATAAAGAATGATGATTGATCAGCCTTAATCACCAGGGTTTAACTGTAGGATCGCACAAACTAACATTGTTAACGAAGAAAGAAAATAACTATTTGCACAAAGGGTGAGGCTAATTGAGGCTGTTTCCTCAACTTGGTCTAGTCTTTTTCAGCATGTAAAACGTTCAATCAACTCAAGTGGGTGTTTAGGGGAACGAGCTTTGAATTGGCTCTTATGCTAGCCAGTCCAGGCGCTAATGGATGGTGAAGGGACAAAGAAGGTCCCTTTTAAAAAAACTCTTTCTGAGGCCTCATCCTTTTGTTAGAAGTTTGTACATTGTGGATGTAAAAAAGGATGTCGCAATAGTTGTTATGGGGAAAATCGGGTCCCCCGTGCACTGCCTTGTGTGCATGTGGTGGTGACTGTGAATAAACATGTATTTTTTGGCTTAATAGAAGTAAATTTTAAAATGTTTAATTAATTTAGTGATTTCATTTTGTTTTAATCAATCTATCCAAAACTCTACATCAAAGATATGGATTGAGGACTTACCTTTGAAATTTACGCCATATTTTTTTACCGGAAGTGTCAACTTTGTATTTAAACATTTACAACAGAATATAATTAGTGGTTTTGGGGATAATTTAAAGCCAAAAGTTTAATGACCAGCTCTAAAAAACAACATTTTCTTTACATGTTGAAAAAAGTTGAATATTTAAATAATAAATCGATATTTCTACAATGTTCTATGTCCACCATTTTTTTTTAATATTACCTGAAGTAAGGGTTTTAAAGATATACGTCTTATACATTGTGTCCATGAGAAGCACTAAAGAAAGGTTCCTGCATAATGTAATGATAGTAGCAATACATTAAAACACACTTCAATTACCCTTCCTAAAAAAATAAGCTTATTTTAGTACAATGTCTGCCATGTTTGATTTTACCGGAAGTAGGGTTTTTAAAGACATCTTATCTATATATAATATCTAAAAGTAGTAAAAAACAAAGGTTTGTACTGAATATTATGATAGTAGCATGATAATAACACCTATTCACATATTAGCCTTCGATCTTGGGCTGATTTAGGTATGATGTCCGCCATTTTGAATTCTACCGGAAGTGAGACATTTTTTTCAAATGCCTTCTTATCTGAAATCAAAGAGTAATAGTTGAAGAAGGTCTATGCCAAATTTCATGCTTGTAACAGGATGTGCACAATTCGTCTGATATATGCTTGTAGCCGCCGGATTACAGTAATTTTTACAATATCTAAAATTGGAGATCTTAACGCCTAAATACTTTGTGATGCAATAATATCATTCATTCAAATGACTGTCTGCTCTTCTTTTTTTTTTATAAATTTCCTATTTACAAAACATTGAATTTTTTCGAAAAAACTAAGGATTTTCTTATCCAAGGCATAGATCCGTATTTGGCACAACTTTTTGGAATTTTGGATCCTCAATGCTCTTCAACTTTGTACCTGTTTGGCTTTATAAATATTTTGATATGATCGCCACTGATGAGTCTTATGTAGACAAAACGCGCGTCTGGCGTACTAAATTATAACCCTGGTACCTTTGATAACTATTTCTGGTGTATAGACTATAATAGTGTTACAATAAACTCATCATAGATACCATGATATAAACTAAATAAAAAGTACGACGCCTCGCGAATTCGAACTACTTTTTAATAAGAAAATAAAAAACACTGGTAGCAAATTGAATAAATGAATAAGCGTCCCAGCAGGCACAAAACGTTGTATTAACTTTGATCCAAAGTCAGACTTCAACGTTGTCACAATGTTGAAACTTGAGTCAGTTTTGAAAGTTGGATTGACGTTGAATGATCCAGACGTTGAATCAACGTTGCAGTTTCAACGTTGTATTGACGTTGATAACATGTTGAAACCGGGTTTAGTGAGGTTGAAATCAGTTTTAGGTTAGGTTGAAATCAGAAAGGGATATAGGTTGAACTCAGGTAAATTGTAGGTTGGTGGAAGATGGGTAGTGATGGTTCTCAGGTGTAAATTAATCCTTATTGGCACGTTTTCAAATACAATAATAAGATATCTGAATTATGAAATAACAACGGCCAGTTTTTTATTCAAGTTAGATGCATGATTTTTTTATTAGTTGTTAGTGGCTTTGAACTAGCTGTCAGATAACTGCAAGTACTCTCAAATCGGTTCATTGCGTCTTTTTGTGTCGGGATGTGTAAGTACCCGGCCACGTCTACTTGTATTTTTGTCCGTCTGATGAGTTAAGACTTTTTCAACTGATTTTTATAGTTCGTTCTTATATTGTACTGTCATACCACTGTCCCAGGTTAGGGGGAGAGTTGGGATCCCGCTAACATGTTTAACCCCGCCACATTATTTATGTATGTGCCTGTCCAAAGTAAGGAGCCTGTAATTCAGTGGTTTTCGTTTGTTTATGTGTTACATATTTGTTTTTCGTTCATTTTTTTTTACATAAATAAGGTCGTTAGTTTTCTCGTTTGAATTGTTTTACATTTTCTTATCGGGGCCTATTATAGCTGACTATGCGGTATGGGCTTTGCTCATTATTGAAGGCCGTACGGTGACCTATAGTTGTTAATGTCTGTGTCATTTTGGTCTTTTGTGGATAGTTGTCTCTTTGGCAATAATACCACATCTTCTTTTTTATAGAACATCCATCAACATTTCTTTTTTTTCAACAAGAGACAACTACAAAAAGAGAATAGTAGACAATCACAACCAAACATAAGAGGAGAGACAGTCATGACTGTTAGAATATCAAGATTTTATTTGAAACTGAGTATATCAATATAAACAAAAGCTTTCTTTTCTAGCACATCAATTTCTCAAAGCAAGGGAACACATGTTTCAACTTACAACAGCACATTGTTTTGGTTCTGGTTGATTAACTTCTCCAACTTATTCAAAATCATGTTAATAAAGCAAGGTGTCACAGTGACACAAAATGCCTCCTTCTTTTAATGTGAAAATATAGCAACAAAAAAAACCAACAAAAAAATGTTCTAAGTTTTTGTTATCCGATATTTGGTTCTATTTTTTGTCTTTTATTTTTATTTTTATTAATATCTTGTCGATCTGAATTTTCCCTTTTTGTGGGTACACCGGATATGTGTTTTTTTTTTAAATTGATTCATAAGGCTTTTAGAACAGATCATAACATCACCAAGCTGTTCATTATCTATACACCCGATACAATTGAGTAAACCAAACGAAAAGATGCAGAACACCAAATAATGTATAATTTCTTAATTTCACTGCCGTTTTGTACTGGCAACTAAGTTAACTATAAAATAAAAAAGAGGTTTTTTAAATGAAATATTTATTTTGCTTTACAAATCTATTTTTTTTGGCCTAGAAACTCATTCTGCTCTCTGTGAAGCACACTTCGAATGTCTTGAACATGTCAGATATTTTGGATTCTGTTTTCTCGAATTCGCGAAATCCTTTTCATTTGGATTATATTTACACATTACTACAAAGTCTCTGTTGCTTTTTTTTGTTATAACCTTTGTCAACTCTAAATTTTGTGAATTATACCAGTTTGAATTACAGGGTTCTATTAATTTCGGAGGGATTTACAATTACGCAGTCACGTTAAATTATTCAACCTAAATAGTAAACAATCATTACTTTAAAAAAAAATCATTATCATACTGCTATTTAATTGGGATGTTTAAATACGCAACCCTCTGTTTAACTACTCTACCGTTGTCAAATTTGAAATATTATACCAGTTTGATAAGTCAGTGCTGTTTATTATAAATGTATTTCCACGCAATCGTTGTTGTTACATCTTAGAAGTCGTCACCCTTGAAATTTTATAATTGTACCAGTTCCTATCGCACATTACTATTTTTATTTGAAGCAGATCTTTGCAGTCTCTGATGCAAATATCTATATAACCTACGTCATTTTTGAAGTTTTAGAAGCGTTGCTATGTTCGTTTTAAACCATTTTATTGTATAAATTTCAAGATTGTTATAGTTTAATCAGAATTAAGATTGATATGATTCATTTTACATCATAATAATACTGATGAAGAATAACTGTTATTCGAAATATTAATAGATAATAACTGTGACCAGGTGGAAGAAGGCTCAGATGAATTGAACGCAGAACGTTCATATATATACTTTATTAAATATACTAGCTACAAAAAGAAGTGATACCCGGATTTATCAAAAATATTTATTTTATTTTTCAACAAATTGAATTTAATTTAAGATTTGTATGTTATGGAACAATAATATAAAAGCATACAAACTTAATAAAGATAACAGGTAACAAATCATTTTCCTTAATGGACGGACTGTTTGAAGATGTCGTTGTCAAAACCAAAAGATGAAAAGTAGATATCGCGTATGGCTACCTCTTGCGTTGAAAACATCAGTCAATCTCCGACGCATTGATCCAATTAAACGCCGAATAAATGCTTGTGGAATGTTATTCCACGCTTCCACCAAGGCGGATCGTAGTTAGATGACTGACTCTGGTGGCCGATGACGTCTACGTACACGGTGGTCAAGTGTATCCCGTAAATGTTCAATGAGTGATAGATCTGGCGATAAAAATAGTCATGGCAAAATGTAAATGTTATTTTAGCCAATATATGCATACACGTGCCACGTGCATGGCACCTACCATTGTTCTGTTTGAAAGTTTCCCGATTTCGATGCCTTGCAATGAATGGTTGTACAATTGGAGAAAGAACTCCTATAAGATTTCCGTTTATGAATTTCAAGTCAGTGCGTCCACAATGCCTGATTCCTGTCCAACCCATTACACCACCACCGCCAAGGCGATCACATTCATGCACACATGCGTCTGTATAACGTACATTTTGGCTACTGTTCACTCTCATTCTTCTATCACTTCTACGTAAACGAAATCTGGACTCGTCACTAAAATTGACGTTTTGCCACCTAACACGGTTCCATTACAAACGTGTATTTGCCCAACGTAGACTTGCAGTTCAAAGGCGCTGTTTTATAATGGCTCATACTACTGGACGTCGTGAACCCAAACCAGCCCCTTGTATCATTCTTCGTGAGAGTATGGCTAATAGCTAATACCTGGAACGTAGTACCGGGAGCCAGGATAGTACCATTCCTATTGCTCTATCACACTCATTTTGGCGTAGATGAGGCAAATGAAACCGGGATTTTGGGATGTCACCCACAATCACCTTTTGTTTACCTGTGTTGACCGGATATTTTATCACCCTCATAAAATTTAAAATCCGTGTTCGGACGACATATATTTGATCCGTTCAAAATTCAAAAATACGCTTAGATGACGTTATTTTACAAAAAAAACAAAAGTGCAGTCACCTACAGACTCTTTTCGAATATATAGCTAATCACAATATATAATGTTTTGTTAATAAAAATTGTTATGTAAAAAAAATTGGGTATCGTTTCTTTTTTTTTAGGCTAGTATATAAAATGGAAGGCAACGACATATCTTATAATGCTGGCTACGGCTCGTAATGTTGTCTTTGGTGTTACTTATTCTGCATTGACAATATAGTTAAAAAGTGCTGTATATAGTCAAAAAGGTGAACTGTTCAACTAGCTAAAACCAGAAAAAACCATTATTATGAAAAGTAGTTTGTCCAATAGCCAGTGGTAGGTAAATATCAAAAAGCCCACATAGAGTATTTGGATTCATTGAACCATATTATACATCATATTTTCAATATAGTGTGATCATTATAGTATAGGGTAAAATAGATACAAGTACAAATTTGGCAATATTATCAAATAGATAATTCGTATATAAATGAACTTGTCCACATAACATTTAATGTTTCCTTTTTCTATTATTGGTGTTGTTTTGAACACTTTTTAGGCGTTATATATATATATATATATATATATATTATATATATACAACTCGTCTAAACATCGACCCAACAATGTTAGATCTGTAAATTTGCTTTCGCAAATTTTTGGTTCTTCCCTCGCCGGGATTCGAACCCATGCTACTGTGATATCGTGACACCAAATCGCCTGCACTGCAGCCGTCCCGCTAGACCACACGACCACCTGGGCTCTCAAAAAAAGAGCTTTCGCTGGCCGTGTGTTACCTTTCCTCGTCAGTTTTAATCTAGCGGCGTACTACAGTACATGATATATAAGGCATGAAGATGTTATTGTTACAGATCAGCTAAATTATCTATAGTAAAGGATCCTACAAATTAATGTAATATTTCTCAAATCTCTATACAATACATGTGTATGTCGGCCTGTCAATCGCTACGAAGTCTAAACAAATTGACCAATCCCGGCGAGGGAAGAACCAAAAATTTGCGAAAGCAAATTTACAGATCTATAAATATATATATATATATATATATATATATATATATATATATATATATATATATATAACTCGTCTAAACATCAACCCCACAATGTTAGATCTTCAAATTTGCTTTCGCAAATTTTTGGTTCTTCCCTCGCCGGGATTCGAACCCATGCTACTGTGATATCGTGACACCAAATCGCCTGCACTGCAGCCGTCCCGCTAGACCACACGACCACCTGGGCTCTTAAAATACAGCTTTCGCTGGCCGTGTGTTACCTTTCCACGTCAGTTTTAATCTAGCGGCGTACTGCAGTACATGATATATAAGGCATGAAGATGTTATTGTTACAGATCAGCTAAATTATCTATAGTAAAGGATCCTACAAATTAATGTAAGATACAGTCACAGAAAATAATTATATTTATAAGTACGTCTGAGTCAGTGACAACCCTACAACAGATGTATCCATCGGATCGCCATCAATGATGGTGATACATGGCTGTGTACATAATGTATATACAACTCGTCTAAACATCAACCCCACAATGTTAGATCTGCAAATTTGCTTTCGCAAATTTTTGGTTCTTCCCTCGCCGGGATTCGAACCCATGCTACTGTGATATCGTGACACCAAATCGCCTGCACTGCAGCCGTCCCGCTAGACCACACGACCACCTGGCTCTTAAAATAGAGCTTTCGCTGGCCGTGTGTTACCTTTCCACGTCAGTTTTAATCTAGCGGCGTACTGCAGTACATGATATATAAGGCATGAAGATGTTATTGTTACAGTTTTAGACGAGTTGTATATACATAATGTACACAGCCATGTATCACCATCATTGATGGCGATCCGATGGATACATCTGTTGTAGGGTTGTCACTGACTCAGACGTACTTATAAATATAATTATTTTCTGTGACTGTATCTTACATTAATTTGTAGGATCCTTTACTATAGATAATTTAGCTGATCTGTAACAATAACATCTTCATGCCTTATATATGATGTACTGCAGTACGCCGCTAGATTAAAACTGACGTGGAAAGGTAACACACGGCCAGCGAAAGCTCTATTTTAAGAGCCCAGGTGGTCGTGTGGTCTAGCGGGACGGCTGCAGTGCAGGCGATTTGGTGTCACGATATCACAGTAGCATGGGTTCGAATCCCGGCGAGGGAAGAACCAAAACTTTGCGAAAGCAAATTTGCAGATCTAACATTGTTGGGTTGATGTTTAGACGAGTTGTATATACATTATGTACACAGCCATGTATCACCATCATTGATGGCGATCCGATGGATACATCTGTTGTAGGGTTGTCACTGACTCAGACGTACTTATAAATATAATTATTTTCTGTGACTGTATCTTACATTAATTTGTAGGATCCTTTACTATAGATGATTTAGCTGATCTGTAACAATAACATCTTCATGCCTTATATATGATGTACTGCAGTACGCCGCTAGATTAAAACTGACGTGGAAAGGTAACACACGGCCAGCGAAAGCTCTATTTTAAGAGCCAGGTGGTCGTGTGGTCTAGCGGGACGGCTGCAGTGCAGGCGATGTGGTGTCACGATATCACAGTAGCATGGGTTCGAATCCCGGCGAGGGAAGAACCAAAAATTTGCGAAAGCAAATTTGCAGATCTAACATTGTTGGGTTGATGTTTAGACGAGTTGTATATACATTATGTACACAGCCATGTATCACCATCATTGATGGCGATCCGATGGATACATCTGTTGTAGGGTTGTCACTGACTCAGACGTACTTATAAATATAATTATTTTCTGTGACTGTATCTTACATTAATTTGTAGGATCCTTTACTATAGATAATTTAGCTGATCTGTAACAATAACATCTTCATGCCTTATATATGATGTACTGCAGTACGCCGCTAGATTAAAACTGACGTGGAAAGGTAACACACGGCCAGCGAAAGCTCTATTTTAAGAGCCCAGGTGGTCGTGTGGTCTAGCGGGACGGCTGCAGTGCAGGCGATTTGGTGTCACGATATCACAGTAGCATGGGTTCGAATCCCGGCGAGGGAAGAACCAAAAATTTGCGAAAGCAAATTTGCAGATCTAACATTGTTGGGTTGATGTTTAGACGAGTTGTATATACATTATGTACACAGCCGTGTATCACCATCATTGATGGCGATCCGATGGATACATCTGTTGTAGGGTTGTCACTGACTCAGACGTACTTATATATATATATATATATATATATATATATATATATATATATATATACAACGTTCCAACCTATGATTGCGCTGGTTATATACAACGTTCCAACCTATGATTGCGCTGGTTAAAAGCTGCTATTTTTATACGTGTGCATGCAAAATAAAATTCTTGGTAGATTGCCTAAATACACCACAAACAGCATTTTCCAAATGTACAAAAAAGTGAAAAGTATATTTAAATTTAACAAACGTATTAGACTATCAGCTCACACAACGGATGTTCTTTTAAAATAGCCATGGCGATTGCAGAATAAACGGACCACCAGATGTAACAAAATGGATCTTATTAATGTAATAACAAATAGAAAACAGTAAACTTCCGGACAAGATGTTATAACGCAAACACGAGGTGCGAAAATGTGTACACCGTATAATTCGTCTATTAAGATCAGCCTAATAATGTTATATCTGTAAATATGCGGGAATTAACAGATCTTACATTGTAGGGCTGATGTTTAGACTGCCAGTTTAGAACTGGGTTATTATAACTTATTAATTTTAATATTTAATTAAACAAATAGTCCATATACAATTCTATTTACTTAATTATCAAGTACGTAAACAATGTTGTCCAGATAAGAAATATAAAGTTACCAGATCAATGGATTATTTTGTAAAATAGTTTACCTTTATTTAAAACCAATCTCTAGATGTCTTTCAATGTAATTGAATATCGCCATACAGTAAGGTCAAATTGAAAAAGACCCCCTCCCCGTGGTTTTATCTAAATTAGTTTTTTAAAATTATACCTTGTCATATCTCAATGAGAATGAGTTGGTCAATTTGTTTAGACTTCGTAGCGATTGACAGGCCGACATACACATGTATTGTATAGAGATTTGAGAAATATTAAATCCAGTATACTCTGAATTATTGAAATGAATGTTGTCAAATTTTAAATCTGTCGATCGTTTATCATTATTGGCACATTATTTCTTTTTTTATGTTAATAGTTTGTACAAAAATTTGGGCTGACCAATATAATAGGCGAGACGAATACTAGACTAGACAAAAAACATATACAGGACCAATAAACCTGTCAAATATCATAACGTGAAAATACAGATATTTGCGACAGAGGAGTTTTCCGAATGCTCTTTACTGTTAAATGATTCAAAGTTAAATATTAATCAACGTTTATTGTAATATAAGGTTTTTAAAATTATACAATCGGCATGAAGTGACACATTCCCTTTTTTCATTCTCAATTTTATGTACATCAGACATTCATAGTTCATAGTACTGTTTCCAATATAGTGTGCATATCTTAGATTTCATACTTTTGCTTTCTTAAATATCCTACTTATCTAAATTGTGCTTGCTCATAAGTATTATGATAAGTTTTCTACTATTTATTTTGGTCGTATAATGTTCATTTATGTAGCGATATATTGTATTAACTTCACACTAATTATTTTAACGTTAAATTGTGCACTGATGAATTTTTCTTATATTTTATCTTTTAAATGGAGCAAATAAATCAAGTTCTGAAAGACAAATCTTGATGTAGGGATATAGGTATATACATATGCGTAAATTAATCCCTTAATTCAAAAGATGTCGTTCAGTTACAACCCAAGATAACCCGAAGATTAATGGAGCATGTAGTTTTATGAATATTTCGAAATTAAAGTATTTGCAAGATAGGCATTATTAATGTTGTTGTTTTTGAATTTTTAGAAAAGCACTCCCGCAGTCTTATATTTTCTGAAAATCCTTCTGCAATTTGATTGGAAGGCATTAACATATTTGATGTAAGCCATCACTTAAGGTAGGTGTTGCCACTTTGTACAGTATTTGTATTGTTATTGATGAAACAAGGACCTGCTTTTGATAATCACCTCGGGTAAGACGTCTTATTCAAAGAACAATAATAATTCTAAGTACAGTTATAAATTAATGTATATAGAATAATTGTTATACAGATAATGATAAAAGACATATACAGACTCTGCAAAGAACCATAGTTTTACATAAATATAACTGTATATACAAATTTTGGGGAAATAACTACACATTTTTTCTTACTTGAAATACTAACGAAAGACTACTGAAGGTACTACATCTGATCAATATAACGCACTTTAAATATTGTTTAAATAGTTTCGAACTTGCCGATACAAATTGACTAACCCATGAACAGACACAATAATGTTTATATATGGTCATTGTTATAATATTGTTCGTTTCTCTTTGTGTTGCATTTTAACGTTGAGTCGTTTGTGTTTTCTCTTATTTTTGAGATATTGAGATAAGACGTGGCACGGTACTTGTCTATCCCAAATTCATGTATTTGGTTTTCATGTTACATTTGTTATTCTCGTGGTGTTTTGTCTGATGATTGGTCTGTTTCTGTGTGTGTGTTGCGTTTCGGTGTTGTGTCGTTGTTCTCCTCTTATATTTAATGCGTTTCGCTCGGTTTTGGTTTGTTACCCCGATTTTGTTTTTTGTCCATGGATTTATGAGTTTTGAACAGCGGTATACTACTGTTGCCTTTATTTATATTGAAAACAGTACCAATTTTACTGCACCAGATACGAATTGCTCAGAGTTGATCAGCCAAAAGAACCTCAAGTTTAACAAAATGTCGACAAGGAATTAGTAGTAACACACAGACCATCATGCAATTACAAAAATGAATATTGGTTGGAATAATTTATAAATGCAATTTTTTTTTTAAATTCGATTCAATAAATCACTTGGTGTAGTTTTGAAACTTACGGAAGAATTTTGTACAACTGAAAAATCTAAAAACTAAGGTATTAAACGAATTTAAACGTAATGATTATGTCTTTCATTTGAGTATCTGCGCAATTGTCACCAAATAATTTCGTCACATATACAAGTATCTTTCAACATTTAGGTACCAATAACCATTTCTATTCCAATCTTTGAAAAAAAAACACTGGTCTTTTGTCAATTTTAATTTTGTTTTAATGTTAAAATGGACTATAAAGAAAATATTCAAAGTCGTGTCAAGTTATTTCTTCTTCAATTGCCACTGGGAAGCACCCAGTACATCTTTCAAAAATTATCCTTTTAGTAATTCAAATTATGGACCTGTCATTCATAGTCTGCATGAAACTTTATGATAAATTTTGCTATAGGCCGATAAGATTGATTGATTTTTGGTTGCTTAACGTCCACTGGCAAATATTTCATGCATATTCAGGACGAGAACAAGTTCACAATAGATACAATAGGTAGGTCTTGTCATAATAGAGGCAATAAGGGATGATGGTCGGAGAAATTTCGACTGCCACTGGAAAATGAGGGTATATTGGATAGGGACAGAAATTTTGCCTTACAACAGGCCACCTACGGGCCCTCAAAGAGTTGTTGTTAGGGTTCCTAACGTGCAAAGAGTGTTGGACTCTCTTTACACGATACATCGGATTTAACGTCCCCCTTCTGACCGGACGTGACCGCGAACTTAATACATCCCGCACAGCCAAACGGACGCCCCACTTCGTCAAGCGTTTTACTGCCGGTCGGGAGAAGACCAAGCGACCATATTTCTATTCCCCAGTCACCCTTGGGGGATGGTCCGATAAGAGAATGTGGAACTGCCTTTATTTTTCAATACGGAAATTACAAAGGTCATAGTTAAAAGGGGTAACTTATGTCCGATATAATTGCGAATTACTTTAAAAAATCTACGAAAATCTGCAATAAAAATTCAACATCGTCAGAATTCTAAATGATATGGAATGATTTATTTACAGGTATGATGGTGAAAGACGGGTTTCTGCAAAAAAGGTTGTCATTACTGAAAGGTTATAAACCCCAGTGGTTTGTTTTAGCGGATGATGGATATCTTAATTACTTTAGCGTATGTATGATTGATTTTATTATTAAGATCCTGATATTGTCCCCTATCATATGACTATGACTGGGCTTTTCAGTTCTATGCAATTGTGATAGGTCAACGTCTGTATTCTGAAATTTAAGATTTCTTTTTTTTATCACAAAATGTCTTTGGTTTTATTTACTCTGAAATTCTTTTTATAATTAGTAGTTTGATTTTCTGTGTAATGGGTTATTCAACCTCAGGAATAGATTCCTACGCCTCATTTTTAAACTTATATCTCGAATTTGACTTACACAGTCATCTCAGTACCAGAATCTATGACAAACGAGACGATTTTAATTTTGAAATTCTAAATTTCTTCCACCTTAGTAGCAATATACCAACTTCACCTGAATATGGGATATATATTTCCCAACTTATTCGATATTCAAGAGCTTGCAACTCCTACTCAGACTTTGTGAAACGTCATCAGTGTCTGAGTAGAAAGTTGATGAACCAGGGGTATGTCAAAGAACGTCTCGTCCTTTTTCTAAAAAAGTTCATCGGAAGGTACCAAGACCTTGTTGATAAATATTCCGTGTCAACTTCTCAAATAATACACGATGGTCTTGATGTATAGATTCTGCGTACTGATGTTGTTTATCATCTTAATTAACAACGTGTTTTATAGTTCTTACATTTGTCTTTGTTCTATTACTAATATTACTTTTACTGTTGAATGGTTTTATGTGATATCCGTTTGACGTGGCTCGGTACTTATACATCTCGTCAATGTGTTTGTATAGACGTATTTACACTTGTATGCAAATTTGTCCGCCATTACATAACATCACAAAAGTTCCCGTAAACTTTGTTTCATAATTCAAAAACATTTGACGTCACAACTAAAAAGTGATTGTTGCGTGACGTCAAAAGGTTATTCGGAGGTGATATAAGGTCATTCGGAGGCAAAATACAGCTAAATACCAAAAACGTTTTGTATGCACATTGAACGACAAATCTATGTGACGTATAAAATTTTCTGACGTTAGACTCAAATCAATGAAAGTGTTTGTAGATAGTAGATGTTTTTGTGTTCTGCTAAATTGTTCCTTTTAAAATTGTTATACGATGATGACTGATGTACCCATATTTTGACTGTTTTATCAATTGTGTCTGTTTAGTTAACGCATCAATATAAATGTAACGAATTTTGATGGGGCTGTCATTAGAGTGAGAGGGTTTGCGCTGTGGGGCCAGGTTTAATCCACCATTTTCTACATTTGAAAATGCCTGTACCAAGTCAGGAATATAATAATTCTTGTCCATTCGTTTTTGATGCGTTTTGTTATTTGATTTTGCCATGTGATTATGGACTTTCCGAATTAATTTTCCTCTAAGTTCAGTATTTTTGTGATTTTACCTTTTACCTTAACTGTTTTTGTAAACATCTGGTGTAAATATAAAATTTTAATCCTGGTATCTACGATGAGTTTATTCGCAACCACTGGGTCGATGCCACTGCTGCTGGATATTTATTTCCCCGAGGGAGGGTATAACCAGCCCAGAAGTCAGCGCACTTCTGTGTTGACTTGAGTTATCATTGATATGATCATAATTTTAAGTTAACTGTTAACAAAACTTTGAATTTTTGAAAAACTAAGGCTTTTCTTCCTCAGGAATAGATTACCTTAGCTGTATTTGGCAACACTTTTAGGAATTTTTGGTCCTCAATTCTCTTAAACTTCGAACTCTATTTGGCCTTTTAAAATTTTTTTTGATTCGAGCGTCACAGATGAGTCTTTTGTAGACGAAATGCGCGCCTGGCGTGAATATAAAATTTTAATCTTGGTATATATGATGAGTTTATTTGCACGATGCCACTGCTGGTGGAGATTTATTTCCCCGAGGGTATATTACCGGCCCAGTAGACTGAACTTCTGTGTTGACTTGAGAGTTATCATTGATATGTTCATAATTTTAAGTTAACTGCTAACAAAACTTAGAATTTTTGAAAAGCTAAGGCATCCCTACCTCAGGAATAGATTACCTTAGCTGTATTTGGCAAAACTTTTAGGAATTTTAGGTCCTCAATTCTCTTCAACTTCGTACTCTATTTTGCCTTTGAAACATATCTCAGAATAGAAATGTTATAACGCTATGTACAAAGGTTTTTTTAAACAATTATCTGGAATAGATTAGCCCCCTCAGATATGACACCAGACACATTATCCTATTTGAACACACGCGTCTTAAAAGCAAATCCATTTTTGGCCTTGAAAGGAGTCGTCCCGGTAAGACCTTTTTTATTGGTCCCAAATATAGCGTGTTTACATTATTGTTAAATTGTTGATATCAAGTTATTGATTGAAAGTAAAATGCTTTTATTACATAAATATGGGCTGTTTTTAATAGTACAATGAACATGCATCGAGTACTAGCATCCTTATTTCATGCGAAAATACTGATATCTTCACAATTTAAACATTTATGCTAATTCAACACGTTTTTTTGTCTAAAATGGAAGTGGCTGCAATTGTGTTCATTCTTAATATTTAAATGCGTGTGGTATCAAATGATAATACATATCTTATATATGAATGTCGAGAGTGAAACCGAAAATATATAAAGTACACAATATGCATTAAAAAAGCTGTTAATACGTGTAATAACATTAACGGTACCAATTTTCCTGCACAAGATGCGCATTTTGACAATACACGTCTCTTCAGTGTAATTTATGTCGTTCGATAAGTACTCGTGAGTATGCGAGAGTAAGATCCTTCTGATGGGCGGAGGCATGAGGGTGATCTTAGACTGAGAGACAAAGTCCGAACGGGATAACTATTTTACATCCCAGCTGTTCTAGATTAGCTAAAGAAACTTTTACGCTTGATAAGATCTAGTTTAGATCCACACACAATCCTTATAATATACTTTATATATCATTATATAGTATATACCCTTACGAGTAAAGTAATTTAATAATGAGTTCGTTTTTCAGTCTTAGGTTTATAGGCCAAAGGTCTTGAGTTCGAATCACTGCATAGGCACTGGATGTTTTCTACATGGATTTTGAAATAAGGTCTTTTCCGTTTTAAAAGTTTTATTGAAGATTAGGCATTCCCGCCAAAATGTTATAAAAAAAGGAAAGCATATAAAACAAAGAATTTCAATCTAGGGTGATATGGTAGTGGTTATCCTGCTAAGAATCTTGAATATTGGATTTTAATACGTTATACATCACGTTGTTTCAATCAATCTCTGAGTTTTCAATTAAAACACAACATATTATTATCACTCAAATATATCAATGATGATGATCGACTAGTTATATGATGGCGGTTAAAATCATTATTCGTACTGTACTACTTTTAAACATCTTGCAAAATTGAATTTGCGCATCAAAGTTTACAATTTACCCGAAAGTGTAAGACAAGTGTTTAATTTATGTAATTGATATCATCTATACATGCTATACGTACAAAGTTATAAGCATGTTATCCTTTATGAGATGATTTTTTTTTGTTTTTTTTTAAATATTCGGACTTCTTGTTATTTCTATTGTAATAGGAGAAACCCAAAGATGAAGCACAGAAACCAAAAGGGAAAATGCTTTTATTGGTACGTAGTAATAGTTTATATTTCATAAACATGTTTTCATTTTATGTATTGTAAGATATAACATAATCGAGAAAAAATAAATAAACGAAAAACAGTGCATGCATCTGTCATTAAGTGCAACAAAAGGTCATAGACTCATAATAGGACTTGATGAGAAGGAAAATAGATATTTTGATGACTCGTACATTACACACATGACACGAAGATCTTTTAAGTAAGTGTTTGACATTAAAAACATAAACAGAAAAGGATTCTGAAAATGAAGATTCAAGTAATTTGCATTTAAAAACGATACAAGTATTTTAGGTGTAAAACAATTTTTTGCGTATGTTACTGTAACGTTTAGATTTTTTTATGCAAACTGTAAACTCTTAAATGAAAATCTTAAAAAAAACCTTCCTCCTTTCTTAAAGAAAGCATATCAAATCGGTGGAAGTACTAATTACAAATTACCAAACGCCATCACGCATCATGTGTTCGAGAATAAAAAGATAATAAAAAAATATTTGAACGTTAAAGGATACCGACATGCCTATGTAAATGTTTCAGATGTAGTCGTTATAGTTATACTAACTCATTTTCATATTTCTATTTTATATTTACTTTTCATAATTCAATAATTGAATATATATGACACGTTTTTGAACTCCGTCTAATAAAAAAAACCCAACTGTTTCTGTTACACTATTTATTTGCGGATACACATTTATTGTTTACATATTTTATCTAAATCAATAATCAGAAATGGACTATTTTTTTCTGAATCTATTGGTAAAGTCTGTCTACAATGCAAAAAAGTAAAAACACGAAAATTCTGAAATCCGAGAAAAATTCAAAAAGGAAAGTCCAAATTAAAAAAAAAATCAAAAGTTCAAACACATCAAACGAATGGATATAAACTGTCATATTCCTGACTTGGTACAGACATTTTCTGATGTAGAAAATGGTGGATTGAACCTGGTTTTATAGCTAACTTAACCTCTCACTTGTATGACAGTCGCATCAAATTCCATTATATTGCCAACGATGAGTGAACAAAACAAACAGACACAATAGGTAAAAATGTCAAAAATAGGGGAACAGCAGTCAACATTGTGTTATTGTCTTAATCACTATAAAAACAACAAATGTAACGAAGAAGCCCCAAAAGGCATACATCAAATTTAACATCCTTATTTTGCTTATGTGATACGATTTTATTTATCTATACACATGGAAAAAAGTATTGCAACACCAAATTGAAATTGAAATTAAAAAAACACTTTTTAATTTTTTTGTGATATAAGTTGGTAAAATAGAACTATTTAAACATTATTTAAGTATCACCTGAGTTTAATCAATAAATATCGACTCGATAAGTTTTTATCTGCACATGCAGCTACTGTACCCGTAAACAGCAAAACAGATGTTTTCATCCTCATTGTTTTCAACACTTTAAATAACCAAGTTTTTTAAGTAATGTGATTGACACCTTGTAATGGGTCCTCGACAACTCTAAACTGCAGCAAGATGGCAGATTATCAGCATGAGAGAAGCAGGGATGTCGCTGAAACAACTGCACGTATTTTTGGTCATCACCATTCCACTATAAGTCGTTTTGAGAATAAAAATCACGCAATAAACAATTTTAAAGACCTTCCGAGATAAAGAAGACCCCCTATACCATTTGCTAGGGAAAATCAAGCATAATGAAGGTTGGTCAGAAGGAAACCCATTGCATACAATACATTTCTAAAAAGAGTGGTGGGCATACAGGAGCCTTTTAACAAGAAATGTTCGAGATCGACTCATCGCTACTGGTTATCGTGCGATAAGACCATTTCGGAGACATTTGCTTACGAACAGACACACAGTTTTCCGTGTCCAATGTAGTGCAGAGCTCGCTAAAGTTGAAAATTAGCATCGTGGAGGAAGATCCATTGTTCCAATGGAATTCGGTTCATCTTCCTTGGACGGATCGTAGCCCGGATTTGAACCATATCGAGCATATATGGGACACTATTGGGCGGAACGTGCGCGAAAGGACACCCCAGTTCAAACACATCATGAAATAAACAATGCCCTTTATCAGAAATGGTTGCTGCTACCTTAGCAACAAATAAGTCGATTTTTGGCAAGAATCAGGAGACGTTTAGATGCGGTTATCCGTTTGAATGGAGGCTGCGCACAAAGTACTAATTCTTTGGCGTATAACGATCAACCATGATGTGAACAGTCATCTGAAGATTAATTTTGAAATGTCTGACATTGTAAAGTTCGACTACAGAAAAAGTTGTAATGTGCATTTTTTTGTACAAAAAACACCTCATTTTGTTATTAAAATTGTGATTATATAAATCATTTTTTTTCAAACATTGTTTGTTTGTTTCAATGCCAATGTTATCATAAACTATGTTTCAATAATATTTTACAAATATTTTATTATATTTCATCCAAAAAAAAAATCAAGGTGTTGCAATACTTTTTTCCAAGTGTATATGTAAAATCCACCCATAAAGGATGGAAGGTTTTAAGTTCTGGTGTAAAATTGCGCGTTTGAAATTCAAACAGGTAGACATCAAATATTTTTTTCATTCAAAGTATGACGTGATACATAAATACTGAGTCACGTAAAATATATAACACAAAACAGACTTATCAGTAAAAGTAATAATAATAAATAAAATAATAGTGTGGTTTAAAGTATTACGGGAAACATACGTACAGAGTCACGTCAAATGTATATGTGTATGTAAAAAAAGGCTTAACAGTAAAAGTAGTATTAATAAATAAAATAATTTTGTCATTCGAAGTCTGATAAGATACATAAATAGAAGTAATATTAATGAATAAAATAATTTTGTCGTTCAAAGTATGATCGGATACATAAGCACAGAGTCACGTCAAATGGATATCTCAAAAACAGACTTAACAGTAAAAGTAATATTTATAAAGACAAATAAAAGAATACTATAACACGTTATTAAGATGATAAATAACGTCAGTATGCAAAATCTATACTTCAAGACCATCGTCTATATTATTTGTGAAGTTGATACGGAATATTTATCAACAAGTTCTTGGTACCTTCCGATGAACGTTTTTAGAATTTGATTTTTCGCGACGTCTAAATAAGACATTTTTGGAAAATATGAAGAGCAATTGTTCCATTGATTTTAATCATAAGCTTCAAAAACTAGAGCTTAAACCTTTTATTTTAAATGACAAGTATAAGTAAAATGCTTTTTTTTTTTAAATCGAGAACATTTAAGAATAAATAATTTTTAAAAAAACAAATGTTTTACTTCAGAGCATTCTTATGAAACAATTACAATTCCAAATGTTTTTCTAATTCCGCACGTTTTTATATAATGCATGTCTATCCAGGCATAAAAAAAAACAAACAGCATTTTGAATATATGTATAAAGAATCGTCCACTTTTATCATTAATGTATTACATAAAGTTACATTATTTATTACATATTAAAATTGCAAACAAAAGTGCAGACGCAAAATTTCGTTAAAAAACCCCACAGTTCACAACTCTATCGTAGGTGTATATAGACCACCAATGCACTTGAAATACGTCAAGTAATAGCATGGTTTTCTGGAAGTAAACACATATTTTATTCATGGTAGATTTCATTTCAAATGTTTATCAATAATTCGTGAAAATGTATTTTAAGCTTTCAGATACAATGATCAAGAAGGATAAAGTTTCTTTCACAGTTACATCAGCCAGTAATAATGTTTTCCGTCTAAGAGGTATGTTTTTTTTTACATATTTGTTCCCAAACAATAACAGATAACAAAAAATAAGAAATGGAATCAAATATTTAATGACATTGAATTCCACACACAGCGTCATATTGTAGGTAACCTTACTCTATGAATTCACTTCAATACATTTCGCTAATTTTCTTACCCAAGAGTGTTTTGTATGGTACAAATAGTTCAGTTTTTTACAGTTATGTTCAAGTATACAATATGTACCATAACAAAACTAATCGGAATCACAAAATGTACGCATTCGTTGAGTACTGATTTGTTTTGGTAACACACTATTAATTATTATACATACATATTTTAATTTTAACAGTTCAATAATTCATAAAGGATTTTGTAATTCTCTGTTGAAGACAACGCTATGGCGAAAAACGACCAAAAGACAAACAACAGTCTAATAAATGCAACTGGTTTTAAAATTTTCTCTATGTGGTTGGTGTCTATATATGTTACTAGCAATACTATTATGTTTTACCCTCCCAATATAACAATTGAATGACAATTCGCGACAGTGCATTTTCTCGACGTCTCGAAAATTAGATCCTGTATTTTACAAAGTCAGAAATGTGGTAGTTGTTATCTAATAATTCGTTTCTATGAATGTTGCGTTGTTGTTTGCTTTTTTGTTGCACTTCTTTATTCTGTTATTTCGTTTTTTTTCCTCCTATCGTTCACCCTTTTTCTAATTCAACACATTGGATAAACCTATTATATTCTAAAAAGTTTGTAGCTAGTCTAAAAATACTCGATATATGTGACTTCATGTATCACTACATTACATTTATAATATTTATTTGTGGTGCGTTTGTATCCGACAATGCAAACGAAACCGTAATAAGGATTAATAAAATTAACGGTACCAATTTCCTTGCACCAGATGCGCATTTCGACAATACATGTCTCTTAGACTGCGCGATTACATCGTCTTTATAAAGGATTAATTAATTGTATTTTTTCTATATTAAGCTGATTCAAGTGAAAAGAGAAATAAATGGGTTGAGGCAATCAATGATGTCAGGGTCAAATTGTACAACAGAATGTTCAAGGTATTGTATTACAGTGTCATTTTCTTAGAGAATCAATAGAACAATAAACTTATCATCATTTGTAAATAGAATTACCGCAAACGTGTTACGAAAAGCAAATTTTTTCTCGGAGTTCAGTATTTTTGTGATTTTGCCTTTTGCCATTGTTTCATGTAATATTACTTGATATGTTTCTTATACGGAATTGTTTACAAAAGGCACCACTACTAAAACATTATAACAACTTTCTTTGAAGTTGAAAATTTGATTTTGTCATTTGATAAGGCACTTTCAGTTTTGAATTTCCTTTGATTTAGGTATTTTTGTGAATTTACTTAGTATTCAGACTGTTCTAACCGTTTGACCTAAAATGAACATATCACTCTAGAGCAATGGAAAAGGTACACCCTTGTAAAATAAGTATAATGACACTTTTTTAATGTTATATTATGACCATTTATTAATCCCTTGACCCACAAGTATAGTTTAGTAACAGTTGTAAATTACCGATGAAACAATGGATAACAAGATGACAGCCACAATTTATTAAAATGGTATTACGCTGGTAACTTTCTTGTAAACCTTATGTGATGTACTTAAAATGCGTATTTCTCAATTTACAAATATATCTGTATGAAGTGGACATTTGTGGTGAGAGTATATGGGCTAGGTAGTTTCCTATCAATCTATTATGTAAATTGTTAATAATTCTTAACACTTACAACAAAGAAACAATATCACCAGGCGCATAGAAGTGTTACATTGAAATTTTGTATCTGCACAATGCCACATGCACATCTCCTTATATTTATACAAAATCTATACTATTAAACGAGAAGACCTCATTTTGTGTGTCGCTCTCTTCCCCCCGCAATAAATTAATCATAATGCCTCTATGTCCTATGGGTACCATGCATAGTTGCATTTGTCATCCATTTTTATGATTATTCAGTTTTTTTTGTGGGAGAAAAACGTAAAAAAGGTGTCATACCACCAATTACTCCCTCAAATTTAGAACGTATGTGAAAGTAGGCCTACTCGGACAAAAAATAGTGCATTTGATGTCATTGTTCACCTAAACTAACCAACAAATTTGCAGAAATGAAAGTTTTGTTGAAAGAAAAATATATTAAGACCATTTTGAGCCAAAATGTACCTGTCTATGAGTTTGCATTAAAAATTGAGGATTAATGCGCTCCATAGTATACTAATTTAAGATTTCCAAAAAACCAGGGGTTATTTTTAGTGGTACCTCCTTTCGGAAGCTCTCTGCTTTCTAATATGATTTTGAATGTATGTTGAAAATTGGCATGCAGAAAGGTGACACCTGTACGATTCAGGATATATCAATTTTCTATGAAGTTAAACATAAGGTAAAATATTTAGAAAGCTGTGAAAATTGCAAAATTTGGTTGAACAGATAGGGACTTTTAATTGGTGGTATGACACCTTTAAGCAAAATGCGGTGAAACATCAAAATCAGAAAACAATTGTTTTTTTTGTCTTAACTGATCATTTGAGATAATAGTAGCCACATTTCAATCTTTTTGGGGGCAAAATGTCACATATTGCAAATTTAGAGCCTTAAACTTGAGTTTGTGCTATTTTTAGCTTTTCCCATCCTGACAATATGCTTTTATATAAAAAATGTCCTAAATAATGTTATAAATGCACAGAAAGTTATTCTGTGGTGTTAAACATTGAAACATAAGTTGTTTACTACCCCCAACAAAATTTTGTAATGCAGATTTAATGAAATTATTTGATTTTTAGCCCTTATAGCATTGCGTCATACTATGTACTTGGCAGATAGCATAGCCTAATGTAAGCACTGCAGAAACTCACAAAAGCACCATTTATTATTCTAAATGAAATTTTTATATCTTAAATTTTATTAACTGATGTAAATAAACACAGTTAAATGACCATGACTGCACTTTTGATCAATTTGTAGTACTTTACTGACACCAGATGAAAAAAAGGGGGGTCAATATTCTTTGACACTTCAATACCTTGGATTTTTTACTAAATTCATTGCAAACATTGTTGAAAGTCTTTAAAGAAGTAGAACAAACAAGAAAAAATCAGCAAACAATGATCATGATATTGAAAGTTTATGTTCCTGTAGCCCAAAATGAAATTTTCAAGTATTTTCTATCAAAGTCATACATTACAGTCAGTTTAAATTGAGCTGTGAAATTTTTAATATAAGTCGCATAATGATCAGATAGGCTGTTTTTAACTACAAATTGACTAAGGATTAAGAATAAAGCAAAATAAAAGATTTCTAATCAACTTTTTTGTCTCTTTAGGTGTCATACCACCAATTACTCCCTCAAATTTAGAACGTATGTGAAAGTAGGCCTACTCGGACAAAAAATAGTGCATTTGATGTCATTGTTCACCTAAACTAACCAACAAATTTGCAGAAATGAAAGTTTTGTTGAAAGAGAAATATATTAAGACCATTTTGAGCCAAAATGTACCTGTCTATGAGTTTGCATTAAAAATTGAGGATTAATGCGCTCCATAGTATACTAATTTAAGATTTCCAGAAAACCAGGGGTTATTTTTAGTGGTACCTCCTTTCGGAAGCTCTCTGCTTTCTAATATGATTTTGAATGTATGTTGAAAATTGGCATGCAGAAAGGTGACACATGTACGATTCAGGATATACCTAGTTTCTATGAAGTTAAACTTAAGGTAAAATATTTAGAAAGCTGTGAAAATTGCAAAATTTGGTTGAACAGATAGGGACTTTTAATTGGTGGTATGACACCAAAAGGCATCCGGATATTGTTTCCGTCATCGGGCCGACTTTTGGTCATCGACTTTCTTTCTTTCAACAGGTATGAATTTATATATAAAAGCATGATTTCCGGTTTTTAACTTTTAATCATAATTTCCACAACTATACCATGTATACGGAGAAAGGACAATTAGTTTCGCGTTATGATTATACTCTATATGATATATAGAGACTCTGTATATGATATAGCAGTGAACGCCGTGAAGAAGCAACTTGGAAATGATAGTTAATAGCAAATATATTTTATTGATAATATACGTATGTTCATGAAACGCAGAAATCATGGAATTAGATAGAAAACAAAAAGATAACGGACTTTTCAAAAAAGGTGGAGGGCTTAACATAATTGTCCAGTCTCCAAGTACCTATGACTTTTCAGTGACGAATCCAGAAATTTTCATAAGAGGGGCCCGCTGACTGCCTTAGAGGGGGCCACGCACAAGTCATGTTTCAATGATTCCCTATCAAATCAACTGTTTTCTTTTCAGAGAAGGGATGAGGCGGGCACCCTGCAAAACCCTCTGCAGTTTTGTTACCTTTTCTGAAATTCTCTAGAAAATATTTTACAAAAATTAATCCTACAACACTTTACATACTTACAACCAAGCTTTAAATGCCCACGAGGACAATTACTTGCCAAAACGTCTTTTTTTATTGAAAGACTTTTTAGACATTTTTTTCTTTTCTTCGGATCAAACACGGTTCAGAACAAACTGAGGAAGTGCACTGAGTTTGATTTTAATCAAGAAAAATAGTTGTCTTTTTTTTTAAACAGCTTTATTGTTATATTTGAACCTTTGGTAATGATTTTATTTGTGTATATTTATTTTTATTATGTACAGGGATTTTATGATAACGGAGAAAGACAGCTTATTGAAACAGATTTGGACCAAGAGAACGACCGCAAAGGTATAAGAAAAAACAATGTTTTTATTAAAAAGGATTTATACATTAATTATTGATTTAAATAATTATAAATGCAATACACCCATTAACAGTAAAAAGTAAAATGCATTTTGTTATATGAAGTAGAAACAATAGTAAAAGTTGTAGTAGGAGGAGGAGGAGGGTTCGGTGTTGTTGCAAATGTTACTCATCAAAGATACCAGTCTTAAAGCTATTGTCATTAAAATCGTAAGTTCTGGAAAGTTGTGTCAAATAAAGTAAAGAGCACCCATACAAGCATTAGTGTTTCAAGTAATTCAACATTTCTAAATAAGTTAATTGACAGAAATTGATCACATAAATGATATTTTTATGAACACATAAGGAATGTGTCCTAGGCAGATAATCCCACAATAGACGAAACATTCCCCAGATGTGGCAACAAATGTATATCAACTCATCAATGAAAAAAAGGTTATTTTTTGGTACGCCAAACGAGTGTCTCGTCTAGATCAGACACATACGCGGTGCTGGAATCACAACATTTAGAACGCAAAAGCGAACACGAAATTTAAACTTATAAAAACTGAAAACCTCAAAATGTATCTGTTATAAGACTAAGGAAATCAATGTCTGGTGTAGACAAACCTTGGTGCTTCAAATAATCCTACATTTTATACACAGCTAATTTTTTGAAAGTGCTGACTATTTATTTGGAGATTACATCTGGAAACAGACGTCCACCATAGTGATCAAAGTTGTAGAAGTAGTAGTTATATTCTTGGTCAAAACAAATTCTTATTATTATTCTGCGGAACGAGGAACACCTTTTCGTGTACATATCGTCAAACACTGCACGTATTTTCAAAACAATGAACTTCATTATAAAAAACAAAAATGTAGATAAAAAAATTACAGTGCTGTTCCCTGTTGTAACATGGAGATATCTTTTTCATGCTATTAAGGTGTCAATCTATAAAACATATTCACTTCAACAAGCCACCTTCAGTTTATTTATTCACATATATGTCTTTGTCTTATGAAGATTTAAAACTAGGCATATTCATGTATGTACAGGTATTTATTGTTCCGAATCAGTGAATGATTCATAAATTCCCGTTCTTGGTTTAAGTTAATCAATAATAAAGTTCATGCGCTATATATTTTATACCTTCATATAGAAATCGATGACGTGGCTCAACAAGATGACGATGGTATTATTGCTGTCGCAGAAACAAATATCGCATCATTATTTCAGACACGCACAACGTAAGTAAAGGATTTTTTGTCTACTTTTATCTCCTGCATATTTGTTCATCTCCTGCATATTTTTTTATCTCCTTAAATCTCAACAGTGAAGATCGAAGTAGTATATTGCACCCCGTATAATACAATTCTTTTATATGGACTAATCGTTTTCGTCAATAGACCTTAGACTCTCAACAGTGAAGGAAAAGCCGAAACTGAAAAGTTCGAACACAACAAACGAATGGTAAAAAACTGTAATTTTCCTGAATTGATACAGACATTTCCTTATTTAGAAATAATTATTTACGACCGACGCGCGTCTAATATTCCCAATTTCCATTCTCAGTTTTATTTTCTACAAAAACAATCAGTAACGCTCAAATAAAAAAGTTGAAAAACTAATTAAAGTGCAAAGTACAGTTAACAATAAATATATAGACACAAATAAAACACAAATTCTGCAAACCTGCAGTAACATTATTTTTTTTCTTTACATATCATAATTTAGATACACGCTTTCGATACAATGTGGCTATCCCGTCTTTATTACTTCAGCGTCTTAAAATTCTTTACGAACCTGTTTATACACAAAAAAGTTTTCAATGGTCGTTACATGGCTTCAATCGGGACAACACATGCTTAGCTATAAACCTGGACTTCTTGGCAGATGAAGTGTTTTGTTTTTCGTGAAGAATTATTTATATTAACCTTTCATTATAGCAAAATCAGTTTAAAATAAATGTGTAAATCCTACAACGGGATTTACATTTGGAAATATTGCTTTATTATGTTTGTGCATTTAAGCAACACCTGCATATTGAATAAGCATTTGAAGATTAAACATTATAGTTTAATAACAACTATTGGATCATACCTTATAGCGGGTTATTTTCATGGGATGTAAATTTTCGATTATTTTCGCAGATAGAACACAATCGCCAGAATAAATTCCGTAAATTTAAATGTATACATCCAAAGGTGATAAAAGTGTTCTTATCCCAGGCATAGATTACCTCAGCCGTATTTGGCACAATGTTTTGGATTTTTGTATCCTCAATGCTCTTCAACTTTGTACTTGGTTTTTTTTGCTTTTAAAACTGTTTTGATATGAGCGTCATTGATTATGTAGGCGAAACGTGCGTCTGGCGTACTAAATTATAATCCTGGTACCTTTGATAAATATTGAATCCAAAAATAACCACCAAAATATTTCGTGTACCTATTTTATGAAAAGCAAGAAACTGTACACCTGCGAAAATAACCCGTTATACGGTAATTATAATTAACGATATAGATATAAATATTATTAATGCATTGATTATTATTATTGCATATGGTATTCTATTTTCATACCATTTAGACCATTTCTAGCTGTTGGAGCGATTGATTTTGGAACTACTTATTCTGGATGTGCATTTTCAACAGTTCAAAATTTTAAAACAAATCCACTACAGATAAATACATTTCAACTGGATCATAAAAATGTATCTTCGTTCAAAACTCCTACAGTACTACTGTTAACTCCCGAAGGCAAGTTTCATTCATTTGGGGCGACGGCAGAAAGTCATTACGTAACTCTTGTGCGAAAGGAAGAAGCTAACGAATGGTACTACTTCAATCGCTTCAAAATGGAACTATACAAGAACAAGGTATTTTGTAATAAAGGCAACAGTAGTATACTGATGTTCGAAACTCATAAATCGATAGAAAAAAAAATCTTGGTCACATCCAAAACCGAGGGAATGACGACACAACATTAAAATGTAACACACACAGACACGAACTAAGCATTAGACAAAATCAGATGAGAATAACAATTGTAACATGAGAATGTCTGAAATCAATATCGAATCTATAGGATAATTTAATTTCTGCTAAAAAAAAGATTTGGAACTTAAAATAAAAAAGATATTAGACCTAATTCTCTTCTTTCATTTACATGTAAACGACACATACAAGTCATCCAATCATTCATAAATTCACGAAAATATGTTTGTAGATAAATGTCTTAAATCTTTGTCATATATACTACTAATAATATAAAGAAACAATATGATTGCCAATGGGACAACTACGCGATCGGGTTCATATAACGTGGACGTAAGCAATTATATGTCACCATAGAGCTTCCATTGATGAGCAAAACCCACACTGTATAGTAGGCCATAAAAATCAATTTAAATGATTAGAGCTTAGATAAAGTATCATTGAATTAGAAAATAAGACGTCACAAATTATCTGAAATATAGGTAAATATTATTGGAATATATAGAGTCCTATTCCATGAAAGTATCAAAATCAACGAATTTTTTTTCTTACAACGGTGTTGTATTGAAAACATTTCAAAATAAGTTTATTCAAAGAATCAAACAGTTTACACGAATCGTATCTAAAGTTTTTGGACCCTATAAACAGCATCATCGTAAATACCAAAATTCGATATCTTGTTTTTGCACACCAAAAATAGGTGTCTCAAACTTACATCCCATACACGATCTCATGCTGAATCGAATGCATCATGTTGTTTCTACATTAAATGCATATATAATTCAATTACATTAGGGTTTTCGAATTATTATCTATGGAGATACGTTTCAACCTTAACTCTGAAACAATCATGTTTCCTGTTTGTTATAAACAACGATTCGTATTTTGTCCTTTCTTAAGTCAATCCGGACAAGCCATTTTGGACGCATGAAATTTATTACGTGTTGTTTTCATATTTTTGCTCACCTTGCCAAAACGGGCCAAGTGAGCTTTTATCTTCACTAGGCGTCCGTCTTTGTCCGTTAACCTTTGCAAAAGTATTCTCCTCTAAAACTACTGGGTCAAATAAACCCAAACTCGGCCCATATCATTCTTTGGGTATTTAGTTTAAAAAATGTATCCGATGAACTCCGCTAATCAACCAAGATAGCCACCATAGCTAAATATAAAACATAGAGAGAAAAAAAATCATCAGGTCAAGATCTATCTGCAATGAATTTTTCAGACGCATCAAATCACCGTTTGATGAGATGCTGTCCCTAATTTAGCAGTTTTTGGTTAATATATAGAATATTATGATAGAAAGAGATAAATTGTAAACAGTAAGCTCTAAAAATAAGTCAAAACAATCAAAATTGTCAAATGACTCCTACCGGAGTTATTGCCGTTTAAAGTAAATTTTTTAAAATTTTCGAATCTTTGTAAATTTTTACACATCTTTTACTCTTAAACTACTGGGCCAAGTCATTATAGATCAAGATAATTATAAACGGGAAGAATGTGCAGTAAAGTAAGATCTACAAACAAGTCACCATCATAAAAAATATAAGAAGTTCTATTCTTGTCTATAATGTGTGTCGTTTGTTTAATATGCACATAGACTGTTGAGAGATTCTAGTTTTATCCAAGAAGGCTTTGTGACTCTACTGCAAATATATTTCAAGAATCAGAGATTTAAGTTTTAAAATTTATCTTTGAATATCAAAGTGTTCTACTTTTTCTAGAAAGCATACAGCATTATTATTAATTCCAAATATTTTTTTTTCATTCTTATTGTTTTTGAAAAAGAAATTACTGTCAATTTATATTCAATTTCTATTAGATTTCTGTTTAAATTAGGTATTCCAATTCCTTGCTTGTCTTGATAGAGAGGCAAATTGTACCAAAGGGAAAGGGACACTCATAAGTTGAAAACACGCTAAAAACGCAATGCCAGAAATTGAAAACGACGAAAGACAAACCACAGTATACAAGACACAACAAAGAAAATTAAAAAACTGAGCAACACGAATCCCACAAAAAGTCTTGGGTGATCGCAGGTGCTTTCGATGGATAATTAGACTCTGCTCACCTCAAATACCTGCAAACTTGTTAAGTACAAAGCCGGTGATAACATATGTTGAAAAGAACATATTAGTCGTCATCAATGTAACATATATCCGATCAAACAACATGATGGCGTCAATGATTTTCTAATGACTAATTTCAACTTTACAAATTGGAACTCTTTGTTTGACAGTTTCTGTGTCAGTAACATCATTCTTTCAAGGGAATCAGGATTTTTAAGGCAAGACCAGGAATTTTGTCAACTATGAGATATTGAATGTAAATCATCGCGAAGCTTTTGTTTGATCTTTTATTTGAAGATGATTGTTAACATTGTTTTTTAATTGTTATTCTAAGGAACTGAGAAGAAACATGGTTTTAAATGACGTTGGAGGTAAACCAATGAAAGCTATGCTGGTGTTTGCATTCTGTATAGAATTCATTAAAGACCTGGTACTGGATAAATTGAAGGCATCTATACATGGATTAGAAGACGACGATGTCCATTGGGTTGTTACTGTTCCAGCAATCTGGAATGAGCAAGCCAGACAATTTATGATTGAAGCTTCTGCAAAGGTAACTTGAAATATTTTCAAAGGAAAATATTGAATGTTAAATTGATAAATGTAATAAATGAAACAATTCATAAATAATTATTTCATGTCGCCAAGAAGAAAGTGTTCTTGCTAGTTTATTTCAAAATGTTTTCACCTTTATGACATTCGACCGCAACTATTAAACATTATGTAATTCAGATTAATAACTAGGATGAACATACTATTACATGTAGAATAATAAGGATGAACATATGGGCCATCTAAAAATATATAGAAAAACATTTATCTTTAGAGCATCATGATCTACTCTCATGATCATGTTTTCTTAAGTAGCTTACCTTGAAATCATACTCTGAATCGTAATCATTGTATTATTAACAACTTTAACATTAATATAATAAGTTTATTTTATCTCTTTCATTTAATAAGATGACCACCATTCCGTGATTTAAATATTTCCACATTAATATATGTAAAAATAATCAAAAGTATTCAACAATTTCATTTGCTTCAATAGTTTGCAAGATATGACTTTTAACATGATTGTCTACGAGAGTAACACATAACTATCATAACCTACTTTCATTAGAATAAGAATGTGAAACTCAGTTATACTAATGACACCTCGGAAATGGTGCACTAAATTTTATTTGATAACTTCCATAAAATACCTTAACATGTCTAAAAAACAAGTGAAACAATTACTTTAATCCGTTTAGATAAATTAAGAAATACAAATGTATCATAAAAGTATTACGTAAAATCAAACACATCTTCACAACTAAAAATATCAGAAATTAAATCAAATAAGGAAATAATACAAAAAACCCATTAATGTCAAGAATGATCAGAAAATTTAAAAACGAACTATCGGGTTTAGGAGGACAAGCCAAATTAAGACAAAATAAGAACATGACCTTTGACCTTGAACTCCTTTTAATTCTGGTGGACTAAAGGACCTTCAATCAGAAGGCCGTAAGTCCTTAAACATCTTGTGGTTACATTTCACTGATATCAAATACAGAAGAGTAACTCTCAATTGGAGTGTACGGATCGCTTCTGTCAATTTATGGTAGACATCCTAAGACTGTGTGCCGAAGTGCAAATTGGTCAAATATATTAATAGTTTCATAAACGGTCGAGAAATAGCAGCAATAACACGTAAAACAGTGATGTGAGAGATAAATATTTCAAATAGGACAGGTGCTTGGTTAAACCGTTCTACATTCTATTTTAAATATTTAAGCGATATCATATGCTATTTAAATACTTTTCTCAAGAAAAAAATGGCGGAGGAATAGAAAATAAGAATCACACATTTAAATGGAAAGATGTTATAATAATCAAAACAAAACCAACGGTTTTTCTATGGAAAGGTGAGAAGCCATTTCATATTTAATTAAAAAATAAGAAATTTATCATTTCATTCTAGGCAGGCATTGAAAAAGATAACCTGACATTGGCTTTAGAACCAGAATGTGCTGCGATGTTTTGCAGATATCTTGCCATAGATAAAAAGAAAGATGGCGATGAAATGGAATTGAAAGCATTTGATGAAAATGCACGATTTATGGTGGTTGACTTAGGCGGTAGGACATATACATTTTAATTTGGTTGTTGTGATTAAATTAAAAATTACTGAAATGTATTATAAAAATCTCAATTTTCCTGTCAAATATCGTATTCGAGTCATCGACGTATGTCATAATCTAAGAGTTGTTCATGGTAAACTGTTAAATTAAGTTTGGTTAGAAATTAAATTTGGACACAATTAACACGAAAAAAAGACTTAAAATAAAGTGATGAATTACTTTATTTATAAGTAAAATACGACGATTTTTTCTTTCTTTTCATCATAGTAATGAAACATACATGCAAGGCTAATCCAATCTGTTATAAAATATTACAGAAAACATGTGCAGCAAAAACTTTTTTTTTCAGCAACATATATTTGTAAGCACAATCAGTGCATTATATTATTAAGTAAATATGACTTTCAAAAGTGACCAAATACCGTTTTATTGAAAAATAAATGGAAATTAATGGAAAATATGCATTCGATGTAAAACATGAGAATTAACATTCAAAAGAGCTTCCCAAGAAATTAAAAATGATAATGTTTTGTTCATAATCCTGCCTCAGTTGCAAAGAGGTCTGGTTAGTTTTCCATTGAATAATTTTCAAATATAATGTTAACAAACAAATCAAACAATTGATAATCCACATGGTATAAATCACCTTAATTTGTCATTACAGTGTCACATCGACTTACTAGATAATTACAAAAAGACACAAAGAACAAAAAATCAATCTTTAACATAAACAAATGTCTATAAATAATTTCAAGATTTACCTATACAATGTGGTCTTTAAAAGCTGCGCAAACATTCAACAGATATAATGGAATATAATTTGTCATAATAAGGAATTAAAATAGGACATGCGATTTCATCTCAACGGGCAGACACATAATTTTGTTTTAACAGGTTAAACCTTTTATGCATTCGAAAATAAATTTATCAATTCTTCAACTTTTTGAAAACATAAATTACTTATTTTAACATTTGCGATCAAGTCCATCAACCCCTTTGTAAAAGTTCGAGTTCACACTTTGTAAATAAGTTTTGCTTGAAAAATAGAACAGAAAATATATGTGAATAGAAAAAAGAAACAAAGTGATGAGTTTATGTCTTTCCTGTAAAAAAATATAAATGAGAAACATGTCCATCTGTGTGGAATTTCTAAATACGTTAAACAGATACTTTTTCTCAAATTCAATGCAATTGATTTTTTCCCTCCCCAAATGTTGAATGCAAGTTGTTTCAAGAGATGAAAGACAATTAATTGTTTTCTTAAATTGTTTAAGGTATCTCCCGTCATGTGAACGGAGCACGAATTTCACAATTTTAAAACGATAAATACAAGATTGGGTAAACATATGTTATCCCATATGAGTAAATTAAAAAAAACACAAGTAAATCAGGTTTTGATATTTAACAGATATCATGCATGCACAAGCGGTAAACATTGCATTATAGCATTAATAGTTGAACACTTATTTACGATTTAGGCGACTTATAATATTCTGACAAAGTTTTTGAACCTTTTTCAGGAGGGACAATTGACATTACAATGTCAGAAGTTTTATCAACCGGACAACTTAGAGAAATCTATAATGCCACTGGGGGTCCATGGGGTGGAAACTACATCAATGACCAGATAATGAAAACCCTGAAAGAAGTAATTGGATGGAAGGTGATTAGAAAATTTCAGGATGAAGATTATGATGATTACCTTGAAGTATTGAGGCAAATTGAACAAATAAAACGAGGTATGGACAACGACTCTGACTATTCAGTATCAATACCCAAAGAACATTTGCAAAACATTCAGGTACCTGATTCATACAAGCAGTACGTGCAGGTAAAGAAGAAGAGTATTACGTTATCTGCATCATTAATGCAAAAGATATTTTCTACGTCCGTCGATTCCATGATTAAACACATTGAAAAGCTACTTCAAAGAGAGGAAGCTTGTAGCGTGTCAACTATTCTGTTGGTGGGAGGATATTCATCATCCAAAGTTATTCAAAGTGCTTTTCGAGAGAAGTTTGAGAAGAAATTTAGGATAATTATTCCACTTACCCCAGACATGATAGTTTTAAAAGGTGCAGTTATTACAGGTCATCGCGTCGAAGCTATCGTAGGAAGAGTAGCAAAGTATCACTATGGTCTAGGTCTAAGTTCAACAGGAGTGTCTAGTCATAGAATATCAATAGTGGAAGATGAGGAAAAAATGTTTTTCTCGTTAATTAAAAAAGGACAAACGATCACGGTTGGTGAAGTAGTTACACAATACGAAATTGTGTTGAAAGCGAAATCAAGATGGGCCAATCTTGAAATGTATACTTCAAAAGATGATAACCCAAAGACAATCATTGATAATGAACATTTCACAAAAATTGGAAGTATCCGTGTCAAACTTCCACAATTTAAAAAAGAAAGTATACTTATCCTGACAATATCGTATGACGAAACAGAATTCAAGGTGGTAGCAACAGATAAAAACACAGGGCAATGCTTCGTTGGTACATGTAGGTTTCTTGAGAAAGAAATTGATCACAACTCGAGTTAGAATAACAATAAGGACCTTATTGCGGTTTTAGAATTGGTGTCTTCCTATCACGCAAATCAGTATACATAATTTTATATAACTTTTCACGTTTTGTGTTAAAATTTAACAAATTTAATCGTTTTATCATTACTTAATGTAGATTGCTAATAAGGTATATTGTTTTAATAAGTTTAACTTTTTATTATGTTGTGATGATACAATCCACTTTACTTCCAGTCAGTCAATATTGAATTCGGACTCAGTGACTGTCACATTTTTAGGTATAAAAGTGGGCAATATCGTGTGTTTCTACTTTTATCGTATGTGCGTCTTTTCGTACAATGTATTGCTTTTTACTTTCCAAGACACACAGTGAACCTGAAGCAATTAGACTTTTACTATTGGGAAAAACAATTCTGATGGTTGATAAAAAAATGTTGATTTAAATTTGAATAAATCATCCTTTAAATATAGATAAAAGAATAAAAAACAAGCCATTGTTTCTTAGATTATTTTATCATTATAACGTGTTTGAATGTGTTATGTTTGTTGTTAAATGAGAACCCAGTAATTGGTATGTTATGGCATACTATACACCTAAGTCCTTATTAGATGATATAATTTTAACGACTTTCAAATCTCATAAATTGACAAAGAAGGTTCAAGTATAAACACTGAGATTAAAGCATGGACCTAAAAAAAGAGTATCTCGAGGTGCGTTGCCAGGAGAAAATACCTTCTTTAAATTGGATTTTAACCAAAAGGAATACTCGTGTATTCTACTGGAATACACAAATCAATATTAATTCAAACTGTTGTATCTAAGATGTGATCATTAATGAAACAACAGGCATTAAGAAAAATAGGAATATAACAACAGGAACAACTAACACTGACTCCACCAACAACATATGTACAAAAACGCATTGCTTAGATATCAAGACTTGATAAAAGCACAACAGATATTGGTATTAAAAGAGTTTTAAAGTTTGTATTATTTGTCACACTCCGGCTTCACTCAGGAGAATTAATAACATGTGCATGTATATTAATTAAAAGACTTGATAAAATTTCTCGATACAGCAAAAGGCTAGTTACGGTAAGGTAAACTATGGGTTAAAAATGTTTCCTTAGAATATATTACAGTATAAATAAAGTTTATTACATCGATACCACTGGATAATCGAAAATATCCTAACGAGATAGTTACATTATATAATTTTAAAATAAGAGCTAAGTTGCGGACTTTAAAACTGATAATATGATTATCGAGATTGGATAAATCCGATAATCAACGAGTTGCTATATAAGAATATGTTTCTCTAATGATTATCGAACAAATGTTGGTATACAAAAATAATTTCGAGTAATCTATATTCCACTTGGTTGTCAATTTAATAACCCGTCAACTCATCCAATTATTTTCTGGTATCATCTGAAACCACACGTTGATTAATTTCATTTGTACTATGGACCCACAAATGGTAAGGTTGCCACAGAATTAAAGAAAACAAATAGTGTTGTAAGTTTAAATTATGTGTGAATATTTCATGCAATTGATTAAAAATTCCAATACTCAGACCGTTGTTAACAATTGTATTTAGGACTATTCGATATAAAATTGAAGTCTTTAATTTCAAAAACTATTTAACCTTGGTTTTATATCTGTGTCACCGATAATGACAGATGTGTTACAGCTAAAATATAGCCCCTTTAACTTGATCATGACATCGTCAAATTCCTTCATTCTTTATTCTTATTGTTTTTCCCAATCAATTTGCGTCCGTCGTCGTTAAATTTTACAAAAATCTTCTCCTCTGCAACAATGGGCCAAATTTAACCAAACTTGGCCACAATCATCATTGGGGTATATATTTTTAAAAAAATGTGTCCGACGACCCGGCCAACCCATCAAAATGTACGCCGTGGATACAAATAGAACATAAGGGTAAAAAGTACATTTTGGCTTGTTACTCTGAAACCAATGCATTAAGAGCAAATCTGACATGGGGGTTAAATTGTTTATCAAGTCAAGATCTATCTGCCCTGGAATTTTCAGATGAATCTGACAACCGGTCGTTGGGTTGCGGCCCCTGACTTGGTAATTTTAAGGAAATTTTGCCTTTTTTTGTTATTATATTGAATATTATTATAGATAGATATAAACTGTAAACAGCAATTATGTTCAGCAAAGTAAGATCTACAAATAACTCAACGTGATCAAAATGGTCAATCGACCCCTTACGGAGTGTTTGCCCTTTATAGTCATTTTTTTTACCAATTTTTCGTAAATTATAATCTTTTACAAAAATCTTCTCCTCTGAAACTACTGGGCCATATTTAACCATACTTAGCCACAATCATTATTAGGGTATGTAGTTTAAAAAAATGTGTTCGGTGACCAAGCCAACCAACCAAGATGGCTGCCACGTTTCATCGTTTCTCAAGACCTAACTCGCAAATGGTGTAAGGGAGAGCCGAAAATTCAGTCCCTGAAATGATCGAAACGGGGATCGAACCAGGAACTTGTGTAAGTAGTCAAATGCACTAACCAATAAATCACGACTCTCCATCTATCTATGGAAGTATAATTCATAGTTCATGACATTCTGTTCATGACATTTTGTTCATAGATGCGTCTTAACTAAACAAGGGGTCCTGATAAAAAACGGTCATCTTAACCTACAATTCACATACAAGTGACTGACTAAAGTTTGTGTTTGAGTTCATATCTGAGATACAACTTGTGGTGGAGAAATACTATTTTTCAGTAGATGAGTCTATAATAATCAGAATCGAAGTCCTTAAAAATATGTCATCTTGACATAAAATTCATTGATGAGTAATTGAGGTGAAAGGTATAAATTCATATCTGAGATGAGGAATACAAATATTTTGTCAGTAGATGCAACTTTGATAGTCACGAGTTTCAAAATCAAGTCTTGAAAATAAATTCGACGATATTCAATTTCACCAACTGCACTTTTAGAAAAGATATTCGATTTTATCAACTACACAATTAAGTTATATTTCATAGCATTATCATAACTAATTGGATTGAATCAGTTCTGGCAATTGAGGAGTAACATCCTCAACAAACAGATTGTTTACTGATATATTTTGCACTTTTTTAACACCAAAACCTCCATATTTACGGCCCAAAAATTTGATGCGTGCTCTTGTCCTCTTTGTTTTATGTTCAGTTTGAATGAAAACAAACAATTTAAAACTGCATCTTTTCTCCATTTTTACGTTAGCAAGGTCATAAACTCCCCTGTACCTGTATCGTATGCCTTTAAAGAATTCCTGGAGTATACAATTTTCTTAAATTCATTCTGCAATGTGATTGGTAGAAATATACCTATTTAAAATAAGTTATCATTTAAGGTAGATTTTCTCACACGCTTAAATAGTATTAAGATCATTACTGATACTGACGACAATACAAGGACTTTCTTTTTTAACCACCTCGGGTAAGAGTCCTTAATTGTTATCATTTTTATTGAAAAATAATGGTTCTATTTTTAACTGGTAATATTAAGAGAGTTATCATTGTTCCTGTAATTGTTATTGTCTGAAATGCACAGATACACTTAAAATAACGATTTAATATAATGTCAATTGTAATCAAAGTTAGAATCATAAATATATCTGCAAAGGTTAGTCTGAGCATCTGAGTCAAAGTTCAATTTGCAATTATCGAAATTACTGATCAACATTTAGTACCGAAAATTATATAACATGTCAGTTCATTTACAGCATATACCTTATTCTAGAAATCTATTTTTGCAAAATTTGTTCAAAATTTCTCTAAATGCTTTTCGGAATTTTCAAAAGAAAGGCAAGAGACGATAAAGGGCCGTTTAAATTCACATGTGCAAAACAAACTGACAATGCCATGCCGAAATCGAAAAACGACAAAACGATAAATAACATTACACAGTAACACAAAACACAACCTGAAAAATAAAATAATCCGAAAAAAACCCCACAAAAACTAGAAGTTATCAAATGAGCTCCGGAATGATAACACGATCTTTCTTCACTAGTGGTTCCCGTCGTGTTGCTTATGTAAGTTATTTGTGACAGGTTTCATTTAAGTAAAAGAGGATGGGATCATAGTTTCGACAATTGTAACATATTCGTCGTCATCTGTGCAACAGATACTTCATAACTGCCAACTATCATGTGACGGTTCATGTCTGAATCGGTTTTTGTGGATATCCTGTTATCTGCATTGCTTAAGCCAAAAAATCGTCAATATTTGACAATCTTTATGACAAAAAGAGATCTTATTTAAGAAAAGTAGCATACTACAACATATTTTACAATTTGATAACGGACTTTCCGTTTTGCATTTTCTTGTAGTTTGATTAGGTCGATATTTAACGGTATACAATCAGTGAACGTAATTGAAGTTTCTGAAAACAGTAGTATGCCGCTGTTCAAAAGTCATTAATCGATTTAGAGAAAACAAATCTTGGTAACAAATTAAAACTGAAGGAAACGCATCAAATATAAGTGCAAAACAACAGAAACACTAAAGTGCAACAAAACAACAAACGATGGTTCGCGGTTCTCTCCAGATACGTCGTATTTTTATGAATACAAACTGTTCACTAAGATACACAATCAAGTGTTAAATTGTTGTTGGAGGAAGATGTTCGTTGTTTTTCTACGTTTAACATGTTGTAACGACTATAATATTATATATGTGTGCGTTTTTGTATGCAAGTGGTCTTGTATTTATTTTTTGGTGCTGTAGTTCTGTCACTTACTGATGTCATTTTAGCGACATTGTTCAAAATTGTCATATACGCGAGAGGTACGGCTAGTCATACAACCAGATTCAACCTACCAGTTTTTTTCGTAAAATGACCTGTACCAAGTCACGAATATGGCGCTTATCAAATAATTCGTTTCAATGTATGCTCCATTGTCGTTTGTTTTATTGCACTTCAGTGTTTCTGTTGTTTCGTTGTTTTCCCAACAGCATAATAATAGTTGAATTTCAAAACCATTGACACAATAAAACGTTATATTTATCAGTCAACTAAATAACCGTTTCACAGATGATATCGGATATGTTCCTTATGTCGTAACTACAAAACCCTTCCCTTCCCAAGATTGTGACATACCTAATTAGATCATTTACCGGATTTGTAGCAGCACGATAGGTGTCATGTGTAGAACAGGATCTGATTACCCTTCCGGAGCACCTGAGATCACTCTAGTGTTTGGCGTGGTTAGTGTTGCTAGGTTTTCAGTTTTTTATGTTGTGTCTTGTGTATTATAATTTGTATGTTTGTCTCTTTTTTTGTAAGCCATGCCGTTGTCAGTTTATTTTCGATCTATGAGTTTAAAAATCACAGATCTCTAGTCGTTCCTGTACATATAACTACCAGAAAACATGTATCAATTTTTGAATTCTGGTTTACGGTCTTAAGTTAAAAAAGATGTTCCTTTATTTCAATTAATACATTTGCGACATGTACTCATTCGACCAAGGTATACCTTGTAACGACCTTCGTTTTATCAAGTGTAAATACATTTTATGTATCAACATGCTGTAACATTTAAATGCCTGCAGTATCAGTAACTTCAATAATAATTGCAACATCTTAATTATTTGAACTGAATACGTAAATGCGGAGTTTTTTGTAAACAAATTATACCGAACCATCAATTTTCGATATTACACGATATGGTTTCGTATTGACTTGAATTGATATAGATTTGTCATTACTTTTTCTGTTTTTGTCATTACTCGAAGATGTTTTACCTAATTTAATGTGGTTATGTCATTAGGCAGTGTGATTTTAACATACTTGATGTGTATGTGACTTAACGTAATGCAGTTGTTTCATTACATGATATGATTATGTTAGTTAGTAATAGTGGTTTGCCAATTCTTTATATGGCTTCAACATTACGTAATGAAGATTCAAAATTTGACTCTTTTACACTACATGAAGTGCTTGTTTCAGTATTTGATATGGTCCTGTCATTCTTTGATGTGGTTATCACATCACTTGATGAGGTAAAACCACGTGACCATTTCGGAAAAAATATGTTGTATTTTTAAACCGATTTCCATGTGTCATTTGTTTAATGTGTTTTTTGATGAATATAGCTATGCTGTCCATTAAGTTTCAAGTTCAAATTAAAGTCCGAGTTGTTGTTCAGAAGTAATTAGTATGAAAAAGGGGGACGACAGACAAAAATAAGAAAAAAGTACTAAACAATAAGAGTATTTAGGACATAAGGGGATATCCCCACAAGCCACTTGATCCTGCCGTTTTTTCCTTAGTTAAGTATTATAATAAATTCGTAAAAAAATCCACGGAACTCTGTCTCTCGCCTGATATTGCTGCTGTCAGTGTAAAAGCGAAATGTTTTCTGTACATTTATCGGAAAATAAACTCATCATAGATACCAAGATTAAATTTTGTAATTATACCAGACGCGCGTTTCGTCTACAAAAGACTCACCAGTGACGCTCGAATCCAAAAATATGTTTGAAAGGCCACATAAAGTACGAAGTTGAAGACCATTGAGGAACAAAATTCCTAAAAGATTTGCCAAATACAGCTAAGGTATACTATTCCTGAGGTAGAAAAACCTTAGTATTTCGAAAATTCAAATGTTTTGTAAACAGTTGATTTATAAATATGACTATATCAATGATAATTCCTGTCAGCACAGAAGTGCTGACTACTGGGCTGGTGATACATTTTTGTACTCTCGGGGAATTAAAGGACTGGTCATTTTCTTTCATTGGGGTGGGGGAGGGGGATGGGAGGAAACAGTGCAATTACTCTGATTTTTTTCATGTCCCCACTTTATGGAAGTAAAATAAATTCAAGACCCTCCTTCCAAAGACATTAAAATTTCACCCCCCCCCCCAAATATTATTTTTTTATCACGACTTTGAATTCTTATATCAAAAATACATGCATACAAAAATGGATGACTTGGATGTAGAATTGTCTCATTGGCACTCATACCATATCTTCTTATATTAATATATATAAATAACTAAAGGAGATGTTGTAGAATTTTCAATGAGACAACTATTCAACAGCACATAAAGAATGTAACAGGGTTAAACATATGTGTGAGTACTCAACCTCCCTTATTAAACATGGGAAAGCGGCATCACAGCACAGCATGTAAGAATTTGATAAATGTATTGTGTAATTTGTTATGACGAAATCCTAACCTTTTGATTTATACAAAGAAAATGTTCATTGAAATCCAAAACCAACTGCAGACATGGGCGTATCGAGCAAGTTGTGAAATGTATTATGCCTGATTTGGCCTGATTGACATTTACCACACCTTCATTCAATTTCAGCACATTGTTCATAAATATCATTTATTAAAGAAGCTGGAAAAGTAAGTTTAGATAACGATGCATTCGTGTAAGAGGATGTTGAAACTTCTGAATTGAATCTTAGGAATTGATCAGAGCGGATCGAGGTGAAAAACATGATGTTTTTGTTCCAAAACATTATATTTCTTATTGCATGTAGAAGAGGTGGGTCGAGTTGACAAAATTTTTTATGCCCCCCCCCTATCTAAAGAAAAATTGGACACCCCTTACCATGTCTAAAAATTTGGAAGCCCCCCTTTATTCCCCCCACCACCCCCTAAAGGTTACAAATGACCAGCTCCTAAAAACAAAATTTAAAAATAATAGTTATCAAAGGTACCAGGATTATAATTTATAGTACGCCAGACGCGCGTTTCGTCTACATAAAGACTCATCAGTGACGCTCATATCACAATATTTATAAAGCCAAACAAGTACAAAGTTGAAGAGCATTGAGGATCCAAAATTCCAAAAAGTTGTGCCAAATACATCTAAGGTAATCTATGGTCATAAATGTGTTTCTGTAGATGCTTAATTTATCTTGATCTTGAAGAATAACTCCTATACAAGTATTATAAAAATTCATGGAGGTTTACAAATTTATCAAGTCAAAAAAGTTTAATTCGGTAATATCTAATGCAAAAAAAAATAATTTGAAAAATAAGGTTTGATTTCCAATAAGACAACTCTCAACCACATACCAATTGACGTAGACGTTAAAAAATATATGTGACTGTATGGTCTTCTACAATGAGCAAAACCCATACCACATAGTAAACTATATAAGGTCCCAAAATGAAAAATGTTAAAAACAATTTAAATGAGGACCTAACAATCTAAATGATGAAGACGCTGACGCCACTACCGACGACGGAATATAGGTTTGGTGTGTCTGACTGCCGTTACATTAATGTCGCAGGCTCGACACAAATCAAAAGACTTGTACTTTATTGTCAACAAAGGAGAGTATATCAACTCACACTATAGTTACCAATCTTTTATTTTTATAAATTGCATTCTCTGATATAACTCGCACTAATTAAAAAAAAATGTTTTGGAATATCTGATTCACAGATGACGACGGATATGTTCCTGTTTTCGTAACCACAATTCTTTCATCTTTTCCTCGAATGTGAACTACCTAATAAAACCAAGTCACTGGGTTTGTACTTTCACGAATAACACGACGGGTGCCACTCGTTGAGCAGAATCTGCGTACCCTTCCGGAGACCCCGATATATCCCCCGATGGATTTATATTACCCAGTCATACTAATCTATTCAGTTAAGCCAATTGAAACTGTTTTTACATCTTTTTCTTATGTTATGCTGTTACACTACAGTCCGAGGTTAGGTTAGGGTTTAGCGTTCACATACACGTATAACTCCGCCACGTGCACTTTCTTTATGTGCCTGCCCCAAGTCATAGATTGTTTAGTTATAAATTAGACCGTTAGTTTTCTCGTTTGAATTGTTTCAAATTTTCACTTGGCAGGCTTTTGTAGCCGACTATACGGTGTGATGATTGCTTACATCCACTGCATTTAAACTCTGGTGAATGGTTGTCTCATTGACAATCACTTGACATTAAACTCTATTTCAATTTCTATGTTTTGTTTTGTATACTGTAACATTGTTTATCTTTTGTACGCAAATCCCTGAGCCCTCTTTTCGGAAGACCAAGCAAAAGCCCTTGATCCGCGATAGAAAAATTTAAATATGAAATCTTAATCTAAATGAAACTCAAATTCGAGTCTGATTCGAACTCTACCTCAGAAGGTGACTCAAATTCAAAGTCGAAGTCCAATTGTAACTCGAACTCTACCTCAGAAGGTGACTCAAATTCAAAGTTGAAGCCAATTATAACTCGAACTCTACTTTTAAATGTGACTCAAACTCGAAGTTCAACTCGCAACTGAATGCGAACTAGAACTTTAGTTCTAATAATGACTTGAATTCTAACTCGAAATCGAAGTCTATAGATTTCAACAGTAACCCGAACTTTAATTTGAGCCCTAACTCGATGGATGGCCACACTCATCCAAGGCACATAAAACAAGGGAATCTATTTAAAAATAGAACTAGTTTCCGACTTGGTCACGTGATTTTACCTCACCAAGTAATGTGATAACCACATCAAATAATGACAGGACCATATCAAAGACTAAAACAAACACATCATGAAGTGTACAATCGTCAAATTTTGAATCATCATTACGTAATGTTAAAGCCATAAACAGAATTGGCAAATCATCATTACGAAATAACAAAACCACATCATGAAATGAAACAACCACATAACGTTAAGTCACTTACACATCATGTTATGTTTAAACCACATTGCCTAATGAAACGACCACATTAAATAATGGTGAGACCACATCGAGTAATGACAAAACCATGAAAAGAAATGACAAAACTATATCAAGTCAATACGAAACCATATCGTGTAATATCGAAATGTCATTAAGAAATGACTATTCCATATTGAGTTTTATCAAAACATCATTACGTAATGTCAAAACCATATTACGTAATGTCAAAACCATATTATGTAAAGACAAAATATCATCAAGTAATAATAAAACAACATTATAAGTTATATGGTTCGCTACTGACCCCACACGGATCCATAGAGGGTTAGTAAAATCCATAGGGGGTGAGGCCGGAGGCCGAATCCCCTATGAATTTTATTCACGCTCTATGGATCCGTAGGGGGTCAGTAGTTAACCGTATAACGAATTTATCGGACGCTGAACTTTTTCGGCTGCGTTTTGTTGAAAAATAAACAATGAAACACAACAACAGCAATAGATGACGTCACCAGTAATGCGCCATGAACCCCCTATGAAACTTACTAACCCCTACAGTCTCATAGGGGGTCACCACGTGACGGCATTTAACCAATCACAACGTGATAATTTATCTGTGGTCCGATAAAACGTAATATCAGAGTTCCGCATACGACAGATGTGGCGTTCCATACCGAAATGACAAATGTAACACATTTCAAACGAGAAAACTAACGGACTAATTAATGTACAAAAACAAAAGTGAACAAAAACAAATATGTAACACAGCAACAAACTACTGATTTTCAGGCTCCTGACTTGGGACAGGCACATACATACAGAATGTGGCGAGGTTAAACATGTTAGAGGAATCCCAGTCCTCCCCTAGCCCGGGACAGTGGTGTAACAGTACAACATCAGAGCAAACTATAAAAATCAGTTGAAAAAGGCTTCACTCATCAGATAGATACAAAATAACTACATCATCTAACAAAAACACAGAGTGGACGTGGCCGGGTACTTGTAAATCCAAACAACAAATTGACACTAAGTACAAATGTACAGATCTGAGAGTACTCGCTAGTTTAAAGCCGATAACAACTAATTAAAAAATCATATATCTAAGACTAAATTATCAATCCGTACACATCAAACATTTAATGGATTTGATGTAAAGACGTCAGAGAAAACATGACCTTGTGCAGTGTTCTATTCTAGAATAAGGAATTGTTTCCAAAAAAGTAATAGCATGTACGTATGAGTAATGTATTGCTTAAGTTATTTACCTGGTCATGATAACAGTGATGATGGCAGTTATGATTTTGAAAATAAGGTTTATTTTCATTTTTACTTTTTAACGCTTGTATCTTTATATAAATGTGTGCCCTTAGCTTAGCCGTTTATCAAATAACAAATTTTGTGCTTCTGTACATTACCTTCATCCAAAACGCACATGATCATATTTTAATAGATATAAGAAGATGTGGTATGAGTGCCAAATGAGACAACTCTCTCATCCAAGTCACAATCTGTCAAAGCAAACCATTATGAATCAAAGTACCGTCTTCAAAACGGAGCCTTAGCTCACTCCGAATAGCAAGCTATAAAGGGCAAAAGAAAATGATATGTGTAAAACCATTTAAACGGGAAAACCAACGGTCTAATCTGTATAATAAACGAAAAACGAGAAACACTTATGAACAACATCAACAAACGATAACTACTGAACATCAGATTCCTGGCTTAGGACAGTAAGTTTGAATTGAAAAATTATGAAAAGCTCTTCAGTTCAGATATATTTTGAAGGTCCATCTTTCTCTGATCTTACTTTGATATGTTTGCACATGCAAACGCTGTAAGTAATAAATCGATTGAGTGACATAAGCCACACTAAAAACAGGAATGATCTCAGGTGCTCCGGAAGGGTAAGCAGATCCTGTTTGAGATGTGGCCATCCATCGTGTTTTTAATTGTTACAAAGCCGATGAGAAGTGTAATTCGGTGATGTCACATTCGTGGAAAAGAGGACAAGATTGTTAAAACGAACAATTATATATTTATAACATATAGCTGAGAGTGTGATAGAGCAAACTGTTACCCCGAGAAAACATTGTCAACTGAGGGTTTCCGCTGGCGGTCGCCATTTTCGCAATTTGCGAAAAAATAATGATTGTGGCGATTTAAATTCGTCATTGGCGAAAGAATTTGGCGAAAGAAATATATATAACGATTTATTTTCAGCCATCTTGTTTATTTACTTTTTTCAGGTTTCTCTGATTTTACCGATCAGACAATACTCGGAATTCACCTTGAACTCGTTAAGATTTTGACAGAAAATCAATAATCAGCTGATTGCATTTATGAATGAATGAATGAATTTTATTTCTCATAAACTACAAATTACATAGTTACAGAGAATATATAAACAATTACATTAAATATTGAAGCACATGTGAACAATACAAACATAAACATTAAACTAACCAGGAGGAGTGACCCTCACATTTATAATTTTTATAAATCTACAAAGTTTTTCAAGAACAATATAATTATTAGAGCTCATTAATTGTTGATATTTATAGCTATAGACATCAAAGGACTAAATAATAACCAGGTGTTGATTGTATGATATGACAAAATGATATGGTTAAATGGCTTCTGTCAAATGTCACAAAAGAGATTTATTAACCACTTCGCGACGCACGTGTTTGAAACAAAATGTTTACGTTTCCTCTCCTTCTTTTAATGATAGTCCAGAAAAGAAAACTGTTGTTATGACGAAAAATGTTCAAAAGCAAGAAAGGTCTCTGATTTAAAACTTTATCATTTAAATGTCACATAGATAATTGATTTGAGTGGGTACTTTAAAGTCGTTTCAGTGACCCACGTGTTTCAAGCATATAGTTTTACTTATTTACGATGTTTACGATGGTCTAAAAAAGAAAACTGTCGTTATGAAGAAATCTATTCAAAAGGTTGGCATGAGAGTAACCCTTCAATGTAATGACTACACCTTACACGATGGATCAATTTCAAGTGATAAAATGTTTTGTTTTGTTGTAAAAACCACTTCTTATTTAGGGGGGGGGGGGCAGGAAAAAAACTAAATTTTTAAAAGAAAAATATATCTGTGTTACTTGGCGAAAAAAATAATAAAGTGGCGAAAATTATATTGTTTTTGGCGAAAGAGGTGGCGAAAAAAGTAATTGACCCAGGGGAAACCTGTAGTACTAATCTGCTTTATCACCCTCTCAGCTATGTGTTATTTAATTTATTATACTGAATGTCCTATCATTATTGTCTTTTACTGTTGAATTTAAAATTTAAAGTATTTTAACATGACGTCACGTACATAACAACTTTACAGATATTAGAAAAATCAACAGAAGTGAAACAAGAGGTTTTTTTATTTTGACATTCTATCAAAATGTTCTGAGCCAAAATGTAGCACATTAGCATTGTAATTAATTAATAAATTCAATTCATTGTCCTTTACATTATCAATTTCTGATTATTCTACACGAGAGGGTGACATTCAAAAAGTTGTCTCCCGCTGAGGCATTGGATAGAGTAAATTGTCTCCCTCGTATTAGCCAATCAAAATCTGGCACTTTAATTTGAAGGATAATAATGGTCAACTAATCGTGATTGTGTTATTATATAAAGGAAATGTACGCTCTTAAATATTATGTCACCTAGAGATTTATACCTAATATGCAGGCGCCGTTTAAATGTTGCTTTATATAAATTAAAAGTTCACAATTTAGATGCAATCATCACTCTTGACGTAGGTTTTGTTCTCAACCGACTGTCATTGTTTATTTCTAGTCAAGATGTGCATGCAGCTAACTTATAATTAATTCATTTTTTGCTTATTGTACCAAAGTCTAAGAATTAGCGAAATTGACAGTTTTTATAAGGTTTATTTAATTAGAGTTCTAAGGGTTGAACTTAATTGTTTTGTCTTGTTAATTTCCTTTCTGCATCCTATGATACCAAGCAATTCATAGATTAAATGTGTCTAGTAGTACATTGTTTTAGGGGACAATAGCTTTGCTGATTATGAGCAATTATCGTCTTTTTATGTAATATTTGCTTCTAATAGACAATATCAAACTGTGCGACATGACTCATACTGTCGTACAATGTATTTTGCATATATGTAATGTATTTTTGTAATATGAATTTACTTTTCAATTGAGAATTATTCTGCTAAACGGTAGATATTCCAATTTTATCAAAGGTTCATCACCAATTATAATGCTTTTTGCATGGTATATGTCTGATACGTGCGTTGAATATATGTTATATATAAGTTTGACCCATGGTGTGGTTTTCTTCGTCTCATCTTACTAGCGACAAGTTTTGGTGGTCTTAGATCTTTTAGAAAAAAAGGCGTTTGGTTTCTTAATTTGCGGATTTTGAATGATTTCCTAATGTTAAATTTATACTGATTGTGGATTCGCGGATGATACATGTACAGCAGAAGACGCTAACCCCTTCGTCCTCCCGCTGACGGTATATTTTGTGTACATACAATTCCCTCAGTTTTTTAGTTTTTTTTAACCCCGATATATTCTTAATGGTTTTTATGATTTGATCACAGATACACTACTGTCGCCTCAAATTTAGATCGGTGCTGACATGATTTAACAAACTTTTCTAAAATTGTCCGTTTATAAATTTTGAAATTATTAAGAAACTAAGGTTTCAACTCCCTCAGGTAAAGTTGACTTTAGATGAATTTGGCTATTTATCTTTGGTATTTTTGTCATATAGCTCTTCAACGGTTTCGGTACTTATACATCTTTGGATTTCAAATGTTTGGCTTTGAGCGTTCCTGATGAAGGTAAATCCAGAAAAGCGCTTCGGCGCATAGAATTTTTAAACGTGTTGTTTTCAATTTTTTGAACTCAAATACTTGTTTACATTCTAAAATTGCAGTTTTTATTATGGACAGGGATTTCATGATCCAGGTGAAAGTAAGCGAACTTATTCCGATTTGGACCAAGTAAACGACAGCAAAGGTATCAATTCAAGGCAATCTTTTACATTAAATAATAAATATATAGAGATTTTGCTATTTTTTAATACAAATTACGAATATCCAGTTTAACAAAACATTGATTATCATTAGAATACTATTAATATAAGTGGGTGTAGGAGAAGACAGATATGTTGTTCTTGTTGTTGTGCTAGTTGTGATGATGGTTAATGCAGAAGTTATAGTGGTAAAAGCAATAATATTTAGTTCAAATATATTTACTTAATATTACTCTGTATAATGAGGATCGCCTTTTCGTGCAACTGATGAAAAGCGCTGCACGTATTTTGTTGGCAAGAAACGTTATGGTGTAGGTTGTTCAACGATTTGGTAATAACAAAACCAATACAGTGCTGTTCCTTGTTGCAGAGCAGAAAATACAATGTACTTTATTCATTTTTGCTATAAGAAAACGATTGGTGTCAAACCTTTCTTAGACATATCGTTTAAATGTTCGTGTGTGCGTAATTTCTCATGACCTCGATCTACCACACTAGTTAAATATATTAACACATTTTTTTTTAGCTGCGGGGAGATTTTAATCTTGGCAAATGTATAGACAGCTGTATACCGTTTAAGGTTTTGAAATTATCTATAAACGGTTTTTATCTTTTTTGTGTTATTAGGGTAGTGACTAGTTGACATATTTTTCTACTTGTACATATACAAAAAAATCTTTTTCTCACGTTTCTAATTTAACTTTTGATCATTTACGTTTCTCTTAATGTGTTGTATACATTCATATAGAAATCGATGATGTGTTTCAACAAGAGATTGAAACAGATGTTGATAATGTTATTGCTGTAGCAAAAGCGAACATCGCATCATTATTTCAGACACAATGCAAAAGGTAGGTAAAGTAGTAGTCATTTACAACCATCTGTAAACTATTTTTGTATTATTTATTTATATATGATTTATAAAGCGACTAATGAATAAACGCAAGGAACCCCGCCTGCATTGTTTCCAGAGCCCTCTAACACTCCATTAACTAGTTTTTTTATCGGGAAGTATTGCCTTTCCATATTGGCCTCATTTATAGTTGTAAATTCGATGCAGGCAGCGGTAGTTAACCAATGTTGAAATCTCTGAATCACATTGACATAAAAAAAAAGGAGGGAGACCAAGCGGTTCGACCGGGTAGACTTCTCCGGTTATGCATTGATCAACCGCCATTTAAACACAGTACATCATATTTCGTGACATATACATAGAAAAGCTTGGGGATTAGCTCGGGTGTTTTTGTAGAGAAACAAACTATTTCATACAGAACGTTACCAAAAGTTAAACAGTAATAATATAACATTTTTCACTATTGCAAATAAGGCTTCAAATAGGCAAGGTCATTTGTAAAAACATAGTTTCAACAGTTTAATAAAATAACAAGGTTATTGTATGAACATTTGGGAATATTATTCATCACAGAATAAAAATTGGACTCAAAAGCTACAATATAAAAATATACTGGTTACAACATTCACCAGTATTCATGTACTAACACTATAGTCCTTTCTTAACAAAGGGTTATTGCACTTATATACAGAATTTCTCAGGTATATCATATTGGACTCCCAATCGCGTGTTATATGGTATATAGCCCAGAGAAATTTTAGTGCTATAACTATATTATAATATTATTATTATTAATAATAATATGTCATCTGTCATCTATTATCTATTGATATTGTAGGCCATTTGTTGCGGTGGGGGCAATTGAATTGGGAAATTCCAATTCTGGATGTGCCTTTTCTACAGTTCAAGATTTCAAAACTAACCCATTAATGATAAACGCATTACCACTAGATCATACTAATGTATGTTCCTTCAAGACTACTACAGTACTACTTCTTACTCCCGAGGGTCGATTTCATTCATTTGGGGCAACGGCAGAAAATCATTATGTAACTCTAGCGCGAAAAGAAGAGGCTAACAATTGGTACTACTTCAATCGCTTCAAAATGCAACTATATAAGAAGGTATTTTGATTTATTTTTTTTTATTTCGTTAAAAAAAGAAGATTGTATTAGGTGTTTAAAAAATAATCATAGGTGTTAAAACCAAACATAGAGATATAGCCAGATTCTCCTGAAATCATGTCACATGGGATACTTAAATTCAGAGAATACACATGTATGTATGTACTTTATGGTTTTCACAATATCTTGATACATAAAAGTCTATGGAGGAAAGATATGATTTGCCATGCGAAAACTAAACACAAGAGCCCAAACTGAATAGAAGTTCCAGAGGGTAACTTACGCAGTATAATTCTATAATTCTTGATAATATATCAAAATGACAGTTGTTATATAAAAACCAGGTTTAATCCAGCATTTTCTACATAAGAAAATGCCTGTACCAAGTCAGGAAGATGACAGTTGTTATCCATTCCTTTGGTGTGTTTGAGTTTTTGATTTTGCCATTTGACTACGGACTTTCGTTTTGAATATTCCTCGGAGTTCGCTATTTTTGTTATTTTACTTTTGTTATCCATTCGTTAAATGTGTTTGAACTTTTGATTTTGCCAATTTTTTAGACAACTTTAGTTTAGAACTTTCTTCGGAGATCGGTATTTTTGTTATTTTACTTTTTAAAGCAATTGGAACGGTTTGTGTTTTTTAGTTCATCAGTAATATGGAACTAAGACAAATCCTATACAGGAACAAGTTTGCTTTTGATATGGTGAATTTGGTTACCTTAGAATACCTGAAACCTGTATACACATTATTGTCAACACATACAAAGATCTTATCAAGTAGAATCAACTTCAATTACCTTATCACATTTCCAGTCAGTGTTTTTGCACATTTACCTCTTTCTTTTCAGAAGGATATGTATAGATGCATCAAATAAACATGATAAATCTGCAATCAGATTTTTAAAAAGACCATTTTTTTGAACAGGAAAACATTTGTTTTATAAGATTGTGTGAAAATGTAGTGTACAGATCAGAGGAGAAAAGTCATAACTGTTAACAGAATTAAACCAACTATCCAAGCACATAATTAATTCACAACAGCCAAAGAGATGCTGACACTCCCAAACAAAATATTTCCATTATTTTCTCATGCTTTATTATAAATAGAGATTAATACATGGCCTTTTCCATATCAGCCTGGGTATCATCCCGAGACCTCCATATCAGCCCGAGACGGAGTCGAGGTGCTAATATGGGTCGAGGGATGATACCCAGGCTGATATGGAAAAGGCCATGTATTAATCGCTTTATCATATACTTCCGACAATAGTTTTATTTAAGGCAAATAAACTAATGCAATAACTAAAACAGTCAAACATTTTATAAAGAAAATTAAAATTATGAATCAAATATACTATAGTTGTCCAACAACAGCATCATTAACTCCTTATATATTTATGGTAACATTTCCTATAGAGGCATTTTGAAACATTAAAAATTTGGAAGAGTTTTGCGATCATTACTACTCCATGTTTGTTGTACTATAAAATGATTCATAATTGCCAATGGCATTTGTTAGCAAGTATTAAACTATCCCCACAAAAGTTCCCGTAAATTTTGACGTCGTCATAAAAAACATCTGACGTCACAATGGAAAAGTAAACAACCGATACCGGAAACACCGGAAGTAACTTGCACGAGAGGCACTATTATGGGTTTTGTGCACGAGATGCACCTGATATGGGTTATCAGCCCGGGTGGGAAATTATGGCTTGTGTATTTCCGCTCATTACACATATGCAAAAGCTATCATATCAATGCTAAGTATATGATAAAAGTTAATAACAAAGCCTTTAACTGTAGTGAGGGAACTAGTTAAAAGCACATAAATATTACTCGTATAACACATGACAAAACGATATTTGACGAATTTTTTAGTAGTTTTATTAGGCAGTACATAGAAGGGACCTTCAAATGTTCAGAAGAGGCCTTAATATGAGATGATAGCGAATATGCATTATATTCAGACATTTATGCAAATGCAATATCTTTTTGTCAGACAGTTAAAGCAAATTTAAGAATAGGCCAAAAAAGCATCTTAAATGTCCTGACGACAATCTTTTCAATTTATTTTCGAAGGATGACCATGTTGGTCAGAAAGTGTATAACATCTCGGTCTTGGGAGATGTTTTGGTCCCCTAAACAGAACATGGCCACAGGGATGATATCTTAACTTAGAAGTGTTTAATATCATATTGAAGGAATATTTTATCGAATTCTAAACTGATACTGATGGTACTCATGTATAATGAAAATGTAACTTCTTGTTATGTATATATACGTATAATAAATCATAAGAGACTCGATGTTATCAAAATAGGTAGAAATATAGTTTTTAACGATATAGTCATTGAAAATATAAAGCTTGATAGTTCCTTTCACATAATTATGTTCTTATTATATATTTTGCTGATTTGCACAGCAATGTCAAGCATTGAATTATATTTTGAATTTATGTATGAATGTCAAATTATTGAACCAATTTTACGTAAAGTATGTAAATTTTGTTATATTCAAATTCAAAGATAATTCAAGTTTGACCCTGTAATTAAAACAAGAATGAAATTGGTCCTTACTTTGTTGACATTAGTGTATTTCTTATGTATGTATTATGTTTTTTTTTTTCTACAGGAGTGTTAACAATACTAATATAACATTTTCATAGTACGGATATCAAATGGAGTCATCATAGTCACAGTCATAACTTAAAACATTAGATGAACCATTTGAATAACGCACAGCGATATGTAAAGAGCACAAAGTGGTCTTTTTGCGAGATTGCGAACCTCTCATGGTACAAACGTTCGGCTCTGGTCATTGTTTTAAGATAAGGTTCGGCACAATTTAAAGTTATATAGGTTTGGAATACAATTACAACAGTTAGACAGCTGTTGAATATAAGATTCGGTAGCATATTCGTAATTTCCTTAATTTCTGTTTCCATCTCTAACAATGTCGATTGACTTCAATCTAATTACTTTATTGCGAATATAAGAAACCAACATTACTACTTTACATTCAGAACTAAATGGTTTCAATTTTCAACACGACAGGTTCACTTTTATGAATCATGCTACGTTTGGTATTGTTGTTTACCTCGCTGGTGTAAAATCAAATGTTATCTGGGAAATATTTTCAAAAGCATAAACAAAAGCCTGATGATTAATTAAAACGTCATGAACAAGGAAACTTTATTTTTATATTACGTATCATAAGCAGAATTTTATGAAAATAATTGCCTGATTTAGAATGAAATTTTATAAGTCAATTACTCAAAGTTCATATACGATCCGGATTCCACAATTACTTTTGCAAGAAGTATGAAATTTGCAAGAGATGGTTAGTCTTAAATTGTAGGTTTGAAATATTCAACTGTTGACCAATACGACCAGCAGTTATTGTTTCTAGTAAAACAAAATATTTTTCTATTTATTTTTTGTTACGGGAAAACTGAGATTTCTTATAAAACGTTTGGATTCACGTATCAAAGTAAAATGCAAGACTCAGAATACAAACTGTGTTATATTATAAGTATACATGTAGCATAGAGGATAATTTTAACATCATGAAACAAATTTGATTTATTTGAAATAATTCTGTTGCATTTTTTAGCACAGACTTTCAATTGATTTGAATTGACGTGTGTGCTCGTCTATTTCTCGGGGGAGGGGGGGGGGGTCCACTTCCTATATACAAGGTGATAGGACGTGCCCACTGGAATAGGTCACCTTTTCAAGCTTGAAAATATGGGAATAGGTCGGGAAAACTATCAGAAATATATTATAAGGTCAATAAAGTTCCTATAACTTCGTCTTTCATCTTTCTTGGTGTTTCCGGCTGTGTTTTATAAACCGATTTTCTCTCTTTCGGTACTTTGGTATTCCACTGTCATATTACACACAAAACAAAACCCAAACAATATTGGAAAAAGGTAATATTTTACTTACGCAATATATGAAAGGGTATACATTTTTGAAATCTTAATTATATGAAAAGGGTGGGGTAACAGAAACTCAGCGGCACCCCTTATCAATTAAGTAGAGAAGTGCCTCCCCCCCCCCAGGTCTATTTGTCGATTTTGTTATTCTTTTTTAATAGGCTAAAACAAGGATTTTACTATCAGTTATTGAGTTACACATTTTTTTTTCATACCAAAATTTATTCTTGTCTCGCACTTTAAAACAAAATAACCTTTATTCTTTAGTCATTCTCTTTCTTTTTAGTCTCTATTGTTTTAGTTTATTTTTTATGTTATGATTTGAAATACTAGTATGGAGAATATATTTGTTAATACGTTTTTTATATTGTCATGCACAGGAACTGACTAGCGACATGGTTATACAGGAAGTTGGAGGTAAAACAATGAAAGCTTTGTTGGTGTTTGCATTCTGTATAGAATACATCAAAGACCTGGTATTAGATAGATTGAAGCAAGCTATACATGGTCAAGATGACGACGATGTCCACTGGGTAGTGACTGTCCCAGCAATCTGGAATGATCAAGCTAGACAATTTATGATTGCAGCTTCTGCAAAGGTAACTGGGAATGTTGAAATATAAAATGCTGACATGTTTGTTGACAAGAAGACAATTGCACCTTCGTATTTATTGACCAAATACATGTACCTACTATCATGCCATTCAACCAACTAATAGATATTTGTGGAATTCCAGTACATAACTAGGATTTTACATAGACTTTTCATTACAAGTGACAATGAACAAATACATGTGTAAGTCATCTCAAAATAAATACAAAAATAATTGTCCAAAAGGCACCTTGTTTCGTTTGTACTATTGTATGTCCACATTCAGTGACCCGAAACATTCAAGGCCAATCCGTACTTCGTATATAATCAAAAACATCATATGTTAAAAAATGAACAATTTCTTTTTGATGTGAAGATTACTTCAATGGAAAACAGGCGAATACTCAGTTAAATTTAAACAAAAGACATGGAACTCTTTGTTAGACAAGGTAAAAAAGCCAAATTGGTATATTTGAATTGTGTACATCTGTTTATATGGTATTTAAAAGTTTAATAAAGGTGCATAAATTAGGATTTTATGCATCTAGTATATGTGTTTTACTTAAATTATAGTATGACTCTACGAGATATTTGTAGACTTTTAAATTAAAGACAAATTTCGTAAAACAGTCGATTGTGGTAGGTGCAAATACAAGTGGATATTTTGTGCATATGCATAAATTCCACCAAAATAAAAATCCACAGAAAGAAAATAGATTTATCATTTTAAAGCACTCATTTGCATCTCTGCCCCCGGCAACAAATTTTTGGGAAAAAAAACCCCTAAAGATGGGCAATAGCTTCAGAGAAAAGAGAAATTCGAGTGCAGCTTTATTTATGTTCGGGCGTGTTTGAGTTCACTATTTTGTCTTGAAAACTTATCAAGCAAAAATATTTGGTGCATCATCAAACTTCAGATTCTATTATTTTTATATATTTAGGCTACAGTTTGTTTTAATAACATTAAAAATCCACAGTACTTAAAACAGGAAATATATGGGTCAAGTGAAGTACTTTTCTAATGAGTCATAACGATAGAGTACGTGTGCTAGAATACTTTTTTACTTAAAGTATATGACGACAAACTTTACAAGTGGATCTTGAAAATGCAGTGATAAATCTCATTTAGCAATTCAACATTTGGAAACAAACTACGAAATAATGCAGTCGTTTACACACATCAGCACTTTATTCCCATCATCAATATATCGATAAAAAAATAAGATGTGGTATGATTTTCAATTAGACATCTATCCACCAAAGTTCAAATGAGGTTGATGAACGGAATTATAGGGAACAGTGATGCCAATTCTACCAGTTTATACTTCCAACTAAACATTATTTAAAGTGAAATTTATCAAATTAAATTAATTAAATGGCAAAACAATATTGCAACGACAGGTTGAAAGAATAATAACGATAGAAATACTGACTATTTAATCTGTATAGTCAATTTAAAAACAGCATGCATTTGTCTTCACGTGCACATATTAATAGAACATATGTCCAAATAGACATTGGTATTTTTTTCGAGTAACGACTCGACAAAGTTATCTGCATTTACCGTATTTATTCATCTCTTTTTAAAACTGAAAGATACAAATGGTACGTAGATGCAGTTAGACCTTTTAGTAAAATACAAAAAAAAAAAACAAAAAAGAAAAGAAAAGAAAAGAAAGAAAAATCAGATGAAACATCAAAATTTGTTCCAAAAAATATCTGGAAAAAATTATACGAAAAATATGTGTCGATACCAAACGACAAAATGTATCTTGCTATTATTTTAGGCTGGCATTGAAAAAGAAAACCTGACATTGGCTTTAGAACCAGAATGCTCCGCGATGTATTGCGGATATCTTGCCATGGACAAGAAAGAACATGGTGATACTACGGAAATACAAGCATTTTATAAAAATGCACGGTTTATGATGATTGATTTTGGCGGTATGATATATAATTTCTAAATTGTTTGTTGTTGTTGAGGTAAATGCTGAACTAAAGTATCCTTTAACAACTTAAATCGCCTTGTTAAATGTTCAATTTTCGAGTGAACAGCGTATTTCCAAGATAGCACATTCTCATTCAAGTGTTGCTTGTGGTAAATATTAATGAAATTTAGCAATTATCTTTAGCATATAACTTGACATTAATATGGTTACAAACACATATTTTTTTTAAATTTATTTTCAATAACTTTCACAAGCTATGACCTCGACTTACAAAATCATGTAATTATCATTACTGTGGGAATTATTTCGACTTTTTTATTAAAATTCAATATTTGAAATTATAAAGAAACTTAGGTTTCAACTCCCTCAAGCAAAGTTAACCTTGGATGGATTTGGCTATTCGTTATGTACTGTTTTTTATTGATATTCGGCTTTGAGTGATCCTGATGAAGGTAAAACAAGAAAAGTGCTTCGGACGCATGAAATTTGTTTAATGTGGTGTTTTCGGTTTTTAAATGGTCATCTAATTCTTACAAAGTATCCAAATGTAATAACAACCGATGAGTTCTTAGCAAGTATATAACCAAAAGGGAAAATGTAAAATGTAAAATATCGTGAAATGTTTATTGATTACGTATAATGAAAAATGTGAATATGCAGCCCTCCCTTAAAATATACATCGCGAGCGATTTTGTCTGTTCTTTTTGAAATTTCACCATTTGGTTATAATCAAAATAGAGAATGCTTTGGCAGTAAGAAACAAAATAAATCCAACAGCAGTTACATTGTAACCGATGCATGTTAAGGGTATACTGAACACCTAAGGGAGTCATTTTGCTTAGTTTCTTTGTTACCTATTCTGTCATCAACTTGAACTTCTTTTCAACTGAGATTTATTGTGCATATTTCTGTGTGTTTCTTTATTCTACATTGGCTAGAGGTATTAGGGGGGTGGGCTTGTTGAGTTCTAACAAAACATGTTTAACCCCGCCGAATTTCGGCTGTTGTCTGCTCTTTGGTCGGGTTGTTGTCTCTTTGACATATTCCCCATTTCCATTCTCAATTCAAACTCTTTAAAAATCAGCTGAACGTTTTAATCTTAATCTATTAGTAAAGAGAAATCAAGCTTCTCAATGCTTCAAATTAGTGTTTGTCAAACTCCTATATATCCAATGAAATTATTCCTGTAAATTGCGTTAGTCAAATTTCTTGAAACTTTCGTATTTTTGTCAAGGTGAATATTTTTTCAAAATTTTATGAAAATTAAACTAGCCAAATCTATATTAGACAAAGTGTTGGGTCCCCCCTTAAAATTCATTTGGAGCATATAAGTTAAAGTAAAAAAGCTATAAACTGAAAGGGACAGCTCCAAAAGGAGTGAGGTCAGGTGCGTCGACAGGGAAATCTTTTCATGTGATATGCTTGATCAATCGCTATTGGAATGCACACACAGGACAAAATTCACAATTAACGGACAGAACGCAAACAATTGATAACCTTTTCTACAAGATATTTATAAAAAGATTTAAGTAAATTAGTTAACTGAAATGAACGACATTCATACACATGCTGCATTTTTTAAATTAAAGCTGTTTAAACGGATTTCCAATTTTTTCGACTTATAAAAAAAAGATGTGTGATTGCCAATGAGACAACTCTTCACAAAAGACAAAATGACACAGAAATTAACAATAATAGGTCACCGTACGACCTTTCAACAATGAACAAAGCCCATACCGTATAGTAACCTATAAAGGACCCCGACATAACAAATGTAACGAGAAAACTAACTGCCTAATAAATGTACAAAAAATGAACGAAAAACAAATATGTAACACAGCAACCAAAAACAACCACTGAATTACAGGCTCCTGACTTGGGACAGGCACATACATGCATAATGTGGCGGGGTTAAACATGTTAGCGGGAACCTGGGACAGTGGTGTAATAGTACAACATAAGAATGAACTATGAAAATCAGTTGAAAAAGGATTAACTCATCAGATAGATGCAAATAGAAATACATCTATCAAAAACACAGAGAAGATGTGGCTGGGTTCTTGTACATCTCAACAACAAAAAGATACTCACTAAATTCAGATCTGAGAGTACTCGCAGTCACTAAATTATCAGTCATATCCAACATTCAATGGATTTAGGATAAAAACGTCAAAAACAGTCAGAGAAAAAACACAAACTTGTGCAATGCCAAGATCCAGGTATCGACAGATCCATGAATGAGCATATGTATATAACAATAAAATATAGTTTGCTTTTAATTTACTGATTACAACATCAATATTATTACCAATAAAAACAATATTCAAAGATATTATTACAGTGTAAGGCCAGTTATATTTATCACAAAATTTCAAAACTAATTTGCAGACAGGACAGTTGACATAACCGTATTAGAAGTTTTGTCGACCGGACAATTTAGAGAAATCTTCACTGATACTGCATGTGGTGGAAATTATATCAATGACCAGATAATGAAAACCCTGAAAGAAGTCATTGGATGGGAGTTGATGAGAAAATTCCAGGAAGAGGATTATGATGATTACATTGAAGTATTGAGGCAAATTGAACAAATGAAACGAGGTATGGACAACGACTCTGACTGTTCAGTATCAATACCCAAAGCACTTTTACAAAACATTCAGGTACCTGATTCATACAAGCAGTACGTGCAATTAAAGAGGAAGAAAATAACGTTATCGGCATCATTGATGCAAAAGATATTTTCTTCGTCCGTTGATCCAATGATTAAACATGTTGAAAAGCTACTGCAGAGAGAGGAAGCTTGTAGCGTGTCATCTATTCTGTTGGTGGGGGGATATTCATCATCCACCGTAATTCAACATGCGTTTCGAGAGAAGTTTGAGAAAACACATAGGATAATTATTCCACTTACCCCAGACATGACAGTTTTAAAAGGAGCAGTTATTACAGGTCATCGCGTCGAGGCTATCGTAGGAAGAATAGCAAAGTATCACTATGGTCTAGGTCTAAGTACAACAAGAGTGTCTGGTTATACTATATCAATAGTGGAAGATGAGAAAAAAATGTTTTTCTCGTTAATCAAAAAAGGACAAACGATCAAGGTTGGTGAAGTAGTTACACAATACGAAATTGTGTTGAAAGCGAAATCAAGATGGGCCAATCTTGAAATATATACCTCAAAAGATGATAACCCAAAGACAATCATTGATAATGAACATTTCACAAAAATTGGAAGTATCCTTGTCAAACTTCCACAATTCAAAAAAGAAAACATACTTATTCTGACAATATCGTATGACGTAACAGAATTTAAGGTGGTAGCTACAGATAGAAATACAGGTCGATGCTTCGTTGGTACATGTAGGTTTCTTGAGAAAGAAATCAATCAAAGTTTGAGTTGAAATAAAAAATAAGGACCTTTTTAACAACGTGTGAACAGTATTGCGGTTTTAGAATTAGTGTCTCCCTATCACGCAAATCAGTATACTTAATATCATATAACTTTCCACTTTCATATGTTAAAATTTCACTTAATTGTTTATGATCATTTAATGTAGATTGCTTATAACCACATTGTTTTGATAAGTTTAACTTTTTATTATGTTGTGATGATACAATCCACTTTACTTCCATTCAGTCAATATTGATTTTTGACTCAGCGACTGTCACTTTTTGAGGTATAAAAGTGGGCAATAAAGTATGTTTCTACCTTTTTGTTGTATTTGCTTCTTTTGTACAAGTAATTGCTTTTAGTTTCCAAGACACACAGTGATTCTGAAGCAATTACCCTTATACTATTATGAAAAACAAATATGATGATAGATAAAAGATGTTGATTTAAATTGAATGAACCCTCCTTTATAGATAGATTTTATTTGTTAGACGTATTTATCATTATAACGTGTTTGAATGTGTTATGTTTGTTGTTAAACGAGAACCGAGTACACAGATTTGTTGTATTGGCATGACATATTATACACTTTATTAGATGAAACAGATTTAACGACGTTCAAATCTCATAAGTCGACAAAGAAGAGGTTCAAGTACACACATTGAGATTACAAAAAATAGGGCTATAACAACAGGAACAGCTCACACTGTCTCCACCAACAACAGGTGTACAAAAACGCATTGCTTAGATATGAGTACTTGATAAAAGCACAACAGTTGTTGGGATTAGAAGAGTTTTTTAAGTTCACATTATTTGTTTCAATTTCATATTTAGACAATATAGCGTAACTACTAGTTATAAAATAATACAATCAAGCACATTCTGGCTACACCCAGGATAACTAATAGCATGTACATGTATATTATTTGAAATACTTGATAAAATTTCTCGATACAACAGAAGGCTAGTTATGATAAGGTAAACTGTGGGTAAAAATTGTTTCTTCAGAATAGATTACATGATAAATAAAGATTATTACATCGATACAAGTGAATAATCGGATATATCCAAACGAGATAGTTACATTATATAATTCTAAAATCAGAGCCAAGTTGAGGACTTTGAAATCAATAATATGATCAACTAGTTTCTATGTAAGAATATGTTTCTCTAATGATTATCGATCAAATTTTGGTATACAAAACTCCGTTCGAGTAATCCATATTCCACAGGGTTGTCAATTTAATAACGCCTGTTTATTCATTCAGTGAACTGACAAAGGTATGACCCGTCAACTCATACAATCATTTTCTGGGATCATCGGAAACCACACATTGATTAATTTCGTTTATACAATGGACCCGGAAAGGGTTAGGTTGCCACAAAATTAAAGAAAACAAATAGTGCTGTAAGTTTAAGTTATGTGTTAATATTTCATGCAAGTAATTATAAATTCCAATACCAATATGGTCAATACAAACTAGGCCAATATAGATGAAATACGGTAAATTACAACTGCAACTAGAAATAGAGAATATACGGGAAAGGGGCAACATTTTGCTTTGAAACAGGTTACCTTCTTACCACTCAGACCATTGTAAACAATTCTTATTCGTAAGTGGCTGCGTTATTGAACATCCCTTACAGTTAAACGGTCGTTTAATTCGACATCAGTTTTATGCCGCTTAGGACGAGTTGGTTGCTGCTTGTAAAGAAGTTATTGTAGTTAGGACTATTCGATATCAAGTTGAAGTCTTTAATTTCGAAAATTCTTTCGCCTTGGTTGGATATCTGTGACACCGATAATGATAGATGTGTTACAGCTAAAATATAGCTCCTTTAACCTTAGCATGACACTGTCGAAATTCCTTCATTTCTGTATTCTTAAATTTTTTATAACAATTTCGAAAGATTTGGCAAATTTGTAAGGATTGCACATTTTGAAGTAGACCTTAATAATTTTTATTGATTCACAGCTGATTTGATATGTATCACGTCACATCATTATTTCTGAAATCCATATCATTTTAAATGTTGAACCTGTTGGCCTACAACCTATTCTCTAGCTTGGCGGATTGATATTAATAAATATGGCTTTCAGAAATAATGCGAAGGGGTATATCGAACCAGTGATATCAATTAACTGTGAATCAATGATTTTAATAGGTCTCTTCAAAATGTTTAATCGTTATAATTTTGAACCAAAGAAAGGCACCTGTAGTATGTATACCGTTGCGTTAATAGTTATCAAAGGTACCAGGATTATAATTTAATACGCCAGACGCGTGTTTCGTCTACATAAGACTCATCGGTGACGCTCAGACCAAAATAGTTATAAAGCCAAACAAGTACAAATTAAAGTTGAAAAGCATTGAGGACCTAAAAATCCAAACAATTGTGCCAAATACGGCTAAGGTAATCTATTCTTGGGATAAGAAAATCCTTAGTTTTTCGAAAAAGTATTGTAACAGGACATTTATAAAAATGACCATATAATTGATATTCATGTCAACACCGAAGTGCTGACTACTTGGCTGGTGATACCCTCGGGGTCGAAACGTCCACCAAGCAGTGGCATCGACCCAGTGGTGTAAATAGTTATCAAAGGTACCAGGATTATAATATCATACGTCAGATGCGCGTTTCGTATATAAAAGACTCATCAGTGACGTTCAGATAAAAATAGTTATAAGCCAAACAAGTACAAAGTTGAAGAGCATTTAGGACCCAAAATTTCAAAATATTGTGCCAAATACGGCTTTGGTAATCTATTCCTGGGATAAGAAAATCCCTAGTTTTTCGAAAAAATCAAAGTTTTGTAACAGGAAATTTATATTATTTTCTAAATTCTCTTCGTTCACACGAACATAAATTATTTATATACCAAACTGTATAATTTCTATATACCTCGGCCCAATCTGTTTCTTATCTCATTCATAATATAAATAACTAAAACACTAGTTTTAGAACTTGTCAGGCACGATGACCATTCTTTTTTATATAATATCAAATCAATACATGTTTATCAAATGATAACAAATTACAAATGTTTGTAATTGTGTAAATACAGTCCACATCACAGAATAAGTCCTCTGTTTAAATAAACTAAAAAAGGTTGCCTCAACAATCTACAAAAAACAAACAAAAAATGTTACAAAAGTATTTAATACTGTTTTCGAATATGTATGTGCTTAAGTATAACTAACAAAAACTACGTGTGTACATGCGAATGGTCAACGCCCTTATCGATAATTTCAAATCGAGTCCACCGTATTTAAATACACTCGGGTTCATAAAACCTGTTACAATTCTATTGTTATATTAATAGAATTATCATACGATAAAATTCTTCCGCCACTTACATAAATATATTTATTTTCTAAATTCTCTTCGTTCAAACGAACATAAATTATTTATATACTAAACTATATAATTTCTATATACCTCGGCCCAATCTGTTTCTTATCTCATTCATAATATAAATAACTAAAACACTAGTTTTAGAACTTGTCAGGCACGATGAACATTCTCGATTGTACAAAGAATGAAATTGCAGTAATACATCTTATAAACCTAAAGATTTTGAAACTAATAAGGGTTTTTCAAATTGTCGCTTATGTAACTGTCTTTCGCAATATCAGATTTCCACCTTCCGTGAATCTTTAATAATCTGTCCGAGACACCAGCTTTACTAGCGGCTGAGCAACCGCCTGCCCTAAAACTATGTGTACCAAAAATTCTTGCATTTAAACCTATTTCCGATAGAGCCCCTTTTACAATCTCTCTAGTCCTAGTATAAGATAGTTGTATATTCTTTTTTCTCAGCTTACAGTTGTTTGTACTTTTACAATACGATAAAGCTCTGAACACAAAATCATCTGAGGACTTGTCTATTTTAGCTTTATCTAAATAATCACTTAAAATTTTAACAGGATAGTGTGCTTGATCAAGTTTAGCTATCAAAACGTTTTTTTCCTTTCTGTAACAATCGGTTTTGCTACTCTCAATATAGATATCAATATGATCGTTTCCGAATGTAATGTTCTTAGCTCTAATCTGGCATAATTCACTGTACCTTAAAAATCCTGAATAAGCCAGAAAACACATAGCTAATAATCTGAGATTTTTTAACAAACTATTTGTAACGCCAAATTTCCTAAAAAGACTGAGCATGATGTTTGCATTCATCGGTTCTTTTTTTCTGAATAGGCCTTTTAAGCTTTCTTTTAGATTCCTCCACAATACATTTAACTATATCCAAGGCGCATGGGTATTCAAACCCAGCTAAACTGTGAGCCCACTTTATAGCGTAACATGCAGCTTCTATAGTACTGTAGTGTTTAGCACTTTGCATTAGATATTGAAGATATAAACTGACATAAATTTCGTTGGCAGGAAGGACAGACTTGATTTCTGTATACTTTTCAGACCACACTACAAAACGCTTAAAACTGTATGCATATTTAACAGTTGTATTTCTGGCTTTATAGTCAATAACTGAATTCTTCACTTTTCTAAACAAAATCTTAAGTTCTGTGTGCTTTACTTGTGTGTCGTTTTTTCAAAATCCCGTTGAAAATATTTTCTGTAAAATAATTATAAATTAAATAAATATTTACCTTGAAATATGCGTAACTGCTCAGCATACATCAAACAGAAAAAAACAGGTCCAATGAACATAACTATACCCAGTGGTATCTACAGACCATGTGGCTCCATAAACATCGTGACACAATATATACATCAATCAGCTTCTGTAAGCCAACATCTCTGAATAGAGAACCTCCAGTAAGTAAAATCTGCAAAAAATAATAAAAAGTTATCACAAATATCAATCAGTAGCTTTCAAACGAACAGCTAAAATTCTACCTTTGAATTTTGCGTTTGCAAAAATAGAATTTAAATTGTTTCCAGAAACTAAAATTCTGTCTACCTCGTTAAATTCGAGTACGTCTAATTAGTATCAAAAGTAACACATAAGATCTGTATTCTGTATTTTCATCAAAAATGAATGGCCAGTAAGTAGACGACGGCCAACTCGGAACTATCAGTGTTCCCTCTGCTTTGCATCAAACCAAGTGGTTTATGCACTTACAAATTAAAGACACAGGTGGTACTAATAGATTGTTTTCTAGTGCCCAGTGGCACGAGAAAGCGTCTACTGCTGAGGAACCAGGGTTCCAGTACAACGAACTAAATTTATCTACTTTGTAATTGTCCATATTAGCAAACCTGTCGAAGGTATGAGGACCCAAGAGGTCGTCTAAAAACTGAAAATACTCTGGAGAAATACCCCAGTCATCAATATCTATAATCCGACTTAATAAATCAGCCTGCTCGTTCTCTTTGCTGGGTAACCAGATAATGTGTAGTGTAATGTTTTCAAGTAAACAACACCTATAAATTTCTAAGGACAAGTGTTGTAACTCTTGTACTTTGCTACCTTTATTTATGATACTAACAGCATTCTTGTTATCTGTGTGAAAAGTCACAATACTGTTTTGTAAGATTTTTGAAAAGGCACTGACACATAACTGAATTGCTTTTACTGATCGCCAAGTAGAACTCCTGCCCCGCTCAGTTTCTAACCACATTTTGTGCAAAATTTTTGTTGAATTTTGTATGAAACCAGCAGCGCCCGTGTCGCTAGCGTCTGTGAAAACATGAAAATCTGAAATGTTCTTTACCAGATCAACCGCCTTTAATAAAGGCAAATTATCTCTCCATAAAATAAGCTCATTGATACAATCAGGATACTTGCCGATGTTTACATATTGTTCCCAATAGTCTCTTATATTAATAACTGAAAAAAATGTTTTCGTCATGATCTGGGTAACATTACCTACTGCTGGTGTTAAAGCAATTAACTTACCACAGATTTTGGTCAACTGTCGTACCTTTACCCTGTAACTAGAATTTAGTATAAAAGCTACCAAATTCAATATATCATCTATTTTTCTTTGAGGAATTTGCAAGAAATTAAATTCCATAAAAAACCTAACCACTCAACCTGCTGTGAAGGTAACCATGCTTGTCTTTGTTTGGTACAAAACCAGAAGCAATCAAGTCTGCTTTGATTCTTCGAGCGTGTTTTTCACATAGTTCATAACTAACTTCGACCCAAAACCATCATCTAAATAAACAGCTAGATTTACGCCAGTGCTTTACCAATTGTCTCACAGTTTTAGTAAATATATACCCGCTGGAATTTAAACCAAATGGCAACACAGTAAAAACATAAAATTCTCCTTTCCACGAAAACCCTAAATACTTTTGATGTTGTTCAAAAATGTTTAAGTGATGATATCCCGACTTCAAATCAAAGACATATCCGTAACAATTCAAAGTAACATATTGTGATAAAGTTTTCCAATCTTCGAATTTGACTTTGTTTACAATCACTTGTTTATTTACACGTCTTAAATCTAAAATCAATCTGTGTTTACCTTTACCGTTAACAGTTAAAGGGTTAACAACGTGTGGCATAATTGACACACGTTTTACTAAACCACCCAATAAAAGCTCTTTAACTGCACTTGAAACAAAATCTGAATGCTCTAACGCAGATTTATTATTTTTAGAATACATATTTTCAGGCTCTTTTAACAAAGGTATTTTATAACTATTTTCAATAATATCAACAATAAAACTAGAAGCGTTAATACTTTTCCAAAAGTTTACAGAATTTTTAAGCCTGTCTTTAACAAAAATATCTGAACAACCCTTTTCATATTCAAAATAAAATTCATAAACATCGTGTACCTGTAAAGTGTCCGTATGAGCGCTGAAATCCTTACGAAGTTCCTCTGGGAGCTCCAAATCCAGTCTTGGTGTCTTTTTTGCAGTCGGATGCCCAATGTCCAAATAATCCACACCTGAAACACATATCTCCTTCCCTGGACCTTTTGACCTGGTTTCCGTAACCAGGTCTGCTCCCGCGAAAGGGCGGCATGCTGACAGAAACTGGAATTGCGTTATGAGCTGTTTGCGATGTAGAACCGGAAGCTTCAGCTGGTCTTTTTCGTACGTTCTGCTTCTTGTCTGCAGATTTTAGGGACTTTAACTTTTCACCACCCGGGTATCAGCTGCCCTTATCTTCTTTTCGTTCTCGGAGTCTCTGGCTAAATCATCGGACAAATATTCATGTACGGTCTGCCACCCTCCCTCCGACTTATCAGCAATTCTTATGAGCTTGTTTCTTTTCTTTAGCGTGTTAAGAGCCTCGCTCAGAATAATTACCGCTTTATCCGACTTGATTCTCCCTAGGTAATCCAACGACCTCTGTACCAAATCCTGTAAATCTACGTTCAGCTCGTACTGGACCTGATGACCCTTGAATTTGAACGAATTTTCAGCCTTTTTAACCTTTTTGTCCAAAGTATGCGTGATATCTGTGAAAGATGTTTCAATACCCGACAGTCTAATATCCATATATGTTTTGAGAAGCGAAAATAAGTCTACATTAGACATTTCATGCGGATTTCTAGTAGACGTACCTTGTTCACTCGCTAAATCTAAGGTTTCCTCCTCCATAGCAGACATTGTCAACGTAAGTATACGGCAATACAGGTTTAACTAACAAAAACTACTTGTGTTCATGCGAATGGTCAACGCCCTTATCGATAATTTCAAATCGAGTCCACCGTATTTAAATACACTCGGGTTCATAAAACCTGTTACAATTCTATTGTTATATTAATAGAATTATCATACGATAAAATTCTTCCGCCACTTACATAAATATATAAAATGACCATATAATTGATATTCATGTCAACACCGAAGTGCTGACTACTAGGCTGGTGATACCCGCGGGGACGAAACCTCCACCAGCAGTGGCATCGACCCAGTGGTGTAAATAGTATCAAAGGTACCAGGATTATAATTTAATACGCCAGACGCGCGTTTCGTCTTATGAATATGCATGTCCTGTGTACACCGATAACCATGAATAAATATTAAAGTCATTTATCGATTGAGAGAAAAAAAAACGTCTATATAGGAATTCGAATTCACACTTAGCAAAACAGACATATTTTGGAATTGGTCTCATATAGTACTTAAAAGACCAGACGACGTAAATGGTAAACCACAATCTAAGACGTGGTAAAAATGTCCTTATTTAGTTGAGACACAGAAAAATCATATGGATCAACCAATTTGTGATGGTGTCCAAATAATTTTTGGAGTGTCATTTTTAAAATTTCCTCCTCATAACCATGTTGGAGCAGTTTCTGCGTAAGGAGCACACTTTTGTATATGAAGCCTAAACGTGGGCTTTTTATCCCACACCAGACAACATTTAATTTTATTATAAATAATTTTTGATGGTTTCTAGAAAACAAGTTGGTGATAAAAGATAACTAGTTATAAACGAAGCCACGTCAGTTTCACTGGTGGCTCCTGATAGGATGCTTATAAATATGCATGACCTATGTACACCGACATCTATAAATAAATAATTAAATTTTTGAAATTATTAAATGCATGCTTAAATCCCAAAATAACAAGATTGGTAATATACATGCTTTTGATTTGATGAAAATGTACTAATATTTTTTCTCAAGATATCTATTTATAACGTAGTTATTTGTATTTACAAATGTATCCTTTTTGTTTTATGTTAAGGGCATACGATGCAGTTTTGATCCCTTAATGAAACTTTGATGAATATTTGCATAAAGACTTGTTTTGCTCGATTTAATCAAATATTTAATAAAAAAAAATATACCTTCATGTGCTTCTTTTGAGTAAATTGAGGTCGACATTTCAGATATTTTCTCAAAATTCGGATTTGTGGACGTATTTTTCATTTCGTAAAAAATACATAACTTTTTTGTTTTAAAAGATAAACACAAGCTGTTTTTGGTTAATTTATTTGTGAGTTTTATTTTATATAAATGGCCGATAAATTTGTGCATTTTATTTTTACCAATATATCATACATGTATTTATCAAATGTTCATAAATGTAGAAGAAAAAACGTAATATTTTGCTGCATATTTATCAAATGTTCATGAATGTAGAAGAAAAAATGTAATGTTTTGCTGTATATTTATCAAATTAAAAACAAATTGCATTATTGTCTTTTTCATGAAAATTGGTACACATAATCTTCATACGTTATCAAACCAAATGTCATTTTAAAAAAGAGGGGTCCATTAATTCTTTTTCAAGATAAATCAGTTTGAATGATAAATAACAATTGAAAACTGCATCTTTTCTCGATATGTCACAGTTTTACGTTAGCAAGGTCATTACCTCCGCTGTAACTGTAAAGTATGCCCTTAAAGAATTCCTGGAGTATACAATTCTCTGAAATTCATTCTGCAATTTGATTGGTAGAAATATACCTATTTAAAATAAGTTATCACTTAAGGTAGATTTTCTCACACGCCTAAATAGTATTAAGATCATTACTGATACTGACGATAATACAAGGACTTTCCTGTTTAACCACCTCGGGTAAGACTCCTTGACTATTACTATTTTTATTGAAAAACAATGATTCTGTTTTAACTGGTAATAATAACACATTTATCATTGTTCCTGTAATTATTTTTGTCTTCACTGCACAGATATACTTTCAAGAACGATTTTATATAATTACAATTGATATCAAAATTAGAATCACAAATATATCTGCAAAAGTTAATCTGAGCATCTCAGTCAAAATTTATTTGCAATTATTGAAATTACTGTTAAACATTTGAGTACCGAAAACTATATAACATTCCAGATGATTTACAGCATAGACCTTGTTCTTTAATAATGCATATTTTCTCTAAATCCATTTCGGAATTCACAAAAGAAAGGCCAGAGACGCTAAAGGGTCGTTTAAATTCACAAGTAGAAAACAAACTGACAATGACATGCCAAAATCGAAAGACGACGAAGCGATAAACAACATTACATAAAAAAACAACTTGGAAAACAAAATAATTAGCCAAAACAAACCCCACAAAAACTAGAAGTTATCAAATGAGCTCCGGAATGATAACACGATCTTTCTTCACTAGTGGTTCCCGTCGTGTTGCTTATGTAAGTTATTTGTGACAGGTTTCATTTAAGTAAAAGAGGATGGGATCATAGTCTCGAGAATTGTAACATATTCGTCGTCATCTATGCAATAGATACTTCATACCTGCCAACTATCACTTGACGGTTCATGTCTGAAGCGGTTTGTTTGGGTATAATGTTATCTGCATTGCTGAAGTCCCAAAATTCGTGAATATTTTAAAATCTTTGTGACAAAAAGAGATCCTATATAAGAAAAGTAGCCTACTACAATATACTTATTACGATTGTTAAGAACATTTTGAATACCTGTTAATAAAATTGATAAAAAAAGTAAATGAACAAAATCAGTAGTTAACTTATCGAATATCAGTACTACCAGAAATGTTCATGTGAATTCTTGATAAAATCACAAAATGGAAGTTCATAAAATTGTTTTGGTCTAAGGCGACTTAAACGTATTTTGATAATCAAATGAACCACTTTAAAAGACAACCTTGAAACTTGTTGATGGTAAAATGCGGAATTCATTTTATTTGGTTTTGTGTTGTAGACTAATCAGCTGATTTAAGCTTGTAGGCTTCGAATTCTTTGATTATTAAATCACATTTAATGAACTTCCATAAATGCAATGTTCTATTAAAACTATGCATTTTTTAAGCCCTTGTGTATTATTTTGACGTTTTTCTTTTACATTAGAAATGTAATAAATGTTCTGTTAAGGTAGATACATGGTATACCGCCATCTTATATTGTACACTCCCAGTACAAAATCGGTCTAGTTATTTACCCAAATCTGCAAACGTGGAGATATATTTGCAATTTATTGTTTAGATTGTTTATTTAAGAAAACTTGGTAATTTATTGTATAACTCAAAATATTTTGTTTTTTTTTAAATAATTTTTTTTTTAAATAAGCCATTTAAGGGGAGATAATCCTTTTAGAATAAAATATATACTGAACTAATAGGGAACGTTTAAATTTTTACTTGAAGCAAGAAAACAAGTTCGGTGACACCATTTTTTCTTTTTATTTTCTTAAAACATATTATAAAACCTATCTTCTCACAATTTATTTCAAAATTTTATCTCATAGGCAATTTTCAACGACTCATAGCTTGGAAAATAGGACGGTGACCCATACTTTTTATTATATTTTGAAAAAAGCATAGTAAAATCTTCATTTTTGCAAAGCATAAGAAAATTCTATCTCAAGAAATATATATATTTGTCTTCCTTAACGGAAAAATGTTTAGGTATCACGCATGACAAAAATCATAGTAATATTGTGTTAAAAGTGAAATAAAAATAGTATCGATCTCCAAAGTAAACTCAAAAGAGATAGACCGTTATGAAATGTCAAAATCAAAAGTTTAGATACACCAAACGAATGGAAAACAACAGCCTTATTCCTTGATACAGACATGTCCTTATGTATAAATAAGGTGGACTAGAACGGATTTTTTAATTTCTTTAAACTCTCATTTGAATGACAGTCGTATATAATTTCATTACATTGACAACAATGTGTGAAAGGTCATACAAATAGTTTATAGAAATATAAACGATGTTGAGAAAACAAAACGAACCAATCCCATTTATGCATTTATTAATATGCTTAGTATATAAGAATTATAAACGAATACAATATTGTACAGATAAAAACAATATCCTAAAATAAAGCACACAAAGCAAAAGTACCCGAACCCTGTTAAACCCAATATTTTCTACATTAAAAAATACCGCTGTTCGAAAGTCATAAATCGATTGAGAGAAAACAAATCAGGGTTACAAATTAAAACTGAGGGAAACGCATCAAATATAAGGGGAAAACAACAGAAACACTAAAGTGCAACAAAAAAAACAAACAACAATGCAACACACACACAGAAACGATGGTTGGTGGTTCTCTCCAGACACACCGTATTTTCATAAATACAAACTGGTCACTAAGATACACCATAAAGTGTTGAATTGTTGTTGGAAGAAGATGTTCGTTGTTATTCTATGTTTAACATGTTGACACGACTATTATATTATTTATGTGTGCGTTTTTCTGTGCAAGTGGTCTTGCGTTTTTGTTTGTGCTGTATTTCTGTCACTTACTGGTGTCATTTTAGTTTAACATTGTCATATATGCAGGAGGTTTGGCTAGCCATACAACCAGGTTCAACGCACCATTTTTGTTCGTAAAATGTGGCAGCTATCAAGTAATTCGTTTCAATGTATGCTCCATTGGCGTTTGTTTTTATTAGTAGCAAGTACATTTTTTTTTCTCTTTTTTAATTTGCGTTTAATTTAGCGATTATTTCAAAACAAAGTTGACCTGCGATATATTTAGCTGCTTTATATTGCCATCACTCACATTTGCAGTTTTTGATGAACTCTTGGCTTTTAATCGCTTGGTTTGAGCGTCAATTCAGAAAAGCGTTTCGGACGGACCAAACTATGAATGTGTATTTATTTTAATAACCAAACAACATCACCAAATTCGATGTCATTAAAGATAACATGTAACTGTCATAACCATTAGACTTTACAGAAAGTGAAAGTGCGAAATTAAAACACGGTTTTCATGTAACAAGGATACCCCAGACTATTAACGTTAGAATATTCACAACATTTTAAAGTAAATATATGACCATCAGAGATGAATTAATAAATAAAAAATAAAATATTCTCGCCCACCATAGACAGAACTATTCATACATTGATTGTAATAATGATACATTATACAAGTCGGAAAAATGAGACGCACAGTTGGTTTACATATGAAATTGTTATTTTTTCAACGTAATGGTTTTTTAAAGAAAGAAAATATCAAAAATAAGCATCTTGGTAACGTCAGTTTTGGATAATTTTGTATTTGAATCAGAGTAGTTTTGTTTTGTAACAAATAATGATGCATCTCTCCTTGAAATTAGATATTTGTACTATGAGATCCTTTCAAATGGAAAAAATATTGACCAACTCTTTCAATATTATTTTAATTTAGAATTCGGAAAATTGTGTAAAAAGTAGAAAAACATTCATATGTTTCTTAATATTGAAAGATGATAGAGACTTAGATTGTATGTGTTCTAACAAATCTTTTCCATATTCCCATTTGGATACATTGCAAACACCATGTATGGTTTTATAAAATAAGCAATATGTTTACTAGTATGTTGGAAAAAGACGATTCTTTTAATAAATAGCGCAAGAAATGTATAGATTATTCTCATCAATAATTTAGCTTTAATTTTCGCTGACGGACAAGTGTAAGCCAGGGCTTGGTTACTCAAAACTATGTCTTAAAAGAGAGGCGAATGATACTAGAGGAACAGTCGAAAATAAACTGACAAAGCCATGGCTAAAAATGAAACAGATAAACAGACAAATAAAAGTACACAGAAACAACATAGAAAACTAAACACTGAGCAACACGAACCCCAGCACAAACTGTGGGTGATCTTGGGTGCTCTTAATTTAGCGATATTTTAGCTTATTCAATGGATAGTTGTCCTATTCAGTTGCAAACTATGCGGAGGCTATTATTTCTTTGGTAAAAAAAAGGATGGCTATTCATAACTAGTTACTTAGTTACTTAAACTTTATTTTTAACCAGTGGTTATTTGCAAAATTACTCCCCGCTTGTTTTGTTTTATTCCAGTCACTTTTAATGTGCACGTGATGACTTGAATACTCAAAAAAAAAAAATACCAAACTACATGGCAATTTCAAAAAGGAGAATTTCAAAACAACTGACAAAATCAAAAGTTATCAACAAACAGAACGTTTGAAACACATCTGTCATATTCCAGACTTCGACAAATGTATTGGTATTCTGCAACGATTAAAAAGTAATTTATACAAAGCTATAGAGTTCTACCATGTAATAAAACTTTGACATTCAAGAGTCATTATACTCCTGCCGTTGATTGATAACGTTTGATTGTGTCAATTGTTTTGAAATTCAACTGTTATTGTTTTGTTATTCATTTTCAAAAATCATTATAAACCATGGAATGTATTATCTGAATGCATAGCTTTGATTCCAGTATTATAGTCTGCTCATATTTGGTCGTATTGGCACTACAGCGTAAGAATTAAGTTTAAAGTGTTCAGATATATTTTCCTCGTTCTGTAGAGAAGATACATTACTGGTTGCAATTTACATTCGGTGCAGCACAATTTATACCGTTAATGTTCTTATATACATCATGACACGGATAATCATTCTAAAATTATATCGACTTCACACTATTGAAATTCATTTCAGCAGCGCCTGCAAACGGAGTATATATCTCTAAATTGATACAATATTCCCAGGCTTGTATTTCCTATCCTGATTTCCTTGATAGATGGTTACTACTCACAAGGAAGCTATTAAACCAAGAGTTCCAAATGCTGATGTTGAAATTGTTGCTTCGTAAATGTTACGGACACCCTCACGAGTTAGTTGAGCGTTATTAAATAACCGTTTCACAGATGATATCGGATATGTTCCTTATGTCGTAACTACAATCCCCTGCCCTTTCCATAATTATTACCTACCGAATTAGACTACTTACAGGATTTGTAGCAACACGACGGGTGCCACGTGTAGAACAGGTTCTGATTACCCTTCCGGAACACCTGAGATCACTCTAGTGTTTGGCGTGGTTCGTGTTGCTAGGTCTTTAGTTTTCTATGTTGTGTCTTGTGTATTATTATTTGTCTCTTTGTCTCTTTCTTTGTAAGCCATGCCGTTGTCAGTTTATTTTCGATCTATGAGTTTGACTGTCCCTCTGGTATCTTTTGCCCCTCTTTTGAAAATCATAGATCCCTGGTCGTTCTTGTGCATATAGATAACTACCAGAAAACATGTATCTATTTTAAAAATTTTGGTTCACGGTCTAAAGTCAAGAAGATGTTCCTTTATCTCAATTAATACATCTGCGACATGCATTCATTCGACCAAGTCAGGTATACCTTGTAACTACCTTCGTTTTATCAAGTGTAAATACACTTTATGTCTCAACATGTTGTGAAGAAAATTCGATTATCTTTTGCACTAAAGATAATATTTTTGAAGTAGTTTTTCCGCGTATTGATGGTTTGATATGATTTGTTTACAAAAACTCCGCATTTACGTCTCTAATATTCAGTTCAAATGATTAAGAATTGAAATTATTAAGATACCATTTGTTGTTTTGCAAATATATTTGAAGTTACTGATATTGATGGCAATAAAATGTTACAATATTTATCTTTCTGTATTGTTTCATTTCACTGCCAAGCATATTTTGGACTCGGATATCACTGTAGTGACACGAATATAAGAGCTTATTTGTAGATACATGAGCGGTATATAAGGGGAAAACACAGGAATTGAGCAATATAGGAAAACTGCAAAAAGGCCGTTCCTTTTTAAAATAACTTATCATTGATACCAGACTTAAAATGTGAGTACACCAGAACACTCATCAGTGATTCTCAAATCCAAAATATCAACTCACAAAAAAGCAAATAAGGTACAAAATTGAAGAGCATTCAGGACCAGAAATCCGTACGGTTTTGTCGTATACAGCTGAGGTAATCTACTATAAAGAAATCCTGTTTAGGAATAACAATTTCTTTTCTTTGCATTGTCATTCAATATCGGTAACTAAATAAAGCATATGTTTCAATTTTAAAATTTCGCATTCGATAAACTAGTTGATCAGAAAATTTAAATGACCGATGATTTACAATTCTGGTTATATCTTTCATATAACTCAATTCGATATTGCACGATCCTGATTCACTTGATATAGCTTATCGACGTATTTTATATAATTAGCTATGAAAGGTACTAAGCTTATAATTTGATACGCCAGATGCGCGTTTCGTATACATAAGACTCGTCAGTGACGCCCAGAACATAAAAGTTGAATAACATTGAGGACCCAACATTCAAAACAATTGTGCATTACGGCTAAAGTAATCTATGCCTTGGATAAGAAAATCCTTAGTATTTCGAATAATTTATACTTTTGCAAACAGCAAATATATAAAAATTACCATATAATTGATATTCATGACAACATAAGTAATACGACGGGTATCACTAGTGTTACATAATCGTTAAACCCATCTGGAGCATCCCATTATTTGGTTATTATTAGGTTTGGATTTAGCTTCCCAATGTAAAGGGCTGTAAACTTATTTTTGTTGTCCTTCGTTGTTTTTTGTGGGTTTTTTTTGCCATCACGATGTTTGTTTCTCTCGACTGGTAAGTTTTGAATGTCTTCTTGGTATTTTTTTATCTATAATAACATATTAATCACAACATCAAAAAATTATAAATACAAATAATTTTATTTGTAGGTATCATGTTGATCGAAGGATTTCTACAAAAGCGGCTGTCGCTGCTGAAAGGTTATAAAGACCAGTGGTTTGTGTTGACAGATGATGGATATCTTGTTTATTTTAATGTATGTAGAAATACTTCAATCTTTATCCCAGTTTTACTTGAAACGAACTTAACCTGTAATTAAATGTTTGAATTATATAAGAGTGTATCAGATTTAGGACACTATCAACAGAAATAATTCAAAAAAAGAGGGACGATAGATACCAGAGTTACATTAAATAAAGGTGTGAGATAAGCATTCAATTCATAAAACCTTAGAAAAAGGGGTTTATATTAATCGAATCACAATCTATGGAAAACCAGATAGATCAATTTGAAGAGCACTGCATACAAATAACAACAAAATGCGATAATAATTTATGGAAAACAGGCATACTCAACAGTTTTGTTCTTTGTAGTCAAATAATATAATGCCTGTCTATTCCCTAACATAATTCTTCACAAATAACATTCGCACGAAAAAAAGGAGACTTTGGGATAAGTTTCAATGAAACAACAACCCACCAAGCCAGCTGTTGTAAATTGGATTATTAATGATAGAACGGTGCATGCATTAACAATATTTAAAGTAATCATTGTCCTTAGAATAAGCAAGCTGTGTTCAAATTCAGAGAATTCAGATATCGAAAACATGACGATTCCTGGTATTGCCGTCATTTTAAAAAGACCTCTGAGTGCTGTTTACTTTGAAAAAATTATCATAACACATTTATTAGGATGTTTGTGATTAGTGATAATTTTATAAATCTTTGTCACCATATTCAGTTGTGATCTTAGCAATGTATTGTTCTTGCTCAAAATATGTTAAAGGACTTTTGAACGGTACCAATATAAAAGCGTTCAGTTCGATCGCGAAAATTATTTTTACACATATAGAAATTATTAGAATTTGCATTTTCTTAATTTAAGGATCAATTTATAAATAAATGAAATAATTAAGACATCATTTTTATCATTTTCACAGGAAAAACCTAACCAGGAACAACAGAAACCAAGAGGGAAAATGTTTTTATTGGTAATTAGATATTGAACAACGGTTATCAAAAGGCAATGCATGTTTCACGATTTGTTAATAACGATTATTTATTAGACGAAATGCGTAAAGGATGTTTGCTTGTTATGTTTTGGAATCCTCTCGTATGATCCATTTGAATGCCTTAAAAAATTTTGCCCATTGAACCCTATTTTTCTTTTTATAAATCTTTTACATATAAAATCCACCTGTAAAAAAAAAAAAAAAAAAATTTTAATAGTTTTTAAAAACCAAAACTTATCAATAATAAGGTTATGAAAAATCACTAGAGAAAACTTTCCCGCCAAAATTGTAGTGGCTTATATCTCAAAAACAAGCACATTGACCGATATTTCCTTTATTAATCACCAATGGATTTATACTAGTGTTATGAAAAGCTTGTTATTTTGAAACTTAGTAGCAAACCTTCTTACTGTTACAGAGCTCATATTATTTTTTTTCATTCATCTAAGATTGCCTTTAAAAGGACATTACGTGTCACATGTTGTACAATGGACAAAAAGTAACAAAGATAACAAAGACAGTAAACCCAAATATACTATATTCCCAATAGATTTGTGACTTTTTAATAGCGGTATACTACTGTTACCTTAAAGTTTATTAAATAAATCAGGTCTTTTGGTGTGAAGTTTTTTTGCGCTATAGTTTAAAAGTTTGTTTTAAAATTACAAAAATAAAACAAAACAAAATAAATAATGCCTATTATGTGTCACAAATGCGGACCATTTTATAATTACACACCATGCAATACTGTTATTTCATCGTGTTTTTAAAACTTGTAGAATTACTGGACAAACACATACAATCTTCTATTGATTATTATGGATTTGTATTTATTTCAAATGGTTTTTTTTTCTAAACCCACGATATCCCTTTACAAGCTTTCAGATACAACAGTGAAAAAGGATAAAGTCTCTTTTACAGTAATATCAGCAAGTAACAATGTTTACCGTCTGAGAGGTAGGTAATAGCAATAAAACATATATTATATACTTACGTTCCTGGCTGAAAAAGAAATTTTTCGAATAAATGCAAATCGTCTTCAACACAAAGCGTCACATTGAATGTAGCCTTATTACTTGAAACCTATTGTTTGATAGAAGTAGTTTTAATACGATATACAAGTTTATCATATGTTTAGTACAAAATACAGCAATTTTGCATATCTAATAAAGGTTCTTTTTTCCAGTCTGTATCACCTACCCTGTATCGCATACCCCATATCGCATAGTTAAACCCGTATCGCATGCCCTGTATCGCATAGCAAATCCCGTATCGCATACCTGGCATGACGTCACAATTCGAATGACGTCAACGTTTGACCTATGACGTCCAGTTGCTGTTCCTACTAAAAAAATGTCATATCATTTCAACTTAAATCGATATTTTAAAAAAAAATCATTACCAAGTAACTTTACTAGCGATTTTCATAAAAAATAAATACAATAAGATGTAGAAATGTCGGACGATTTAAAAAACGGATATTGCATGAATCGATTCTGTAAAAATATATGATAAACAGAATAATATATTGGATAATCTATATGAAAATTGTCTCCGTTTATAAATTCTTCTTTCTTTAAAGAATAGTTATAACTCCCAATGACAAAGTGTACCCTTTTACATTGTTTAGAAAATCCTATCCTCATGAGGCATTGTTTCAAACATATGGTGCAGGGTCGTAATATTGACTGCACCCGTGTTCCCCATTCATTTATTATCCGGCTGACTACGTAATGACTTTCGACCTGAAAATTGTCAATGATACCTCTGTTCGATATGTGTTCTCCAAAAACCCGAGATATTGGTTGCATAAATTCATCTATTAGAACCAGAACTTTAAATAATGAGTATTATACCAGTGTATAGGTTTATGTAGAACAAAAATACCAAACTCTAAGAAACGCGAGAAAAATACCTTTGTATTCTTTCCGAATGCGTTATGCTTAACATCACGTACCGCTTTTAACACGATGCCCCCACTAAATAAGTTTGATGACTAAGTTGAATGCTTACAAATGATACATAGAAGTATGCCTCATATCTTGACTTACATCTAGAAAATGTCAATGATTGTAAGTTGAGAACAAAAATTAACGACAAAAAGGAGATTTCAGCTTCCCCACTGTGAACTTTCTATGTCTATGTAGCAGCATTCCAACAGCACCTGCAAATGCAGTACATATAGCTCACCTTACATATATAATGCCATAGACCAATAGTTCCAATTGGTGAAGTGACAGGTATCCTTTCGAAAATATTATAGGCACATTTACGAGTTAGTTAACCGTTATAGAATACTAGAATCAATTTACAGTATCGTTCACTTCTATTGTTGGTGGTCTAACATTGTCGACAACAATAAATACCTTCAAGGTTAATGATTTATATGTGCTTTGTGATTTGGCTTAAGTCAATGTGCACGATAAAACACGATGTTAGTGAACTATAACATGATCTTTTAATAAAGTGAAGTTTTATATACATTTTTATAAAGCTGATAGTGATGTGAAGAGGAGCAAATGGGTTCAAGCCATCAATGAAACTAGAATAAAGTCGTACAACAGAATGTTCAAGGTATTACATAAGAGTATTTTGTCATTGTCAAACAAATAAAAAGCAACTCAATTTCAGATGCAAAATTCAGTATGAGCTCATGTTTATATAACAAGTAGGAAGTTACGTAATTAACATGAAAATGATGTTCAGTTTATGAACATGGAGCGACATATTTTTTTACCACTAGTGGAAAGAAAATTGGTACCTTAATGAGTAATATTTATGGCGAGTAATCTACTATTATATATTTTTTTTCACCGTATGAAAATGAAATGTATTGGTGCTATTTTGTAAATTACATTAATATTTCTTTATGTTAGACTCAGGTTGACGTTCGGCCTCTTATCGACGTCCTTTTCCTTAAATCGACACCCGTTTCTCAAATCTACGTCTAAATCTGACGTCACATTCTCAAATCGACGTCTAATATTTTGACCTGCTAATCGACGTCCAATGGTACGTCATGTATTGCAAAAACTACGTCCGATTGATTTTAGTCGTCTTTAATCGATGTTCAATATCGATAAATAATAAATTACTGAACTTAATTATTTACACTTATACATGTACATGTGTTGTAGGGTTCAAACATTTTTCATGACATACTTTCCACATATATATTTTTTTTTCAACCCGAAATGGGTTTCATGCATATCAAAGTTTATCTTGATAAAAAGTTAATCGAATCGATCTACATAGTAGTGTGTCATTCCTATTCATGTTAATAAATGACATGCATGTGAGGGTATGTCAAGGAGAAAGCAACCTAATGACATAGAACACCAAACGACATCTAAAGGGCATTATTCAATCTTCAACAATAGACAAAATAAAGAAGTACAGCCAACCCTTTTTTTTTAGTATTATAATTCGGACTCTGAAGTTATTTTTCAACAAATTTCTGAGCTTTACACCTGGAGTGAAACATATACGCAAGAAATTGGCATTATGTTTTATGTTGTGCACAACTGTTCTAGAATAAGTGCTCACAATCATGTTACCATCTTACGGTGTTTATATTTCACAGATCGTTCGCTATGCTCGTGTCTGTTGTGACGTTTTTGATTTTTAACGCAATCTATGTACATTGTATAACTGGTAAATTATTAAACCAGGGATATCGTTACCATAAATTACTTAAAACCATTACTAAACTTTTCCATAGATATAAAGATTTGGTTTTGAAGTTTGGTTGTACCTGTAGAAAACTTATTTCAAACGGGATAGTACATCCTCATTTTTACGGAAATGTTGTTAACCATGCCCGGAAATTTAGAAATGATCCTTGTAAACTTATCGTTCCTTTAAATGAACTTATTCTAAAAGGTTACCAATTTAACAATAAGATCATTGAATATTGTTTTTATTGGTATAAATATTGATTTTGTTATCAGTTAATTAAAAGCAAACTAAATATAACTAGTATGTTATATACATTTACACATTCACAAGGTCATGTTTTTCTCTGACTGTTTATGACGTTTTTACACTAAATCCATTTGATGTTGGATGTGTACGGATTGATAATTTAGTCTTAGATGCATGATTTTTTTTTAATTAGTTTGTAAGTGGATTTGAACTAGCTGTCAGATAACTGCGAGTACTCTCAGATCTGTTCCTAGTGTCTTTTTGTTGTCTGGATGTACAAGTACCCGGCCACGTCCACTTGTATTTTTGTCCATCTGATGAGTTAAGCCTTTTTCAACTGATTTTTATAGTTCGTTCTTATGTTGTACTGTTATACCACTGTCCAAGGTTAGGGGAGGGTTGGGATCACACTTACATGTTTAACCCCGCCACATTATGTATGTATGTGCCTGTCCCAAGTCAGGAGCCTGTAATTCAGTGGTTGTCGTTTGTTTATGTGTTTTTCGTTCATTTTGTTTTTATATAAATAAGGTCTTCTTTTTATATTAACCCCGAAATATGCTTTATTGGTTTGTAGTGCAGTGGTTTTGGACGGTTAATGTCTGTCATATTTGTTTTTCTGGAATTGTTTTTTTTATAAATAAGACCCTTAATTTTCTATTTGAATTGTTTACATTATTCATGTCATACCACATCTGCTTATTTTTACGTAATCTCTAAAATTTAAGAATTGATATCACAAACTGTTTACATATTTAGTCCAGTATGTTATAAATCTTTAAAAAAAATAAATAATGTTAAATTTATCCTTTTTGTCACACATAAAATGTCTAAAAGTTTCAGCTACGGTCGGTTATTGTTAATTTTGTATTCTGTGTCCAAAACGGACGTTCATTAGAGAAGCTAAACATTGGACGTCGATTAGAGAAGCCAACAAATGGACGTCGATTAGATAGGCATAAAATTGGCCGTCGATTGTGAAGAATATTTGATTGTGACGTCAGATTTGGACGTCGATTTGAGGAACGGACGTCGATTAGAGACCGGACGTCGATCTGAGTGTTACATATATATATAGAAGTATTTCAATGTTATTTAATCATAAATAATTAAGGAATTTATCTTTACACAGCTGTACATGCTGCAGATCAGATGACATATAAAGTTTTATTGTCAGATAAAAAAACCGTGTAGCTGATCTTTTGCATATATTTTATTTTATTGCATATTTTAGTTCATTCATTTAGTTATATTTAACAAAAACCCGTCAGTGTGTCATTAACACAGAATGACAGTTAACTGCTATAAGAAATTAAATTCACTTGACTCAAATATACAAATTATTTACAGATTATATTTTCTTATGAAATTGTTGGTAATAGGCTAACGTGAACAAACAAGTTGTTTAGATATTGATAACTTCCACTTGATCTTAAACCTTGTAAATAGAGGTTTTCGTAATCTTCCTTTTGATAAAATTGACCAAAGTCAGTTTATCTGTATCATAATAGGGACAAAGTTGATCTGCACTTAACTGCAGACATTGCATATATATTTAAGACTGTATTCAATAACGTAATACTTTGAACAAATAATAAAATGTAAATGTTCGAGTAAGAAACAGTCTTTCTGTATTTTGAACATATTATTTTGCCCTTGAAACTATGTTTTCTATGAGTGAGGGTTTATCTCACACGCATCTTTAACCCACGTGACTATCTGTATGTGCATATCAAAAATCATGCACGTATAATTAAGTGGTCGCGATCTATCATACTTGTTGTTTTTTCAATGCTTTATTGTTTATTAATACCAGAATCCACTTACTTTTTCTGAGAATTTGAAAGCTCCACCCAGTTTTGGTAGGGTTTGTGTTTTTCAGACTTGTTTTTTGTCTTTTCGTCGTTTTTCGGATATAGTTATGACCTTGTCAGTTTGTTTTATTCGACTATTGAGAATATTCTTTTGGTATTTTTCGCCTCTTGTATTAGATTTTTTTTTTGTTTTTTTTTTTGTAAATAGTTTAACATTTTACAATGCAGTAAATAACAATTTGTACAGCTTTTATGTCTATAAGAAAAGTTGTGAATACTACTATTTGTTTATATTTAACGCTGTATTATATTTTATCTTGAACAGGGATTTTATGACATAGAAAACAACAGACAAAATACTACCGATTCGGATCAATATGACGGCAGCAAAGGTATAAGTTGAAGCCAGTTTATTTTATCAAATAAGAATTTTTCAATGTGATTTTTATGCTCAACCTACGATAGTAGAGGGGCATAATGTTTTCTGGTCTGTGGGTCATTTCGTCCTTCTGTGCGTTCGTTCGTTCGTTCGTCCGTCTGTGCGTTCGTGCGTCCGTTCGTTCGTTCGTCCGTCCGTACGTTCGTTCGTCTGTCCCGCTTCAGGTTTTTGGTCAAGGTAGTTTTTGATGAAGATGCAGTCCAATCAACTTGAAACTTAGTACACATGTTCCTTATGATATGATGGATCTTTCTAATTATAATGCCAAATAAGATTTTTTACCAATTTCACGGTCCATTGAACATGGAAAATGATAGTGCCAGTGGGCATCTGTTTACTTTGGACACATTCTTGTTTACTGTTTAAAAAACAAACAAAACCATCAAGAGACAGTTAACCCCATAACACGGTTAATATTTTAAAGAGTAACAGTAGTTGTAGTAGGAAAATTGGATTTGAAGGAGGCATCGGGGAACATGTTGTTCTTTTCTTTTTCACTGCCTACATTCAACATAATAGATATTACTCAATAATAAAGATATACCATTAACCCAGGAGAAAAAAAAAGTCCTTTTATATGTTAGGATTCCCAAAAGCTATGTTCGCTTTAATGTTAATACACTTAGAAAAACGACTTTTGTAAAAAAAAGTACCTTGAGTAGGTTGCTTCGTGATATTGTGCGTTTCCAAAAACCTGATGATAAATTGGCATGATTCGCCACCTATCAAAACACAACTGTTCACATATCATTTGAAGATTTATAACTTGATACATGTATAGGTCTAGACAATTGCCTACTTTAAGGCATGTATGTGTCACTTTTTTAAGGCCCTTCCATTTCTAAGTAGCATCATTCCAGCAGTACCTGCATACGGGGTATATATCTCTCAATAGATACGATATGCCCGTGCTTGTATTTCCAATCATGATGGTCTTGATAGAGGGTTGCTGTTCACAAGGAAGCTATTAAACCAAGAGTTCCAAATGGTGAAGTAGGAATCACTTCTTTCTAAATTTGACCGTTATGAAGTTACTGTTTCACAGATGATACCGGATATGCTCCTTACATCGTAACTACAATCCCCTTCCCTTTCATGAATGTGACCTACTGATTTAGACTATTTACCGGGTTTGTAATAACATGTGCAACACGACGGGTGCAACATGTTGAGCAGGATCTGCTTACCCTTCCGGAGCACCTGGGATTACCCCCAGGTTTTGGTGGGCTCGTGTTGCTAAGTCCTTAATTTTCTTTGTTTTATTATGTGTACTATTATTTGTCTGTTTGTCTTTTTTCATTTTTAGCCATGGAGTTGTCAGTTTATTTTCGATTTATGAGTTTGACTTTCCCTCTGGTATCTTTCGCCCCTCTTTTAAGAAGTCATAGAATTTATGCTAGTGACAATTTGACCTATTTTTTTAACTTACATATGTTAAACATTTGCATTCTTAATTTTTCTCGCTTTTTGAACTGCTTTATTATGATGATTGTTTTCTTTCAATATGTTATATGAATTCATATAGAAAGTGATGATGTATTTCAACCAATAAATGAAACAGATTTTGATGGTGTTATTGCTGCAGCAGAATCAAATATTGCATCACCATTTCAAACACGGAAAACGTAAGTTAATCATAATCATATTTACTTTATATTTTGTCTTTAGGCTTATTTTCCCTTTGCATTATTTGTAAAGCATTTCAGTAGCATTTAAAAGGAAGGGATATTCTTAAAACAATTGACAGGTTGTACAATTGAAAAAAGAAAACAAAAGCTGTATTTGGAGTCGATGAAACATATTGCCAAAACTTAAGCTCAATCGAGCTTTTTATACTAATAATATAAATTAATAACTTTATATAACTTTCTAACTTAATTCCATTTAATCTTTTTTTTCGAATTTTTGCATTATAGTTTAATAGGGTTATTGCATTTATATTGAGAAATAATTATCGTAAGCTTATGAAATATGTTAATACCTCAATTTAAGTGCATTTGCTCTACTCTCTTACTATTATTATAATGGTTTCTACATTGTAGACCATTTGTTGCCGTTGGAGCAATTGATTTTGGAACTACTTATTCTGGATGTGCCTATTCTACAGTTCAAGATTTCAAAACTAACCCATTGACGATAGACACATTTCAACTAGATCATACAAATGTGTCTTCCTACAAGACTCCTACAGTACTACTTCTAACTCCAGAGGGTCGATTTCATTCATTTGGGGCGACGGCCGAAAATAATTACGTAACTTTAGCACAGAAAGAAGAGGCTAATAGTTGGTACTACTTCAATCGCTTCAAAATGCAACTGTATATGTTCCGGACCATATGAGTATTTGGACCATACGCGTATGGTCATGACCATATACGTATACTCATATGGTCCGACCATACGCGTATGGTCCGTCCATACGCGTATGGTCGGACCATATGAGTATATACTCGTTTGGTTATAAACGGGCCGGACCATATGAGTATTTGGACCATATTGGTATATTTTTCAATAATATGCATGAGAAAACTTTATAAAAAAACAATGATTGCTATTACAATTCAAATAACATTAAATATTGCTACCAAAGTAAGTTTTCATCGCTAATTGTATTCTTGCATGGATGCGTAGGGTGACATTTACGTCCACACGGTACCATAGCTTTTCTTGGGTCCTGGGTCATTCGATGTGTCTACTGTGAAACAGATCTAGATCTCCAAAATCGTAACATGACTGAAGTACATCATATCACCAGACAACTTTAAAAAAATAAACTAGTGTGCTTGCCGGTGACGTCATTCATGTTTTTAAAACAAAACACGTATAACTATAAGTATAAAAAATTATGAATATTGCACTGCTAATGCTAAAAATGTATATTAAAAGTTTCAAAAGTAAGCAATTTATTAGACTCTTTATCCTGTTGACTTTTACGTCAGGTTATAGTAAAACAGTTGACTTCTTGTGTAACAGTTCATTATAAGATATTTTTGGAAGTTATCTGTCCAGGTCGACATTTTGCCATTCACTCGTTATAACATATCGGTAATGAAAAAAAAATGTGTTTACTATAGCTTTGACTAGTGATGAAATTAACTGTGTGAAACTGCTCATTTCATTTTGTTAATCTTGTTATTACTAATTTTTAATGAAAAAATTACCTTTGGTAATGTCTGAATAATGACGTGACTACTAGAAGGGTTATAAAAAGAGGTAAGCATAAATGTACCTCTTAATAACCCCGATCATACGCGTACGGTCCGACCATACGCGTATGGTCGGACCATATGAGTACATGTATATACCCATATGGTCATGACCATACGCGTATGGTCCAAATACTCATATGGTCCGGAACATATACACACAAGGTATTATTTTTTTTTATTAATCTAGATGTCAAAATTAAACTTGACGGTAAGTCAAATTTTTCCTGAATTTATTTTACAGGGAAATTTCTGAGGGTGCTTAAATCATTACACTGATGCGCAGTCTTACATGTATGTCATTTACGGTTTTAATGTTGATGTAGACAAATAAGAATGATATCAGCGCTATATTACTATCCTTAGGTTGTAATCAACTGTATGAAATCATACGTCAGGAACAATAAACAAAAACCCCAAAGTCAGTTATGAGTTGACAACATATGAAACATATAAAACGAAAAATCAAATGACCTACTTGGTGTGATGCTAAGCAATTAAATGAAACACAACAAATGACAACGAACACACTATTTTAGAAATTCAGTCCTGACTGGACAACCACATAATGAAAAGTGTTGGCTGGTGAAACCAGAGTATGCTGATGCTACCTAAGGAGCATCGGTTATTATGGGTGATCATTTTATATTTGTGTATGCACTTTTACAGTTAATTTCGTTGTGTATCTCCAAGGTTGACTAGGATTAGTAATACGGTCATTTGTATTTTTTCCGATAGTCAGGAATAACCTTCCTAAAGTGGATCCTCCGTTTGGTTGTGTAGAATGTATAAATACACAGCCACGTTCGGATAAGATGGGAACTTTAAAAGAGAGAACATCACTGTCCTCACATTTAAAACCCTTGCACCAACTACTGGCTTATCCCCCATTGAATATACCTTATGTGCATGTGGCATTCTTTTGACATTAAAAAAAAACAGAATGACAAAAACCAAACTCCGAGGAAAATTCTAAACGGAAAGTCCTTAAGCACATGGCAGCTTCAAAATCTCTAACACATCAATCGAATGGTTAACAAAAGTCCTCATCTAAGGCGTTTTTTACAAGACCTACATATTGTTATTTTTGTTTAATTTTTATTTCTAAATAGAATTGAAATTTACATAGATTGTTTGGAATTGTTTTAATTAGTTTAATGTTTTATTTGAATTTTACACTTTCGATTGATTAATGCTGCTCGGTTATTTCACATGTTTTTCGAAAATAGAAGTGTTCCAGATTAGATTGTCCTCCGTAAACATTTATAGTCTTTCCGAAATAACGTTGTTTTGTTTTTATTTAAAATATTGCTCCTTTAAGTTCATGTCTATGTGGTTTGTTTTTTTTTAGTTTATTAGTATCTTCAATTTTTTATTTCATTAAACTCACTAGTATGCTGAGGTGTGGCTTATATATTGTTTTTATCGTCACGTACAGGAGCTGAGAAGTGACATGGTTATAAAGGAAGTTGGAGATAAAACAATGAAAGCCATGCTGGTTTTTGCATACTGTATAGAACATATCAAAGACCAGGTATTGCATAGATTGAAAGACGCCATACATGGACTAGACGACAACGATGTGCATTGGGTTGTAACTGTTCCAGCAATCTGGAATGAGCAAGCTAGACAATTTATGATTGAAGCATCTGCAAAGGTAACAGTGAATTTTGTATAATGGGATTACACATACATGTACTATTACAGGCCAATATGAACCAATGAATCAGTCTAAGATATGCTTGAAAACAATTGTTGGTACACAGTTCCGCTTGTACAAACATGTATTCAAATTTTGTGACCCGCAAATATATCGGGTTACCTGTACTAGATTCATTAAGTAAAACCATCTTAATATCACATATATCAATTTAAATTTGTAGTGACACAGATTTAAATGTAAAGAAGAGACTAAAGAACCCGTGGGTCAATTGTCATAGGTAAGAGACAAACTCACTACGCGATGTAAAATAGAAGGAACGACAAATAACTTTTCACCTAAGGATGTATTTACATTTGTAGTTGATCTATGGAGAAATTAAATAAATCAAGAATTCAGAATTGATACTTTCAGCTGGGAGAAAATCTGTTAAGAATAAAAATAAGCTAAATGTATTTAGGTCGTGGAGCTCCTTTTCAAAATATTTAATTTATAAAATATAGCGGGAAAAGGCTGACTCGGACTTAACCTTATATTTGCATTTGTATTATTTCGGTGTCAAATCAAAACAAAGAAAATCAAGAATCTGCTTAAAATTGGTCAAATGACCTTTTATGAGCTATTAAGTCTTATGATAAAAGATAAATAGGTGTTATGGGGCAAAATATTTTACCTGGTGTCGTATGGAAAAACAGAGAGGAGTTCGAACATTTGACACTTATTCCAAAACCTCACCTAGGTAAATTCTTAAGACAACATATAAAGCTTAAGATGCTACCACACACCATGCCAAAAATTGATTTTACTCGTTTAATTTTAAGGAAATTTTGACAAAATATGTTTACTTTCACCCTATGACAAAAATATAAAAATTAGAAAAAAAACATATATCACACACTTTATCGGAAATATTTCATTGGATACATAGATGTTTGACAAACATTTATTTTTATCATTAAGAAGCTTTATATTGCTTTTACAATCAAACGTGATTATAACATTCAGCAGAGTTTTACACTGTTACCTTCCTGTAGTAAACAACCTTAAGAATGTACTTAGGTGAAATCAAATAAATCAAGATTCTAAAATTGACACTATTAGTCGTAAGAGCATTGGTTAAGGATCAAAATAAGCTAAAAATATTGATTGGTCATGAAATTCCTTTTCGGGATATTTGATATTTTAAATATAACGGGAAAAGCCTACTCGGACTTTTTACCTTAAAGTTGCATAGGTATTATTTGGTTCTCAAATTAAAAAAAATAACAATCTGCAATAATTTTGGTACATGGCCTTTTATGGGCTATTAAATGTTGTGTGAAAAAATAAAATGGGTGTTATTGGGCAAAATATTTTACCTTGTATTGTATGAAAAAACACCAAGCAGTCCGAACATTTTACTCAAATGCAAAAACCTCACCAAAGTACATCCTTAAGGGTAAGCTACACGGACCCCACAAAAAAACAGCTGTGATCTCAGGTGGCTCGGAAGGGTGATGTGATTCTGTCTAGCATGTGGCACCTGTAATATAGGTACACATGTGGTGATACATCTCATTTAGAAATAGCATACTAATAAAGATAAGCTTAGACCATATTAAATATAGTAATACAATTTATAATAAAGTAAACGAATCAAATGATGATTTAAACTACGGCAATTGTTGTCATTATATTTCACTTATATTAAATGTCAACATAATATTTCAATGCCAGGTTGTAAAACCTAATACAAATAAAATTAGTGACTGCTTACAAATTTTTAGTTTAATCTTTTAAAAGCCTTGATTGCACGTGTAGATATCAATACTTTTGTCCATATGAGCAACAACGGCATTGGAATATTTCATGAATAACGATACTTTAATTATGTCTGCATTTACGTTACCTCTATACTTCATTTTCTATTCTGTAAGATATAAATGGTTCGCAGATACAGGTAGATCGTCTAGTATCGTATAATATATATATAAAAAAACAATCAGATAAAATACCAACTTTAATTTATTTATCAAAAAGATATATGGAAAAAGATATACGAAAAATTAGAATCGAAATCAAAGTACAAAAGATATCTCTTTACTTTTTAGGCAGGCATTGAAAAAGAAAACCTGACATTAGCTTTAGAACCAGAATGCGCTGCAATGTATTGCAGATATTTAGCCATGGACAAAAAAGAACATGGGGATAAAGTGGAAATAAAAGCATTTGATGAAAATGCAAGGTTTATGGTGGTTGATTTAGGCGGTATGTTATATCATTTTTTAATTGTTTGTTTTTGTTGTTGAAATATACGCTAAACTATAATATCCGTCACAACTTATATTTAAGCAAATATCTTGTCTCCAAGCATTACCTAATTTAAGAAATGCTTAATAAATATGTAAACATGAATATTATTTGAAAATGATCGCGTTATAAACAAATGAAAAAAATAGATACATATTTTCAAATAAATAAAGGCAACAGTAGTATACCGCTGTTCAAAACTCATAAATCCATGGAAGAAAAACAAAATCGGGGCAAACAACCAAAACCGAGGGAAACGCATTAAATATAAGAGGAGAACAACGACACAACACCAAAATGCAACACACATAGAAACGGACCAAGTATCAGACAAAATCCCACGAGGATAACAAATATAACATCATAACCAAATACATGAATTTGGGATAGACAAGTACCGTGACACGTCTTAACGCAATGTGTATTTACAATAAAAAAAATAAGAAAAAATAAACGACACAACGTTAAAATGTAATACACACAGAAACGAACTATAATATAACAATGGCCATATTCCTGCCTTGGTACAGGGCATTTTTTAAGGAAAACATGGTGGGTTGAACCTGGTTTTGTGGCATGCTAAATCTCGCACTGTTATGGTCATGTGAAATATAGCATCAACATGACCACTCCACACCACAGGACTACAATATAAATAAATTGGAGAACACAATTGACAAGGATCACACAAACAACAGCCAACAAAAAGGCAACAAATTCAAAACTTTTATAAAATCAAATAAAATACTTCACGAAGCTAAATCTTTTGTACTTTGAAATCAATTATAATGTTTCGTATATCTTTTTCCAGATTTATTTTTGGAAGAAGAAAAAATCATGTTATCATCGTCGCTCTAGGAATTATATCGACTTTTTTTGTTATATTTCAATATATACGTAATTCTTACAATGTATCCCGATTTACATGTAACGACAATCGCAAACGACCACTAACTTTGCCAAATGGAAAAAAATAGAACACTTATCGCAACTTCAACAAAGGCTTCAACTTATTTTCAAAATTTCTCTTATTAAGAAGCTTGCATTTGACAAACGGGAATTCCCTAACAAAAAGGTTCCAAGTTTACAGGCAAAAAAATGATCGCACCTATTATCGTCAACCAGTAAAATCACAATATATCAATTTTAGCGCAAGCGCAAAAATACACAAAACTGGCTGTTCCGCGTTACACCAAACTTTATAATACTACCAATTATTCTCAATTTTAAACATCAAAACCCACAATGTACAAAGGCCAAGTTTCAGATACAATGAAGAAAATTCACAAATCAGTACATTTTAATTTATTTTTCGTTGTAAAATTATAAACAAATCAACGAAATGATGTTATCGTGTTTCTCTAAACAAAACATCAAATGTAAACACCGGGCATTTTAAAACCTCTTTTACGCCGCAAAATGCAATAAGATTACTTTAGAAGAACATATATAGGTGAAAAAATGATGTAAAAAAACGATTATTATTAAATTATAATATTATTAATATTAACATATAGGGATAAAGCGGAAGAGCCAAAAACAGTATCGTGTGTAAAAGGCCTTCACTGTTAACGAAATTACCAAATTTCTCCCATAAGAATCGAAATAATTCTTGGTAGCCGTAAATAAACTCATCATAGATACCAGGACTAAATTTTATATATACGCCAAACGCGCGTTTCGTCTACAAAAGACTCATCAGTGACGTTCAAATCCAAAATGTTGAGAAAAACCAAATAAAGTACGAAGTTGAAGAGCATTGAGATCCAAAACTCATAAAAGTGTTGTCAAATACAGCTAAGGTAATCTATGCCTGAGGTAGAAAAGCATTAGTATTTTAAAAAATACAATAGTTTGTAAACAGTTAATTTATAAATATAACAATATCAATGATAATTCATGTTAGCACAAAAAATTTTGACTACTAGGCTTGTGATACCCTCGGGGAAATAAATCTCCACCAGCAGTGGTATCGACCCAGTGGTGGTAAATTTACTCATCATAGATACCAGGACTAAATGTTATATATATGTAAATTTGTTTTCATTTATCCATGGGTTGGACATTTATATTCGATAATTTTACCCTGAGCGTTAAGTAATACATAATTATCTAAGTAAACAATTAAATATTGTTCAAATTCAAAGACAACAAATAATACTTTACTTGACTTATGATTCGAATTTGACATGAACCGTCATTTCAGTACTAAAAGCTATGGCAGACGAGACGATTTTTATTATTCAATTTAACAATTTCTCCAACCTTAGTGGCAATATTCTAACTTCACCTGCGACTGTCATATAATTGTTAGGTTTACCTAACTATAAAACCAGGTCTAAACCACCATTTTCTACACCAAGTCAGGAAATGACAGTTGATTTCCATTCGCTTAATGTGTTTGACCTTTTGGTTTTGCCATTTGATAAGGGACTCTCCGTTTGGGATTTTTCCTCAGAGTTCAGTATGTTTGTGCTTTTACTTTTTATTGCTTTGAATTTTTATTGAATGTTAATGTCTTAAAGAATTTATGATAAAAGTATTGTTAATATGTAGCATACCCTTAAATGTTACACTACTAGGGCCAGTGTGATGAGATTTAACCAATACATGTTTATGGTATCAATGTGTTAGTGATCTGAAACCAAAATAAAGGCAATAGCAGTTTATCGATGGGTGTTAAAATCTAATACATCTAATAGCAGTTAAGATAGAAAATACTAAAACTAAACTGAACAAGTGGATCATCTCCAACAAGGGTGAAGCCAAATGCATCGACAGGGTAAGCTTCTCTTGTTGTTTGCATGGTCACTATCTACGCAAATGTACACACAGTCCAAAATGTCCGTCTGGCAACTTTCGGCCCTCTGTTACAATATAAGGAAGGCAAACAACTGTGTACCATTCAGACTAGAAATCTATAAATGGATATAAGTATATCTTTTAACTGAAATAAGAATTGTCGATGTTATAAACATGCGGTATTCTTGCACACGGTGCATTTTAAATTTTTCGATTTAGGCCGCTAATAATATATTCATAAAGTTTCAAACTAATTTTCAGGCGGAACAATTGACATCACAATTTCAACTAAAAGAAATCTACAACGCCACAGGGGGTCCATGGGGTGGAAATTATATCAATGACCAGATTATAAAAACCCTGAAAGAAGTAATTGGATGGGAGCAAATGAGAAGGTTTCAAGCAGAGGATTATGATGACTACCTTGAAATATTAAGAAAAGTTGAACAAATAAAACGTGGTGTAGATCATAATTCTGATTTTTCCATATCACTACCAAAAGAACTTCTGAAGAACATTAACGTTCCCGATTCACTCAGGCAGTACGTACCAAGATGGCCGTCATGGCTAAAAATAGAACATAGGGGTAAAATGTAGATTTTGGCTTATAACTTTTGGTAGGGGGATATTCATCATCCACCGTAATTCAACATGCGTTTCGACAGAAGTTTGAGAAGAAATATAGAATAATTATACCATTGACCCCAGATATGATAGTTTTGAAAGGAGCAGTTATAACAGGCCACGGCGTCGCAACAATCGCAGGAAGAATGGCAAAGTACCACTATGGGTTAGGTTTTAGTGCATCGGCAGTCTCTGGCCGCAGTATATCAATAGGAGATACTGACAATAAAACGTTTTTCATGTTAATCGAGAAAGGTCAAAAGATTATGGTTGGCGAAGTAGTTACACAATACGAAATTGTACTAAAAGCCAAATCGACATGGGCCAACCTTGAAATGTTTACAACCAAAGATGATAATCCAAGGACAATCATTGATAACGAACATTTCACTAAAATTGGGAACATCCGTGTTATACTCCCATAATTCAAAAAAGAAAGCATACTCATTCTGACAATATCGTATGATGAAACAAAATTTAAGGTGGTAGCAACAGATAAAAACACAGGTCGATGCTTCGTTGGTACATGTAGGTTTCTTGAAAAGGAAAGCAATCAAAACTCGATTTGAAATAAGAATAAAAACATATGTTTAACGTGTCAAAATGAATGTTGTTTAGCCCTTTTCACGTTTCATATAAGTCAGCATATGACATTTTTAATAACAGTTAACAGATTACTAACATGTTGAAACTTTCCAAACTCTGTTTTCTGTTTGGTAGTTTTTTGCAATTTTAATCCTTGTATATTTTTATATGTTTTTTTAGAAATTATTTTGCAAAATACACTGATACACAACTTGCATTGTGTTAAGGTAGAACGGGTGTCCTTCATCATCTTGGATTGTATATAACCTAAGGCCAGGACTTGCAATCAATTTAGCAAAATTGTATTAGAAATGCAGATAGCTAATTATATTTGAAAGAATAAATTTATAACATTTCCAAATATTTTGTACTTACATTAACAGCACGACGCAAGCCACAGTGAAGCAGGAAACAGTATGGATCATCTACGATAACCTCATTTATTTGTTGTTGTTTTTTGTTTTATCTTTTTATTTAGGGAGGGGGGTGTATTGCTCAGTCACTTGTAGGGTAATGTTTGTCTTTTATCGTTTTGTGGCTCTTTCAGTTTGTCTTCTACTTATGAGTTTGAATAACACTTTTGTATATTCAGTGTTATACATCTATTCATTGTACGTCTTTCACTAAATCATTGTTATTTGATGGTCCGGCATGTTAGACGAGCGATAAAAGGCATATAGAGAATTGCCAAAACTGATGACAGGTAAAAAACCAACTACTCAAACAATACTCCTTTGAAAACATGCGATGCGACAAGTGAAAAAACAGCTATGGACAACATGGTCTCGATATTGCTAGACTTGATTAAGGCATGACATTACTTGTGTTTAAATGAGCTTTAAGTTTGTTTTAAGAAGCCTGGGGTCCTGGAAAAACTTACTCTAAGCATCAATAAAGTCAGTCGTAATAGAGCAATGTAGAATTCACGTACCAGTTTTTACTAATTTACTGCTAAATTATATGTAATATTAACAATTACTGTTGATTCACGATATTAAATAGTAATATTTGGATAATTGTTGATACATGTATGTTTTACTGAAAATGTTACTACAAATTCGATACGTTAATTAAACTTCCTGCCAAATGACGTTAAACAACAGTGCAGCGTTCTAACAGACAATAAACTGAAACATATTGTTTTTGTATTCCGTCTGCCGTTGCTGTCGATCAGCAAACAACAATCCCAGGATATTGATAAAGCTCACTTTCCTTTAATAAACAATATTTGTTAAAGAAACTTAAAAAAAACAAAACATTCACAGTCCAAATATTTTCAGGATGACTACTGACATGTATAATGTTTATTTGACCTTGCGGAAATGTTTCGCTACAACAGTAAGCTAGTTAACTTAGCCTCAGGTTTTGATTATATACGCCGCTCATGTTCGATAATACTCTTAATGGTGAACTAAACTGTATTCGTAAGGTAAAGAAAATATGACGAAATATTTTATTAGTTTACATTGAATGTAAATACTCGGTATAAAAATGAGAAGATGTGGCATGGTTGCGAAAAACACGACTATCCACGAATGTTCAAATGAATTAGATGTTAGAAATCATAGTCAACCGTATGGCCTTCAACAATGAGATAATCCAATACTGTATAGGCGGCTATAAAAAGACCTGTCATGAAAAATAGGAAACAACTAACGGTCTAATTTTTAAGAAAACAATTTACGAAAACAAATATGATTAACATGAACCAACGACAGCCACTTAACTACAGACTGCTACAAAGTAGGTAGACTACGATGAAAATATGGACGTTTGAACTGGAAAATGAAAACGTAGATAAGGGCAAACATTTAATCTTGTAACAGGTCATCTTGTGACCTAAACAGGTTTGTTGAAAATGTCATTCTTGAACGTTCAGAAAGCATGGCAGCCACCCTTCAGCAGGTTATGAATTAAATGTCCACATCTCGATCGTACGTGACTGTAACATTGAACATTCCTAACAGCTTTGCAAACGATAAGTTCGACTTCCAGTTTTTGGCTGCTGGATCCCATTTAGTGTCACAATACCCTATTATGTCTGTTTGGATTACTAAAGGAGTTTTTTCGATATAAATTTAACGGTACTATAAACAACTGTCGTACAAGAAGGACATTTATCTAGCTATAAAGCCAGGTTTAACTCGCTATTTTCTTCGAAAAACACATGTACCTTGTCAGGATATGACAGTTGTTTTCCACACGTTTTGTTGGTTGATAACGTTTATGGACTTTCCTTTTTGGATTTCGGTATTTCGACATGGATCTAACTCCCGTACGGGACAAGTCGTAGTTATCATAATTCTATACGCAAGTCAATCATAAGGTGTCTGAATTCGTTGATAAAGGAAATTTTTTACATGAAAGATATTGAAAATAGGGGTCTTAACTGTAAAGTTGACATCATATGCTATAGCACTTTTATTCGGAAGGATTAAGAAAAAAACCGTCATTAGTTTGATCACACTTATTGTACATATGTTACGATGAATACCAATATAAATCATCATAATCTTGATCACGACATCGCAATGCTATACTGAATTTCAATTTTTTGGTGCAATTTACAGTTCGATGGGCTTTTCGTGAAGATGATCTGCTTATGTTTCCGGTGTTGCTGATTTTAGCCCCGTTTTTAGTCTTGGTATCTATGATGAGTTTATTTACAACCACTGGGTCGATGCCACTGCTGGTGGAGATTTATTTCCCCGAGGGTATCACAAGCCCAGTAGACAGCACTAGCACTTTCTGTGCTGACATGAATTGTCATTGATATGGTTATATTTATAAATTTACTGTTTACAATTTATTTTTTGAAATACTAAGGCTTTTCTACCTCAGACATAGATTAACTTAGCTGTATTTGGCAAAACTTTTAGGAATTTTGGTTCTCAATGCTCTTCAACTTCGTACTTTATTTGGCATTTTAAACTTTTTTGGATTCGAGCGTCACTGATGAGTCTTTAGTAGACGAAACGCGCGTCTGGCGTATATACTAAATTTAGTCCTGGTATCTATGAGTTTATTTTACTCGAATAGGGTTCATGTAGCTCAATTTACAGATTCCTGTGTCATGCGTCAATACTTTTGTGCGTCTACTTTCTTTGGATCATTGTTTGATTAGTGCATATACATGTACTTTCAAATTGACTTGTTATACTAACTTTCAAATCCTTAATTCTTTAGATTGAATATCAATCATTCGGTTATAAATTCCTGTCATTTCATGCGCGGGAACAACACAGTTTAGAAATGAACCAGATTTACACGAAAATGACTTATTATCAGAACATCAAACATCAGCGGAGGAATCGAGGTTTCGCGTTCGTTTGTTTTATTGAAAGACGTAATAAATAAATAAAAAAATACCTGCTATTCCACTAGGCGTATGGCTTTTAGTTGTAAGACAAACATATCATGGTCATTTCGAATCAGAACTAAATGCTCGTGACATTGTATTCTGTAAATTGTTTACTTGTCATCCAGCACGTTAAAATCCGGCTCAGGGGTATATAAAGGCAACAGTAGTATACTGCTGTTCGAAAGTCAGAAATCGATTGAGAGAAAACAAATCCGGGTTACAAACTAAATCTGAGGCAAACACATCAACCATAAGAGGAAAACAACGAAACAACAGAAACACTGAAGTGCAACAAAAAAAAAGAAACGACAATTCAACACACAGAAAAGAACTATAAAATAACAACTGTCATTTTCCTGTCTTGGCACAGGACATATCAAGAAAAAAAATGGTGGGATGAACCAGTCAAGTGTTAATCTGAATGCATAAGGATACTTATAGCACATTGACATAATATCGTCTAACATAAATGCCTGTTGTAGTTGATATTCACATTAAACATCCATCTATTATTTTCATTATTAGCATATCGATGAATAAAACATACGCCATGGGAAGTAAGGCTAGTTGTTATGCATATACCAAGAGTCCTGTATATACATCAGTTTATCTTGATATGACAGTTCTAAATTGATGGCTACTATCGGTTTAACCTATTCTGTTCTTAACAATAAATGAGAAACACATATGACAAAAGGCAACAAAAGACAATCAGTCAATTAGTTTATTACACTTTTTATTCTCAATCATAACACTTTGACGTTAAACCAATGCAGAGATTTTCAAATTACAACCTAATCTGAAAATGACGCTAGTTCATTTTTAAATACCGATGTTCAATTTGTATGACTACCTATACACGGACTCTTATTTCATCACTTAGCCTCCATCGTTGTCGTTGTAAACGTTTCTTATAGGATCTTCTCCTTTGAAACTGCAAAACCAATTTCTACTTAAAGGGGCACTAGCTGTCAAATTCATGTTCCCAAACTTGATTTGAATTCTCATATTCGATTTATAACAATGTAAAACATTATCCAAACTATCAAAAGTATACAATAAATAATAAACAGGGTACGAGCATGAAAATGCGTAGCTTCGTTTCGTGTGAATTTTAGTCTGGACTCCATCTAATTTTTACAGCACCGATTTTAACTGTACATACATATCTCTTTTTAACTTTACATACTTAAAGGTTGTTAGCTGTTCACTCACGCTGGAGTATATACACTCAAAAATGAGTCCACTCCTTGACTGGAAGATAGATAATTAAATATCGAGTTGACCTCCAAAGTCATTTGATGACCATATAAGCGATGTAAACATAAATAAAGATATAAATAGATTAAGCAAACTCGTGTTAATGGATTTTTCTAGGTCCGTTTAATTTCATATTATCATGATTATTGATTAAAAATATAAATTTATCCTTGTTTATAACTGAATAAGAATTTTTTATGTGAATCAATTCAGTTAATCAAATGATTTACCTTTGTTTCACTTTCAATATTGACATTCTTGTCCTTCCTTTAAATCACATACAATTCACGTGTTGTCCGTCTCTAGCTAAGGGGTTAAATGAAGTTCACAGGAATACGGTTTCAATGAGGTCGAATTATTCACTTGCAAGTGAATAATTCATCATCAATGTTTCTTCGCTTATTTTGACAAAATTGAACTATTTGACTTTCATTTATGATAGATTTTTTATATAACTCGTAGCTATTGCCCCTTTAAGGATGTTTCTCTTCTTTAAAAACAAAACGCATGTTACAGCAGATTCCAACGAGTATGAAGCTATAGGTAGATTCTTTGGTTAGCTTCCTTGCTAGCTCAACCATGAAATAATTATTAGACCTTATAAGGTAAGGTACAACAATCATTTGGGTGGAGTTAATAGTTAAGCAGAGAACCAATCAGAACTAGTGACATCATTAAATAGTGTAAAACTAGTTTTACAAGTCAGTTTAAAAATAAGTTTTCAATCTAAATTTAAAATGTAGTAATAATTATAAGCTAATTCACACGCATGTTATAGGTGTGTTTGATTTGTCAATTCTATTTCAAAAAAAATTACTCAGTTCATTTATAAATACAGTTATGTGTATGTATAAGGTTAATGACCTCTTCTGTAGCCTTTGAATTACGAATGTTTCAAACTGCAATAATATAAAAACAGCAAAGATAATGAATAATAGAGATGGGCCATTTTGTACATTTACAATAAGGAAACTTCGATCAAGCAATATTATTTGTAGTTTTATTGCATTTAAAAGTTAAACGGGATTTTGTGGCAAATAAACCAAGCTTTTTGTAGAAAATCCACAGATATTTTTGTTATAAAATTTTAAGCATAGATTACTCAGACACTTGATTTTCTATGATGTGCTAGCGTTTATTGTTTACAAAAAGTCCTAGACAACCGTTAATGTAAATTAAAAAAAAATCGTCCGAAGTCACGAAATTCGAGCGCACCCTAGAAGGTGTACTTGAATTGGTCCATATATATATATTTGTTTAAACCAATATCTAAATTTATAAACTTGTTTTAATGAAATCATTGCTAGCACTGCTTGCAAAAAATTCTCCATATATCAAGTACTAAATTGTCAACTATGAAAGTGCAAAGGAAATGCTGTGGATTTTCTATAAAAATTCCATTTGTTTAGCATTGAATCAACACAAGGGTACATCATCCTTGAACAAAACATAAACCGTAACTCCGCTTTTAATTTATTGTAATACATAGAATTTTTTAATTCAATGAAAAACTATAAGAAATGAAATTTAATTTGCAAAGTTGTTTAGGGAAACCTGTTTGTATGAAACATACATATTATAAACAGGCCATTGATATGAGTGTTTTCATTGGGTGATGAATTGGTGCTATGCTCCTCCCAACTTTGAGGTAATAATCATTTCATGGTTGAGCTAACAAGGAAGCTAACCAAAGAATCTACCCGTAGCTTCATACTCGTTGGAATCTGCTGTAAATACCGGTAAACACGAAGATTAGTAAATTAGTAGTTTTAAGAGTTCATTTCTTTCTCGCACAAACGATACAAACACGTTAAGATCATTTGTTTCTTACATACGTTTGCAAAGTTTGCATAAACTTTGACAAACTATACAATCGCTGAATATGCGTCTATATGCGTTTTTTTCCACTATTAAAAGATTGATTCCGACAAAAGAATAGATGTATTATAGGTCTGATTGCCATAACGCAAAACAATGTCACAAATTACCCAAATTTAGAAATTACTTTTCATTGCTGCTATTTTCAATAAAAAGGTTTTATCATCACTAGTTTATATACATTCATCAATCTATTGTGTTGATTTATTGTGTGTGTTGTTATGGTATGTTGTACCCGACAATTTTAATGCCTTTTGGCGCAATCTAGGGGGAGGCACACGGTATGAGGCCGGAATCAACAACGGAAAAGAAAACCAAACTAGAAAAATCAAGAAACACGCTATTATTCAATAAAGAGAACATCAACATCATTATAATTATAATCCGATTTCACAGTACAAATATTATAGTTAAATAAATTGAAAACAATAATTAAATACTACAATTCAAATTAAATATAAAATAATAACAATAATAATTACCATTAGATTAAGCCTTTTCAAATTAAAATTAAAAATTTTTAAAAACTTTGTCTTATTTTTCCAAAGTAAAAATATAAAGAAACATTTAGCGACTTGATTTCCTTATACACTAATTTCTAAGTATCATAGTGACCATTAATCAATAAAATAAGAATGCCAAAATATAGTTATGGTCCAGAACTAGGCCATAACTATAAGTTATATAAAAGATTAGTTTTCTTTAATTTCTGCTTTTAAAATTACCAAAATGTGTTTCAAAATATATTCATTAATATTTTCTTAACTATAATACAAACAATATACAACTTAGAATATATAAATTTTAATTAAGATATTGATGTTACTAAGGTACTAGTTTGTGCCCTATAGCTTAACATAATTAAATTATTGACGTACGTTGCCCATATCGACCATTGTCCAAAGTTTGTGACTTGTTTGTTAATCTTTTACTTTCAAAAAAAGGTTAAAGTAATATTTGTTCTATCAGAAAGTTAGTTTGATCAACGTTAAGTTTGCTTGAACTAAAAACTGGACATGAAAGTTTGGCCTTTAAAGTATATATCAGTTAAACAATAATTTCCTATAAAATATTTTTCACAGTTTATATGTATTAATTAGTGAACTATATAAAATCAAATAAAGTGCATTTTTCTATTACAATAAATCTGATGAAGACAATAAATTGAAGATAAAAGTATGTCTGCACAGATGTCATTTGTGTCAAAAACATCTTCTACAGAAGCTATTTTCTCGCGTTTTAAGTTTGATTCCAAACAACATGTGCGTGCATTTTTGACATTTCAACCAGGGTCTTTAACCACTGATTAAACGATGCAAGCGTTTCTACTTTTGTATAAACGTTTAACAAAGTGACTTATAGAATAATCTAAAAATACACAATTCAACTCTCTATTTATGTAAGACCATGATGAATAACCTTAACTTTAGTTTAATTTAGATATTAAAAAAAGGTGTATGTTACAACAGATATTTATTTCATACAAATTTGATGGTACAATGTAACATATTTATTTGACATGAAATTTCTAATATTCTGAACTGCTGAATTTTAAAACATTTGATATTTGTTAAAACCGAAATTTCATCAATATAAGTTTATAAGTACGAATTTGCTTGATATTGATTTGGGGAGAAAAGGGGAAGGGAAAAAAGGGGGTATGTGCAATGACGAATGCGAAATAAAATTTCAATTTCGCAATGAACGAAAAATTAAAAAATAATGCTTGCACGTTGCTTATTTTACAAGGTTCACTACACACAGTAAATAAAGATATTGAACGATAAAAAAACTCTTTTTTATCCTCTTAAAAAATGAAACAAGGCTTTTAATTCATTAGGTTTCGAATACAGATTTTTTTTTTATATCATTATTGAATTATTCAACAGATATCAGTGATGCTTGAATCACAACAAACAGGATAAACTCACAATAACAAAAACAAGATGTAAATATTTTTATAGAAAAAATCACGTCACCAAGCTTTATATTTATTAATAGTTGATAATGTTAAGGAAGCTCTAAAAGATAGCTTGATCAATGGATGATCTGTGTCTTAGGTCACCCTACACAGGAATTTATGGAGCCTATCATTTTCAGAAATTCATTTTTTGGTATGAATTGACATAGTTAAAAAAGGCTATTTTTAAAAGTAGGTTTTACCTGTTGCCGGGTTAGTATGCGTACTGATAGCTAGTGAAAATATCGGATTTATAGAACTAACTTTTGGTAAGATTTATAACGATCAATATTCGTTTCACTGTAACTATCTTCATTCCCTTTTTATTTTGCAACATAACAAAATAAATCAATATGTTTTTCTTTTCTGTCTTCTCAACTCCTGATTAAATGATAAGTTTGTTAGTCTGTTTCTTGCAGTTAACTTAAACTTAAGTTAATGATCAGCAAGAATACATGTAGCTTTGAATAGCGAAACACAAATTTGATACGCAATGACAATTACTAAATTAAATGTATATATTTTTTGTATATTTACATTTTAGTATATATATTTTTTTTGGGGTTGTAAATGAAATATGAGAAATTGAGTCAAATCGGCTTACAACACTTTAACAGCTTATGACCTATAAGGGACGGGCGCGTTACGTTTGCGCGAATTATTCCAATACTTGCGCGAAAAAAATCCATGTTTGCGCGACAAAACTCATTACGTTTGCGCGAAATTTACATGTTGAAAAATTACTACATTTGTATAGATTTACACAAGAACAACACTTTGAAAAAATAATCACTTAATTCTGTTAAAATAAACTGAAATTAATTTGAACAAATTTTCTTAATAAAACAAAAGAACATAATTAGTTATTTTAAACTATTCTATCAGTCATCTTACATACACATGTTAACGATAGAGTTTCACTCACCAATTGTCCACCCATATACAAGTTTGAAAGTCCACTAACACGAGCAACTGTATTATCTTTGAGTAATATATAAAGGAAAATCAATTCTTGATTTTTGATGGATTTACTTTCCGTATAGATTCTCAATTAAAAATGGAGACATTTCCTAGAGATACACAAACATTTTTGCAGGCAAAGCTAATGAGTACAAAGATAAGTCTACTGTGATAGGAAAATGGTTCGCACATATTTTTGGATTGCCATTTCATTTACGGCGGAGGAAGTTGATGTCAAATGCTCCTATAAATGAAATTGCAATAAATGTGCCGACTACTTAATAGAAAACTATGTTACCAGCGAGTTTAAATTTAAACCAGCAATGTGAACAACTGTGTCCATTTAAGAAACAAAACGTACCAACAATTGGCCAAAGTCTTTTCATAGCCATTACAATGAACAGTTTTATTCAACTCAACCAGCTATTTACACTTTCGTTGAGATTATTCTTAAAGTCCAAGTGACTACTAACATTAATATTAGTAGCAACCGTTCAACAGTTTCTTTAGATTTCAAACTTGTGTAATTTCCCGTCAAAATTATCTAAAATCGCTGGTATACAAGAACCAGACAAGGACTGATCTATAGATGATTCCCGTAAATTTATCATCCGTATGTATATTGCGTTTTTATAGGTACAAAAAAAACTCAGGTAAACTATTACTCGATTGACTTCACTTGACTCGGCGGGGTTTAACCGGTTCGCTTATAATAAACCAGTCCATCTATAGATAGGTGTATTAGGATATTAAACTCATCAATGAAGTGTCCAGTCATTCTTTTGTAAATTCCTTTGATGACACTGATAGGTGATAAGAAATCAATTAAAATTATAACGGCACTCATCCTTATCACACACATCTTCAAATAGACTGTCCTTATGTAAATTAAAACGTAAGCTTCGCCCGATCAGTTGAAATAACATGGGTAATACAGGTGAAGTAGAGCATATGTAATACTATATATATAACCATATATAAAACCGTTAGACCGTTGTTTTATAATGGCTGTTTCAGGATCATATTGGAGTCATCTGATTTAGTTACAGTTAAACATTATCATGATATGATTTTTTGGGACATGTATTATCAACGTTCTCCATTATAACATTCAAATAGTAGAATTAATCAAAGTTATTGATTAACATATTCACAAATACTATATTACTCTCTGCTATGACACGAGTTATAATGTCACACCATCTATAATTTATGATCTTATTACGCTTTTATAAATCACAAAGTAGAAATATGGTAGGGCTGAACTTTAGTCATGGTATTGATTTTTGCTAAAAAGACGAAATTTTATCTTTCAACAAAAAAATTAAAGTTTTTTATTACCTGTTATATTGAAGATTAAACATGAAAGCAATAGCTTTTCTAAAAAAAAAAAGCTAGCCGTCTCTAAGCTGTTGTACATGGAAAATGTACTTGCTTTGCAGATTAATTCATTCAGAATAGCCTTGCATGTGAATTAACAAATGTTACCCAACAAGTTATTAAGCAGTATACCGTTTAATGATGGACGTCATCGTAGTAATCCTTCAAAGCTTAACATACTGGATTGACATAATCTTTTGTAATAAACTGTTCTTTTAAATGGTAACAGTTTTTTTTTTGTATTTGCAATTAATTATTTTCATTTATTTCTCTTTCACATTCTCCCATATATATATTTATATCGGATCACCAGCAGTGCTGGTGATACATGGCTGTGTACATTATGTATATACAACTCGTCTAAACATCAACCCAACAATGATAAATCTGTAAATTTGCTTTCGCATTTTTTTTTGTTCTTCCATCAACGGGATTCGAACCCATGCTACTGAGATATCGTGACGCCAAATCGCCTGCACTGTAGCCGTCCCGCTAGACAACCTGGGCTTCACAAAAATGAAGCTTTCGGTGGCCGTGTGTTACCTTTCCATGACAGTTTTAATCTAGCGTCGTACTATAGTACATGATGTATAAGGCATGAAGATGTTATTCTTACAGATCAGCTAAATTATCTATAGTAAAAGATTCTACAAATTAATGTAAGATACAGTCACAGAAAATAATTATATTTATAAAGTACGTCTGAGCAAGTGACAACTCTACAACAGTTTTATCTATCGGATCACCTGCAGTGATGGTGATACATGGCTGTCTATATTATGTATATACAACTCGTCTAAACATCAACCCAACAATGTTAGATCTGTAAATTTGCTTTCACAAATGTTTTGGTTCTTCCCTCGCCGGGATTCGAACCCATGCTACTGTGATATCGTGACACCAAATCGCCTGCACTGCAGCCGTCCCGCTAGACCACACGACCACCTGGGCTCTCAAAAAAAGAGCTTTCGGTGGGCATGTGTTACCTTTCCACGTCAGTTTTAATCTAGCGGCGTACTACAGTACATGATATATAAGGCATGAAGATGTTATTGTTACAGAGCAGCTAAATTATCTATAGTAAAGGATCCTACAAATTAATGTAAGATACAGTCACAGAAAATAATTATATTCATAAGTACGTCTGAGTCAGTGACAACCCTACAACAGATGTATCCATCGGATCGCCATCAATGATGGTGATACATGGCTGTGTACATAATGTATATACAACTCGTCTAAACATCAACCCAACAATGTTAGATCTGTAAATTTGCTTTCGAAAATTTTTGGTTCTTCCCTCGCCGGGATTCGAACCCATGCTACTGTGATATCGTGACACCAAATCGCCTGCACTGCAGCCGTCCCGCTAGACCACACGACCACCTGGGCTCTCAAAAAAAAGAGCTTTCGGTGGGCATGTGTTACCTTTCCACGTCAGTTTTAATCTAGCGGCGTACTACAGTATATGATATATAAGGCATGAAGATGTTATTGTTACAGATCAGCTAAATTATCTATAGTAAAGGATCCTACAAATTAATGTAAGATACAGTCACAGAAAATAATTATATTCATAAGTACGTCTGAGTCAGTGACAACCCTACAACAGATGTATCCATCGGATCGCCATCAATGATGGTGATACATGGCTGTGTACATAATGTATATACAACTCGTCTAAACATCAACCCAACAATGTTAGATCTGTAAATTTGCTTTCGCAAATTTTTGGTTCTTCCCTCGCCGGGATTCGAACCCATGCTACTGTGATATCGTGACACCAAATCGCCTGCACTGCAGCCGTCCCGCTAGACCACACGACCACCTGGGCTCTAAAAAAAAAGAGCTTTCGGTGGGCATGTGTTACCTTTCCACGTCAGTTTTAATCTAGCGGCGTACTACAGTACATGATATATAAGGCATGAAGATGTTATTGTTACAGATCAGCTAAATTATCTATAGTAAAGGATCCTACAAATTAATGTAAGATACAGTCACAGAAAATAATTATATTCATAAGTACGTCTGAGTCAGTGACAACCCTACAACAGATGTATCCATCGGATCGCCATCAATGATGGTGATACATGGCTGTGTACATAATGTATATACAACTCGTCTAAACATCAACCCAACAATGTTAGATCTGTAAATTTGCTTTCGCAAATGTTTTGGTTCTTCCCTCGCCGGGATTCGAACCCATGCTACTGTGATATCGTGACACCAAATCGCCTGCACTGCAGCCGTCCCGCTAGACCACACGACCACCTGGGCTCTCAAAAAAAAGAGCTTTCGGTGGGCATGTGTTACCTTTCCACGTCAGTTTTAATCTAGCGGCATACTACAGTACATGATATATAAGGCATGAAGATGTTATTGTTACAGATCAGCTAAATTATCTATAGTAAAGGATCCTACAAATTAATGTAAGATACAGTCACAGAAAATAATTATATTCATAAGTACGTCTGAGTCAGTGACAACCCTACAACAGATGTATCCATCGGATCGCCATCAATGATGGTGATACATGGCTGTGTACATAATGTATATACAACTCGTCTAAACATCAACCCAACAATGTTAGATCTGTAAATTTGCTTTCGCAAATTTTTGGTTCATCCCTCGCCGGGATTCGAACCCATGCTACTATGATATCGTGACACCAAATCGCCTGCACTGCAGCCGTCCCGCTAGACCACACGACCACCTGGGGTCTCAAAAAAAAAGAGCTTTCGGTGGGCATGTGTTACCTTTCCACGTCAGTTTTATATATATATATGTCTAAGAATATAACTTAAACACGCTAATTAATACATTAAAAGGTTCTATTAGATTTTAAATAGAAATACGCAATATTTCGCTAAAGAAATTAGCTTCATCAGGCGTGTGCATCTCTCAAGGTGAAATCGGATGCATGACAAAAAAATATTTTTGTAGCTTAATCTATACAGGATTTGAGGAAAAGTGTAACATATTTATTGATGTTGCATAAAATATGTTTGTAGCTACAACTACATAAAGTTGAAATAAAAGTTCAACAAATTTATAGTTTTTCGATTAAGTGTATGAATTTCTATAAATTAATTTGTATGATTTCAAGGTATTATGGTTTTGATTTGCTTTTAAATCTTTTTTCGTCTCTCTCATTGAGTCCATCAGGTTCAAGAGTTCGTAACTGGTGCATCCAAAATCTCTCTCTCTCTCTCTTGTTTTCCTTGTGTATCCCAATTTTTATTTTTCTCAATGATTTGAAATGTGACGTTTTCAAAATCATGTCCTGCTCTTAAAAGGTGTCTTGTAATTGGACAGTTTCTTTCTTTTGTATAAAATGACCGATGGTTATTTAGTCGGATGTTAAATGATGTTTCTGTTTGACCCACATATTGTAATTTGCAATTTCCACACGTCAGAACATACATGTAATTTTGCGTTTTACAATTTGATGTTATAAATATGTTGTACTTTTTCTTTGTGACTGTGCTGACGACTTGGGTTTCGATGTTAACGACTTTGCAGCACTTACAATTGCCCCTTCTGCATGATTTATAACCTCCGATTGTTGATATCTCCTGTTTAGATAGTTTGGATGTTACTAGAATATCTTTGAGGTTTTTTGGTCTGCGGTAAGCCATAACGGGAGGTGATGGAAAAATCCCTTTTAAGGAAGGATCATTTTCAACAAGACGCCAGTGTTTGTGGACAATTGATGAACGATTTTTCAGGTCAGGATGAAAGCTAACAACAAACGGGATTTTATTTGTCTGGGCCGTCTTTTCTTTGTATTCAAGTAGGTTTGTTCGGTCTTTTTCTTTTGCTTTACCGAAAGCTTCTGAAATATTTTTGTTCTTATAACCTCTTGGTTTAAGTTGCTGTCTGAGTTGCCCCAAACGATGGTTTAATTTTGATTCCGATGAACAAATCCGTTTTAACCTGATGGCTTGGCTGTACGAAATGATCCGGGAGCAGTGTTTCGGGTGACATTTCAATTATTTGACCTGTTAGTCAAGCATTTTGTTAAAATATTATAAAGTCTGATAGACGATCGCACATACACATGATATGTTCAATAATGTTATAGAAAAACTGTCCACATTTATCGCATAAGAGAGGCGACTCTTCTGTTAGGATAACGGAACATAAGTCAACACTATATTTAGCTCCTTCTCTGAAGTTAGGATCAGCTTAAGCAATAACCCAAGCTCTGTGGTACAATGTGTTTGTGAATTGTACGGAAATTTCAAAGTCACTGTCATCTGATATTCATTATTGTCATCTGTTGTTTTAAGAATTCGGTATTGAAGTGGAAACTTTTCTGTTTCATACAGACTTACTTGCAAAGCTGTCATATTTCATGAAATCTACAACAAAGTTTATCAAATCATATTTAACGGCTATTCTGATTAAATCGGGTACAAATCCATCTTGCTTTTTGACACATTTGTTTCTATATTCTAAAAGTCGAAGTAATAGTATACATTTTGGTAACAAAAAAAAGAACTAAGTTTTTACCGTGTAAAAAACAATCTTGAAGTGAAAAATTATGTATGTTATTTAACAGGTAAATGTACGCGAGTAGATTTCAACTGATGTTTCAAACATAATATGTATAACAGAACTTTGGTTGACAATTTTGAAACAGTGAAGTAGAATAAATCCTGCAAAGAGAGTAAAATTCTACCTCAGTAATTTATCATTTTTAATTGGAAAAAAATAATTCCAAATTACTTTCGAAATCATGAAACTCTGGTTTGTGTACAATCTTTTGCCATACTTAGGTCTTTGTTTAATCTATTAATTTCAGAGATTGGTCTACCTAAGAAAATGACTTTGCTCATCACTGTTTTTAGCTTGGTGTATTGACATTTTCGATTTCCCAAAACTTCCTTACAATATTATCTAAATCATCTCGATTCTCCTGTCCACTATTTGGATCTCCGATGCAAGTCCATAGTTATAGAAATTAGTTCTCCAGTTTTACCACGTATATCTCTATAAGAATAATGTAGATCAACCATAGGTCTAGATTCGGAAATATAATCACTGCAAGATGCTCCCATTTCCGAGATTGCTACTAGTGTTCGCACTTAATCCGTGAATAGTTTCTGATGTTATAGTTTGTGACTCTGACTCCTGTAAAATCCACTCACTAAGACATGCAGCTGATTCTATTTTTCAGCTTTTTCCAACGATGGTACCTCGACAACATAGATTCTGTCAAACGCTACAATTTTTGTTGTACAAAGAACAATTCCTTCTCTCATGTTTAAAGTTTTCAATTTCTTCTTAATACAAGTTTGCTGCATCGTAAGCAACTGCTGAATGTTCTTGAAGTTGTTTTGTCAATTGCAAAGCATTACCTTCCACATAATTGTCTCAGTTGTAATAACTTATAATCTTTTGTTGCCGGTTCTTGATCGATACAGCTAAAACTGCAGCTTTTCAGCTCTGGTAAGTCCTTTTAATTCCTGTGAATACCGGTATTTAGACTTTTTTTAACTGTTCCCACATATCCTGTCTAAATTCGGAACTAAATTTTGTTTCACCCAAGCACTTGTCTTAATTTTGTTCCTTCGTAGTTTGTTCGTTTTTTTTGTCGTTATTCACATTAGCTCGTCTCGATATTTCCGATGCACTAAACGCAACGCTTGACTCTTCCTTGCTCTCGGTCAACTAATCATGATACTCATTTTCTGCGTCCGTAAATTCATCTTCCTTTTTTTCCATCCGTTTTGTTTTTTCTTCATATTAAGAATACCATTCCTTTGCTTATATTCATTATTAATATTCCCCATAATATCCATCGCTTTTTCTTCTACATTTATCAGTTTCTCTGAAAAGATTTGTAATAATGAATGACTAGATTTTGTGAATGTCGATTTCGCTTTGGCTTTTTCCTTCTTCAGATCATCTAAGGGTACACTTTCGTCCGGTTTAGCAAATACGGTTTCGTCCATCTTTTCTCCCTCTCTTGCCTCTGTTTCATGTTATAAATCCCAATTATTCATTTTCGCACAATACGATTACGATAACAGTTTATTTGACCACGCTCTGCTACCAACATATTGCGGAGATGATTTGAAATGTGCAATGGATTAAATCGTTTATATAAGGTTTGACAATTTGAGAGTAGGGAGTTCGACGATAATGTTATACCAACATCATTATTATATTCAAAGACATATAACTAACTCGAATATTTGCTTATAGTTATCAAAGGTACCAGAATTATAATTTAGTGCGCCAGACGCGCGTTTCGTCTACATAAGAATCATCAGTGACGCTCATATCAAAATATTTATAAAGCCAAACAAATACATAAATGAAGAGCATTGAGGATCCAAAATTCAAAAATGTTATGCCAACTATGACTATGGTAATCTATGCCTGGGATAAGAAAATCCTTAGTTTTTCGAATAATCGCATTTTTTTCCAATATTTACAATGTTTACAATTATTTCATACTACAATTTCACAAAAATATTTTCGGTGTTAACTTATCGCATGACAACGACGAACCGTTTATGTCTGAACTTTAGACATAAAATTTCACACGGATTAACAAAGTGCTCTTGTCCAATGAAATTGTAGGATTTGGTATTTCTTAATTGTGAAGAATAAATGAATTCATATTCTTAGTAGTAAAGGATTAACCTTTTGTTTAGGCCTTGTTCAGTTCAAAACAAAGATTTTATATGAAAGAGTTAAAAATGCCCGAAGCACATTTATCAACTTGGAAGAATTCGTGATGAAAACTGACTAAAAGTTAAACTTTTAAACAAACAATCAAGATCAGATTAATATTATAATAGTTTACTGATGCAGTATAATTAATTTTATATGAGAAAATTAATAACTTCAAATTTATACTAAAACAAAACAAACAATTTCAAACCAATGCAAATAATTGAATATTCTATAAATCTTTTTAGCTAAATACACTATATAATAATCGCAAATCATTTAAAAAGGAATTTAATCAATTATAAAAAAGAAGATGTGGTATGATTGCCAATGAGACAACTATCCACAAAAGACCAAAATGACAGAAATTAACAACTATAGGTCACCGTACCGCCTTCAACATTGAGCAAAGCCCATACCGCATAGTCAGCTATAAAAGGCCTCGATAAGACAATGTAAAACAATTCAAACGAGAAAACTAACGGCCTCATTTATATAAAAAAATGAAGGAATTACAAATATGTAACAATTAGTTAAACATTTGAATATGTTGTAAAAGCATTGTATTTCAACATTTCCCTGACAAAAATTAGAAGAAACGACATTAGCAGATAGAGAAATTTTGATAAAGGTGGGGGTGCACTGATAGCTTAAGAGGGTGGCCTCACTTAAGAGTGAATCCCTAAATAATCAACCAAAAGTGTCCCATAAAAGAGGTGATGGCGTCTTGCTTCCCTTAATCTTATGTAAATGATTGTACTTACAAGGGCTGTAAAATACAATTTAGTTGAAATTCAAGTTTTGAATTTAACGGTTTAAACTGCACATACACAAAACAATACTTTCTCTCTTATATATTACATGATTTACATTTGTACTCACTATCAGGAAACTTGTCGTACGATTGTGTCATCGAATGTCTAAATCACAATCTTTTATATTTTCCAAAATTAGAAGAAAGTCATTTCTTCTCGAAAACTAATCCATAAATGAAATAGCTAGAAAGAAAGTCATGCATTAATTGCAAACATTGCACTGACAATGACACTTATTTTGAAATACAACCAATCAAGAGATCATTTTATCCATGAGCACTTTACAATATTCTAAGTTTGTAAGGGAATGATAATCCCTTTCTTCATGATAAGTACTCGCTAACGCTCACGACGAGACTGTCATTAAAGTGAGAGGGTTAGCGCTTTAGAACCAGGTTTAATCCACCATGTTCTACATTTGAAAATGCCTGTACCAAGTTAGGAATATGACAGTTCTTGTCCATTCGTTTTTGATACGTTTTGTTATTTGATTCTGCCAAGTGATTATGGACTTTCCGAATTGATTTTCCTCTAAGTTCAGTATTTTTGTGATTTTACTTCATACTTATTCATAAAGAAAGATATTATCATTCTAGTTTTCTTACATATACTTAATCGCCATAACTGTATGTGCAGACGAATATTATTGAACTCTAAAAGACAAGACTGATCCACTGAAGGTGTCATAAAATTTTGAAATCACGTTTAGATGAACAATCAACTTTTCACAACCTTTAATAAAAACGATTTCTAATCTGAAAAAAAAACAATCATAATAAAAAACCAATTGTTCAGAGAACAATTGAAGGTCTTTCCACATCAAAGAAATGTTGATAATAAGATAGTTTCTTCATACTGATGTGATAAATAATGGTTTAATTATACTTTTGAGGAAAATAAGGACCTTATATGCTACTTCCGGTGAAATGAATGTCATTTCCGGTCTCATATGATAGCTTCTTTCACACTGATTCCAAAAATATATAGTTTCTATATACATTTGAATGTAGAACGGGAGATAATTGGCCCCTTCCGGTTTGTCGGAAGACATTTCTTGTCTTGAGTGATAAGTTTCTGTATCTATATGACAAAATATATGGATTCTGTGTACTTTTATATTAAAAAACTGCAAAAAAAACCTACTTACGGTTTTGTCAAGGTCACTTCTGGTAGTCATTTTTCAGGTCATATGTCACCTAAACTTTTGTACAAGGTCAAATGGCTTTATAATGAACTTAGTTGAAATTATAATCAAATAACCTTATATTAATACATTTCAGGGGCACTATCTCCTATAAGATGCCATTAAATTGTATCAGACTAAACGTTGCATGTCATTATTACAATAAAGCAGACATTTTGCCTTTTTTCTTTTTTCTGTTTCTTTCAAAAAGTCGGAGAAAATGCAAAAACAAGCTAAATTCACAATTGAGAACTTGACCTTGACCTTTGACCTTGACCTCATTTTCAAAGTTAGGACCTAGGGACCTCAAATAAGGATAAACCAGGCGTTTACAGTCAACGGGTTATGAGTTAAAAAAAAACATACTGATACAAATTTATTTCGTAAAGGTAGATAACTCCTATAAAATTTCATTGAATCGCTTCGATCCATATAAGCCAAAAATTTCTGAGGATGTAATGAACAAATTGTAAAAAAATATTGTCGATATCTATGTTTGTTTCGAAGGAGATGCACACATTTGATAAACAGTGACTAGGGAGATAACTCTTACAAAGAAAATGCTTTATTTAGTTGTATTGTTTTAATGTCACTTGCATTCATTATATGCAGAAGAGTCCAAGTACAATTTTGCCTAAAAAACGGTATAAAATTGCAAATTATGAGCTTTTCATCTTAAACAAGTGGACGGGCGATGTTCAATTTTTTTCATTAAATGATCGGGTACTCCCCCGAAACAAAATGATATTATATTGGTGTAATATCACTAAGAAAAATCCAGGTTACATGCAAACCTTACTTGCTTAAACTTTGTGTCCGTACTAAGGACAAGACTGTATCATGTATTTACTATACTAAATTTATTTGAGTAATCATAGCAAATATCTGAATCACTAACTATATCATGTTTGCTATTTACAACAAAAATCGATATCGGAAGCAGTTCTGCTATTAAAATCTCCGACAAGATAATATATTTATAGTTAAGTCGATTCACGGGTATAAAACATTCTTTTTTAAATATATGATTTCGCTATTTAAAAAAAACAACTTTATCATATACTTAATAGAAAAATAAAATAGAAATATGGGGTCACCGTTCATTTAAGCTCACAATTTGCCTTCAAAAGAAGCATGAATTTTTGTAAAGGTAGATTTTTTTCTGTTGAACTAATGGGAGAAAATACGGCAATATCGAAATAAAAAAAGAACTAATATTTTTATTTTGATGCAACCACATGGCCTTTTTTAATAATTTGGGACTTTTTCAATGATATAAACATTTTTACAGTCATCTTGGGCCGAAACGAATTAGTTTTTTTGGTTGATTTTGTACCATATCATAAAGTAACAACTAATAGTGTAATAACAAAATTTTGTAATGAAAAAAAAATGTTTATATTTTGGCTGATTTTTTTACCCTCGAGCCTCCTTAACAGAATCTTTCAACAACTCTTGTTCTAGTTGGTTTAATGTATCGATTAGTTTGTACATTGAACTTTCAGAGAGGATGTACACATTTCCAATGACAAAGTCTTCATCAGTCTAGGAAATCTGCAGATATCTTAGCCCATAGCACTAGGCTACTCTTAGTTTCCATAATATGAATATATTTAGATATTTAATTTTTATAACCAAAAGCTATGCCACCTGATTTTACTCTAGAGTGTGACTTCCGATTTTTAGAGTTAAAAGAATATTCTGGTAAGTTAATATTATCAAAATTATCAGTTTTTGTTTCAGTGAGACATATAATAAATATCATGGTCACTTATCAAATTTGATTTGATAAATTCAGGATACTAGGATTTTCTCACTAAACCACAACAGTTGAGGTTTGATATTTAAATGTCTTTCAGAAACGCATTTGTATTTCGAAAAACGCCTGAAGTAATTCATTGATTGTGGTGCTAATCACGTTTAGGCGTCGTTGTACGTTTGCGTTTTTGTACGGGTTTTTATCTGGAGTATGTGACATTTTTTTGTGAGTCTGTGTTTGTAGCTAGTTCGTCTTCAACATTGCGTTGTTTATTGTATATTTCCCAATCGACATACAAAATATCCCTCACTAACTTGACCTGGCCACCTTCTGCTCGTTTTTCTTCATTAGTTGGTAAAGACTCTTTTTAGCCTGCTCAATTTCGTCGGGGAATTGTTGATTGACTCCGAACGATTGGCCTTTTAGGCGGTGGGTGATTGATAGTACCCCTGCAAGATCTTTATAAAAGATAAATCCGGTTTCTTCCTCTGTAGGTGTTTTAAGGACGGCTTTCCTAATGGGAATTGCGCCCTGGCTACGAGTGGTCGTGAAATTTATATCATATATTTGTTTAAAATTTCTAGTGTTTCTTCTGTGTGAATTAAACTAGAGGCTCTCAAGGGCCTGTATCGCTCATATGATTCTACTTGGGTTTTCGGAATCATATAAAAAAGATAAAACTTGCCTGCAAAGTAACAACACTTGGCCAGCACCTCATTAAGAAAGGAACATGTATGCTATGTTTGGTTTCATTCAATTCAGTGGTTCTAAAAAAAAAGACATTTTGTATGTATTTCCCAGAGGGTCCTATGTTAAACCAAGTGCTCTGCAGCTGGCAGCCATCTTAGATGATGGATCGGCTACAAAGTAACAACACTTTATCAGTACTTAATAAGGAACATTCATTCTATGTTTTGTTTTATTCCATTCAGTGATTGTCTGAAAGAAGTCATTTGTATGCATTGCCAATAGGGTCCTATGTTTCAACTAAATCCCCCGATGGCGGCCATCTTGGATGATGGATCGGCTACAAAGTAACATCACTTGGTCAGCATGTCATAAGGAACATTCATGTTATGTTTGACTTCATTCCATTCAATGGTTCTCTAAAAGAAGACATTTGTATGTATTTCCCATTGAGTCCTATGTTAAACTAAGTCCCCCGCTGGAGGCAATCTTGGATGATGGATCAGCTACAAAGTAACAACACTTGGTCAGCACCTCAAAAGGAACATTCACGCTATGTTTGATTTCATTCCATTCAGTGGTTCTCTAAAAGAATCTATTTGTATGCATATCCCATAGGGTCTTTTATTAAACTAAGTCCCCCGCTGGCGGCCATCTTGGACGCTGGATGGCCACAAAGTAACAACTTTTGGTCAGCACCTCCTAAAGAACATTCATGCCATGTTTGTTTTCATTCCATTCAGTGGTTCTCTAAAAAAAAGTCATTTGTATGCATTTCCAATAGGTTCCTATGTTAAACTAAGTTCCCTGCTGGCGGCCATCTTGGATGATGGATCGGCTACAAAGTAATAACACTTGGTCAACACCTCATAAGGAACATTCACGCTATGTTTGGTTTCATTCCATTCAGTGGTTCCCTAAAAGAATTTATTTGTATGCATTTCCCATAGGGTCTTTTATTAAACTAAGTCCCCCGCTGGCGGCCATCTTGGACGGTGGATGGCCACAAAGTAACAACTTTTGGTCAGCACCTCCTAAAGAACATTCATGCCTTGTTTGTTTTCATTCCATTCAGTGGTTCTCTAAAAGAAATCATTTGTATGCATTTCCAATAGGTTCCTATGTTAAACTAAGTCCCCCGCTGGCGGCCATCTTGGATGATGGATCGGCTACAAAGTAACAACACTTGGTCAGCACCTCATAAGGAACATTCACGCTAAGTTTGGTTTCATTCCATTCAGTGGTTCTCTAAAAGAATTTATTTGTATGCATTGCCAATAGGGTCCTATGTTTCAACTAAATCCCCCGCTGGCGGCCATCTTGGACGGTGGATGGCCACAAAGTAACAACTTTTGGTCAGCACCTCCTAAAAAACATTCATGCCATGTTTGTTTTCATTCCATTCAGTGGTTCTCTAAAAGAAGTCATTTGTATGCATTTCCAATAGGTTCATATGTTAAACTAAGTCCCCCGCTGGCGGCCATCTTGGATGATGTATCGGCTACAAAGTAACAACACTTGGTCAGCACCTCATAAGGAACATTCACGCTATGTTTGGTTTCATTCCATTCAGTGGTTCTCTAAAAGAATTTCTTTGTATGCATTTCCCATAGGGTCTTTTATTAAACTAAGTCCCCCGCTGGCGGCCATCTTGGACGGTGGATGGCCACAAAGTAACAACTTTTGGTCAGCACCTCCTAAAAAACATTCATGCCATGTTTGTTTTCATTCCATTCAGTGGTTCTCTAAAAGAAGTCATGTGTATGCATTTCCAATAAGTTCCTATGTTAAACCAAGTCCCTGCTGGCGGCCATCTTGGATGATGGATCGGCTACAAAGTAACAACACTTGGTCATCTCCTCATAAGGAACATTCATGCAAAGTGTGGTTTCATTCCATGCAGTGGTTCTCTAGAAGAAGTTCAAAATGTAAAAAGTTAACGCCGACGACGACGGACGACGACGGACGACAGAAGACGGATGCCAAGTGATGAGAAAAGCTCACTTGGCCCTTCGGACCAGGTGAGCTAAAAAAGTAATGATACATGATATGGTCAAATTGACTAGGATAAATTTATATTGTTCAAAATATGTAACAAACGATTATTGGTAGCACATGTTTAAAACTAAAACCATCATTGCACGGATCATATGACAAAAGATTGATTTTGCAGCATCTGCATCGGATGTGGGTTCAATCGAGAGAAAAATTGTAAAAGATTTTATACTGTAAAACCCTTCTTTACATTAAAGATACAGCATTACAGATAGGGGAAGTAGATTTAGCTTAGCAATCGTTTACCAATATCCATAAACCTCAATCATTACGGTGAGTATATTTTTAAGTGAACCGTTGCTACATTTTAAAATTAATAAATCAAAGTATATTTTTCAAAATTGAAAACTTTGTTGAAATATTGCAAATTTTTCTTTTTGCCCATAGCGAGGAAAGTCGTAACAACTTAATTCATGCTTACACATTTCATTTAAAACTAGTAATTGTGTGGCCTTTTATATCTTTCAGTTTGGTGTAAGCCTAGGCTCTGTGTCGGAGACCATACTTAATTAGCCGAACTATAATAGTTTTCTGTTACAAATTGTGACTTGGATTTGGAATTGTCTCATAGGCATTAGTACGACAGCTTCTTAAATCTAATTATATTTTCGAGGTACGAATTATGTTTTTTTCTTCTTCTGTAACTATCTTTCTATTGACAGTTATAATGCATATTTAGGAACTATGATATCAAGGTTCAGTCCATAATTAGTACTAGAACCAGGACTACTTCGTGTATTATTTAAATTGATCTTGAATTAAGGAATTTATTTAGTTACATGATATTAACAATTGAATTTCTAAGAAGAATTTTTACTTTCATTAAATTTTACCATTTTGATCGTAATTTCTGAAAAATGGACTTTTTGTTTTAAAAGACATATTTTCTTCAAACTTCAAATAGCGTATCTGACTGTTGACATTTGTATTGAAATTTTCATATAAAAAAGAAGATGTGGTATGATTGTCAATGAGACAAATCTCCACAAGAGACAAAAATGACACATTAATTATTAATTATAGGTCAACGTACGACCTTCAACAATGAGCCAAGTCCATTCCGCACAGTCAGCTATAAAAGGCCCCGAAATGACAATGTAAAACAATTTGTTTCAAATATTATTTTCCTTGTGCAGAATACAAAATAAGACACTTTTATTTGATTAGGAAACTTGTCTTTGGTAATATTGCATTTTGTGTGATGGTGTATAGTATAAAAGGAAGAAAACTGAAATTGTCACTGTCGAGAAACTTATCTCCAAAGAGTTGTATCTTACTAAAAGCTTCACAGTTTTTCAATTTTACCGAAATAGTGAATACTTATTTTGACATATGTTGTGTCACAGTACTGTAAAATAGTGGTAATATAAGTCGAATTTTATATCTCGTTTTGGGGTATTTCAATTTAACCCGTACGTCAAACGATAACATTATTTATTTTTTCGAATTTTTCAGTGGATGCAATGACCAAACGGTTTCCAAGAGAATGTATATTTGATAAAACATTTTGTATAAAGTAAATTTGAAATGTTTTAAACGATTACCAGTATCATTCCTTGTATATATCATGCGTTCTCTAACATGTGTTTACATTTCTATACAAAATATTTTAAAATCCGAAGTCCGAATATGCAAAATACTGCAATCTCGCAAATGAAATTGTATGTCCCTGACCTTTTATCGTGATTTTAAAATTTTATTTTAGAACAGATCATTATCTTTCGAATGGTATTTGATCTAGTCGTATGTTAGGTAGGTGCATTAAAAATGAAATTTTATGGTTCATGTCGCACGTTTAAAACCTTCAGGTACAAAAATATTATCAGAAATATTTTTGGTCTTATCACAAGGCTGCCGATTATCATTGATGACCTCTTTAGGTTCGTATTTGAATTGGTCTTCTCACCTTACATCATATTCATGTAACATTGCTAAGTATATTTTAAACTTACCATGCCTCGAATCTTTGATAAGTTTTGCCAAGCACTAGCTTGATGATATTGTCGGTGAACGTTTTATCTCCAGTCGAACCATCAACTTGGCAGTCAGCACTGTTTGGCTAATAATAGACATCATCATTATAATTTGAATCCAAAATCGGTACCGAGACCGATACTGAAACTGACTCAAAAGATAAATAAATGAAATTATAGATCCATTGAGAGAAAACATATCCGTTTGTCTTCTAAATGAATCCCATAGACTTGTGTTGCGCCTTGTGTGTTTACTTATAAAGTAGTGTTTAATTTTTTTTCACCAATTGCACAGTATTATTGAAAGTTAAAATAATTTGACGGACATATTTTTACCGAATTTGTTCCACGTTTTGAAAATACATAAGATTTTGAACAGATTGTGAAATATAATTACACATAATTGCATCAGGGATCCGATCACAATGTTGAACACCGTTAGGTATTCTTTCACGATATTTTTTTCTCGATATACCGAATGACAACTATACTTATGCACGTTGGAGATTCGACTGCTTGCTTTTAACTTAGAAAGTATGACTATGTTATCATTGGTTCTGTTTCCCTTGTCATGATATTTTGACAAATAAAAAGCTCCCCAGCCTAATGCAAATTCATTTTTCTTTAGGAATCTCGTAATCCCGTTTTATTTTTACCATTCACTTCGACATTAAGGTTGACTTTTCTTTTGTGTTAAGAAATGCTTTCGTTTATATTTTTTGAATTTTTTATTCAAAAACTCGGTGGCTGAATGGTCTCGGTAGTTACTACTAAAATCACTAGCCAGTCAACACTGAGGTTGTGAGTTCGAACCCCTCTCATGCGGTTACACTCGACTTCAATATTAATTGACTAGGGTTGTTATTTTTCCTATCGGAGATCGGTGGTTTTATCTGTGCCCCCCGGCTTTCCATCGATAAAAACTGGCCGCCACGAAATTGCCTAAATGCGGTGCTTAAAAGTGGCGTTAAAACACCAAAATAAAATCAAATCAAATCTCATGTCTTTAACAATTTTACAATCAGAGGAAAGAGAGTCGTTAATGATTTTTCAACATTCCACCCACTTAATTTCAGTAGATGGTTTTCACTTTTTTTGTTTTACAATTGTGTCTACTATTAATACATTGACTTTCGTCGTATTCCGTTTTTGTACCATGGCATTGTCAGGTTCTTTGCGATTTTATGAGTTGAACTTCACTTTGGTATCTTCCAAAATGCTGTTTTTTGGTAACATCATAGCCAAAAGGATTTGTAGGATGTTCACTTACAAGTATGCAAGTGACAGTTTTTAAAAGATGCGTAATAAACGACTTTAATGCACCCACCTACCATACGGCTATGTTAAATATCATTCGAAAGCTTACTTTTTGCACTTTTTGTATTGCTTTGTCGTCAGTAATTTGTATTTTGCAATTTTCTTTAATCTAGGTCAACGGTCAAAACTTTATTTAGTTAGAATTAAAAACAAATGCTCTTTTCTGGTACTTGTGTGATATGTATTTTCAAAATAGTTATCTCAACCTTTTAAAGCAAAATACCATAATTCCAAATCAAATGCAAACTAAAATGTTGAATGCAAAAAAGATGTCTCTTTGTTTTTTCTTTTCGTCTTTCAAGAAAGAAAAGAAACTCGATGGTTCAAATCTGAGCAAAAAGACAATAAAAAAAATCAAAACGAAAAGTCTCTTATCAATGACAAAACCAAAAACTTGTTCTGCCCTAAGTCAATGCCACTGCTGCTGGTGTTTTTATTCCATAAGGGTATCACCAGCCCAGTAGTCAGTAATTCTGTGTTGACATGAATTAACATTGCTATAGTCATAATCATCAATTATCTGTTTATAAAACTTCGAAATTTTTTAAATACTAAGGCTTTGTTACCTCAGGAATAGATCACCGTAGCTGTATTTGGCAAAACATTTAGGAACTTTTAATCCTTCATTTTTCAATGTCATATTAGATATATATGTGTTTATTTTCAGAAGTCATGTCGATGGAAGGATATCTAAAAAAGAAGTTGTCGCTGCTTAAAGGCTATAGAGACCAGTGGTTTGTTTTGACACAAGATGGACATCTTAAGTACTATCTCGTAGGTATATTTAATCTACTTATTTTGAATGTTTTTTTATTCAACGAACACTTGACTTTCATATGATTCATTCGCATGATAACAGTTTAAAACATGTCAAGAACTATCTGTAAAAAAGATATCCGACGTATTTAAATTTGAGTATATGTTTAAAACTATCATTTCGATAACCTTCAGAGGCACAAAGATACCATTTAAATAACATTTTTTCTGTTTGTGTTCAGTATTCCCGGTCCTCGTATCTTTCTGTTTACATTCAACAAAATCCCGCGGAAATCTCACATGCGTAGGTGCGTTCTAAAAGTCATGTACGTTCGTACAACAAAGTTTACATTAAAAATTATGATTGTCCCGAATAAACAGCTGTCACGGATGCAAAGAGCTATTGGAGAAACAATTATTTTAATAAAAATATAAATCTTTGTAAGATCTAGTTCAAATGTTTATAGTTTTTCACTTGCTTTCCATCACGATATTATTAACGAGACGTTTTTTCAAACACAACCAAATCACCCACCATGACAGCATTTTGTCCAATCACAGAAAGGATTTTCGAGCATGCGTATTCTGTTGCCATAGTTAAGCGTCCTTAAGTTCAAAGGGCACAAACCGAAACTAAAAAAAATCATTGAATATTTTTCCCCACTAGATAGAAGGTTTCAATTTTCTGTGTATGCTTGTTTACATTTATTTTAACTCATCTGTATATCAATATATATAATTATGTGACAGTTTATTACCTACATTAATATTTAAAATGGAAATAGTTCTGCCTTAAATGTAGCGTATATAGCATGATCATCTATGAATACGTTTTTAGACATTTTAATTTTTTATCTAATTTGTAAGCAAAATTCAATGGCCATTTTAACAAACTTCGATGTTTTGATGATCGTGTGACATAATATAAGAAATACAACTAAGTATCATAACAAAACAAATCAATAACATGGAAGTTCAGTTTCATAATTGATTTTCGACTTTGATATAAAAGGTTTAAATTTCTTTTCCATTTACGGTGTCATATAGTCATTCCCCTAGACATTTTGGACAGGATCCAACTCCCCCTCACCATAATTGGGGCACTCTAGGATCATGGTATATTGCGACTAGTTATACAAGACTCTTATTGTTCCCCCTTTGTGGTACTTTGTTTAAAATTAATTATTCATCAAAATTATTTGCTATTTACTATCAATTTCAAGTTGACTATCCACAGGGGTCACTGATATATCATAATATAGAGACTCTCTTTATAATATATCAGGGAATTTCCGTAAAGGTGTCTCAAAAGGTACATAGGGACAGGACAATTTTAGCACTCCTCCTTTTTTCTAAAATCCGTTACGTTTTGTTTTCTGTTAATTTCAATTGTTTTTACGTGGTTTTTTGTATAATATCAACATACATATTTACTATCAATACCAAGTTTACTAGATGAAGGCAACAGTGGTATACCGCTGCTCAAAACTCGTAAAGCCATGGACAAAAACAAATTTGGGGTAACAAACTAAAACTGAGGGAAACGACACAACATTAAAATGTAACACACACAGAAACGGACTAAGCATTAGACAAAATCCGATTAGAATAACAAATATAACAGCAAAACCAAATACATGAATTTGGGATAGAAAAGTACCGTAACACGTCTTATAGTAATGAGAATTCACACTCAAATATATGAGAAAATAAACGACACAACGGAAACACTACGTTTAAATGTAACACACACAGAAACGAACTATAATATAAAAATGGCCATATTCCTGACTTGGTACAGAACATTTTTAAAGAAAACAATGGTGGGTTGAAACTGGTTTTGTGGCATGTCAAACCTCGCACTTGAGTGGCAATGTTAAATATAACATTAAAATGACAAAATAATATAACAGGACTAAAATACAAATAAATAGGAGAACATATTAGACAAAAAAACACATGAATAATAGCTAACAAAAGGCATCAGGTTTAAAATTCAATACGCAAGAAACGCGCCTTGTCCACACAGGACTCACCAGTGACGCCCAGATATAAAAGTTCGACAGTTACTAACCACGGCGGTCACTGATTATAATATGGAGACTCTCCATATACTATATCAGTGACCGCCTTGAATAGTAAACTTCGTAAATAGTTTTGTTTATACTATGAGAAAATTGAGAATGGATATTGGGAATGTGTCAAGGAGATAACAACCAGACCATAGGCCACCGATGGGTCTTCAATATAGCGGGAACTCCCGCACCCGGAGGCATCCTTCAGCTGGCCCCTAAACAAATATGCATACATAGTTCAGTGATAATGAACGTGATACGTAACTCCGAATCATACACAAGAAACTAACATTCAAAATCATACCAGACTAACAAATGCCACAGGCTCCTGACTTTGGACAGGCGCAAAATTGCGGCCGGGTTAAACTTGTTTATTGAGATCTTAACCTTACCCCTATACCTATAGCCAATGTAGAAAAACAAAAGCACAAAAATACGCACAGTTAAATTCATTTTAAGAGAATTACGAGTCCGATGTCAGAGAATGAAACTAAAGAAAATAAACAAAATGACAATGATACATAAATAACAACAGACTACTAACAGTTACTGACATGACAGCTCCAGACCTCAATTAAACTGATTGAAAGATTATGTCTTCATCATATTAGTATCAGACACAATCCCTCCTGTTAGAGGTTTAGTATTATACCATCATGACATATATGAGAAGAACATAACCCGTGGCATGCCAACAACTGGTTTTAGAATAAATGTGCTTAATTCCGATGCAAAGACCCTGTAAGTGAATCAATATTTAAGCCAAAATATGCAATCTTTGATGACCTGATAACAGTATGTATCTATATCCTTTCTTAATAAGTCTGTTTAAAGGTTAGGTTAGCTCTACATATACCATAAACAAAAATTGATTAGGAATACACTTATTTAATTTAAGTATATTATGTATGATCATGGTATACAGAAAAAACACGAAAATATTTGTCCTGTCCACAAGCATTAAATAAATGAAAAGTACAAGAATTCATTATAGTTTTAAACGGAAGTCTTGCCTATGACTTGAAAGTACGTATAATTACGGACATAATATCCGGACGTCTATATTTTTGTTTTCTTCCCAAACCCAAACTGAATGATAATCAGCGAGGATGAATTATGAGACTATGTATTGTACCAATACCGGTAGGACACAGAGGCATGATAATAAATCTAATATGGAAGGAAGAGAAGCGACATACAAAATGAAGTCTACTCATTTAATAGTATAGATATACATGTACTGATATACCTTTAACCTTACTTGTGGACATTGAGACAGACGAGTTACCGTGTAGACATGCATTCAGATTTAAAGATATGAGATGAAGCCACCATAATGTTTTGCATGCACACGCTGATGGGCATACCAATCTGCATAACATAGAGATATTACAAGGGTATAGGATTGGTAAAGTCAAGGCAAAATGAAATATCTGGAAGACAATGAAATCTTATTTATGTTGACATGTAAATTGACTATGAACAAAATGTTGAAGTCAGCATCTTATAAAGGGGCACACGGAATAGTAGAGCCAGTTGATTCATATATATATATTAATGCATAAAATTTTCAGCCCAATCATATGAGATAAAGGATTAAAGGGTGCACAAACTACTATTCTACTGAGAGGAGCGTGGTGCGAAATCCTTTTGGGTAAAAATGTCGAAATAATAAAATTGAGAATGGAAATGGGAAATGTGTCAAAGAGACAACAACCCGACCATAGAAAAAACCACAGCAGAAGGTCACGAACAGGTCTCCAATGTAGCGAGAAATTCCCGCACCCGAAAGCGTCCTTCAGCTGCCCCCTAAACAAATATATACTAGTTCAGTGATAATGAACGCCATACTAATTTCCAAATTGTACACAAGAAACTAAAATTAAAATAATACAAGACTTACAAAGGCCAGAGGCTCCGGACTTGGGACAGGCGCAAAAATGCGGCGGGGTTAAACATGTTTATGAGATCTCAACCCTCCCCTATACCTAGCCAATGTAGAAAAAGAAACGCATAACAATACGCACATTAAAATTCAGTTCCAGAGAAGTCTGATGTCAGAAGATGTAACCAAAGAAAATAAACAAAATGACAATAATATATATTCTAAAGGAGCAAAGACTGGCGTCCAGAATATGAAGCAGCATACAATAAATTAAGGATCACATTACATAGAGGTTAACAACTATAGGTCATTATGCGGTCTTCAACATGCGCACACCCAATTCATCATAGTCATCTATTAGAGGCCCGAAGTTTTTTCTCTCTGAAATTCCTCTGCTTTATAAACGTTGACGGATAAATGGCATACCCACAAATAAAACGTTTGCCTTGTCTATTATTATCTTCTTTACGTAGCGTCCTATTATACTGAAAGTAGGAAACATGTAACTGTACAACTATTTACCCCAATCAAGAGTAAAAGTATAAAAAAATGATTCAGAATTAGCTTTCCATGAACAAATAATTGGTAACTGAGTATTTTGATGTGAAATAAATAAATTTATTCCAAAATAAACATACTATTTAAAAATTGTTTATATTATGTTGTCATTTTATCTGATCATTAAACTTTCTTGACTGATAGTCTGCTTTGGTATTTAACTTTCCTGTTTGTGAGTAGCTGTATGCCATATTAAGTTTTCAATGCACCAAATCCAAACTGTTCTAGCAATTCTATTGTATTCAGTAGACTTCATATATGTTACATGTATACCAACCATACTGTTTATATAGCTTACAGCAGTTGTATTGTCTGTAATAATTTCTACATTTTCAACAGTTTGCAAATCATTCTTCAACGCATAATAAACAGTTAAGAATTCTTAATAATTAATGGTAATCTTTTTCATCATTGCTCTATCTGCTACTAATTTTTTGTTCATTCAAAACTGCTCCCCAACCTAGAATTGAGGCGTCTGTCTGAATTATAACCCGTGGTTTTCCACTATTATTTTTTTCCTTATATAATAAATGTATTCTGACCAACACTGCAGGTTTTGTTTCATTGCTGGTGTTACAAACATTTCAGAATCAAAATCTTCCAATCATTATTGGGGTATCTAGTTTTAAAAATGGTCCGACAACCCCGCCTGCCAACCAACATGGTCGCCATGGCTAAAAATAGAAAACAGGGGTAAAATGCAGTGTTTGGCTTACATCTCTAAAATTAAAGCATTTAGAGTAAATCTAACAAGGTAAAAGTGTTCATCAGGTTCAGATCAATCTGCAACTAAAAAAATCAGTCGAACACCAATAATGTTCAGCAGTCAGTAAGATCTACAAACAAGTCAAACATGACCAAAGTTGTTAATTGACCCCTAATAAGTCTTTGCCCTTTAAAGTCAATATATTTTAAACACTTTTTGTAATTTTTTGTTATCTTTTACAAAAATCTTCTCCTGAAACTACTGAGACATATCTAACCAAACTTTGCCTCAATCAGTAAAACCTCGACCTTCCCCAGTTTCGCAGCCTCATACGGAAAGTTTATATTTTTCTGATATTGACCTCATATTGTATATGTCTTTATTTGTATGACCAAGTAAAGTATGAGAGTCCTTACAATCATTAAGTATATCTACCATTTCCTCTTTGTTTTGATATATTTCTTTACCTATAGTTGTGTCTAGTCTATTTACTACTTTAGACAGATACGTTGATCCTCTGACTACAATAGAGTGATATTGTCTCATTCTATTGTCATTAGGTATAGTTCTGGGCCATATAAGGTCTCATACCAACTGAACAGTTTGGACTCGTACAAGTCCTTTTAAATTCTAGGGTCGATTACTCTTTTCATCTTTCATGAGTTCTCTGTGTTTCTCTTTAGAAATATCATTTCTAAAAATATATGTGGTATTGTTTGCTTGAAGTTCATCTTATTTTTTACTACATCTCTGATCAGATCTGAATCTTTTATTTATATAAAAAAATCTAGACTCTTCACTGCTTGAGCCAGTTTCCTGTGTCTTACAAGGGGGTTCATTGGTACCAATATCATGATAGTAATCAGTTTCATGGACCTCGTACACATCTTCAACTACCTCACCTTCATTATTATACTCTTCGTCATAATCATAATCGTACAAAATTAAAACGTCAATGCGTTTGTTCATATCTTCTTACATTTTATTAGCTGAGGATTCTTCATTTCTCATATCAGTAAGCATACTCATTATAACATTACTATTGCTATCTGAAGTACTAGCGGACACCTCGTGGTTTAAAACGGTCTTTCCTTTAGCGTTTTGGTTATTAACTTGTGGTCCGCTACATGTACTACATTTACCAACACTAGTGTTTGAGCATTTTCGTTTAGCTTTTTTCTTCATATGCTAGTGCATCTGTATCCAAATGAGGTAAATCATCTTTAAAACAAGATTTAAAAGTTTTATCTACTTTTTCCCTGTTCAGAATGGCGACCGCCATCTTGGTCAAATAATAATCTCGTTTCACAAATGAAGTTGTAAGATCGTTACTTTCGTATAAAAATTCTTTATAGCGACATATACTTTCATTTAGTATAAATCATATAGATGTACAAGTCAATCACATTGACTTAATATAACTTTATGAAAATCTGCGTTAGAGGCTGCACATCGAGACATACCACGTTCGCTCGATATCCAAGTTAGCAACACATTGAGGTTGCAGTTGCGCGATACTATCTCATCTAATACCAGAAGTAGTGTGGCGTAATATAATTCATCCACTGTCCACAAGCACTAACGTCTTATTGAAAAGGATTTTTGGTTCAAATACTTGACTTCAAAGTGACTCCTTAAATATGCTTTCTTTATGAATTTGAAAATATGCTGATTTGTAAACAGGTTATCACGTAACAGAACGCCTAAATAAATAACAAAACTTCTATGTTGATAACAATGTGGTAAATTTAAAGTACTTATTCAGAAAATGTACATGAATGACAGTGTTGTTACAAGTAAAACTAGATGAAGTTCAATTTTATGGTCGGGTTTGTGTAGCACAGTCCTTTGTTTTTTTGTGTAGTATTTTGTATTTTGTAGTATTCATTTGAAATCCCCTGCTTCTTTCTATTTTTTGTAGTTCTGCTTCAGATATTTCCTCATATGCACTGAGAGTGAGTACAGATTGCCGTTTAATTCGGGAGATAGAAGTATCAATCTTTGGTCATTACATTTAAATCAGCCAACATATCTAATAAACACAGATTTCTTGTTATGTAAAATGACCAGTTTATTTATTGTCTGTACAACGTTTCTTTACATTTACAGGAAAAACCAATGGAGGAAAAGCAAAAACCTAAGGGACAAATACTTTTATTGGTTCGTATTTAATCTTTCAATTATTAATAAGTACAGAAATCTGTGTTATTCAGTGTAAATACACACTGTTACATACAGAAAATACATAAATAAAAAAGAAAACACAAAATGCATTATCCGATATAGATGCAATGAATATATCATCCATAACTGCTATGAAGGGCTTTTGAACAAACAGTTTCTTTGATGCCTTACACTTTTTGCTTTGGCATTTTGTTTACAAAACAATTATTGCATTCAACGTGTTTAAAAACGAATTACATTTATTTCAATTTAAAACATGCAGAAGCGCTATTATGCATTACCTCATCTCTTGGTATTTCAAAGGACTTATTTATGTAACGTGTAAATTAAATTTTTAGACATTACACATGCAATTCAGATTTTCTGTGTTTGAATATTTCAAGTGAATTAGTCAGTCTTTCTGAAATTTTTTATCTTGCAACAGAAATTATGTGAACAAGAGTCCACCATAACCAAAAGAAATAAAACAAATTGATCTGCTGAAAACCGTAATATATTTATCCCGTAATAATGGTAAATCGTTGACGTTTTTTGTTTTATTTTTCTGTAGACTTAGCTATTTTTTTTATATTACTGTGTATTGTCAAGCTTAGTTACTCATAATTGTTTCTCATTCACTGGATGTACGATGTTTTGTTGTTCCATACTGGAGCAGCTGACCCTGTTTGTTTACATTCAAATTCTAATTGTGTCAAAACCACGTGATACATTGAATCGGTATATCCAATCAAATTGCTCTATTTTCAATAAGGTGATGTTTTTATTCAAAGGGAATTATATTATTGGTTTGTATGATATTTCATTGTTTGTTTTTTTCATTCAATAGGAAACCTCATAGTTAGCCATGAAATTTGACTTCAATGGAATTTTAAATGAATATTTAATTATGTTCATAATATCAATCTCTTTACATTAAACCATTTTTGTTTGTTTATGATGTATATTGTTTTTTATTAACCTACTCTATTCATGAACAAAAATATAGCATTAATATCTTTGTTCCCCAAAGTTTTTCGTTCATTTGGACGGGTTTTTTTCGCGGGAAAATCGAGTGAAACATAGGGTGCCTGTCATTTTGAAATTCCTAAAAATACGAGTTACTAAGCTTGTTTTGTCAGCCATTAAGGTTAATGACGCTTTATGGAATGTAAACAAATCGATGGAGGCCGGCAGAGGAATTTTCTAAAGTTTTGAAATCTTTATAGGCATTCGGAAGTCTGATTTGAAACGACCATTAGAAACTTGTACAATAGCTTACAATAACAATGAAAACATATCTTTAGAAATGTATTTTTACATAGAAGAGAAGAAAAACATATTGACTGTGTACGCTGGTATTAGCGTACTGACGTTAATGCAGAGTTTTACCCGTGTGATATGTACAATATCAAAGTCCGAACTAACCGACATTATGACCGATTATAAACAAACGGTAAGATAATGGAGATATTATTATTTTGTTTAACATTTCCATAAGGAATTAATGTTTTCTGACCATAACCAATCCGTCCATTGTTTCAAGTGCTATGACATTTTTAACATTTTGAGTGAAAACATTTGATTATAAGTAACAGTATATGTAGGCTATTGAAAGCATTGATGTCCATGTTTCTATTAAAACAATGCATAGGCTAAACATGATTTCCTAGAAGACATCATAAATCATTTTCAGTGTATTGTATTTAAATTTTGTCTCTTTAAATATCTAAATGTATTCTTGCAGGTTCGTGTTTCTCAGAGAATACATTTCTGATAAGCGTTCGTAGACGGTTGACTTTTCTTAATTTGGTATATCTAGATGAAACATTTAGTTTTTAATTTTTGCACATTTTTATTTAGCTTTCAGATATAAATCAAAAGAGTGACAACGTCTCATTCAAAGTTAAATCAGCAAATAACAATGTCTTCCGTTTAAGAGGTGAGCTATGTCAGAATAGAATGCATATTAAAAGAATAAAGAAATATTATTTTTTTGTTAAAACAAGTTGCTGTAAGCAATTTAGTATTCAATATATTGAATTTGTTTTCCCACCTTGATCGAATAATAACATATCATGCATGATAGTTCATTTATCTGTGAATTTTATTGGCTAAAATCAACCGTGATAATCTAATATCACATTTATTGTTGTTTGTTTTTTTATAAATATTGTTATGTGTACAGGTGAAAGTAAGGAGAAGAGGAATGCATGGATTAAAGCAATAATTGAGACTAAGACCAAATTGAACAACAGAATGTTTAAGGTATTTTATGATATTGTCTTATATATTACTTTCGTCTGTCTGACTCATTTTGTTTTTTTTTTCTTTATTATAATCACACTTCGTATATACTAATCATGGTAAACACAATATAAGCATGTATTGTCCTTTTGTTGAAATGAACAATACTGGAAATTTTACATTTACTATTTGCCACAGCAGTGAATGTCTGATATGCGCTTTTGTATATATGTTTTTTCTTTTCTTTTTTTTTAAATCATTTTCGTATTTTTAGATAAAAAAGAAACAACAATTTAACAATTATGAGAAGAAGAAATAGTTCAAAATGCAAATGTTTCTATTTCAATTAATGTTTAATGTTTAAACAAAATTGATTTTAAAGGAATTTTTCGTAGTTCCGTATGTCGTTTAGTGCATTAAAGCATGGTCATATCCGTCGACAAATTCATGGTCATCGTCCTTGTATACATGAATTACTCTCGATGGCGTGTCCTTAAAAACCAAATTAATATTAAGATAGACATTTTACTATACATAATTGAATAATCTTTTTTCGATAAACAGGGATTTTATGACACAGGAGAAAGACTACAAATAAATATTGATCAAGAAGATGACGACACGGGTATGAATTATAATTTTATTATATTATTATATATTTCGTTTAATCGTTGACTTTTATAATTGACCTACATAATTTACATTATACCTTAGTACATCATAATACGTATTAGCATTGCCATTAAAAAACATCATAAAAGAAAGATGAGAAATGGACAAATTACAGTTTATGAAATGTTGAATAGTTCGAAACAATTATATATTTTTTTTAAGTTTTTAATCCTGAAATAGCATTTATCTTATTATTCACTGTTTCTGAATAATAAATGTGAATAATTAAGTCTGTGAGATTCAATCAAGTTTTTTGACACCATCATATTCAAGAAACAAAAGTACATGTTCGGTACCAATGTTTCGGATTTGTGTCACAAGATTCGCTACAATGCGAGGCAAATTTCAAATATAGACGATTTAATTCATGGAATTTTTACAAAGGTAATGAACTCTCATTGAACTAGTTCCAAGTTACTAGATCATATATTCATTAAACAATTTTTTTATCAAATAAAAGTGATTGCTAAGTATTTTTATTTGAACAACACGACGGATGCCACATAAAGAGCAAGATAGGCATACCCTTTCGTTGTCATCTTTACTTTATTGTTGGTTCTTGTCTTCCAGTCTTTAGTTTTCTATGTTGTGGTTTGTGTATATCTGTTTGTCAATTGGTATTTTATTCTTTTGTAGCCATGGCGTTGTCAGTTTATTTTCGATTTTGAGTTTGAATGATGTTTTCGTTTCTTTCGGCTCTCTTTTATACGAGCTTGTCTTCTAACCCATAACCTTTTACCGCGTGAAGACTTGAGTCGTCCTGAATATTGTTCAAATACACTATAAAAAATTGTTTCTCCACCTTTAGTGACCAAATCCATAATTACACTTCAAGATCAAAAGTCAAGTTGATCAACGACCGTTGAACCTGATTAAAAATCAAAGATCATTTATATTTCCTCGCCTAGTATATTTCTCGGATTTTGATTGGCTTACACACGTAGTAACATAGCACGGGTGGTCGTAATCCTTTTACCATGACGTTGCAACTCATAAAGTCCGGAGAATCTAATGCTCGTTGTCCCTAGTTTGATTGTTGTTTCAAGTGTAAAATTAAAATCTGTAAATTATCTATGATGTCTGTTATCAAATACATAATCCACTGACGATTTTGAAATATCATGCCGATCATTTTCATGTTATTGTAAATGCATCACATGGCGGCAACGTCTTCATTGAACGGGACTGCTAATATAGCTAGGCAAATGATCCAAGTTGATGTCACGCCGTCTGTCATATGACGATCAGAATATTAACCGCAAAATATGATTAAATCCAGTTTCTCGGTCTCTAGGGAAACACGTCGTCAATTTGCTTACATAAGGGTTCAACCAAAGGTAGAACCCTGTTCCCCGTAACAAAATGTAAAATTTCCAAATTTCAATAAAACATTTTTTTAACAATAAAACAATAAAAATAATTATTCGTTATCTATGTTCATATCCGTAGATATGGGAATTTAAACTTCATTAAGAACCCTGTACATCATTCGACTTTACCTCAGGTTTTTACTTAGTCCAAATAATTATGACGTTTTGGAAGGCTATTTTAAATTTTTGCTTTGACGCTTTCCTGCGACGTCATAATGCTGACGCCACCGTTTTCGGTTGGACTTTGAGACCATATTTTGCTCTCAACTTTGAGACCCAATTTTGCTATTTTCATTGAAGGTTTAAATTGATTGCATATATAAAAATTCTTACCTGTTATGTGTTTGTTTGTGCAAAATATTTCCAATTAATCCCTATAGTAATGATAAAATAAGTTACAATTCCATCCGCGGCGGGAAATTGTCGACTGCTTTTTTTGTAACGTTTATCTGATTTCTTTTGAGGAGACTATATAATAATGTTTGCACCAAACTCAGTATAATTTGACAGACCCGAATTTCCGGAACCTTTGTTTTATATTATCCGGAAAGTCAGGTCCGTCAAATGTTACGGATTTCAAAAATATATATTATACTCTCAAAATGAACCATCTTGGGGATAAATCAGCGAAACGTTTTTATAAAGCAGTAAATTCCCTCTCAAAATCCAACTGAAAATATAAGTTCAGTGTTATGACGTCGATGTAAGGCGTCAATAAAAAGAAAATACTAGCCTTTTAAGATGTCATAATTATTTAATCTAGGGATATTAACGTAGATACTTATAATAATTATCAATATTTTATGCTCCATATACGTTCAATTCAAATGCCGCCTTTTTTTTATATATATAAAACAATTTTTTTTAAATTAAAAAATGAGGAAAAAAACAATTTGGTTCTCATAGCAACCTTTTAAAATAACGTAATCCCAAACATTTAACTGAAAGTAATTTGTAAGAAAACTTATCATTTTATGTTCATAACAACAGGATGCAAAAATGTTTCCGGTCCTTGCGAAATGTGTATAACCTAATTTGTCTCCATATAGTCTATGAATAATGAATGTCATAACGGCTAAGTCAATATTTGAATCTGGCAGTGTTGTTCTCTATTGAATATAAAAAAACGGTTTTATTTCACCATATATTCTCTTGTCACTAATCTTCCTCCCTAATTGAGTTAGTTAAATGTTTTGTTGATTTCACTAATTGTTAATCCAAAAACTATTTGAAATTTCAATATCTACTAGTAGAATTTGAATTCGGATTCATACTCATCCAAAACCAATGCAAGTCAGAATCCTTGTTTAAATCCCAGAAGAAAACATATTTCTTCTAAAACTATTGTTATTATGTTTCTTGATTTAATTCGATATATGTACCATTTATAATTTTCATTTATGCTTGGTAGGTAAACAAAATAAATGATAATAAAACAGAATTATCGAATCGTTATTACAAAAACAATCTAGGATATGATAGCAGGTTATGCAACCAAACATGCCAACATTGCAGTGTACATTATATATTCCTCAAGATATTGATCATTTTATCTACATCATACTGCTTAGTAACTTTTCCACAAATCGACAATAACCGGGTGCGGGAATTTCTCGCTGCATTGAAGAACTGTTGGGGTGACCTTCTGCTGTTGTCTGCTCTATGGTCGGGTTGTTGTCTCTTTGGCACATACCCCATTTCCATTCTGAATTTCAATATCTTGACAAATTCCTTTTGGATTGAAAAATAACGTATTATAGGTTGATGGAGCATAGTTGGGACATTATAATAATATTTTTATTGACTTATCTATTAGTGCTATTTCTGGTGTCCTGGCAACTACAGTAGATCATAGTATCGAAAGATGTCTATAGTTGAAGAATAATTGCTAGCTATACAAAAGCTGCTGTGAAGAAATCAAATGAAATTAATTCGTCTAATGCGTTTTACCAGGATTTACCTGCATCAGTAACTCTAAAATTCATATGTAATGGGATGAAACGTGTTTATTTCAAAATTGATTGCTACTATGTACCTTACTTTATTATTTTTACTAAATTTAATAATGTATTGTTCCTTCAATGTCTCCATGTAGGATGTGCTTTTGATTATACTCCGGAACTAGAAACAGTAAGTGAAGATGGTGGAGCGATAGAAACAGATATTGCATCTTTATTTAAGACACCAAAAAAGTAAGTTATGATATACTATCTAAATACTGATATATAGTAGGTACCGATTATCAGGTTGTCTGCATGTTGATATCGTAAAATATGATCAGCTGTGAGTCACAATATGATGCTTTTAGTAAAAAAAGCCTTCATTTTGTGTTGAGCACCTGATATTTTAACCAGCAACCGGAAATTGACTTATCAACGTCGGTTCAAACATTATGACGTCGCTGGTATATATCCTGGTCAAAGTTATGAAGACCGGGTCAACGTATTTGACGTCACAAAGCCGTGATACGGAATAATATCAAAAGCTGAGCAGTGATAAAAACAGTGGGACGACCTATAAGTATTTATTATCAAGTTTATACAGAAAAAAAATTGATTTTATAACGTGCTCTATATTCTCTATTCAAAATCATTGAATTAGTTGCGGCTTTGGTCAAAAACAAACACATTTGTTTTCCGTTCTTTTGTACATAAATTAGGCCGATAGTTTGTCTCGTTTGATATTTTTGATAACTATTGAAATGTTTCACATTTGTCTTTTCAAGCCCTTTTATTGCTTTCTATGCGATAAAGGCTTTGGTCATTGTTGAAAGCCGACCGGTGACCTATAGTTGCTAATCTCTGTGTCATCTAGTCTCTTGTGGAGAACTGTCTAATTGGCAATCATGTCACATCTTTTTTATATAGACGTATCGAAATATATTTGACAAACTATTCGACGAAATAGCACTTAACAAATATTGTTATCAAAAAGTCTAACAATCATTTCAATTTATCCTTAATAATTTTCATGGTTCATTACTAAATGGGCTTTTCTCATTGTTGAAGGTCGCACTTTGGTCTAAAGTTATTAGTTTATTTGTTGTTTCTTATTTTTTTTATTTTTTTTTTTATCTCTTTTGAATAGTTGTCTCAATGGTAGTAATATCACACCTTTTTCATATTCAAATATTTATTATGTTAGAGATAATGCCTGTGAATATCGATTAATTTAGTGTTTAAACCTCTCAAATTTAACTTTGCGATTTTGGTCAATGTGCATATGTCACTTCCACAAGATATGTCAAATACTCTTGTCTATCAGTATTATGTGCTGGAAAAACTTTGTTGGGTACTCTCAAAATCGAAATTTAGAAAAGTAGACAAACACACATTTCAACATTAACTTACAATACCACCAAATAACATAATACATTTCAGAGAAACAAAACCATTGTACATACCTTTTTAATTGGCGTTTTCTGTCAGATGCTACATTGCTCATATTTCAACTAGATATTTGTTTTATTATTCAATAGGACAAAATTACACATTCATTACAAGCAAATAATAAAACAATAAATTACGCCACCATAGAAGTAAGAAGCTGATATGTATTAATTAATTAGTCCAAGGCTTCATATTATTTTTGAATAATTTTTTTGTAATAAAAATGAAATATTAAGGATCGTTGATTTCCATATGAAGGAGTTGTGCCCCATTCCGACTTGTCACTTTGTAATGTAGTATGTGCTGCCTTTTCGCAAAGCAAGGTTCAGGTCAATTGATTGCGATTAACCGCTTCTACGTCAATTATTGTTCTTGTTAAAAGCAGATCATCTAATGGAACTTACTTAATGGTGACTGGTGTACAGACATTTTTTGTTGTTCCAATTTTGAAATTCATGTACAAGTCTTTAATCACAATACTGAAATGAATTATTCAGAAATTCATTTGCAAAATAAATTGTATATTTTAGGCCATTTGTAGCTGTTGCAGCCATTGATTTTGGGACTACGTACTCTGGATGTGCTTTTTCTACAGTTCAAGATTTCAAAACCAACCCATTAAAGATAGAGACAATCGCACTAGATAACATCAATGTTCTTTCGTACAAAACCCCAACAGTCTTACTGTTAACCCCTGAAGGACGATTTCATTCATTTGGAGCAAAGGCAGAAGAGGATTATGTAACTTTAGCAGAAAAAGACGAAGCTCATCGTTGGTACTATTTCAATCGCTTCAAAATGCAACTGTATAAGTCAAAGGTATACTAATTTATATGTTTGTATGTAAAGAAACAATATTTTTTTTGCAAATAGTACATGTATATAGTGATTATTTAAATTGAATGTTGTAATGAAAGTCCCTATTATATTATGTGTAATCAACATCTGGGTGCAATACATGTTTTACTCTGCTGCATTTTTGCGCCTGTCCAAAGTCAGGAGCTTCAGGCCTTTGTTAGTCTTTAATTGTTTTTTCAATTCTAGTTCATTTATTTTTGGAGTTAAGTATGACATCCATTTTCACTGAAAAAGTACAATTTTTTTATTTACGGCTCTGCTGAGGCCTACTTCTGGGTGCGGAATTTGCTCGCTGCATTTAAGATCCATTGTTGAGGTCGGCTGTAATCAGTCTTTTGGTCGGGTTTTGTCTCTTTAACATTTCCCCCTTTCCGTTCTCAATTTTATTATACATTGTTAATACAGTTGTAATATTAGGCTATTTTCATTGTGCTAATTGACATTTGATGTTAATATCGCATAAATGGTGGAAAATGTATTAACAACTTAGTAAATTATTATATATATCAACTGAGAGAAAGCTGTTTATTTTTCTAAACTTCTGTTGGTTTTTTTGTTTGGCCAAGCTATGATAATTACATAGATTGCCTAAGTTTTATATCGCACATCTTTGCAGAATTCTTTGTTGTGGTTGTCATCCAGCATTTTTGTTTAGTCCTAGATTTTATAGATATTTAAATTTTCTGTAAAATAACCGTGAATAAAATGTCGAATAGCTAAATACACTTAATTTTTATTCACTAACAAATAGATTTAATTTACCAAAAACGTGTTAATGCCCTTCAAGTTCGCATTTGATTCTATTCTTTAACTGTTCTGATCTGCACTTACACATATTGAGTTTTATTCCTGACTGTACCATTTTGTATGAGTGTAAATTCGCAGAGTGTGAGATTCGTGCATAAACAACACCGATCTGCGAAATGGTTATCCAAATTCCCGGGAAATTATGAGTTTAGATCCATTAATTTGAAACACAACTTCAAAAAAAAACTAATGTATTCAGTCGCGGATTATGCCAGACAACGGGCCAACAAAATAGAAAACGTATATTATTTTTAGCTCACCTGGACCGAATAGCTTAGTGACTTTTTTCATCACTTGGCGTCCGTCGTCAGAAACCAGACTTGGTCACAATCATCATTGGGTATCTAGTTTTAAAAAATGGGTCCGGTGACCCGGCCAACCAACCAAGAAGGCCGCCAAGGCTAAATATAGAACATATGGGTAATATGAGACAATATCTGAAAAAGTCTAGTTTTTGGCAATAAGAAAAAAACCAAAAAAATTTCTTTAGACCCGGTATTTTAATAGCACAAATCGAAGAACACACATTGGGGATCTAGGAACTGTTGTCTGTAATTCAAATACTTGTTTAATAAGGAAACAATGGCAATTTAAAAAATGGTACAAAAAAAATCCTGTTCTTTCCTGTTACCAAAGTGAATCAATTTTAAAAAGTTTCTAATGGGAATAAGGAATAAGTTTAAGACACTATTTGTGGTTTACTAGTATATCCTGCAATAGTTTATCAAATGCCAATTATTGATTTTAGCATTTGCAATACAAAAGGTTTAGAAATATACTTAAATATAGTCAGATATGTCGGTAACATGAAAGAATCTTGAGTAACAGGACAACGGTAACAGGACAGAGTTGGTAACAGAAAGGATTTTTCTGCTTTATTTAAAAGTTTAAGAAAAATAAATCATTTTAGATTGGTCACAATTGGAAGATAACAGCAAACAATGTCATTTATCCTTTGAAACTGTATTTGCAAGATGAAAAATCTGCCCAGGTAATGAAAAATTCTAAAATAAATTCCTTTCTGTTACTATCTACTATACTAGAATTGCACAATGTTCTCTGCTGTTATCAAAAGCAAAAAACCTATTTTTTTATTCAATATACTGTATATTATTTTGAAATTTATTTGATATGGGGGTGATAACTTATATTAAATGAAATGGTTGGCATATAGTAGATTAACTGTTCGATTCTTCAGTGAAATTGTCTTGAACATCCTTCCTGTAACTGATGATGGTTATGCTGTTACTTTTGATCAGGTAACATGACAGAACGTAACAGAAAGGAATTACGCGATAGTTTTTGTCCTTTTTATCACATTAAATGTAAGTGTATTTCCTGTGACATATAACTTTTAAAAAGATGATATAAAAACACACTTAATGTTGTGGTGCACACTTAAAAATATTCTCAGAAAGTGTAAAAAAAAGGCTATAACAGGATAGAACACAAATAAGTATTTTTCTATAAATTCTTACCTTGGATGGGCTTGAATTTTCAAACCTGGCCGCCTTTCCAACTATTTCTTTGTACTTATACATTCAAGGAATGATGCTCTTCACAATACATAATGGGAAAATAACTTTTGGTCTTGTAAACGTTTCCACAGGTAAAAAAAAACAGTGGTAACAGGAGGGAAATCACCCCTGGGGACAAATTTTTTTTCTCTTAAAATTTGCAAAATTTTATTACATGCTATAGTTATATTATAAAAAGACAAATTAGGGGCAAGTTTATTAAATAATATATCATATATGTGAGAATCGGACGCCTGTTTAGTTAATTTGGATATTATTTGAATGATTTAGTTTTCAAAAAAACACAGGGGACAACATGATTTTAGGGGGGTTGAACATTTAAATTACAATATTTTATTGGAAGAAATATAAGAATGAGTGTTTAATTGGCAGGCCATGGTGCATTATATAATTTAGTTTATACTAAAACTTAAAATTTTCAAAAAAGATGGTTGAATAAAAAAATAATTGCTGGTGAAGTGCGGGACATGGAAATTAGACTTTTTCAGATATTGTCTCATATGCATTTTTGGCTTATATCTCAAAAACAAAAGCATTTAGAGCAAATTTGACTTGGGGTAAAACGGTTTATCAGGTCAACATCTATCTGCACTGAAAATTCAGATGAATCGGACAACCCGTTGTTAGGTTGCTGCCACTGACTTTGTTATTTTACGGAAATTTTGCCGTTTAAGGTTATTATCTTTAATATTATTATAGATAGAGATAAACTGTAAACAGCAAAAATGTTCAGCAAAGTAAGATATACAAATAAGTCAACATGACCTTTATAGTCAATTTTTAACCATTTTTCGTAAATTTTTGTCATCTTTTACAAAAACCTTCTCCATCTAAAACTGCTAAGACAAATTTAATCAAACTCGTCCACAATCATCATAAGGGTATCTAGTTTGAATATTGTTTCCGATGACCGCGCCTGCAAATCAAGATAGATAGAGATGACATGGCAAAAAAAAATACATAGGGTAAAATGCCGTTTTTGACTCATATCTCTGAAACCAAAGCATTAAGAGCAAATCTGACAGGATAAAATTTATCATTGGGTTAAGATCTATCTGCCAAGAAATTATCAGACCACTCAGGAAAAAGTAAAATCACAAAAATACTGAACCCAGAGGAGAGTCCAATCGGAAAGTCTATAATCACATGGCAAAATCAAATAACGAATGGATACAAACTGTCATATTCCTGACTTGGTACAGGCATTTTCAAATGTAGAAAATGGTGGATTGAACCTGGTTTTATAGCGCTAAACCTCTCACTTGTAAGACAGACGCATCAAATTTGATAATGATAATGATACGTGAACAAAACAAACAGACACAATAGGTAAATGGCGTCCGTAAAATTAACGAAGCGATAATTTCAGTTTCCCAACGTTTAACTATTAGGAAGCTGAAATCATCTCTTTTGTCGTAAAATTTTGTTTTCAACCGACCCTCATAGTCAATTTCTAGATATAAATCCTAATCAAGTGGCAAAATCGAGAATTTTTTTTATCTACAAACACATTCATTGATTCGCGTGTCTGAAGACAGAAAATTGTATACGTCACATATGTTTGTCGTTCAATGTATATACAAACAATTTTAAAATTTCACATAGGCAATGTTAGCATACTGGGTTAAAAAATCAAAAGTATGTAATCTGATGTACAGTAGTTGTCGTTTGTTTATGTAATTTATACGTGTTTCTCGTTTTTCGTTGTTTGTTTTTGTTTTTCTTATATAGATTAGACCGTTGGTTTTTCCGTTTGAATGGTTTTTGTCTGATTTTGTCTGATGCTTGGTCCGTTTCTGTGTGTGTTACATTGTAATGTTGTGTCGTTGTTCTCCTCTTATATTTAATGCGTTTCCCTCAGTTTTAGTTTGTTACCCCGATTTTGTTTTTTGTCCATGGATTTATGAGTTTGAACAGCGGTATACTACTGTTGCCTTTATTTACATTAGTAATTTTGGGGCCCTTTATAGCTTGTTGTTCGGTGTGAACCAAGGCTCCGTGTTGAAGGCCGTACATTGACCTATAATGGTTTACTTTTTTTAATTGTTATTTGGATGGAGAGTTGTCTCATTGGCACTCACACCACATCTTCCTATATCTAAGAATTAATTTCAGGAATAGACCGAGATTTAAAATAGCCCATAAGTTATTATATAGAATTTATAAGAATCCACAAATAGTTCATTCCACTACACGATTGATTAACTTTGACGTTTGTGGTTTAACGTATTTTGTAATTCATAATAGAAATATATCATAATAAAACCCGTTTTTAGGTTCCTGCCCCTGAATTGGTAATTTTAAGAACATTTTGCAGCTTTGAGTTATTATCTTGAATATTATTATAGATAGAGATAAACTGTAAACAGCAATAATGTACAGCAATGTAAGACCTAATAATAAGTCAACATTACCAACATGGTCAATTGACCCCCTAAGGAGTTATTGCCCTTTATATTCAATTTTCAACAATTTTCATTTTTACCAACGTTTTCCACTGTAACTACTGGGCCAAGTTCATTATAGATAGAGATAATTGTCAGCAGCAAGAATATTCAGTAAAGTAAAATCTACAAACACATCACCATCACCAAAGCACAATCGTTTCATGAATCAATCTGTGCCCATTGTTTAATATGCACAAAGACCAAGGTGAGCGTTACTGGCTCTTTAGAGCCTCTAGTTTTCCAATTGTACTATGGCTGTGAGGTCGTATATATAAATCAGAACGAGAAAACTAAAAATGGTTCAATAAAAAACACATGCTACATCATCTTGTAAAGCATCTGTCCTACCTCCATGACACATGTTGGTGTCTCTGTAGATAAAAAAAAATAGGTATTGGTACTTCATCCTTAGAAATAACTTGATACTGCGTGATCTTACGGGTGTTCCACGAAACCTCTTGTTAATATCAATGTTTTCAGCAATCAAAACCAGGCTATAAAATTTCTATGAAACAAACTGTTCAAAAAGAGTGTGAATCAAATGTAAATATTAGACATTTTTTAAGAACATACAATCTAACACTCTATCAGCTCACACAAGTATTCCCTATTCCAAACTACTCTTTTCTTATCATAAACTTATATATATTTATAATACCAGATGTTAAAACAAAGCTGTCAATATACCCAGTAAAAGAGAAAAATAAATATTTCTATACAATTGATAAAAATTTTGCTTTAAAAACAATTGTGAATATCAGTTTCACAAAGAATTTATTTTTGATAAATTATTTATTTAAGTATATTAATTTTACTGCCATAAAGATAAAAGCGGAATGGACTATACTTAATTATAACAGATTGACCCCACCTCTTTCTCTCTCATTTGCTTGAAAAAAGAGGGAAAAAATTGAGCATATTGACTGAACGACTGATTGAGTTTTAGTCCAGAGTAAAATAAAGATTAGGGTCAATTCATGTCATTACAATTCACTGAATGCAGTCTTGTTTAGAAGGCTCGAGTAAGAATCATTACTACAACACACATCCTTTTTAGACCTTTACTGGGTTTTTCATGTACAATTAATTCAACAAATACTACCTGTAGTTACCATATTGACATCTTATTAATTAAAACAAAAAGGCGTACACAAACAAATTAAAACAACGCAACAATGAAGGAAAATGGATTGTTAATGAAATGACTCGTGTCACTTCAAAGTTTCGCTTTATCTCCTCTTTTGAATATACTTTCATGGCCTGCAGTAACCCCATTTAACCTCTCATCTTGCTGTAAAATGTATTGTGAATGATAAGGCTAAGGGCGCATTTGTTGACTTTACAACTCTGTGTCATATACTTAATATAAAAAATAAGATGTGGTATGATTGCCAATGAAACAAAAGACCGAATGACACAAAAATTAACAACTATAGGTCACCGTCAACAATGAGCAAAGCCATTATCACACAGTCAGCTATAAAAGGCCCCGAAATGACAACTGTAAAACAGTTCAAACGAGAAAACTAACGATTTAATTTATGTACAAATGATTAACGAAAAACAAATAAGTAGCACATCAACAAACGACAACCTTTGAACAACAGTCTCCTGACGTCGGGCAAGCACATTCGTCAGCTGTTATCTAATTGTCCGTTTATGTGTATGTGGGATCTGTTTTCGTAGCAGTTCAGTGTTTCTGTGAGTCTGTTGTTTTCATCTTATACGTGATGCTTTTCCCTCAGTTGTGTTGTATGAACCGGATTTGTTTCACAAGTGAACTATTGAACAGTGATATACTACTATTGCTTTTATTTATATATCTAGGAGCTGAAAAGCAACATGGTTATCAAGGAAATGGGAGGTAAAACAATGAAAGCCATGGTTGTGTTTGCATTCTGTATAGAATACATTAAAGACAAGGTTATGGAACGATTAAGTCAAGCTATAAATGGTCTAGATGAAGATGATGTCCATTGGGTACTGACGGTCCCGGCTATCTGGAATGATCAAGCTAGACAATTTATGATTGCAGCTTCTGAAAAGGTAATTTTGTTTTTTGACACTATTAACAATTAAAGTGTAATTCATTTTTAAAAAACACGTTATAATAAATCTGAAAAAATGCAACTACTGTGTTGTTGTGTTAGGTTTACATTTATCGTTATCTACAGTGCCACTCAACTTTACCTTTAGTATACGACTTTTTTCGTCAACGTGTTTTCAAGCAACTTTTAAAAAACAAACGGAAAGTACAAGTGACATGTTAACAAGTCAAATATTCGTTTAAACATGGAAAACCTAAATAGAATTTAGTATAGAAAATATTTGTATATAGAAATGATAAAATCTGTATTGTTTTAGTTTCTTATCAAAAGTAATGCTCGGCACAGTACTTATACAACAGAAACATGTATGGAACAATGAAAACGTAAACCTTTCTTTTGATTGAATTCTTAAATTTTGATGACTTTTAGGCAAGCATAGGAAAAGATAACTTGACATTGGCTTTGGAACCAGAGGGTGCTGCTATGTATTGTAAATACCTTGCTTTAGATAAAAAGGAACATGGCGATGCGACTGAACTGAAAGCATTTGATGAAAACGCACGTTTCATGGTGGTGGATTTAGGCGGTAAGATAATTTAATCTACTTTTGTTAACAAAAAGGTACGGCTAATTTGCCTTGAAGAACAATAGTAAATTCCCACCTTATTAATTTTTATTCAATCTTTGTTTAAATTCTTCACGTCATATATCCATTTGTAACTTTAAAGGCTCTAACATTATATGTTTTCATAGAGCACAACATCTTAAACGTAAAAAGATAGTTTCGAAAGTTTTGTTATAAAAATATGTGCATGTTACAATATTTGTTTTTTACTACTATTCCTTCAAAATCAACGGAAAATATCATATATTCTAAATGTACGATTTGACATTGTTTTCTTACAGTTTCATCAGAACGGAGATATAAAATTTGTAGTTTTAGCTCCGACGGTATGAATTGGTGATTTGCTGATCGCAAAAACTGTTTAACAGCTCCGCTAACGCGTTGCCACTAGAATTAATTTAAGACCACCAAAACACCAATTGATGCCGTCGGAGCTTAAAATACAATACAGTTATTCCCAAATTGATAATCAGACATTATTAATTACATAGTTTGCTAGTGACCTAACATAATATATCAAAAGATTCCTTTTGTCATCAGAGCGAATCCCAACACGATGTTTGTGATTTTACTTTTTCCCTCTTCTATCTTTCGCCTCTTTTTAATGATACCAGACCATTTCTTACAATAAGTACTTGGAATAGGATCTAATACTCGTTTGAATCAACATTTGTAAAAAAACATTTCCTTTGAACGATTTGTAACTGAAAACACATCATAATGCCAAATAAATAACATTAACGCATCCTATTTTACTGCATCAGAAGCTAATATCAAAGATTTAAAAAATACATTTACTGGCATTAGTGACATGTGGCTCAACGTTATATTAGTTTTGTTTGAACCAAATTGAGTACTTATCATAAACAGAGTATATAAGATGACATCCTATTTCAGGAGGTACAATAGACATAACAGTATCAGAAGTACTAGCGACCGGACAACTTAGAGAAATTTACAACGCTACTGGAGGCCCATGGGGTGGTAACTATATCAATGACCAGATAATCAAAACCCTGAAGGACGTTATTGGTTGGAGTGTTATGGGAAGGTTCAAAGCAGACGATTTTGATGACTACCTTGAATTATTAAAAAATGTGGAACAACGAAAACGTGGTGTAAAATACGACTCCGAATTAAAACTAAAGATATCAGACAACTTATTTAAGAAAATTGAGATACCTGATTCCCATAAAAAGGTCGTACAAAAGGACAGGAAGAGTATAACGTTATCGGCGTCATTAATAAATAAAATCTTTTCATCATCAGTCGATTCAATGATGAAACATGTAGAAGGGCTACTTCAGAAGGAAGAAACGCGGGGAGTGTCGACTATTTTGTTGGTAGGGGGATATGCTGCATCCGACTTTGTCCAACGTGCCTTCAAGGAGAAATTTGAGAAGGAATACAGGATAACAATTCCATTGACACCAGATATGATAGTCTTGAAAGGTGCTGTTATCACAGGGCATCTTGTTGAGGCAATCGTTGGCAGGATGACAAAGTATCATTACGGTCTAGGGCTTAGTACAACAGCAGTTTCTGGTCGTAGTATATCATTGGGTGCTAATGATGGAAAAAAATCTTTTTTCTCTTTAATCAAGAAAGGTCAAAAGATTAAAATTGGTGATGTAGTTACACAATACGAAGTCGTTTTAAAGGCGAAATCACAATGGGCAAACCTTGAAGTCTACACAACTGAAGATGATGATCCTAATCCAGTTATTGATGAGGAACATTTCACCAAAGTCGGAAACATCAATGTTAAACTTCCACAATTCAAAAAGGAAAGCATTCTTGTCCTGACCATATCGTATGATGAAACAGAATTCAAGGTAGTAGCTACGGATAGAAATACAGGTCGCTGTTTTGTTGGTAATTGCCGATTTTTAGACAAAGAAATCAAGCCAATTTGAATTTTCACAAAATTGCAACGAGTGAAAATGTTACTCTTCATGATTTAGTTTTTAAATGTTTTCAAGCTTAGTATGTAGTTTTGTCATGTTTTAGATTAAATATTAATTGTCAAAGCTAATATTTTTGTCTTAGATATAAACATGTATATATATATATATATATAGCCCAGGTGGTCGTGTGGTCTAGCGGGACGGCTACAGTGCAGGCGATTTGGTGTCACGATATCTCAGTAGCATGGGTTCGAATCCCGGCGAGGGAAGAACAAAAAATTTGCGAAAGCAAATTTACAGATCTAACATTGTTGGGTTGATGTTTAGACGAGTTACGATCCCTAACATCACTGAAGAGACATATATTGTCGAAATCTAGATCTGGTGTACAAAACAAAATATTGACACCTTGTGTTTATGGAACATCTTGGCCACAAGTTTATCGTTTTCTGTTTAGTATTAGATTTATATTAAGATTCATTTTGTTAAATCTCGTGATCAATTTTATTTGGCAATCGCCAATAGCAGTCAGCAGGGTTTAAGAACATCAGTTGTTCAACCTGTTAGTCAAATGCGTTTTGTTTAAATATACTTTTTCACTTTTTTGGTCTTTTGGAAAATGTTGTTTGTGCTGTATTTAGACCCTTCTACAACGAAATTTGTTTAACATGCACACGTATAAAAATTTCGGTTTTTATCCAACGCAATCATAGGTTTGAACATAGTTTTCAATTTAGACTCGTATATACATATATATATATAGGACTCTAAAGTGCGATTGGGACGCTAAAGTACGATGGTCACGCTAAAGTACGATGGTCACGCTAAAGTACGATGGTCACGCTAAAGTACGATGGTCACGCTAAAGTACGAGGGTCACGCTAAAGTGCGATGGTCTGTGCTAAAGTCCGATGCCTCCACACGCTAAAGTGCGATGGTCCGCGAAAATATAGACGTACGAAACGTTGTTGGATTGTGACAGTCGTTTATACAAACCATAAATGTGCATGCTGGAAGATACATCTCATTTTAAAACAACTTTTAAACCATGCAGTCAGAAAGCAAGTGTCTATGACTTTATCAATTTAAACCTAACTGTGCTTTGTCGGCTGAAGCAAATGTGTGGTTTTTTTTCTCAGTTTCTTGAATGAGGACTTGAATCTGCAGTTTACTTTATAATTAAAAAATAGTATACGCATATGTATCCTGTATCCTGCTTTTATTGGAAGCGAACTGATACATTTAAATTATCTTTACGTTAGTTGCAGTTTTAGAAATTACTTTGCGGTCCCCGCGGGTAAAACATTGTGGATTTTGTGGAAAAGAAACGTCAGTGAAATAAAGGTATATATTTTAGGACGTAAATTATAGATTTTCCGCTAAATTACTAATTTGTAAATAGTAGAAGTATAAAACATGTGCCTGTTCTCGCTTCGAAAATGTAGAAAACTTGGACAATAGTTAGCAAAGGTACCAGGACTATAATTTAATACGCCAGACGCGCGTTTTGTTTCAACATCTCCTTTCTCTCGCCTTTGAATTAAAGCGTATGTAATTAATGTTATACATTCCGAAAACTAGTAGTATGATGAACGAATTTTGTAATAGTAATTTACAATAACGACTGTAAGCTAGGTCTGGGTGGGGTGGGGTTGGTGGGTTAATTCGCACAATTATTAGACGGTAAGCTACACCAATGATCTAAATATTTTTATACGCCCGAAATCTTTTTGTTTTTTGGTGAAACCTAATTTACCTTTGTAGCAATAAAACGTGGTCGGTCTTCTAAATTCAGAAACTATAACTTCAGCCTACCGGTAAATTATAAAGCCTATCACATATTTATAATTTAGCTTACTAGCTTTAAAAAAATAAATTTTTGTAAACATCCATGCATGTTCTTTCACGTTTTTAGCCCCATAATCTTACCCTTTTGGTTCATCGCACTTTAGCGTGATATACCATCGTACTTTATCGTAGACCATCGCACTTTAGAGTACCATCGCACTTTAGAGTCCTACATATATATAGGGATTTTATACATACTCTTATGTCTGGTATTTTTTAATCGTAAGAAATCCAATGTATAAGGTATTATTTACAGTTGTCCCTACACATAGGCAGACATACATGTAATACATGTATTAATTTACAGTGATAGTATGCTTTTAAAAATAGATCAGCATCCTGTATAAAGTGTCTGCGCAATTCTAGGCGGTGTTGTCGTAGAAGTTAGAAAGGAGTAAGTCCGGTAAGGACTGATTTTGGCCTCAAATTTCAGGTTCATCTGACGAAAGATTTTGACTACTTTTTGAATACTTAAGTGTCTATTTTATTTGAATTAATTAGTTTATGTGAAAGATTTTAACAGATTTAGTCATTAAAAACGATCCGATTCAAGCTCAAATATGAAAAATCTACCTAATATGCCGAAAAATGTCACTTTTCAGATGGTTTTTGGTAAAAATGAAAGTGGCCGCATCCGTGTTCATCCTCAACCTTTATATATGTTATATATTATCATAAAATACAACTTACATTTCAATATAAAGGATGAACACGAATGCGGCCACTTTCGTTTTACACGAAAACCGTCTAAAATTTAACTAAAATGCTAGAATTATGAGAATTTCATTAATTTAGCGTGACTTAATGGTGCTAGTACGGATATATGTGCATTGTATTGTCAAAAACAGCCCAAATTTATGTAGTAGAAGCATTCTACTGTCCAATAAATAACTAAAGGTTTACATTTTAACAATTTTGTAAAACTGCTATATTTTGGGGCCAAAAAGGGGTCTTACTGAACCTACTCCTTTAAAAAAAGTACAGGTTCCAGCCCCGGCCGTGGAGGACGTTACGAATCAGATCTACTCTAACATCGTTGGGGTAATTTTCTATGTACTTAACATATATTATAATTAATTTATCTTAATATAAATTAAAATGTCTGAATAATAGCCAAAAATAAATAAAAAAAATATAAATCTTATGGGGCGATGAATCATATAATTACGATACAGTATACGACAAAATATAATATAACAAGTCTTAATCGGTACAACATCTCCATAAAATAACTATAAAATGAACAAATGTTAGTTACTTAGAATTTCCTTCGAAAAGATATCCTTCATCGGTATAAGCACGATGTAAAATGCTCATGAGATCAATCTATTCTGATTATTAAACTACAATCTTGAATTCTATACAATAAAAAAATGTGAAACAGTTTCACCGAACATCATATATAGAGACGCTAGTACAATTTTAAAATTTCAAAAAAAACGACCCATAGACATGCCTAAAATAAAAATAGTAATAAGAGATATGCACTGACACAACTCTAAAATTCGAAAATGACGTCAGTTAAGATGTTATAACAACTGCGTGTAAATACATTCCAAATAAACAGCACTCATCGATGTAAGCTGGTAGAATATGTCAAACAGAGGCAGCGTAATTATCATCCCAAATAAATAGCAGTTTAATTATGATAAGGATTTTGTTTTTTCAATTTTTTTAAAAATTGCTAACGTTAGATTATTGAACATGAATGCGCTCTTGTGCATTCCTATCAAATGAAAAGAGCCCTGGTATTTATCCTAGTAATTTTTTTTAAAATCCAAAAAAAATCCTTGAAACTGTAAGATCAAGTAAGCAAGCCGGAGTTACTGGAAACAAGTGATTTCATGAAAATGAGTGACTCATTATATGTTGTTTTATTTATGCCCAAGAGGTAGGGATGTACAAGTACGCATTGAAATACGGCCTTCAACACGGAGCCTTGGCTCACATCAAACAGCAAGCTACTATAAAGCGCCTCAAAATGACTAGTGTAAACAATTCAAACGGGAAAACAAACAGTGTAATCTGTATAAAAAAAAAGAATAACAATAACTTGCGAACCTCACAAGCAACCGGCAACCACTGAACACCATGATCCTGATTTAGGACAGGTGCATATAAATGCAGCGGGTTTAAACGTATAAACTGGCGCCAACCATCACCATATCCGCAGTTAATAAAAGCTAGTTAGAAGCCAAAACCAATTAATAATACAAAAATAATGCATCAAGGCTATAACCATTTAAAACACTCCCAGACAACATATGGGCGGGATGTTAAGTACCGAGCCACGCCTAAAGGATATTAACAAAAAATGTACTCAACAGTGTTGGTAATAATTGACAAAGACAAATAAAAGAACACTTGAACACGTAATTAAGATGATAATCAACGTCAGTAACTAGAATTTGTACTTCTAGACCAGCATGTATCATTTGGAAGTTGATACGGAATATTAAACAACAAGGTCAATGAAGTTCTTGGTATCTTCCGATGAAATTGTTTAAGAAAAAAGATAAGACGTTCTTTGACATAACCCTGGTTCAACAAATTTTTACTCAGGAGATTTGTTTTAAATGTCATAAGTCATGCCATATACACTGACTACTGAGATAGAGATTCTATCGGAAACTAAAAGTTTATCAGTTGCGCAATGGAACCATTGATAGTACATGAAAAGTAACATTACACATTCCGTGCAACCAACGCTTTTTTCAGCAGTTATCTTCATTAAGATCACTCAAATACGGACTTACACTGACTTTCTACTCAGAAACTGGTGACTTGTATACAGTTTATTAGCAGCTCCAAGCTTTTGAATACCGAATAATGTGTTATCCGCATAATAAATACAAAACATATTTTCTTCATCAGTTGATTCCATGATTCGATATGTTGAAAAGTTACTTCAAAAAGAAAGAGCCTTAAGCGTGTCAACGATTCTATTGGTATGGGGATATTCAGCATCTGACATCATTTAACATGCTTTTAGATAGAAGTTTAAGAAGAAATATAGGAAATTATTCCATAGACCCAAAATATGATAGTTGTAAAAGGAGCCATTATTACAGGCCATTGTGTCGAGGCGATCGTAGGAGGAGTGACAAAGCACAACTATGATTAAGGTTAATGTGCAGCAGCAGTCTCTGGTAATATTGTACCATAATAGGAGATGATTATAAAAAAAATGTTTTTCGTTAATTAAGAAGGGTCAAAAGATTTAAGTTGGTGAAGTAGTTGCACAATACGAAATTGTCTTGAAATCGCAATCAAGATCGGCTAACATTGAAACGTATACCATTTATATATTTTGTAAATATGTGTATAACTTTTCAAAGTCAATTTGTAATTCTTTTTACCTTCATTTCGTGAAAGGCAATGCTTTACTGTCTCAAATACATTGTGATCCTGTAGATATTAGCCGCATACCATCCTGAAAAATTATCTGATGGTAGGAAAAATAAATGTTATTTCAAATTGAACAAAATGCAAAAATGTCTATTTCATATTGATTACAGAAGAAAAATGAAGAAAATTTGTTGACATTTTATGTCACCTTTTATAATTGTATAAATGTTATATTTATCAGTGGAATAAGTGCGTTTAAAGCGGGTATTTTCTAATTTGTGCTTACATAATCAGATTACATAATCAGCACAACGTATACCACAGTGAAGCAGGAACTGTATTCCCTTCCGGGCACCTCTGATAACCTCTGATAACCACATGTTTTGGTTGGCTTCGTATTGCTTAAAGTCTTTTTATTTCTTTACTGTGTTTTGTAAAGTAATGTGTTTGTCTTTAGTCGTTTCTGATTTCTTTACGGTTTTTTTCGTCCGTATATATATGATCCGCTTCTGATTAAAGTTTTTGGACAAAGTAGTTTTTGATGAAGTCTAATCAACTTGAAACTTAGTACACATGTTTCCTATGATAAGATCTTTCTAATTCTAATTCCACATTAGAGTTTTGATCCCAATTTCACGGTCCACTGAACATAGAAAATGATAGTTCAAATAGGTCATCCGTGTAATATGGACACATTCTTGTTTCTCAAGACATTGCATGTTTGTCTTCAACTTATGAGTTTGAATAAAACATTGGTATATCCCGCTCTCTTGTACTAAATTAGTCCGTTAGTTTTGTAACGAATTTGCAGTTTAAGAAGGTTATAATATTTCTACAGTTATATATCTTCCGGTATCTATGAGTTTCCCATTTAATCCTTTTTATCGTTGAAAACTGTATCTAAAATCATCCCTTTATCCTTGGTTGCTATCAGACGCTTTACCTGTACAGTTGCTGCTAGGATGCTCTCTTCGAGGTCCGCGTTCGAAGTATAAATAGTGGGTACCTATTCAGTGCAAGTTCCATATCAGGAAAGTCGCCTCCCAAAATATCAATATAATAATAATAAGTGCAAGTTGTCATTCTTATCGGAGACGTTGTAAGAAGACGAATAGAAAGGTAGGACCGTTAATATATGGGTCATTTTCAAAAAATGTCGAATTTTGAAATTGAAAAAAATATTAAAAGTTACTTATTCAAACAACCCTCTACATAAGCAAATCAAAACAAACAGTACTTTAAGAACAACATATTAAAAGATACAATCTTAATGATGTCATACAAGAATATGTTGAAACATTTTTTGATCGGTGGTACATTATTTTGTCTATCCTGTTACCATTTTCAAAAGAAATTTTGGGTTATTAAGAAAAGGTTTAGATAAAATGTTAAGCTTGTTTTACGTAGACAATTAGATGGTTTTCAAGAGAATAAACTTCTATATATATTCATTCTGTAATATGATAGATTATTTGCCAATTTTCCAGGTTGTACTGAAAAATGCCTCTTAAAATTGGTTTTCAAAGGTTTGTAAAAATTACCACCAGTAATGCAAGTCTAAGATAGCAATTTATATTGTTCGGCATTTTTTCACCCTTTCAAATAAACCCAACATCAAGTAAATCCCTCATAAGTTAGTTTACTTTTCTCTATATTTCATTGGTAACAGGAACGTACGTTTCTGATATATTACTACATAAAAGTCTATCCTGTTACCTTTTTGTCTATCCTGTTACCGATATCAGTATTCCACCTGCGAATGCTTAATTGGGAAGATTAAGACGTTATAACCTTAAGATGATTCAAACAACGAAATATTTCATTCGTTTTGTACCTATATGTTAAGATAAAAAAATTAACGACGTTTTTGTCTACAATTGTCTATCCTGTTACTGTAACCATAGCAACCGTAGTAACAGGATAGACATAACAGGATAGACAAATTTCTTCGTTTTTGATTGCTGTTGTGAAATAGCTACTCCCTTTGGTGAAGTGATTATGTTTTTCTATTGTGAATTTGGTTTCCAACACGTTATTGCACTTTTTACAAGTATACTGTTGGTGTATTTAATCAAAATTGGTGGTAACAGCATAGACATGAAAAAAAGTACGCTATATTTTGTTCACTAAATGTCTTGAAATTTCTTTTCTCTACACTGTCGTTCAAGAAAAGAGGCGTTTTAAATGTAAAGATTACTTTGTACTTTTGAGATCAACACTGACTGATTCAATATTCATAGGGAGAATAATTAAACGGCTGATTTAAGTAGCGGTAACAGGAAAGACATGAACCTCCTGTACGCAGATTCGATTTAGTTTGTAGATAATATGTTACATTCAATGATATAGAAGCTACGATTTTTCGTTAAAGTAATATTTAACGTTCTTAAAAAGTCCCCTTTGCAGATATCAAGCCGATCAGAAAATCGCAAAAAAATCATTTGAAATGTGATTTTCTGACACTGTACGCAGACAAATACCCCCAAAATGGGTCTTAAATGCAGTTAAATCTTATCAAAATAGATGTATGGTGTGTTTATTATTAATGTTCTGAATCACAAATCTGACAAGCTTTCATTTAAACCATTACAACTGAAATTTCCATTAGAAATAAAAAAGTTAGCATGGGTGTACTGAAAATTCGACATTTTTTGAAAACGACCCATATAACGACGAGTAACGGTATTAGTCAAACAAAGTTGAGTGTTTGAAACCTGCTGAGAAGATAAAGATAGTTTCGGTTCCGTAGAAGTTGTATAAACAGGGTTCGTGCTAAGGATTTGCGTTCTACATCTCTCACTATTGCAGTGAGTGTTTGCTGTTAAACCATGATACCTTAGTGCTACCATGTTCCAACAGTTTTATAAATGTATTTTAATAAAGTTTCATACGTCGAAAGTTTACAACAGTTTTAATAGTTTCCATACATTCGTTTTGATAGGTTTCAGCCTAGTTTGATACATTTAGGTTCAGCCCCGTTTTATTCAGGTTTCAGCCTGTTTCATACATTTCGGTTCAGCCCCGTTTTATACATTTAGGTTTCAGCCCGTTTAATACATTTAGGTTCAGCCCCGTTTTATACATTGAGGTTTCAGACTAGTTCCAAATATTTAGGTTTCAGACCAGTTTCAAACATATAGGTTTCAGACAATAGTTCCAAACCGTCTGACCCGTTTCAAACAATTAGGTTTCAGACAAGTTCTAAACATTTAGATTTCAGACAATAGTTCCAAACCGTCTGACCCGTTTCAAACATTTACAAACATTTAGATTTCAGACAATAGTTCCAAACCGTCTGACCCGTTCCGAACATTTAGGTTTCAGACCAGTTTCATACATTTAGGTTTCAGACTATAGTTTCAAACAGTTGGTTTAAACAGTATCGGACTGAAAGGGTTTTAAGCAGTTTTAATTCAACAGGTTCGGGTTAGGTTGATAGGTGTTGAAATTCGTTTTATGTCGTATAGTATTTGTTTCATATTTGATAGTGATAGTGTTAACTTTTTATTGACTTTAGAACTTTGGAATTGCTTTTCAAATCCCAGGAAACTGGTACGAACCCGAGGATAAAAATATCTAAACGTCCCCGTCCGGTTACTCGTTACAGTTTTCTCAATTAGATTGATTAAAATTTGTTATGTCGGAGCTTTTTTAGCCGACTATACGGTAAAGGTTTTTCTGATGGCCGAACGATTGCATATAATTTCTTGCTTCCACTTCATTTGAACTTTGGTGGATAGTTGTCTCGTTGTCGATCATACCACATATCCTTATTTTTAAATGATTTGAATATCCAATATGTTAGACGATCGATAAAATCCATAATAGGAATTGACAAACTTAAGGAAAGGACAACAACAATCACTTACTAGTATACCATACTAAGCCGAGAACATGCGACAAGTTAAAACAACTATGAAGAAAAACATGGTCTAGATATAGCTAGACGTTTTAAGTGTGCATGAAGTAGCCTGGCATCCTAGTAAAACCTCATTTGCCCCTAAGTAAAGCCAGTCGTTTTATAATCCACATGACCTTTTTCAGCACTAAAGATCACTAAAGGGGAATGATTAACTACTTATATATATGGTATCTAAACAGTGAATATATCGATCATATTGTAAATTTACTGTTCATTCACGGTGTATATCTGTAAGGATTGAGTTATTAATTGTTGATGTATTTTTACTGAAAATTTACAACACATTCGATACTATAATTATACTTCCCGCCATGTACCAAGAAATTATGATACAGTGCAGTGTTCTAACAGACAATAAAATAATACATGTTTTATGGGGTGTTTTTTTTTTTTTTTTTTGGGGGGGGGGGGGTTTGTATTCCGCCTAGCGCTGCTTTCAATCAGTAAAAAAGGATAATACGCTTTTGAGAAATCTCACTTTGAATTAATAGACAATATTTTGAAAAATAAACTTTAAAAAAGCATCCATAGTCCAAATATTATCGGATGACTACTAATTTGTATACTTTTTAGAAGATTTGGCTAAATGTTTCGCTACAACAGTAAGCTATGTGAGACAAACTTGAATGGTTACCTCGACTTAAGATTTAAATACCCGTGATATGACTTTCTGAGGACCGTTTCGTTGCGACTTAGCACGTTAATATCCGACTCAGGGGTATATGCCTAGTGTAAATCAAAATTCAAATACTAGTAATCATATTGATAAGAAATTGACAGGTTCTCTTCTAAAATAAATTCCTGTTGTAGTTCACATTATACATTGAACAACTACCCATCATTATAATTATTAGTATGTCGATAAATGGAACATACGCCTCGGGAAGAAATGTAAAATGTAATGCATTAACTAAGATGTCTTTACATTGTAACGTGTAAACAGGGTAAACGTGTCTAATGAGTCCGTTACCAGTTTGATACTGGATCCAGAATGTTCTAATTACAAAATATAAATCAAATAATCGTTATTCATAAATTAACGTCAATGAACAAAAATGTGTACAACTGCTCATTCCGTTCTCTAATAAAATATTTACAATTTAATATTTTACTTCAAATATATACAACTGGTACCAATTAGTACTTTTACAAATGTGTCCTGGGTCAGGAACAAACTTGTCCTCCTGGTACAATGGTGTACCCTACATTTTGGTCACACAAACTCACACAATGGTGTACCTTACAAGTTGGTCACACAGACTCACACAATGGTGTACCCTACAAGTTGGTCACACAGACCCACACTTGTCTTTGTTCTCTTGTTACAAAAATGCACCTTACAAGTTTGTCACACATATTCATACTTGTCCTTATTATGTTGGTATCCTTCAAGCTACAACTGGTCTTAATAGTACATTGTGGTAGCCTACAATTGAACACTCTTGTCTTGCACGGTAAACTTCATACTTGACAAACTATAAGTTGTACAAGTCTAAAGAACAGGATTCAACCTTATCCTTTGTTGCATTACAATCATGAATGCAATTCAATATTAGGGAATATTAACAGGCACCAACCTGTTCTTTATTACACTTAGTAATAGAAACTATATAAGAGGTAACGATCTCAAATATCCTTTGTCTAATTATCACGTACCGTATGTATCATGGCCATCGTCTTCGTAACATCTAACGAATGACAAAGAGCTAGGAACCGCTCCTGCTCATATACCCCAATGGTAGCTGTACCATTCTTAAATGAGGGGTAGTCTACCAAATTGTCTCATTACTCGTATTACAACTTCCTTTGGAACACCCCTTCACATTTTACCTAACACAAGATTTACCCGCGATACATCTTATTCTTTACTATGTTTTATTAAAGTATATACAACGTACAAATTAAGGCTTCTGCCAACTGTAACTAATGTGAACGATCTAAATTAAGATATCAAATTATCACAACATCATACAGTTTATCTTAATATGACTGCCAAATTGCTGGCTACTTTCTTTTGATCTGTTCTGTTCTAACCAATATATGAAAAAAACATATACCACAAAAAGCAACACGTTGCCATATTTTTTCAAGATCGTAAATTAATTTCTTATATTTACGAAGATGATTTTTAACATTTTTAAAAGGTTTTTTTATAGAACCTATATTATAGATATTGCGAATATTTTAAAAGCAAAAAATGTTCACCAAAGTAAGACATACAAATAAGTGATAAAATAACAAATTGCCAAATGACACCTCATATACTAAAGTACTTAAGTAATTGGCCTTAAGAAATGGTTTTCCATTAATCTTTCTGTTTATTTTTTTGTAAAAACTAATACATGAAGAAACAAGTGGGATGTGTAAACACCTGTTAATCAGGTTTCAACTGCAAGTCATTCATGTGTATATCTTTTTGCATTAAAACACAATATAAAACTTTTAAAAACATGATAGCCGAATGATGGCATATGAATGTTTTATATAGGCATATTTAACACGCTCTTGGATATAGCTCAAACTGTATTAATGCATCTTTGTAATATACATTTCTTTATGGAATAAACAAAAAAATGTGACGCATAGGAGTTAGGGTTCTCCATTTTGTCTTCAATTCTAATTAATTTAACTTAACTATATTCTAGAAAGCTTAATACAGTTGTCTTTTTTTTTTCCTTTTTGTACCTGTCCTTTGTTAGTGTTTGGTTTTTTTTTTTTAATTTGGTTTATTTATATACATATAGTTTAGTGTGATGTACATTTTCGCTGAACTGATACACAATTTTATATGGGGGCAGTTGAGGACCACCTCCGGGTGCGGGATTTTCTCGCTTCGTTTAAGACCCATTGGTGACCTTCGGCTGATGTTTTCTCTTTGGTCGGGTTGTTGTCTCTTTGACATATTCTCCATTTCCAATCTCAATTCTATTTCAAAAAAGTCTGTTCAAAATTTCATTTAAATTGAACAAACTTTGATATTTATCTGCAAACGAAAACTACTATAAACTTTTAAGATTGATTGATATATTTTTATGATACTAATTTTAAAGACCAGATTACTGTGAATTTTGCAGGTTTAGTGCAATTTTCAATCCCGACAGACTTCAAAAACATTTTAAACAAGGATTTACTCGGGCTTAAAAATACTTGTATGCTCATCCTAGGACTTTTACCATTCACAAACGTAAGCCAATGCTAAAGTTGGTTGTTATCTTTTTATGCAGGATTTATAGATTCAAGATCACGTCCCGACCAGAAGGGTTCGACGTCTCGTTCTAGACAGTTAAAAAAACAACTAAAACAACAAGCTTTTATGGGTCTGTATTTGGCTAGTGTGCAGGCAAATATTATGTCCCGATCGATCACACTATTCAGTTGCAGTCGTAATCCCCAGGCTCAAAACTATACAAAACTTGCATATTTGATAAACTGTTGATAATTATGTTCTTGGCTGAATATGATGAAATATTATGGACGTTAAGGAAACAAAACTCAACCAATTATCATCATATTGATCAATGATATTTAGAAATTCCCTTTGCTTTTATTAAATTTTCCGGTATTTAAAGAATTATAGGTGGAACAATATGAAAACTGTTTTTCTAAATAAGAAAGAAGAAAACTAGTTAAAAAAAAAATAGGAGCGTTTAATTTGTTTTGATTTAGTTAAAATCAATTAAGTTTAATGCAATTATTTTTTTTCTCAATATTATGCCCTTGGATCTGCTTCAATAAAAAAAAGAACCAGCCGATACTACTTAAAGGTCATCCCAAAACAATAAAACAAAAACAGATCACACCAATGAAAACGACAAAAAAACAAACAATTTATAATACCCTACAAAACAACTAATTACCGAACAACGCAAACCCCACCAAAAAATGGGTGACTAAAGGTGCTTTGGAAGGGTTTACGGAAGTTAAAATAGTCAATGTGTCATAATGTACATATATAGTTAGTCTCGGTGATTTTCTAGTGGTCAAAGTCATACAAAACATGTCAGTCTAGTTTTTAACATCTGATAGGACTTGTAAACCAATAAACAACTCAAATCACAAAAGACGTTTAATTTAATGTGAAATCATGAGTAGTCAAACTAAGAAGTTTCAAATATAAATTCATCTTTTTTTCGCCAAAGATTGATTTAAAACATTTCTGTGCTTTCAAATATAATTAAAAGGTTGATCAGCCATATGTAGATTGTTAATTTTTTTAAGGAAGTCATCTTAGAAATTCGAATACAGGTAATGTATAATTATGTGGTCCTTTGTTTGCGTAAATAAGACATAAAACCAACAGCGCAAAACACCAAATGACAATTAGAAGGTTATTAATAAGTTCTAAGTCTGTTTAGAGTTTAGAAAAGTTTTTTAATCAAATAAACATACGATCCGGGTAAAATTATCGATGCTTTAGAGAATCTTATTCTAAAAGGTTACCAATTCAACATTATACTCTTTGGATATTGTTTATGATGTTATAAAAAAAAAGATGACCTTGTTACCAGTTAATTACAATCAAACTAAATATTTTTGTGTATATACATATGCAACATTCGTGGCTCTACAATATGTCGATAAATTGCCTTGCATTGCATAGGGTCATGTTTTACTCCGATTTTTAATGACGTTTTTACACTAAATCCATTTAATGCTGGATATGTACTGATTGATATTTTATGCTTAGATACATTATTTTTTATTGGTTGTTATTGGCTTTTGAACTAGCTGTCAGTAAATGCGAGTCTTCTCATATGTGTACGTATGTTAGTTAATGTCTGTCATGTTTTGTTTTTGGTAAATGGTATTTTTTGTTATAAATTATGCAGTTAGCTTTCTCAGTTGAGTTGTTTTATATTTTACAGTTGGGTCCTCTCATAGCATAAAATACGGTATAGGTTTTTCTCGCAGTTGAAGGTTGCATGATTGCATATAAATGCTACCATCGACTTCATTTGAACTTTGGTGCATATATAGTTGCCTCATATGCAATCATACCACATCTCTTTATATCTATATAAATTAAGAAATGGTTTAGTGATTACATAGCAACAATGACAGTATTTTTGTTCGTGGGTTTCAATTTCTGTTGCTTTTTTAAAGGAGGAGGTTGTATGGTACAAATGTTTTTCTGTAGGTTTGAGGGATCCCCGGAACTTAACTTCCATTTGAGTTTTGATTGATAGATGCTTCATTGGCGATTATACTATATTTCCTTTTTTATGATGTATATGTACTAATGTCAAAGAAAGAGAGAGAAACACAAACAACATGTCATTCAACACTACACTGAATACTTAATAATTAGTAAATAGTTATCAAAGGTACCAGGATTATAATTTAGTACGCCAGACGCGCGTTTCGTCTACATAAGACTCATCAGTGACGCTCATATCAAAATATTTATAAAGCCAAACAAGTACAAAGTTGAAAAGCATTGAGGATCCAAAATTCCAAAACGTTGTGCCAAATACGGCTAAGGTAATCTATGCCTGGGATAAAAAAAAAATCCTCAGTAACCGACATATTTGATTCCAATACAATTGTTAAAAAACATCTAAGTTCAAACGCTTTATTTATAATCGAATAGTAGAAGACAGACGGCTTAGCTGTATTCGACGCTTAATTTGCACATTTTGAAACCAAAATTTGTTAAAAATGGTATTTTTCATTCATACATTTACGAATTGAATGCTTCTTGTTGTAATTTATTGGGATGTAAAAGCGTTAACCGAAGTACATTTTGATTGAAGCGCGGGTCAACGCTTTTACAACCCTAGACGTATTTATACTTTGCGTTCACTTCAGAATGGTTTCAATATTGACAAAATAAGAATTTCAGGCTACAAGTGTGACTTTCTTGGATTTTTTTTTTAAGAAATTACATACCCCAAAAAATCGAAATCAAAATGTCGGCTTTCTTAGTTGCGGATTGGTAGAACGTGGAATCTAACCCTTCAAATTAATTGTCAACGTCCAATGAAAATTATCGTTACAAATGAACTGCATTATATAGAATGAAACATACATGTAATGTAATTATCTAAGGCCGTGTTCACACCAAACGCCATGTACAGTAAACATGTTTACAAATAATAAAATGTAATGTACACTGGTTTCACATTAATTTTGTTCACATCTATACATGCACCTTGTTTAATTACCTGTACATAAGATTTGTTCACACCTATAAACTATACCATATATGTCATTAAAATGTGCATCACGTAGAACCGAATGCAAATTTTTCGAACAACTTTTCTGGCAGTTAGGGAACGACCATTTGACTTTAAAAAATAGTAGGGGGATTTTTTCTTAAAAAATTTTCTGATTCCCAATTCGATAAAAAAAAAAAATTCTGGTCATACAGATAATAAAAACAAATATTCTGGTCATACAGATGATAACAAATTATATTCTGAATCCAGATTTTCCCCATATATTATACTGTGAAATATTAAAACAATTGTGTAATTGCTAGTATTAAAAAAGGTGAAGAAAACGTTCGCGCAAAAAAAAATTCAGACACAGAAAAAAAATACCCCCCCCCCCTTTCCTTCCCCCTTGAAAGTTAAGTAGTTGCTCCTTTATGAAAGCCATTTTGATGATTTGCAGTATTTTGAAGATAGTAAAGATGTCTCGATTACGTATTGGAAAACGTAGGCTGCAGGTGCTGCAGCAGCTTGCTTACAGATGAAGAAAAAGGATTTAGATGTTAAGGATCACTTCATTTCTATCTTTTCTGTTTGTTTCAAATGGTATTTCTTCTCCAAGGAGTATTTGGCAAAGGGAGGGGATAATGTTGGTTTTTTTATTTTTCTAAGTGTATTTTAATGGATCTGAGACACTAGACGAACAATAAAATTTATCTCACACTTTTTTTAGTAATGCATTTATGAGTGAACTGTTGATTGAGTAAAGACCAGTGACAAATATTTCTGTGTACGTCCAGTAGATTCGGAAACATCTTTTCAAAGAACTATGTGTTCGGCAATGCTGATGCTTTGAGTCTTGATAAGGGGTTAATAAAGCTACGTAAAAAAAAATTATAAAAAAATATATATCATATATATTTATTCAAAAATTGTTCTTTGCTTAAATATACTTGGTAAAATTCACCTTGTTTTGTATATACTTAACCTACACAAGGCCTACATTGACTGCGTGTAGACAAAATATGATTTAAACTACATGTAAACATTGAGGGTTATCAATGGGAACGTAAGTAATAGGTATCCCATGAGGACGCCGTGTGTAAGTGTAAGATCACCCCGATAGCCGGAGGCCAGAGGGTGATCTAACACTGACACACCAAGTCCGAGTGGGATAACTTTTTTTACATCCCATGTGTTTTAGATTAGTAAAAAAACATTTACAATTCAGAAAATCTAGTTAGAACGCCACACAATAATATATACCTTTATGACCCTCGAACACCATGCTGAAATATAAAACTATGTCAACTCGCCCACTGTCCAATCGGCCCACACGAAATCGCCACTTTCTTAAAAATCGCCAACTCTTGTTTACCAACTTGCCCCACTTATGAAAAAGGGTAAAATCTCATTGAACAATCAGTCTGACAACTTGCCTTATTTATGAAAAGGGTCAAAATCCCGCTGAATAAAGGTCCGCCAACTCTCCCCACTTATGAAAATATCTTGCTTTCTTTAAGTATGTTAAATTACTGAGAATTGGTATCCGGTCGTCCTGGTGTAGGGATATGTGTCGTGGGTTGATATACCAAAGGTCTTGAGTTCGAATACCAGCATGGACTGGATTTTTCTATATAAATTTTAAAAGTGTGTCTTTTTTAAATAAATCTAAGCTTTATTGTGGATTAGGCATTCCCGCCAAAATGTTTCAAAACAAAGGAAAGCATGCAAAACAAAGAAAATCAAGCTGGGGGGATCTGGTAGGGATGATCCGGCTCAGATCAACCCTGGTAGAACAAAAGAGCTGGGATGTAATTGTGTTTAGTTTACGTGTGAGTTACACTTACACAACACCGAGTTTAAGTCAATGTGAACATGGTCTAAGATTGAGTGTAAATAAGGCCCCAGTATATAACAATATAAATAATCAATACCCGAATTTATTTGAATGTTTTAAAAAAATATCGTTTTAATTCATTAATTGCATTAATCAAACATATTGTCTAGTAAATTGTTCTTTACACAAATTGTAAAATTCAACATCAGAATGACTGCTCTCCTATGTTTTAGTTGATTGTATAGGTCCTCCCTTGCTTTTACGATGAAAGTATCTTTTACCCCACCAACGAGGTTTATCTTTTTCTAATTGACGGTGGAAAGAAATCAATTCATCTTTCTTTTGTTCAAAATATTTTCCGCAAAATTGTCTACACTCTTCTTCTGGAAGTGATGATTTGAATTCAATCACTCCCACTTTGTCTTCTACTTGCTTTCGGATCATTTCATCTGTTATCTGAAAAAGTCAAATTTTGTTAAAGGAAACTTTACATTAAAATTAGTTAGCTTTGTATATTTGAGTTTGTCATTTATTTAGAAGATTCGTATATTTTCAACGGTGTTTTCAAAGTCATTATGATATTTGATATTTTTTGTATTTTTTTAATGTTGACACTGACGATGAAATGTTTATACCAAATCGGCGAATGTATTCCATGCCGTTGAGAATACTTGGATTCATATATATATTTAAAAGTTCTGGAGTTGATGCCTCGTGTCATTTTAAACAATTTTGAATTACAACTTTATTAAGCAAGTGTTTTTAAAAAAAACGTATCATTATTAACAAAAATGATATGATTGACGTGTTATTTTCGGTAAATTTACATGTAACAACGGATTTCTTGAAAAGCGGTGGTCCAATGATTTGACCACAAAACTTTGCAAAGGACCAGCGCAATATTGGTATTTTGCCATAGCAATAACTGAGAAGAGCAGCAGGACTTCTTCAGTTATCGTCGCTGAAGAAGATTTCGAGGAAACAAAATCAACATATTTGAAAATATTCAATTTTAGTTTTTTTACTTATAATACGCATGCTTTATTTCATAATCGATAAACATATACCTCCTCGACTACATCGAGAATCTTCTGTTGACGTCTATACAAGGAAGTCATATCCAGTGGTCTCAACATTATGGCCTTCATCTTTCCTACAATTTCTTTCTCCGTGTTGCAATAACGACACACAGTTAGGATAGCATCTTGAAATTCTGTTTTAAACTCTAGATACTTTACATATTCTAGTCTTGCAGAATCTGCCTTGTAAAATGATTCATTTCTGCACGTTTCAATTGTATCAACAGCTTGTTGAACATAAAATTGTAATTGGAGACTTGTCAACATAAGTTTCAGTAGCACATAGTCAAGCTGGTCAATTGTTAAGTTGCTATTGATAGGGCAACAACACAACTGTGGGAAGACTCCATGTCGATGTTCTTTTAGTTTTGTGCCTTTGCTATTTAGTATAATTTCCAAATGCTCAACAGATACAGGCAAGTCTTTCAATGTTTCTGGTATGTAATATTGGCAACGACAGCAAGATGTATAGACACAGTGATAAAAATGATGTCGGTTCTTTGCCAGAAAGTCTACAAATTTGACACCGTTTTTGGACAGTTCATATTTCAACAACATCACTAATGCTTCTTTACTGAGATCAATTACAGCTGTTGAGTGGCGATAAAAGTGTTCTCTTTCCTTCTGAATGGTTGGATTAAATCTTTCTGTTAATTGAATAAATATAATTTACTACATAAATTGACAGCTGTTTAAATTTATTGTTACAACAATAATTCTTTTTAGGGTGGAATATACAAAATGTTAATGAACAGTTATTTTAACCTCCAACATTATTATTTATGATGATTGAGGAATTGTTAAAAAATGTTCCTTTTAACAACAAAATATGCTTGTCATTCAAAACTCATAAAACCAATGCAAGCATGCACGGATTCAGTGGTTAGTCTTTCTCTATATAGTTCTTTTATGTACGAGCCACCCTATCGAAACGATACTACAGGAACAAGTATTTAGAAACCTACAAAATTAAACCATTATCTGAAAGAACATGATTTACATAGTCAATGAGCTGACGGGGCTTGGTTTAGTATAGGGATTACGGTTTCAACCTTTGTCAAAAATTTTAAAAAAGACACAATAATAAAAGAATAATTGACATATTGACTTTCAAATGCAAATGCAGGGTAAGTGGGACCCCATGTATGCCGCGACTTCAAATATGAGTAGCAATATTCCTCTCTCAAAATTCATTCGCAATTATCTTAGATAGACAAAAATAATATGCTTAATATTTGTGTTATATTGTACATACCATCTGAAATTTCTATATCTTTTTTCTTTGTGTACTTTAGGAATCGTTTATATTCTTGTTGAACCAATATTTTGTCATAGAGGTTTGTGTTGGCTTTTTCTCTTTCCAATAATGCATTCGCATAGAATTCCTCATATTTCAGACATTTGGAACAGGTCTCCTCTACTGCTCTTTTCTTGTCCATAGCACATTTATCTATATATAAATAAAAATAACTAGAAAGGTCAGTTAAGTAAACAAAGTCTTGAAAAACATTATTATTTTCTTTTTAATTGGCTTTGAGTTAGTGTTCAATAACTGAGCATACTTTTAGTTGAGATCGTTGCTTTGTGTATATATTGAGGTTTGTGTTTTGTTTCATGTCAATTAGACAAGTCTTAACCAGTTAGCTTTTCTTACAAACAAGCATAATTCGTATGTCTGTCGCATCAATTTGTAAGAATTTGTTTTGGATGTCTTTCGATCATGGATAACATTTCAATCTATAAGTACGGCATACAATTGTATCAACAGATTCGATCAAATTGTACTACATGTAGATGAAATGCGTGCATTTACTATTTTGGTGAATTTGGATTTTTATTCAAAATTGTTGTAATGCCCTAAAATAAGTATGATTGGGGTTTTTTTGCTTATTGTCTTTGACCTATTGTTTATGATGGCCCGCGTGGTATTTTATTACTTTTTCTATTAAATTCTATTTAGATATTGTTGAATTATGTGTGCTCTTTAGTTCAATATTTATACTGCTATTGATCGAGATTAAAAGAGGGAATTTGTCAGAATGCTGCTTCAGATGTTGGTTTATATGCTTTGTACCTTGATACATTGTACAGATGTTGAGTCATTTGGGGTTTTTAATGGCAGATTTTGCATAGCGTCTATATCTATTTATTGTCGATGACCGAGCATTGACAACTTTCGGTTGCTATGAATTGTTGTGCTGCTATCACATTGTCGTACATGTAAAATTACGTTGTATTCATGTGTCAATATACCATAAAACAAATTGTGAATGAAGGTGTATAATGTTGGCATTTGTAAGTTTTATGTGTGACGAAGACAAATACGGGAATCGTATTAGCGCCACACATTATTTTAAATTTATTTAAGCTATCTTTGCGTTATAACGTAAACCTATAACGCAAACATCTTGATTTCAATTATTCATTAAGTTTTGTATCTCTGTCCGTCTGTCATTAATTTCGGTTATGATTTACTAGTAAATAAGGAAAGAACATAAATACAAGGCCAAATCTTTATAATAAATATGCAAAGGAATAAGTGAATACTTAAAGTGCAATTGTACATAAATTAAGAATGATTTTTGCATCAGAAAAGTATATAAATTAACAAGAAAATAGATTTAGTATAGGCATATTTTTATTGAAATTGTGAAACTCCCAAGTCAAATAGACAAAATGATTTTTCTGCTTCAAAATGGATTATTAATATAGAAATGTTTTTTTCAAATCTCAGAATATGTTAAGGATAAAAAGTCATTGAGTTTTCATTTCAATATATAGTGAAGTATTTTAAGATGTTTGAATAGAAATTTGAATGGAGAATACATAATTTTATTAATAAAACATCTTCATTCTATACATGTATTGCCAAAGGGTAGCTTGTTTGAATCTAATCAACTTCACAAAGTTCTCAAACGAGAGCTTACTTTGGAAGTTTTTTTTATATTTGGCTATACAGCTGTTTTAGCAGGGTTGATTTTTTATTTTCTTCGATATTACTTCATTTTATTCAATGTTATTTGTAATATATATACATGTATTATCATGTATATATTTTTTGGGGCACAGTATAGGTTGCTATTAGGTGCTAGCTAAGGATCCGTGTTGAAGACCCATATTAAATTATTTGATTTTAGAAATTATGACTTGGATGGAGAGTTGTCTCATTGCCATTCATACCACATCTTCTTATATCTATTATTCTACTCGTTATTTGTCAAAAATAAATTCTAAATAATCAAGTTTTTCTTTGCAATAATAACACAGAAGTATAAATTTTAATGTATGCAGCCTCCTCCATTTATAACTGCTTATCCTCTTAATCTTAAATAAGAAATAAGATCAAAACAAATGTTTGCGTTATAGGTTTGCGTAATAACACAGACATAGGAAGAAATAATAAAAAAAAGTTGTGTGGCGCCAATACGCTTCCGTAGACAAATACAAAAATGTCTCGACTCCTTAGAACATATAAGAATGCACAAATCAGACAAACACGCTTTGTTGTGAACTTATTGTTGTTATCTTGATATCTTAATTTTTTACGAACAATGGCATTGATATAGATTATTACTGACAGTTGACAATTGCATGTATCATTCAAAAATAATCCCAGTACCAAAGCCGTTGTCCCCAATGTGAATGCAGTCTGTGTTCAACAAATCACCAACGGTTCTTTTGTCAAGAGTACGTTTAACTTATACTGTTGTCATAAACTAATTATTCAGATATATACAGCTTTCAAAGGTTATTCGTCATACCTTTTTCTACAATTACTCGAAAAGTTCCCTCAAACAACAAGCCTTCAGATTCTCTTAGTTCCATTTCAGCATCTAAAGAAAATAACGTAAAATTCTATAGATGAATGAATTTTGAATACAGACCAACATAAGTAAATACTGATCACGATTATTCTACATTTGTCTCTTATTAACACAAGCGTTATGTAATAAAACTGAATTTTGCTTCCATAGATTAATAATTTGAAAAGTTCTAGATATTGTTGTAACTGTTATATAGTAGCGAACTTAGTTATGGTCAGAATTACGTTAGAATAAGGTACAAAAGGTAAACAAGTCACTGTACTTTGTTCATTGATATAAATAATAAGATAGTAATACAGGGCAAGTAAATGAGATAGCAAAACTTATCTTGATTCAAAAAACAAATTAGCTGTCTTCGATTATATATATTATCAAGGTTTAATTAACCTGTAGTTGTGTTTTGATTTATAATGTATTTTATGATAGTGGTATGGTCGACATAAATTGTGCATCTCTTTTTATTTATACTACATTGAAATACGCTGTTCCTTACAGTTTCATTATCATAATTACATTTGTACGCATGTTGTTTTCATTTTTAAAAATGCTTTCCCCTCATAGTTTTATTTTAAGAATCGTTTGTGTGTATTTTCAATATTAGTTTAGCTTACTAAACGTTAGGGTCAAATGCAGTTTTGTGTATGGAAACATAAAGTTAAATGTAAAACAAAGTCCAGTTTCGGGTAGTTTAATTTGTTCGATAATTCCTAAGAATATTCTTAAAGATTTTATGTTGACATGTATATAGAACTATTTTTGCTGTTTGTATGGTTAGGTTTGCTCTTTTTTCTGTTGCCACTGATGTGTGTTACACACTGGTGTTGTCCTCTTGTATTTCTTTTTGTAATTGCTTTGGCGTTGTCAGTTGTCTTTGGCTTTGAATTTTCCCTTGGTTTTTGGTATTTTCTGCCTTTCTTTTACTATATAAACCGTATTCTTTAGAGTTAAAATTAGAATTTTAAATCATTACAAAATAATCGTATTTACAACCATAAAGCACTGATACATTGAGTCATCAGGAAAGTGTGCTTCAATGCTTTATTTGATCTTGATTCCCATTTGTTATATATAATCTCTAAATTACAGCGTTATATAATTGAGTATTATGTAAGGTTCACCTTCTTCATCAAAAGTTGTCAAAGGAAACGGCGCAAGTAACTCATTGGCCAATGAATCAATGGCGTTCATGTATAAAACATCTACCAAAGTCACTACAGCTTCGTGTCCTGCTTTCAATATTTCAATGAGAAGTGCTGCTGTTGCTTGTTCCCTGTTGTCTTTAAATTGCTCTTCCAATCTATCAAAGGTATGGATATCAAATACTTTTCTTTCAACAAATGTCTCCCTCATGTCATCGATATCTAAATCCTTTACAAGTTTTTCAAATTTGTGAATGATATTTTTCCGCAAATTGGTATAATCTGAAAAAATAAAACATCTGATACAAAAACTGATCCTTTTAATTTAATTTCATGTCTCTACAGTAACTTTTGGTATTTATTATTAAATTTTGGACCAAAACAACCTAACTGACATTAAAATACAGCATCACTCAAAATTCAAGTAATTACATTTAGTATTTTCAAAGTACATTTCGTAATTGTATCATTACACGGTGATTGTGAATTTGAAACAACGAAGAAAGACGAAACTAAATTGCAGATGTTTCTATATCAAAACGAAAATTGATACCTGCAGAACACACTTTCTGATACGTTTGAAGTCTGTTAAGAACGTATGTCATTTCTTTTTCCTGCAGAATATTACAAAATGCCTCTTGAAGCCCTTCTTCCTCAACAACATCAAGAAATATCTCCGACTGCTTTGTGATTTCAGTTGCTTTATAAATTCCAGCCTTTTCAAATTTCGCAATAGTCTCTGTGTTAGTTCTGTAAAAAGCTTGCATTAATGCAATAACATTTATCTGGTCGATCAAAAAGGATCTGTTAACAGATAACAGGTTTGATGATGGATGTTTCTCATTTTCAGTCAAACATTTAGATTCATCTATAAATGTACAATAAAAAAGAATAAACGGTACATAGATCTAACCAAAAACGTATTGTTACAAGCTTAATATCGAAGTAAAAAAAATAAAGCTAGATATTGAGTGTGAGTCAACTTACTTTTATTTGATATCGATTTTGATATTTCCTTAACATAATTATTTATCAAATCTTTAATTATCCAACAAAGTATAGTTATGCTTTTGGTACTTTAATCATTAAAAACGAATTGGTTTCATTAAAGTATAACTTATAATTTGTATAAGCAATGATGAGAGTTCTCTTTGTATAACTAGTAAATTTTACTACATACTCATACCTTGGAGTGATGATCCTTCGTAAGGTTGTATTGTTACTTCCAACTTGTAATCTCCTTTAGACAATGCTGTTTTTATTGCCTTATCATTGAACAATTTGTCCAACAATTCAACGAAACTGCCATCGATAAGACTTCGCTGAAGTCTTTTTGCAAGATCCTTTTCTAGCGATTTCAAAAATATGATAACAGATCCTTTGTCTGCTCCTGTTGGATAACTGCGAAGAACTTTCATCAAGTCCGGCGTTATGTTTTCAACATTTTGTACCACTTTATCATTGAAAGTAGACTGGTCTTGTTGACTGTCATTGGTAAGGTTCAGTTTTACCATAAGATCAGCAGATGCTGTGAACAGATATATATCGAAGGTTACATAATATTTTTTGGTAAATAAAAAACAATATATAAATTTGGTGAGTTAGAAATGATTTTCTGAGTTAACCTACAACAGGACCGTTTATAACCAAATATTTGAAGATCAAGGATTAAAGAAATAAAAATTAAATTATTCTAATTGTGTCTCCTGTGTATTATCATTAGATCAACTGTCAAAAACAGTAAAATAATTTGCCTTAATTAAAACAATAATTTTACCTCCAAAGACCAAATTACCGTTAAATGTGTTACATAAGAAATAGCAGTATTGCAGTTTATAATTTGCTGCCGTTTTTGTGGATTTGACGGTCGTAAATGCAGTCTTAAACATGTTAAAGGCGATGCGTGGCCGAAGCATAAAAACACTCATATGTTACCGTAAAAAAATAATGTTGAAAGATTTAAATAATTTCTAAAATATCCTTCGCCTTAATAGAACCCTTTTGAAATATCTTCTAATCACGATTTCATTTATTATTTATAATTTGATTCTGATCTATGTTCCCCTCCTGCACATTGTTTATGTCTAGCATTTAAAGACATAAAAACATTGACATGATTCAGTTCCGGAAATAAACAGATGTTATCAAGTTAAGAATGCACTCCTTGTCATACACACACCATTCGTGATTAAAGTATCGCAAGGGGGAAGCAAGACGTAGGTAAGACATATCAGAAAAGCCAACGTTCAGAAAACTAATCAAAGATTCCAGGCTTATATATATATGTACGCCAGACATAAGTTTCGTCTACATCAGTGACGTTCGAATATAACAATTCCAAATTTAATGAAAAATTGATGAGTAGTCAATGCGAAACTCTGTACTGTAGTTATTCTGTTTAGTTTTACTTGAAAAAAGTGTAACGATATATTTTAGATTCATTCAAGATAGAGGCAAAAGATATAAATGGACATCCAAACATTCGTTTTAGTTGGGGTTTTTTTCTGTGAACTAGCTATCAGTTACTGCGAATACTCTCAGATCTGTACTTATTGCCTTTGATGTGGGGATGTATAAGTACACTGCCACGTCCACTCTGGCTTTTTGTTATTTATTTTTGTGCATTGTACATGTGTATCTATCTGATGAGTTTTTCCTTTTCAACTGATTTTTATAGTTTGTTCGTATATTATACTGTTTCATCACTGTCCCAGGTTAGGGGAGGGTGGGCGACCGCTGTTAGGCTGTTAGTTTTCTTGTTTGAATTATTTTACATTTGTTATTTCGGGGTCATTTATTAGCCGACTATGAGGTTTAGGCTTTGCAAAATGTTGAAGACCGTACGGTGACCTATGATTGTTGACTTTGTTTCATTTGGGCTCTTTGGGGGGAGTTGTCTCATTGGCAATCAAACCACATCTAATTATTTGTATATCATAAGTTGAAAACATACTGACAACGCCATGGCAAAAAAACGAAACCGACGAAAAGACAAAAAACGATATAAAAGAACAGTAACAAAAACACGGAGCGACACGAACCCCACTTAACATCCTATGTGCTCAGGAAGGGTATGCAGATCTTGCTCCATATGTGGCACCCGTCGTGCTGCGCATGCCAGTACAGACCCGGTGATTAAGTTCCGAAGGTTACATTCGATGAAAAATGGACAGTATTTGGTGACAATAATTGGAACAAAGCAGTTGTCATCTGTGAAACAGATACCGTATAGCGGGTTATTTTCGCGGGTGTAAAAATTCGCGATTTTTATTGAAGAAGGTATTCAAAATATTTTAGCGGATTCAAAATTTTTATCAATACCTTTGCATGAGCACTTTTAAATTAGTGGCATTTATTTTGGCGATTTTGTTCTATCCGCGAAAATAAGCGAAAATTTACATCCCACGAAAATGTCCCGCTATACGGTATTCCATAAAAGTCAACCAACACGTGATGGCGTCTGTAAAATTTATGAATTGGATGATTTCAACTTCACCATTTGGAACTCTTTGTTGAATAGCTTCCTTGTGAATAGCAATCCTCTATCAAGGAAATGATGATACAAAGTTCCAGATCTGATACAACGTATCAATTGCATAATCCATATGCAGGTGCTGCTGGAATGTTGCTACATAGAAATTAAAAGTTCACAATTGCTATGCTGAAGTCATTGCTTTTATCGTGAAGTTTTGTTTTCAATCGACCATTATTGTCAATTGCTAGATGTAAAACAAGATGTGAGGCAGACTTTACTATATCTGTTGTATCCTTTTTCCCTCCAGTTCGATGGGATAGATGCGTTCAACATAGTCATTAAATTTTGATTTCTTTAGTTATAGTAAATCATCTGTATAGTGTGACACAAAGTTTAATAATAATGCTAGCTTCTTTTTACTCTTCCATAGAAGCTCATGTATAAAGTCAAATTGGAACAAATCAAAGTATTGGCGAACTGAAAGTGGGTGCATGGCAACTTATAAAACCCTTCTAACTACCCATTGTTAAGATGTTTACTAAATATTAAGACATTATGTTTAGAAGTACTTCAGTGTTACGAAAATGGAAATACTCATTCAAGCTTTGTCTAATGTCAAAGTATCTGCAAACAGAAAGTAGATGTCTGGCCAATCAAAACAGTGCTCTCACAGTACCACTCATGACTGTCAAGCTACTGACCAAATATCAAGTTATTCTAATTTGTATGATATAAGAAAAACATTACAAGAGGAAGGAAAACGAAAAAATATATCGTAATTTGAGAAGACTGTCGTACAAAATGAGAGGTTTAGCGCTATAAAACCAGGTTTAATCCACCATTTTCTTCATTTGAAAATGTCTGTCCCAAGTCAGGAATATGACAGTTGTTGTCCATTCGTTTTCGATGTGTTTTGTCATTTGATTTTGCCTTGTGATTATGGACTTTCATATTTGATTTTCAGTTCAGTATTTTTGTGATTTTACTTTTTATAAATGCTGTTACTCACCTTCTATTGTTTGATTAAAGCTGCACTGTACCATTTCTATTGAGCTTCTTACACTTGATAAGTCTGTAATTTGAAAGGTATTTAATTGCAACCGACAAAAATATATCACTATATCAAATAGAAAGACAAACACAAAAGACAAAATGAAGTTATCGTGCGATTGTCATGTATACATGTACATAACCGGTCATATTTTCATTTCGAAATTTGCAATACAATTTGCGTAGTTTAGTCTGTAATACCTGTAATACCTCAGTTTAAAATAGTTATTAAAGGTAACAGGACTATAATTTAGTACGCCAGACGCGCGTTTCGTCTACATAAGACTCATCAGTGACGTTCATATCAAAATATTCATAAAGCTAAACAAGTACAAAGTTGAAGAGTATTGAGGACCCAAACTTCCAAAACGTTGAGCCAAATACAGCTAAGGTAATCTATGCCTGGGATAAGAAAATCCTTAGTTTTTCAAAAAAAATTAAAATTTTTGTAAACAGGAAATTTATAAAATTGACCACATAATTGATATTTATGTCAACAAAACTAGTCAATGTATGAAATATTTGATTATACAATCTTATCAATCATGTTGCTTGGTAAGTTAGAATAACATATAATGCTAACTATAACTTTACCTGGTGGTTTGCTTTTTCCAAGTAACATATCCACCAGAGACTTAATATTACTTTGCTTTATTTTTTGTTTCTCGTTGAATTGTTGTAGACTATGTGCCAAACAATCTAATGAACGCGTATTAGATTTGTCGAAAATCATCTGTATAAACGTATCAGACACTGTGTGTTTTCTAAGATCGTTGGATACTTTTTCATGTTCATCAATTGTTATAATTGAGTGAACGAGAAAATCATCCTTGATGTCGATTGCAACCTTTCCCTTTACAGTTCGTGTTAACGTTCGGTTGAATCCAACGTTTGATGAGACAACATATTCTGTAAAAAAAAATCATTTAAATCCTAATTGCCAGAAATTAGGGTTCATGTACCAAGTAAGGAATATGACAGTTGTTATCCATTCGTTTGATGTGTTTGTGCTTTTGATTTTTCCATTTGATTAGGAACTTTCCGTTTTGAATTTTCCTCGGAGTTCAGTATTTTCTCGTTTTTAATTTTTTTTTCTTTTCTGATAATGTTTGTTATATATATATAACTTCAAATAAGATAGAATTATGAGTTTGGAGTATTTTATGAATGTCGGACAAACGAAATTTAAAATATGTCGTCACCTTCGTTTATTAGGTTGATACCATTGCCGATGGACTGCCATGCTCCTATTAATAATCGGCTTAGAAGTCAAATTCAGAACATATTTTCAAAAATTCACGTTTATTAATTAACAATCATGACAATGCTTTACCACTTGCCTAATGCCTAATGTTAATATATTTTTTCCAAATAAGCAGATAATAAAACAGATTAAAAACGGGCTCCCTGAAAATAGAATAATAAAAGGCAGCATATTGTGGGACTAAATGATCAAAAGTTTGTCTAACATACAACAGTCAAAACGTACCAGGAATGTTGATATCTTCATAAGGCACTGTATTGGTGTCATCAATGCTGGCATCCCATTCAATATTAGCACCAGAATTTACATCCTGTACAGCTGCTTTCAATATGTCAAATTGTTTCTTTGTGAAAATGATTCGGTAACACGATGTTAAGACTTTGTCTAGTGCTAGGGACCTATCCATCCAATTAAGATCCTCAAAGTTTTCTCGTTTAAGTAACTTTCTTTTAAAAAGTTGTTCTAGCAAGGCAACAGGATATACATATTTCTTCACATTTTTCCAATTTCTGATGATTTTTTGTCTGCATGAACGGCATTCTTCTTTCCATTGAATAATATCTAAAACACGGGCATGATCATGACAACAAATTTAACATGTAAACAGTAACTAACGATACATATGGTACCAGAAACATGGGACTGCTGATCGGTTATTTTTGCATATATTACAATCACCTTACACGTTCAGTACGTGGCACACTGAGAGATGAGAAAAGTCCGTTTGGTCATATATTTTTTATGCTAGTTCCACTACATGTTATGCTTATTGAAAGAACTTAAATTCAATTTTGATGTTTTTGAAATAAAAAAGTAAGTAGATGCAAAAATTCCAAAACAAATTACCAGACTCATAATTTGGTACGCCAGACGCACGTATAGTCTATAGAAGTCACGTAATATCCGTAATTATTATAGTCGATTCACAACAGTTGGACGGCCACATCTAATATGAAGAAGTATGAAACAAGAAAACGAGTTATGTCCAGACCATGTTAAACTTACTTATGTTACCAAGTAATAGTCTATTTTGCAATTAAGCTTGTTTAATCACTTTTGATTGATTTTTGTATATTACATTAGAAGTGGTTCAAAGAGAGAAACTGAATAGAACTATATCTATCTTAACAAATTACTTTGACTACAAACAGAAATTTACTTAATAAGTCTGTATATCTTTTTCCTGTTAAACAAGAGCGTACAAATAACATGCACAGCAAAATATTTCCTGTGCCAGAAGCCCATTTGGATAAAAAGAAAAAGAAAAAACACAAAAATACTGAACTCCGAGGAAAATTTTAAAAAAAGTCCCAAATCAAATGGCAAAATCAAAAGTTCAAACACATCAAACGAATGAATAACAACTGTCATATTCCTGACTTGGTACAGGCATTTTCTTATGTAGAAAATGGTGGATTGAACCTGGTTTTATAGCTACCTAAACCTCTCACTTGTATGACAGTCGCATCAAATTCCATTATATTCTCAACGATGCGTGAACAAAACAAACAGACACAATAGGTAAAAATGACAAAAATAGGGGTATAGCAGTCAACATTGTGTTATTATCTTAATCACTATAAAAACAACAAATGTAACGAAGAAGCACAAAAAGGCAAACATCAAATTAACATCCTCATATTGCTTATATTATACGATTTTATTTATCTATGTAAAATCCACCCATAAAGGATGGAAGGTTTTTAAGTACTGGTGTAAAATTGCGCGTTTGAAATTCGCACAGGTAGACATAAAATAATTGAGGACCATTCGGTAAGCTATTTAAGCAAATATGAAATGATAGAAATGATACCAATTTGATATGAAAATTGTGCTTAAATATATTTTGATCTTAGCGTCACTGGTGAGTTGTATGTAAACGAAACACTAACCTGGCGTATTAGATTATAAGCCTGGTATCTTTGATAACTAATGATTTTGTATTAGAAAATCGCAATATTTGTAAGAGCGAATCGCTCCTCCTTTATAAATATTTATTGACAACCTCGATTTATGATTTCAAGCATAGAAATACTTAAAGAGATATATTTTTTGCTTATCTAGCAAAAAGTTTAAAAGAAAGCTTTTCTCATCACTTGATGTCCGTCGTCGGTCGTCGTTGTCCATTTACTTTTACTAAAGTCTTCCCCTCTAGGCAAAAGTATGATATGCTTAAAATGTTCATTATGGCCTGATCTATATGTCTTGAAATTTTCTGACACATCAGACTACCTGTTGTTTGGTCGCTGCCACTGAATTGGTAATTCTAAAAAAGTTTACAGTTTTGGGATATTATTTTGAATATTGAAATAGATAGAGATGAACTGTAAACATCACACAAATGTTTAGCAAAATAATATCTACAAATAAGTCAAATGATCAAAAGTGTCAGTTGATCCCATCAGGAGTTGAAAGTCTTTTTTTCACAATGTTTGTATAAATTTTTGTAATCTTTTACAAAGTCTTTTCCTCATACTCTACTGTGCCAAATAGAATTAAACTAATCCACAATTTTTAGTAGGATATCTTAATTGCAAAATGTATCCGATGACCAAGCCATCCAACCAACATGACCGCCATAGCTAAAAATATACCATAGGGATTTACTAGATAAGTCTATGGGAAATTGAAAACAATTTCAAATAGCCACAACTTGAAAACTAATGTAAATACTGATAAGAGGTTTTCAGGAAATACAAAGGGATGACCTGCTTTAAATTTAACTACAGAGCCGACTACTGAATTTGACCTACATCATTATAAAGATATATGATAATATTTTCTATGATTTTCACCTTATTTTGCATGATTTTCAAAACCGAAGTAGATACAGGTGAGCGAAACAGGCTTTTCAGAGCCTGTTTATTTAACTTGTGCCTTCTATTCTTAGATTGTTTAATTTCGTCAATGGTATAAGAAGATGCGGTATGAGTCGGGGATTTATACAGCTGACTAAACGGTATGGGTAGCAGTTCATTATTTAACGTCACATGTTGGCATATAGTTGCTTACACTCACTTCATTTTGACTGTAATAGAGAATTGTCTTATTGTCAATCATATTAAATCTCGTTACTTTTAAACTATGTATGATCAGGTTGTCAATCTCGGTAGGCATTGTTATTGGCAAATATAATTTTTTTAAAGACGCTGCTATGCAAACACACACTCAAACATGTCACAATCGGGAATAGGTGACTCCCATGGATAAAACTACAATAAGAAATGTTAAGGTTTTTTATCCTGTTGATAAACTCATTGTCAAATTGCCTGATTATGCAAATTATGCAGGAAACAAAGTTTCAATTAAGCAATAAATAGTTCGTTCAATTAAACTTATTCCTCTTCGCCTAGCTAGGTTACCTCTCTTTTATTCACCCGTACACACAAAAACAACCACACAAAACTAGCATATTTTCTCTACACAACCGCATACATATTATTTATATTTCTTAACTTTTAAATGTTAAAAGTTTACAAAATATACTACCTTTTCTATGATCTGTATTTGTCTCTTCACCTCTTATTTGGTTGGAGGTAGATGTTGATTGTCTGTCATAACCAGGCCATGAACACTGATTACCAGCTCCATTTGTTCTTGAAGAACTGCTATCTATGCATTGGTTCCTTTCCTGAATAATTGTACTTTCTAATGTCCTTTTACGAATCTTTCCATGACCTGTTCATAAATGTTTACCTATTTGTTAAGATTTTACTGCATTCTCACAACTTGTTTTCAATTTATACGTTATGAATGTGAACTTCAAATAATTTTCCTAATACATAAATAAAAACAGTTTATAGTTAGTGCCAGCAAAACCTGGAGTTTCGTCTGATTTATCCATATTTAATTTGACATCTAAAATAATTGAACGAGTTTTTATTGAACTTATTAAAGAATTTGAAAAATATGAATTGTAAATTGACAAACCTAAGGTGTCATCATGAGGTTCCTCCTCTTCCCTGGTATCAGACATTGTCTATAATGGAAATTGCATTTAATTTTTTAACTTAGGATACGGTATGTTGCACTTATGGCTATGTTATTCAAATAAAATTACAAAAATACTGAACTCAGAGAAATTTAAACTGAAAGTCCTTAGCATATAATAGAATCATAATCATTCTTTATTCCTTTTATCTGATATAAAATTGAACAGCAGCATGATAATTTGACTTTGAAATAAGAGGTTTACTCAAGAATAACTAATTGCCATACCACTTTCCGTTGTATTACAGAGGAGAAGGACGTGGTGTATGTTGATGAACAAATATTTACAGAATAGCACAAACACACACAAAAAATATAAAGGAGTCTATTTTCATATTCAACTCTAAGCATATAATTTTTGGTATACCAACAAGCGTATAAAGTCTCACTGAAAATAATTAGAATATTAAAAAGAGGCTTCCAACATTTGAACTCCAGTGAGTCCTCTCAAAGCAATAAATCAGAACAAAATAAATTGTTACCTTTTTTGAATTTTTAACTTTTTACACAATATGATTAGGTTATTTAAATCGGAAAGATGTTATTCAAAGATTCATCTGTTATATGATAGACGATACGTTTACCTTCATCTGTCACATTAGTGTAAATAATTATGACAATCTAGAATTAATCATCACAGAAAATATTAGTAGAAACTTTTTCTTTCCTACCAAATAAGAATCAATAGCAATTTATTAAAACGCAAGTAGGACTAATTATGCTAATACTATGGTTTTCACTGTGTGTGATTCTCCAAACCTTTTTTTAAATCTTTATATTAACATGTACATTGTATTAAACTTCCTGGATAAAAATCAACCAAATATGAAAGTACTTTAATAAAAAAATACACGAGTAAAACAACGGCGTTATTCAATGTTGAACTAAAATGCACGACTTCAGCTGAACTGGAAATTCTTCATTGTGACGTTTGTCAGTATTCTTTGAAGACACAATTAACAGGAGGTTACAGACCGTGCATACTGTTTTGTACTATTACAATTGCATGTATAATAAATTGAATCAAATTTTGCAGCAAACAGTAAATTCATTACCTTGAATGGTTTGTTACTTGTATATCTTATCTTCAACTACATCCCATTGAGAAGGGAAATGAACACATGTGACGCAACTTTTCATTTGTAGCTGATATTGTTTTTCAGATTAGAAATAAAACGAAACGAATCTTATTCAATCGTCTTTTTCAATTCAAAATATTTGCTTTTCTTGTTCTTCAGACAATTATAATAATAATAACGAAGGTAACACATTTACTAATTACATGTTAATCTTCCATGAGGCCTTCAAAAACTATTAATATGAATAGAAAATTAGTTGGCGTGATAATTGAAAAAAAATTATATAAGGCATGTGCGTTCGTTTTTTATCAGTTTCAAGATGAAAAAATAACTGTCGCTGACACTAAGATGTACAGATTGGCTATACATAGCAAAGCAAATAACAGGAAGTCACAAAAATTGTTTATTATGGAGCTATTACTTTAAATAATGTAGTTGCATCGCTGCTAAGCAAGTTGTGATGGTGCTCTCAAAGTAAAGAGTTATGCCACCATATGTAATCGAGGCTCCAACAAATGCATACCATTTCCGTACTGACATATACTCTTATTCGTAGACAGTCTTCAAAGAACACATATTCATCCATCCTTTGCACATACGGCTAGACATAATCATACTATACAAAGAAAATCGAATGAGGCAGTCTATATTGATGCGAATCAATAAACGTATATCTCATATATGATTATGAAATGTTTGAAACAACATTTGTTTACCAGGGTCACATATGTGACGCCAGGTTTGGGTTTTGTCTTCAAAAGAGGGACGAAAGATACCAGAGGGACAGTCAAATTCCAAAATTTTAAATAAACTGACAACACCAAAAGACTCATAATTGTCGTCGATTGTATCAATAGAATGTAAAGGCAAATTGAAATACGAACTTTAACAATGTTTAAGAGCATTGACTTTAATATACATGAATTCGTTTATCTTCAAATGCTGAATATCGAATAAAAATCTCAATTATATCCTGATTACCTAAACAACAAAAATACTTGTTTATTTATTTTTTGTAAACTGTTTGTGTCAGCTACCTTCCATTATCCAATTTTCTGACATAAGGAAATGTCTGTACAAAGTCAGGATTATGACAGTTGTTTTTATTTATTTTGTTGTGTTTGAGTTTTTGAATTTCTAATTTGTGAGGACTTTTTGTTTATAATTTTCGTTGGAGTTCGATATTTTTGTTATTTTCCTTTTTTCAGGTTCACCTGATCAACTATGTCACGCAATCAATTATCTCGGATGTATCCGCAAACCTGATCTCGCTTAAACCGTTTTTTTGAATGGAACCATTTGTATTTGACATCTATTTGACAAATTCTAGTTGTTGTCTGATACAGATATACCTGTTCTGCAAATACGTGAGTTAACCTTTGAGTTTGGTAGTGTTATGTTGTTCAATCTTTTGTTTTTTTATGTATTTTGTTGTGTTTGATGGTTTGTCCTTCCGTCTGGTCATTGCGTTCATGGAAAATAGTGCATGGTTGTCCTTTACGTACCTCTAAGCTCGTCAATAACCTGCCTTAGCAAACTTAGGTACATATATCTTGTTTAGGGATAGAGGGATAAATCATTATTTTAAAAAAAAGACAAATTGAAATAGTTGATATACTTAAGTTAGGGAGGAGGGTAAACCCGACATTGTAAAGAATCACTCAGACTTAAAGAAAATGTTTTGAAATTGACATTATCAAGATGATTGATGTCTGGATTAACAACATATTTGCCACGTTTGGAGGACGCCTTTTTCAAGAGACTTTCGACATTACCATAGGACCCAATAGTGCCCCTCTTCTTGTCGACTTGTACCTTTTTCGTTATGAGGCTAAAGTCATATAGGAACTTCTTTGGTAGAAAGATAAGAAGTTAGCTATATCTTTTAACTTTACTTTTCGCTTTATAGGTAATGTTCTCTCACTTAATAATTCAAAATTTGGGGACTATATTGACCGCATGTATCCCATAGAACTAGCGATAAAGGATACAACAAATACAGTTATGTCTGTCTCATATCTTGACTTACAGCTAAACATTGACAATGAGGGTCGGTTGAAAAACAATTTTACGACAAGAGATATGATTTTAGCTTCCCAATTCTGAACTTTCCATTACTATTTGCTCACTATGAGGTATAGGCTTTGCAAAATGTTTCATTTGGGCTCTTTGGGGAGAGTTGTCTCATTGGCAATCAAACCACATCTAATTTGTATATCATAAGTTGAAAACATACTGAAAACGCCATGGCAAAAAACGAAACCGACGAAAAGACAAACAACGATATAAAAGAACAGTTACAAAAACACGGAGCGACACGAACCATTACTATTTAGCAACATTCCTGCAGCTTCTGTATACACAGTACATATCTCTTAATTGATGCGATATTCCGGGTTTGTATTTCCTATCGTGATTTTTTGATAGAGGGTTGCAGCTCGCAAGAAAGCTATGCAACCAAGAGTTCCAAATGGTGAAGTTGAAATCATCTCTTCGTAAATATTACTGATGCAATCACGAGTTGGTTGACCATTATGGAATATCTGTTTCACAGATAATATCGAATAGTTTCTTATGTCATTACTACAATCCCGTTCTCTATTCATGAATATGACCTACCGAAAAAGGCTATATTCCCTGTTTGTAAAGTTATAAGCAACACGACGGGTGCCACATGTGGGGCAGGATTTGTTACCCTTCCGTAGAACTTAAGAGGACCTTCTTTTTTGGTGGAATTTGTTGTGCTTAGTCTTTGTATCTCTATGTTGTTACTTGTGTATTATAATTTGTCTGTTTGTCTTTTTCTCTTTTAGCCATGGTGTTGTTAATTTATTTTCGATCTATGAGTTTGAATGTCCCTCTTGTATCTTTCGCCCTATTTGTCAGTTGCTATTATCCCAATCCCGTCTCTTTTCCTCGACTGCGACATCACTGAAAGATACTGATGATCGAATGTGTTTGAACATGAAAAACACGACGATTGTCACATGTGGACCCGGTTCTGCTTATTCTATCCGGAGCATTTGAGATCACTACCGATATTGGTGTGGTTGAGGTTGCACAGATTTTAGTTGTACGTGTTTTATTTTATAGACTATTGTTTATTTTTTCGTCGGTTTTCTTTGTTTGCCATGACATGTCAGGGTTTTTAAATAATGAATTTGGATATCTCTTCGGTATCTTACATCTCTCATTTAAACAAAAACAATGTTGAGGAATTTACAAGACGCTCTAAGCAAAAACAAAATGGTTAAACACTAGAGGAGAAAGAAATTATCAACCTTCAAAATAACACATTTATACGCCATGGTTTTCTTTTAATTGGGCAGATTTTCCTTCACATTAATTGTCCTGTAAAATGTTGTTTTGGGGGTCGATGAGGGAATTGTTTATCTGCTCATGGGAATCGACATCCTGCCGTCATATCCAATTTTGTTTAAACGTTTTTAAAGTGGTTTGTTTTCCAATATTATGTTTTGGTAGTTCTTTGTTAATTGACAAGGCATAACGTTTTCAACTTTGAACATAGTAAGGGTTTATTATAACAAAATATTCAAACAGATTACAATTTCCCAAGTATTATATTATGAATGTTTAATCCCTTTTTTATTTATTGGAACATGGTATTTAAAGTTCCATATCTTAAACCTTCTGAATAGATTGATGCGAAAATTAAAAGTAAAAGGTAAAAAATATAATGATCGATATGTAGTTTTGATAACAATATCTGTTTGGTACACTATTACAAATGTCTATAGGTGGGTTGCTTTTGTCTACTTGAATAGTCAATATTGCAGTTTGATAAAATATTTGAGAGGATTCCTGCACTTGTCAAACATCACCACTCACTGAAATAAAAAAATAATTAAAAGATTAATTTTCAAATAAAAGTTCAGATGTAATTTGAAATAAAAATAATTTTCTAAAGCTGATTAATTCATGTATAAACATAAAGTACCTTTCATCCTCTTTTAATCAATGTAATTTTTGATAAATTTGCCAAATGGACGTCATTATCATTATGTGCAGTTTAATCAGTAGTATAAACATACTGTCTTAAAACGTCTTCTCAATAAAATTTTACTTAACACTTAACAATTAACAAAGAATTAATTTAATATTAGCAAATAACTTTAAAGCTTATGTTTTCGACTCATATATTTAATAGTTATTTCCAGCAATTAAGCAAAAAATTAAATACGTAAAATGAAAAACTCACATCAACAAAGCAAACTTTAAATTTACCAGAAAACAATAAATCATTCTTACTACACATAGACTCCGTTAAGATATTTGAATCTGAAAATGAATAAATACTATTTTAAATATTAAGAATTCTTTCCATATTGTGTCTTGTGTATTATTATTCGTATGTTTGTATTTTTGTTTTTTAGCCATGGCATTGTCAGTTTGTTTGCTATTTATGAGTTTGACTTTCCGTTTGGTATCTTTTGCCCGTTTTCCACATACTCATTCAAAAATCTCCAACAATGCAGAATTTAAAAAAAAAAAGTATTACATCAGATTAAATTTTTGAATCTATAATTCTGTAATTTTGTCATTGGTATGAAATATGAAAAAGAAGAATGTCTTTCCTTTTTCTTCTGTTATTAGATTCTAAAAAACGAAATATGAAATTTAACTTAATCTTCTACTTGGATTCCTACCTAATGTTTTTAAATTATACAATCTACTTTTCTATATAATGAGTGAAGTTTTAAACATATATTATGAGAAATTGTTCACAACCCTCGATGTCAAACAGGTGTATTTTTTTCATCGAATTACAATGTCAATCATAGCCTTCCGAATAGTACATTAATATCGAAACGTTCTACTAATAATATACATTTCATTTAAATGAAATGCGGAACGACTCAACGATTTCTGAATAATGAGATTATCAATAAATGCAACAGTAGTTAATGCTCGTATCGTCAAATTGCTACTTCTGAGAGGCAATATAGCTGGAGCTTTATCTAAAATGACGACCAAAAACTTCTATCAGCTCAAAGATAGTTCACGAATATCAATTGAAAAAACAAGGCAATGCGGTATTTTTAACAATGAGAAAACTATCCAGCAAAGTTCAAATGAAGTGGGTTTAAGTAATCATAGGCAACCATACGGCCTATGAAGGTTATTCAAGGAATTGGAACAAATTATGCTGTTGCCGTCAGGAATTTGATGAGCATTATATATTTTGTTTTTCTAAAATCAAATGTCAACTATGTAATAGATCCTGTATGTCATAGGTTCTTCTTCCTGTTGAATAGTGCATAACATCTCGAGGCACAATTTGCATTGACATATAACGGTATCTTTGTCTTTAAACTTTTAGTATGGGTGCAAGATGGTAGTTAGATACAAAAAAAATCAAGGATAGTTTATTCATTTACAGTAATACTTTTAAAACATGTGTTAAAACTAGTTGTCTCAATGATTGTTCTATCTGATATATTTGGTTACTTTATGATCTACTCCGAGTTTCGTTAGGACAGTGACTCTTCTGCATGTTTATTAACACTCCATACTTTTTCAAAACAATTTAAAGATGTGTCTGATATAAATAAGTTCAACATATTGTTTAATCTTATTTATCTTTTAGAAGTAAAACAGTTGAATTTGCAGAATTATGTACCTGACACTTCGATTCTGTGTTCTCGTCTTTGAAGTAATCTCTCTGCTAATATGTTGTGTTCGTACATAAATAAAGAATCTACCAACGACAGCATTACATTTCTTCTTCTCGACTTTAAAATTTCAATAAGAAAAGCTATCATATTGTGTCGATTGTTTTCGTGACGTTGTTCTAGAATAATATCTAGTTCCGTGCAAAGAATATTTCTTTCAACAAAATAATTTCGGAAAGTATCGAAATCGTCTGATATGCAAACCAGTTCAGGAAAATAGAATATAATGTTATCAGGCAAATTATCAGTATCTAAAACAAATGAAAATATCCTGTATTTAACTTTACAATAACAGTGTAATAATGACTTAAGGTAATGTTCTCAATCAATGAAGTGGATAAGTGTTCTTGTTTTGGGTTTGCTTCTGGCGGTTCATCCATATTTTACGAATAGATTCCAGTTATTTTGCACTTCATATTCTTTCTGGTTTTTCTTCACTCCTTGAAGTTGATTATGCAAATTGAATAATTATAATCGAATCGAATGTATTTATTTTTTCATTATATTTTTATACTTTGCAATATGATTGAAAAACTATTTCAGTCGCATAAAATATATTTGAAGGCATTTAACTGATCCATTCATGTTTTTTTTTTATTAAATATAAACATATATTAATACTTATAACGTCCTTATTTTAAAATCTTACTTGAATTAAATACTTTCTGAAAAGTATGCAATCTATCCAATATTTTCTTGTTTTTTTTCCGTTGCTTCTTTAATATCCGAATAAATTTACATGTAACGTTTGGATTTCTCCCAAGCAAGACAACAAACATTTCTGCCTTTTTATCTATTTCTGGTACATCATCACAATCTTGAAAAATATACTGTTCTTGTTCTTTAAATACCTTAAGAAGTTCATTTACGTCAATATGCGATTCAAGAAAATGTTTGTTAGCTGTGAAAACATTAACCGATTCATCTTCGGTTTGATTTTGTCCCGTTAAACTTTCTAAAAAAGATATATATGCGTGTAAAAAAAATTAAAACATTTGAATATAAACAAGTAAATAATACCTGCAACCAATTTCTAGAGAAAAAAATCATTTTAAAAAGCGAAATATTTAGTGTAACGTTCGCGAATATTCCCATTTGTAAACAACAAAACATTTTAGGTTTTATTGAGAACCAACATCAGACATAAACCTGTCTACATATATGATGAAATAATTACTATCTTAATATTGAGAGTATTCCAATCAAAGATGTGCTATACACATATGGATGACGCTCACAATAAACGATAAGAGGCTTAGGCATGCAATGACTCTGTTAATAGGCAACTGCCGTGTTTAACCGAAATTTTGTTCTTCATCTGCATTGTTTATATAGAAATGACAAGAATTTTGAAATTGAGATACTGACTGCATGTGTTAATGGAGTTAAATTATTCATTTTAGGCATTTTACATGACCTAACCATGATAGCCTGAACAATGATTTAGTGCAACATTCTGACTTAACTATTACCAAAGCTTTTCAAGAAAAAGAAACAAATCGTTTTTACTTCGAGTCGGGTCCTTTTCAGACAGTTTTGTTTCAGTCTATTCATATATAAGTACACGTGAAATATTTGAATAGTAAAAACTTGACAGCACGTCTTTGTAATATAGAAGATTATACAATTCCATACATTAGTTTTGTTAAAACATACCTCTATCACAATCTATGTGCACAGCGTTAAGGAAAATATTCATTTCAATTATGTCATTTCCATTATCTGCAGAATTTCTCAAATAGTCAATATTGAAAAGAGTTTCTAGAAAATGTGACCAGCTTCTGCTTCGAGATCCTTCTTTTAGTGATTTAAGTGTTGTATCTGATAATGAACGGAAAGTGGCGCTTCCGGAGACGAAAGATGTGATTGGGTATATTGCAAATGTTTTAACTAACCATACAAGGCAATCACAAGATGAATCCCATAATTCGAATTCAATTTTATCATTTAAGTTTGTGGACGATAAAGTCATGTGTACTTCATAGTTGTCCTCTGGAACTGAAACAAGTGCAACTCTTTTTTATTTTAATTTGCTAAAAACAACAATTCTATAAAGCACTAGTGTTATAGAACTTACTTATTTTATAATTTGTATTTTAGGTCTGAATTGTATATCACATTAAAACATAAACACAACCTCACTTCATGGAATGATCAACATTTTAAAGCTTTATTATCAATATTTACTTATATTTAAAAAGATGCGTATATGTTCTATGATTCAGTGTACTCATAACAATCATTATAAGAGCGCCTAGACAACTGATATCACCCCAAGTTTTTCGTGGGGTTCGTGGTGCTAAGTTTTTAGTTTTCTATGTTGTGTCGTTTGTACTGTTATTGGTCTGTTTGGTTTTTTTTTCTTTTTTGGCCATGGCGTTGTCAGTTTATTTTATTTTTATGAATTACGCCCCTCTCTTATAGCAATGTACATGATGAAGAGTGTACATTGTTATGTTACTGCAAATTTGTTTTATTCTTAAATGATATCGACGAAAACAAGAACGTTCTAGGCGAGTAAGCTAGATCGGTTACAAATAGTATTATACGTACTATATGACAAAACATTTGGCGCAAAAAAGACGATATTCAAGAATTTTCTGACGGTGCTTCCAGTTGATATTTTATAGTGTGTCTGTCTATGTTGTGATGTTATTCTATTGTTTCAGAAAAGGGAGAAGGGTTGGTACCATTAAAACGTTTAATCCCACTGCAAAAGTTTGCACCTGTTCGAATCTGATGTACAATGGTCGCCTCTGTTTATGTAGTTCATACGTGTTTCTCTTTCTCGTTTTTATATAGATTATACCGTTGGTTTCCCCGTTTGAATGGTTTTACACTAGTAACTTTTTGTGGCCCTTTATTGCTTGCTGTTCGGTGTGAGCCAAGGCTCCATGTTGAAAACCGTACCTTGAACTATAATGGTTTACTTTTTATAAATTGTTACTTGGATGGAGAGTTGTCTCATAGGCACTCATACCACATCTTCCTAAATGTATTCGAAATAAAAAAAAAATCCGGAAATTGAAGTATAAAACAGCAGAGAATATCTAAACCAAGTAGCATTGATCCTTACTTTACAAAAGACTATGAACAAATTTATCAAATGACACATGTTTTTTAAGACAAGGAAATTACTCTTTTTGATATTCTCTACTTAAGTTTGAATCTGCATTTTAATTGATAAATATTCAACTTGCAAACACATACGTCTTAACAGAAATAAAATTGTTAATCATGAACATTACCTTTTAATTCTGAATAAATGATGCCATCTTCACAGAAACAACTTATTGCTGAAAATAAAATAAACAGTTAATGCACTCACTTTTTCATACCAGTTTCAGTTTCTTACAGTCATGAAAATAAATGACATATGACCGATTCTTAAGTCACTTTCGGAAAATGTCATTAATAATAACCAAACAACACTACAATAAAAGATATATGGAGGTCGACATAATGTTTTCATAAAACGACGGTTGTCGATATATTATATTAGCATTGCACTATGTCTACAAATAAAAATAATAGTTTATAGACGCGTAATGGGTACATATATTAAAGATTATCAAATATCTGTCTCAATAGGTTCTCCAAATGACTAAAACGTTGATAAATAATAAAGTCAACCATCAAATAGTCAGAATAATAACAAAAAACACTTATATTACCTGGAACTAAACCTGTTTTTAATTCTTCTAACACAATGTCATATTTGTAATCTTTTAAAACTTTTAATAAACATTCGAATGAGCCTTTGTGTAATGACTTTTCTACTTTTTGCATAAAACACTGTGTCATATTCCTTGAGTCTTCACAGTTTAGTACATCTTCGAAATCGTTTACATCAAATATAAAATTTTCAAAGAAATAGTCCACGACTTGGTCTGGATTGAAAAATTCGTGTAACGATGGAGTACATTTATCTATCTGTTGACGACATTTTTCTAAATCTAAAAAAAAACACAAAACGTAAAATTAATCAGTTCAAAAAGTTTACTTACAACTATGCGAAATAACACTTAATCAATACTAATTTTCTTTATGTATGGTTGTAACTTGTAAGTATACGTTTAAGGCTAATTATAAAGTGTTTTATTTTTGATAACCAGGAGAATGCTGCACAAAACCATTTTCCAAAGTTTATAAACAGTTCTCCGATACTTCTTGCACATTATTTAAACTTCTTATTACTAAGAACGTCTCCATATTTTTAATACATGCGTGATCTTTGATAACTTTTATGTTGTTTTTTTTTTGTGTATATGTTTTTATACATCCAAACATAAGAAGTATTATTTGTCAGTTCATTGTCGTTAAAAGGTTTCCCTTTTATCATAGATTGTCTGTGATGAGTGTGCATAATTAAGGTAATAATATATAATTTATTATTGATATGTGTTTTTCTCGTTGGTGGTTATTTTTAGTTTGTTTTTTTTTGGGGGGGGGGGGAGGATGAATCATATGACAAATGGAATATGAACTATTATATTACCAATCTACCAGATTCAGAAAATGGTGTACTAAATCTACAAAAGTTTTACAAATCATTGAAGAACTGGTGTATTTGGTATACTCATCATTTTATTAATTTTTGCCTCACAGTTTATATTTACAAAATAATCCGATTTATATGTTCAATTCGAATATATCGTTCAGTACCTCAGAACTAAATTTTTAAATAAAACTCATTTCAAGCTTGCACATTATCCTAGATACAAATGATCATGCATGGCGTATTTTAATGGAAACAATTTATTAGAAGAAATTCAAATAAGAATTTGTCAAAAACAGATATTTCCTTAAAAGAATAACTCATAAAATAGACTACTTACTTCTTTTTCTCCAATTTGGACTGATAACTGATCTCTTTAGTACTTTTATAGTGGAATTCCCTTGCATTCGTAAAATACCTATACATTTGTTAACACTGCTAGGGTCTCTACTTTTTCGAATTAGACACATTAAGTAATGATTCTTCTGACTATTTGGTGACTTCATTTTAAAATCATTTATACGATCTGTGTGGATCATTCCTTCCTCCTTAACAAGTGATCTCAGCATTAGTTCGTAATTTATTGTTTCTTTTAGTGCTCTCCAATTTCCAGTGATCTGTCTTTCTAACGAAATACTATTATAAATTACTTGAACTGGAAAAAATATATTAGATCAGTAAATAAGTGACATAGAGGTGTACCTTAACTTTACTGCCATAAACGATGAAAGATCTAGAAAATAAATATAATAACAGTGATGACTGCTGTACCCATATTTCGACAATTTTACCCATCATGTCTGTTTTGTTCACGCATCGTTGTAAAATTTGATGCGACTGTCAAACAAGTCAGAGGTTAAGTGCTATAAAATCAGGTTCAATTCACCATTTTCTACATTTGAAAATGCCTGTACCAAGTTAGGAATATGACAGCTGTAGATCTAATTAACACCAATATGTTAATCTTTTGACACAATATGATGACTGAATGTTATTATCAAAATAAAAATATATATTTATAATATGTATTTATTTAAAGTGATGCAAATTTTGCCAAAATTATAATTTTGCTCTAAAACTATCAAAAACAAAACTTCAAAAGTAATTGTTTATTTACCCTAAATACATATTCTTTATAAAAATAATAGAATATCTTCATATATAAGGCATCAGTGTTAAAGTCAAGCTTATTGACTGGTATTAAAGCCATAATATCATGAAACAAAATTTTAAAACCTACCCCTGAAGCGATGGTATATGGTTTTGGCAACTGAAAAAGAGTACACTGATAAACGAATTTTACATAATTTCAAAATTTTATATTTTCATTAAAAATAAGTGTAGTTTATGATTTGCCTGCAGGGCTTGTATGCAATGAAATTTGAATAGTCAAATGACATGTTTATCCTGTCCGAAATTTTGATACCAGCCAAGAACATGATACATATATTTCATCGTTCGAACTTTCTATCTTTTTGCCAGTGATTTTTGAATTTCGTCTTAAAGACTTCCTTTGAGTTCATGCATTTGTGATTATCTAAGCTCCATAATGACATGTTAATAATTATAGAATAACTAATCAAAGAATTTAAATAGAGAAAATTATTCAACGAGTGACCGAACAACACATCAATCACGGATGCGTGTATTTATTTATTTTTAAGCACATTGGCAAATGCATTTCTTATGAAATTATTATAGAAAATGTAAGGAACTATATCTTTTTCTACGAATTCAAAATTTGTTTTGATCCGACGTTATCGTCGTCTTGACAACGCCTTTTGTTGTATGACGCCAGAGTAGTGAAATAATCACGTTTATTTCAAATATGAAATTATTTGTGTTTATTTCACTGGAAAATCGATATAATTCAGTGAAACCAATGTAATAGAAATATTATTTTCATTATAGTAGTAAGTATTAATTGAAATGAAAACAATGCATACGAGAAGAACTTGAAATCTCATCCAAATACTTGATTCGTCGTGCAAAAGATTGTCGTGTTGAGATAAAATAAATCGATAGGACTGTAATGAGTTAAACGTTCATTTTTGGTACTGATTTAAATCGGGAAAAAAATGTTGGAATGCTGTGTCATATTTCATAAGTTCGATTTTTGGTGTAAAAAAAGTTTAATTTGGCGGAAGACGATGTTTAATTTGTTATATTTGTTTATATTCTCAAGTAAAGAAAACATTGAATAAATTAAATCACCATTTATCTTTCTAAATGACATCTTTTACTCAATTTTTTTTAGTTGTTTTTTATGTGTTCTGCTCTAGTGGATAACTTTTTGTCATTACTTATTATTCTTCTGTTGATAATCACCTTTTCATTTTACCGCTTAAGTATCATTAGTTAAAACTGCATATATATATATATATATCGTTGCAACGAACACTTTTTCATGTAACATTAGAATGCCACATTGTGTAGCTATACAAGTTGCAAAACTCATACAGTCATATACAATGAAACAACAATTTGAAAATTGTGGTGAATTGATTTGAAATTACATGAAATAAGCTGTCATAATAAATAGTTACCTCCAATAAAAAATGCAATAACAAATATCAAAATAATTCCTCCCGTCTGTCCATTCGTTGTGGTACTCATTTCAGAAACTACAATTAAACATGAACAAAAGACATTACATCACACTCTTAGGTTACAATTTTATATTACTCATGAATGATATTTTTTTACAACTTAGAGAATTGGGAAAGCTTCCACCTGATGTAAGTTACACTAATGTTGATTTTTCTCTGTCGTAGGTTCGAGATAGTTTTATAGTAAAATGAGGACTACTTAAATCAGAATGTGTTTAATTCCATTAATTCCATATGATAACTCAAAGAAGCGGACTACTTTTTTATCATAACAATAAGCTTGTCTCTTTGTCCCTCTTATATTCTTCTGACTATATAGTGATCACATCTTCGATTTGGAAACAAGTTATGAACTATTTAAAGTAGAAATATGATTGTAAATACCTTTGAAAGGAATGTGGTGTTGTTTTCCTCTCTAAAACAAGAAGAAAAACGTGTTTCAGATACTTGATTAATAAGACAATGAAATACTGCTTCCTTTTAAATTATATGCTATGAAAGTAATGTAAATGTATAGATAAATTATATGTTTGTTACTTAACATACTAATATATGAATACATGATACTATAGATAACTTAAAAATGTAGCCATTGGACATGTACCAAGCTATGCCTTCTCTTAAAATATGATATATAAACTAAATTTTAAATATTGAAATAGTATTGTTCTTTCCTCAAAATACAATTTTACAATATAGAGTATGTCTAACCGTGATTCGTTAATCTGTCCACATTGAAACTTGACTGGGAATGAATCCTTGAGCAAACATTGATAATCTGTAAAATCCAATGCAATCATAGAAGATTTAATACACAAAGAAGCAACAAAAAAACCCCAGTATTACAAGTAATTATTTAACACAGGCATTTGTCTCTGCAAACATTACATATTTACTTCAATATTTAGGTTCACAGGTATTTTCCTTAAGACAAGAGTTCCGGATTTATGTAGTTTTATAGGTTGTTTTTTTTTAACTATGCAGTTTTCTTTTAATTCTATATAATATTATTTATAATTCTTCAGGCTGTGTTTGGCGCTACAAATTCAAACATCTCTCCTGACAATTTAGTGTTGCTGTCTTATTAGCGTTGACATAAATGCTTCGACCTTAAAATGCATTAATAGCTGCATATCGAAATTCCCTTCAACATTTAGAACATTTCACAATTGTGTTAAAAGACTCTATGCCTCTGCAGAAAGATCGTTAAAATAAAACGCACGTTGATATTTACAAATATTCCCGTGCAATGGGTGAAAGTTACAAACCTGCACACAAGACTATGTTCATATAATACTGTTTAGTCGTCAGTGAACAAAAGAACCTTTTATTTCTCCTTTTCATATGCCATAACTTGAAAATCCTAAAGCCTCATATACCTTGTAACATGAATGAAATCAGTTTCTATTCAATAGGGCAATGGACGTGAATTTTTAAACAAACTCAAGAACATCTATACCGCTTCAGAAGACATAAGAAATCCAAAAGTTTAATTAACCGACGTTTACACAATATTAAATTCATAATCTTTCAACCACTTCAAACCGTTCAGAAACAACTCTTATCATGGGTCAAGGGAACATACCTCAAACCTCCCCAACGGAAGTCATGACTATTATTGATAAAAGACAACGAAAGCATAAGTATCATGGCAATGGCATTATCTGCAAACATCGTTCTAAATTCACATTTGATGATCTTTTATCTATTTATAAACGCAAAGGTAGAAATCAATTATTTTGCAAACTTGGTAAATTAAAAATTGAAAAATATTTATGACGAATGTGATATATTTTCATTTTTTAATGAATTGTTTCATAGATACACAAATTTAGTTTCCAAGTTTGTCTGTACCATTTCTAAAGGAATAAAATATTACGATGCAGTTGCCTTGGTTCGATCTATTGAGTTACGCTCATTTCAACTGATTTTTATAATTTATTCTTATGTTGTGCTGTAATACCACTGTGCAGGGAGAAATGAGGGTGGAACATTCTAAAACTTGTTTAACCCCGCCACATATGTATAAGCCTGTCCCAATTAGTCCGGTGGTTATTGTTGGGTCATGTCTGTCATATTTGTTCTTTGTAAATTGTTTTGTTTCAAATTAGACCGTTGGTTTTCTTTCAATTGAATAGTTTCATATTTTCATGTCGGGACTGCATACACCCGACTATACAGTATGGGTTTTCTCATTGTTGAAGGCCGTACGATTGTCTATAAGTTCATTCAGTTCATTTGAACTTTGGTGAATATTTCTCTTATTGGCAATCATAACACTTCTTCTTATTTATATATTTGTTAACTTAGCCCTCATTTGATTATATTGTTCCCATGTTTCCAAAAACATTTAGCATTACAAAAAGTTTGGATTTGCACGTAATGAGTAAAGTTAACATAAAAAGTATATTTTAAGGTTTAAATTCATGATGTGCTTGATAGTTATCGATGAAAAAAGAGAACAGTTAGTTTGAAGCAGCAAAAACATTAACTTAAATAATAAAGATGAAATTATTGGCCTTTGTAACAAAAAGTCAGTGACCCATCGGTAAAAACTGGAAACTAAATTGTAAAGATAATAACATAAAAACAACATTTTGTGTTTTTGCCAGGTACAGTAAAACACATTTTTTTCCTCAATTTTGAGTATTTTCACTCAATCTTAAACCTTTTGAAGTAATCTTTAATGTTTGCATTTAACCTTTACATACCAGATGAGAGATATTCGTTGTTTTTACATTGTTTCAGATAGCAGGAACAGTCTTCCTGTGTAGGATTACAAGAACAAATATCTTTTGGTTTGATGACATAATCATATCCTTGTTTGTAGTCACATCGACATCTGACGTCATTTTCTGCCGAACCCTGACCTGAGAGTGTCTGCCCCTTTTCAGCGCACAATGATTTGAGTAAGATGCAATGACTGCTTGTATTGCGGTAAAATGTTATGGGTTGATATCGTTCAAGTGAACATGGAACAAATGTTGGTAATCCTTCGACAATGTATTTTCTTCCTAAATGCAATCAAACGTATTAAATTTAAACTGTGTACTGTCACTCGCTGTCCAAGAATACAGGTAATAATCTTAAATCATTTTGACAAAAACACTAGATTAAGACAAGTGTGTTTAATTCTGTATCTTCCTCTTATTAAAATGATATTTTGTACATTGCTGATTTTAGAGATTGTTCTAATGCCGTATTGGCTGTGTTAATTGTCGAAGGCCGTACGATGACTCTCAGTTGTTGAATCTTTCATTTATGTTAGTTGGTGTCTTGTGGATAGTTGTCTCATTGGCAATCATACCATATCATCTTATTTTTCAAATGTATTTAAAGCTACACCTTACTAACCATAATCATGTCGTAACAATTACGAAAAAGACTATATTAAAGCTTGACGTGTTGTGCTGGCAGTTTTCTTTTAAAAAAGTCTCCATCTTGACCTCCAAATGTTTTTTATTAGATGTGTGACGTTGGGTCACTGCCTTTTTGACGTATACTTACTATCTCCGTTAATTCCAAACTATCATACGTTTCCATTCTTAAAATACTTGTAGATACACTACATTCGAAACTTTAGAGCAGAATATAATTTTATATATACAAAACTATTGAGTATAATACTAATATTGCATGGAGGGGATAAAACACCATTTCTAACTTTTTTTTATATGATTGAGAAATAAACTTTTTAAACATGCTTTTGCTGATGTAATTTTTTATAGCAGTTGATATTCTGTAATCTTTTGCGTTTTATAAATAAGCAAAACATTTTAACAATGTTTGTTTATGTATATTAGTTGTTACCTTTTGGTGCAACATCTGGTTTTTCTGAACATGATTCTGTGTACGATTTGTTATTGGTATCCCATAAACAATAATACCGAAATGCCAGTCTAATTGTACATAATCCTTCAGCTCTTGATGTCCAATGGGACGAAGTTGGGCACGATAACTCATAAGCAGTGTTATAGTTAAGCAACAGGAATAGAAAGAAGAGCTGTAAAATATTCATTTCAGAGTACATACTTTCGTGATCAAGAGTTGAAATTAAAATGATAACGCCATAGATAACAGAACAACGTATCAACAACAACTGCACACAAATCACAACGCAATAAACTAAAGACTTTAAATCAATGTTCACAAGTAGATGTAAAGAAGACCATCTAGTTCTTATTGTGTCTTAAAATAATATTTTCGCGACATGCATTTAGAAATATCTAATGAAATAATGATTCACAATATACACCAGTATTGCATTCACCCATAGATCAATATATAAGGTCTTCCAGCTCAAACATGTCAAATATCGTGTTCGGCATTGAAATCTCGAGTTAAATCGCTAGCTGCTTTAAATGAAAATAGGATTATGTCACTGTGCTCCATTTCACAATTTATCAATAGGTCTAAAACAAAATTGAACTTTTGATCTAAACACAAATCTTTTGATCGATATTGGGACAATGGATCTATATACCATATACAATAATCATATATTTCAAACTTAATGCAAAATAGTAGTATGTTACACTATATTTCATAGATTAGGATATGCATATAAAAACAATAGTTATATATAGTCAATAGCTTTGATAAAGGTAACATACCATGCTCCATTAACAAGGAAGTATTATTCTAATATAAATAGATTGAGATTTGTCTTTAAATTTAGTAAATATTCGATCTATTTTACACAAACGAAACGAATTTAACATTACATTTTAATACAAAAATTATACAAACGGATTACATATAATATGTCAACCTAATCTTTAAAAACACGAAAAGCATAAATGCAAAATAACATAAAAAGATTTAGAATAATTCAAAATACCCGCTGTGTTTATAACATAGAAGGCTGATACATGTCAAACACAGGATTTTACATGAATAATAAAAAAATAAGAAAATGCATTGACGAAAAAAAAGTAACTAAATTCTTCCAAGCCAGGAATATGACATTTGTTATCCATTCGTTAGAGTTTTTGATTTTGCAACTTTATTTGGGATTTTCTTTTATGAATTTTACCTCGGAGTGTACTTTTGTTATTTTTCATGATTTCTTGAAATCGAATATCAAAAGTGTAAGAATTAAATCTACCTTTCCGGTATTTTTGCAAGATTTTGATTAATTCAAATTATGTAACTTGGAGTATTTCAATATTACCAGCTCTCATGCTGACTCATGCTGATATCTGATACAAATCGATATACATTCACGAATCTATCTGCATGCAGATGTTCACGAAATCGCAATATTTAATCCCGCTTGTTTGTCCATTCTACAAAAATTGCCATAATCAATGCACACAATTATTTCTGAATTTACATCATACTCCAAATCTGTTTTTGTTAATATTTAATACGTTATTTTATCACACAGACTGAGTGTATCTATTAAAGAAAAACGGAAATGAAAATGTCATTAATTCCCGGAAATCAGAATAAATGTATTGCTCTCAAAATTATTTCCGTATCGACATAAAACACAATATGAACACTAAATTTACAAATGATGTATTGATATTGATGATTATTTTCTTACAAAAGACAATTAATGGACAAAGATGTGAGAGAACATTGAGGTATTTGATTAATGGTAAATTTTTGCATTCTTATCTTATGCTTCTGTGCTTTGTCTATATGTCTTTTTGCTTTTTTGTTGTTGGGATATTTGTTTGTTTTTATAGCGATTAAGATTAAAACACATATGCTGTACCCCTATTTTCGACATTTTCGCCTGTTACGTCTGTTTGTTTTCTTAACACACCGTTTTCAATTTAATGGAAGTTGATAGGACTGTCAAACAGAGAGGAGCTCTGACTATAAAGCAAGGTTTAATCCATCCATTGTCTACATATAATAAGGAAATGCCTGTACCAAGTCAGGAATATGACAGTTGTTATCCATTCGTTGTATGTGCTTGAGCGTTTGATTTCGCCATTTGATTGTCGACTTTCCGGTTTGGGTTTAACTCAGAGTTCGTTTTTTTTTACTTTGTTTTCTCTAAAAACTAAACAATAAATATATCAAAAAGAAATAATTCAATGAAAATCGTCATATTAAGTGTCATTCCCACATTTTGTCAATAATTTTACAATTAACTTTTAGCACTGGAGAAATCGAAAAATACTGTTGTGATAATCATGAAGAAATAAATGGAACATGTGTTGGTAAGAATACTCATTACTCATTAACTTCCAAAACAAATATCTATTGAATCATTCATTTACTTTTTTTTTCCATACTTCATTTCAAAATGTAAAAAGCAAAAACATACCGAGTTCCGGAGAAAATTTTAAACAGAAAGTCCGCAATCAAATAACAAAATAAAAAGTTGAAACAAATCAAACGAATGGATAACAATTGTCATATTCCTCACAGGCATGTAAAAAAGGTGGATTTAACCTAGTTTAATAGCTAGCTAACCCTCTAACTTGTATGACGGTAGCATACAATTCCTTGATATTGACAACGCGGTTTGAACAAAATAATCAAGCTCACTAGGTGAAATTGCAACTAAAGGGGAACAGTACTCAACACTGTGTTATAATCTTTATAACTATAAAAGCAAACAAATATTTTGATTTTTATTAAAAGTCTGAGCCATTATTGAGATATCATGAACTTTCAGTTAACAGAACAAAAAATTAATTATCTGGTTAAACAGCGTCCATATTATTTTTCTTCTTGTAAGTATGCAGAGACGGATACTTATCAGAATCTGGAGGGAATTGTCAGCAATGTAAAAATGGATCGTATGGACGAAAATGTGTATACTCGTGTGCTTGTTCAGAAAATAAAAGGCTTGTAATTTTAAATTAAGATTTATTATTTATTAGTCGCAATACAAAACTGCATGTGGATCAAAAATGCATGATCTGTTTTTTCTCGCAAGCTACTGCAAAACGTTTTTTATGGAATGCATGTAACCTTTAACATGCACGCTCGAGACTTAATGTTTAAAATACGAATTAACTAAACTTTCAGAGTATAAAGTACATTGATACATAAAGAAACAAACCCGATAAAGTCCAATTGCCACAAGTTACAACAGACATGGCTCCCTTAGCCTCATTTTTAAACTTATACTTCGACTTTGACATACACAGTTATCTCAGTACCAGAATCTATGACAAACGAGACGATTTTAAATTTTTAAATTATCAATATTCACTACCTTAGTTGCAATGCTGTGGATTCATTCGTTTTCGTTGGATACCAATTTTCGTAGAATTCGTGGTTTCAAGTTAACCACGAATAAAACTGTTCAACCAATTGCATATTTGACTTTGGTTTGTATGCAGACATTGGGAAAACCACGAAATTAAATATCCACGAAAGTGAAGGTTTTCAGCAATCCATGACAATAAATAAATCCACAGTATACCAACTCCATACCAGATTTAAATATCCTTATTATAAGACTATAAATGAGGCTGAGGGAGATTTAATATTTTACACCTGCATATGGAATATTCATTTCCCAAAATAGGGACGAAAGATACCAGAGGGACAGTCAAACTCATAAAGCGAAAATAAACTGACAACGCCATGGCTAAAAATGAAAAAGACAAACAGACAACAAATAGTATACATGACACAACATAGAAAACTAAAGAATACGCAACATGAACCCTACCAAAAACTAGGGATGATCTCAGGTGCTTCGGAGGGTAAGCAGATCCTGCTCCACATGAAGCACCCGTTGTGTTGCTTATGTGATTACACATCCGGTTAATAGTCTAATTCGGTAGGTCACATTCATGAAAGGGAAGGGGATTGATGTTACGACATAAGAAACATATACGATATCATTTGTGAAATGGTTATTCCATAACGGTCAACCAACTCGTGATGGCGTCCGTAAAATTTACGAAGGGATTATTTCAACTTCACCATTTGGAACTCTTTGTTTAATAGCTTCCTTGTGAGCAGAAACCCGCTATCAAGAAAATCATGATAGGAAATGCAAGCACGGAATATAGTATCAATTGGGAGATATATATACCCCGTATGCAGGGGCTGCTGGAATGTTGCTACTCAGAAATGTAAAATTCACAATTGGAAAACTGAAATCATCTCTTATGTCGTAAAGTTTAATTTTCAACCGACTCTCATTGTCAATTTCTAGATGTAAGTCAAGATATAAGGCAGACTTAACTGTATCTGTAGTATACTCTATCTCTAGTTCGATGGGATAGATGCGATCCACATAGTCACCAAATTTTGAATTATTTAGTGAAAGAACATCATCTATATAGCGGAAAGTAGAGTTAAAGGATATCGCTAACTTCTTATCTTTCTTCATAAGAAGTTTCTGTATGAAGTCAGCCTCATAATAATAAAGAAACAAGTCCCAACTTATTCGATATTCAAGAGCTTGCATCTCATACTTAGACTTTGAAAAACGTCACCATTGTCTGAGCAGGGATTTGATGAATTAGAACTTCTCGTCCTTTTTCTAAAAACAATCCATCGGTAGGTACCAAGACCTTGTTGATAAATATTCCGTATCAACTTCACAAATAAAACATGATGGTATTGGTATATAGATTCTGAGTACTGACTTTGTTTATAATCTTAATCATGTGTTATATTGTCCTTTTACTTGTCTTAGTTAACATTACTTTTACTGTAGGTGTGTTTTGTGATATCCATTTGACGTGGCTCGGTACTTATGCATCACGTCAATGTGTTGTTTGTATTATCTTTTATTTTTGCTAGTGTGCTTTGTCCGTGTGACTTTTTGCGTCTGGCGTTAAGACACAATTTCAATCCTGGTATCTATGGTGAGTTTATTTACAACCACTGGGTCGATGTGACTGCTGGTGGAGTTTTAACTCTTATGTTAGTATTTACTGCTAACTTCAATGCAACTCACATTCTAAAATACATTAGGCAATCAAGTAATATTGGTTTGAATAATCTCTACTTTTGTCAAAACACTAAACATTTACACAATTTATAAATAATTAAATTATGCAATTACTATAAAAATGACTATATTTTCCTCAGGTGTGATCATATACATGGATGTGTTGTAAGGACAGATGATACAACTACTGTTAGATCAGGTTTGTATATGTGAATACTTTTATTAATAACTAATTCATAAGAGTCTATACTAGTTATGAACCAAAATTAAAAAAAATAGTATAACCAGGAGTAAGTTTTTATTTTAAACATTAATTATGAGCGGACGAAATGATAGTCTAAATGATTTGAATATTGAAATATTATGACTGTAATAAACTAAGGCTTTAATTCAGTCAGGGAAAATCACACAAGAGTGGCTATTTTTTGAAGACTTTTCATTTTAACGTATTTGCTCATTTATTGCTATCAAATATTTAGATTTGAATTTTCCTGATGGAGGTAAATCCAGAAAAGTTTTCAGACGCATTGAATTACTTAAGTGTTTATTTCATTTAATGACCACAAATCAACTGTCGACATGAACTTTAACAATGATCCAGTAGTGGTAAAATTCTCCACCTGAGACATAACTACATAGGAGTAACAACTTTAATATAGGTCACCGTACAGCCTTTCAACAATGACCAAAACCCATACCCCATGGTTAGCCATAAAGAATTCACAATGAAACAGAACGAAATACAAATATGATACAAAGCAGCAAACGACAACCACTGAATTACAGGATTCTGACTTGGACAGGCACATACCGAATGTGGCGGACTTAAACATTTCAGCAAGAGCCCAACATCCCCCTAACCTAGGACAGAGGAGTGACAGTACAAGTTATGACCAAACTAAAAAAATCAGTTGAAAAGTGCTAATCTAACTTGATTGATATAATATATTTAGTGGAAATCCGCCTCAGTATATGTGAAAAGTCGAGAACATACCAATCAATTATGATTTCTTATGAAAATGCTTAAAAAAACGACTTGAAGATGAGCATTGACTTAATTCATTGCACTGAGAAGCTCATGATCAGTGGGTTTACAAGTTTATTCTTTTTATGATAAATGCACACATGTTTCAATGTATGATTTGTTGTTTTTTTTCAGATTCAAAAACACAAGATACGTATAAATGCCATACAACTGAAATTATAAGATCAACTAGTAACATAAACGCTGGGTCATCTACTATTGGTTTATTTCCTTTCGGTAAAACATTAGTGGTATTTTAACATCATCCGCACATATTTTCTGTCATTTGATGAGTATGTTTTCAAATCAAGCATAGATTTAATAGTATATGTAGTTTGCAACGGGTAATTATTCTTTATTTTATGTGATTTAGAAAACACAATTTTGATTAATTATTGTTTTTACTACTACCATATAGACGATAATATTAAGGTAAGTTTTACAAGAATAAAAAGGTATTGGCATTATTCTCGTTACTGTCGGTTTCATTGAGATTAGCAGCCACAATATAGTCAATGTTTATGAGTTTGCCATTGTACATATCAAAAGGTAAAATAAGACAAAAACCAAAATATATGAAAAATTCCAAATTGAAAGTCTCTACGCAAACGGCAAGACTAATAGCTCAAACACATCAAACGAATGGAAAACAGCCGTCATATTCATGACTTGGTACAGGCATTTCTGATGTACAAAATGGTGGATCAAACCTGGTGTTAAAGCTAGCTAAACCTCTCCTTGTATGAAGTCGATTTAAATTCCAACATATTGACATTGACGTATGAAAAAAACCCAGACACAATTGGCTAAAATGTCAAATACTGAGTAATAATATTAACCCCAAAACAAACATAAATTTCATAGATTCTTATCAGCAACATCTTGTAATTTTTAGACCGTTCCCTGGTTCCCTGTAAACCTAAAACAATTTCTATTATTTTTCTTAGGACTCTCGAAAAGAGAAGTGATAGTATACTCGGTTGGTATAGGTGGATGCTCCATCGGTGTATTAATATGCATTGTATTCTTTCGTCGACATAAAAGTAGATCTGTTGGACATTCCGTAGAAACCAACGAGCAATTGCCACATGAAAGTATGATCATGCATGACATTCCCGAGGACAGAATTGAGAACCAATATGAAACGATAGATGAATCAATTATGGAGCTTGAACTAAACTCAACTGAAAACCAAAGTGAACAAAATCTTTCAGGTGGGTCTGAACCTGACCAAACAAACAGTCTTAGCACAAGTAGCAAATCATCAGACAGCGATGATAATACTTCCATGGGGAACAATAGCTATCTTAATCCATATCAACCAATTGTATCTGATACCGATCCACATGTTTATATTTCTACACACAAACGATCAGAGGAATTACCTAATTCTTCATCAGAGGAAAAAGGGTTAGCTTCAAATCATCAAAATTTGTTACAGGAATTGTTTAAAGATCCCAAAGAAAACGAAGATTGCAATACATATAAAGGATCAACACGTAGCTGTGAATCATCTTCTTCGTCAGGTGTCGAGAACAAATCTGCTTATCTCAATCCATATTATTCTTTACAGAAAACCTCAGAGGAACAGCCACTTAAATATATGGAACTAAAATGCGTTGTATCAACTTCATTTGATTGTATACCGTCAACATATAATGTAACATGAACATATAAATGACCACGAGTTTTATGTTTGAACTCGATCCGCTTACTTAATGAAATATAAGATTAATTTAAAAGAAATTAATCATAATGATATAATATTCATTGTAATTTTATAGAAGTAATTTTAATATAGATTTTGCTGAAATGCCTTTGATACAAATTCGATACCATTATATAGATATAAATTTATAAATATACTTTAAAACAATGAATGGGAAAGAGTTAAATGATAATATCAATCGAACTCATAAGTCAAAAATAAACTGAAAATTCATTGGCAAAGAACGAAAAACACAGACATCCAAACAAAAATATACAAAATATAGCATATAAACCTAAGACTGAGCACAAGAATTCCACCTTAACTACATGTGGTACCCGTAGTGCTCGTATTAGTAGAAATTCGATGATAAGTCTTATTCGGGGGAAAGAGAACGGGATTGCAGTAATGACAATCGGAACATATTCGTTAACGTTGTCCTCTGTGAAACGGATATACCATAAAGGTCAACCAACTCGTGATGGCGTCTCTAAATTTACGAAGGCATGATTTCAACTTGTTTGATAGCTTTCCCGTGGACAGCAAGCAAAAAGTAAAATCACAAAAATAATGAACTCCAAGAAAAAATCTAAACGGAAAGTCCCTAATCAGCAACCCTCTGTGAAGAAAATCTTGATAAGTCCTTGAATATCATATTAACCGTGAGATATAATCTCCGCATGCAGGAACTGCTTGAACGAAGCCACCTAAACATAGACAGTTCAATATCGGGAAGCTTAAATTATCTCTTTTGTAAAATTTTATTTTCAACCGATATCATTGTCAATTTTTAGGTTTAAGTCAAGATATGATGCAGACTTATTTGTATCTATTGTATTCTTTATCTCATGACAATGATATATAAAAATGAAAGGTTTTCACATACATGGACCATGAACCTCAGTTTGATAACATATTAATAAAATGTAAATAAATATGTAATTAGACATGTTTGTTTCGTTATTGCTCAACTTACAGTCTGTATGTAGCATAGTCCATCAGATTTGGAATTTATTTTGAGGTTATGTAGTCTTTGGTAATAACGTAAACGACACTATATGATAGTCACCAATAACCACTGCTTTTTCAGATATAATTGGTAAACAACAATTATATTGACCACTGTCAGAAAAATAAAGACTTGTTTGTAAGAGGATGGGAAAATAGAGAAGGGCGAGGTTGTACCGAGCCTCTCCCAAGTTTTGTGCCGAATATAACTAATTTTAAATTTTCCTTATATTGACCTTATATTGTTTTCATACTGCAACTTCAATTACAACATTGATAGCTACTAAAATTGTTACACAAATTTCAAACTTATTTTCATCCTTGAATGACCCCCTGATTGGGGAAAAAGAGATCCATTATGAAATGTCATTGAAAATAATAAAGCTCTGTTACTATATTCAGGGAATTAACACAACTGTTTATGGTATAAAAGCATAACCAGTATATTCAGTAAATACAAGTTCTAAAATAATCACAAATATGCATATAAAAAATATGTGACACTACTCGTATTGTCGATAGGACAACTTTCCACAAGACCAAATGACATAAAATTAACATCTATAGGTAAACAAAACGTACAATGAGTAAAGCCCATACCGCATAATCAGCTATAACAGACTCCGAAATCTCAAATGTAAAACAATTCAAACGAAAAACCAACGCTCTAATTAATGGAATAAAAACATTTTAAAAATGTTAACAATAAAACAATATCAGCATTAGAAAAAGAAGGAGAGAAAACATGGCACAAAAGTAATCTATTCATGGCTGCTGATGGTTAAGTAAGTGACAGGGAATGTGTCAAAGAGACAACAATCCGACCGAAGAACAAAGACAGCCCAAGTCCACCAATTGGTTCTCAATAAAGCGAGAAAATCGTGCATCCGAAGGGGCGTTTCAGCTGACCCCTGGCCCCTCATAAATAATGTTAAAGGGAAAAAAAGACCAAATTGCTACGACAGATTCTCCAAATGAAATTAATACCAAATACTAAGACACATAATTGCTAATGACAATCCTGACTTCGGACATGTTAATAAACATTTGGCGAGTAAAGGCTAATTGAAAAGAGGTCAACGCTTCTCCTTTTTCATTTCAGTTTTTTAAATGAATGTATTTTAAAAGTGCTTGTCCGAGAAGAGGCGAATACTAATCATATCAATCTTCGGCCAGGATTCTCAGACCTTCCGCCTTCTTGACAATCAAGGCGTCCTCTGCAGCGGAACTATCACTTAGTCAATACAGCACAAGAAAATATGACCAATCGTTCCTAAAAATACAATGATACATTTGTAAGTTGCCCGGATTACAAATATTTCTAGCGCTTATACAAACAGTCATTAAAACACGGCTTCTAGAGAATATTTTAAAGTTACAAATATACATTAATTTGTGATGCAAACGGATGTATTAAACAATTATCTTTAGTTGAAATTGCATGTCCCTAAGGATGAAATTATAAACTATTGTTATCATCAGAAATTCTGCTAACAATCAGAAAATATCTTAAAAGTCAATAAAGGAGAGGAAAACATTGCCTAAATGTTGATTTATTCATGGCTGCCAAATATCAAGCGGGAAATGTACCATGATGCATATTCGGATCGATTCTGTACCCCTCAAATGCAGTCACCCTGTCGTGTACAAGTTCGGCAATTAATATCAAATTGTCTATTTTTTCGCTTAATGAAAAAGGCAACTTTTTAATCGCTCCTATGTGCCAAAATAAAAATACATTTTCTATACTCGGTATGATATGAATTTTAATTTCTTGATTGTTTGAACCATTTACCACATTACTCCGCCCACCCTTCGACTACCAAAGTACAATCACAAAAAAGCAAGGATTTCATATGGTTAACTTGAAGTCAACTTCTCGTCAGTAATAAGTACACCATTGTGCATTGGTTTTCCACAGTTGAATATCTCTGTGGTTGATAGCCTTGGATATGTTCCACATGTCATAGCCATAATCCGGTCCTCTTCAATCTCTATTGTAACATCACTATATAGGGTTAAAAAAGAGAACATACATAATTTCACAATATCTCAGAGATTTTAAAGAAATTAACTCATTTATGAAGTTTTATAAATATGTCATGAAGATTGAGAAAATCCTTAGCCTGAACTATGATGACACAGCATAAATTCACAGTTTACAGTACAGTATGCATGGTTTACCTAAAGCCCTGAAATCAAAATAAATTCATAATATAGGCATATTTGTAATTTAAATTGTTTAGAAGTGCTTATATTTACTCTTCGCAGTCAATGAAACTCATTGATCCTTCTTAAATGTTATTGGTTGAGTGTCTGTGTCCTGTCGATAACCCAAAAGTAAGCCGTAGCATCTAAATGTGCTTTTTGTGACCGCGGCAAAAAAAGTACCATCTAGAAGTACAGAAGGACCTCAATAAAACTTACAATAGTGTGTTATATCCTCAATATGTTCTAAATATGCAACATTACTAGAAACAGAGGAATCATTTAGGTAATATGCGGCCATAGGGGCAAAAAACAGATAAAAATGCCAACCCCCTGGGTCATAATACAAATAATGCTACGATTTTATTATTTTAAAAGTATTTTGTATGGAAAAAATAACTGTGCTTGGAAGTCATGCAAAAATCAGATGTAAGAAGTAATTTCTATGAAAATTTTAATGAATTCATACACCAGACTGGTATCTTCATACATACAACTTTTGCAAATATGGTTTTGTTAAAACGCTTCTAGTTCATATATTGGTTAAATTATGTTAGATATATGGTAAGAGATGATACTGTTGTGAAAAGAATTCTAAACTTACCATTTGAGGCAGAAATCGTGAACTTTCATTGCCAAATAGGCAAACAGTAAGATGTGGACTGGAGACAGAGGCAGGATTTGAGATTTTCCATAATCTTGAATGTTTGAATGAATAACTACTAATTATTTGATTTATAGTTTTCTGAAATATTTTCAATTTGTTATCAGAATAGTTTCAAAGAGGTTTTAGACATTTCATGTCATAAAACCTAGGGTTTGCTGGCAATAATTAAGTCTTTTTTTCAAATTCTTTAAAATAAATTAAAACAGCTAGGGATAGGGGTACAAAATGTACTGTTAAAGGAAATTGAGAGTATACGCAGTGATTTCTTTAATGCTATAATTCTGATGAATAAGAATAATTTTGAGAAAAAGGGTTTTTGGATTGTTTCCTATTTGAATAAGTGTTAGTATATGTTGCACTTTGTATATACAGCTGTTTCTCAAACCACGCCTCTTTTGGGAAGATATATAGTATTCAAAGATAATTTGATTTATTGATATACTGCTTCAAAGATATGATCTTAATGTTTCATCTCATATAGACATAACCGGGGACTGTTACTAACATAAAAACATATTATTGCGGTGAAACTCTGAACTAGGCAAAACATCAAGGTAGTGGTAGTACACAATTTTAGTATAAGTTTAAACTCTAACAAGTTCACGGCATATAGATATTGAAAACATGCATCACAGCTCTATGTGTCTCGGTTTTAGCTCCAAAGGGAGTTCCTATGGAAAGTAAAATCATCATAGATACCAGAATTTAAATTTTATATTTACGTCAGACGCGCGTTTCGTCTCCCAAAAACTCATCAGTGACGCTCGAATCAAAAAAAGTTTGTAGGGCCAAATAAAGTATGAATATGAAGATCATTGTCTATATTTACAGAAATGCCACATTAATGTGATTAATCGTGATAGTTACACTTGCAATGATGGTTTTTGTAAGGATCGTGATGCTTAACGTTTAGTTGTCTGTTTTGAATCCACGGAAGAAGATATTGGGTTCATATGTTTTGATAATAGACAAAAGCTATAAATCGTCCCACAGAAGCAATCACTGATCGGCTTTTAAATGAAGTTATTAAAATAAGTATTCAAATTAACATATACATATACATATACATTGATTATTTTGTCGTGTAGTTTCGTCCGTTCGTCCTTTCGTCATGTTTGTTTTTCCTTTTCTATTTAAGGTTTACTTAACATTGTTAGTATAATCATAAACTAAGACTAAGACACTCTTCCTGTATGACTCCTCCGGAGCACCTGAGATCCCCCCAGTTTATGGTGGGGTTCGTGTTGCTTATTCTTAAGACTTTTATGGTGTCTCTTGTGTACTATTGTTTGTCTATTTGTCGTTTTCATTTTTAGCCATGCATTGTCAGTTTATTTTCGATCTAAGAGTTTGACTGTTCTTCTGGTATCTTTTGCCTCCTTTTTATATCAAGTTTAGAGGTACAGGATATATGCATATTTTTACTGCTAAGGGAACTGGTATTCTGTCTTTTATTTCTGTTGGTTTGTTTTTATTGTTTTTATAAATGTGATCATGGCGTTAGGTTTTTGATCTATGATTTCATCAATCCATACTCCATATCTACTTTAAAACTAGCTTTGTGCAACTGAATAGCATTTAAGCTTAATGGAATATTTTTTGTAGTATCCCTCATGCATATAAATAAAGGTTATGAGACTGTCTTAGGTTTAGCGAGGTAAATAATACCAGGTTATGGCCACCATTTTATTCCAAGTCAGAAATATGACAGTTATTTTCCTGCTCGTTTGATGCGATTGAGATTTAAATTTTGGCATTTGAAAAACGGACTTTTTGTTTTGAATTTTCTTGGAGAATGGTATTTTTGTTATTTTACTTTTTATCTTCATTTTTCATCCTCAAACTAGGCTTCATTGAATTCGTTTGTTGTTTACATTTGTGTGAAATGAATACAGTAGGAATAGACCTTACATCTATATAAGAGTCCAGTCATCAGCACCACAATTATGTAAGGTTAGAGTAAAACACGATATCGATACAAATGTAAATGGGTATTCACTTAGTTGTGTCCATGAATAATGAACATGTGACTGAGCTAAAACCGGTTGAAAGACATTTTTCCAATTAAAATACGTTGAAAATTGAATATCAAAGTGTATTATGTAGTTAAATCAAATATTATTCATGATTTATAGGTAATTGATTACGCTCAAAATTAGAAGGTGCAATGAAGAAAGCATTCCAGAATTTTCATATATATTTTCATGTAATATTTATTCTTAATGATATAAATACATGCTAGTATAGTACAAAATTAGACATTTGAAAATCAAATTGGTTGTCTTTCTTTTGCAAAATGCAACATTTTTGAAACAAAATACATTTGTAATTAAACTTGCTAATCTCAAATCATATACATAACAAACCATATTTATGCAATGCTTTGAATAAGTTTTTTAATTCCCAAAGCTTTTTGATTAGTTGTACCTGCAGTATAATACGAAAAGGGAAATGCTATGCTATATCATTGACTCTAACACTACAGATGATGCTGTTACGGCAGATTCTGAAACATTGGTTTTCGTCTTTTTTGGTTTAACGAACTTACATAATACTAGCCGGATGAAGTTTTTCCGAAAGGATTCATCGAAAATGCTGTAAATAAAAGGATTAGCTACGTGGTTAATGACGTAACACTGTTCAAGTATGCGCAAAATTGCTTTCTGGATATAGTTTAATTTGTCCGCTTGTATCGACGGTAACGTGATCTGAAGCAAAAACACCGGTAGATAACTCAGTGTAAAAATTATGGATACGGTTAATGTTATTTTGGTCATTTTACTGGAAATATTTTCTTCAATAGTATTTACACTTTTCCTCCGTCTATCTTGGTAATGAATGTACATTCGTATGCCAATGGTCAGGTAGATTACGACCAGGATAATGGCATATAATGCAAACAATAAAAGTGAAAAATAACTATAGATGACGGCATATTTGGACGGCTGGGAGGATGAAATAGGGCAAATATGTCCAGTTATGTTATTTCTAAAGTTTATCTGTTCGTGGAACTGTAATTCGGTCTTTGGAGATGTAAAAATTATTGCAGCCAAAAAGCAACCAATAATCCAGTATTTTACCGATTGTTGTGTCATCTGTGGTCTCAATGACATACACACTTGTCTCAATCGATGTACTGTAAGCAAAATTAGCAGGTGAGACGAATAAATCATTCCAAATACCAACATACTGACACCCATGGAACATATCCACCTTTTTGTAAATGAATAGTACTTGAAAATGCGAGCTATGTCAAATGTTATTCCAAAGGAACAAAAAATCAGATCAGCCAAAGCTAAGTTCCATATTATTGATCTGTATACATTCCTGACACACCTTCGACCGTAGATAATAAGAACAATTACATTCCCAGGTACTCCAAAAAACAAACAAATTGCAAGAAACACGACTGGTCCAATCCTTTGCTGAATTAAGCCGTCATTAAAGTCTTGCAAAGTTTTGTCATCAAAAGTTGCGTTGGACATTTCGATGAATTGCCAACTCCAAATAACATAATGCAAAAAAGATTAATTTTATGAACTTATAACAAATATACGTAGGATATTGCACAGGAAATGTCTGGTGCAATTTGTATGAATGTTATTCATTATTGTTTTGCTCCCACTTGTGCTTTTGTTTAGCTGATAGCTTTTTCCTGATCTGATTTTATTGAACATCCTGCAATTTTCCCCTAAATATTCATGTAATCGAGATTAAATTTTGGGAAGGAAATGAAATTTTACATTGATAGCAGGTCTTTAATAACTTATTTTTAATGCATTCGATATTTGTATATATAATGGGTAATTTAAAGTCTAACATCTTTTTAAACGCGTGTTTAATGTTGTAGATTGTATTTTGGACTCAATCCCTTCTGGTGCTTGGTGTTGATCGGCTGCTGACTCATGTATCTTTTTATCAATTTACAATTTGAATCATATTATTTATATAAGTTTGTAGATGCAGAGTGTACAAAATGATATTACATTGATGGCATACCATGTTAGGTTTTTTCAATTATTTAATATAAATCATTTAACAGTTTTTTCGTATTATTTTTTTATAAGTACCACCATTGAAAATATATACACGTAGATCTAATGTATATATACTGATGTCTACCAACAAATGTCTTATGAACATGTGATCTTTTTCGATATATGATGTTTTTTATTTAATTTTCCTCTTTTTTCCAAGGATTTTTTCATTCAAATATTTCCTCGTGTAGTATATACTATTAAATGACAATCAAAAATAAATTTGTTTTAATAATAAGATTGATCAATATGGCCATAGTTCACTGGTTACACAATTTCAAAAAACTATTCCATAATCCATCAAAAGAATAATTAACGAGCTTTGACAGAAAAGTCAGAGAAATTATAGCATACACATTGTTACCGAAACAATATCAGTCGTAGTTTTCTATAATAAGTCATTAACAAAATCTAATCAGCAAAGGTAAAAATACATGTATGAAAAGATATGTGATATATATCAGTGAATCAGTAAACGATTAACCAGATGGAACCAGAGGTCAACCTACAAATCATTTATTAGAAAGACCATTACACAAAGTTAGAGAGCAAGAAACAAATCGCGTGTTTGTTTTATATTAATCACATTTAGAAAATATATTTGGTATGAACGTTTTATTATGAAATGTCTGTCTGTCAATATTCTTCCTAATTACTTTTAGAAAATGTGTTAATGACAACAACCTCATCAAAGCCGTTTACTACATTATTTGGTCCATGTATTCAAAAGTCGTTTCAATAAACTGATGTTCGCGACATCTACTAGTAAACTGAGTGTGGGAAGTTTTGTAAAAGTAGGGTATACGATTTATGAGGAGAAATAAAATAATGTAATAATGTTTGTTCAGTTCAAGGTTTTTTTCATTGAAATTTTTATAAACCACAAAAATAAAATCACAAATCAAGAATTCATTGGTTTACTAGAAGTAATCTTCTAGCAAATTTTAAAAGAGAAATTTTAAAAGGGATGAAAGATACCAGAGGGACATTCAAACTTAAAGATAAAACAAAACTGATAACGCCATGGCCAAAAATTAATTACGCCATCATGTATTGGTTGACCACTGTGAAATACACTTGCAATATGGTTTTCGGTTGGGATCGTTATGCTCAACGTTTAGTTTTCTGTTTTGAATCCACGGAAGAAGATGTTGGGTTCACATGCTCTTATTATAGACAGGTGTATACACAATACACAGATGTTAAGCTCCAATTCTTCCCATTTCTGTAACATTTGCATTTCTGTAACATTTGCAGATGAATGTAATAGAAACAATCACTGATCTGCTATTAAAACGAATTCTTAAAATAACTATTGACATAACTGGATATAAGAAGATGTGGTATGAGGGCCAATGAGACAACTCTCCATCCAAGTCACAATTTATAAAAGTAAATCATTATAGGTAAAGGCCCAAAAAATACTAGTTTAAAATCATGTGCATTGATTATTTTGTCGAGTAGTGTTCGTCCTTTATCGGGTTTTTTAACGTTGTTTCCTGTTAACATTTCATATCAAGGTCAGAGGTACAGGATATATACATATATTTTTGTTCAGTAATTTCTAAAATTCATAATCCTTGGGAGATTCGATAATAAAGAATTGATTAAGCTTAAGAAGTAAACATTAACGGAGACTTATCATTAAAAAGACCAATGTCTGATTTTTTTAATTTAGACCTCATTAAGTTCAAATTGTATGAAAAATGAAATAAAGCTAAAAAAAAAAATTCAATCCATAAACTGAAGATTAAAGGTTTTTCAAAAAGAAGATTAACTGCAAGCGATTATTTCGCGTTTCGTAAACCTTTATCACAAAAGATCTGAAACAGAGCCAAAATATGTTTAAAAACAGAAGTGAATATTCTCATAAATGTTAGTAGCCAAACCCGTTGTTTGAGAAAATCTGTTAATTAAAATGTTAATTTAAACACAGGAAGAATTTTTTATATTAATTATTTATGAATATTTTCTGAAAAATAAATTTGAAATAAGTCATTCTGAAAAGGTCATTTGTAAAGAAAAAGTCGTTTTGTATTTGAAAAAGTTAATGTGCATTGTCAGATGAATTTTACTTTAGTTAATGAACTATTTAAACACATGTTTAGTTAACATCAATGCGACAGCAATCTAACTACAACGAAACAAAACAACATTTTCAGAACAACATACGGATTTCAGCAACAAAGAATTTGGAAGTGTTTGTTTATATTTTGGAGGTAACTTTAAAACATATTGTCATCATCATCAAAGTCAAATAGGAACAAATTAATCCCCCCGAAATTATCAAAGACTTACGGGGCTTTGGAATTAGGACAGTTTTGTGATGCATTAGTATATATGACGGGCGTGAAACAGTGAAAAGATCATGTTTGAAATCGCATAAAACATATATAAGATGTTAATTTTCATTTAAAAAAAAATATTAAATGATTCGAAATACGTACGCTGTTAGCTTTTTTTTTTAAATTACTAGTAGTTACTTTTCCAAAATATAAATGCATACAAATATTGTTTTAAAAATTAAAATTGATTCTCAGTATTTTTAGTTATAAATCGTATCTTATTTAAAAAGTGCAAAGTAAATTGATTTAATATTTTAGAATACAAATACCATGCTTTGAATTGATTCTGAAATTCTGAAATGTTTTTGGTAATCCTTCAAGTGGTACAAAGAAGTAGTATATGTGGATTTATTTTTTCGAGTTCAAAATGTTCTTTCTAAAACTGCAGATGTTGATGTATCGCAAGTAGCGGAGACAGTGGTCTTGGTCTCTACGGGTTTCCTGAACTTCAGTGACAAAAGCTTCTTAAAGTGGCCTCTAAAACGGTTATCGAAAACACTGTATATAAAAGGATTTGCTACGTGATTGATAACATAACACCGTTCAACTATATGCAAACACGCTATCTCAACAGAGCTTAACTGGTCTTCGTGTATCGATTGTAAAGTAATCTGCAGTAGAAAAACTGGGAAATAACTCAGCGCAAATATTACGGAGACAGTCAAAGTAATTTTTGTCATTTTACTGAAAATCTTTTCCTCAGTAGCACTTTCACTTTTTCTCTGTTTATCTTTATGCTGCTTATATATTCTTCTGCCAATGGCGAAATATATAACAAATAGGATAACAGTGTAAAATGCAAATAAAACAAGTGAAAAATAGCTATAAATGACGGCATTAGTGGAGGGATTTGATGACGAAATAGGGCACGTGTGTCCTGTTATATTGTTTCTAAATTTTACTGCTTCATAGAACTGTAATGCAGGCTTTGGAGATGTTACAATTATTGCAGTTACAAAGCAGCCAATGATCCAGAACTTTACTGTCTGTTGTGTGACCTGTGATCCTAAAGACATACAAACTTGTCGAAAACGATGCACTGACAACAATATTAGCAAATGAGATGAATAGAATATTCCCAATACCAATAGACTAACACAAATGGAACATATCCACTGTCTTTTAAATGTATAATAGTTAAAAATTCGAGCTATGTCAAATGTTATTCCAAACAAACAAAACATCAGATCAGCAAGAGCCAAATTCCATATAATTGATCTGTATACACTTGCGGAATACTTTCGACCGTAGATGAATAAAACAGTTAGATTTCCAAATACTCCCAGTAATAAACAAATTATTAGAAACACAACTGGTGCTATCATTTTCATGAGATATTCGTTGTTAAAGTCTTGCAAAGTACTGCCAGCAAAAGTTTCATCTGTCATCTTAATTAAATTATAAGTTATAAATCGGAAAAAAAGAAGAGTTATTTAGATAGATAAATGAAATACCTAAGGATGTTAACAGGAAGTGTTGTTTTTTCAAGAGTCATCCATGATCACGTTTATAATGATAAAGGAAACTTAATTTATAGATACGTCTATCATTTTTGTTTACTTGTGGTTTTGTACAATGTCAAACAATGAACCTTATAATCCTTGTATTTATATATATGTACGTCAGAAACACTGGCACAGGTAAAATACCACTAAATAAGACATACCGCTATTCATTAGTCATGAGTCGATTTAATTGAAATAAATCCATGTCACAAACCAAACCATAGGAAAAAAATCACCTATAAGAGGAAAACATCAGAACAACAGAAACACTGACCTGCTACAAAAACAAACGTCAACCTGGAAAGTCCTCAATGCTCTTCAACTTTGTATTTTTTTGGCTTTATAACTTTTGTGATCTGAGCGTCACTGATGAGTCTTTAGCATATTGCATGTTTTACATGCTGGAAAAGACTAGACCAAGTTGAGGGAATAGCATCAATTACCATTCCCTTTTTGCGCAAACAGTTATTTTCTTCCTTCGTTGACCATGTTAACCCAATCTGTTAAGTTTGTGCGATCTTACAGTAAAACCCTGGTGATTTAGGTTGATCAATCATCATTCTGCATGTTAAAGTCACATCTTCAAATGCCATTACTGTCTCCCATGCAGTCTTTTTTCTTTTCAAGCAAACAGAGAACCGTTTCACAACCGGTAAAGGCATGGATCACAATAAGTGTGTGTGATCACTCACTGTCTAGTGCATTTAAAAGGCCATTGATAGATATTGATTCAAAGTTTTTGCCTTTCCAAACACAATCCATAGTTCGTCTACCCCTATGTCACGGAATAGCGCAACAGTAATGACAGCATCATCAGTAACGACTGTTCAAATCATGACTCGTTTAAGTTCGTGTTTCACTGCATCAGACACATGCACCATGATTCTAGTGTCTGTCTTTTAAAGTGAACTTGGTGCTCTTGGCTCTTGGCTCTTACGCAGTCGTTGTTAATGTGGAAAATCTAGTCTCCCGTGCACCTCCTTGTGTGCATGTGGTATTGACCGTGAATAAACATTTATTTTTGGCCGAATAGTAGTAATTTCTTTTTAAATGTTTGATTACTTTAGTGATTTTATTTTGTTGTAATCAATCTATCCAAAACTCTACATCGAAGATATGGATTGAGGACTTATCTTTGAAATTGATGCCATATTGGTTTTTTTTACCGAAAGTGGTAAGAGTGTATTTACACATTTACAACAGAATAAAATAAGTGGTTTAAAGGATAACTTCAAGCCAAAAATTTAATGACCAGCACAAAAAAAAAAATCTTTTCATTTTGAAAACAGTTGAATATTAAAGTAAGAAATTGATATTTCTGCTCTTTTGGATATTACCGGAAGTAATGGTTTTAAAGACATATGTCTTATAAATTGTATCCACGAGAAGCACCAAAGAAAGGTTCCAGCGCTATGTAATGATAGTAGCAATACGTTAAAACACATTTCAATTACCCTCCCTTAAAAACTTAGCTTATTTTAGTGCAATGTCCGCCATGTAGAATTTTCCGGAAGTAGGGTTTTTGAAGACATCTAATCTATAAAATATATCCAAAAGTAGTACATAACAAAGGTTTTTACCAAATATTATGATAGTAGCATGATAATAATACCTTTTCTCATGCTAGACTTCGATATTGGGCTGATTCAAGTATGATGTCCGCCATTTTGGATTTTACCGGAAGTGAGACATTTTTTTCAAATGCCTCCCTATCTGAAATAAAAGAGTAATAGTTGAGGAAGGTCTATGCCAAATTTCATGCTTGTAGCAGGATGTGCACAATTCGTCTGAAATATGCTTGTAGCCGCCGCACTATATTAACCTTTACTGTTTTGTATATATTTTGCAATATCCTTTATTTGTGGCATGGTACTTATAAATCCCGCCTTTGTGTTATTTTGCTATGGTCTTTTTTTTATATTATTATGACTTGTGTCTTACATTTTTGCTGAAGTGCAAGTTCTATATGACATTTTCAAATATTGGATAAAGTCCACATTACATAAAAGATTCCCTCTAGCACTAATAGTTTGCATCATATCAGGAAGAAATGAGTGTTAATGAAAGAAAACCTTTCATAAATAATTCCCACCAAATTTGGATACAATTTGACAAGCACTTTCAGCAACTTTGTTGTGTCATGTGTTCTATTGTTTGTCTGTTTGTCTTCTTTCATTTTTAGCCAGGCGTTGTCAGTTTATTTTCGATTAATGAGTTTGACTGTCCCTCTGGTGTCTTTCGTCCCTCTTCAAAAAAGGAAACAGAATTTTTCCTTGGAAATTTCTTTACAACAAAATACTATCTAATGAGGATCAATTATAGATTCAAAGCCTTTCATTTTTGAAAATGGGAAATCACGTGTATATGATGCATTTGGTAACCATGGTGTCAGAAGAGATCATGAGTGTTATCTGCATTAATTAGAGGATAACTGACAACAGCTCACATAGTCCTTTGAACATGCTAGGATTACTTAAAACTATTTGAAATTAATTAATGACTCAGGAACTATAAGATTTTAATTTCAATTGGAAACAATAAGAAACAGACATTGATGATACTTAATGTATTATTCCTGCGTAGTTGGGATTAATGATTTTCTAGAATATACAAAATTATCTATGCAACCCAAACTCACATATTATTTTACCAGAAATAAAATTCAACAATCAAAGATATGTAATGTGTGAATACAATTGTCCTTAGATAGAAGTCCTCAAAAGACATTATAAAAAAGACCTTATATTTCACTCTGTTTCACACATATTTTAGTTGAGGATTGTCCACTACTTTGGGAGAAGATGAAACATTAAAAGTGATAGATTTCTGATCTTTGGTTGGGTTGTTGTCTCTTTGACACATTTCCTATTTTTATACGCTCAGAATAATGCTTAATGTCTCTGGCGTCATAAGAAATATATACAGCCCGTAACAGAGAAGTAATCGAATTGATGTTTCTTTACCGTCAAAATTAACTACGTTATCGACAAACTTAATTGAGTAGTGACCGAACTATTGGTACTTTAACGTTAAAAAGATTAACAATGCTGACAAACTTTCATGCGTCGATAATCACGGTTAATACCGATAATATTGAAAATAATTCTAATAATATGAAACAAACTGATATGGCCATGCACCATTTCGATTGGGCGAAAAGTAGCATTTCTTCAAAGTCAGAAAAGAAAAAAAAATTTATTGAAGGACGTCTTGATAGTATTATTTCCTTTTCAATTTTACCCAAAACTAAAAAAAATATACTGGTAAACAATTAAAAAGGTGTTTGATAGGAATGAAGTCCTTTATTTTTTCGGACTGTACCGTATGTGTGATGGATTTGAATTCAATCAATAACTTTGAAATGTTTTCTCATATGTATACACAAAAGGGAGGACTGGTATTTGTACTTCTGTTAGAATATGTCTTCGTCCGTTTCACATGCCAAACTTTTTTCTAGTACAGTTTAAACGGGAAAATTTTGTTGAGATTTTTTTTTAATATGACAAAATAACGAGCAAAACCATTTCTTGCAATGGGCCACACAGAGAATATTTTTTTTCACATGCCTGAACTCAATGACTATAATGTAAGGTGCTCTATTAGAAAAAAAATGGATTTCCAGTTCGGGTTTGAAAAAGAAATTTCGCCTTTTCTTGAGCCTGTTTTGTACATTTAGTTTAACAGAGTGATCCAATGGAAATTTTCACATGGAACCTTCGGTAAATAGGAAAATGAAAAGATATGGGGTCATTTACAGAGAGACCACACTCCATCCATGAGAAAAACGGAGGGAATTTAAAAATCTAGAGGTCTCCACAAGGCTTTCAACAAGGGTGGAATCTCACTCCTTCTGAAAAGCTCTAAATCGATCCAACGTGTACATACGTTTGGTCATCAAGAGATTCTGGTTTCTCTTTTTGTGTGTCATAAACGTTCAATTTATATTTGAATTTAATTTACCGAAAATTTCCGTACATTAAATCTTAGGACGGTCAGAACATTTTAAGAACGCAACAGATCGAAGTACAAAGTAGTATATAGATGTGCAATAATTCAGCTTCCTGTACATGTTCATGAAGTTCTAAATTTTGAATGTTGATTTCTTTAAACATGTTAAAAAACACCATTATTTTACAATAAAAAATCTCAAAATGTCCTTAACAATGAAAAAGTTTGACCATGAAAAATCACATATCTAAGAAAAGCAGTCGTTTAATTGATTATAAGAAAGTTTCAGTATATCATGTCAAATTTCTTTAATTTGAGAGTTTTCCTTTAGTTACAAATGTAGCTCCATGTCTGATGGTGAAATAAAAATGAATGTCTCAGAAAGTGGTGAATTAGTTTCCATAAATGACAGATGAATCGGGCCAAGCTTAGTAACCTACAGTAAACAGACTACTGTAACATTGACGCACTCGTCGAACTGTTTAAAAGATTTGTGTTTATTACCAAAAATTTATATACAACTTCATTTATAAATTAATCTGAATTTCATAGCACGTCGTCACAATAATGAAAGTTATAAAAAAATCTATAACCAGCAGATCTATACTTCTATAAAGAAAGTATTCTTGTACAAAAGGGTATTTATTATAAAATGGTCCTAACTATAGAATAGATAGTTTACCACAGAAATCTTAAACGGAAGTTTCGACAATTTTAAACAGAAGAAATTTGAAAATGAATTTAACTTTAAATAAACACTGAAATAATTGTAATACCTCGAAGGTGTATAGAATAAATTTAACAATCTCACTCTTTAAAAGAGTCTTCATTGCACTAACCGACGAGTTCATGATTACAGTAGCCTGGCATCCCGGCCCAATCTAGCTGCGCATTGCAAGGTACTGACAAGATTAGCCAGGACCCCAGGCTAATGTTTACAGTAGAAACAGTGGATGTGACTCCAATAAATTCATTATCATTGTAGTCATGAATATTTATCGCTAATATTAAATTGATAAAGATTTTATCGAGGTCGCACCAACTGTTTCTACAGCTAAGATCAGTTACATGTAACATGATCTCGTCGATTCGCACGACGAAGCCATTGTTTATTCTTCATTGTTCTAGATTATGTATTTTTGTTTCCGTCAGTTCGAAAGTATTTGATCATTTCAACTCCTTTGTATTTCATAATATGTGTCATGAACAAAGACACATGTTCGATTGAATAATGATTTCCTCGTAACAAATGATAGAAATTTCGGAGATCCCGTATTTGATCCTTTACCGTTAAAATGAAAATGCCAATCACAGAGGTTGAGTTAAAAAATGTTTTACTGTGTTAAAAAAACTTCGACTTAAACAATGAAAACTTACACGTTGGACATGAAATATTTTGTCGATGAAGAAAATTAAATTATGTCACTTCTGAAATAAGTTTGTCGATAACGTAACTTATTCTGACGGTAAAGATACGCGAATTCGATCACTACTCTGTTACGGGCTGTATCTGATTTTAAAATAAAACAAACAAATTCGAATAAACATTTTATTATTATTCTGTCAATGGAATAAATAGCCTAATCTGTCATCATGTGTTTTCTCACTCACCATCCAAAATATAATATCGCATCAATAATATAAAAAAAGTGTCAATGTGTATATCAACAAACAGAAACCCCAGAAAAATGGCATAAAACAAACTTTATATCATCATATAGCTTTCGATAAGATGGGTACTTACTTTCTGCGAATGTTTGCAGTGAAATATTCTTTTCTTGTGCATTTGTGTTTACGGCTCATTCATAATATACAAAAACTCACTTATTAATCTAGATATAAACTTTTACAACGGTTCATTCCAACTTTTTTTTAATGTTTAAAGTTTTGATTTTTCGTCAGGAAAAGTTCTAATTGTTTCCTCATTATTGAATGAAGTAAACCGTTTTCAAAACAACAAGGTAGCTAAATTAAATAGGAATAAAATATTTCACACTTTCATTTAATGAAAATATATATGAATGATCATCTGATTAATGCACTTTTGATTAAGTAAATCAAATTTATGAATTATAAAATATATCTACAATGCTACGTTTTTTCATTAAACAAATATCACTATTGTATAGTTCTAATTACATGTGGGGCCGTATGGCGACAACAAGAATTACAAAATTTGGAAGAAGCGTGTTCATTTGTATTCCACATGAATAATGTTACAAAATAAAATATGGGGTTTACATAAATCATATCAGACTGATACCAAAGAGAAGTAACTCAACGAACGTAAATCAAAGTACGTAAAGTACTATATAAGAATAAGACCACACCCAAACATATACAGGCTTTAAAAAGTGCAGACAGCAAATAAAGTGACCATCATTCAGTACTTAGACGTTGGGGTACGAGCAGCAAAAAAAGACTCTTTTTATTCGTATCAATGTCATTAAATGTTGTATTTTTATATAATACATCGTTAATAGAACACAGGTCAAAAAGACTTTTATGTAGAATATTTTATCAAAATTTCATTATTCGTTTCAAAAACACTTTCTGATATAACAAAGATGGCAAAAGATACGGACAGCTTGTAATTTGTCAACTTAAAGTTGTTTATCTTTGTTAAATAAATGTATTTGATCTTTTGTGTAAACAACAAATTCTTAAAGGGTACCTACTAATCCCTTGTCGTTTACGAAGACTGATACCAGTGTAGAAGTGTACTGTTTATTGTTAAACATTGAATTTATATATCAGTACATATTTGCTTTTAGAAACTGTTTCTTCAACTTTCAGTTTTTATTCAAGTTTCGTAACATTCTAGGAAGGCTTACAAATTCTTCATGTAAAAAGGAATTCTGTTTGTCGGTTGTTTGTCAAAATTTTCAACATTTGTTTAGAGAAAATATGATTGTTTTTCAACTTCGAAAACATATAGGTAACCACATTTAAATGTTATGAATATTAGATAAATTATCTTATTATAATTCTATTTACTATTTCGAAATATTGAATAGTATGAAAGCTGCCCAAAGAAATGTCTAAACCTTACACTGAAAAGTATAGTTCAGTTTGGTGGCATGTTTGGAAACAAACATTCCGTAACATATCTTCATTTCCTTGTTGTTCTACAAGTGACTTCAAAATTCTCGTATCATCAACGGCATTATGAAGTGAAAACTTTTCCGCTGGTAAATAAAATGAAGCGAGGTCCTTTAACTTGTGATTTCTTAGAGCTGGTTTGATTTTTTTAAACATCACACAAGTGTCTGCAAAACCTGTCACGACAGAAGAAAAAAGCTCCCATAGTTGAAAATCAACTAACTGCTTATACAAAATCTGTGCATCATATTTGTGACAATAGTGTGCAGCTAAAATGATTGGTCTTCTGAGGGATTTTAAAAAGTGTATAAAATCATTCAAGGCTTCAGGTGGCTCCTTGCTTGTAACTTCTTGTCCTCTATAACATAATGTTGATGACTTCCTGTCATATTTGAGGTACGTGTTTTCCAAAGCCCATGTATCAATCCGACACCTCGGTTTTATATAGGCACTAAACTTTTTGTCATCAGACTGTGCAGCAATCTGGGTCAACGATTCTGTCTTGACATCTATACACAGAAAATGAAATTAAAGATAAATTACACTGTGAAGATTTGTAATTCAAAATATGAAGGAAGAAAATCCTATGAAGTATGAGTTTTACAATAAACTTATTCTGAAATACTAAATTCCATGACACACAGCTCATAAACTTGGCAATTAAACACATGACGTCAGTAAAGTGGAGATAAGCGATTACCTTACTTCAGATGTTGGTCAAATTACATGCCATGTGATCACTTTGCTTACATTGTATTTTATAATATTTTAGAGCAACGGGTTTACTACTAGGTGTAACTTTGTGTAGGTTGGAGAAGATAGGACGAAGTTAAAAAAAAATATTCATTTGGCCAAATACATTTGGAGTAATGTATATATTTTTAATTATGGTCGAATTTCCAAAAAAAATCAAATATAAGGTTATTCACGCTTCTCAAATAGTATATTTCAATGTAACTTTGTGGAATCTTGTATATTCGAAGAAAGGTGCTGTAAATATTGATCCACATCGTTACGTCTGTTCGTCCGTTTATCTGTCTTATAGAATAGTGTGTATTATCGTCTTTATTAGTGACGTGTTTACATTAATTGTCAATTGCAATGAATTGAGTATTCTTATATTTAAACTTCATTAAAACCATCATCATCATCACCATTGTATATTTTGTTTGTTCATTTAATATACATGTTTCACCTCTCTCTAATTTCAGGGTGAGGGTTTGGCGCCAACAAACAAGTTTAGTCCCACCACATGTCTGTCCCAAGTCAAGAGCGTGTAATTCAATGGTTGTCATTTGTTTCTGTATATCACATTTATTTTCCGTTTACTGTTTTGTAAATAAATAATACTGTTAGTTTCTCAATTGACTTGTTATACACTTGTCTTTTTTTAGCCTTTTATAGCAGACTATATGGTATAGGCTTGGTCATTGTAGAAGGCCGTACGGTGATCTAAACTTGTAAACTTCTTTTGTCATTTGGTCTCTTGTGGAGAATTGTCTTATTGTCTCATTGTCAATCATATCTCATTTTCTTATTTTTATACAATCTTCCTTTTTCGTCTTTTTATTCCTATTCTGTAGGTATCTGCTATTTTGGTTTGACAATTTGTTTTTGACATTTCCGTTTTGTATTCAGATATGAACATCCCAAATTTTAATGAGCCAGATGTGCATTTCGACTATAAATGCTTCTCCAGTTATGCTCGAGGCTAAAATATTTAAAAATCCAAAACTCATTGAAACACTGAACTGCTTATAAACTAAAAGGACAAACGGTTTACCCTGTAAATATCGTATTGTAATGTTAATGAGAGTTCATTTAACTATCTTTCTTATCCTAGAGGATACATACCTAAACCTGTTGTTTCAAGGTCAAAGTACACAATGATTGGTGGTTCGTCTGTTTTTCTTTTCTTTTCTTAAGTGTAAAAATATAGTTAATTGCAAAAATCCTATCATAAAATATCGATGACATTTTCACATATTCTTAATGCTATCCAATGGTAATTAAAACGATTGAATAAACGAATAAAAGGTGTTTGTTATAATCACATGACTTCAAAGACATTAATACCTTATCATATACCATGACGAAAAGTATATAGACATTATGTACGCTATTGGTGTCACATTTCGTAACGCCGTTTGCTAACGTCAAAACCGTTCATGTTCTATTGACGTGTTGTAATATTACATTCCAGTATACTTTTAAAACACATGGTTTTCTGTGAATAAATGGTGATATGTAGATCATTTCCACTTTAGAAAAAAATGGAATGTGAGGAATACCTATGATGTTCTATCAATGCAAATAGATGTACACATCAACCTCAACTTCAATACTAATAAAATAAGTATTAATTTTAAAACCACATGTTAAAATGTACAAAAATTGAAAGAGCTAAACGGGAATTTCAGATGATATGTTTTCAACATAGTATTACTTACTTTTTGTTTTGGGTACTACTGGAACGTCAGTCTCCCGTTTATAAATAATCTTGCTGTCTTTTTTCTTGTCCTCGCTGTGCATGTCATGCTGACTGCGATTAGATGTACTTGGTTCAGGCGAATCCTGTTTATGTTTTCTCTATAATATAAACAAAACAATCAACCTGTATCAAAATCGCCAATAACCTACACTCAGGCGAAGTTTTCATAAACAAATTAAGTTGTTATGAGTAAGTTAATACTTTGTTATTGCTATATATGCAAAAGAATGCATCGCATTCTGAATTATTTATGAGAAATACGTTAATATACAAAATACAAATAAACAAAAAAATCGGGCAATAATTAAATATTTACTCATGCATGATAATATTTACCTTGTGTGTTTTTTTAATTACCGATTTGTCACTATCAGGACGATTGGAATCCATTTATGTTAGGAATAAACGCAAATTTCAATCAAATTGAACAAATGTACATAAAAAAGAAAAAAACGTAATAATGACTTGAATTCTTTATTGACATAGCAATATATAGTGTTCTATGAACGCAATTTCTCAAAAATGTATTTTTATTTTCAGTTTCCAGTTTCATTAAGATAACCTAATTGTAACCCGTACATTCAAAAATAAAGTTATCAATTTACAGTACAAAGGTTTGGTCGTGTTCATTTAAGTACAAATGTAAAGTATTCCAGTCATTTAAAATAAAAATCGGTTATCTCATGTTTTTTTTATTTACATATTTATGTTAATTCGTAACAAAATGTTCTGAAAAGTAATGGAAAAACAAAGACATCGGAAAACCTTAAAAACGATGATACAAAGCCATGTGTAAAAAGTACAATTCAAGTTTCTAGTCAATTTTGGAAACCGGCCAAGGTACACAATCGTGAATCTGTTTGTTTGTTGAATGTTCATAAGGTAACGACCGTAAATTTTCATATATTCCAAAAACAATAACACAAACATTGTATTGAACACGTTATGTGAGTTGCAAGTTCATGGGACAACAACTGTATGATTAACAATCTTGAAACAAAACTTTTACACAATGCATTTACGTGTTCAGCTAAGAACACAATCTGAAAAAAACCTTAACTAAGCATATATATTTTTCAAACGTAGTAGGTGGGTTTCACGATTTATATGATTTTTTTTTATCAAATCGTCCAATTTTGTTTTTCGCATTGCTTTGTACAGTGGTATCTCATCCATTTATGCAATTTCGCCCGCCTCCTTTTCCAAAATCCCTGGTTTTCTAATTTATCACATTGACGTGAACAAAGACTGCATGTACTAGCATTTAAATTTCAAAACTAATGCAAACCCAAATGTCTGCCTAAATCAGGACAGACAAACGGTCGGACAAACGGATTTACACATACCCAAAAAGATCCAAAACTTAATACTCTATATATATAGATACTTTCGTAGGGCTGAGCATACAAATATTTCAAGCAGACACAATTTAGCAATGTTTATTCAAATACACAATGTACTAACATTTAGCCAAAAATGTACCGCTTTTTATGAAGCCCATGCACATTTACAAATATTGATTAATTAAATGAGTCAATATATTTGCATTACATAGATGTTCATAACAAAACGCCATCATTTTGATTGGGAGATAACCATTACTCGGTACTTTAAAATGAAACCGAAATCATCAAATCATTGATATAACTCAGATAATCCCAAAACTGGTGGTTAACGAATTAAAGATAGAGCTTAAAATTTCACAGATGAACCAATAGCATAAATTGGTCGATTTAGAAGTAACAATTGATCTGCCCAGTAAGCAATGCACCACTAGAAAGGATCACATTCAGTGGGAACTTGCGGAAATTGCGGTTTGTACTTTGAACCAAAAGTTGCCTTTTGTACAGGACAATTTAAAAGACAAGAAAAACATGTTTTAAATGAATAGCCCATTTTGGTGGTTTTCATGTAAAAAATAAAATCAAGGTCCTGGGTAAACAAAATAATACGAGAACAAAAAAAGGAATATATATATAACAAAATCACCAACTATTTTTGTATGAGTTTTTTCTTTATAGTTTTCTGTAATGAAATATACAAGATATAGTTCATAAACAAGATTTTTTGTAAACATAGCATTTTATTTTCTGTTTCGATCCATGTAACCTGGTTATTTAAAAGTTATATATCAATGTATGTCATCAACATCTTTGAAGGACAAGGTACAAACTATGTTTGAAGGGCAACCTACAAATAAGAGAAAACATGGATACTAAATAATATTTCATAATGCCTAATAATAAAGGAAATATTGACTAATTGTATAACTTTTAGTGTAGTCATGGACAGCATTCGCTGATCCTATCTTGTCCTTTACAATGACTATATAGTCGTAGTTTCAGTGACAGTTAATTGAAAAAACGACAATTGTGTTCTTTTCCAAGTGCTTCTGGTCTAATACATGGTCTTGTTGGTGATCATTGTTACTGACGTTGTTAATCATCTTGATTACGTGTTATAGTCCTCTTTAATTTGTCTTTGTAATAATTAACCTTTACTGTTTTGTTCATTTTTGGCAATATCCTTTTGTCATGGTCGGTACTTATACGTCCTTCCATTGTATCATTTTGTTGAGGTCATTATGTTGATTAAAACACAATGTTGACTGCCGTACCCCTTTTTTTTTTACATTTTAACCTATTATTTCTGTTAATTTTGTTATTAGATTATTGTCAATACAATGGAATTTTATGAAACTGTCACACAAGTGAGAGTTTTAGCTAGCTATAAAACTAGGTAAAACCGTAATTTTCTACACAAGGAAATACATGTACCAAGCCAGGAGAATGACATTGGTTTCCATTTTTTTTATTTGTTGAACTTTTGATTTTGCCTTTGGTAAGTAACATTTTGAAATTTCCTTGGAGTTTGATATTTTTGTTATTCTACTTCATACGTATGATCTCCATGTTTGCATCCGATCAGATTCATTGTGTATATTTTATTAAATTTACCAATTCTACATATTAGATTGTTTGCAAATGCACTTTACTCTGCGAATAGAGCAAAATGTCACATCATTATACTTCACATTACGAATAGTGTATTTATCTATTTTCAATTTTGGATAAGGTTGATGTTCGAGTTTCTGACAACAGATCATGAACCATGCCATTTTTAAATATGGGATAAAGTCCACGTTAATTAAAGATCATATCTAACACTAATATTTTGCCTCCTATCAATCAGGAAGAAATGAGCATCAATTATAATACCTCTCATAAATCATTCTCACTAAATTTGGGTAAATTCGACAAGCACTTCTAAATTATAATCCTGGTACCTTTGATAACTATTCAAAGAAGGAAATGTGATTTTCTCTTGGAAATCTCTTTGCCAAAAATAACAGCAAATGAGGATCATTCACAGAGGAAATTTTCAATAATTTTAAGCCTTAAATAGATTTTTTAAAATGAACAATCAAATTGATATGATGTATCTGGTAGCCCTGGTTTAAGAGGAGACCATGGTTATTGTCTGCATCAATTGGAGGATAACTGACAACAGCTCACATTGTCCTTAGAACAAGCTAGGGTAACTTAAAACTACTTGAAATCAATCAATGACTTAGGAACCATGAGATTTCAATTTTAATTGGACACAATAAGAAACTGACATTGAGGATAGTCAATGTATTATTCTTGCATAGTTGGGATTAATGATTTTCTAGAATATACAAAAGTCTCTCTGCAACATAAACTCATATGTAATTTTACCAGAAATGAAATTCAACGATCAAAAAAAGGTTTTGTGTGAACACAATTGTCATTCAACAGAACTCCCCAATAGACATTATAAAAAGGACTTTCATATTTCACTATGTTTCACACATAATTAAGTTGAGGCTTTTCCACTACTTTGGGGGAAGATGAAGCATTAAAAGTGATAGAACTCTTATCTTTGGTTGGGTTGTTGTCTCTTTGACACATTTCACATTTTTTTAGCTCAGTATAATGCTGAAAGTCTCTGGAGTCATACGAAATAGATATCTGCTTTTAAAATAAAACAAACAAATTTTAATACACATTTTATTATTTTTCTGACAATGAAATAAATTGTATAATGTGTCATCATGTGTTTTCTCACTCACCTCCCAAAATATAATATATCATCAATAATAATAAAATAAGTTTCAATTTGTATATCGAACAAACATCAACCCCAGAAAATGGCATAAACACTAACTTTACATCATCATATAGCTTACAATAAGATGGGTCTGTTCTTTTACATGGACTTTTGATTTATCTATACAAAATATAATTTTGTCTACCAATAACCTAGGGATTGAGTTTTAGATATATATTACCCAGTCTCAGTGAAATAACTATGAAATAATAAAACTTTGTTTAATGTAGTTAAAGTATAAAGTAATCTAAGCTATTGACTATCATATAATCTTACGAGGTTTACAGCTTAATGTTAGTATATTTAGTGTCAGCAAAGGTTCATAATAATAAGGACACTATGAGATATAGCATATCTGTGGTGTTTGATCTCAGCACATAAACAACAAAATCATTTGTTTTAATGTTCAATGTTTGTAGAGTTTCATGATGTTGATAACTGTATACATCTAAGATAAATTTAAATACATGTGTATAAGTTAAGTTTGGTTCATTCACTTCAGTATTCATTTAGAAACCAAATGCAGCCATTTTTTTTAGCAAGTCAGATCAAGTCTTTCAAATATTTTTAAATCTAATAGATGCATTTTTTTCCCTTTTTTAAATGTTGGATGATTTTGATATGGATTGAAAGAAGAATCTGCACAGGGAAGTGTAGCTTTTCCTATACTGAAATTTGACCAGGAACATATATATTGACGGGACTTGACAGTACCTAATTGTAGTCAATTTTATCGTCAGGTCATAGTTAATAAAGATACAATACGGAAAGGACATGTGTTAAATACCGACTTGTTATTATCCTAATAATTTCTGATAATAGCAATAAAATGTCATTCAAACTAGTTTTATAGTGATGCCAGTGTATCAAACTTGTATTCAAGTTGGTTAGAATTGCACACATTTCATCACAGGATGATACAGAATGCATACAGGGTAATAAAAAAATGCTGTGATGATTTCCAAATTCCCAAAAAATTATAAATAACTTCACATCAAATATATCAAATGTATTATCATGGTAATCTTATGTGACAAAATATATCTACTTTATGATAAAACTTGTATTCATTTACGATTAGAGTTATGTGGTTAATTTATGGAGCAGTTCTGATAGTTTTTCAGTTAGACGCTACAAAAATCCACAAGTCTTGTGAAGTCCAAGATTTTATCAATTTTATACTGAAAAGCCTATGAGATTCATTTCCTGTTAGATATACTGTTCCACGGTTTGACATAACTATTACCAGATACAGGTATTGAAAATGTTTCAACAAGACAAAAATATTATTTAATAAAATTTGTAACATCATTTTTTTTTTATTTTCAAAACAAATTACATTTCCTGTATTCAAATATACATGTACAAATACCTTAAACTTTTAAATGGAAAAATAAATTTTAAGTTAATTTGAATACATGTTAACGAGTAGAAAATAGCATAAAGTATATCAGAAAATGTTAAACCATTAACAAACACTCATCTACAAATCCATTCTTCACAATTTATTCAGATTTGATTGATTAATTGATTGTTGGTTACTTGAATTCCATTAGGATTTGATATTTCATTGTTAAATAACTTCAGTAAATCATATACAACAGCTTATCAAGTCAATATATGTAAAATCTCTAACTTCATCTACATTGTAGTTTAAAAAATTCTCATAAATTAACATCATATATTTACAACTGAGTATGAGATAAAAGAGTCTACCAAAAATGTCAGGTAACTGTTGACTAGTCATATCTATACATCCATATAAATAATAATCTATCCAAGCAGAGTGTTAGGATGGATTAAGTTTCCTTCTCCCTCTTCCTTGACCTTTGACAGGACTACTTTTAGTTGGACTACTTTTAGTTGGACTGTTTTCAGTGGCCTTTCTTTTAGTTGGACTGTTTTCAGTGGCCTTTCTTTTAGTTGGACTATTTTCAGTGGCCTTTCTTTTAGTTGGACTATTTTCAGTGGCCTTTCTTTTCTTTGGACTTCGTCTTTTCTTTCTTGGACTTTTTCTCATGTTCTTCATTGTAAAGGTAATACACTAAAATGGATGAAAAAACATTTATAATACATTAATTATTTTACAAATTAATTTTAGGTAATCAACCTTGTTTTTAAATAAATTGTGAGCAACAGAAAAATTCAAGTCAACCACTGGATAGAAATCTTGAATTTTGCACATTTCTGTGACTTCATTTACCATTCAGTTAGACTTTCCTATCCTCCCCCATCTCTAAAAGCATTGAAGTCATAAAAGTATATATATCTGCAGGAGGAACAATGCTTAATTCAAACACTGAATCAGTATTGTAAATTCAGAAAGTATTGTGATGTTTTTATTATTGTGTAAAATGCGACAGGGTTATAATCCCAATAATTTAAACACTCAATTTAGATTTTTTTTATATGATTTAAACAGGATTTTTCTCAATATTGCAAATATTAAAATCGAGTTTCAGTCTAAAATGACAAAATCACAATAATAAATGTATGCCATAATTTCTGAATTTATAGTATATTATGTTTCCAATACCTATCTGTTCCAAGAACCAACCGCATTGTGTATTAAGGAATCTTGACAGGTAAATAGTTAATTCTACAAATTATGTTTGCAAGGAAGCTAAACTTTGCATTTGTTGAAAGAAGAGATCATGAAATAATTTCATGAAAGTCAAATAGATAAAATATTTTACACTCATGTATCCTAAACTATTTTACTTTGAAATGTGCAAATGATTTTGAAGTATAAGAAATCAAAAAGATTTTGACCTTCTTTTCTAACTCCAATTCTTAACACATTTTGTTTAATTGCAATTAATATGCCAAATTTGATGAAGATATGTAAGTTGTCAATAAAATGTGCAAAATTTGATGAAGACATGTATGTTGTTAATTTCTATGTCAGTTGGTCTCTAATGGTTAGTAGTCAAATTGGCAAATCATACTACATCTTTCTTAAATTTATATCATATGTGAATTGTAAATCTAAAGATTCTTCTAACCTTATCATCTAAGAACTCTTTCAGTTTTTCCATAGAACATTTTATCTCTGCCTCAGTAATCTTTTGTTTCAATACATCCAACTCTAAGGGCTAAAAATAGAATAAACATTGTATATTATTTTACATAAAACATTTAACATACAGAATCACATTAACAACAAAAATATCACGGAGTAATATCAAATTTTAAATTGAAGATTTAATACCAATCTACATACAAATAAAACAATCGATTTCACTATAAAATCTCAAGACATAAACTACTGGTAAGTATAACTTACAATTAATATTATTTTTGAAATATTTTTCAGATAAAAGAATCTTTGTTTTGTGTTGCTTGTGCAGTTTATTTAATACTTATTGATAAAATCTTAAATTTTACAACCTGATCAAGTTACTACTCTATAAAGGGCAACTCAATGGATTTCAATTAAAAAATGATAGCAATTCCAATTTTTTTGCGACTGTCATACAAGTGAGAGGTTTAGCTAGCTATAAAACCAGGTTTAATCCATAATTTTCTACATCAGAAAATGCCTGTACCAAGTCAGGAATATGACAGTTGTTATCTATTCCTTTGATGTCTCTGAGCTTTTGGTTTTGCCATTTGATTACAGACTCTGTTTGAATTATCTATTCCTTTGATGTCTCTGAGCTTTAGATTTTGCCATTTGATTACAGACTCTCTTTAAATTATCCTCAGAGTTTGGTATTTTCCTTATTTAACTTTTCAGTAATGGTATTTTGTTACTGTATATCAAATTCATTTTTCTTTTTTTGTTTTGTTCATTTATCAGGCTTTGTTTGACTTGTTTTACATTTTGTTCTGTTTTTCCTTTATTGATTTGACAATTATTTGAATAAAAAAATAAAGTATGAGACACAATATGACATTACATAGCACATATTCTACGATAGTTTCACTAAACCACGTCAGCAGTTTAAAAGTTGGGATTCAAAGAGCCTAAATTCATTTTGTACACAAAGACTTTCAGTGGGGAAACATCAAAAACCATTTAGATACAAACAATTCACCAAAGTTTTGTGCTCTTTTGGTTAAAATGTTTTTAAGCTAAGTGTACAACATGTTGACGATGGACTGACACATGGATGAATGTACAATGGTAAACCATAACATATCCCGTAAACAGGCATACAAACCATTTGAACTAACAACAACAAAAATACAGAAAGTGCAAAATACAATTTGATACCATTAAGATTTGAGAGAGTTTTGTTACAATTCAGTTCCTGATTTAGCCAAAAGTGCTGCTCCCAAAATGAATGTATATAATGGTACTATATAACCCTGCTGCTGTAAGTGTTGGTATAAATACAATAACAACAAATTACCTCATACATAAGAATTCTGACTTGTATGTCTGGTTGTTTTCTGATAAATTCCATCAATTTGTCATTTAAACTTTTCTCCCCAGGCTGAAATACGAAGTGTATGTAGTATGTGTAAAAAGTGTATATATATGAATTTTTAAATCTTCAAACATAAAAACAATTGTTATACTGGACCAGCACCTAGTTACCTTGACAGAGTAGATGAGCCTATACACTATAGCTATGAACAATAGTAAAGATCAAAATATCAATATATGTCAGATCAGGACACTCTTGTATGATATTATTGTTGTTCTGGCTTTACATAAGATGGGTTCAAAGTCACTGTAGGTGCCCCATCTCCTCTTTGCTTGTTGGCTTGGCGGATAAAAAAATCTTAGAGGGAATATGAGCTCAAATTTAAATAACATGGAATAAATATTGACACTGTCTTGCACATCATTAGAGTTCTTCATATGGTATCTAGTGTCAATTAAATATAATGGCAGGTAGTTATTTAAAAGACCATACTGCTGATGCTGCTGGATAATATAATTATTTCAAATTTCTATAAATATTTTTCTTTTAATATTTTAATTCATTATTATTTGTGGGGTATTATTTTTTGTTGATTGTGTTGGTGTAGGTGGATAACAAATTAAAACATTCAAAGAAACCTCCCTCTAGGAGTGTAGACAGTGTAAACCACAAAATTAAGTATCCACAAATATACAATTTTCCTCACACCAAGAAAATTGGTACCCATGAAAATAAATGAATCAATAGCATACAGATAAATCAGTAATCATCTATAATTTAAACTAGTATCTGAAAAAGTGAATAGGAATTAAATCCATTTATATTTTAATTTTTTAAAGCTACCATATAGCGTGTTATTTTCGCAGTGTTGGAACAAAATCTCCAAAATAAATTCCACCAATATGAAAGTGCGCATGCATAGGTATTGATAAAAGTTTGAATCCGCCAAAATAACAACCGCCAAAACATTTCGTATACCTTTTTCAATGACAATGGTGAAATTTTACACCCACGAAAATAACCCGCTATACAGTATGTTTTTATCTATATTAAAATACCTTTAGAGGCTGAGTTTCTTCTTCTGTACAAACCATTATACTCTCCTCTACTAAATCACTGAAATATTTATAAAACATTTGATAGTTCTTTCCAGATATTATTTGCCATCCTAAAATTTTAAATGCTTATTTCAAAATCAGAAAAATTGATTGCTATCAGAGAATAAACTGTCATTGCAACTTATATAATATGAGGCAGGCGATACTTGTAAAAGGGAACGAAGTCGGTATCAATAATTTGTTTTTTAATTCTAAAATTTTAATGTTCAAAAAGAAATGGAAATACCATAACGTTTCCGATGTTGGTCCTGTTGTTAGGAATACTCAAAGTCTCACCACAAACGAAACTGGAGGAAAGAAAGAGATTTCTGCGCAAATACAGGAAAATAAAAAAGTTAGATAAAAAAAGTTAACGATTTTGAGTTCATTAGTACATTGGAAATTATATGTATAAACTGAGGAATAGACGGTTGCACAGACCAAAAAAACAATGCACCCTCTACTATTGTATATGAGGCATAAAAATGAAGAATGAGTCTCCCTTTAGCATATCAGGTTAAAACAGGACAGAACTAGAAAACGGCAAAGTTGACACCACCATTCAATCTTGAATTAATTTTGTTGTATGTAAGGATGGAGAGACAAACAAAGGTAAATCTTAATGCCCCTTCAACTCCGTCAGGGGCATGAAAATTGGTAATAAACCAGAGAAAGACAGAAATTGATAGCAATATAGATTAGAACAATATAATTTGTTCTGGTAATATCATATATATACCTGTTCTGTGAGTCCTGACTGTCATTCAAACTGTCTTCTAATTCATCCTCATCCTCCTCCTCATCATTATCATCTATATTATTATCAGTGTCAGCCTTTCTAACATCTGTATTTTCATCAACCTCATCTTCAAATTCACTGTCTGTTTCGTCTAATTATTACAATAAAACTTCATAAATTGGACCTACATAATAATTATTTTGATATTTCTAATCCAACTATTGTGGGTTATCCCTATATAATCTGCAAGGGGAACTTTGAATAATTTGATTTTTAGAGAGAGAAAAATTGTGTCGTATAAATATAAATTTTCAATAGATTTATGATGTATTTGTGGTAGATATCCTTTTTTTGTATCATTATACCTATAATGATGTGTTTGGTGGTAGATATTTTTTTTACAGTATTCTTACATTGGTGCGTTTTACGGTAGATGTCCTTTATTTAAACATTAGACCTGGGTTGCGTTCAATATCTTAGCGGCTACATAGATTTATGACCATTGAACTTCTAGCTAGCCTATAGCTTCTACATAGATATTGATAGCAGCTAGGCCAAAATCTATGTAGCACTATGTAGCCGCTACGATATTGAAAGCAACCCTGGTATATGGGAGAAAACTCTTACACATGTATTAAAGTCATTTGTGCGTTTTATCATAGTAGTAATTTAAACACTGATCAAGCATATTTATGTTGTTTACATTTAAACGGTATACTAACATTGACGTGTTTTGTGGTAGATATCCTTAGTTAAACAGTATACTAACATTGATGCGTTTTATGGTAGATATCCTTAGTTAAACAGTATACTTACATTGACGTGTTTTGTGGTAGATATCCTTTAGTTAATCAGTATACTTACATTCACGTGTTTTATGGTAGATATCCTTAGTTAAACAGTATACTAACATTGACGTGTTTAGTGGTAGGTTTTCTTTAGTTAATCAGTATACTTACATTGATGTGTTTTGTGGTAGATATCCTTAGTTAAACACTATACTTACATTGACGTGTTTTGTGGTAGATATCCTTTAGTGAATCAGTATACTTACATTCACGTGTTTTGTTGTAGATATCCTTTAGTTAAACAGTATACTTACATTGACGTGTTTTGTGGTAGATATCCTTAGTTAAACACTATACTTACATTGACGTGTTTTGTGGTAGATATCCTTTAGTTAATCAGTATACTTACATTCACGTGTTTTATGGTAGATATCCTTAGTTAAACAGTATACTTACATTGACGTGTTTTGTGGTAGATATCCTTAGTTAAACACTATACTTACATTGATGTGTTTTGTGGTAGATATCCTTAGTTAAGCAGTATACTAACATTGATGTGTTTTGTGGTAGATATCCTTAGTTAAACAGTATACTTACATTGATGTGTTTTATGGTAGATATCCTTAGTTAATCAGTATACTTACATTGATGTGTTTTGTGGTAGATATCCTTTAGTTAAACAGTATACTTACATTGACGTGTTTTGTGGTAGATATCCTTAGTTAAACAGTATACTTACATTGATGTGTTTTGTTGTAGATATCCTTTAGTTAAACAGTATACTTACATTGATGTGTTTTGTGGTAGATATCCTTTTGTTAAACAGTATACTTACATTGATGTGTTTTATGGTAGATATCCTTAGTTAACCAGTATACTTACATTGATGTGTTTTGTGGTAGATATCCTTTAGTTAAACAGTATACTTACATTGATGTGTTTTATGGTAGATATCCTTTAGTTAAACAGTATACTTACATTGATGTGTTTTGTAGTAGATATCCTTTAGTTAAGCAGTATACTTACATTGACGTGTTTAGTGGTAGATATCCTTAGTTTAACAGTATACTTACATAGAAGTGTTTTATGGTAGATATCCTTTAGTTAAGCAGTATACTTACATTGACGTGTTTAGTGGTAGATATCCTTAGTTTAACAGTATACTTACATTGATGTGTTTTGTGGTAGATATCCTTTAGTTAAACAGTATACTTACATTGATGTGTTTTATGGTAGATATCCTTAGTTAAGCAGTATACTTACATTGATGTGTTTTGTGGTAGATATCCTTTAGTTAAACAGTATACTTACATTGATGTGTTTAGTGGTAGATATCCTTAGTTAAGCAGTATACTTACATTGACATGTTTTGTGGTAGATATCCTTTAGTTAAACAGTATACTTACATTGACGTGTTTAGTGGTAGATATCCTTTAGTTAATCAGTATACTTACATTGATGTGTTTTGTGGTAGATATCCTTAGTTAAACAGTATACTTACATTGATGTGTTTTGTTGTAGATATCCTTTAGTTAATCAGTATACTTACATTGATGTGTTTTGTGGTAGATATCCTTAGTTAAACAGTATACTTACATTGACGTGTTTTATGGTAGATATCCTTTAGTTAATCAGTATACTTACATTGATGTGTTTTGTGGTAGATATCCTTAGTTAAACAGTATACTTACATTGATGTGTTTTGTGGTAGATATCCTTTAGTTCAGCAGTACACTTACATTGATGTGTTTTGTGGTAGATACTAGTTAAGCAGTACACTTACATTGATGTGTTTTGTGGTAGATATCCTTAGTTAAACAGTATACTTACATTGATGCGTTTTATGGTAGATATCCTTAGTTAAACAGTATACTTACATTGATGCGTTTTATGGTAGATATCCTTTAGTTAAGCAGTATACTTACATTGATGTGTTTTGTGGTAGATATCCTTTAGTTAAACAGTATACTTACATTGATGTGTTTTATGGTAGATATCCTTTAGTTAAACAGTATACTTTCATTGATGTGTTTTATGGTAGATATCCTTAGTTAAACAGTATACTTACATTGATGCGTTTTATGGTAGATATCCTTTAGTTAAGCAGTATACTTACATTGATGTGTTTTATGGTAGATATCCTTCAGTAACTTTATCATTCTCTTCTTGCCCACAGGTTTTACTCCATAGTTTTGTACTTTTTTCTATAACAATATTGATAAACTAATGACTTTCAATTTTTTTTTTAATTTGGAATTCAGTATTTTTGTGATTTCACTTTTAACAAGTCAGATATATCAGTATATTTGAAAAATTGCATCTACAATACAATTATTGAGACAATCTGTGAAGCCAGTGAAACGTTTGGTGAGAGATTTACAAGTTAAAAATCATTATGTTAAAAAAATTTAAATATCAAAATTTTCAAAATTTTCAAATATAAAAACTTAATTTACATGAACAAATAGATGAATGAATTAGTTTTTATATTTTAATACTCTCTTATATGCATTTGAGAAAATTGGGACTTAAGAAATTTAAAAAACCAATAAATGTCAAGATAATTAGTAGGATTATACAAGTTAGAGTAGGAATATCTTACCTTTATATGAGGCGTTGCCATTGCATCATAATTTGGCATAGGAGTAAATGGTGACGGCTCCTTCCATGTTTGTTTAGTTCTCTGTCTTTCTTTACTCATAACTGGAGTCTTGAAAGAGCGCTGAAAAATAAATAACATTAGGATTTTCAGAAATCAAAATCATATATTCTTTTGAAATTGAAAGTATATCTTCTTAATCTAATAATTGAATATCACAAATTAAAAATATCTGTATACGGTAATAAAATCAATATAATTGCATAGACACTCACTTTATAGCATGAAAGTGTTCTTGAGTTCATTGTTTTCTTAATCTGGAAACTCTGCATCAGTTACTTTATGCATATATCTATAAATAAACATAAGCACATATATTTTGTGTGTGTTGTCTTTAGCATTAACAATCTAAATAGTTGTTTGGTGCCCTTGGATCAAGCATGCACATGACTAAACGAATTAAAATGGTATCATACGAATAACAATAGATAAGTACCTGTATTGATGTAGATGTAAATGTGTTCTCATCAATTGCAAAACTTTCATCACAAAAAGTCAGGTTTTCTGTCTCTTCAATCTGATCAACTGGCTCTTCAAAGTCCTTATTCTGATCATGGTCTTCTTGAGGTTTGTTTCTGTCAGACATGGCAGAACTCTCATTTCCTAGTGCATTTGCACTTGGCAGAATTTCCTTTTGCTGATTTAAAAGATTTCAATAGGATTTTTATATCCGCAAACACAAATGTATTTATACAGATATAAGAAATAAAAGGGACTGTAATATGTTGCAATTTTAAATTACAACCCATAAACATACTTCTAGAATTAAAAGGTCTTTCTTTATCATGTTTTGTTGTTTTGACATATTTTGGAAATACTAAGATATTCTAAATGCTATTTATGAAATATAATTTTCCATTGTAAAATGCAAAAAAACAGCAAAAGACAAACTTTTTTTTTAAAAAGAACGGAATAGGGCCAAGAACTCTTTTTAAGATTTGCCAGCAAACCTGATATTTCAATTTAAAAACCTTTGACTTGATTAAAAATTCAGCCAGAAAATGTGTTAAAAATTCAAAAGTGCTGGTTATATATTCCAACTGTTAATTCAGAAATATTTGTGTGCAATTATTATTGCATTTTTTTTTATCAAAATATAAAATGCAAGATTAGTTGTGTTTTCAAAAATTGTAACTTAAAAATAATGCTATCAAACTCAATATGTTTTACAAAACCTTTCCCATAGCAATTTTAGCAATAATAAAAAACATCTTCAAAATTTCTAAATTTACAGCATATTTTTGCATTGAACAATGTTTATTATGTTTATAAGATCAAAAATGAAAAATAACTTTTCCCTCCATACCTGATTAGTGACGGGCTTACATGGTGTTTTACATGCTATGATGCCATCAAAATCGTCCCCACCACAATCATCAAAATCTTCCCAAACATCGTCACATGACACACCATCTGTTTCTATGTCAACATTCATATGATATTCCAAGGTCACATTAGTCTCCTTCCTCTCAATGTCAGATTCTCCACCGGTGATGAGACTCACTTCATCTTCATTCTCATCAGAGGATTTGTGCTTGTCATCTATATCCCCATGGAACTGAGATTTGGTTAAATTCATTTCAAATCCACTATCATTCAAATTATCAGTAGTATAAGTTACTTCTACTGTTGTGGGATGCTGTGCTGAAGAACTGCTATTCAAGTCTTGTTTATTTGGCAAATCTTCATGATTTTTTAATATATCATTAGATTTAACTGGACCAGAAAAAGTAATATCTTGACTTTTCATAAAATTTGACCTAGAACTGAATTTCCATTTCTTCTCTCTTGCTTTAAATTTTGGGGATTCCGATTCCTGAGAAGATAATTGGTCAAAATTATCTCCAATAATTGAAACATCATTATCCTCCATGTTGGTTCTAATCTTTTTGGTTAATGGAGATTTCTTTGTCGGGGTTTCCATTTCAGTAGTTTTTCTTTTAGATTTTCTAAAAGAAGGAGACATAATTGTTTCCAAATCTGAATTTGTAATTGCAGAACTAGTCTCACCTGGATCATCAAGCACCTCCTGGGATAACTTCAGTCTACTATGGCATGTTTTTGTTCTCTGGATAGTCGGAGAAGGACTGGCAAACAAATCACCACCAGAAATATTAAAACTAGAATTTAAACCCTTGTCATTGTCTTTGTAGCTTTGATCATGAGGGAAATAACTATCATTCTCATTGGTCAGGGCAAACTTCAACTCATTCTTACTATCCTCTGGATCAACAACAATTAAACTACCATTACTGTTATCAAAACTATCATGCATAGTTTTATCAACATCTGTACTTTTATCAGGCAGAATGATTTTTTTTCCATATTTTAGGGCAATGTCTTTGTCAGTTGCAGCATTTTTGTTCTTAGGAAGAGCTGTTGTTCCACTATTATCATCATCTTTTTCATTGCTATTTTTTCTTACTTTTTCCTTCAAAATGTTGCTAGTTTTATTTGAACTTTTTGCTTCTTCTGTATCTATTTTCTGACTCAGATGTTTCTGTTCTTGCCTGCTATCTTTCCCTTGAATATTTGAATTAATATTTTTAATAGTATTTTCTCTAGTTTGCCTTGAAAGTCTTGATTTTCGTGGACTTTCTATTAGAGGTAAATCCTCTAGTAAATCTTCAGAGTTCACACAATCATTATGTATGTATTTAGTCACATGACTATTATCAGAGACTGCAGAAAGGGATTTCTTCAAATCTGACTTCTCTGTGATGTTCTGAGAGCTCTGAATAAAAGGGATTTCTGGTGAATATGCCTGATCAATGTCTGCTATTACTGGAGGACTAAATGATCTTTTTTCTGGACTTTTATTTTTAGAATTTTCACATTCCAATTCCAATTTTTTTACAGGGTGATTTTTCTCTGGTGATTTCTCAAATGAAGAACTCACATTACTATACACTTCTAATTCATCATTCACAAATATCAATGATGTATTTTTTACATTTTTAGCTTCGGATTTTCTGGGACTATAATCACAATTTTCCTGCATGTATTTCAAAGATGAATTTAATGCTGATTCAGTATCTAAATTTTCAATACTTGTTTTATTCTCATATCTAGTAATCTGATTCAAAAGAGAATGTTTAATTACATCTGACATTTGACTTGACATTACAGGGGATTTCTGTTTTTCACTATTAGAACTCTGGGAGCAGACAACTTCTTGTTCCATCCCAGAATCCTCTCCTGACTTCCTGTGACCTTGACCATCATCTTCTTCCTCATCATCAGAATCACTCCACAGCTGTTTTAGCAAACTCTCCACAGATGTTTTATTTGGTGAAGCAGACTCTGATTTTATAGGACTATTAGCCTCTGTTGACCGTGGACTGGAATGTAACATTTTCAGAATTTCTTGTAATTCTGTTATCTTAAATCTGTAAATTATATAAAATCATTTTTATCATTATTTCTGCTTTGATAAGACTGTTTTTTTGTAATAAATTTTTATAAGTGAAAAGTTGGGGTACAGGAAGAAAACATATTTCATAAAAAAGCCTGAATATACAAAGTGAAAACTGTACATTAACTTCTATGATCACTTGGTAATCTAAACCCAAAATATCCAAAGATTAACAATTTTCCTACGACCTATCATACTGATACTGTCCAATTTTTTTGTCACTATTCTAATTTTACTTAATTATTTTGTTTCTTCTCTTAGACATAGATATACTGCTTCACATAGAAAAACTCCTATTTCTGCATGAGATTTCACCAATAGAGTCTTGGACAGTTGTAACGCAAGTCTACATAAATATAGGAACCTGATGTATACTGTATAGAGTACTGTATACCTTACAACAAAATTATTTTCATTTACCTGTGTACATTATTGTTTTTGGGGGCATTTTGTTTAAAGTTATGGTTGTCTTTCTCAAATTGTTTAACATCTCACCCCTTATTTTATTGATTTTCTATTTAAATTTTGTCATGGAACATTTCCTTCTATGTATGTTCACCTGTGTTTATATGTCTTTTGATTAAGTTAAACCATTTTAATTGATATTTTATAGTGTGTCTTTCTATGGTGTGATGTTACACTGTTGTTGTTGGTAAGGGTGATGGTTGGTACCTATTAAAACATTTAAATCAGCTGCATTTGATTGAGCCTGTTCTAAGTCAGGAACCTGATGTTCAGTGGTTGTTGTTTGTTAATGTGGTTCATAAGTTTTTTTCTTTTCTTATACAGATTTCTCCACTGGTTTTCCTGTTTGAATGGAGCCATTCAATATTGCGATTCTGTCATTTCAGACTAAAATGCTATTTTAATTTTTGTGATATTTAGAAGAAAAAATTTGGGAGTTAAAATTATTGCGATTATTGTCGCAATAGCCGCAATTATAACCTATTGCATACCTATCAGCTAGCTTAACAACATCAGACAAACAGCTCTGTGTCACAGATACAAGTCCACCATAGACATATTTCATTATACTGATCACAGCATCACTGGCCATGTCCTCCATGTAAATATGGCCACCTTCCTCATACTGTAATTACAATGTATATGTTCAAGTAATTATAAATCAAGACCGATAAATAAAACATTGCCTACTCCCAACAAAGCAGTTAAGTTTTTAAGTTGTTTTTTAAGCAATAGTAAAAGAGATTTGACCTAATTCAAGTTTGCTTTCTACCAGAATATCTTGGTTCTCTTTAAAGTTCTCAAACAATTACTTCTCCACTATATATAGTCTATTGATTATTTACAAATAAAGCACATGTCTACTTAGGCTTTGCAGAAAATGTTTTCATGAAATATTTATGACCAACGAAATGATTCCATAAGTGCTGCAACTAAAACTGCCATGTATTGTCAATAGATACATTTGTAGAAAATTTGGTAACCCCACTTTTACAGTACATACCTTTAGAATGCTGGGACATCTACAGCTAAGTATGACTTTATGACAGAAAACTATATCTCCCCCTATTGTATGGATCTGTACATCAGCATGGCTAGAAATGTTTACTAAGGACAACATAGATTTCTGTAAACCTCCTAACAAGTCTGTATTCTTTATAGGCTGGGTAAAAGACAGGGAATTGTGTTGATCTAATATTATTATCCAAAATGTTTGTTCATTGGCTGAACATAAAAAAGTTAGTTAAGTAAAACAAAACCAGCTTTTTTAAGTACACAGGATAAATCACTAAGTTCAATTTTAAAGCATTAGGCCAATTAAAATTAATTGCTAGATTTTCATCCCCGCCCGCCCCTCGGAAATCGTCCCGCCCCGATTTTTTTTATTTAACAAAAATACGATTTCCGGATTTTGTTCATGTCCGTTATTTGGAACCATCGATAATTTCGTTTCATTCAAAACTTCCTGTTTCAAATTTCGTTTTTGTATTTCTTCGAGTAATCAAACGAAAAATGATTAAGTCGACATATTCTGCTGCTCTATGATGACAACATCATCTTCCGAGAATAGTGATTGATAACGAGAAGAGCAAGAAATATTCGTGTTACGCTGGAACGCAAATTGCGGTAGTCACAAGTGAATTGAAAACCATGTTTTTTTCTTTATTTATACAATGACTTTGTGTCAGGAAATGTGGACTGTGAATGATATCCAAAGCGCAAAAATCGTAAAACAAATTGGTAAAAATAACATGACTGGATTAAACAAATTGACACAAGCACGAACTTATTTGATTTATGACCGTATATTGAGAAAAAGAAGTCGACAAACACGCATTTTAATTATAACAAGCCCTTGGCTGTTGTTATTTTGTTGACCAACAGCAAACACCCTCTGCAACTGTTCCAATACCTTCAATTTAGTCATTAAATATAAACAACAACTACTTTTTGGTTAAGTTCATGTTTTACATCATAATTACTTTCAACAGTGAGTTTACATTTATTCTGTACTCATAATACAGTTTGTACTTGTGTTGCATACAATTGTACCAATACATTTTATTGATTTTATGTGGACTACAAACCATTGCTTAGAAAGCAAAATAAATTTGGTGTAGGTATAGTCCAACTGAAGAGAGCATTTCTCTTCTTTTTGATGTATACTATAAATAGGTTTCTAAAGCGGCAATTACATGTATAACTGTGGTTGCCAATCAGGGATTTTTATTTTAGAGTTTAAAAATAGTGTAGAATTCCTTATACAGCATGTATATACATTATACAAGCTTGTTTTCCACTAGCATATACCCCGCGGTATGAAGAACTCGTGACGAGGGTATCATATGAAATAAAATTTAAAAAATAAAATCCTTCCACCCGCCTTATTTTTTTCAAAAATTTGGATGAAAATCTACTAATTAATTTTAGTTGGCCTTAAACATTTTTTGATATATTGAGCTTAAAGTAAAAATCTAGAACATTTTTGCATGCTCTCCAATTACTTTTATTTTTTGAAATTGTAATATCCCCAAAAAGATGATGTATATTTAAGAAATAATTCATGGAAGCCATAGATTGTTGGAAATTTACACATGGCCTGGGCCATGATATTCGAATTTTAACCTGAGCTTTAGCGAGGGATAAAATTAACGAATATCACGGCCCAGGCCATGTGTAAATTTCCAACAATCTATGGCTTCCATGAATTATTTCGATTCTAATAGGTCAAATACGGTCATTAAAAAACTGAAGCGAGGGTGGGTATGCTATGTATGTAGCTGTTCTTTTTTACTCCCTGTTAGATAAAGCTCAAATATCTTTATAAATATGTAACTTGCGTAGGTTATTTCGAGAATAACTGCTAGAAAAAAACTTTTAATTTCATTAAGTTCTCAAACCCAACATTTGTCATTTTTAATTTACATGTTTTTCTCGTAAGCTTCCGTCAAATCAAAAGTTGACATTTTGTAACTAAGGAGCCACCATGTTGACTTGCTCAAATGGGTAAATATGCGAATAATGCAATAGAATAGAAATAAAACAAAACCTACCTCAAAAAATCAGTTTTAATACAATATCATACGAATTCGATGGTTCACGTAACAGAAAACTTCCAAGTTTAGCGGTTTTATTTGTATGACGTCATGTTTTGAAATGACTAAAATGCGCCAAAAAGATTAATAGACTTTCGCGGAATTTTATTTAATTTTTATTTTGTTGATTTCTCCGAGCTCTTGTGCATTACTTCTTTTTATTATGCATATGAATAAGAATAAAAGTTGTTTTGTCTTTTTTAATTGCACTTTTTAAAACAATAAAATCGGCAAAGGATCTGCAAATAGGTTCCAATACATGTAGATTTACGTGGGAAGGATATTGTAACAGCCATTATTATGCATATCTCTGAGTCTGCGCTAAGTATATTTTATCGAGAATTTTATCACAGTGTTGTTTACAAAGCTAAAGAAGCATGTCATATTAGAATTGTATATAATGCAAGTAAAATCAGAGACATTGTCATTATATTGATAGTTATTTAACAGTGCAGTAATAGTCCTTGATTTACCTGTATATTGATTGGCTGTTCTGGACAGAACCCATTACAATCAAAATCAGGGACAAATAACTGTGAAGAATCAGCTGCTAGCTCTGCCAGTACTACAGCTGTTTGTGTAGATGCCACTAACATTTCCTCTTGGGTATCCCCGGATTCTGATATAGTGTTATTTCTTGATATCTTAAAAAAGATAATTTCAGCATTTAAAGGCAATTTCTAATGCAACACTGTTTGAAACATTCATTTTGATTGGATAATGTTAAGATGCAAGCGCAGGCAACATATGACAGATTTTGAATATGATTTGACATTGTTTTCGGTCAGTATAATTAGAATGGATATATAAGAATATTGTATTTTAAGCTAATGACAGCATCAATTGGTGATTTGACGCATCGTCAGTTAACTTTCTTTGCAACCTTAAAATCACCAATTGATGCCATTAGAGCTTTTTAAAATACAATATAGTTATCTTCTAAATGTGCAAATGATAAACAAAACAAAATCAATTTGTCCGTACATATTTTCCGACACCAGACTTTCACTCCAAGAAATAATTTAAATTTTCTTTATATCTAAGAAACTAAACATAGATGTAAAGTGAGAAATATATGTGAACACATAAGCCCATACCGACGCTGGAGGTTTGAAAAAATACCCATCAACTACTTCAGCAAATAGACATCAATTTAATAAATACACTTTTTAAGATTTAAATTTATTTATTTTCTTAAATAACGTTGTTTTTTTTGCATTTTAGGAATATTATCCCTTGACAATTTCAGTGAAAATTGACCATGAATACTTAATGTTTAAAATATCTGAGAATATATTTATTTTGTTTTATTTTCTTAATCTTAAACAAGTTTTTACTATTGCTGGTGGAGTGTTAGTCTTTTCTTGTATTATAAGTTCAGTAGTCAGTGCATAAAGCTCTTCTGGTTGCATGAAATATATAAAGTGTTATTTTTCATTTTCCTAGTAAATGCATGCTATTTTGATGAATTTAGAATTGTTTAGGGTTTTCTTCCCATTTTGATATTTCATTTTTATGTTTACTAATGGTAACAAAAGTTTATTCTGTATTTTTTATTTGGAAAATATCTTATTTCATTATCTTCCCAGCTGATAAAATCATTCACTAACTTACCCTTGAAACGGGTGTTTTTATTGGAGTCTTTGGTCGTAGAAATGAAGTATCCCTGCCTGGAATTTCAGACATTCTTTTGAGTTTTGAACCTGCTTTGACCTTGCTGACCTCTAAAGGAGGGACTAAACAATCAACATAATAAGTTTCTTTTTTCCAATTTTCTTTATTTTCTGACTGTAAACTACATTTGTTCCATAAGCTTGGTATCTGGAATTAAAAAATAGTATCTTATATTAAATATTTCAAAGTTGTCTCCCTTTAGTATATGTGCAAATTCCTATAGCAATATAAACTATAAAGGAGGTTTTACCTAATAATGTTTAGGCCTTGAAAAAAAACAATATATTTTAGTGCCTGTTCTAAATAAAGAACTGGCCCAATAACTATGGTCATATCTATATGTTAATGTAATATAAAGGCTCGGTAAATCATTTCATAGGTATTGTAGACTGTGGCAATATAAATGCTTTTAATTATATGTTGGTTTCAAGATGTCCTTTAGATTGTTGTCTCATTTCTTTTTTTTTTTTATCTTCATCTGAATAAATTCAAATCATAACGCTGAAAACACAATGTCACTTGGACTTTCTGTGTGAACAATTTTTAATTAGATTATGCAAAGACTGAATTCTTCATTTTACATTTGTAATTGTTTGTTGTTATTGACACAACTGATGACACTTTTTGATTCACAACATTAAATAAATAAAAGCCCTTACATAAAAGAAGTAGATCAAAATGAAGTAACAATTCCACTTAAACTTATCCCTATAAATTTAAAAAGAGTATACATTGTTTGGTCTTTTTCCCTAAATCTAACACTAAAAACAGAATTTAAAAAGAGTATACATTGCTTGACTTATTTCTCTAAATCTAACACAAAACATGGACAATGTTACATTGCACATGTTTAACTTTCTACCTGTTCTGTCTGTGAAAGATATTTATCTTCTATACCACTCCTGGCAAACTCTGGTGTTAGATCAATGTCACTACATTCCTCTTCCTATATAAAGATACACATTAATGTGGTGTAATACATTAAAACATATATTGTTGTGTTTTACCCTCTTGCATTTGTGCGCCTGTCCCAAGTCAGGAGCATTTGGCCTTTGTTAGTCTTGTAATGAATTTTAATTTAAGTTTCTTTAATATATTTCAGAGTTTAGCATGACATCTATTATCAATGAACCAGTAAATATTTTTGTTTAGGGGTGAGCTGTAGCATGCCTCATGTTGCATGATTTTTTCACTGTATAGAAGACCCATTGCGGCCTTTAACTTTTTTCTGTTCTTTGGTCGGGTTGTTGTCTCTTTGACACTTTCCCCATTTCCATTCTCAATTTTAAATCTCCACAATTGAACAGTCCATATGTTTGAATACAGACAATTTTCACAAAACTAGTACACATTTTTTATTTAGGGGCCAGCTGAGGCCCACTTGCACGATTTTCTCACTGTGTTGAAGATCTATTGGTGGCCTTTGGCTGTTATATGTTTTTCGTCGGTTGTTATCTCTTTGACATGTCCCCCATTTCCATTCTCAATTCTACTACTCATGCAACTATATGCTGAAAATTGAGAAATTATTGTGATGTTTGCAAAAATTAAAACTCGCAATTACAAATTCCGCAAACCCTTCATCAACATTTTGTAATCATATTAATTAAATTTCCATTCTTGCAAGTGGTAAAGGAGTTGCAATATTTAAAACTTTCATTAATTTCTGAATATACAGTACACTATACAAGTTTTTAACTTATGTACCTCAGGAACTAACATATTCGTAACTCTCATTGACAATCTTCTTTTCTTCTCCTCCTTTGTCATAGCTACTAACATCGTCGGATCTCCCGGTCTAGAAAAGGTCGTTGAAAAAAAACAGGTAAATTGTACATAAATTCCATTGAAGTTATGAAATATTCTACCTAAGTATATCTAATCAAATTTGAACACTTTAAAATTTAAAATATGAATATGAATATCTATTTACACATTTTTTTTAAAGTCATACATGTTTTCATTCCTGTGATGTCTATAATTTTTTCACAATAATAAGAATATCACCTAAATTACATAATTTGCAGACTTTTGTTTTACACAGTTTGGTATTGATATATTTCCCAGCCTTGCAGTTCTTTACCTTTACAAAATTTCTGTACACATAAATAGCTTTGAACCTTAAAATGTTATATATGTACCAACCCTTTCTTTTTCTTGTTTTTCTTTGGTTCAGGTTTGTCCACAGGTTTACTTTCTGACATGGATATAGCCATGGCCATTTGTAAGTCTGCATCAAACTGGCTAAAAATAGAATATGTTAAACTTTAAATAAGAAAACTTAAAAAATTATTGGGATGTTTTTAATGATACCAAAAATAAGACAGTATCAAGTCTGCAATAATAGAAACTAGCAGTCTTTATCTAATTTATCATCTTCCTTCACGAATTTGTTACAATTGCAGTAACAAGATTATATTACGTGTACACAAAAATTTTGTGTTGTAAATTCACTATTATTTTGATAAATTCACTAATATTTTGATTGATTAAAAATGTTAAATTATTGTATTTTTGTCACTTAAAAAAATGTTATCGTTATTATGTGTATCTGTGAAAGGCTAAAAATGACATTTCAACCAATTTCACCATTTTCCCACCAAAATTTTTGATTTAAAGGCAAAATATTTTTTTTTCCTTATCGGTGACCTATATTTTTTAATTGCTTATTCTTTGATGTGATATTTCAGCTTTTTATACCAAGTGTCACAGACAGTTTTTTCGATATTTGGACAAAAATATGTCAACACCTCTATTTTCCCTATCATTTCATTGAAAAATGGTCCCTTTCACATACCTGTTTAAAAGTAATATTTTGAGCTTAGATGGTCCATAACCCCCTATTTTTTTCCGACCAATTTGATTCACTCTGTGTAAAGATTAAAATAACAAAAATCATGGCACCCCAATAAATCAATTCTGTAACAATCCTTTCTAATAATAAATATTTTCCTCATTAATCCTATCATATGGAAATCTTACCTTTTAGGCTCTTTTGGAGTTTTTTTAGTTTTAGTTGAAACTGTACTTGATCTTTCTTTACCTTTCAGCTTACTTAAATATACAACATACAATGTGTTATTAATATTTTTCTAATTTTTGTGCTATTTTCACATTTCTTGATAGGTGTGAGAAAAATATTTCTCCTCACTAGTGAAATATCTGTTCCCGGCAAATGATTAGTCGAAATTTGAGTATGAGGTCAAAATGTTTTGTTTTCTACTGATTTTTTCTATTGTGACGTCATGAAAAAAGGTGACCATGCCTGATGATGTCACATATAAAGAACACAAGTTTCTGAAAATCTTTGAAAAAGAAGGATTAAAAACATTAGAGAAACAGATTCCAACACTATAACTAGTGTATTACAATATTTCTCCAATCTCAACATTTAAATTTTAATTATTTAAAAAGCTTGGCAAGCCTCGCACTTTAAATAATAAAATTGAACTGTCTCGAGTGTAGAAATATTGTAATACAATTGTTGCAGTGTAAGAATCTATATATCTTAAAATATTAGTTTGTCATCAATTAATCTGTTTATTATTATTCCACGTCAGTCTAATTCTTTAATTAAGATTACATGCAAAATTTGATTGCAACATGGAATTAACAATTCATGAAAATACATTTTTTGCTCAATCCACAGTTGGTTTTCATGAGACAAAAATCTAGTGCACCCTGGTACTCCTCTTTATATATTTATTTCTGAGTAAACTTCAAGTCAGGAGTTCATTGGTTTTCATAGTTAGCTGTCTCTCATATCTGATTTTTGGTTACTTGTATTGTACATACATTTTAGGCCATTGGTTTTGGTTTTCTTGTTTTTATGTCAGGTCTTTTATAGCTTAGTATTGAGTATGGGTTTTGCTCATGTTGAAGGCATATAAATGCTAAAATCTATATCATTTGGTCTCTAGAAGATAATTATTTCATTCTACCTAAATGTTTGCTAAATGTATTCTTTTTGAAAATGCATTGTTTTAACAGTAGTTGTCGTTTATTTATGTAATTTATACATGTACGTGTTTCTCGTTTCTCATTTTTTTATATAGATTAGACCATTGGTTTTCCCGTTGAATGGTTTTACACTAGTCATTTTGGGGCCCTTTAGGCTTAAATTAAAATATTGTTTGTTTGCAGTTTACTGACCGACCCTTGAAAATCCTCCCGACTGTGAAAATTTAATTGCTTTATATTTGAAGAAATTTTTTTTAATACTTCTATTGACGCGATCCGGAACTTTGGGTCCTTTCCGGAAATGATTTAAGTCTGGGTCAATTACGCATTTCAAGTTTGGTTTTTCTTAGCTTCCCGTCAAGCGTTCATGTGACCATTTAATGATAAAGCACATGGAAATTGTTTACAGGTATCCATGAAGTCAAGGAGGAGTACTTTACGCTGTCGTCTCGTGTCAATTTTAAGACAAATAACAAACAAAAAAGTTTATTAGTAAACTGTTTATACAGATTCAGGCACATGTAATGATGTGTGATGATATCATTGACGATGATGCAGCGGATATTCATAACTGACACGATAACCATTCTGTCTCAAACAAATCGGGAGCGGGGTACAGAATCTGTGGAGCCTGACTTGATGGAACCAATTTCAGTGGTTAAATAATTCGACAGCAGCTTGAAGTATGGCATATTTTCTACAAATCGTTGTGAAGACGACAAAGATGAAACCACTCCTCCGTGACATAAATCTTCATGGATATCTGTAAACACGCCTGTACGGAGGAAGGGCTCATTTGAAATGTTAATGGATATAGATCATGCCAAATCAATAAGAAGCAACCCTAACTACACGAGGATGTAGAGAAAATGAATGGTTAGCTTGAAAAATAAATATACTCTCTCTATATTAAATCTTTCTTCGATTGCAATGAGTATGCTCCTTTAGGGTAAGGGGGCTGCCCCACTCATTGCAATTATTCTCTTTCTTACAATATTAAATATACCCAAACTGTGTGGCCTGTGTGAATTCAATTAAAACATGTCCTGAGGAGCTATGCTGCCAATTTTTTTTATGCATTAAAAACATTTCAGTACAGACCATTTACTTTTAATGGGGTGCTATGGATTTCACCCCAAACTTTAGATTTCTTTGGTTTTCATTAAAGCCTGGCAAAAATATAACCTTATCACATATAATTAAATATTGTTAGAAATATGAAAACAGTTGAATGTCTTAATACTTTTTTTTCAAGTTGCCTTTTTTTCAATTGAGGAAGATTCAATGGTTATTTTTTTTTATTAAAAATACACTCTTTAATACATTGTCTTATTAATCTTTAAAATCTACATTTTTCTGATGAAAATACTCTACTCATGAAAACATTCTAGTCAAGAAGCATACAAGTCTGAATATATTTCTTTAAAACAGTTCTAGTCATAATGACATTCCTTGTTTATAAGTGTTCCGGTATTTAATAATTATACCATATTGTATGTCATAAATTGGATAATGACACTATGTTAAAGTTTCAGTTTTGGTTAAAAAGTTTTTTATCTGAAAATGCCTGTTCATTTGATGTTGGTTTTCAGTAAGTCCAGTGTTTGTTGTTTTAAAATGTGTTTTTTTTCTTCACACGAAACTTGGTTTAGTGTAACTGCTTGTTTAAACTGTATTTTGGCTGATAAAATAAAATATTTTTCCTACCTACCGACCCTTCAGTCTGAAGGTACAGTCGGAAAACTGCAAACAAACATATTTTTAAGGTTGGCCTTATAGCTTGTTGTTCGGTGTGAGCCAAGGCTCCGTGTTGAAGGCCGTACATTGACCTATAATGGTTTACCTTTTTAAATTGTTATTTGAATGGAGAGTTGTCTCATTGGCACTCACACCACATCTTCCTATATCTATAGACTAAAGTTGCAACAATGAATTTCATAGACATGCTACCTAAAAAACTGCTTTTAATATCTAGTGTCCATGTAAATATCTACCTCATAGAGCTATTACCTTAGAGTAGATTTGGGCAGGATACCAGCTGCTATTAACATCTGGTGTTCCTCCTCCTGTTTCTTCATCAGTTTTAACACCTGATCTGTTGATACTTTCAGTTGCAGGCCACATTTCTTTACATGTACTTTCCTGGCCTGTTGAAAAATATTGTCCCCGTGAGATAAACACAATAAATATACAGAATTAATCATGACATCATTCAAAACACTTTAAGTTGGATTTTTTTTAAAGTAAGTTATAGTTCACCTGATACTAAAATTGTCTTTTCATAATCATATTCAGAAATTGTCCCTCCAATATTGAAAATTTAAAACCAGAGATGGATCTTCAGATCATGTTAATTTGTGTACTACTTCACCCAAAGTGGACAATTAAAACATTCCAAAAGACAAAGTTTTGTTTGTGAAGCTGTCTAATTTTGTTGGTTTTTGAAAATGAGTGATTTGACAGTCCATATAATTATTGTAGATTGATGACAAATCTTCATTTTTGTTTTTGTTGGAAAATAGGACTAGAAAAAAGCAGATTCAAATTTAAATCACATATACATGTTTCTTAGTCTTGATATGCATGTAATATTTGTCACTGGATATAAACCACCAAATTATATTCATCTCATTATGTATGAATAACCATCATCTTATTTACTCTTACAGAAGACTTACATTTTCAGTTTTACAAGGTTTACCACACATAGGACAATCCAGTACTGCAGTTTTAGCATGTTCTAAAGCTTTTTTCTCTAAATCTTTTATATTCTGTTCCTCTTCATCCTGCAATATAAAATAAATACAATTTACCATATATTCAGACTATATTTATGTAGAAATAGTGATTCTCTTGTTTTACAATTACTTTTTTCTTCAACTGTAATTTTGTTTGAAATTTTGAAAGTATTTGGGGAGATATTCTTTGCGGTCTATCAAAAATCAGTGGCGGATCCAGAATTTTTCATAAGTGGGGGCCCACTGACTGCCTAAGAGGGGGCCTTCTCCAGTCATGCTTCAGCGGTTCCCTATCTAATAAACCATTTTTTTCCCAGAAAAGGGTGGCCTGGGTCCCCTAAAAAACCTTCTAAATATCATATGACCTACAACTAATCTCCTTAAACAAGTCAAAACCCTGCCATATGAATGTAGTTATACCTTACCTTATCAATACACTTATTTAGATGTTGGGTGCGTCTATGTGAATTCATCTTAGACAAATCTTTCTGACATATCTGACAAAAGAAACATTCCTCTTGTTCTACTTTAGGATCAGCTGGTTTTACTTCCTGTCCAGCAACCTTGTCTTCTGATTCTTTAAAGCAAATAAGATAAATTAATATCTTTTATAAAGACCTTCCAACATCACTGAATTACAAACATAACAAAACTATATATAAATATTTTCTATTCAAAATTATTATATACTTTAACAGTATATCAAATCATTCTGTAACAGCTATTCTGTTTAAAATCCTAGATTATTCCATAGAATGGGTTGTGAATGGGACTTGATTCACTTTCTTTAATGCAAACTATTATCACATTTCACTTAAAAACACAAATTTTCTCATTACTAGTATATACGGTCTCTTTAACGGATTGATGAATGCTATAATTAAGCAACACAATAAATGTAAGCAAAAAAAACCCTCAAGTGTACATGTATGTGTATAAATTTTTGAGTCTGAGCTACTGTCATCAATACAGCTTTTCCAAAGCATTTCACCAGTGATTTAGTCATTTATACAACCATGCTTCTATTTTTTGCGGGCTTTTCACGCAGCATTGAATACCTATTGGTGGCCTTTGGCTGTTATCTGCTCTTTGGTCCAGTTGTTGTCTCTTTGGCACATTCCCCATTTCCATTCTCAATTTTATATTCTAGCCTTTAAATATGTTTCAGTTTCTAAATAGATATAAGTGGCCTGCTTAAACTGCTTCAAAAGAATTTTTTTTTTCTGTTCTGACAAGCAACTTATAATATATATACACCAAAACTACTAGTACAAGTACTATAGTATTTTCATGTGTGTACTATTAGTTTGTGTGTAACCTCCCCATCTCTTTAAGTTTTTACACTAGATATGTACAGTTTTTTGTACCTGTGTGATTGGTCAAACATTTATATGCACATGCATGATTGGTTAAAGTTAAACTTGCAGATTTAATGAAGTACCGGTACCTGCTTGAGTTTTTCCTCTTTGAAACCTTGATTTGAGACAAGTTTGAAGATGAGTAGCCATGTCTTGGGAATCTATGTCGTCTTTACCACACACCAAACATTTCCCTATACTTCCTGGTTTGTCATCCTCTTCACAATCTATCTCAATTACATTTGATTCATCAGCCTCATTTTGGTTTTTAGTTTTCTCAATCTTATTTTCAATTTTTACAGTATCCTCCAAGTCCTCTGTAACTTTGTTATTTAACGTTGAACAAGATGGTTGATTTAAAAGCACTGCATTAGAGCTCTCAGTATCTTTTAACATTTCAGTTTTGATCTGAACTTTCTTTTTAGATTTTTCATTTTTGGGGGCTTTGGCAGAATTTTTATTGATTAAATTTCTCCTTGTTGACTTTCCTTTTCTCATCCCATCTTCCTTACTTTGAGATTCACTACTGCTAAAGAACTTTTGCATCTTTTCTACAGATCTGAATTCACAGGTTTCATTCAAAGAGGGTTGTTTTATAATTTCTACAAGATCTGTGCATGGTTTGTTAACCTTCCTCTGAAGAGAAAGTTTGGTTTTCTGGCTTTTTGAAATTTCACCAGAGGTACTCATTGTTAAAAGATTGATAGTGTGCTAATTTTTATTTTTTCAAATAACAAAATAACAAAATTTCACAGAAAAGTAAGACACACATGTGTTAAATGTTTTTCTCATCATCCACACCTAATCCAAAATATAAACTAACAAAAACAATTCATATAATCATCTATTACAATCTCTATAGATATGAAAGTCAAATGTAAGTCAAAAAGTTTGTTTACTAATCAACACAATTTTAGATTTTAGACAGATTTGATTGTTTTTTTATCCCTTGATTTCTCAAGAGCTTTTAACTGACTTATTTGTTGTTGTCTTCTTAGTGTTTCATCCCTCCATTCCTGGTTTTTCTTTATCTGAACGAACAGCCTAGATTTTTCTACATCCACAAAATAACTGAAATGGATAAACATAATTATTACCATTCTCTGGGAGTGAGAAATGAAATGATGATATAAGACAATAACCCTGTGAAATATGTAGCATGTAGTTTTCCCGAAAACATGTTTTAAAAGGTTGAGCGGAATGTGAAATATGTAGTGTGTAGTTTTCCCGAACATGTTTTAAAAGGTCGAGCGGAATGGCAAATATTTCAATTGTAAATCCACTGTCAGATCTTTTTTGAAGTAAACAAAATGAGAACAGTTTTAGATACTATGCCTCTACATTATGAAATAAGCTGCCAAATAAAATGCAAACCAGCCGTTTTCACAATTATTTTCTAAATGAAAAGGTCATGATGACAGCTCATACATCATGTACATGTACATGTCATACGAATGCTATGCCTGAAGATTCATTTATTGAAACATGTACATGTACATGTACAAAAAAATGATGTAGTTTATGTTTAATTTTGTGATGCCATTTAGAATGATCTGCTGATTTTGAAAATTACACTTAGTTTATATATTTAGTGCATATATGTTATTATGATAGATTTGGCTATTTTTGCATGTTTTGAGCATTTTTATTTTGATTCTTATAAATCGTTGGGTTTTGAAAATTTTGCTTTGAGCATTCCTGATGAACATATGATGAAGGTGAATCCAGAAAAGGGCTTCAGACGCATGAAATTTATAGAGCGTGTTGTTTTCAGTTTTATTTTCTATTTTTATGAAAGTATGTTGTTATCCTTATCATGCTTAACAGCTCTAAGCATTAATGTTATATTTAATTTTTAAACTGCATGTGTAAAATTGAGAATGAAAATGGGAAATGTGTCAAAGAGACAACAATAAAATTGAGAATGGAAATGGGGAATGTATCAAAGAGACAACAACCCGACCATAGAAAAAACAACAGCAGAAGGTCACCAACAGGTCTTCAATGTAACGAGGAATTCCCGCACCCAGAGGCGTCCTTCAGCTGGCCCCTAAACAAATATATACTATTCAGTGATAATGAACGCCATAGTAATTTCCAAATTGTACACAAGAAACTAAAATAAAAATAATACAAGACTAACAAAGATCAGAGGCTCCTGACTTGGGACAACCCAACTTAAGAACAGAAAACAGTCAAAGGGCGGCCAATGATATATATATATATATATATATATATATGTTCTTCTTGTGTTTCAGAACAGTTCTGTACAAGATGTTAAGTTTGTACGATTTATTATTTGTACAGGGTTCTTGTACAAGTTAGAGGTTTTTTTGACACATAACATTATGAACCAGGTCATAAAAGTTTATCTTATTAAATGAACCAGTTTAATGTCTTAAATTAAAATTTTATACTTCAAACTAACAATTGATGCTATTCTCCTTGTCGTCAAACTGGAAATAAGGATAACAGAATGGTATAAATTCTACTTTTATTTTTCTCTTTTTATATCATTGTTTATACCAAAATCATATTCATAAAAAGTCTTTTTGTGTTCTTAAAATGTGTGTGTATACATATCGAATGCTCAGTATTTGACTGTATCGTGTACATGTAGTTGTGGAAGCATGACAGGAATTTAAAGAATTTAATATGCGAAACAAAAAATTGTGTTTGCATTATCCATTTGTGTTAAGCAATTCATTAAACACTAATAATTTGTACAAAAAATCTGTACAAATTATAATTTGCACATCATTACAACTTGTATACAACATATATATATATATATTTTTTTTTCTGAAGAGAATTCTTTAATTTTTCAAAATTCTGTAAAATCCAGTAAAATTGCAAGCCAAAGTTGGGAGAAAGACCACCTTCCAAAGAGAGATTTTAACAACAACCCTCTGACTAGACGTACATAGTGCTGTGGTCCAGAATCAACAGACAGGTCATTCTTGTAGAGCTTACAGTGCCATGGAAAACAAGACTAGAAGAAGCCCATAAGAGAAAGCTTGCCATGTATCAGGAATTGGAAACAGACATCAACAAGAAGAATTGGAGGACATGGTCTTTCCCAGTGGAGGTAGATGTATCAGGAATTGGTAACAGACATCAACAAGAAGAATTGGAGGACATGGTATTTTCCAGTGAAGGAAGGCTGTACAGACTTTGTTTCTCAAACATTTTGGAGAGCCTTCAGGGGTCCCTAGGACTAACTGGACCAGTAAGAAGAAGCTTGGTTGGAAAAGTTGAGAAACAGGTAGAGGAAGCTTTTGGTTGGGTATGGAGGAAGAGAGAAGAGAATGTACATGTAGCTGGTTCCTAGTGGAGGATTATTAACTCAGTCCATGTACCCCCTGGAGATTGTCGTGGACAGCGCTGCAACAGCCATGGAGAGGGGATCCAACTAATGATGTAACCAACTGAGCAGTGCACTGTACATGGAGGCAGAAAAAATACAAAGTATTCCATTATTTACTAAACAAGATATACAAAAAGGAGCTAAAGACAGTGTTATGTTAAAATGGCAAAACAGATGGGACACCAGTGAAAAAGGAAGGAGATATTATCCCTTTCAACAAAATGTTAAGAATACAATTCCAAAAGACAAACCGTCAACTGAAATATATAGAATAATTACTAGTTTAAGAACAGGATATTGCAATTTAAATTCATATAAATCAATGATATGCCCAGCACTCATCGACAAATGCAGCTGTGGACAAATAGAAACAGTTGACCATTATCTTCTGGATTGTGAAAATTATGAGGAGGCTAGAGAAAAACTCCGCTCTGCACTCTATTTCATAACATCAAAACTAACACTTGAATCAGAAGTACTATTAGCAACAACAGAAAATGATAATTACAAACATCACATAGAAGATATTCAAGATTTGTTAGGGGTTTTTATTAAAGATACTGGAAGGTTCACAAAATAGATAGTTCAGGTTTTATAAGGGTTAATTATTTTATTTTATTTTTTTTTTTTTTAATTAATTATTTAATTATTTAGTTAGTTTCTCTGCAGTGCCACATCATAAATACAAATGTACTAATGAGTTTAATACAATAGAGACATAAAATTACCAGAGTGATCGAAATTACAGATAGAGATTATAGTGTCAAGTTGACACTTCTAAAGACTAAAGACTAAAGTATTTAAGGTATAAATATAATTTGTCCAAATTTTGTAAATCCAGAAAAGTTCTTACATTTTTATTTTCCAAAACATAAAATATATTTGAATTTTATTTATCTAGGGCATGCTTACATTGAAGTCCAGAAAAGCATCCAATCTGCTGTGGGTATTTTTGCCATTTGACTTTTTTTATCCAACATTGACATAAAAGGTGTCAATGCAAAAATCTAAAATAACCTTCCTAAGTTCCAAGACATCATAATTATTTAAACTTTCCAGATGCACAATTGTGTACATACTCAGAGTAAATTTTGATATAATGTTATCAATTTGTCATTTTGGGCATGTTGGGGTCTGTACGGCTTTTTAAGATGAGTATGCGCTAGGCCTAGGGCTTTGTTCATTGTTGAAGGACTTCCGGGATCTTAAGTTGTTTAAAATTTCTTTGTCATTTTGGTCTCTTGTGGAAAAGTTCAAGTTATCGCAATGGCAATCATATTATATCAACATCAAATTTTTTAAAAATTTTAGATGTGATTATGGTTGATTTTCTTACTTCATTACAGCTCCTAATCCCAGGCCAAAAGCAACAACTCCGAATACGAATCTGTTTCGAAATTTATAAGCTGCTGTTCCCCGCATATATTTTGATCGCTTTATTTCTTGCCCGTCCATATCAATGCACTTATTTTTATAATTTTCATGTTTTTGTGGAGGCTGCCATCTTTGCAAGGTCGTTACATGCGGAATTTGGACAACTCGGACCAACGACATCTCGGACCAATATTTGATTCAAGATTCACGAATTGGCCAAATTATCTACGACCCTTAAGGACAGAGGCGGATTTAGATGGGGGTTTTTTAGGGGGCCGGGTCCCCCATTTTCTGAGAAAAGTTGGTTGATTCATACAAATATTTTATTGGCACAAACACAATTACAATAATTGGCAAAGGCCATATTTCAGTGCATTACAACAACGAATACAGCATGATACTAGTAGTTAAATATGTTATAATTAGGAAGCTAAAATCTCGTTTCTATACACCAGACATTTATATATATAAGAACTAGTCACTTTCAGGACTTTTAAAGAATTACTATTAATGCAACTATTAATATTTAGCTGATTTTCACTACAACATGCAGAAAGTATATTTAATATTATATTTTTAAAGTTAATTCTATAGTTGGAAAAAACTTTCTCATTTCAGTAAAAAGTGATTTTCATCTTCTACCTCAGCTGATTTACATACATTACAAACTCGTTCATCGGTGGGTAAACCTAAATATCGCCCTTTTTCAATAGCAAGATTGTGTGCACTCAATCTAATTTTACACACAGATCACCTTTCTAATCTATTACTTAGAACATCAACATAAGAACTACGCTGATTTGAATTATGAAATTGTTGGTAAAATTTTAGTTTTGATGAATCTTGAATTTTTGATGATTGATCCTGTGTGCACTGATCAATCACTCGTTGTTTAATACTTGGTAGATATTGTTTAATAGAAAAGTTTCCCCCAGCTAGGTTTGAAAATCCTAGATTGGGCCATAAAAAAGAATAGGTTTGTTTGCCCAAACGCTACCTACCCAGAAAAGGGCTGCCTACTCAAATTCTTTTATTGTCCTGATTTGAAGACATTTTTTTTTAATCAGATTATGAAGACTAATAAACACTCGATACTTCAATTTCTCTTTTTGAAAAAAAAAGAAAATGCCTACTTGACCTACCCACTGTCTCAACCTTTGGGTCAGTAGGGTTTGGGCAAACCAAAATTTTTTTAATTGTGGCCTTGTTTAAAATAGAATAAAGTTTCCTTGTCCAGGGGTTATTTTTTCAGTTGCCAGAAAAACTATGGATACAAGTGTGTTTTCAGACCTTAAAATATGATCAAATAACTTAATACAAGAATTGTCCACCGAATTATCAAAAACACCCCAAACCCACTACAATACAGCAATATGGGGCTTACTAATGAATCAAATAATTTTTCTAAAAGTTTACAAGGATTATCTTCAATTATATAGGGAATAACTGAAACATGACTGGAACGGGGCCCCTCTTAGTAATTCAATGGGCCCCACTTATGAAAATTTCTACACTCAAATATAAAATGGTAAAGAAAGACAAACTATAATGTAAATAATTTTTTTTTAAAAAGACTCACATTTTGATCAGGGTGCCAATATACCTGAAAATCTCATACGGTCATTTGCGACAATTTGTTTCAAGTTTATCATATCACATGTATGTATAATTTTGTCTTTAAAATACTCATTCATGTATCGTATTCGACAATTGATTGATACAACAACATATAATTTATTAGAGTCTCACCTCTTTAAAACCTTTGATATAAAACACAATCAAATATTAACAGATATATTCATCATAAAAGAGCCACTGTAAAAAGAGCGATGAGAGACTGTAAAACACACAGGAAAATACTTTTATATTAAATCTATAACATATATCAATATATCTTATCATTTAAAAACACTATAATATTAAAAACGTTACAATTACACAATAAGCAAACAACATTATATTATAAACTTATTACGAGTCAGCCGTATAAAATACACTTTCTCTTAAAAAGTACTTCATGGCAGATTTTGGTTGCAAAATAACAAACTCTGTCATCAATTCAATTCTATGGTCTGTGATTGACTATGGTGCCTCTATTTGGAGTACTATGGAATTTTCATGTATAAATGCTGCTAAACATAATTAAGGCTATGAGATTTTTTTGGGAGTGGGTAGATATACCCCTTAAAGAGGGACGAAATATATCGGAGGGACAGTCAAACTCATAAATCGAAAATAAACTGACAGCGCCTGGCTAAAAATGAAAAAAGACAAACAGACAAACAATAGAACACATGACACAACATAGAAAACTAAAGAATAAGCAACTCGAACCCCACCAAAAACTAGGGGTGATCTCAGGTGCTCCGGGAGGGCTACTTAGCACTTTATTGAGATACGGGATTGAAATACAGGCATTTGTCTCAGAATTGGTTTTTCCTATATACCTTTATATATTGTTATATTAAGATATATAGTATTTTTTTCAGAAACAAGTGCCTGTGGATGGAAACCATGTATTGTTATACACTGAGTGGCCTACTATATTTAGGACATGGTCACGATGTACAATAAGATGTCTAATTGTAGACTTACTATTAAATTAAGAAACATCAGTGTGATGTAACATTTATAAAACAGTCTTGCATGCTGGCTCATGCATTTTCACCCTGATAAATGCACATTATCATGAGTAAAACAGTCTTACTTGCTGGCTCATGCATTTTCACCCTGATAAATGCACATTCTCATGTGTGTAATACAAACACGAAAACTCTTAGACTTCTCTTAAAAATTACACAATCACTCTCTCGAAAAAGTTGACTCTACAAAATATTACGATTTAACTCTTCAATTAAACTAAAAATGAGATAAACATATTGATAATATGACATCTAAAGCACACCAATAGCCTCACATATAGTCAAATATTAAGCATTTGAAAAAGCTCATTTACTGCTCAACTATTTGGGATCCGTATCAAATTTCACAAATTGAAAAAAAGTTACAAAAGTGCAGCCCGCTTCACAAGCAACCGCTTCTATAACACATGACCTGTTACTGAAATGGCGACAGACTTAAACTGATACCAACTTGAAATTAGGCGTTTAAGGTACAGACTTGTTTTGTTCTTTTACAAAACTACATTCAAAATTGTTGCTGTCCCTACATTTTACCTTACGAGTTAGACAATATAGAACCTGACAAAGCAATCCACACTTATTTAGACAAATACAAACATCTTTTAAGACAGTTATAAAGAATTTTATCCACGCAAAGTTATGGACTGGAGTTATCTGCAACAACAAATAGTGTCGTGCAGTACAAGAGTATGATCTCAGAATCTGCTCGCATCCCTATTTTCTATCACTAGCTATTATTGTAATCAAATGTATATAGTAGAAAATTTAAATGTTGTTTTTTCAAATGTACATAAATTATTTGATGTTTGATTTTGTTTCTTTTTTTCTAGTTTCCTTGTTAATTATAAACAAATTTTATAGTCGACGTCTGGTGAATAATTTTCAATAACTTTCCGAAGGATCGCTAGACTCATTGAAGAAGAAGTGTCTGTGCTGAGTTTGCCGGGTCATAAACTGTGATTTATAATAGGACAAGAACAATGAAGTAATGAGAATAAAGGAGCGCAACTGATGCCCATAGGAAAACCTACAACATATCGGTAAACTTTATTGCCGAAACGTACATAAATATTATCAAGGAGAAAATTAATAGCTCCAATCTTCTAAAGAGCCTATGTCGCTCAACTGCATATTCAACAATGGCAAAAATGTAACTGACAATTTCAGTCATGTTATCAAGATAACAGGCAAAAATGCATAAAAATACGTAACAAATATCATTTAATGACAAACATCAAATAACGAGTCGAATGAAGGTTTCATCCATTATGGCTATTTAATTGTTGATCTTGTCTTGCCCCTGCATGCTAGAGAGCATTTTAATTATCCCTTTGTTATATTTTTAGCCATGGTGCTCATGTTTGTTGGAAGGAACAGTCATTGGACACATTTAAAAAAAATAGAAACCCCAATAAGTTTGGTTAGATTTGGCACATTGGGCCATATAAGCTAAAGATCGTCATTAATGGGTAGATACTCAAATAAAAGTTGTTAGACGATTACAATCTTATTGACGTATTTGTAAATCTTGTCTTGCTGATCTTAATTTAAGTGCTGAGAATGGACAAGACAAGACAAGACAAGACAATATTTTATTTAAGTCTCACCTCTTCATTATATAAAAGCTACAACGTTTGTGTAGTATGTGTAATAAAAATGCTATTGAAGATGAATATCATTTTATTTTAGAATGTGATAAATATAACGACATCAGATGTAAATATATAAAGAGTTATTACTATAAGAGACCATCTACTTTTAAATTAGTACAACTGTTATCTGTAAGAAATGTCAAAGAGCTAAACAACCTTGGAAAATATTTATTTTTGGCAGAAAAAGCACGTAATGGTTAGTTATTCAAATGTTTATATATGTCATACTCCGCTTAATTCTTTCATTAATTTGTATAATTTGTGTATAAATGTTATATTATGCTGTATATTATCTATTGGATATTTATATTGTGTAAATCCAATAAGCTGTATTTGCTTACGGAAATAAAGTATTATTATTATTATTAACAAACAGTTGATAAAACAACATCATAAAACATACAAGAGTCGCTCTAAAAAGAACAAATTATAACAAAAGATATGAATATACCAGGTAACTATTTTAAAATGGTCGTAAAACATGTAAAACAAGCTTGTTAAACGTTCTTACGACAAATTGTTTCATTTCGAAAAGAATTTGCATGAAAAATCAATTTGATAATATTGTTTCCGAGGCAAATTCATCTCATGAAAACAAAGTATAACAATAATATAAAGTCATTATAAATTCTTTATTTAAAGAGGTTAACTCAATTAGAACTAGTCTAATTTCCATTGGCCCCTCAAACAAAATATACACATATATACGGTTAACACTCATACATCAAAAGACAATTAGACAATTATTAATACACACAAACCAAACTTTTTAACATTTAAATGGCAACAATTTATAAAGTTTTCAAATTGTCTCCATAAAAGAAAAAGTTTTTAATTTACATACATATATATATTAGTTTCAAAGAGAATGATTATACATTTTATAACAAAGATTCTTGCAACATCTTTTTTTTTTATTGTGAATGGTAATTTATTTCATACCTTGGTTGCAAAATAATGAACATATTTTTTTTGCATACAAATTGGAATCTGGTCTTGGACCAAAAAGATCGTTATTACACATTTTACAGACATACCGTAATTCGTAGTTTTTTAACAATATTATTATTTAGTATCGATTAGTCGGTGTCAATCCAATTATAATTTTTCACATTAAAAGTGACTGTTGGTATTTTACGCTTCTATGCCATTCTAATAGTTGTATAAGTTTTTGTTTTGAACTCAATTTCATACCGTAATTGGTCGACATCCATAAACTTAAACACTTATTTCCTAATTGCATATACTAACGGTTTTATGTATGATATTATAGATAATAGTTATAAAACTAATATTTACTTCCTGCGTCAACGAAACAACTCTTGATTTGACGGACAAGTGATTTATAAAAGAAAACATATTCATCATGTTCATGTTTCAAGATTTTTTTTTTTTCACTTTTATATTTTTATTAGAAAAAAATGGGAAAAAAAACAATAATACTACTAAGAAATTAAATTAAAAATGATATATTCACTTCTTGCCAAATGCATTAATCAATTGAGATAAACCAGAGTTAATGTTTGTCTGTGTTTTGGTAATATCAGTTTGATGTCCAAATGCCCACGTGGAAATCTGCTCGCTGCAGTTCTTTGAAATTTCCATGACTTCTCCGACAACTCTAGTAAAAGAAAAATAATTCATTATAATAAGATAAAATAAGTAATACTTTATTGTTAGCTATATCTTATAATTTCAGTTTTCTTTTGAGTCTCTGTAAAACTGCAAAAAGAAGCACTCACTTTTAATTATTCACCAGCATTTAAAGTAAAGGTCTTCAATGACGATAAAAAAAAATCTCATTACATTTGTTGTTATCTATTTTTATCTTGTGTCGTTGGAAATGATTTTTCTCACATACAAAGTATAGAATATTCAACTCAGTTTATACTAAATAAACAATTATTATCCCGAGTAATAACTAGCTGAGAGCTTATTTTATAGTAGCTGTATACAGAAGATATTCTGTTAAATACACATAAAAATAACTCATTCACAGACAATGAAATTTGTTGGACTATAGTATAAAAGTCAAACAGAACATATGATGAGATCTTTTTGTCATTTACGGACAACGTGAAGTTCATCAATTTTATAGCATGGGAAAGAAAGACAAAAATAAAACATGTTCATCATTCACGGATAATGGAATCTTCATCATTCACGGACAATGGGCAATTTCTCAACTATAGAAACGAAACGAGAAGCGAACAGAGCATTAGCTCATCTTACTGAAAACTGCTTCAATAAACTGTTACAATTAATCGAATTGTAACTTTTCAATACACTCTTAAAGTTATAGACTAATTTTAGTCCCATCATGGACCTCAATATATGAGAAATATACATATAATTATTCCCAGTTCCCATTCAAAAAATTGCCTCACAAGTCCCTCTTTTTTTCAAAATCCTAAATCCACACCTAAAAACAGATCTCATGCTAGTACATTAATGTCACAAACAGTCCATTCAGAAAAAAACCCATATTGTGCATAACCAATGTAACTTGTGTACAAAATTCCAATACCAGTAAATTTGAAATTAACAGGCAAATAAACATTTATTTTGAAACAAACACGCGACAAGACACGTGCACGCATACTCACTTTGGATTTTTGAGGATTTTCTTAACATTGTAGACAGACCACAATGCGTTTCTGTTCTCCATCAAAATATCACAAAAACCACTGCTGATGAAACATTCTGTTACTTTTTCCTCCATTTGATGTTTGACCACATCACAACTTAGTCTGTCCAGTCGGTATAAAGATTTCATAAACAGTGTCAGACACTTACCAGCGTCTAATACAAACTGCTGTCCCTAAAATACAACATTTTATGTTACAGATTGTACAACAGAACTTTAAATCAGTAATATTTTATCGCTTTTAACAACATGAGAAAATTAAACGAACTACTTGTGTATAAGGAAACTTTGGCATACATTTAGTACAGTCATGTAGACCCAAGTAACCCATAGTGATCTATAGTGCAGAAGACATATACTAACCGACACGAGTAACGATCTAAAGTTTGATTTGAAATCTATCGCAAAAGATCATGTTTCTTATGAAAAACTGTCAGTGGCGGATCCAGAACTTTTCCTAAAAGGGGGGGGGGGGGGTGCTCCAGTCATGCTTCAATGATTCCCTATATAATCAACCAAATTTTTCCCACGAAAAGGGGGGGGGGGCGGGCCCCCCAGGCCCCCCCCCCCCCCTGGATCCGCCTATGACTGTCATCCCATTATCCCATGAAAAATATTAACTTGCAACGAGAGTGCATATGGTTAAAAAAAATCTTAAGATGTCAAAATATAAACAGACAGTTATTGGAAAGGAGATCAAATTTCTTTTGCGAAAAATGATGACAAAAATCGACACTTAATTGAAAATAAGGACTTTTAATTGCCCATAAAAGGAATACACGGATGATGAAATTGCTTAAAACACTGAAATAATTATTTTCCGTACGCTTAAAATGGTCTCTATATAAGACTCGGATCCATGAAAAAAGAAAACTGAAAATTTCAAATAATCTAACGCCAAAACGAATTGAATAAGCAAATAATTTCCTATTAAGCCTGGTTTGATTTTACACAACCAAGTATTCTTAAAGTAAAGTTTTAACATTGTAAATTAATTATATTCACTAACCTGTGGAGTAAAACTATCTAAATACAAAGGCATATGCATTTTTTCACAGTTGTATAGGTCATATGTTTTAGGAAAGCCACATAGTCCACAGGAATATCTGTCTTCGAAACAATCATAGAAAGTACAGTCTCCCAAATCTGCTTTGGCCTCACACATAGGATCTGTAGCTGTAACATTAAAAACACGCTTTGGATTATTACATATTCAATATGTAGCTACCAAGAAAAATAAATTTTGATTATCACAAATTTGGCATATAGCTATGAACAACGAAAACATTTCAGTTATTTCGATTATCAAAGTTGAACACAAGGTTTGTAGGCACAATGAAAATCATTTCGATTATGAAATCTGTGATTTGATGATTTGATAACACTAGACATGGGTCTTAACACATACTATTTAAATTACACAATATTGGGTCTGTATAGTTTCATCGAAAAATATATTTACTCTGTCGCCTAGTTTCAGCAAACCAAGGAAATTCCGACAGTATCTTCTACATATATATAGCTTAATTGTATTGATAATATTTAACTGTTCAGTGTCCATTGACAAATATTACATGCGCATTCAGAACGATAGCATGTAAATGAGGTATGCAAATACCAATCTTTGTATTTAATATACACAGATACAGAGTCGGATTTAAACAGCAAGCTCCATATGCACCACTACTGTTAGTTGATCCGGTCCGTTATCGGCATCATCCTGCACTCTTAGCCAAGCAAGTTATAGTTTTAAATGTATAACTTTCAGCATTACAACTTTTCACGTTTAAATATATAACTTTCAGCATAGCAACCTTTCAAGTTGCATGTGTACAATCAATACTTACCAATCAAGGGATCTTTGAAGCTTGGAGCAGTACTGCATTGCCCTTTTGTTCCCGTTATTTTGGTTAGTAAATCCCACAGAGAAGCATTAGAAAAGGCAAAACAAGAACAAAGTAAAAATAAAGCCTTCATGTTGATATTTTGAAGTGAACAACGTATTCATATGTGAGGAAAGTTTTTATATGATCATGATGATGTCAATGAATCATTTGTTTTTCAGACAGTTTTATGTTATTAATCGGCTGATTAATTAGCATTTACTTCGTCATCTCCATAAAAAAACAAAGAAAAAATTACAATCAAAACAAATGACAGCTATATATTTGGGTACATTGACAATCGACATAATGTTGTTTGTTATCTTTGTGTCCTGTGGCAATTTGTAAATTATGCAGTAAAAAGATGTTTCATAACTATTAAACAAATGTGTATGTATATGTATATGTACATTTTATTGATTAAACAATGCATGCAAACATATCCCAGGTATAAAACAGATAGTTTTCAATATGGGACAAAAAATAAAGATGGATACAAAGGTACACTGCAAGATACAAAATGTACAATAAAACAGATTATATTCACAGGATTTCGAATGCAATATATTTTGGGCAATTTCAAAGAGCCGACAAGTCAAGTCCTTTCCGATGTACTTGTACAGTGAGCTGTGTTCCTTAAGAGTTCTGTAACACCAATTTTCCATGTAATGATAGGGAGCCTTGAGCGCTCACAGACCTGTTTAAAAAAACATATTCTTTATGTGTTTGTCCGAAGTCGGGTGCATGGTGTTGTATAGATTGTTGTTATCATATAGCCTTTTTACGTTTATTGTTTTAGCATAGATCTGACCGATGATTTTCTGTTTTGAATTGTTTTGTTATTTAAGTTTTCATAAGGGGCCTTTTTTCTTCTTTTTTTTTTAACATATACTCGTCTAATCTGATTAATATCTACATTTATCGATGTCGTAACTCGTTAACAATCAAAGATATTGGCATTATATGATTGGTGTCTCAGGTTGTTGCTGAAAAAGCAAAACTTTTTACATCTTATTATATTATAATTATCTCAAAGTACTATTATAAAGATGTTTTTCCCCCGAGACTTGTTTGTAATATCGATATTATGATGTTAGGAGTTTGTTAAACACCTTTAATTTCAACTTGACTGATATAGATATCATCATGACACTCAGTCTTATTGATTGTACTACACATTCAGTGAACTTATATTAATACTTAGTAAACAATAAAACTGATTATTATTGGTTTCATGTAAAGAATACTATTTTCTATAATTTTTACATATTTTATATCCGTTACTATTTAGATGCAAAGAATGTTAAAATATTTGTCATTTTTGGTCTAAAAATAAACACTGCATGTGTTTAGATGCATGAAAATGTAGAAAAAAATATTCTTATTACTTCTCTACATTAAGAACAAGTCACTCTACATATATGTTACCAGATACCATTTCGTCAAACTGAAAACTTTAAATGTCGTTACTTCTCTAAATTAGACCATTGAAGATTCATGCTAATGTCGTTAACTTACTCCTCTAAATTAGATCATTGTAGATTCATGCTAATGTCGTTACTCCTTTAAATTAGGTCATTGTAGATTCATGCTAATGTCGTTACTCCTCTAAATTAGATCATTGTAGATTCATGCTAATGTCGTTACTTATGGCAAGCCGTTCTCGTCAAAACCATGTTTAAACCATTTTTCGAAAAATACACACTGAGAATTACAACAAAGCACAGCCGACACTGAGATTTAAAAACTTCAAAACGCACACTGAGAATTGAAAATTACACACTGAGAATTGAAGATTACACACTGAGAATTAAAAATTACACACTGAGATTTCATAAAGACGCACTGAGATTACAAAAATGAAAAACGCACACTGAGAATTGAAAATTACACACTGAGAATTGAAAATTACACACTGAGATTTCAAAAAGACACAATGAGAATAAATAAACTGAAAACACACACTGAGAATTTGAAATTACACACTGAGAATTTAAAATTACACACTGAGAATTTAAAATTACACACTGAGATTTGTGCGCACTTTTTATGCGCACATATCTAATTAGCATACTTAATCTGAATCTATTACAAGCTTACAACAACAAGGGGACAGAACTCGTTAGTCCTTCGATTTGGTTCCAAATTTTTAATAAAAAAAAACTTTAGAAATACAAGAACAAGAAAAATACCCACTTACTCTTATTACAAAATATAACCAAATGGTGAAAAACTTTATTAAAATTATAAGAAAACATTGGAACAATCTGCAAAAGAATGCAGTGAAATTTTTACTCAAGTGTCTATTATAGCATATAAACGTAACAAAAATATGAAAGATTAACTAGCGAAATCAGAGAAACAGTTGGAAGACTTTTGAAAAGGGACACATGTTTAATTACTGGTAGTAATGATCTGAATTATAGGCAACAAACTTATGAATATGAGCGATGTTGAGTCTTGAAATTTATAACGAATGTTGGTTGAAGGAATCGCATTTCATTATAATGACAAGAGTTCTTGAGATCAAGATATGAATCTGTTGAATTATCAGTCATCTCATGAATATTCATTAGTAATTTGCATATTAATCTCAGTATGTATTTTTGAAATCTCAGTGTGTAATTAACAATTCTCAGTGTGTGTTTTTCAGTTTATTTCATCTCAGTGTGTCTTTTTAAAATCTCAGTGTGTAATTTTGAATTCTCAGTGTGTGTTTTTTATTTTTTTAAATCTCAGTGTGTAATTTTGATTTCTCAGTGTGTTATTTTAGGTTTTTAATTCTCAGTGTGTATTTTTTTTTTCGAAAAAAGGGTTTAAACATAGTTTTGACGAGAACGGCTTGCCATAGTTACTCCTCTAAATTAGGTCATTGTAGATTCATGCTAATGTCGTTACTCCTCTAAATTAGATCATTGTAGATTCATACTAATGTCGTTACTCCTCTAAATTAGGTCATTGTAGATTCATGCTAATGTCGTTACTCCTCTAAATTAGGTCATTGTAGATTCATGCTAATGTCGTTACTCTTCTAAATTAGATCATTGTAGATTCATGCTAATGTCGTTACTCCTCTAAATTAGATCATTGTAGATTCATGATAATGTCGTTACTTCTCTAAATTAGATCATTGTAAATTCATGCTAATGTCGTTACTCCTCTAAATTAGGTCATTGTAGATTCATGCTAATGTCGTTACTCCTCTAAATTAGATCATTGTAGATTCATGTTAATGTCGTTACTCCTCTAAATTAGATCATTGTAGATTCATGCTAATGTCGTTACTCCTCTAAATTAGGTCATTGTAGATTCATGCTAATGTCGTTACTCCTCTACATTATATCATTGTAGATTCATGATAATGTCGTTACTTCTCTAAATTAGATCATTGTAGATTCATGCTAATGTCGTTACTCCTCTAAATTAGGTCATTGTAGATTCATGCTAATGTCGTTACTCCTCTAAATTAGATCATTGTAGATTCATGCTAATGTCGTTACTCCTCTAACTTAGATCATTGTAGATTCATGATAATAACGTTACTTCTCTAAATTAGATCATTGTAGATTCATGCTAATGTCGTTACTCCTCTAAATTAGGTAATTGTAGATTCATGCTAATGTCGTTACTCCTCTAAATTAGATCATTGTAGATTCATGCTAATGTCGTTACTCCTCTAACTTAGATCATTGTAGATTCATGATAATAACGTTACTTCTCTAAATTAGATCATTGTAGATTCATGCTAATGTCGTTACTCCTCTAAATTAGGTCATTGTAGATTCATGCTAATGTCGTTACTCCTCTAAATTAGATCATTGTAGATTCATGATAATGTCGGAACTCCTCTAAATTAGGTCATTGTAGATTCATGCTAATGTCGTTACTCCTCTAAATTAGATCATTGTAGATTCATGCTAATGTCGTTACTCCTCTAAATTAGATCATTGTAGATACATGTTAATGTCGTTACTCCTCTAAATTAGATCATTGTAGATTCATGCTAATGTCGTTACTCCTCTAAATTAGGTCATTGTAGATTCATGCTAATGTCGTTACTCCTCTAAATTAGATCATTGTAGATTCATGATAATGTCGTTACTTCTCTAAATAAGATCATTGTAGATTCATGCTAATGTCGTTACTCCTCTAAATTAGGTCATTGTAGATTCATGCTAATGTCGATACTCCTCTAAATTAGATCATTGTAGATTCATGCTAATGTCGTTACTCCTCTAACTTAGATCATTGTAGATTCATGATAATAACGTTACTTCTCTAAATTAGATCATTGTAGTTTCATGCTAATGTCGTTACTCCTCTAAATTAGGTCATTGTAGATTCATGCTAATGTCGTTACTCCTCTAAATTATATCATTGTAGATTCATGATAATGTCGTTACTCCTCTAAATTAGGTCATTGTAGATTCATACTAATGTCGTTACTCCTCTAAATTAGGTCATTGTGGATTCATGCTAATGTCGTTACTCCTCTAAATTAGATCATTGTAGATACATGTTAATGTCGTTACTCCTCTAAATTAGATCATTGTAGATTCATGCTAATGTCGTTACTCCTCTAAATTAGATCATTGTAGATTCATGCTAATGTCGTTACTCCTCTAAATTAGGTCATTGTAGATTCATGCTAATGTCGTTACTCCTCTAAATTAGATCATTGTAGATTCATGATAATGTCGTTACTCCTCTAAATTAGGTCATTGTAGATTCATGCTAATGTCGTTACTCCTCTAAATTAGGTCATTGTAGATTCATGCTAATGTCGTTACTCCTCTAAATTAGATCATTGTAGATACATGTTAATGTCGTTACTCCTCTAAATTAGATCATTGTAGATTCATGCTAATGTCGTTACTCCTATAAATTAGATCATTGTAGATTCATGCTAATGTCGTTACTGCTCTAAATTAGGTCATTGTAGATTCATGCTAATGTCGTTACTCCTCTAAATTATATCATTGTAGATTCATGATAATGTCGTTACTTCTCTAAATTAGATCATTGTAGATTCATGCTAATGTCGTTACTCCTCTAAATTAGGTCATTGTAGATTCATGCTAATGTCGTTACTCCTCTAAATTAGATCATTGTAGATTCATGCTAATGTCGTTACTCCTCTAACTTAGATCATTGTAGATTCATGATAATAACGTTACTTCTCTAAATTAGATCATTGTAGATTCATGCTAATGTCGTTACTCCTCTAAATTAGGTCATTGTAGATTCATGCTAATGTCGTTACTCCTCTAAATTAGATCATTGTAGATTCATGATAATGTCGTTACTTTTCTAAATTAGGTCATTGTAGATTCATGCTAATGTCGTTACTCCTCTAAATTAGATCATTGTAGATTCATGATAATGTCGTTACTTCTCTAAATTAGATCATTGTAGATTCATGCTAATGTCGTTACTCCTCTAAATTAGGTCATTGTAGATTCATGCTAATGTCGTTACTCCTCTAAATTAGATCATTGTAGATTCATGATAATGTCGTTACTCCTCTAAATTAGGTCATTGTAGATTCATGCTAATGTCGTTACTCCTCTAAATTAGGTCATTGTAGATTCATGCTAATGTCGTTACTCCTCTAAATTAGATCATTGTAGATACATGTTAATGTCGTTACTCCTCTAAATTAGATCATTGTAGATTCATGCTAATGTCGTTACTCCTCTAAATTAGATCATTGTAGATTCATGATAATGTCGTTACTCCTCTAAATTAGGTCATTGTAGATTCATGCTAATGTCGTTACTCCTCTAAATTAGGTCATTGTAGATTCATGCTAATGTCGTTACTCCTCTAAATTAGATCATTGTAGATACATGTTAATGTCGTTACTCCTCTAAATTAGATTATTGTAGATACATGTTAATGTCGTTACTCCTCTAAATTAGATCATTGTAGATTCATGCTAATGTCGTTACTCCTCTAAATTAGATCATTGTAGATTCATGATAATGTCGTTACTCCTCTAAATTAGGTCATTGTAGATTCATGCTAATGTCGTTACTCCTCTAATTTAGGTCATTGTAGATTCATGCTAATGTCGTTACTCCTCTAAATTAGATCATTGTAGATACATGTTAATGTCGTTACTCCTCTAAATTAGATCATTGTAGATTCATGCTAATGTCGTTACTCCTCTAGATTAGATCATTGTAGATTCATGCTAATGTCGTTACTCCTCTAAATTAGGTCATTGTAGATTCATGCTAATGTCGTTACTCCTCTAAATTAGATCATTGTAGATTGATGCTATGATCATGTTATGCTTTGCATGGGCAGAAGTCAAAAGTCAACATGGTCAACTTGGTTTGTCAAATTTAGATCATTATTAAAACTACTGTTGACCCCCCACTTTGAAATGTAATCAATTGTGTCATCGACACACGAGTTTGAATATCTGTTGGTATATTCGTCTTTTCTTTTATAATATCTTAAGTGTTTAAACAACTTTTAAAATAACAAAAACTGATCACTCTTTTTTTTTAATGTTTCAAGTGGTGAAGTCGGCAAATCCACCCTTTCGTTAATGTTACCCGAATATGACCTACCAAATTAGACTTATTACCGATTTGTATTAACATGAGTAACACGACAGGTGCCTTATGCCGAGAAGGATCTGCTTAGAACCTTCTGGTGCAACTAAGATCACTCATACTCTTTGTTGGGTTCGTGTTGATCAGTCTTTAGTTTGTTATGTTGGCTTTTGTGTACCCAGCTGTATCAGTGTGTATTGTCTGTTGATCTAAGCAGGAACAGATATACTGTTCCCATGTCTAATTTTTCTAATTTAAATTTGCCATTGCGTTGTCGGTTAATTTTCGACTTCAATGAGTTTGAATGTCACTTTGGTATCTTTTGTCCTTTTTTGTTTCAACTTAATCATGTTAATGTTTCATCTCAAATTGTTTTATACACAAGAATGATTGACAATTTTATTTTTTTACATTAATCAGGACACGTGATATGTCATTGATAAATCGTATAATTTAAATAGTTATCATTGAATTAAACGGGAAACACTAAATACCCTGTTATAATTTGTAATATATCTTTTTTACCTTGAATGTGATAAAAAAATCCACAGCAAGAGAACTTTGAGAAGGATTTCCAAATATAATTCTTCAAAAAAACAAAAAATATTAAGTCAGCGTTTACTGTTGTAAATGGCCATTTGAAAATAGCATACACATTTTTTCTTTTCTTTCTATATTTCTATAGTGGTTATTGTACCTTTGACTTTTAAAAAAAATCATAACAATTCCATTTTTCGTCGCAGTTAATTTTTCCATAGCAGATAAGATTGAAAATGATGAAACAATCTAATATCAAGAAATTTCTTTTTTAAATCAATAATTTCTGTTGTCAACTGCATTTTGAAATGCATACTCCAAACCTCCGTTCGACAGATGTCTTGTGTACAGTATACAAATGAATCGACATAATAGAAAGGTTGACGTTATAAAAGTTTCTGCTTTGCCCACTTTCATTATTTAGAAATAAAAAGTTGTAATTGTTTTTGAAAGTTTTATCGAATTTAAAGAGATTTGATACAAAAAAAATGTATCAAAATGACGTTGTTTTTTTTATGAATTTGATATACCGTGCATGGCCATGATATATTTCAAGTAAAAAAAATGAACAATAGAATAACACAGATACATTTAAAACCGAGGTCAGTATGTTATTTTTTTAAATTTATGAAGATTTTTTTTTAACTTGGGTTATCTCGCTTGGAAATTTCCAATATTCTTGAACATGATGTGATGAACGGTTATTGTCATGTCAAATCATCGAATCATGTCCATAAAAACCCTTAATTGGAAATAAAAGTCGATTTCATCTCTTTTGTAGAAAGTTTAGTCTTCAACAAATCCTTTTTATCTTTAAATGTTAATCGATATGCAGTGGCAGATTTACCGTGGGTGGGTGGGGAGGGGGGGCACAGGGGGCATGTGCCCCCCCCCCCCCCCCCCCCCCCCCAGTTCAGGTCACAAAAAAATATATTCTAACATAATTTTATTGCTACTGAATCTTCTAATGAATCACAGCTTGATTTGACTTCTTAAACTGGCCGTTTCAGAATCTAAAGGACTATGGGTTATTTCATTGTTCGTACCCCAAAATTAAAATAACGTCACGTCATTGGTTGAATTTCGATTGTTTAGGACGTTTTAAACCAATCACCACGCTTTGGTGTACACTTTTGAAAATATTACCCAGAACGCATTAGATTCTGAAACGGCGAATTAATACCAGCGTCCACATGCGTGATTTATGACAACTTATCGATGGGTGTGTAAATATTGACACCTGTGTGTGTATAACGTCCAGTGGCAAATATTTGATGCATGTTTAAGACGAATATGACAGATCAATTAATTCAGAAGAAAATACTGTTTAAATAAAAACTTTTATTTAGGCTTAGCAGGTAGTCATAATTATATATACATATGTCAAGAATATAATACAAATGAAATACAAAGTGATCATAGATTATAACTGACAAATAAACTCTGAATTAAAGAACTACTAAGTAGTATCTTAATAAATTTAAAGAATGAAGCATAACAAATTAAAAATTCTATGAAATACAAATGAAATATAAATTTCATACCCGCCAAACCGAAGGTCCGCCAAAAAAAAATCTCAGAAACTGCAAATTGCAACTTTTATAATAATTCTAAAATAATAAGAGAGTAAGTCTACACCATCTTCTATAATCCAAGTCGAGGACTCGAACCTCGATCCCCCATCACAAGGACAGGTGTACTAACCATTGTACTACCAAGGATGCATGATAGAGTCAACAGTGTAAACCCTCAACAATAATAGAAAAAAAACAGGATTAAAAGTCTACTCTCTCTCATGCGGAGATTAAGAGTAAACCTTCTCCTAAAATTAAGCTGCAATTTACTAGTAAATTTAATTTAAATACTTAATCAAATTTCAAACACAATCAAAATTCATCAAAGAATTTAAACATGTGCAAGAGTATTAGCTATAAAGCTAAAAACCTTATTAAGACCAGTGGTGGACAAATGCAATTTGTCAACTGTAAACAAAGTGTTAATTGGCTTTCTCACTCTACTATAAAAAGTCTTCTCACATTGCATGTATTTGACATCAGTTAGAGAGGAAGCCAACTGTTTTAGAACATTGTTAAAATTGAAGACGAACAATTCAGAATGATTAAAATCACATGGTCTAGGTAATACAGAAGATAAAATAATAACACAATCTGGATTACAAATCCTCAATTCATGTATAATATCACGAATGTATTTTTCAAATAAATTAGCATTTATATTAAATACATCATTTGTACCAACATGTACAATTATATTGTTAAAATGGTACCAGGTGAATACTCTGTTTTTTTATTTCCTTAAAAGCATTTCACAACTCAGACCCCGCAAAGGCCTGAAGTTGCGTATTCCTCATCTCTGGAAGATACTTTAAAATAGAATCTGATATAACTAAACTGGGTTTACCCCATGCCTTCAAACCTACAATATAATTTAAAATATCAACTAATCAAATTATAACACCAAATAAAAAACATATATCACAGTCTACCCATCATTTTTGACGAGACTTGCATCTTGTCATTTAAACCATATCTAAGATACAATTTATAGGCGTCACTCTTCCAATCCCCTTGTAATTGAATGAGTTCAGAAGATACACCACATTGGAATGCCCAAGTTGCACCTCCTCTTCTGAAGCTATGAGAAGAGTATTTTGTTGGATCTAACCCAATTTTCTCCACAATGTTTTTCAAAAAACTCTGTAACATATTGTAGGACACTGGCTTAGTTTTTCTACCAGATAAAACAAGAAAAGCTGGGGAAGATGCTGAAGCAGGAAATCTTATGCACATGGCCTTAAATGCACTAAAAGCACACAACGGAGAGGATAAATTTTTAACAATTGGTATTTCTAAAACTCTCTCCCCAAATTGTATAGTCTTAGACCAACGAAACTGAACTAGTAAATAATCTTCAAAAACTGAAATATTTTCTCTATGCAAACATTTAGAGCTATCATCTACTGTCCCAACCAAATTGGATTTTCTACAAATCAAATAGAAAGCAAAAAGAAAAATGCACCAATATGTGTAACTATTGACATCATCAAAATTTAATTCCTCCCTTATTTTTAATAAAATACTAGGAGTGATTGGAAGAGCTGCCCGAACTGTGTGGGGATTGCATCGTTTTAATCCCTTCATAAATAATCTAACATAGAATGACTCAAAATGAATAAAAGGTAGATCAAAAAGTAGATGTAACACCTTAACTCCATTCAGATAATTTCTGATTGAGTCTACACTTTTGAATGATCTACTTAAAAATTGTGCAAACAAGCAAAGTGTATTTAACTCGCAAGGCAATGTCTTTAAATTATAAAAATGACAAAACAAGAAAAAGGCTTTCCACTGTATCTTCAAATTTTTTCTAGTTCCTGAAGCGTGTGCAGATTTCAAAGATTCTTGTGTTTGTGTTTTAAGCTTGAGAAGATCTACAGATAAACTAAGTTCACCAATTGAGACAGAATCTGAAAAAATTTGAATCTACATTAACATGTTGAAAATTTCTACCTTCAATTGCTTTATTAAACTGCACAGGGTAAATATCTGACAAACTCCATCTGGACAACATATTTGGTAACCTATTCTCAATACCGTCTATATGAATAGCTCTTAATTCACACTTTTTAATATTGCACAAATAAAAGATATTTCTCTAAGACAAGCTTGTAAAAAACGACTCCTTGATTTCCCTTGATTGATAACTTGAACTGAAACCATATTATCACACTGAATACATATCTTTCTGCCTCTCTGTCCCCACAATTTCAAACAAACAATAACTGACAATAATTCCAAAGCATTTATATGTAAGTTTTGCTGTACAATAAAATCTGGAAACACACAGTGAAAAAACTGTCCATTCGAAACTCCTCCACAACCAACCAAACATGCATCTGAAGTCATATACTCGTCTGGTTCTGTCCACTCTTGAAGATTCAACAGTGAAACACCATTATATATCTCCAAGAATTCTGACCACCAGAGAAAATCATGCTTCAATTCCACGGAAACCTCTAAAATACAATCCTCATTTTTAAACTCCCTAAGAAAATTTAAAATTCTTGATATAAAAATACGACCTGATCGAACACAACTAGCAATAAAATTCAGTTTTCCTATTAAGGACTGTACTTCTTTTAAAGATGCTGTGTCTTTGTTTAACCAAAATGACACTAAGTCGAAAATTTCCACTAATCTATCAGGAGTGACTTCCATAGTCATTTTCTCAGTATCAAACCAAACACCTAAAAAGCTCATTCTGTGAGAAGGACTACTAGCTTTCTCTACAGATTCTTCCAAACCACAAAAAAAAAAGAACAAACGACGAAACACAATGTTCTTTAACAAATTAGCTACGCTGATAGAAGTTTCAACGACAAACTAAAACATATTTAAACATAAAAATTCTAAATTATTAAAATGTTGACTACCTGTTTTCTGGTGTTTCTGAAAAGTGAAAATCAATAGTGAGTTCTACTTTTAAATTGAAATGTTTATCCAATATAAATTACTGTACTGCTTGACCAATAAAAAACGTGTTTAAATTAATTTAGAAAGCAGAGCGACTAAACCTTGACCAGAGATGTGCTCACTGTTAAATGAAGTGGGACCAATTGTCCATTTACCAATACTAAATTATTTTTCTGATTCCTCATTAATTAATCATTTTTAATCAAAAATTTACAAATTGGCAGGAAAATAAAGTATAATGTGAAATAGTAAAAAAATAAAAGATATAGAGATATAGAGATATAGAAACGATAATCTGCCCCCCCCCCCAGACATCAAGGTTCTGAATCCGCCCCTGATATGAAGTATAGCCAGTATAATTAGTTGTATATATGTGGTGACGTTTGTCAGTAAAGTACAAAGATAAAAGTGAAATCCGGAAAGTTTTGTCCGTTACTAAACTAAAATTATTCCTACCACGAACTGGATTTTTGGATTCTGATCTTACATTGCTCTTGGAAAAACTACAGACTGGTATCCAGTTGTAAACATCACACGTGCGAAAATCTCCTTGAAATTGAGTAAGAATTCTTATTGTTTGTAGATTTATAGCATATCATGTATATCCAAAGTAAACATGTCACAATCGTTTTAGTGATAGCCTTTTCGGACATTCGACATTAAAAAAAAAAAAGAAGAAAAACCGCTTCCACCCGCAAATCCAAATAGGAGTAAGAATTCTTATTGTTTGTAGATTTACAGCATATCATGTATATCCAAAGTAAACATGTCACAATCGTTTTAGTGATAGCATTGTTTAATTTTTCTAATAACTTCAACAAAAGGTCAGCACACCTGTCACTTTGAAGGGGGTCTCATTTGTGGGGTTCTGATCCCGGATCCCGCTTACTGTTTTGTCAGATTCCTGTATCTATGTACGTAAGCAATTCTCATTTTTTTTGTAATTTCCCGTGTCCCGCTAGACCTCATTTCCCATGACTTTCCCGTGTCACACTTACTAAAAATCGGCAATCATGCGTCACGCTTAGACCCCAATGAGACCCACTTTGAAGTAATTACTAAATTAATGTTGATGTACCATTAGTTCAAATAATTAGGACGTCTTGGAAGGCTATTTAAAATTTTTACTTTGACGCCTTCCTGCAATGATGTAAGGCATCAACGAAAAAAATATAATTGCTTTTCAAGACGTCATAAGGCCAATTAAAATTAATTGATAGATTTTCATCCCCGCCCGCCCCTCTGAAATCGTCCTGCCCCGATTTTTTTTATTTTTGAAAAATTAAAGATTTCCGGATTTTGTTCATCTCCGTTTCCAGTAACCATCAAGATTTTTGTTTCCTTCCAAACTTCCTGTTTCACATTTCTGTTGTCGTATTTCTTCGAGTAATTAAAAAAAGATTCTGTAGCTCTATGATGACAAAATCATCTAACGAGAATAGAGATTGATTTCGAGAAGTGCATGAAATAATTGTGCTACAAGTAAAACGCTGTGTCCAAGATGGCAAATCGCGGCATGACACAAATTTCTGTGATTAGAAAACGTTGATTTTTTTATTGATATAAAAACGATTTTGTGGCCGGAATTTTGGACTGTGAATTATACCCAAAGAGCAAGAATTGTGAAACACATTGGTACAAAAACATCACTGTATAAACAAAATGATACTAGCACGAACTTGTTAGATTTATGACAGTATATTGAGTTCAAAAAGTCGGCAAACATACACTTAGATTTACTCATTGCTGTTTGGTTGACAATCAGCAAACACCTTCTGTCCCAATACTCTCAATAGAGCTATTAAACAACTTCTCCTTTTTGGTGTAGTTCATGTTTTACATATTAAATATATTTACATCTATAAGAAGAATCATAAAAGCACCAACCCTATTGTTTTCATAAATGTTTCATTTTATTCTGTACTCTTAATTCTTTAGTTGCATATTTGTTTCATTTAATGGAGACGGGAGAAAAAATGTTGATTAGAAAGTCATATAAATTTGGTGAAGGTAGTCCTAAACTGAAGAGCATTCTTTTTTGTTTTGTTTTTGCTGTTAAGGTTTTCCAAAGGCGCAATTACATGTAGAACAGTGGTTGCCAATCAGAGATTTTTATGCATGTTATGATTTGAAATAATATGTAAGATTCCTTATACATTAATATACATGATATAAGCTTATTATTACACTTGCATATTTGAAGAACACGTCACAAGAGGGTTTAATCAGAAATAAAAAATAAAAAATAAAATCCTCCCACCCTCCCCATTTTTTTCAAAAATTTGGATGAAAATCTACTAATTAATTTTAGTTGGCCTAATTATTTGGACTAGGGTACCATATGATGATATTGAACTGACCTCATACTCAATAGACAATACTTTTGATAAGTAAAATATACGTCAATAGACAACATGCAGACATCTTATACGTTCAGGTATTTCACATCCAATCTTTTATAGTAATCATGGTAATGTTCTTTACAAAGCCCAAAAATGTCAGCATGTCATGTTTGCCTCAAAAGCTATCCGAACATTTAACATGTTTAAACAGACTTATTCGGAAGGTTTATTAAGGTTGAAGCTTGATAAGTCAGAACGGATACATGTCAACTTGTACTTTCGGCAACTCATACTCAACCAACTCATACCCTTTTTTACCAACACTTACCTCTACCAACTCGTACTTCTACCGAGTTGTACCCAATATTTTAAACATTATAATGCTTCATATTTTATTATTTTGTATACGTAGTTGATCTACTGATAGGATTTATATCTAAAAAAAAATCCTCAAGTCATGCAAGTGTCACATTGTGCTTGATCCATAGAATATTTGAAAATGATAATTTTTACAGAATATTGGGATGGACACGTTGTTTTGTTGATGTGTTACATATATTGTTTTTCATTCATTTGTTTATATAAATAAGGCTGTTAGTTTTGAATTGTTTTAAATTGTCATTTTGGGGTCTTTTATTAGCTGACTATGCTGTATGGGCTTTGCTCATTGTTAAAGAAGAATATCTATTTAAACACGACCAATGAGCGTGTTCAATACACGTGATAAATTTGAATACACATTGCGAAAGATATTTACGATGAAAATACAGAATGAGAGTATTTGTAGTTGAAAAAATTAAGATAAACTTTGATTAACGATAACAAGAAGTGATTTATTTTAATTGAAAGTGAAAAATGTTGCTTGCAAGGTAAATTGGTCTCAAACTGTCATATTTTTAGAACTAAAATGATCTTTGAACATCGATCGTGAATCCGTGTTGGAAATATGTGACAATTAACACGGGTACGAAATCGTAGCAGCTTAATTCTGTATAATGTCACCAGTAAATACTTTGAATGGTCTTAACTTTAACGAAGTTTTGTTTATATCTACTTGCCAAAGATAGGTTTTAACAATAATGCACACGGAAGCGTAAATAAATGTCAAACTACGGAAAACTGTCAACTGTTCATTAAAATATTTTTGTTTTAAAAAGTTGTATACCAAATATTAACCATATTCGATTTTATTAATTCTGAATGAACATGCTCTCTGCAAATAAAAAAGGGGTGAATTGTAAGCAAAAGGCAGATGATGAAAGTAGAAGTATTTTTTCAGACCAATGACTTCTAATGAAAAGGGAAATACTTCTCCGATCCGTCTACACTCAGCTGTCAGTATACGCAGATATTATTGCTTCCCTTAATCCCAACCGAGCTAAAGTTTTAGCAAGTGATAAAAGCAAGCACCATGTTTCTGGTTTCAGTGACAAGTGGCTGACTGAGTTTTCATGGCTTAGAAATGTAAAAGGGGGTATAAGCAAAAGTTATTGTGAGAGGGGGTTTTCAACCCCTAAAGAGGATAAAGACAAAGTTGAGGAACAGACTGTCCAACAAAATAGCATTATCTTGAAACAATATCCCTAGAAGGAGTAGAGAGTACAGAGATGAATATTTTTATTTTGACATCTTTAATGGACTGAATATAAATAACTTTTGTGTTTAAATCAATTTATTTCATATATATTACAGTCTGCGCCAAAAACTTTTTCATCTACTAGTCCGGACACTAAATATCAAAACTTGTCCTTATATGACTATATAAAATTTTGAAAATTTTCACTAGTCCGAATCAATTTTTACTAGTCTGGGGCATCGGACTAGTGGCTAACGGTGCAGACTGTATAATATTCTTGTAATTCATTAATACTTTGCATTATTAAACACACAACACAAAAGATTATAACTCATATTGCATGTCATGATTTATGACTGATTGATTCAGATCACAAAAGTTCAGTATAAAAAAGAGTTACGCGCCCTTGAATTTTGTGCCTTAGAAAAATCCTGGGGTTGAACACTGGTGCAGATAGGGCATCCTTGTACTGGGGACACATTCTTGTTTATTTATATGTTGCTATATAATGATATACGAAAGAAAGTTACAACAACTATGCATACAAATAATATAAAATAAAGCATGTGTACGAGTTGGTAAAAATAGGGTATGAGTTGGTCGAGTACGGGTTGCCGAAAGTATGAGTTGTCGTGTACCCGTCAGAACTAAGTTATGAAGTAAATACATATTTAAGTAATGACATTCACAGTTTAATTGAAATTCTCAGTGGGAATGTAAATGTTTTGTTGGTCTTAAATTTTTTTTTGGAAAGATGCAAATAATATGTATTATTTCTACTACTGAAAATTTACACAATTGATTTTTGTCGTATTTTTTAGAGGAATGTTCTATTAACAAATGATTAATTTGCAATTTATAAGCTATGTTTTCATAGATTATTCTTTATCAAATTTTATATCCCATAAAATAATATATAAATAGCATGCGACTAATTTAATAAAAAAAAAAAAAAAAAAAAAAATCAAATCAAATTATTGTGTTTTTGATCAAAATATTGCAATTCTTAAAAATGTATTTTAAATGTTAGATTAAATAAGGACAAATAAGACATAAAGTTTGCATCTTTCTTTCCAGGTTTTAAAACTCAATTGTGAAGACGGACAGAAGAGTTTAAAACTATTAACAAGAATGAATATTCCGTGTATGAAACCTAGTAAATTTCACCAAGCTTTATCACACATCGACAATGAGTTTAGAGATCCTAAGATTCTATTAGAACAATACCCAACAGATATTCCAACAACCCATGAATTAATTTATCTTATACAATCACAGTATGGAGACATTGAAGGGAAGATGATAGCTGACCTAGGATGTGGGGTTGGTGTGTTAGGTATAGGGGCAGCACTTTTAGGAGCCAGTTATGTCCTTGGAATAGATATAGATCAAGATGCATTAGAAATATGTCAAGAAAATATTGAGACATTAGACTTGGAGAACATTGATTTACTTCAGTTAGATGTTACAAATTTAACAAGTGAAAACAGCAGTTCTACTGTAGAAAGTGATTCTAGTGATAGTGGGAAAGATTGCAGTTCAATCTCGGGAAAATTTCATAAATGTTTTGATACAGTTATAATGAATCCACCTTTTGGAACCAAAAACAATGAAGGAATTGATATGAAATTTGTGCAAATAGCACTTGATATGGCAAACAATTCAGTTTATTCATTTCATAAAACATCAACACGGACATTTATACAGAGGAAAGCTAAAAAATGGAATATTGGAATGGAAATACTTGGAGAAGTCAGGTTTCTAATTCCACAGATGTATAAATGTCATAAAACTAAATCTGTAGATATTCAAGTAGACTTTATAAGATTTTATCATAAATAAATAATTACAAGTTTACTTGCGACTTAGTTTTAACCTTAGAATTTTCAATGACAATTGTGTTTTCCTGGTAGTTTTAGAGGAACCTAGGTCAAGGTCAAACTCTTGAAGGTCTTAAAAATAAAAATGGCACTAAAATACTAAAAATGTGAGGATTTTGGTGAAATCAGTATAATAGTAACCTCTGACATGTCTAAGGCTCTAACCAAGTTATTTTCAGGAGAAAGTCCGAGTTAAGTTACTTCTGTTGAACATGCTGAAATATCTGGATAAGTTATAAGATAAACAAAGTTACTGGTATCTAAAATCAAGCACCCAATTATTTTGATGGTAAAAGTTTAAAAAAGATCTGAGAAATAAGATAGTATAATATATAACTAGTGTTTTTGATGATCAGATCTGAAGTTGAATGTTTATAGTTACTCAGTAAACATAACTATCGACCAAAAAATTAAAAAAAAAAAGCATATAGATAATGATAAACATTTTGTAATGGAATCACAAATCATGTAATGTATATATGTATTTCATGTATGTACATCATGTATTAAAATTTTAATTGAGTTAATTGTATTAAAAATGCCAACACTTTTTGTAATTAAGGCAAGTACTTTTTTTTAAAGCATTTATTTTGATTAATCATTTACATTTTACACCTACATTCAATCTTTATCTTTTTAATTTTTGTAATATTTATCTTACTAAGAAAGCTATGAACTCCTTTCCTACTTTTTAAAACAAGATAAGTTGTCACATGCATGGAATGCTTTGGGTGAAAAATTTGGGTTCATTAATAACATGAATAAAGAATCACTATAGCATGACAGGAGTGGCCCCCTCTTAGGCTGTTGGTGGGCCCCACTTATAAAAATTTCTGGATCTTCCACTGCAAATGTTGAATTTGTTACCATGATTGTTATCTTTTTTTTGTGTTGTGGACTTGCTGTATGGATATTGAATAATGAATGGCTTAAATATCAGATGAACCATGGAGGCTTGGTACTAGGCACCATAATATAGATATGCATCGAAATTATAAAAAAAAGGGCAGTACTTACTAGTTGATACCAAGGGTGGCAAGGGGACAGTCGAAATCTTTCAATAAAATTGAGAATGGAAATGGGGAATGTGTCAAAGAGACAACAACCTGACCAAATAAAAAAACAATGTTCAGCAGAAGGTCACCAACAGGTCTTCAATGTAGCGAGAAATTCCCGCACCCGATGGCGTCCTTGAGCTGGCCCCTAAACAAATATATATATACTAGTTCAGTGATAATGAACGCCATACTAATTTCCAAATTGTACACAAGAAACTAAAATTAAAATAATACAAGACTAACAAAGGCCAGAGGCTCCTGACTTTGGACAAGCGCTAAAATGTGGCGGGGTTAAACATGTTTGTGAGATCTCAACCCTCCCCCTATACCTCTAACCAATGTAGAGACTAGTCGAGACAGGTCTAGACTGGTTCAGACTGAGTCGAGACTAATCGAGACAGGTCGAGACAGGTCGAGCCTTGGTCAAGACCATTTTAGACTAATTAAGTAAAGTCGAGAACTAGTCGAGTACACTTAAGTACAGTTAAGTCCAGTCGAGACAATGTCGAGACAAGTCGAGTAAAATGTGTGCTCGATTTTACTGGTCGAGCACAAAAACTGGTCAATTCAGACTCTGAGCAGTTTGTAGTGATATATAATGTGACTACAGACACAGTTGCTATTAATTTAGTGTATCTCAAATCTAATTCCCTTGTACCCCCAATAGGTTTTTCATTTGTACATTTAATATATTTTCAGACTTTACAATGAAACCATGGAAACGGATATTTGTTATTATTTGATGTTGTTGCCTAGTACCCTGATTGTCTTGGTTATTTGTATGTTTATTAGATGGTTAGGACTGAAGTTTTATCAGCATAATTAGTGTTTGGTAGAGAATTATACACTTGTTATACAACTACAGTATATCAAGCTTAAGTAAGGTAGGTTTTGGTAGAGAATTATACACTTGTTATACAACTACAGTATATCAAACTTAAGTAAGGTATGTTGAAATTTTTAGTAAATATTAGGTTAAAAGTTTCTATCATGTTATAAAATTGAGAATGGAAATGGGGAATGTGTCAAAGAGACAACAACCCGACCAAATAAAAAACACCAGCAGAAGGTCACCAACAGGTCTTCAATGTAGCGAGAAATTCCCGCACCCGGAGGCGTCCCTCAGCTGGCCCCTAAACAAATATATACTAGTCCAGTGATAATGAACGCCATACTAATTTCCAAATTGTACACAAGAAACTAAAATTAAAATAATACAAGACTAACAAAGGCCAGAGGCTCCTGACTTGGGACAGGCGCAAAAATGTGGCGGGGTTAAACATGTTTGTGAGATCTCAACCCTCCCCCTATACCTCTTTTCTAACCAATGTAGAAAAGTAAACGCATAACAATACGCACATTAAAATTCAGTTCAAGAGAAGTCCGAGTCTGATGTCAGAAGATGTAACCAAAGAAAATAAACAAAATGACAATAATACATAAATAACAACAGACTTCTAGCAGTTAACTGACATGCCAGCTCCAGACTTCAATTAAACTAACTGAAAGATTACCGTATGATTTCATCATATGAACATCAGGCACAATCCTTCCCGTTAGAGGTTTAGTATCATACCATCATAACATATATGAGAAGAACATAACCCGTGTCATGCCAACAACTGTTTTTAGAATAAATGTGTTTAGTTCCGATGCAAAGACCTTATCAGTGACTCAATATTAACGCCAAAATATGCAATCTTTAATGACTTGACAACAGTATCGTAATTATATCCCTTCTTAATAAGTCTATTCAAAGGTTTTGTAAGTTTCTGAGGTGAATACTGACACCTTTGTGCTTTATAAAGAATATTTCCATAAAAAATTGGATGTGAAATACCTGAACGTATAAGAAGTCTGCATGTTGAGCTATATTTACGAATGATGTCTTTATACCGATGATAAAATTTAGGAAATGTTTTGACTAGTTTGTGATATCGAAAACCCTGGTGTAATAATTTTTCAGTAATACATAAATTTCTCTCGTTAAAATCTAAAACATTGTTACATACACAAGCGAATCGTAAAAGTTGAGATATATAAACACCGTAAGATGGTGACAAGGGAACGTCACCATCTAACAATGGATAATTAACGATAGGAAATGAAAAATCATCCCTTTTATCATAAATTTTAGTATTCAGCTTTCCGTTAGTGATATAGATATCAAGATCGAGAAAAGGGCAGTGGTCATTGATAGTATTAGCTTTATTTAAAGTATTAAGTTCAACAGGATAAATTTCATTAATATACATACTGAAGTCGTCATTATTGAGAGCCAAAATATCATCCAAATATCTAAAAGTATTATTAAATGTGTTTATCTGATGTTGTTTCGATGGGTCTTTGCTTATTTTTGTCATAAATTGTAACTTATATCAATACAAAAACAGGTCCCCAATAAGTGGTGCACAGTTAGTCCCCATTGGAATTACGATAATCTGACGATATACGGAATCCCCAAAGCAAACAAAAGTGTTATCTAGTAAAAATTCAAGGGCATATATAGTATCAAAGCATGTCCAATTAACATAGTTTTTTTTGTTTATTGCTGCTAAAAAATGACCTAAAAGAGTTTGAACATATATATTCACATTCTGATTTTTTGAATGCCCATTTAATTAGGTGTGTGAATTTTTTCTTAATAAAAATGTGAGGAAATGTGGTATACAGGGTAGAAAAATCAAAACTTTGAACAGATTCAAAATCACCAATATAAGCATGCAATTTATCAAGTACTTCCAACGAGTTCTTGACACCCCAAAAGTAATTAATTCCACTATTTTCGAAGGCCTTTTTTGAACATTTTATTATCAGGTTTTTGATTGTACCAAGTGTGCTGGTAAGAAGAATAGGCAATTTAGTAGTTGAACAATGGCTTGAAGACGAAATAAATCTATATTTGTAAGGGGTTTTGTGTAGCTTCGGAAGCCAATACATAGTTGGGACTTTCATTGTATTTGGCTCTGCTTGTAAAGCGGTGGCTAAAAGTTTATGTTTGTTACAGATTTCGTTTTCTGAAAATGGAGTCAGTTGGAATGTTGGTGAATTGGTGATTTCCTTTTTCAGAACCTCAATGTAAAATTTACGCCAAACAATAATAATATTATTAGCAGCTTTATTGGCCGGGACAAAAACAAATTCCTTGGCTAGTTCTTTTAGTTTATGTTTGATACGAGAAATAGGTTTATTGTGGTTATTGTTAATAGTAAAATGTTCTTTAAAATGTTGAATACATATATCAGCTATCTTCATTACTGAATTAAAAAAAGAGTTCAATGATTTTTTGTCAGCTTTTTCCCGTTTTATCCATTTCATACAGTAAGTATGGAGTGAGTCGTGGATGATATTACGACACTCATTCCAATTAATAATTGACGGGGGACGATATTTAGGTCCTTTACTGAAGAATGATTTTAACTCTCGGTCTTGAACATTGTTTAGATCCTGTTATAACATGGGAAATGGGTCCATAAATATATTAGGAATTACTGCAATTACATGAAGTAGGTGTATTTTCACTGATATTAACATCTTTACACAATTGACTATAATTAAACACAAATTTCCGGGTAGATTTCTTGTAAATATAACAAATAAGAGGTAGCTCAGTATTGTCAAAATATCCAGGAATTTGTTCTTTAACAGAATGGTCGTTAAATATACTGGCAATATTTACAAAATCAAAGCCTTTATTGACATACTTAATTTTAATAAAATGTTTTTTATGATCTTCAGGGCGATCAATTTTGGGAAATAATTATGAATAACAATATGCCATAATAATTTGAACAATTTCATACTTAGGAAGTCCTGCTATATGAAATTGTGTTGCAATCCTCCAAAATTTTATTTAACTTATTAACCGGTAACGAACAGAGTTTTGTTAACAGATAATGTCTGCCGTTGTTTTTTGTAATAGAAATTAGGTCCGAAATATTGGTATGATTGGCCCGAAATTTTCTTTGATTGCGATTTGTTCTACGACTATGAGAACGTGTTTTACAAACAGTTTTAGAAACTATATCCAAAATGTTAACGGAATTGGTTCTAGATATATTACCAATTCCCATGATATTATCATTTAGACCGAGAGGGTAAACTGTCTGTATTTTTTTAATCCAATTTAATTCAATTATTTTCCGTGATCGTACAAACTTTGAATGCGATTCACCAGGCTGCTTATTTACTACTTCGAAAGGTTGAACTGCTAAATATTTAAAAGGATGGTTGTGCTTCTTAAGGTGTTGGTAAATGATACTTTTGAATTTATTAAGTCTTTTAAAACAATACAGATGTTCTTGAGTGCGTTTAGATAAATATCGTCCAGTTTCTCCTACGTACTGAATACCACACCCCGGTTTGTTTCATGTGAGTAAATGAATAATACTGTTTGTTTTTCAAGTTATATCAGTTTCAAAATTTAAAGAAAATGTGCGACCATTAAATTTTAGCGTATTGTTGGTGGAAAGACGGGGACATGTAAGTCATTTTTTGGCATAACACTTATTGATAGAAGGGTTACCACGATTTTTATTGTTAAAAATGTTAGCGATGGAAGTATTTTTAGATAACTGATTTTGAAGATTGAGATGTGTAGATACCCTTTGAACAAGTTTAGTATTTAGTAATTTTCCATTTCTAAGCTTCATAATTGTTTTGTTAGTGAATTATATAATAAAGGAGCAAAGATTGGCGTCCAGAATATGAACCCGCATACAATAATTTAAGTTATGTAAAATGGATAAATTTGTTCGGCTAAAAATGTTAAACGCTATCAGTATTAATTACCCGAAAAAGATAGGGTATATCAGGGTAGGACTGATGGCTGACTAAATAGTAGAATGGGGCTGAATACTGAAATACTAATTTTTGATAAATATTCCTAAAGTAATGAACTAGAGCAGTTCTCACTTGGACACACACTCCATCATCTAGTATATTATAAGAGCATAAACCTGAAGCACGGGGAGGCACTTCACTACCTCCACACGGCACTAAAGACAAACTCTGTAAAAAATAAAATTGAGAATGGAAATGGGGAATGTGTCAAAGAGACAACAACCCGACCAAATAAAAAACAACAGCAGAAGGTCACCAACAGGTCTTCAATGTAGCGAGAAATTCCCCCACCCAGAAGCATCCTTCAGCTGGCCCCTAAACAAATATATACTAGTTCAGTGATAATGAACGCCATACTAATTTCAAAATTGTACACAAGAAACTAAGATTAAAATAATACAAGACTAACAAAGGCCAGAGGCTCCTGACATTGGACAGGCGCAAAAATGCATGTTCGTCCATGGCTGTGTGAAATCAAACTTTTTTTTTCTTTGAAAAATTTCTGCATGAAAAAAAGTATATAACTGGATACATGTAATATGGTTCTCACCAGGGACTTGTTTCCTTTACCAATAAAAAATGACCACCACATAATTATAATAGCACAATAGTGTTGAAAATGGCGTTATACACCAATCAATCTACCAATCAATCAATCAATCAATACATGTGTTAAGAGAACCATTATGATGGTCTTCAGTGACAAAAGTTATAAGCTTTAAGAAATATGTTACACTAGATAGATACATGTATTTTAACATGATTAACACCTTTTTTGTTTTCTTCCATCTAGATTTACAGAATGGACTTTGACTTATCAGATTGGACAGTGGATAGCAGTGCAGTACAGTTAAATAAACAATTATTTGATTCTACAGGAGGTCCCTTAATAGATGACTTATTTCAAAAGGTAAGGATAGGGTTTAACCAGATTCTCCGCAGGGCACAGCTTTATACAACTGCAGAGGTCAAACCCTGAACAGTTGGGGCAAGTATGGACACAACATTTAGGTAGCAATACACAGTTAGGAAAAAAACTTAAAATTGACACTCATAATTTTTAAACACCCTCTTTCCCCTCCTGTCTAACAAAGAAGGCTTTATATGTGTGTTATGCATGTATATACTTATAGAAAGAGAATCTTCCATAGATTTGATTTCTAATGGTCATAAGGGTGAAATATAATCCCTCTTGGGTGTAACCATGGCAACAATCTGCATTTCTTAGATACAAAATATAGCAAAAAAGGGGGGTGAACATGTCACAAAAGTCTCCAAAATTTGGTCTAAAGGAAAATTTCAATCAATTACAGTAATACCTTTCCTGAATCCATAGGTTTATATCTATCAAGTGGTCCCAAAAAAATCATATGCTTATCTGCTCGTTTTTCCATAAAATTGAATTGAAAAGATCGAGCGCAAAATCTTTGTTGATAAACACTACAATAATGTATGGACCTATGAACGGTACGGATAGGAAAATACGGACTGTCAATCATATAAATGGCCTATAAAACATGTTAAAAACAATCTTAATGTTCATATAAACCCACTAAGAAGGCTATATTATTCTTCAATTATCTAAAAATCAATTTTATCGTACAAAAACTTTCATATTTAAAACATTCACAGGGGCCATAATGCGAAACTAAACTTCTAACTGTGTATTGCTACCTTAAGGATTAACATTTTTTTTCCCAATTCCACTTTAAATGGATTTCTGTTTTCTACTAGCTAAAACGAGCAAATTGGCCTGCTAGTTTTGAAAATCGGTTAAGAAATAAATATTTTATGAAGGTTAGCAGTTGACACTGAAATGCAACAAAAAAGTGATTTTATGAAACATGCCATGTCAAAGTGCATTTTCTCCTTTTTTAGTCAAATTTCTAAAACTATACCTTCTAAGCCTGTCTTTTCTTGTTTAAAAACTTAAATTGACCTTAACAGTAGACAAATTGTACAAGTTAAAGCTATTTTAAAGCTCTAGAATGTCAATTTTGTTGTGTATTACCATACCAAAGCCTTGGTTAAAATTTAGTAAATACTGAATTCATTTACAATAGCGGGAAAAAATTTAGGCTTAATTCATGGTAAATTGTGACTTTATACTTGCTAAAATAATAAATTTGATTTAGTCGCATGAAAAAATATAAAGCGTTCCCTTCTAAGGTTTCTAAATAACGCGCAATCTTCTTTTCCAAGGGGTAGCCAATAAAGTTTCAATTTATGACGGAACCAAGTCTTTATGTCAAAATGTCTATATTGGTTGCTAAGGACAATAAACAACAAAACTAACATATATTGTCATTCTAAAGGTTGTTTCTCCCTCAGAATTGTATCTATAACATAGTTATCAATAGATTTGTGGTATGATTTGTCTAAAAAAAAGCAATTCTTTGCTTTGTCAAATGCCATAAGGTAGCAATACACAGTTAGGAAAAAAACTTAAAATTGACACTCATAATTTTTAAACACCCTCTTTCCCCTCCTGTCTAACAAAGAAGGCTTTATATGTGTGTTATGCATGTATATACTTATAGAAAGAGAATCTTCCATAGATTTGATTTCTAATGGTCATAAGGGTGAAATATAATCCCTCTTGGGTGTAACCATGGCAACAATCTGCATTTCTTAGATACAAAATATAGCAAAAAAGGGGGGTGAACATGTCACAAAAGTCTCCAAAATTTGGTCTAAAGGAAAATTTCAATCAATTACAGTAATACCTTTCCTGAATCCATAGGTTTATATCTATCAAGTGGTCCCAAAAAAATCATATGCTTATCTGCTCGTTTTTCCATAAAATTGAATTGAAAAGATCGAGCGCAAAATCTTTGTTGATAAACACTACAATAATGTATGGACCTATGAACGGTACGGATAGGAAAATACGGACTGTCAATCATATAAATGGCCTATAAAACATGTTAAAAACAATCTTAATGTTCATATAAACCCACTAAGAAGGCTATATTATTCTTCAATTATCTAAAAATCAATTTTATTGTACAAAAACTTTCATATTTAAAACATTCACAGGGGCCATAATGCGAAACTAAACTTCTAACTGTGTATTGCTACCTTAAGTTTGATACAGCTCTGAATTTGGATTGTGATTAAATAGTTGACACAACATAGGTTTCTGACACAGAATGAATGTGGTCTAAGAATCTAAGAACTTAAACTTAAAAACTTGAAAATTTTAAATTGGACATTTACCTATTATGGTCCAATATCCAAAATCTAAATTCATGGTTAGATTCAACATGTCATAGAACCCCTAGAATTCAATTTTTGATGAAATCAAATAATGTTCAATTTTAGACCTTATAGACCTCAATGTAGACCAATTTGATAACCGGGCCCAAATTCTAAATACATGGGTTGATTCAGCATATTGAAGAACCCCATATATTCAATTTTTGTTAAAATCAAACAAAGTTTAATTTTGGACCCTGATTTGGGCCAACTTGAAAACTGGGCCCATAATCAAACATCTTAGAACATGTTTAGATTCAGCATATCAAAGAACCCCAAAAATTCAATTTCTGTTAAAACCAAACAATGTTTAATTTTGGACCCTTTGGACCTTAATGTAGACTAATTTGAAAACAGGACCAAAAATTAAGAATCTAAATACACGGTTAGATTTGGCATATATCAAAGCACCCCAATAATTCATTTTTTTGATGAAATAAGTATAATTTTGGACCCTTTTGGCCCCCAATTCCTAAACTGTTGGAACCAAAGACAAAAAACCTTTTGTGGTCATAAACCTTGTGTTAAAATTTCATAGATTTCTATTTACTTATACTAAAGTTATAGTGCGAAAACCAAATGTCTTCGGACGACACCAACGTCATACCAATATACAACCAAAAATTTTCAATTTGTGCGGTTGTATAAAAAGTGCTGTTATATGTTTTCACTTGTATCTTTTCAATATTGTAAATTTTATTTGACAGACCATCAACTATTCTTTAATTTAATTACAGCATCAACTTACTACCTCATCTGTTGTGAAGGTGAAAAAGAAAAAAAGAAAAAGCATATTACAAGTCGATGAAGATATACCAGTAAAACAAAGGAAGATTGCTGAGGATAAGAAAATAAATAATGGAATTACAGATATTAAATCTAAAAAGTTGAAAACTGAAAAAAAGCTGGGAAAGCTGGAACAATTTCAAAGTGAAGGGAAGAATATTGTAGAAGAGAAACAAAGTAAAACACTGAAAAAATTGAAAAGGAAACATGATCCAGAAAATCAAGTTGATGAAGTTAATCCTGAACCAATTGAGAAAGGTAAAAAGAAAAGGATGAAAAAAATGAAGAAAGAAAATTGTAAAAATGACAATGATGTTGAACAGTCTGGTGGTGAAAATGTTTTGAATTCAGAAACTTCTGAAATTGATGCAAAAAAGAAAAGAAGAAAAAAGAAAAAGAATTCAAACAAGAAAAATAAGTATAAACATTTGGATGAAATGAGGAAAGCAAAAACATTAAGTTCAACTGATGAAATAGTTCATGCTGAACAAACTACAGGTGCTTGTTCTGAACATATTAAAACATGTAAAGTGAAAAGTCCTAAGAAGAAGTCAAAAGATGAAAAAGTTCAATCTGAACAAACAACAAATGCTGAAGCTGCTAAAACATTAGTTCATTCGGAACAAACAAGTGGTGCTGATCATATTAAAATAAGTAAGGCAAAAAGTTCTAAAAAGAGGTCAAAAGATGAATTACTTCATTCTGGACAAGCAAGTGCTGCTGACAATATCACAATATTAAAGGGGAAAAGTTCCAAGAAGTCAAAAGATGAAATAGTTCATTCAGAACAAACAACCAATGTATCTTCCAAAGATATAAAATCACATTTACATAAGAAAAATAGTTCACAAAAGTCAAATAATGTGTCAGAAATTCCACAAAGCAGTAAAAAGGTTAAAGAATTAAGCAAGACAGAGGAGTCTGTTAAAACAGTTCCAGAAGGAAAAAAAACATTAAATGACTTTGAAAAGTTTAAAGCTTATAAAACTGAAAAGCATAACTTCAGAGATGATAAAGGAAGTAAAAAGTTACCTTTTAAGGTATCAACCCTACAAAAAGTTCTAGGTGAAAGTATCAGTGCAAAGGATAACTCTAGCAGTACAGGGAAAATAGATACTGGTTACCAGTCTACTGGTAATCAGGTAGACAAGAAAGAAAAAGATGAAAACAAACCAGAGGAAGATGAAAAGAAGTCAGGAAAAGACAAACATAAGCCTCCAGTATCTTTACGTGAAAGAATGATGGACCAACTGAAATCTGCAAGGTTTAGGTAAGTTATATAGGCTATGTTAAACAAAATATCTTTTTACCTCAACCACAGTCTTCCACGAATATGTTTTAAGGCATGATAGAGGTTTAGTTGCTTCTGAAAAATTTATAGTTGATGGCTTTTTTTTATTATACCCCCGCTTTAAAAAAGGGGGGGTATACTGTTTTTATCCCCCCGCTTTAAAAAAGGGGGGGTATACTGTTTTACCTCTGTCTGTCAGTCCGTCCGTCAGTCCGTCCATCCGTCCGTCCGTCAGTCAGTCCATCTGTCCGTCCGTCAGTCCGTCCCATGAAACTTTCGTCACATTTTTCTCAGGAACTACACATCCACCCTTTCTGTAATTTGGTATCAACATTTATATATATCAGCCATACCGTGTGACGCGTTTTCAGATTCATCACTTGACAACTTCCTGTTTACCCAACACTTGTCTGATTTTACACATGATAGCCAAGTTGAAAATTTTCGTCACATTTTTCTCAGGAACTACAATACAAGGATTTCTGAAATTTGGTTTCAGGATTTATATAAGTCAGCTATACCGTGTGATGCGTTTTCAGATTCATCACTCGACAACTTCCTGTTTACCGAACACTTGTATGATTTTACACATGATAGCCAAGTTGAAAATTTTCGTCACATTTTTCTCAGGAACTACAATACAAGGATTTCTGAAATTTGGTTTCAGGATTTATATAAGTCAGCTATACCGTGTGATACGTTTTCAGATTCATCACTCGACTACTTCCTGTTTACCGAACACTTGTATGATTTTACACATGATAACCAAGTTAAAAATTTTCATCACATTTTTCTCAGGAACTACAATACAAGGATTTCTGAAATTTGGTTTCAGGATTTTTATAAGTCAGCTATACCGTGTGATGCGTTTTCAGATTCATCACTCGACAACTTCCTGTTTACCATGTTTACTGAACACTTGCATATTTTTACACTATTAATATTATCCACTTGCGGCGGGGGTATCATCAGTGAGCAGTAGCTCGCAGTTTCACTTGTTTAACCAACTATTTTTTTTTATTATTTACTCCACTCATTTTAAAAGCAAAATTTTATTCTGTAAATTACATTTGAACAATAATTCGCTAATTGCATGATAAACATGATAAATAAAATTGTTGAAATTTAAAACACCAAAATATTTTGAGAATTAAATAGGAAATGCATGATATGTAATCAGTGCTTTAAAAACTACAAAGTAATGGAAAATAACTCTTTATTTTAGGTTTATTAATGAACAGCTGTATACCCAGACAGGATCTGAAGCAGTACAATTGTTCAAGGGTGATACAGAAGTAATGGGGGATAACTCTTTATTTTAGGTTTATTAATTAACAGCTGTATACCCAGACAGGATCTGAAGCAGTACAATTGTTCAAGGGTGGTACAGAAGTAATGGGGGATAACTCTTTATTTTAGGTTTATTAATGAACAGCTGTATACCCAGACAGGATCTGAAGCAGTACAGTTGTTCAAGGGAGATACAGAAGTAATGGGAGATAACTCTTTATTTTAGGTTTATTAATGAACAGCTGTATACCCAGACAGGATCTGAAGCAGTACAATTGTTCAAGGGTGATACAGAAGTAATGGGGGATAACTCTTTATTTTAGGTTTATCAATGAACAGCTGTATACCCAGACAGGATCTGAAGCAGTACAATAGGGTGATACAGAAGTAATGGGGGATAACTCTTTATTTTAGGTTTATTAATGAACAGCTGTATACCCAGACAGGATCTGAAGCAGTACAGTTGTTCAAGGGAGATACAGAAGTAATGGGAGATAACTCTTTATTTTAGGTTTATTAATGAACAGCTGTATATCCAGACAGGATCTGAAGCAGTACAATTGTTCAAGGGTGATACAGAAGTAATGGGGGATAACTCTTTATTTTAGGTTTATTAATGAACAGCTGTATACCCAGACAGGATCTGAAGCAGTACAGTTGTTCAAGGGAGATACAGAAGTAATGGGAGATAACTCTTTATTTTAGGTTTATTAATGAACAGCTGTATATCCAGACAGGATCTGAAGCAGTACAATTGTTCAAGGGTGATACAGAAGTAATGGGGGATAACTCTTTATTTTAGGTTTATTAATGAACAGCTGTATACCCAGACAGGATCTGAAGCAGTACAGTTGTTCAAGGGAGATACAGAAGCATTTAATTGTTACCATGAAGGTTTCCAGAACCAGGTGAACAAATGGCCAACTAATCCAGTAGATCTTATCATCAAACAGATCAAAGCAGGGTCAGTGTCTACTCTTTTTTTCTTGTAAATACTGAATACATGTATGCACACATATATATGCATAAGTTTTGTATTAGGAGGCACAGACTTTTTTTACTTATTAAGGAAGTAGGGTTGATCTTTTATTTTTGCAGACATTCAGTATTGGGCATTTTGTTGTGGGAATTATATTTTTTCAGGAATTCTGGAGATGACACTACTTTCTATCAAACCTATACTTGTCTCATCTTTTGTTGTTTGATTATTGATTGTTGTTATTAAACATCACTTTCAAACCAATTAGGCCATGGTTTTTTAATTTGTTGATTTACGAATTTTCCCCATGAAAAAGTCGGGTCGGTCGGTCAGAAAAAAAAGAAAAAATATCTTTCAAGACAAAAAAACTATGCAAAATAAATATATATTTCACCTTTCTAACAATATGTTATGTTATTTTGTTATCATTTCTTAAATTTGAGTTCGATGAAATATTATTGCTCAGCTGTCATAAACATCGCATGATATTGTCTAATAATTTCCCATAAAAACAAAGGGGTGTGCACAGACATAGACGAAACTAAATCATCATTTCACAAACAAGCAAAACAGATTCACGTAGCTCTTAATCAATTTCTGAGAACTTAGTGAATAATTATCTTCAAGCACGAAAACTGATAAAGAAAAAAAATGTAAAAACGTCGTTCGAAAATAAGTTTCAATACAAGTGTCAAAAACAAATAAACTCGTCCACTGGAAAAAAAGAAAATATCTGGTTAATTTGTTGTCGTGCATTCCTGTTTTCTATCAAATGGACGATATTGTTTTATTATCTGTGAAACAAGAAAATATTCCAAATGATTTGTTAATATTCAGTACTTTAATTTGATGTCTTCCACCTGTCCACATTTTGACAAGTCTATTTCTATGAGACTGGTGACAAATAAGGGAAACAAACTTTTGTGTAATTGGTTTTAACACAGGTTTCTTTCCGCAAAATTATTTGCGCAAGCGAAATTTCAAGGTCAATTATTATTGATTTGTCTATTTTTAGAAACGTAAACTGGAAGTTTTACTTTTTCACAACAGAAAGTTTTATCAATTTTGTTAGTGATTAATGCATTTCATTTCATAAAAGAAGAATATTTTAATTATTTTTCAGGGATAATGCATTTGTTAGGGTCGGGGGGAATAAAAAAGCATGAAAAGTCAATTTTATTTTTATTCTGGAAATCGGCAAAATGGGGTCGGTGGATCCGTAAACCAACAAATTAAAAAATCCTGGCCTTAGCAATATTGTGGTAGTTATTTTTTTATTGGTTTATGGAAACTTGAGTGCCAAACAACAACCACTGAATAACAGGTTCCTGACTTGATTAATACCTATGTTTTCCACTATTATTACTATGGAGATCAGAGCACAAAATCAAGATATCCAAGTAACAAAATGATGGGTATGTTTTTATCCATACTTGAAACAGTTATCAATATATATCCTTTTAAGTGTAAAATCTGTGACAGACCACATATTTTTGTAAGGAAGATCCTTTCCTTCTTTTTTAGTGCCAATACAGCTGTTATAGGAGATTTTGGGTGTGGTGATGCTAAGATAGCTAGAAATGTACCTAACAAAGTTCACCTTTCTTTTTCAGTGCCAGTACAGCAGTTATAGGAGATTTTGGGTGTGGTGATGCTAAGATAGCCAGAAATGTACCTAACAAAGTTCACTCCTTTGATCTTGTGGCTTTGAATGAACATGTGACAGTGTGTAATATTGAAAAGGTACCAGATTATTTGATGGTTAAGGAACCCAGTTAAAAATATTACTGGGGATTTGGATACTTGACCCATGTTAATCTTACAAGTATCTGTTTGTTCTGGTATCATGTGTCCAATGTTTATTTATTCATATTGACAAACATAAAGGAAGATATATTTTCTTTAATTATTTATTAAACTTATTTTTAAACCATTGATAACTTTACATGCATGTATTCTATACTTTTAAAAATACTTAAGAAATTAACAAAAATATCAAAACAGAAAAAGACCAATACAAACCTATATATGTTATTGCTTAATTGAAACTATTCTAAAAACAATTCAAAGTACACTTTTCTTTGTTAGTTAGTGTAGGCAGTTTTACTTGTTTAAAACATGCTAAAAATTAAGAAAACAAAGATGCTTACATGAAAACACATATCAACTGTTATACATTGTTTTTGTAATACATTGTACTCGTTTAAGTACTTATAGTTTAGTATCAAAAGATTTATACATAAAACATGTGTATTTATATATTTTTTTTGTGTTCCACAGCTTAATGCACTTCTGTTGTCAACGATTTACTTCACTAATCCAGCATCTAGGGAAAGGTCCCTTCTGTATTTAATAAAGTTTTGACATATATATCAATGGAATCAACATTTTTTTTCCAGATTCCATTGAAAGGCAGCTCATTGGATATTGCTGTGTTTTGTTTGTCATTAATGGGGACAAATTTGGTAGACTATTTGACGGAAGCTAACAGAGTGTTGAAGAAAGGGTATATATAATTTAATGTAGACATCAATATCCAAATAATGAATAATCTTAAATGGTGATACATTCTGTATTGTCATGATTGTAGATTAGCAGAACATGATGAGTCAGCTTTTATTTTGCATATTTTGATATATAATGCAATTTAGAAATAAAAAGTAAAATCACAAAAATACTGAACTCCGAGGAAAATTCAATCGGAAGTCAAATCAAATGGCAAAATCAGAAGGATAAAACACATCAAACAAATGGACAACAACTGTCACAATGGACAATGATGACAATGATGACAGTGATGACAATGATGACAATGATGACAATGATGACAATGCATGATACTATCTTTCATGTCCTAACCTCCCTTTTGGGAATAAAAGTTTTACATTGAAAGAGCAGTGATATGATTTTGTTTTAAACTAATATAAACATTCCTCCCAATATGATTTGAAGAAATATACATATGTTATTTTTATTAATTTACACACATGAAACAAATATACACATGGCATTGTAAACACAAATTCATAAATCAAGTATCTAATTGTAACATTACATTTTTTGACTTTACATGTTAGGTTATAGTGGTGTTAATTGGTATGTTATTTATTTACAGCGGAGTTTTAATGATAGCAGAGGTAACCAGTAGAATACAGAAAACAGGAAAATTTATAAGGAATATTGAAAAGATGGGTTTCCAGTTTAGCAGCAAGGTAATGTCAGCAAGGCACCTTAAATAGATGTTTTATTTTCTGTATCATATTAGAGCCCTGGCACATCAAGGATGCAAAAGGGCAGGTGTCTACTTTTTTTGTCTGTCTGTCTGAATGGGGAGTTTAAATCTGATGCTTTGTGTAAAAAGAGTTAATTTGTTCTCATCCTGAACATATGAAGTATTTGATTCTGAATGTTATGCAACCAATAATCATACATGTCAAGTGACATGATATTCGCGTGTAATACACGCTTTTTCAACGGTTTACACGCGAGGATTTTGTCACATGGCGTGTACACGCTTTTCGACACTTTACACGCAATTACACGCATTTTCGTTCTTTTCACTTTGTGGTCGTTAGTGATATCGCTATTCTCGGGTTTTTTCCTTATTCGGCGATAAATACCGAAAATTTCGAAGTAATTATTTGGCTGACATATTGTTTATTTTTCTATATGAACCAACAGTAAAAGGTAAGTAGTTTGTGATTAGTTTTAACGATTTTGTTACTTTCTTTCAAATTCACTTTATAGGGAAAATGTGCACAGAAAGAGGTCGCTTTTAGGCCTGTATCGTCGTCTAAAGCGCCAATTGTTAATTCAAAACGATGTGTACGTACCAAGATTCAGTGTTTATAAATTATATTTTGGAGTTCAGTTTTAATGATCGAGTGACAAGTAACGTATTGTGCATTCTTTGTTGCAATGATAAAAAATAATACATGTGAGAGGAGAAATACAATGTAGCTATTTGAATAACCATTTAACATGTTTATTTAATCGAAATCAAATTTATAAAACATTTTTTCTTTTTAATTTCAGTTTCAAATATAGCCAACAGATTCTACAGATGGAAATAACACAGAACTGTTGGATCAGCTCTCATATACCAGCTATCTTCTGATGAACTAACCAGTTTTGACCAGGCAATAGCAATGGCAGAGATAATGGATGACATTTTACAATGCAAAAAAAAACAACATAATGACATTCTGTCAAATATCAATTCCTACTGTGGGAGAGCATTTTCAATTATAAAGAAATATTGACACTGAATTCTGATCAGAACTTGACTATGTTACATTTATATTGTACATTGTTGTATGCTGTTATCGAATAAATGTAACTAAACTTGAAACTGGCAGTTGTTTTGAATATGTGCCTAGTGGTGGTGCTTTAAAAACAACATAACAGACCACTGTCTAATACAATAAAAGTTCACAGTAGTATATATATTGTTTTTTGTATATTAACAAATTTGTATGTGAAATTATGAACATTACCACATTCTTATAAAAAAGTCCGCATCTATGTCACGCGTTTTCACACACTTTTTGACATGTCATGTCATGTCATGACATGATTTTCCATTGTCAGAGGTTGACATGTATGCCAATAATCAATTAATCAATCTGTCTGTCTGTCTGTCGTTCTTGCAAACAAAAAACAAAAACTGGAAAGAAAAAAAAAGGACGATTTGGGATGAGTTTTGAACTGTTGTTATGCATTATACATAGATCTATATATAAGAATCAAGAAGTTCACTGTACAACCTTGAACAATTTGCAAAACCAATACCCTATATTAAGGTATAATATGCTATAAAACATAAAAAAAAAAATTCAAAGGAGAAAACATTAGATGCACTGATTTATGTACAAAATCATAAAAAAAAATTGAAAATAACATAGAACAACAAAAGACAACCTCTGAATTACATGCATATAACTATATGCTGCTTGGGACTGGCATATATGTATATATAATGCTTTTTTTTTATAAAAGTTAAGATAAAATATATTTTGGAATAAATTTATGTTTTCTGTAAAAAGTAATACAATGAAAAGTCCCTAATCATATCTCACAAAACATGAGAAAAATATTTTATACAAACCAAATCTCTGTATTTTGATCTGAGCGTCACTGATGAGTCTTATGTAGACGAAACGCGCGTCTGGCGTATAAAATTATAATCCTGGTACTTTTGATAACTATTTACACCACTGGGTCGATGCTACTGCTGGTGGACGTTTCATCCCCGAGGGTATCACCAGCCCAGTAGTCAGCACTTCGGTGTTGACATGAATATCAATTATATGGTCATATTTATAAATTTGCTGTTTACAAAACTTTTGAATTTTTCGAAAAAACTAAGGATTTCTTACCCCAGGAGTAGATTACCTTAGCCGTATTTGGCAGAACTGTAGGAAATTTTGGGTCCTCAATGCTCTTCAACTTTGTATTTGTTTGGCTTTTTAACTATTTTGATCTAAACGTCACTGATGAGTCTTATGTAGACGAAACGCGCATCTGGCGTATAAAATTATAATCCTGGTACTTTTGATAACTATTTACACCACTGGGTCGATGCCACTGCTGGTGAACGTTTCGTCCCAGAGGGTATCACCAGCCCAGTAGTCAGCACTTCGGTGTTGACATGAATATCAATTATATGGTCATATTTATAAATTTGCTGTTTACAAAACTTTTGAATTTTTCGAAAAAACTAAGGATTTCTTACCCCAGGAGTAGATTACCTTAGCCGTATTTGGCAGAACTGTAGGAAATTTTGGGTCCTCAATGCTCTTCAACTTTGTATTTGTTTGGCTTTTTAACTATTTTGATCTGAGCGTCACTGATGAGTCTTATGTAGACGAAACGCGCATCTGGCGTATAAAATTATAATCCTGGTACTTTTGATAACTATTTACACCACTGGGTCAATGCCACTGCTGGTGAACGTTTCGTCCCAGAGGGTATCACCAGCCCAGTAGTCAGCACTTCGGTGTTGACATGAATATCAATTATATGGTCATATTTATAAATTTTCTGTTTACAAAACTTTTGAATTTTTCGAAAAAACTAAGGATTTCTTACCCCAGGAGTAGATTACCTTAGCCGTATTTGGCACAACTGTTGGAAATTTTGAGTCCTCAATGCTCTTCAACTTTGTATTTGTTTGGCTTTTTAACTATTTTGATCTGAGCGTCACTGATGAGTCTTATGTAGACGAAACGCGCGTCTGGCGTATAAAATTATAATCCTGGTACTTTTGATAACTAAGTTACAGTAGGAAAAATGAACTTTTTTGGGTAGGTTTCAATGAAAAATAATAAATTGACATTACTAAACCTATGATATATAAAGGATAATAATATATTATATATCAACATATGCATACATTGAGGGAAAAAATAGTAATTTTTAAAAAATGAATATTTAAGATTTTTTTCAGCAAATATATTGAAGTCCAATGGACAATAGTTCTAATTGATTTGATTGCTTTCCCTCAGAACTGACTGTTCACTTACATACAAAATACTGCCATCTTGTAATGTGATTAACTTGACAGATGTTGATAATAATGTTAAGATTTGATGTCATCAATATAATCATGGCATTGTAGACACCTCACATTCCTTTTCAATGTACAAATGTACTCAGAAATATCATATCTAACTTAATTGACATCAATATAGTGATAATAATCATTGAGTATTACAAATACTTCAATATCAGAAAAAAATTATTAATATATTTGATTACAGTTCATTGAAGATTTTAATAAGTTTATTATCTACGATCACCAGTTTTCTATGTATGAGATTATAACCAATCTTATAATGCCAATCTGGAGTGGTTTGAAGTGTCTTTAAGGGTTTACACTGTTTACCATCAGATGACACATGTTGTACTGATCTATCACTACACACCACATACAGACTACCATCTTGTAGTGTAGTCATACTCCTGGGTAGTGATGGTAGTTTTAGGCTGCGATGTCTGTCATCAGTATAACTGTACCAGTACAGCTTGTTGTTGTTGTTGTTGTAATCACAGTAGAATATTCTGTCCCTAGAACCATGTAACCTCCAAGGATCACATTCAGTCTGTATTCTCTGTACCACCTCTCCTGTCTGATGATCTATGATCAGTAGTCTGTTGTCACCACCTACAATTAACTTGTTGTTTATAGTTGTAATACCTCTCCCCCACAACCTTCCAGGTAGTGATATTGATTTAAGTTTGAGTTTATTGTGTATGTCATACATCTCTATGCACTCACTATAATACAGTGTAACAGCTACTGTAGAGTTGTTGACTGCTGTAACACTCCATGGCATACCCTGTACATCTATAATGTCTACCTGTGATCCATCTGTATGACAGATCAGTAGTCTTCTCTTGTCAGTAATACACATCACCAGTCTACCATCATCCATCATTACTATATCTGTTACTCCTACCCTTTCACCAACTACTGATGTCTGGTTTATCTGATGATGTAGTGTGAAGATAGACTGTCCTAGTTTGTAGGGTTTAATGCTCTCTTTGACTTGTTTTACTGCAATATAGGTATGATACTAAAAATAACAGAAACATTTTTGTTATAAATAAATACACAAATAATAGATTTATGCTGATTCAGTTGTGTACAATGAACATATAAATAGCCTTATATAAATAATTTTAATTGTATGATTTGTTCTTACAATTTATATATTTTTTTAGATGAATTTATTTTTGATAATATTAAAGTAGAAAGAAACATTCATCTTTTACCCTTTTATTATGAAATTAGCGATATTCTTTTTTGAATTACACAATGGTCAATTTTGTAGCTGAATCATATCAATTACTTGTACTTTATAAACATCACTATACATATTTTTTAATTTCTTTCTTTAGTGAATTACTTATTATAGTGTATACTTTCAAAGTAAGACACTTTTAAGAAGTATTTCATTTATTGCTGTTGTTGGATTGCAATGTGATTGAATTTGATCCATATCTAAGGATCTAGATTTGGGTTGACAAAATAGAAAATATAGGCCCCAAAAATAATGGAAAGAGATAAATGAGCACAAAAGAATAAAAAAAATAGATATTTGTGGTTCAAAAGTATAAAAAATTAGCTGCCAAAAAAATTGCGAGAAAAAAAAAATTGTTTTATAATTTTCTCAAGAATTTTAATAAATAAGTGTTAGATTTAGGACCCCTCCATTCAGTTGACCATCATATCAATATTTGCATATTCATTGGAGATAATTGTCCATAAAACATAGACATTAAAATAAATACCTTGTTGTTGACACTTGTCTATAGAACATTGACATGTTATTCCTCTCTTTGCATAATATAACAATTCCTGTGAAAAGTAAACAGGAGATATATCAGGGTGCTATAAACAGTTTTGTATAAAAAAAACAAACTAGGGGTAATTCCCAAACTAAAAATAACCATGGAGGGAAACCCCTGTTTATTTACTTAATTGGTGAAAAAGTATCATGTTTTTTGTATTTGATTGTAAAAAAGAATAGTTAATTAGCTTTCAATTAAAACAGGTTGAATAATTTAAATCATTTTAGAATAATATTAAATATACATGTTTTAAGGGGAGACAACACTGTAAACATCCTGTTTTTTGGCAGTGAAAATTGAAAACTTATTTTCAGCCGCTGTACCTGTTTCCAAAGCAGGAGAGCAAACACTGAAACAAGATTTTTTTAAAGGCCAGATAAAAACCTATAAATTTCATACAGTTTTGATTATGTAAAATGTGAATGGATCATGTCTTAATGGGTGTGCACATGACCTGAATTCAGTTTGTATGCCCCACCTACGAAAGTAGAGGGGCATTATGTTTTCTGGTCTGTGCCTCTGTTCGTCCCGCTTCAGGTTAAAGTTTTTGGTCAATGTAGTTTTTGATAAAGTTGAAGTTCAATCAACTTGAAACTTAGTACACATGTTCCCCATAATATGTTTCTTTCTAATTTTAATGCCAAATTATAGTTTTTAAACTAATTTCATGGTCCACTGAAAATAGAAAATGATAGTTCAAAGGGTCCGAAGGGAAGGGCCAGGTGAGCTTTTCTCATTACTTAGCGGTTGTTGTTGTCCGTCGTCAGGTTAAAGTTCAGGTTAAAGTTTTTGGTCAATGTAGTTTTTGATAAAGTTGAAGTTCAATCAACTTGAAACTTAGTACACATGTTCCCCATAATATGTTTCTTTCTAATTTTAATGCCAAATTATAGTTTTTAAACAAATTTCATGGTCCACTGAAAATAGAAAATGATAGTTCAAAGGGTCCGAAGGGAAGGGCCAGGTGAGCTTTTCTCATTACTTAGCGGTTGTTGTTGTCCGTCGTCATCTTCCGTCATCCTTAACTTTAAAAAAAATCTTCTACTATGAAATTACTGGGCCAAATAATCAAACTTAGCCATAATAATCATTGGGGTATTCAGTTTAAAAATGTGTTCGTTGACCCTGCCAACCAACCAAGATGGCCGCCATGGCTAAAAATAGAACATAGGGGTAAAATATAGATTTTGGCTTATAACTCTGAAACCAAAGCATTTAGAGCAAATGTGAGGAGGTAAAATTGTTTATCAGGTCAAGATCTATATTCCCTGAAGTTTTCAGATGAATCAGACAACCTGTTGTTGGGTTGCTTCCCCTGAATTGGTAATTTTAAGTAATTTTTGCTGTTTTTGGTTATTATCTTGAATATATTATAGATAAAGATAAAACTGTAAACAGCAATAATGTTTAGCAAAGTAAGATCTAAAAATAAGTCAACATGACCAAAATGGTCAGTTGACCCTTTAAGGAGTGATTGCCCTTTATAAAATTGAGAATGGAAATGGGGAATGTGTCAAAGAGACAACAACCCGACCAAATAAAAAACAACAGCAGAGGGTCACCAACAGGTCTTCAATGTAGCGAGAAATTCCCGCACCCGGAGGCGTCCTTCAGCTGGCCCCTAAACAAATATATACTAGTCCAGTGATAATGAACGCCATACTAATTTCCAAATTGTACACAAGAAACTAAAATTAAAATAATACAAGACTAACAAAGGCCAGAGGCTCCTGACTTGGGACAGGCGCAAAAATGCGGCGGGGTTAAACATGATTGTGAGATCTCAACCCTCCCCCTATACCTCTAACCAATGTTTTTTATAGTCATTTTTTACCAATTTTTCATAATTTTTGTTATCTTTTGCAAAAATCTTCTCTGAAAATACTGGGTCAAATTTAAACAATCCAGCCACAATTATTATTAGGGTATCTAGTTTTAAAAATGTTTCAGGTGACCTGACCAGCCAACCAATATGGCCACCATGGCTAAAAATAGAACATAGGGACGAAATGTAGACTTTGGCCTATAACTCTGAAACTGAAGCATTTGGAGCTAATCTGACAAGGGCTTTAATTGTTAATCAAGTCAATATATATCCGCCCTGAAAGTTTTAGATGAATTGGACAACTGGTTGTTGGGTTGCTGGACCCCAATTAGTATTTTTAAAGAAATTTTGATGTTTTTGGTTATAATCTTGAATACTATTATAGATAAAGATAAACTGTAAACAGCAATAATGTTCAGCAAAGTAAGATCTAAAAATAAGTCAACATGACCAAAATGGTCAGTTGACCCTTTAAGGAGTGATTGCCCTTTATAGTAAATTTTTAACAATTTTCATTAATTTGGTAAATTTTTGTAAATTTTCTGAAAATATTTTCCTCTGTATCTAAAGGACCAAGGTTATTATAGATAGAGAAAATTAGTTTCTTAAAATACCCTGTACCGAGTCAGGAAAATTGCCATTGTCATATTATAGTTCGTTCTTGTGTGTGTAACATTTTAATGTTGTGTTCCTGTTGTGTCGTCGTTCTCTTTTATTTGATACGCTTCCCTCAGTTTTAGATTGTAACCCGGATTTTTTTTTTCTCTATCGATTCATGAATTTTGAACAGCTGTATACCACTGTTTCCTTTATTTTCCATGAAATTAATATGCAAATTTTGTTCATGTAACATAACATTATTACTTCATTGTTACCATTATTTTTTTACACCAATGAGTTTGTTTATGAAGGATGAATAATTTGCATAGTATAGAATATAAATACAAAAGTCAGTCATGAAGCAGGTAATCAGACAACAAAGATAACAAAAAGAAATATAGTAATTTCTTAAGATTTTTCTTTAACAATTTACCTCCATGGTAGCTTGTATTCCCATTACTGCTGTATTAGTTCCTGTGACAGTCTGGTCTATTCTATTTACAGCAGTTTCATTTCTCTGAACTGTTCTACCTATTGCATTAGTGGTGGTGTCAATTCTTTGAATGGTTTCATCAACTCCTTGGATTGATGCACCAATCTAAAATTAGTTAAATGACATTTTTATCAGATGAAATAGAGGAATGATAAATGAATTCAATTGCAAAAGGAAAGTATGATCGTTTTGCTGTCACTGGGTATTCTAGGTGTCACTCATACATACATATTCTTGAAGAATCTTGCATGCTACATATGTCCATATAAATTACAGTCTTACGCTGCCGCAGGTTCATTATCACGTTGTGATTGGTTAAAAGTTGTCATGTGGTGACCCCCTTTGGATCATGAGATTTCATAGGGGGTTCACGTCTACTATTAATGGTGAAGTCATCTATTTATGTTGTTGTACTTCATTGTTTTTCTACAAAACCCAGCAGAAAAAGTCTTGCATGCGATAAATACGGTTCACTACTGAAGCCATACAAATCCATAGGGGACTCGATCTTCGGCCTCATCCGGTATGGATTTTACTAACCCTCTATTTCCGGCAGAATATAAAAATTAGGAGATTGCAATGAAGTAACTATCCACTAAATCAATAACATACAACCATAAATCATTCATCAATGCGAAATAGATATAGGAAGATGTGTTGTGAGTGCCAATGAGACAACTCTCCATCCAAATAACAATTTAAAAAAAATATACCATTATAGGTCAATGTACGGACGACAACACGGAGCCTTGACTCACACCGAACAACAAGCTACAAAGGGGCCCGAAATTGACTAGTGTAAACTAATTCAAGCAGGAAAACCAACAGTCTAATCTAATTAACTTTTAAGCGTTTTTAAAGGCGAAGTGAAAATAATTTGATATATATATATTTTTGCCAAAAATCCAATATAACATCCTCCACAATACACAAAACATTGTCATGTGAATGTTGTGTGACTCCTGATCATGTGGTTTTCATTTGATTGATAGAGTTTTTTTCAAATCCTGAATTATAAATTCACCTGAGGGCTCTGTAGTCAGTAGCACATCATAATTCCATTACAAATGGTTGTGTAAAAATAACTTCTTAACAACAATTGCAAAAGTTACTGTTATTATTTAATTATTTATTTTTCCATAGAAATTTCTGCAAACTTATATAAATTCTCTTTAAAGGATTTATTAGTTGGTGATTAAGTTATGGTTCATATTTATATCTAAAGACACAAAATAGCGTTCTATGACTGAAGGAGAAAATGACGTCCATTATTTTACTAGTATACATATTTTTTAGGGGCCAGCTGAAGGACAAGGAATTCTTGTTTCATTAAAGACCCATTGGTGGCCTTCGGCTGTTGTCTGCTCTATGGTCGGGTTGTCGCTTTTACACATTCCCCATTTTCTTTCTCAATTTTATGATATCTATGTATATGTATCATTTTAATTTATATGAAAAGACACATTTTTCAAATAAGAGGATTTAATAATAGAAGATGATAACAGGAAAATGATACCTTATACTTTCATTGAGCAAATGTTTTTAAAACTTACCTCGTCTAGTTTTTGGTGAATATCTAGTAGTATAGCATTATATTTATGACAGAGTGCTTCATCTAGTGGTCTGTTCTCTATCCTAATTAAGTGGTCTTCCTTTGTATTATCAAGCTGTAAAACATAAGCTGTCAGGTCTGGCCATACTGATTTGTACTCATCTGCTGTTATTGCACCTTCAGTGTTGTGACTCAGAAAATTATTTTTCATCTGTCGTAAGTTCTGAATAGTGTTATATTCATTTGATGTAAGGTTACAACAGTTAAGTAAGATTATGCAGGACAAGCTGATGTCAGGGTCATCAAGCTGAACAGCATTAGCTGTGTATTTACAATGACAGTTATGACGACATGGACCTGTTGTCTTACTGTACAGGATGCCCCACTGTCTGTAGTTCAGTGGAAGTGATCCACTATGTACACAGTTATTGGTATTGTTACAGCACCAAACATTGTTATGCCTAAGATGAAATAGGATATGTTTGATCTGTGGGTTATTGAGGTAGTCTTGTAGAGTGCCAAACGCACGGAATGTTTGGTCATCCTTTATACGTTGTTGTAGTATTGGTGTGACCACTTCTATGATGACAGATCCCACCACAAAGTAACGTCTACGGTCTTCTCTGTCCATCCTGGAAACGTATTAAATTGTCATCAGTATAAGTTATTTCATGTTTTTTTTTCAACAGAACCTTTAATATCTTTTATTAGTATTTTTTTTATATAGACCAATCTTTCTCAATTAGTTGCATTTTTAAACCAGATATTAAATAAATTTGTCACTATCCTTATCAGACACAAAATTAATCAAGGACAAGGGAAAGGATCATATGAAGTTTAAAACGCTGAAGGATACAAAAAAGAAACCACTTAAAAATTGTCATTGATGTTCGCCTTTATTTAGAATTTTTGCCAATACAATGGATGTATAATTCAAGGTAATGTTTTGTATGGTCAAACAACTATTGATACAAACTGGTTGAAATACCAGTCCCTCAAAAAGCAGAATTATCACTTATGTACCGAAGGAGGGTAAAACAAGACAGTTCATACAAAACTGTATTGCCCTTTTATCTTGTAAACATGGTTCTAGATTTTTATACAGCCAGAACAAATAAAGGTTGTCTTGTCAATTCTAATAATGATATAACAGGTATTTTTATGCTCCTACGTGTTTTGAAAAGACATTTTGACTTCATTTCTAATACATGTACTAAATTTTGGTTGCTAAAACTTCAGTATTTTGTATAAATTTATTCTTAATGACTTTGTGTTTTTTGTGGTCCTAGTATTTCTTGCTATTATAATATTTTTACTGGCCCCTCATTGAGCATCGATCATTGTAAGACCATGGCATTGTATATTTAATACATACCTATTTATGATACTTAATATATATTATGTATAGTCTGCTCAGTAAATGTATAATTACAAAAAAAGGGATAAACGTTTTTGTTATATGACAAGTTATTATATATTATATTTATGAACCACCATTTTGGAAGATAAATGTGTGTGTATAATCAAAAGAAAATTTATAAGAAAAAATACAGGCTTACAAAATGTTATAAACTTTTAAGCTTAATACTGCACATCATCGCCACATTTGAAGATTGAAGTCTTTAGCATTACATTACAGTTAATTTGATGAAAAATGTGTTTACCTTATTTGTATGAAAAGTGAAAGTAAATCTGTCATTGAAAATTGTAAGGAATCTTTATGTAGTTAGCTAACTATATGAAGACATAAAGTCTAAAGACATTAAGTCTTGAAAGATGAATTTTATATATTGAAATCATGTTTCTTTACCTGATTTATCCAGTTATTTGGTTGAGCAGTAAATTCTTAACAATTTAATTTAATGGAAATCCCCTTTTCTATAAAAAGTAACATATCTAACAAATATATATGTTAAGAAAGACAACTCTTAATGGAAGCAAGTTAACTCGTACCAACGGAAACTCGTACCATGTTAACTCGTACCAAAAAAGTTAACTCGTACCAACGTAAAGTCGTACCACTGGGAAGTCGTACCATTAAAAATATATTCAAAAATACGAATGTTTTATGGTGTTTTTTCTTTGTAAACTTAATAAAACTTAGTTGAATTACTGGAATTTTATACTGGATTTTAATGAAAACTTAGACAAAAATACGATATTTTCTTAATTACCCTGCTAATTAATATTAACAACTTTGATTGTGTGATTAAATTAATACATTCCTTTGATTGTGTGATTATTAACTAATCAACTTGTTTAATCATATTATTACATTTTGATTGTTGATATATACTTTAAAAAAAAGTTAAATCACAAAAATACTGAACTCAGAGGAAAATAAATTCGGAAAGTCTATAATCACATGGCAAAATCAAATAACAAAACGCATCAAAAACGAATGGACTAGAACTGTCATATTCCTGACTTGGTACAGGCATTTTCAAATGTAGAAAACAGCTTGGAATTAATTATATAATGTTTATTATTAAATGAAATTCCTGATTATCAAAACACAAGCTGATATGAGTTTACTTCATATCTTAAAAGAATTGTCATATTTTGATAACATGCTGTCGACGTATTTCACATCCTTGTGCTGAATATTATATATAATAGATTTCATACTTTTAACTGTTGGTCATAAACAATTTACAACCTTTAAAACACAATAAATTAATTCTTTCAATGAATAAAATTCCTTTGAGAAACAAAAGAAAAGTACCCAAATCTATTCAATGTAACTACTTTGGAATGATTAAAAATTAAATCCAATAGTTATCAGTAAAAGTTTAAAAAAGAGTGTATTCAAGGGAGACAACAAAGCAAATCTGCCACCGTATTGTTTATGCAATACACAAGGAACATTAGCTACAAATTGTTCATTGTACTTTCAAATTATATACATTTTACAGACTTAAGAGGTATTGAGTGAAATAACATTATATATTCATCATTAAACACCAATCAAATGCATTTAAATAAGTTAGTACGAGTTAGCAGTGGTACGAGTTTGCATTGGTACGAGGTTTTTTTTAGTGGTACGAGTTGACGTTGGTACGAGTTAACAATGGTACGGGTTAACTATAATTCCTCTTAATGATATAGCACATCATAAAAGTACAAACCAAGAAAGAAATAGAGATTGAACCTAATTATGGGTTGACATATATTCACATATTAAAGGCAACTTACAGTATGTATCAGTCTGGATAGTTGGTGTTTGATAAATAACTACCAAATTTATTTTAAATGGAAAATGATTTTTAACTGGAATGTTTCATTTGTAAATGTGTCAAATTGAGATAAAACACAGGCACTCGTGCCTGTGCTATAAAGAGTTTGAATTAGCCATAAAATATAGAATTTTTTAATCTGGCCAAATTTATACAAATTTCACATAGAAATAGTTGTAATATAACTATAAATACTAAACAAACTGTTTCTGAATTTATCACATGTACATTATATTAAATGATAAAGAAATGACACCTCAATTATGCATTATTGTTTTTGAAACGCGTTTGTTTTGGTAAAATTTTCAATATTTTTTTTTTTATCATAATTTACTGATCCATGTGTCTAGGGTTTATTATTATACTATCATCATTGGCAAATTTTGGATACAGAACATTTCAGATCCTGGGTTTATCAAGCCACGAAGTCAAGAATGCAAGCAAATGACAATACATGTATATTTAAATGTGCTAACTTGGCAAACTAGAACATACTCTAACGAAGAGATTTGTTTAACCTAGTAGCCTTTGAAATATATCAAAAGAACCAAATTATTGCCATTTTAAAATTTTATCATGACAAGTTGAAAGTCAAACAATTTTTGACTTAAAGTGAATCTTTTATTTTTTTTTTTCTAACAGTGCTTCAGTGTGATATGAACTCGAGCCACATTATAGTATAATACCTTTCCCAAGTTATTTTTCATGACTGTTATCTTCTAAATATTTTGCATGTGGTTTCAAAATAAAGTCGATTGATATCAAGGGAAATTAAAAATCATAAGTCCAAAAAAAAAATGACTGATCTTATAAGCAGATTCTGCTCCATGTATATCACCTTTGATGTTGCTCAATTTTAGTAAAAAAGGTCTTTAGTTAGTAGGTGGAGTTTGGGGTAAAGGGGTCCATATTGTAGGTACAACATTTGGAACATATCCACTATCATTTTTGAAACGGATATTCCATAACAGTCAACCATTCAACTTGTAATGAAGGAATGATTTCTACTTCACCACTTCCAGTTCTTGATTGAATAGCTTTCTGTGAGCAGCAAGCCTCTTGTTTATGTGTATCTTAAGAAAAAGAAATAAGATATTGTTTCAATAGAATTTTCATATGAAAATTAAAGAAAGACATGATAAGATAGACTTATAAAATAAAACTAAAATGATTAATTAATTGATGTGATTTTTTTGTTTATTTTAGGACACAAGCAATGCAATGTTTATACTGGCAGACTTTAAGAAGATTGGTTCACCAGAAGAACTAACACCTAACATACAGCTAGACCCATGTGTTTACAAGAAAAGATAATGTCACACATATACAACATGACAATAAATATGAAATAAATGTGATGATAAGACTATAGAGATCTTATAAAAAAAAGTTAGCAGGCCTATGACGTTTTAAGGAATCTTTTTTATAATGTTGTTGATATGACATTGATGCACTACATTTTAAAGGTCATTATCTTAAAGTTGCTCAAATTATGCAATCAAATTACAATCATGGCATGTATTAATGTTTTGTATTAATGCTTTATTTTACAAATATGGAATCTTAATAAGAATTTATGCAATTTCATTATTTACAATAGTTGCTTTTGTCCAAATAAAAGTACAGTAATACTACATTTTAATCCACATGTACTTGTTCTTGTTATTTTAATATTTTTATTTTGATGCTATTGAATTTTTGTGTACATATTCAATGTTAAAAAAAACTGTTTAAACATGGAAAATGACACAAGTGACTCATATTTCTTGAATATTTACTACAGCGGTACTCAAAATGTTTAAAAGAGCTAGTAAAAATACTAGAAGCACTAATGAAGTAGTTCTAGTATTACCAGATGTATTCTCATTAGTGATATTGGCAGGTTTAGTGGATTATTTTTTACTTAAAGAGTATTAAAACACTTGGGTATACTTTTCTGTTCTTTTAAAATACTACGGTAGGCAATAACCATCTGATGTTAACCATGTTGACCCGAGATTTCATAAAACATGTCAAGTCTTGTAGTATTTTCAATTTTAGTTTCTTTTATATATTTTCAGAGTTGAGTATGATGTCCATTATCACTGAACTAGTACACATTTTTGTTTAGGGGCCAGCTGAAGCACTCCTCCTAATAATGCTGTATTTAAGACCCATTCGTGGTCTTCAGCTGTTTGTCTGCTCTTTTGTTGGGTTATTGTCTTGTTGACACATTCCCCATTTCCATTTTCAATTTTATGATATAAAGTTGTGTACATTGAATACCTTTAATTCCTCAAATTACCGAAATCCATAATAAGGTATCGAAATCTAAAATTTATAGTGGATATATTGGCAATAAAGACTCATTATTTTTTAAAGGGTCATGTATAATTGTATTCACTTCATTCACATTTAATATAAGCAAACTGTTTTATCAATCATCTGTTTCAATATGTATGCTAGTTCCTTGTGTAAAAAAATGGCAGCTTTAATTATGCAAAAGACAACTTTTCATCTCAATTAATTTATTTTATTAGTTCGGTACTTTATATTTATCAGAGATAACTACAATAACCTTAAATGATAGTGGCTGTGTTTATTGGGTTTTTTTTTCATTATAGTTTTTTGGAATTTGATGTACTCCATGAAGTTATTTATCTGATGTGCCTATACTTCCCATGTAACCCTTACTTCAAAATTTGGTTACTATGTTGAAGGTGTCTATCCCATTGAATTAGAGATAAAGGATACAATAGATACAGTTAAGTCGGTCTCATATCTTGACTTACATCTAGAAATTGACAATGAGGGTCGAATAAAAAAAAACCTTTAAAACAAAAGAGATGATTTCTGCTTCCCAATAGTGAACTTTTCATTTCTATGTAGCAACATTCCATCAGGGCCTGCATACAGAGTATATATCTTCCAATTGATACGATATTCCCGGGCTTGTATTTCCTATCATGATTTCTATGTGGCAACATTCCATCAGGGCCTGCATACGGAGTATATATCTTCCAATTGATATGATATTCCCGGGCTTGTACTTCCTATCATGATTTCTATGTGGCAACATTCCATCAGGGCCTGCATACAGAGTATATATCTTCCAATTGATACGATATTCCCGGGCTTGTATTTCCTATCATGATTTCTATGTGGTAATATTCCATCAGGGCCTGCATACGGAGTATATATCTTCCAATTGATATGATATTCCCGGGCTTGTATTTCCTATTATGATTTCCTTGATAGGATTGTGCTGCTCACAATGAAGCCATCAAACCAAGAGTTCAAAATGGTGAAGTTTAAATCATATCTTCATAAATTTTACCAACGCCATCACCAGTTGGTTGACCGTTACTATTATCCGTTTCACAGATGATAGTGGATATGTTTGGTTTGTTGGAACTATAATTCCGTTCCTTTTTAGCTCACCTGGCCCGAAGGGCCAAGTGAGCTTTTCTCACCACTTGGCGTCCGTCGTCCGTCGTCGTCCGTCGTCGTCCGTCGTCGTCGTCGTTAACAATTTACATTTTGAACTTCTTCTAGAGAACCACTGAATGGAATGGAACCAAACATGGCATGAATGTTCCTTATGAGGTGCTGACTAAGTGTTGTTACTTTGTAGCCGATCCATCATCCAAGATGGCCGCCAGCGGGGGACTTAGTTTAACATAGGACCCTATGGGAAATGCATACAAATGACTTCTTTTAGAGAACCACTGAATGGAATGAAACCAAACATGGCATGAATGTTCCTTATGAGGTACTGACCAAGTGTTGTTACTTTGTTGCCGATCCATCATCCAAGATGGCTGCTAGCCGGGGACTTAGTTTAACATAGGACCCTATGGGAAATGCATACAAATGACTTCTTTTAGAGAACCACTGAATGGAATAAAACAAAACATAGCATGAATGTTCCTTATGGGGTGCTGACCAAGTGTTGTTACTTTGTAGTCGATCCATCATCCAAGATGGCCGCCAGCAGGGGACTTAGTTTAACATAGGACCCTATGGGAAATGCATACAAATGACTTCTTTTAGAGAACCACTGAATTGAATGAAACCAAACATGGCATGAATGTTCCTTATGAGGTGCTGACCAAGTATTGTTACTTTGTTGCCGATCCATCATCCAAGATGGCCGCCAGCGGGGGACTTAGTTTAACATAGGACCCTATGGGAAATGCATACAAATGACTTCCTCTAGAGAACCACTGAATGGAATGAAACCAAACATGGCATGAATGTTCCTTATGAGGTGCTGACCAAGTGTTGTTACTTTGTTGTCGATCCATCATCCAAGATGGCCGCCAGCCAGGAACTTAGTTTAACATAGGACCCTATGGGAAATGCATACAAATGACTTCTTTTAGAGAACCACTGAATGGAATAAAACCAAACATAGCATGATTGTTCCTTATGGGGTGCTGACCAAGTGTTGTTACTTTGTAGCCGATCCATCATCCAAGATGGCCGCCAGCGGGGGACTTAGTTTAACATAGGACCCTATGGGAAATGCATACAAATGACTTCTTCTAGAGAACCACTAAATGGAATGAAACCAAACATAGCATGAATGTTCCTTATGGAGTGCTGACCAAGTGTTGTTACTTTGTAGCCGATCCATCATCCAAGATGGCCGCCAGCGGGGGACTTAGTTTAACATAGGACCCTATGGGAAATGCATACAAATGACTTCTTTTAGAGAACCACTAAATGGAATGAAACCAAACATAGCATGAATGTTCCTTATGGAGTGCTGACCAAGTGTTGTTACTTTGTAGCCAATCCATCATCCAAGATGGCCGCCAGCGGGGGACTTAGTTTAACATAGGACCCTATGGGAAATGCATACAAATGACTTCTTTTAGAGAACCACTGAATGGAATGAAATCAAACATGGCATGAATGTTCCTAATGTGGTGCTGACCAAGTGTTGTTACTTTGTAGCCGATCCATTATCCAAGATGGACGCCAGCGGGGGACTTAGTTTAACATAGGACCCTATGGGAAATGCATACAAATGACTTCTTTTAGAGAACAACTGAATGGAATGAAACCAAACATTGCATGAATGTTCCTTATGCCGTGCTGACCATGTGTTGTTTCTTTGTAGCCCATCCATCATCCAAGATGGCCGCAAGCATGGGACTTAGTTTAACATAGGACCCTATGGGAAATGCATACAAATGACTTCTTTTAGAGAACCACTGAATGGAATGAAATCAAACATGGCATGAATGTTCCTAATGTGGTGCTGACCAAGTGCTGCTACTTTGTAGCCGATCCATTATCCAAGATGGCCGCCAGCAGGGACTTAGTTTAACATAGGACCCTATTGGAAATGCATACAAATGACTTCTTTTAGAGAACCACTGAATGGAATAAAACTAAACATTGCATGAATGTTCCTTATGAGGTGCTGACCAAGTGTTGTTACTTTGTAGCAGATCCATTATCCAAGATGGCCGCCAGCAGGGGACTTAGTTTAACATAGGACCCTATGGGAAATGCATACAAATGACTTCTTTTAGAGAACCACTGAATGGAATAAAACCAAACATGGCATGAATGTTCCTTATGAGGTGCTGACCAAGTATTGTTACTTTGTAGCCGATCCACCATCCAAGATGGCCGCCAGTGGGGGACTTTTGAATGAAATTAAACATGTTCCTTTCCTTATCAATGAGGTTGTGTTGTCACTTTTAGCCAAATTTTATATTTTTTCATATGATTTCAAAAACCCAAGTAGAATCAGGTGAGCGATACAGGCTCTTGAGAGCCTCTAGTTCATGAATATGACCTATCGAATAAAACTAATTACCGGGTTTGTACTAACATGAGCAACACGACGGGTGTCACTTTTGGAGCAATTCAGAGGGGTTGTTTGCAAAGTCTTCGTTTTTGGAAAGTTTGCTATAGCTTGCTATTGCTACTTTCCTTAGGCGTCGGCCTCAACTTCCGGTGAGACAGACTATCCCAATGTTCTGCTCCAAGATAATGTAGTACTAGTGCTAGTGTTCGACTTCTGATTCTTGGATACTTTGAGTTGCTACTCTTTTGAAAAGATTACAGCTTGAATAAAATAAGGAATGAATGTTCAACGACAATTCAGATGAATTTAGCTTCATATTGAAAATAAGTATCACAAACACTACTTTGCGGACCGGCCATTGGCTGAAGAGAAAATCAAAGAAATCTACGCGAGACGGCGTTTCATTCATGAATATTTCATGAATGAACATTTTCCCGCACTATTTTTTACTATATGTACGATATTTACAACTGTTTATTATTGAATAAGTAAAAGCCCGAGTGCATCGAAAGAGTCCGGTATGCGAGAACAAGTTAATATTTGACAAAATTGTCGGATAATTGACAAGTGATAATGGTTTCATTTATTTTAACAATACACAGGTGATAGAATATAAAATAATCGATAATTATATGGCTTATGTCTCACGCCAAGGACGATTAAAGGTAAATACCGGCTTATAGAAATAAATAGAAAAATGCATTGTTTTTGTCAAACTGACATCGATCTGAAAGTTTTGATGCCAAAAATCATTTGAAAACTTTTAATTCGTTAAGTACTAACTGTTTCACATTCCAATGTGGATATAAGGACCTTCACTCGTTCAGCATGTTCAACTGGATCATACTGACAACAGAAAAAACATTGTCTTAATGACAATTAGTTTCATAGCATCCGTATAATTTAAAAGCAACTGAGTCATCAACTACTTCTAAGAATATTATAGTTCAGTGTATCAAGACAGAGATCAAGCTAAAGACAAGTGCTGTAGAAATTATTATAATGATTTAATAACATTTGTCCATGTACTAGCAAAATGACTTTCTTAGTGCTTAACAATGCAGTGGCGGATCCAGAACTTTTTATCCTCACTTTATTCCTGGGGCAGTATGATTTTTTAAGATTGACCTATAATTAATAATGTGTCCCCACAGAGGCAATGATTAAATAAATGGCTTAAAACAAAAATCTCAAATGTCATTGCCTCAATGGCAATTACGCAGCAGCAACTAAAATGTGTTTCAGGGTTATAAGCACGTGTACCTCAGATTAACATTGTATGAATCTAGTATATATAAACTTTTTTATTCCTGAGGTCATACTACTATTGTTATGCCCCCACCATATTGAGTTTTATCCTTGTTTTTGGGATACGATTGCTTTTAAGCAATCTGTAGACTTTTACCGTTGACTCAGGGCTCATTCCCTCACGTCAACTGTTTTATTCTAAACATTCAGCAACATCTCAGATTCTTATGATTGTCTTGCTTTAAAAGGTAAAAACAAGCAAAAGGATTGAACATAAACAACTTTCCTGTAATGTTCTTCTCATAATCTTCATGTTTGATTTTTCCCTTGACTTATATGCGTGTTTTTAACAACACGGAAAATCAGAATTAAGCAGTATTTATATTTAGTGTTTTTATAAATTTAGAAACACGTCAGAGGGAATTCCCCAGTTTTGATAAATGCGAGAGTTCTTTGAATTCCGATAATTCTATTTCTGTCATGAATATAAGAACTGAAGCGGAGTTTTCTATATTTTACCGTTATGAAACTGATACTGTACTCTCATAAAGAAATTGAGACTCATTCATCATATCATAAATTAAATAAACGTTCTTGTTCCAAATCGCAAGTCGCGGGTTTGTTTATGTATTAATGCGCATGCGTATAGTTTTCTTGATTTCAAGGGGTATCAGATTGAGTGGTTGTTTTGGATTCCCCGCTTATTAATTAATTTGAAACTCATTGGATTCTTTCTATGTCTGCCTGCTATTGAGGGTTTAATATTGTTGCATAATTTAAAATCATATGCATCATTTAAATTAAAATCAATGAAGTTTTACCTATAACACCCCTTTAGCCGAAATGGAGTCTTCCATATTATCTTTTCGAGTTGTCTCCCTTTCAGAAGTATTTTCCGTCAAGAAAAAATTAACTCGTTAGATGTCGATAAACGTCGTATTATATTAAGAACGATCTCAATTTAAACAGAGGAGTGTGTACGGAAGGATTCATGTCCACTGACCCAAAGGAAATTAATAATTAAAGAGTTAGAAATGGGGTTCCTCCTAGAATATAACGGTGAAAAGATACGAAGTGAATAGTCCGAGATTACGGTACGCACTGAAACCCGGACCGGACCGGACTCCGGACCCGGACTTTGGTATGAAACCCGGACCCGGACCCGGACTGGCCGCCGGACCCGGACTTAATGCCGGACCCGGACTGTGGATTTTTTACCACTTTGATTTTTCGTCGGAAACATTAATAAAAGATGTTTACCCGATAATCAACAAATTAATATTAGGCGAGTCCGGACTGTGACCTGATATAACCCCGGACCAGGAGTATACGGATTGTATATAAATATACTAAATTATTTGTTTAATTGAAAGATTTTTTTCCCCTTTTTGCTTTTTACTTTTCCTTTATTCATTTCTCTATTTCGTAAGTTATTCGATTGTCATTGGAAAAATCAATAAACGACACTTAAGCGGCGTTCAACAATGTAATACACAATCTTGAACAGGTGAGTCCGGACTGTGACCTGACATGACCCCGGACTAGCTTAAAGTTTACTATACCTGCGTGTATTGCATTACGACGACTATATATAAACTGTTTATTGTCGTAAAGTATATTGACGGGACATTTGATCAAGCATGTAATACATAAGAAAGTTATAAGATATTTATCCGACATTTAACGAAAAAATTAAATGTTATAGGCGAGTCCGGATGGTGACCTGAAGTAACCCCGGACTAGGTGTATTCGCAAACTATAGACATCGATAGAGAAATAAAACTTCACAAATTATTGGATGAGACGAACTTATTCATTTTTATTCATTCAACTTATTTCTTATTGGATTGTCGTCGGAAACATTAATAAAAGATGTTTACCCGAGAATCAACAAATTAATAGTACACTGTAAATATACCTGACGCCTGACGCGTCCGGACGCGTTCAAAATTTGTACACTGAATGTTCAATATTTTAACGTCATATGTTCATGCTTAGAGACGTGTTCAAAGTTTTAACGTTTGTGTTTACAATATTAACATGTGTGTTCAGACACAGTGAACACCGGTGTTCAAATTCTGATCTAAAAAAGAAGATAGTTGTTTGTCCGATTTTCTATCCTTCTAATTGGCAAATTTACAAAGAAATTCATTAAAAAATATGAATGTATACGCAGGATGATGATCTTGTAATTTTTTTACCAATAATTTAGTACTTGTGAAATATTAAACTTCAAAGTTGGCATATATGTATAGTTTATGAACTTATTTGATTATTATTACTAGTTTTACTTATAAGTGACATAATTATGCATATCAATGAGGCCTGTTATGATGATATCGTAATAAAAATATGTCGATGTTTATCTTATTTCATGATCCGTTCAGTTTATTAACATTACATGTTCAATCAGTGTTCAAATCGTTCGAAATTTTGAACACCTCGCGTTAAAAAAATTATACCAGGTACCAAATACCGGAAACAGATATCGGCTGGTGATTTAGGCGGTTAAACGAAGAATGGATACACATAAAGAAGAGAGCTAGAGAAGGGACTTCTATCCCACATGAACAGGAAAGAAGTGAGTAACAAGTTAGGATAATCTCTATAGGTAGTTCGATGGCTTCCTTGTTATTTTCTTATGTCAGATATATATTTGTCAAATATTCATAACTGTTATATCCAAATTTTCAATATTCAACATAAGACGAATTAAAGAACAGGATTTAGATTAAACGTAAATAACTGTCGGCTTTGTTCTGATGATTTCCTAAACTGATAAATAACCAGTCTGTCATACGGAATAAATGATAATGTTTGACATCCACGTATATTAGCTGATCACTAAGTGTTAAGAACTTTAACATCAAGTGTTCAAAAATGAAACACAAAGGCATTAAAAACTGAACACCACACATTCAATTGATGAACAATTAAGTGTTAAGAACTCTAACAGGAAGTGTTCAAAAATGAAACACAAAGGCATTAGAAACTGAACACCACACATTCAATTGATGAACACTCAGTGTTAAAAACTCTAACATCAAGTGTCCAAAAATGAAACACAAAGGCATTAAAAACTGAACACCACACATTCAAATAATGAACACTAGTGTAAACATTTAGAACACCATTTTTGACTTAGAAAATGCATTCGTGTTTTTTTTTTATTTGCAGGAATCGTTAGATTGAAATGTTTGAATTAGGAACCGGTAGCCAATAATCCCACAAAGGTCATTTCTGCATGCTATAAAGTGTTGGAAAAAAGAAAGGTGTCAAAAAGGTATAACAATATATATATATATATATATATATATATATATATATATTAGCTTATGTAGGTGTATCATTTCTATATCTGTATACCTTAGGTCAAGAAATCGACTTTTGTAATTAATAATGTCAAAACTTGCATTTCACTGCCATAGAATATCAATTTGTACTCTAGTATATATCGAAATTAAAGCATAACAACCATTGCATAATTTGATGCTGTATGAAATTTAAAACTCTCTTCTATTAATTTTAAATTTTATTTTGCAGGATATATAGGCTCAAAGACATTCACTTGTTGTGGAGGATATTGACATTGGAAGTTGATAACAACACATAAAATGCCACCCAGTTGATAGCTTTAAGTGAAAACGCACTGAAAAGTGGAGCGTACATTGTATGTGATCGTACAAGAACTGTTGGAATTTGCAAACTTTTAAACTTTCATTGTGACAAATATCTGTATCATAAACTATCTTCTTATCACATTGACATGGTTTTTTGTTAGGATGCACATGATGTAGCAACTATCTTGTTATGTATACATGCAGGGGAAAATCATCATTTGTGATATATTTAAGTCAGCCTAAAAACATTATGTATGTAATTTCACTGACAGTTACTTGTGATTTCATAAGGTATTCTTGTGTACTTTTCTTAAATATATGTTCATTTGATTATATAAAGAATTACTTGTTAAAATATGTTTTATTGTTGTATTTTGCCTGATTGAGTATAGTTTTTATAACAGTTTAATTAAGTTTAGTTCATATGGAAAATTATAAACCCTTAACAATAGAACATGTTCCACATTTGAACACCTATGTCAACTGTTCTGAATGTAAACGTCTGGTGTTCTGAATCTTATCATTTTGGTTTTTAAACATGTTCTGTGTGTTCAAAAAGTGTTACATGGCTGTTGAACGCGTCGACGTATTAAGATTTTGAACATTCGGACACGTTAAATCGTTGAACACTAGTGTTAAGGTCTCTAACATCAAGTGTTCAAAAATGAAACACAAAGGCATTAAAAACTGAACACCTCGCATTCATTTGATGAACACTAGTGTAAACATTTGGAACACCATTACACGTTCAAAAAGTGTTACAAAAAAGCGTTCAAGCAGTGTTCTATTTATTAACACTTAGGTTTACAGTGTAGGCTAGTCCGGACTGTGACCTGATATAACCCCGGACCAGGAGTATACGGATTGTATATGATTATACTAAATTATTTGTTTAAATGAAATTTTTTTTTCCCTTTTTGCTTTTTACATTTCCTTTATTCATTTCTCTATTTCTTAAGTTATTCGATTGTCATCGGAAAAATCAATAAACAACACTTAAGCGGCGTTCAACAATGCAATACACAATCTTGAACAGGTGAGTTTGGCCTGTGACCTGACATGACCCCGGACTAGCTTGAAGTTTCCTTTACCTGTGTGTATTGCACTAAGATAACAATTGTATGTAAACTGTTTATTGTCGTAAAGTATGTTGACGGTCCGGACTCGCCTAGTATTATTTCGTTGATTCTCGGATAAAAGTCTTTTGTTAATTTTTCCGATGACAATTTGAAAAGCAAAAATTTAAATGAATAAAAATGAAAAAAACATATTTCCATTAAATAATGTGTGAAGTTTTATATCTCTATCGATGTCTACTAATATATAATAGAATACACCGAGTCCGGGGTTACTTCAGGTCACCATCCGGACTCGACTACTACGACCAACATTTGATTATTTCGTTAAATCTCGGATAAATGTCTTTTACATTTCCTATGTATTACAGGTTTAATCAAATGTGGAACAGTTCCGTCAACATACTTTACGACAATAAACAGTTTACATACAGTTAGTTATCATAGTGCAATACACACAGGTATAGAAAACTTCAAGCTAGTCCGGGGTCATGTCAGGTCACAGGCCGGACTCACCTGTTCAAGATTGTGTATTGCATGGTTGATTGCTGCTTTAGTGTCTTTTATTGATCATTCCGATCATAATCAAATAATTACAGAAATAGACAAATAAATGAAGAAAAAAGAAAAAGAAAAATGGAAATACAATCTTTCAAATAAACACTTAATTCAGTATATGTATATATAACTCGTATACTCCCAGTCCGGGGTTATTTCAGGTCACGGTCCGGACTCGCCTAGTATTATTTCGTTGATTCTCGGATAAAATTCTTAATTAATTTTTCCGATGACAATTTGTTAAGCAAAAAGTTAAATGAATAAAAATGAAAAACATATTTCTATCAAATAATGTGTAGAGTTTCATATCTCTATCGATGTCTACTTATATATAATAGAATACAACGAGTCCGGGGTTACTTCAGGTCACCATCCGGACTAGACTACTACGACCAACATTTGATTATTTCGTTAAATCTCGGATAAATGTCTTTTACATTTCCTATGTATTACAGGTTTAATCAAATGTCCCGTCAACATACTTTACGACAATAAACAGTTTACATACAATTGTTATCATAGTGCAATACACACAGGTATAGAAAACTTCTAGCTAGTCCGGGGTCATGTCAGGTCACAGGCCGGACTCACCTGTTCAAGATTGTGTATTGCATGGTTGATTGCTGCTTTAGTGTCTTTTATTGATCATTCCGATCATAATCAAATAATTACAGAAATAGACAAATAAATGAAGAAAAAAGAAAAAGGAAAAATGGAAATACAATCTTTCAATTAAACACTTAATTCAGTATATGTATATATAACTCGTATACTCCCAGTCCGGGGTTATTTCAGGTCACGGTCCGGACTCGCCTAGTATTATTTCGTTGATTCTCGGATAAAATTCTTAATTAATTTTTCCGATGACAATTTGTTAAGCAAAAAGTTAAATGAATAAAAATGAAAAACATATTTCCATCAAATAATGTGTAGAGTTTCATATCTCTATCGATGTCTACTTATATATAATAGAATACAACGAGTCCGGGGTTACTTCAGGTCACCATCTGGACTCGACTACTACGACCAACATTTGATTATTTCGTTAAATCTCGGATAAATGTCTTTTACATTTCCTATGTATTACAGATTTAATCAAATGTCCCGTCAACATACTTTACGACAATAAACAGTTTACATACAATTGTTCTCGTAGTGCAATACACACAGGTATAGTAAACTTCAAGCTAGTCCGGGGTCATGTCAGGTCACAGACCGGACTCACCTGTTCAAGATTGTGTATGGCATTATTGAACGCCGCTTAAGTATTGTTTATTGATTTTTCCGATGACAATCGAATAACTTAAGAAATAGAGAAATGAATAAAGGAAAAGTAAAAAGCAAAAAGGGAAATTTTTTTTTCATTTAAACAAATAATTTAGTATATTCATATACAATCCTTATACTCCTGGTCCGGGGTTATATCAGGTCACGGTCCGGACTCACCTAATATGAATTTGTTGATTCTCGGGTAAACGTCTTTTATTTATGTTTCCGACGACAATCCAATAAGAAATAAGTTGAATGAATAAAAATGAATAAGTTCGTCTCATCCAATAATTTGTGAAGTTTTATTTCTCTATCGATGTCTATAGTTTGCGAATACACCTAGACCGGGGTTACTTCAGGTCACCATCCGGACTTGCCTATTACATTTAATTTTTTCGTTTAATGTCGGATAAATATCTTATAACTTTCTGATGTATTACATGCTTGATCAAATGTCCCGTCAATATACTTTACGACAATAAACAGTTTACATACAGTTAGTCGTCGTAATGCAATACACGCAGGTATAGTAAACTTCAAGTTAGTCCGGGGTCATGTCAGGTCACAGTCCGGACTCACCTGTTCAAGATTGTGTATTACATTGTTGAACGCCGCTTAAGTATCGTTTATTGATTTTTCCCATGACATTTGAATAACTTACGAAATAGAGAAATGAATAAAGGAAAAGTAAAAAGCAAAAAGGGGAAAAAAATCTTTCAATTAAACAAATAATTTAGTATATTTATATACAATCCGTATACTCCTGGTCCGGGGTTAAATCAGGTCACAGTCCGGACTCGCCTAATATTAATTTGTTGATTATCGGGTAAACGTCTATTATTAATGTTTCCGACGAAAAATCAAAGTGGTAAAAAATCCACAGTCCGGGTCCGGCATTAAGTCCGAGTCCGGCGGCCAGTCCGGGTCCGGGTCCGGGTTTCATACCAAAGTCCGGGTCCGGAGTCCGGTCCGGTCCGGGTTTCAGTGCGTACCCGAGATTACTGGGTACAAGGACGTATATTAGTTAGTTATACGTCCTTGCTGGGTACAAGTCAAATCGGCACCCATAGAAAAAGTCAAATCGGCACCTGGTTAAATCGGCATCTAGTCAAATCGGCACCTATTTAAAAGTCAATTCGGCATCCAATAATATTTGATATAATATAAGGGACTGGGAAATGGGGTTCCTCCTAGAATTAACGGTGATAAGATACGAAGTGAATAGTCCCGAGATTACTGGGTACAAGTCAAATCGGCACCTGGTCAAATCGGCACCCATAGAAAAAGTCAAATCGGCACCTGGTTAATTCGGCATCTAGTCAAATCGGCACCTATTTAAAATTCAATTCGGCATCCAATAATACTTGATATAATATATGGGACTGGGACTATTTAAGTTTGTAATTTAAGTATACTAGCATAAAAGTCCCCCACGGTCCCAGCTTGTCTGGCAAATCAGCCGTCGGACATCAGAGTAATCTCGAACTATGAATTGACGGAAATACCTTCTCTCTCTCTCTCAGTGACTGCTGTGGAAAGTAAACTTGGAATTGATAGCACACAAATAAAACACAATAAGTACATTGCTCGTACACTTGTATCCGGGATTAGCTATTTTTAAAGTTGAGTGACTATTCAGATTTATATTACCTTTGCATGTGCAGTTGAATTAGTTTTGAAAATAATACTATCCAGCTGTACCAGGCCTTGCGGTCATAAAACTTTTGGGTCAGTTTTTTTGTACTCATACTCGAAAATCAACCAATGAAATTGCTTGATTTCTTGTTTCGAGCATGATTTTTGTGCTCCAAGCACTGAGCAAAGTTTTATGCCATAGTCCAAATAATTATGACGTCTTGGAAGGCTATTATATTTTTTTTCTTTGAAGCCTTACTTCGACGTTGAAGTAAGGCGTCAAAAAATAAATAAATATAATAGCCTTTCAAGACGTCATAATTATGTGGACTATCAAGGCCAGTGCTGCCAAAAATGCGTGAGACTCACGCTTGTTCATGCTTTTTTGCAGCAGTATCCTTGGATCAATTTTTTCCTCTTTGATCTTTTCTATTTTGGACAAATCTCACGAATTTGCTTAATGAAAAGTTGGCAGAACTGCTATACATGTGTCAATGAAAACTATATGGCAATCGTATCCCTCAGAGCATTCTGCTCTTTGATTTTCTGTAAGTATGTACGTCTCTTACTTGTACGTACGTCCATACACCCCAAAATTGATTTCTGTTCTCTTACTTTAGTTTGCCTGAACCAAATTTTATGAAACTTATACGCAACCACAAAACACAAGTCAAGTTTGAATTTTGTTGGCGTCACTTTTACAATTCTAGATGTAAAGGGGTGAAATTTTCAGTATGCCCTATCAAGTATATATACCTTTATATATAAAACATACATAAAAACGGTCTTTAGATTTAGAAGTATAGATACATAAGAATGTGTCCCCAGTACACGCATGCCCCATCTGCACTATCATTTTCTATGTTCAGTGGACCGTGAAAATGGAGTAAAAACTCTAATTTGGCATTAAAATTAGAAAGATTATATCATAGGGAACAACTATAATACTAAAATGACGAGGTCCAATTTATCAGCCGTCATGGGGTAAAAACGACAAATCAAAGAATTCAATTTTATATATATCTAATATAGGACAATGGTGTTGATTAAAAAAAATTACAGCACTCTTCCACATAATTAATATTCACCTGTTACCTATTACTTATCGGTACGTTTCTCATCTGACAGGCGCACCACCAATTTCGGATTTTGCCATGTACACGGGTCATAGTCACAGGGTTGACACTACTAAATTCAATCATTGTCAAATTGGTCCCTATTGTAGTATTTTAAGCAGTAAGACTTTCTAAGATGACAATACGAGTACTAAAAATCTGGACTTAAAATAAGAATCAAATAAGGCGTATAAATATAGTTTTCAATTTGTTAACGGGCATGACATTAAACAGCGAATCAAAGAATTCAACTTTATTTATAACTAAATTAATAAATATAGGACCATGCTGTTGATTAAAAAATACTCCATTACCAGGACCTTTTGTTTTCAATTAATATTACCAATAATTGATAAGTTCCAGGTCGACTGGTTCAAACAGACAGATTTTGAAAGCAGAGAACACTGTGCATCTTATAATCGGCATGACTTTATCAGATGGCAATCCCAATACTAAAATAAGGCGTAGGCATAGTTATATACTTTAATTCAGTCACAGACCCGCGATATCACGGGTGTGTTCTAGTGTGTACTAAGTTTCAAATTAATTGGACTTCAACTTCATCAAAAGGTATCTTGACCAAAAACTTTAACCTGAATGGGACAGACGAACGGACGGAAGGACGGACGGACGAAGGGACGCACAGACCAGAAAACATAATGCCCATAAATGGGGCATAAAAAGTGATTTTTGGAAATTGCTGGCGAGACAATGGTTTAGTTTGAAAAATCAAAACAGTGATTTGAATACATATTTAAAATAATACACGTCAATAATAGTTATCAAAAGTACCAGGATTATAATTTTATACGCCAGACGCGCGTTTCGTATACATAAGACTCATCAGTGACGCTCAGATCAAAATAGTTAAAAAGCCAAACAAATACAAAGTTGAAGAGCATTGAGGACCCAAAATTCCAAAAAGTTGTGCCAAATACGGCTAAGGTAATCTACTCCTGGGGTAAGAAAATCCTTAATTTTTCGAAAAATTCAAAGTTTTGTAAACAGAAAATTTATAAAAATGACCATATAATTGATATTCATGTCAACACCGAAGTGCTGACTACTGGGCTGGTGATACCCTCGGGGACGAAACGTCCACCAGCAGTGGCATCGACCCAGTGGTGTAAATAGTTATCAAAAGTACCAGGATTATAATTTTATACGCCAGACGCGCGTTTCGTCTACATAAGACTCATCAGTGACGCTCAGATCAAAATAGTTAAAAAGCCAAACAAATACAAAGTTGAAGAGCATTGAGGACCCAAAATTCCAAAAAGTTGTGCCAAATACGGCTAAGGTAATCTACTCCTGGGGTAAGAAAATCCTTAGTTTTTCGAAAAATTCAAAGTTTTGTAAACAGAAAATTTATAAAAATGACCATATAATTGATATTCATGTCAACACCGAAGTGCTGACTACTGGGCTGGTGATACCCTCGGGGACGAAACGTCCACCAGCAATGGCATCGACCCAGTGGTGTAAATAGTTATCAAAAGTACCAGGATTATAATTTTATACGCCAGACGCGCGTTTCGTCTACATAAGACTCATCAATAACCTATTTGAAATAATACACATATACAGTTGCAAACTTTCCAGAGGTGCTATCCAGCACTTTGATTCTATGTTGTGTTTTGTGTACAATTGTTTTTGTGTTTCGTCTTTTTTAGCCATGGCAATGTCAGTTTATTTTTTATTTATGATTTTGAATGTCCATCTGATATCTTTCGCCCCTCTTTTATGTGTAAGCCTTGTATTATGTGCATCTTTCAAATCCATGAAGTAACATTTTAACATATACATTTAAAAAAAAGATTCAAAATTTCTTGTGGATACGCACATCTAAATAGTGTGTCATTATTATGTACAAAGTTCAAATTCTGTAGTTTGGTTTCAGAGGAGTTGCAATGAAAAAACAGGACTGACAGATGGGTAAAAAAAATTCTACCCTACACAACTTTTTTTGTTAGGGTATTACATATAGTTGACCTATTGCTAAAAGCATCTGAGAAATAGATCAAATCACAAAATATTAAGTGTCCAGTACACCATGTATTATAAGGCCATGGTCAGATGAAATAAGTCAATCAGACAAGTACACCTTGTAATCATTCTGTGCACCATGTATAGTTGACCTATTGCTTATAGTTTCTGAGATGTGGACTTGACCAAGAAATATTAACCTTGATGACTTATCCAGAACATAATATGAAGTCCATTCAATCCTGCATTAAATGGATCCTGTATACCAAAAATAGTTATCATTTTACTCATATTATGTCAGCATTTCCCATGACATAAAAAAATATGTGATTTTTTCAGGCAGTTTTTTAATGAAAATGAGGTTTAGGATCATGGATTCTGTACCATCTGGCATCTAAAATGTAAAGATTATAACAAAAGCGTATGACTAAGCTTGATAGTACTGGTAATCCCAATGTCGGGGAATTGAAGTATGCACAAAAAGACACTCTTTTCACATATCAAGCTTATCGCACCTGCTATAGTGTAATGCCACATTGCATAGAATAAACAAAAAATATAGTAAAGAATTACAAAATATTAAAATAAAACACAAGAAAAAACAGTAAAAAACATATCTTTTTTCTGACTTGAGAGGGAAATGACACAAGAAATAAATAGCACAACAGTATAATTTCTTTGTACTGAAATTTATTGTATTCTTAAAAATTATGACTTCATATTTACACAAATGTAAACAAATAACAAAAACAACAGATATGACAAACCACTTCAGTTATATTTTCAAATGGTACCCAACATTGTAATGTTACATATGAAAATCGACAGTTTTATATTTATATATAGGGCAATATACATTCATATTGTTGCTCGGAAAACTAAATAAATTTAAGAAAATTTCAAACTTGTGAAAAGTTGAATATAAATTCTATTCATCATATCATTTCTTTTTCTTAAACCATAACATCTGGACATTGTGAGAATAATATTATATACCTTGATTTCTATTTTTTAATTGCTCAATAGGTAGTTTATACAATTTTAGTTCATTTGTAAATATTTAATATGCTCATCAAATACTTTGCAGTTAGACCCAACTAAAAATGTGTCTTCAGGACATATTTCTGAAGCTTTATGTGTTGTTCATAAGTGTTGGTATTGTTTGTATATCTACAGAGCTGTCTGTTTCATGGGTGGTGTGGTCTGTTTTCCTTCAACTTTTGGCAATTCCTATTGTCTTTTTATGCATTAATTTATAAATTACAGTTCAATAAAAATAAGAGTATAAAATATGTTTTTTTACCAAAAATAACTAGTATATTCTTTATACTATGTTTTCAAACAATTGTAAAATACTAACATATGTTACAAGTCTGCTAATGTAAGCAGATCCCAAAAGGAAAGAAATATGTACCAAGTTAAAAAAAAGTTACATTAAAATATTTCACAATGATATCAAAATTGGAAACAAAAACAGTTTACATTATAAGATGTAATGCATTTCAATGCTGCTTATTTAATGCATTGTTAAAATGACAAAACAGTTCACACAGAATAATATAAACTTCAAAAATGTATGGCTTGAGAAAATAAGGACTCTTAAAAAGCTGCTATGCCAAAAAATCAAAATTACATGATTTCAGTTTAGAGGGGGTGGGGTTGATCTCTCTCTTTGAAGGTTTCAGAGGTTGGCAGGTATGGTAGATCTGAATAATTAAGGGTTGTATTACCAGACAAAAGGATGGTTGAAAATATGCTGATCCTACAGTATCCAGGAAACATTAAAAAAAATATACAATTGGAAAAGACAAATATACCATCATGAATATTGCAGTAACAATTTAAACATATATTTAAAATAAAAATTATGATGACAATGTATTAGAAAGAAAACCCACAGGCATTGCAAAATATATCAATGACTGGTTAAGGGGAAATAACTCCTGTATTATCCAGATCTTCAAAATGCATTGGTAATATATTTTTTTCAGTGTTTATAAGTAAAAAAAATCTGTTTATGTCTATCTAAATAATTCTGGTTTTATGTTAATTATCTACAATAATAATAAATAAAGTTCTTAACAAAATATCTTAAGGAATGAAAGACTTAGGAATATAGATTCTGGTATAGGGTTATGGCTTTTTCAAAATTAAATGGATGGGGGGATGGATTAAAAGACACTTTTACTGAAGATCACCACCCATACAAATTAAATTAGAAATGTAATGCATTATAGTAGAGTTGTTTTTAACCTCACTACTGCTTTAATTTATTATTAAAATTAGGTACATTCAACTCTTCCAGCCCCCCATACAATTAATTATTAGTCTAAATATATTTCAAACTGTTTTACTGGTGGTCCTATCAGAAATTCTTATTGGAAAGCAGTTTAAATCAAAATTCTATATACAGAATGAAATGTATTTCTTCTATATCTAATAAGTTCTAGCAGATTTTTAAGAAGTGCAAGACTTAATGTTTTGCACAAAATCTAAAATTGCACATTCTATAGTGTATGAAAATATTTCTTTTTTTTCTACAAAAGAGGAGGCATGATTTAGTTATTTGAATTTGAGTGTCGCAAAGAATTGCAATCTATAAAACAGTACCTTCAGAAATATACAAGACAGAATAGAAGTCTCCTATATCTGTTACTGTAAATTCAGAATTTTTAAGATTATATTATTGTTGAATTTTAGATCCAATAGCTTCAGAAAAACTATAAACTCTGCATTTTAATTTTTGAAGACATTTTTGTCTTCAACGTTACCTGGAATATCAATTATAAATCTCTTGTATTTGTTCATTGTTCATTTATCACAATAAAGAATACATGGAAAGGTTTCTGAATTTACAGTACAGTATCTTGTATCTGATATTTTCCAATGTATAAACTTCCTACATGCTAGAAATAACTTCAATCCTATTGATTCATATGTTTTAGATATTTTTTCCATTTTTGAATATGAGAAACAACAACACTCAAAACAGATTCAAAACACAAGACCATGCTGATGTCAGTCAAACATTTATATTTCACTTTAACACATGCAGAAAACAATGTTTACATTGGTCCAATATCAGTAATGACATCACAGTGGGGTATCAACACAATTGGGTCCAGATTATATCATGATTTAACTCTATTTTTAAAGGATAACTTTTGTTCTATTTTACAAATTTCAATTCCATGAGATTTTATATTTGTATGTACATCACATAAATAGAAAGTGGAAAATATCAGAGAAAAAGAAAATAGAGGGTGTTTCATATTATATCTATCAGACAATGAGAGTTAACGTGAAATAAATAATTGTTTTATAGATCATTTATTGCAATTTTAATATCATTGCAAGAAATAAATGCCCAATATTCCTACTAACAGGAATACAGTAACATTTTTCACTGTGTTGAAACAGCATTATTTTCATCCAAATAAGTTATTTCTAATTGCAATATAGGAGTTAGTCCCAGTTACAGGTGAATTTTAAACACAGATCATTTCATTCATAAAAAGTTGTCAGAATCTGTACAAGAATGTATTGATTTATTCATTCTCTTGATTGATAAAACAAAATATATCCTGTCTCTGAATTTTTCTGTAGATCTGAGGGCAGTCCATAAAAGTCTTCTATTGTAGAGGGGTCAATTTTCTGTAATGAAAACAAATTTTAAATTAAGAATTTCATTGGACAACAGGAAACCTGTGAATCTAAGTGGATTGAGAATATAACTGTAATGCTGTATTTTGAGAATATTACTGTAATGCTGTATTTTGAGAATATAAATGTAATGCTGTATTTTGAGAATATTACTGTAACGCTGTATTTTTAGAATATAACTGTAATTCTGTATTTTGAGAATATAACTGTAATGCTGTATTTTGAGAATATTACTGTAATGCTGTATTTTGAGAATATAATTGTTATGCTGTATTTTGACCAATTTTAGTGAATAAGCTATAGAATAAATGCAAAATTGAGATTTACAAAAAAAGAAAAGCAGTTGCTAAATGTATTTTTCTGTGACTACAGAACAGTTTTCAAATATTGCATGGCATAAAGTATGCTTGGCTTGGAGCAAGATACTTATTCTAATGAAAAATGACTGTGTTTTGTTTCTAAGAATTATAAATTCCTGATTGCTGCTATCTTATTACTTGCAGTTTTGAGAATGGTTAAGTACTGTATATACACAATATTTTGTAGTGAAATAATTCTCATGCAGAGCTAGAATACCTTGAATGTAATTTAAGTACCAGTAACATTAGTTAACCATCCTAAATCAACAAATTCATTTCTAATACATATTGCTTCTATAAAGTAAGAAAGAGAATAACTCCATACATATTTGTTTGTTAGACAGTTGCTATGGTAACCAATACTTACATCAACAATATCATCATCAAACAATAACCAGAATCCATCACTTTTAACAATACTGATATAATGACCTCTGTTTAAACTGCTACCTATGTGTATCACCACGGCAACAAGGTCATACATTCTATCAGGGTTAAAAGCATCATCTGACTGAAAGAACAGAAAAAGGAATTAAATACTGTGAAAGTACTTTTATTCGTGGGGTACCAATTTTCGTGGTTTTCGTGGATGACTTTATCCACGAATTTAAGTGTCCAACGAAATAAAACAACCATTATCCAAATCAAGACATGGAAAGATCCCCATCGGTAGGTTTGACTACTGAGAATGATCTAGAGAATATATTGAAGAACGCCAAATCTGAGAATACTTTAATAGCAGTCACAGAACTACAACCGCATGCAGGATTATACCAATTTAATCTTTAATAACCTAAACTGTACAACTGTTGATCTTTTAATTCTCATAAAAAATATTTTTTGATCGATTAAAGACAGATTTCTGGTATTGATATACTAGTATGATAAAGTGTTCATTTCATATCCTCATAGTTCTCGTACATATTGGAAATAATAATTTCATGCTGGGCTTGATTTTGATAAGAATTATTTGACAATTCAAGATACATTTATAGCATTTATAGCATTTGTTTCGTTAATGTTTTCTTCAGGTGACATGTTTATGGCATAATTAACACCTCCTTTGATGGTCTTTAATCTGTTGATCACTTTATCATGGGTTAATTAGTGTTATCACTACGATTACCACGTGTCAATGTTTACTTTGCAATTTTCTTCAATCCAGACTATTTGTAACCTTCCTTTCTAAAGGCTTTCATTTTTAGCTCACCTGGCCCAAAGGGCCAAGTGAGCTTTTCTCATCACTTTGCGTCCGGCGTCCGGCGTCCGTCGTCGTCCAGCGTTAGCTTTTACAAAAATCTTCTCCTCTGAAACTACTGGGCCAAATCAAACCAAACTTGGCCACAATCATCATTGGGGTATCTAGTTTAAAAAATGTGTGGCGTGACCCGGTCAACCAACCAAGATGGCCACCACGGCTAAAAATAGAACATAGTGGTAAAATGCAGTTTTTGGCTTATAACTCAAAAACAAAAGCATTTAGAGCAAATCTGACAAAGGGTAAAAATGTTTATTAGGTCAAGATCTATCTGCCCTGAAATTTTCAGATGAATCAGTCAATTGGTTGTTGGGTTGCTGCCCCTGAATTGGTAATTTTGAGGAAATTTTGCTGTTTTTGGTTATTATCTTGAATATTATTATAGATAGAGATAAACTGTAAACAGCAATAATGTTCAGCAAAGTAAGATCTACAAATAAGTCAACATGACCAAAATGGTCAGTTGACCCGTTTAGGAGTTATTGCCCTTTATAGTCAATTTTTAACCATTTTTCGTAAATTAAAGTAATCTTTTACAAAAATCTTCTCCTCTGAAACTACTGGGCCAAATTAATCCAAACTTGGCCACAATCATCTTTGGGGAATCTAGTTTAAAAAATGTGTGGCGTGACCTGGTCAACCAACCAAGATGGCCACCACGGCTAAAAATAGAACATAGGGGTAAAATGCAGTTTTTGACTTATAACTCAAAAACCAAAGCATTTTGAGGAAATCTGACATGGGATAAAAATGTTTATTAGGTCAAGATCTATCTGCCCTGAAATTTTCAGATGAATCAGTCAATCGGTTGTTGGGTTGCTGCCCCTGAATTGGTAATTTTGAGGAAATTTTGCTGTTTTTGGTTATTATCTTGAATATTATTATAGATAGAGATAAACTGTGACAGCAATAATGTTCATCACAGTAAGATCTACAAATAAGTCAACATGACCAAAATGGTCAGTTGACCCGTGTAGGAGTTATTGCCCTTTATAGTCAATTTTTAACCATTTTTTGTAAATTAAAGTAATCTTTTACAAAAATCTTCTCCTCTGAAACTACTGGGCCAAATTAATCCAAACTTGGCCACAATCATCTTTGGGGTATCTAGTTTAAAAAATGTGTGGCATGACTTGGTCAACCAACTAAGATGGCTGCCACGGCTAAAAATAGAACATAGGGGTAAAATACAGTTTTTGGCTTATAACTATGAAACCAAAGCATTTAGAGCAAATCTGACAAGAAGTTAAATTGTTAATCAAGTCAATATCTACCTGCCCTGAATTTTTCAAATGAATTGGACAACTGGTTGTTGGGTTGCTGCCCTCCAAATGGTAATTTTTAAAGAAATTTTGCCGTTTTTGGTTATCTTGAATACTATTATAGATAGCGATAAACTGTAAACAGCAATAATGTTCAGCAAAGTAAGATCTAGAAATAAGTCAACATGACCTAAATGGTCAATTGACCCCTTAAGGAGTTATTGCTCTTTATAGTCAATTTTTAACAATTTTCATTAATTTGGTAAATTTATGTAAATATTTACCAAATATAGTTCTCTGTTACTAATGGGCAAAGTTCATTATAGATAATATTGTAAGAAGCAAAATCGTTCAGTAAAGTAAGAACTTCAAACACATCACCATCACCAAAATACAATTTTGTCATGAATCCATTTGTGTCCTTTGTTTAATATGCACATAGACCAAGGTGAGCGACACAGGCTCTTTAGAGCCTCTAGTTTAATTATTATTTTTAGAAAACTAAAATCCACGAATTTAAAAACCCACGAACATGTAAATATTACTCAAACCACAAAAATTGATACCCACGAATTAAAGTACTTTCACAGTACTTGAAACACCTAAGTTCATGCTGCTTTGAGACCTATGAGTTGATATCATATATGTAAATTGTATTACCAGATCAGTTTTCACAACCATTTTTAGGGATAGGAAAAGAGGTATCTTAGTTTCCACAAAACTAGAAAAGAATTTTCAACTGATAACTAAAATCAAGTTAAATATATTAACATTAATGTATAGTTGGGAGTAAATCCATTTAATCAATGTCTTACTCTCTTTATAAAGAATTAAAGACCAATTTATTTGTTTCACACCGTTAGTATCTCACTAAAAATTAAAAATACAAAATATAATTTCTTTCTACATCTGATCATTGTACCCGGAATGGTAATTTTTCCTAAATATTCATCGGGTTAGTAAACTTCATTTGTTTTAGAGGTGAGCTATGGTTTACAACAATTATACTTACTGTATTAAATAATCGTAATTCTAAAGGAAAGACAACTCTGTATGAAAGTTTTGTAAATCTGTTCATCTGTTCCATGTATTTAAAGCGTTTTAAATGTAAGGCTAATATCTGTGGCAGTTTTTTTACCCTCATTCTGAAAATGCAATGTAAAATTGAGAATGGAAATAAGAAATATATATCAATGAGACAACAACCCAAAGCAGACAACAGCCAAAGGCCACCAATTGGTCTTCCACATAGCAAGAAATCCTGCACCAGAAAGGTGGTCCTCAGCTGGCTTACTTTCTTAGGAATCAGTATAAAGTGCTGTGTATTAACAAAATATCAGCAACCATTTTGTGCATGTTGACTGTTTCAGTTTCCTTGGACTGTACATTTCATTACTGTCACCACAATATTTATAGATTATCAATGGGTTTTCAAACAAGAGAGTGTTTCTCAGCTACAATCTCATCAAAGGGGGACAACCCTGAGATGTTTTCAAACAAGAGGGTGTTTCTCAGCTACAATCTCATCAAAGGGGGACAACCCTGAGATGTTTTCAAACAAGAGGGTGTTTCTCAGCTACAATCTCATCAAAGGGGGACAACCATGAGATGAGATGTGGCCAAGAAACATCCCAGAGTTTGAAAGACCATTGATAATCTATTTATCGCTATTTTACCTACGAAAACATTAATGTTTACATTGACAACTACATATGAGCTCTTTTCTGACGATGATTTACTATCTCAAGCATGCAGCATGATATGAAAAATAATCACAAGAAAAGAGCTGCTAAAGGAAGAATGCACAAAATGGAATTAAATTTCATTATTAATCTCTATATATCAAGTTGTGTTGACAAGAAACAATATCTGCATAATTAAGGTAATTATGTCTAGGCCAAGAAACTTATGAAGATGAAAATTTAAATCCTATTTAATATTAATCAATAATAAATAGCAAAAGTGTGTATGGGACATATATGATGCCCCCCACTTGCATATTATCAGATAAATCAATAAAGAACATAACTGAAGAACGCCAAAGTTGCGCTATCCCAATTTGTACTTAAATGGTTTACTTTTACAAATTGTGACTTGGACGGAGAGTTGTCTCATACCACATCTTCTTATATCTAATATCTAATAACACTAGAACAGACATAGTGAAGCCACCAAAATTCAAACTTGATCTGCATTTTGTGGTAATAAGTATTGTGTGTAAGTTTCATAACATTTGGTTAAGGCAAACTAAAGTTAGATAATGGAAACCAACTTTTGGACATACATACAGATGGACAGACAGATGTTCAGACACAGGTAAAACTTAATGCCCCCTTCGCTACAACAGGGGCATTAAAATGTTGTACTTTTAAAATACCATGTATTTCTAGACACTGAACACTTGCCAAAATGTTTTTAATACAAATGAATTTAATCTTTTCAGCAAGAGCTGATGCATTTAAAATATATCACAGAGAATGTTAATACTGACCTTTTCTGGGCTTCCTGTTTACTACAGCATACTTCACAGTAATACTTCTGTTCAGCACACAGTGTTTATACTGACATTTTCTGAGCTTCCTGTTTACTACAGCATACTTCACAGTAATACTTCTGTTCAGCACATAGTGTCTCAGTACTACTGAATCCTCTAAGACAATGGGTAATTGTTTACTGACCTTTTCTGAGCTTCCTGTTTACTACAGCATACTTCACAGTAATACTTCTGTTCAGCACACAGTGTTTATACTGACCTTTTATGAGCTTCCTGTTTACTACAGCATACTTCACTGTAATACTTCTGTTCAGCACATAGTGTTTATACTGACCTTTTCTGGGCTTCCTGTTTACTACAGCATACTTCACAGTAATACTTCTGTTCAGCACATAGTGTCTCAGTACTACTGAATCCTCTAAGACAATGGGTAATTGTTTACTGACCTTTTCTGAGCTTCCTGTTTACTACAGCATACTTCACAGTAATACTTCTGTTCAGCACACAGTGTCTCAGTACTACTGAATCCTCTAAGACAATGGGTAATTGTTTACTGACCTTTTCTGAGCTTCCTGTTTACTACAGCATACTTCACAGTAATACTTTTGTTCAGCACATAGTGTCTCAGTACTACTGAATCCTCTAAGACAATGGGTAATTGTTTACTGACCTTTTCTGGGCTTCCTGTTTACTACAGCATACTTCACAGTAATACTTTTGTTCAGCACAGTGTTTATACTGACCTTTTCTGGGCTTCCTGTTTACTACAGCATACTTCACAGTAATACTTCTGTTCAGCACACAGTGTCTCAGTACTACTGAATCCTCTAAGACAATGGGTAATTGTTTACTGACCTTTTCTGAGCTTCCTGTTTACTACAGCATACTTCACAGTAATACTTCTGTTCAGCACATAGTGTCTCAGTACTACTGAATCCTCTAAGACTATGGGTAATTGTTTACTGACCTTTTCTGAGCTTCCTGTTTACTACAGCATACTTCACAGTAATACTTCTGTTCAGCACACAGTGTCTCAGTACTACTGAATCCTCTAAGACAATGGGTAATTGTTTACTGACCTTTTCTGGGCTTCCTGTTTACTACAGCATACTTCAAAGTAATACTTCTGTTCACCACACAGTGTCTCAGTACTACTGAATCCTCTAAGACTATGGGTAATTGTTTACTGACCTTTTCTGAGCTTCCTGTTTACTACAGCATACTTCACAGTAATACTTCTGTTCAGCACACAGTGTCTCAGTACTACTGAATCCTCTAAGACAATGGGTAATTGTTTACTGACCTTTTCTGGGCTTCCTGTTTACTACAGCATACTTCACAGTAATACTTCTGTTCACCACACAGTGTCTCAGTACTACTGAATCCTCTAAGACTATGGGTAATTGTTTACTGACCTTTTCTGAGCTTCCTGTTTACTACAGCATACTTCACAGTAATACTTCTGTTCAGCACACAGTGTCTCAGTACTACTGAATCCTCTAAGACAATGGGTAATTGTTTACTGACCTTTTCTGAGCTTCCTGTTTACTACAGCATACTTCACAGTAATACTTCTGTTCAGCACACAGTGTCTCAGTACTACTGAATCCTCTAAGACAATGGGTAATTGAGGTATTTTGTTCTACATCTACAGAAAGATCTAAAAAGTCTTCATCTTTGCTGCTAACCTGTAAAAAAGCAGAGACATCCTGCTGATAATTTCCCTTTAAAAGTTTTTATCTATATATAACTATCAAATACAGATTTAGAGATATTCTGGAAAAATGCAAGACATTTATAAAATTGGTCATTAATAGACAATATCTGTATAGATAAGGATTTGACTGATGATTTCAGCCATGTTAACTTATTTGTAGATCTTGTCTTGCTCCCTATGTTTGATGTTTATAAGTTTATGTCTGTCTATTGAAAATTTTGATATATAATAGGCACAAACCTAAAAAATAAATAAGTGGTAAAATCCATCTTTTAAGTGCAATAACTTTTATAAGCAGTTGTCTGACAGTTTTGACTTAAATGAACAATAGTAAGAGCTCAACATTTTTAACAGTTAAGTGCTCTTTGTTAGATTTTCTATTTTTGTAGCGGTTTTCAAAATAATAGGCAAAACTTCCATTTTATCCCTATGTTCTATTTTACTCTTGTTGGCTGGCTGGGTCATCGAACACAATATATAAAAAAAAATACCACAAATGTTTGGTTAAGTTTGGCCTAGAACTTTCAGAGGGGAAGATTTTTGTAAAAGTTGACAGACAAAGCCATTTGCCGAGTGATAAGACATGCTCGCTTGGTTTTTTAAGGGTAGGTGAGCTTAAAATAACTTACTGTTTCACAATTAAGACATCTAGTCTCGTTTGTAAAGGTGCCCTGGAATAATTCCTCCACCCAGGTAGGTTCTGGTTTACTTTGGATCTCAGGGTTATTCACAGACTTTGGTTTGTTGCCTTGTTTTTCTGCTAATAGCATAAATAAATAAAAGAAAATTGAGTCGACATTAATCACAATTTACACAAATATTTTTTAACATGAGCTGCAAATAAATATCAGTACATCTGTTTACATATTTTGAGTCAAGAAAATCTTTGCAGAAATTCTGTAACTTTTGAAAATTGAGTTGTTATAAGAATCCTACAAAACACCATAATTCATCTTTTTCTTCATATTTGAACATTACAAAATCAAATGATTTTAATATGTTTCTTAATTTTTAAACAAACTGTTTTAACAATAGTAAGTAATGTGTCTCATGATGTATGTTTTTTAATAACAGACACTATTATTTATTTTCAACTTCATAACTAACCTGCAAAAGCAGAAAGCTTTTAGTGTATTTTAGTAAGGTGTAGACTAAAGTACCAAAGAGTATGTGTATGAATATAATAATTCATAGAAAAGTAACTATTCTTTTAAGCTCATTCATAGAAAATAAACACATTTTCTACCATGATCTTTCATGTCCGTCTTATTCTAAGACGAAACTTAAGTTTTCCTATGAAAGAAGTCATACAGGATACATTGTGCAGTCCCCACTAATATGGCTTACCTTGTAACAGCTCTGATACTCTATTTAACAAGTAATTCAAGAATTCATGTGCATCCTGCTGCATATAATTATCAAATAATTCTGGAAAAAAAAAAATGAATATTGAGCAAAAAATTACGAAGCATTTGAATTAAAGTACTCAGGGCTTTCCAAAGTAGCTGGTGGATTTCCGCCGTTTACGGTGGCTGCAAGTGCCAGCTACTTTACTGACAAAAATATAAATTCAAAAAGAACAAAATATCTTTTTCAAAATTTTACAGGCAGCCGACGGACGTATTGTCGCAAAGTCGCAGTCACGATAAACAAGGATGAAAATTCAGTGTTTACCTTGGACTTAATTAATATAGTTCACATGAATTCAGGTCACTGATTGCTTGTCTATTTAAAGTCAGAATGCATCGTTTCTTTTCAAAGACAACAAGAGAGACGTTCCGGTGGTCATTGAACGCTAACAATAAAGACGTTCCGATGGTCATTAACTCTTTGGTTTTGGCTCTTAGAACGTGAAGACAATCAGATAGGATGACAATTTTATGTTATGGACTAATATCATTCAAATAAAAGAAAGTGTAGTAGATCATGTTGTTAAGAATCTGGAAAACAGGATCTTTTGAAGTTCATTTTTCAAAGCCCACGTGGTGTTCAGAGAATCAAGGTCAAAATCGAAAGTAGAATTGTCGACTCCATCACAAATAGATAACATTTCCAAATGATTTATGTATCCAACTTATTGAACAGTTTACAAAAAAAGAGAAAATCAGAGGATATATCAATTTTCTGTCAATGCTTGAGAAATAATTGTATGATTTAAATATGTGTAACAGTCTTTGGAGTAAAATGGGGTCATTTGTTTACAAATGCACGTAGTTATGCAAAATAATCGATCAAGATTTTTTTTTTTTCTAACAAATCGGATTATTATATGAATGAAACTCCTTAAAAAGCAAATGAATTTTAATCATAATGTAAAGAAAATAAAAAACAAACCATTACATAAAATAAATTTGAAAATTCTTTGAGATTTTTTCTTTTCTTCCTTTTATTTCATACATAAAAATGGTCATTTGAAAGATGCCAGGAGATTGTGAGAATGCAGGATTTTGCTCTATTTATGCCAGAGCTTATGGGGGCCTTAAGCGGCCCCAGACCCCCGGCCATAAAACACCAAGCTTACAGCTTGGAAGGCGTCTGGCTTCGCCGAACGTATAATTGTAATTTAGCCTACTACTTCAATTTCAAGGGAAAGCCCTGAGTACTGACTAAACATGCTTACAATATAATTACTGTAACTCATTATATATTCTGTTTTAGAATATGGGTGATGACTTATTTTGCATAAATAACGCATAAATGGGTCAATAGAAGTCCATACATGTATAACAAAGATCATCATACATTTAAATTGTGGATATGTTGCTAAAAGATAATGGTTAAACTCATTCTAGAAATACTTGAAAATACTGGATAGAATGAGTTGATCTTCAATTGTTAGGTACATACATGTACTTCTGATATATCATCATGATCATGTATATCTGGTATTCAGCTTTTTGACAAATGAAAATATGTGTTTTGGTTTATTTGTTGTTATCAAACTAAAGAGATGACAAAAACAAATGATTGATTGATTGATGCTTGCTTAATGGCAATTATAACTCACATACTAATAATTAAGGATAAACTCAATAAATAGAATTCTTTGAAAAAGGAAACAAGATTGTATATGCATTGAAACTTCTTGCAGCTACGTCGACGATGGACGTGTTTAACGACCTCGACTGGCTATAGAGCCCTTGCATGCAGCTGATCTGTTTAGTTCCTTTTTAAAGTTTGTATAATACTGAATATTCTATGAAGTGTTTAGTTAAATGTTGGTCATAATTTCTTCTTTTTCTTTCACTGTTCTTTTTCAACTTAAATTAGAATCGCCCCTACATTTCTTCTTTTTTTGTGATTTTGTGATTTTTAATTTATAAATTTTGTTTATCTCTATTTTCATTTGATTTTGTTCAATTCCTCCAACTTAAAGTACATGTAGCTAACCTAAAAGTTGTGGTAAATAAATTTGCAGAATAGAATAAGATAGAGGTTCACAAAATTTTAAAGACATTTTTTTAATAGTAGTTCCCACATCCTTTATAAGCCCTGAGTATGAATATAATGTGTGATCACATACCATACTCTTTTCTCAGTCTTGTGATAAATTTCTTTGGGGCAATGGTTCCCACTTTTTTCTTCTGTGTAGCTATACTATAGAAAAGATCAGCCAGGCAAGTCAATAATGTCTCCTTCTTATTATTCTTCTGGTGTTGTTTAAATTGTAAAACTTTCTCTCGGAATGGTCGACAAAAATACAAAGCTTGCAGCACAGAGTTACCATAACATGTGTTACCAAACTGCAAAAAAAAAATAAGCAAGAAATGTCAGGAAGTGTACATTCCCTTGAAAAAGTTATTTAATTTGCTTTTTTAAAATAACATCTCAACCTCCAACCTCTTGATTACATAGTTGACAACTGCAAAAGCTTCTCTTTTCTTGTTGGTCGTGCAAACATGTTTAATAAATTTAAGAAAAAAAATACCAAGATAATTTATGCATACATGTAAGTGAGTATTATGCTGATTTTATTTTTAAGTATTTTGACATACATGTATTAAAAGAGGTCATAAAACAATATGCATTTTGTCTACAATGTGTTAACAAGGTAGAGTGGTTTATTATGGATATGCATGAGTTTGAAGACCATAAATGCTTTTCTCTTATGGTTGTGGCCTATTTGACTATTTCTTAAAATTGAGAAAGGAAATGGTGAATATGTCAAAGCGACAACCACCCGACCATAGAGCAAACAACAGCCGAAGGCAACCAATGGGTCTTCAATGTAGCGAGAATTCCCGCACCCGTAGGTGTCCTTCAGCTGGCCCCTAAAATATGCATAATAGTACAGTGATAATGGACGTCATACTAAACTCCGAATTATACACAAGAAACTAAAATTTAAAATCATACAAGACTAACAAAGGCCAGAGGCTCCTGACTTGGGACAGGCGCAAAATTGCGGCGGGGTTAAACATGTTTATGAGATCTCAACCCTCCCCCTATACCTCTAGCCAATGTAGAAAAGTAAAACAATAACAATACGCACATTAAAATTGCATGGATAGATATTTCTTGTCCAAGTGATATCTATTTCTCACTTATTACTAAAATTATTAATATTAAAAATATTTCTAAACATGCTAAAGTGATAGTTATAATAAATTCATGAAATAACACGTATGTTACTTGTAAATTGTTTCATATCAGCATTAACCTATAATATTACTTGATAATTTCTGAATTTGTTACCACTTACATTGACCAGACCAAAGTAATGTTCATTGGTGGGCAACTGGTTCTGTACCTATTTCTATATTTTTCACTTACATTGACCAGACCAAAGTAATGTTCATTGGCTGGTAACTGTTCTGTACCTATTTCTATATTTATCACTTACATTGACCAGACCAAAGTAATGTTCATTAGCTGGTAACTGTTCTGTACCTATTTCTATATTTATCACTTACATTGACCAGACCAAAGTAATGTTCCTTGGCTGGTAACTGTTCTGTACCTATTTTTATATTTATCACTTACATTGACCAGACCAAAGTAATGTTCATTGGCGGGTAACTGTTCTGTACCTATTTCTTTCTCCAGCTGTGAAGGATTATTCCCCTGCAAACAGAAAATAATGGAAACATACTTTTGTGTTTCCTAACATTCTATACATTGTTACTACTGAAACTACCATGTATCCCATGCCATCCATCTTCATTTTTTAAAATCCTTTACGTATTGAACATTGTACATGTACATTTTATTTGCATGAGCAGATGTCTAAAAGGAGGGTGTGGCTTGTTTTTGAGTTTGTAATGTATGCAACATTTTCAATGATGTTTACTTGTCCTGATCAATTAATTAAAATAAAATTGGGATTGCTTATTGAATATTGGTAAAACCCTTTGAACAGAACACTGAATGACTGATAATTTGCTATTTTAAATAAATCTAAAGTGTCCAAAAATAAAAAAAGTGACATACATGTGTGCTAAAAATGTAGTGTCTCATATGCAAACAGACATGACAGATAGCTTGATCATGTTAACAGATGAAAAAAGTAGAAGAAAATTAATGTGCTTGCTGGATTTAGAGTATTTTGGGGTTGTAAAAAGCTTTTTCAAAATGTAAAACTTTATATTCATTTCCTTCAAGAAACAAAAAGGCAAAAGGGATCTGTCCCTTAATTTCCTGTTTTAACCCGTTTTTAATCATGCCCAACAGACCAGAACATTCATTATGTTGAATGTGGGCAGTATTTGGAAGAAGAGACCAGAAAGCGTCAATGCCCATTTGTCAAATTATGGCGTAATTTTCTGATAGAATTTTTATATAGGGACGAAGTCTCCATTACGGTAGAAAAATCAATAATAATAAAAAAAAAAATCCGGAAAATTTTCTGAATTTTTCATTTTACTAATGAACTCAAAATCGTTTACTTTTTTTCTTCAGATCTACTTCCTGTTCCGGTCTTGTTTGCATGAGACTTTGAATAAAATGTATATTCATCAACATATCAACAAATATAGGACGGAATTCAACACCCATTTTTAATAATTGTTTGATATGAATAAAACGTTACCTGATAACAGCGTTTCTCTGTTTACATTGAATATGACGTCATAACTTAAACAACTTCACAACTAAATTCCTAACAACAGAACCAATATTGGAAATGTTACGGTATTTCCGTTTCTTTTATCAACATGTTTGAATTAGAAAAAAATTAATACAGACTTTGTCCCCATTTACAGGTAATGCCTGCCTCATATTATTTTAATTTCAACTATGACTATAGTATGAGAGCATTAGAGCAAATGTCTTGAAATCCTCAGATATTTAATCATTGAAAGTCGATACCTATTTTGGGTTATTAAACAAATATTTATGAGGATCTGAGTGATTCTCCTTAACCTGTTTTATTCAGAACGACAGACATAATTAAGGTTCATCATAACAAATGGACAAATATGGCCGTATTTTTACCTCAAAAACTACTCTGTGTACAGACTTACCTGTGCGGTTTGAAAAGTTTTAATGCCTAGCATCCACTAGATATATAAAAGTTAAATGCATTTTGTGTTTAAGAAAGATAAAATCTTTCTTGGTTTTTGCTGGGCATTTTTTTTCCTTTCTTCAGAAGGTGCAAAAATAAACAAACACCTGCATTACTTTGATACTGTCCACTCACTGACTCAGATAAACTCTTTAACTCACCTATAGTTCTGAAGATACCTGGTGTCTATGTCAATTAAGGACAATGAAAACAACACAAACCGGTTTTTTACCTGAGGGAGCATCTCATAGTTGTTCCACAACTTAGTAAATTTTCACACCTTTTGCATGAAGGAAAAAAAATGCCCATCAAAATCCAAAAGAGAGTTTATCTTTCTGAAACACAAAATGGATTTAACTTTTTTATATCTAGTGGATGCTAGGCATTAAAACTTTTCCAACTTCACAGGTGAGTCTGCACTCAGAGTAATTTTTGGCATGTAAATACAGCCATATTTGTCCGTTTGTTATGATGAACCTTAAGGCTTGCAGTTAATCACGACATCAGTTGTGACGTCTTGTACGGCTTTCTCGTTTTCATTTTCCCTGAACACAATCCTTCTACGTCAAAAAAACATTAATATAAGTGTGTTTAAGAATTTATAATTTCAATTTACCATCTTCATTCGGGAAAAATCGTATAATTTAAACTTGCAGGCTCAAGTCAATAAATCTGACGTCCATTTTGAAATCTAAATTATTCTAAATTGAAACCAATAGTCGGATCGGAAATTAGCATATATTTCGGAATTTCGTATACTAGTTTCGGCCTTTTACATTTCGGTCCTAGTTGGTCCATCGGATATTTATTTTTTTACTTTTTGCAAATGTTGCTAAAACATCGCTGACAACAGCATATATGTGAATGGCATGTGCTCAAGTATAGAAGCTATACTCAAATGAGTCAGCATTAAATAAACTTATTGTTTCACTGATTTTATATTAAAATGAACAATTTGTTTCGAAAGGAATTGGTCAAATAAATGTAAAAAATCAACTGGTAAAGATGGTTTATCACCAAAAAATTTACAAGTTGTTTAAGTAAACCTGTAGTGAGTAAACCAATCACACAGCTTGTTAATTTATCATTATCAACTTGTCTCAAGATCAATTTCCACCATTTCCTTGCCGCTTTTCGATAACGCTATGACAACATTAAAGTTAACATTTTGAAAGATTGGAAAAAGGCACTGGACAATAATGAATACTTAGCATCAACATTAATGAATCTCAGTAATGCTTTTAACTGTCGTCCTCATCATCTACTTCTTTGTAAACTGGGAAAATAAGGGCTTAGTCCATCTCAGCACTTGAATTGCTCAAAAATTATCTGACTACAAGAAAACAGTTTGTAAAATAGGTAAGAGTATCAGTCAAATGCAAGATATTTATAAAGGTGTTCCTCAGGGATCTATACAGTAGGCCCTATATTATTTAATGTATTCGTAATGACATCTTTCTTTTGTCAAACCAAGTGGGATTGATATAACTATGCTGATGATAACAATTTCTCAAAATAAAGTACAACCGTTTGGAATCAACAATTAAACCCTTAGAGGAAGACGGTAACTCCCTAATATCATGGTTGAATTCATGGTTCTCTTTCAACAAAATGCAGGCAAACCCAGAAAAATTCCAGGCAATTGTCATAGGTAAAAAACACACACTCAAAATATGGTCTTCAACCTAAATGGATTCAATATAAAATGTGAAGACGGAGTTTAGTATTTTTGTGACTTTACTTTTCACAACAAAACGTACTTAACAAAATTGGCACTCATCTCGAAAGACTTTCTAAACTTACAATATACCACTCATTTATCATACCAAGCATCATCTATTGTCCTCTTACATGACACGTCTGCAGTGAACAAAACACATTTTTTAGAACAAATACAAGAATTAAAGAGCAGCCATGGCCATTTATATACATTGTAGGGAAGCCATTTGTAACTGATATTTTACATTTTTTTCTTTTTTTTTCGTTGTGCTGTCCTAGGTTGGGTTTATTGGGGAGAGTTGAGTTTATGGCCACCACATTCATGACATCAGTGTTTATTTGCCAATGCCCATTCCAAAGCCAGGAACATGCAGTACAGTGGTTGTTGTTCATGGTTCATGTCTGTCAAGTTTTTTTTTCGTAAATTATTTTGGTATCAATGAATAAGGCTGTTAGCTTTGTTTGAATTGTTTTCAAATTTTTATTGTCGGGGGCATTTAATAGCGGACTCAATGATATGTTTTTTTCATTGTTGAAGGCCGTACGGTGGCCTTTAATTACTTACTACCGACGTCAGTGTAACACAGATGGATATTTGTATCATTAGTGCTGGATCGTGGTCAACCCTTAGCACATTTAGGGCAGACGGGATATTTTGTAGATCTTGTACAGCTCACACTAATGGGGGTAGTTCCTGTACTTAATTCCACGTCTCCCCTGCCTGTTGGAGAGGGTTTACATATCTTCTTTAGGTTTGATGAAGTGTCATCCGTATCGGACTTCTCCTTAATAAAAGCTTTAGGGCGACGAGTATTTTTCTCTATCCGTGCCTTTGATGGGTTCTTTTACAACGTGGTCTTAAGCATGATATATCATGTAAAGTCATTTCACCATTGTATGTCGGAGACATCATAGACGTCTGTCCAGGGAACAATCTTCAAATCGACAAGACGTGGTATAAGTAATTGTGTTCATTTAGTCATGGATACCAAGGGTTCACGAAAAAGAATAGATGTGATCATCACATCAGCATGTACTTCGTGTGTATGAAGATAAAATGTATGTACATGTATATATAAATATATATCAAATGTATACTAACACGACTCCGTAAAGCTTTGGTACCGCTAAACTAATAAAAAAAAATGTTCTATTAGGATAAATATTTCTAACTAACGTCACCGACGTTATATTACAAGGGGAAAACTAGCTTCTTATGTCGCAAAGGGGGAAAAGGGGGGTGGGGGGGGGGGCCTGATCCTCGTTTCCCCCCTATAACGCTGAGAGGGAAAGTTGGATTATGCCAATTTTTCCGGGGGGAAATATCGGATCGATCCAGATTTTCCCCCCGGAAAACTTGGCATGGGGGAAGAATGGCTATAGCTAAGACACCCATAGGACACCGGCACACAGTGACACCGAAATTTGATAGGCATCATATAAGAGAGGGACGAAAGATACCAAAGGGACAGTCAAACTCATAAATCTAAAACAAACTGACAACGCCATGGCTAAAAATGAAAAAGACAAACAGAAAAACAATAGTACACATGACACAACATAGAAAACTAAAGAATAAACAACACGAACCCCACCAAAAACTAGGGGTGATCTCAGGTGCTCCGGAAGGGTAAGCAGATTCTGCTCCACATGTGTTGCTTATGTGATTACAAATCCGGTAAATAGTCTAATTCGGTAGGTCACATTCATGTGTTATGTATATGTATTGTATGGTCGTATGTGTTTTGTAGTTTAGTGGTGAGAGTTGTGTCCCTTTGTATGATGCTGATGCATATTTTTCATGTGATGTTATCTGTCTCTTTGAAATAAACGTGCTATGGAAATAGATGTGTTTTTATTGCTCTTAAGCAAATATAACTTTAGCGGCATGGGGAGGCAAGTATATATCCCCCCATGTACGTAATACATGAAAGGGAAGGGGATTGTAGTTACGACGTAAGGAACATATCCGATATCATTTGTGAAACGGTTATTCCATAACGGTCAACCAACTCGTGATGGCGTCCGTAAAATTTACGAAGGGATGATTTCAACTTCACCATTTGGAACTCTTGGTTTAATAGCTTCCTTGTGAGCAGTAACCCTCTGCTGCAAGATTAATGATATAAGTTTAAGTGAAATGTTGTACATGAAAGCCTTTATATATTTACTGTTTATAAGTGTATTATTTCAGAAGAATATAGAAGAAAGCATTTAAATTTTAAAATGATATTGCATTAAAAATTGTATCATGGAAAAATGAAGGCCGAAATGATATCTTGGGCCGAAATATTGAGGACAGAAATTTAGTTGATTTGCGCATGTCTCTTCCTTTTTCTTCCGGTCAGAAATCAGAAAGGTTGTTGCACGTGTTTGTCGGAATATTTTTTCCATTTTTACCCTTTTAAGCCGTTTTGTTTTGTCAATAAATATTCACTTCGACAAATATTTATCACATTTATACAAATGCTAAATGTATATCACAAAAAAATCCTATGTTCTACAGGATAGGAACGATTTTTTTCTTCGCTTTGGCTTTGACCACATGCAATTATCACATTATGTTTGAAGTACATTGTACTAATTTCAAAAATGTCATTGCAATATTTCCATTTGGAATTTGATTAAATCCTTTTAATATAGAATTTTTAAAGTTTTCGTATTGAGCTGTTGTGTTCATTAAATCGGTTAGCCCAATAGCTGTGGAACTGTAGTTCTTACTCTTAGGGGCTTGCGTTATATTCTAGTAACAACAAATTAAGAAAAAATATCAAAATTTACCCTCTTAGAAATTGCCTTCCCCCTTTCAAAGCTTACTGATTGTGTCATATGTTCACAGGTACCTGTGTAATCAGAATCTTCTATAAATTTTATATGAAGTAGACAAAATGGTAAAATATAAAAAAAAATTTGGTCTATGGCAACAATCTGCATATTTGTGTTAAAAATTGCAAAAAGGGTGAAAAAGACGTCTCATATTTCCCAAAATATTTACCAGAAGTAGAATTTCAATCCATAGCTTTTCTGAAACTGTTTAGGCCGAGAAAAAAAAGATCGATGTTTCCGGTAACCCGACCGACCCTGTTTTTTAGCCCTGACCCTAACTTTTTTCTTGGATCTTCAAAAAAAAAAAAAAAAATTGTATCATCCGACCCCGTTTTTGACACAGGCTTCTGATAGATGACATAATATTTTTTCTCTCTTGCTTCTACTTGCATAGAAAGCCAGTAAAACATTTTATTAATGTCAAAAGGTATTCCAAAAAGGTTAAAATCCAAGAAATTTGCACAGCAGGTGCTTCAAAAACATTGCAAATGGCACACTTCCGGGTTTTGAAACTAATTACGGATCCGCACTTGGAAAAACCATGATAATTTTCCGGATTTCATTTACAATGTCAAAAAAAAAAAAAAAAAAAAAAAAAAAAGAATTCCGACCTACCGACCCTATTTTTCAAAATGATGTTACCGGAAACACATATTTTTTTTTTTAGGCCTTACATATATACATTTGTATCCATCAAGAAATCACTCAAAATTATGTCTCGTCTCATTTTTTTCGGGGGTATAATTGCATATTCTTATAAACCATCTTTGATTGCTCAAAATTTAGTACTCCACTGTCTAAAAATTAATTTGATTGCACAATAACTATTATATTTGAAAAATCCATCAGGCCGAAATGCGAACACCAAACCTTATTGTGATCTTTGCTCAATCAGTTTATTTTTGACAAAAATGAGATGAAACATAAAACTCGAAATAAAAAAATTTGAGCTAACCACAGAAAAATTGTTCAAGGCATGTTTATACATCTCAAAACTTTTTGTGGGATTGCGATTTTTTTTTCTTTTTCTTAAACAAGTAAATTTTTGAGAAAATTAAGGGTGAGATTTTTCAAACATTAAAATTACTTATGCATTTATATTTTATTTACTTCTTCAAGTGAATAAAGATTTCTTGTTCAAGTACAAATATCATATCATATTTTTTTTATTCACTACAATATAAACTTGGTGTGACTGACACTGAGACTATGATTTGAATTTTGGCACACAATTTTTTCCAAATTTTACTATCAGTGATTTTGATCACTTTTGAATTAATTGTTGAAGATTCTCAATAGACATTAGCTGGAAGTTAAAAATTGAAAAAAAATAACACTAGAAATTTTAAATTTGTAGAAAAAATGATGACTTTTGAGCCTGATCTTTTTTGTTTCTGCTTTTAATTTAGATTGTGACTGTTCATTAATTTACTTTTTGAGCCATAATCACTTACCCTTAACTTTGATGGCGGTGTTAAAATTATTTACAAAATTTATATAATGAATTAAAAATGTGCAGATGATTTAAAAAAAAAAATGTTTCCTACAAGCTTTAAAAATTGGTTCGATTACTGCAGAGAAAATGCTTTGATATCTGTATTTTACTAATATAAGATTAACTTGGATTTTAGCAGTCCATGTTAACTTTTACACAGCAGTCACATGATTCTCTCTAACCATGATTAAAGTTTTTCAGTACATGATTATATGATCCATGGCAATCCATACATGTATATATAATAATTTATTATCTGGTATTTGTAGACTTCATCATGACCAACACAAAGGGTTATAGGCGTGGTACACGTTATATGTTCTCAAGACCATTCAAGAAGCATGGTGTTATTCCACTGTCTACGTACATGAAAATATACAAACGAGGAGACATCGTCGATATTAAGGTTTGTTATTATTAAAAAAAGGATACCATTAAAGAAGCAAGTAACAATAGGCACTGATTATACTAGTTGAGTGTTGAAAGTATATCTAATAAAGTGGCCCAGCCGAATTTTATTTCTGTCCAACCTTCTAGTGGCTAACTGGGTTGTCTAAAGATATAGTTTGTTAAATAATGAATATTAGATGGTGACAAAGGAGAAAATTTAAATTGAATAACTACAATGGGGCCAAAATAAAAAGATTGTATGTTTGCCCAAACGCGACCGACCCAAAATAAACCCGCCGACTCAAATTCTTTTTTTGACGTTTTTTGGAAGAATTTTTTTTTTCTGATTTTTTTTGGGTCCGCTCCGTCATCGTACAAAACTTAATGTTTGTCGTCTTTGCGTTTGAAAGTAATTGTGAATAAGATTAAAAGAAAGCGTATAAGAGACGCAGTTAATCGATATTCGATGTTCTCTGTATTTATCTTCTGATTTAACGAACGTAAAGAAGTAAAACAAGTGAAGTGGCACAGTTTTTTTACGCTGTAGTTGTTTGTACTACCAAACCCTTACCTATATGCTCAATGTTAATTTCATCGTGTTATCGAATATCTGATAAGAATATTCAGGTAGATTTGTTCAAAACCATGTGCAATCGAATATTTTCAATGTTATTCTGACAGGAAATGGATCCGGAAGTTGCGAATTTACAATCTTGCAAGAAGATTTTGTTTTTACTGAATAAAAAGGAATTATTTCTTGTTAAATTGTTGTCTTTAATTATAATCTTCCTTTATCATGTAAATTAGATGTCCTTTTATTCAAATAGTTCAAATTTACAAGTCTCATTAGACAGTCAGTACGTTGCTGTTTGGGAGAATTTGTTAAAACTATAATTGCTCACAGAATCGGAAATAAATCTTAACTGAATGTAACTCCTTCTGAATAATTTATTGCAATATAAATATAAATCCCTTTTGACAAGAGAAATCTGACTTTTGTCAAATATTTGTTCACATGTGCAAAAGTAAAAACATGTTATGGACGCCATATTGGATTTTTATACAATTTGTGAGGAAGCCCCTAGAACCATGACCTAAAAATAAAGTCTTCAGAAAACGTTAACTTTATGCAATTACATTTTATCAATAATGATTATTTTCAAAAATTTAAACTTGATTATTTAAAGAAATAAAATTATAAAAATACGTTTTTAGTTTGGAGATTCTACAGAACATGCTTTGATCTATTTATAGCCAAATTAGTTTACCTGTGTGATAATGTAAAATATAAATTTGTTTTCAAAACATAAAAAAGACACAAACTAAGGATGGTAGATAATAATTCATATAAATATTTTAGGACATTTAATCTATTTTAATAGAAATAGGATTTAAAAACTGCAAACTAATTTAATCATTACATAATCAGCTTAATTTTTTTTTACACAAACATCGTGTTGATAGAACTGTTGAAAATCACTTAACGAATCCAACAGCCCTTTCACACAGTCAGCAATTGTCAGGGTTATAAACATCTCAGGAAACAAATCATATAGTAGACTAATTTATTTATAGAGGTTTTAAATTCATGGCTATTGGTTGTCTCTACAAAGGTTTGACAGAGAAAAAAAGATATACTGTTTTAAGATCTTTTAATATTTTCATGCAAATTAGGATAAAAAAAAAAAAAAAGAATTTGCCTACCTACCTACCCACACCCAGTCATCATGGGTCGGGTTTGGGCAAACTGAAATATTTTTAATTGTGGCCTGGATGGATGAATGGAACCCTTTGAATATCAAGGTTTACCAATTTATATCATGTCTCATTATTTTTGATGAAAAAAAATAAAATTGCACAGGTTTATTTTGAATGTCAAATTTAAAATTAATTCAACATGTTTAATTTATGCTTAGTCAGACTTGAGTTTTCTTCAAATCTTTATCCATCAATTTGAAACATTTATAACTAATGTATGCATTAATTTCAGGGTCATGGTGCAGTGCAAAAGGGTATGCCCCACAAAATATACCATGGTAAAACTGGTCGTATCTTCAATGTTACACCTCATGCTGTCGGTGTTGTTGTAAACAAAAGAGTACGGTAAGTCTACTTACATGTGACCCAGATGTGTGACCACTGGTCATTGTAGGCTTCACATCCATTATTTAATATTTACATTGTATGTCTACTATCTTTAGTTTTCTCAAGAGCCTATTAAGTGGTGAAAATTATAATTTTATATACTGAGTATACAAATGTAACATGACAGGTCAAGCTACTTTCGATAATATGGGGGGAAAAAGAGATTAAAGTCACAAAAATACTGAACTCAGGAAAATTCAAAACAGAAAGTCCCTAATCAAATGGGAAAATCAAAAGCTCAAACACATCATACGAATGGATAACAACTGTCATATTCCTGACTTAGTACAGGCACTTTCTTATGTAGGAAATATTGGTTTAACTAAGGAGTGTTTCATACTTGATTTGCTGATTTTAGCAATGTTCTTATATTTTGAATATTGGACCATAATACATAAATGCTCAACTTCAAAATTTTTAGTTCTTTGACCACATTTAATTTGTGTCACAAACCCATGCTGAATCAAATATCCAATCACAATTCAAATTCAAGGATTTTGGTAAATAAGTTTTGAGCGGGAAATACAAATATAAGATTTGAACGAATAAAATAAAATTAAATATTGCTGGGAATTCAAATAAAAGATTTTCAGTTGGAACAAATTTATAGGGTTGGTCGGTAAAGGGCAATCAAACAATATTTAAATTTAAGCCTGAACTAATAAAAATTGACGTTAAAATTCCAATTATTTTCAGAGAACGAATTCTACCCAAGAGAATCAATGTAAGAATTGAGCACATCAAGCACTCAAACTGCAGATTGGATTTCTTGAAGAGAGTCCAAGAAAATGGTGAAAAGAAGAAGGAAGCCAAGGCTCAGGGTGTCAGATTCAACCTCAAAAGACAGGTAGGTCAAGGGTTAGAGGCATAACAATGACCTCATATATCTTTAAAACAGCAGAACAGAACATCATGCAGGGGTTTGATTTCCACCCAGGGCAAACCAAAACTTGAAATTGGCTTTTACTTTTAACTGCACAGCATTTTGAAGTAATAACAAAAAGGAGTTGTCTTAGGAGCCAGAGTCATATTAGAATCACATCAGCATGTAGATATACTGAAGGTCTTTTAACTGTAAACAGAGGCATTTCAAATCTTGTGATTATTCTGTGCTGATTTGATTAATTGTTGGTTCCTGAATTAATTTGTCCCAAGTATTTCCTGATTTATAAGGACAAGTTTTACAATAAATTAGTTAGGTTGGGTCACTAAGGATGATGTGAAAAATTGGATAGCTACTTCAAATTTCTAATCCAGTTTGGGGGAATTTGTTTGTAAAATTTATATTTGTAAGAAGGGGCACAGATGATCATGTCTGGGAAAAAATTACAATTTTGCAAGTGCTATGTATATATATGAAAAAGCCTTTCTTTGGTATATATGATTAAATTTTTTTTATGTAATGGCTCTTCATGTACAGTCCTGATAATTGTCTCAAAGTTTATATTGCATGTGCTTGTATTGACCCTTGTGTATCTGTAATTTCATACGATATTTCAGTTGTATATTAGTATCACTTCCTTGTCAGTGTCATCCAAAGACATTGGTTTCTGGACAATAACTTTAGTATCAGTAAATAGAAATCTTTAAAATTTATACACAAGGTTTATAATCACAAAAGGAAGGTTTGGATTGATTTTTGGAGCTATGGTCCCAACAGTTTAGGAAAAAGGGCCCAAATAAGCATTTTTCTAGTTTTTAGACAATAATTGTTGAACAGTGTATGGATCTGTCTGAAATTATACCATTAGTTTCAACAAACAACATTTTAACTTTTCTTCATTTAATTGTGCTTGTTTTGTTTCTTTTTCAGCCCAAACAACCAATGGGAGCCAGATTTGTGAGGACAAAATATAACAAGCCACAGATCTTAGAACCTATACCCTATGAATTTATTGCATAAGGACTTATAATAAAGTGGTCTGAGATGATATTGGTTCATTATCTGTGTCTTTCTAATATGAAATTTTGAAACAGCATATGCAATGCTATAAAAGTTTTGCAAACGGAAAAAAAATTGTTAAGACCCCGGCTACCAGTTTGTTTATTACTTTTAAATACGAGTAGGTAAATGCTTAGCACGACAATGCCTGCATTTTGTTTTAACTTTGAACAATTGAATAGAACAATACTCATGATTTAACCATTTAAATGTTCAGAGGATTAAACTTTCAACAACAAAGGTTTCTATATAGTAATGCCTAGAGAACAAGTCAAAATACATTATTATCATATTATTGTGAATGTTTTTATAAAGATATCTGTTAAAGTCGCCTATCGACAAATTCAAAGAGATCTTTAGGTTTGCATATCTGTCTGTCCATCGGTCCACCAAATCAGTTTTCCAAACTTTTTTTCTTTGTGCTTGAAGATATTGATTTGATATTTGGTGTACAGCTGGTGAATCATGACAAGTTACTGATAAAGTTCAAATTTTGTTCATCTGATGATTTTGTGCAGAGTTATGGTCCTTGAACTTTACTTAGAATATTGACTCGAATACTCAATTTCCAAATTTTATTTGTTATGCTAGAAGAAATAGATTTGATAATTAGTTTAAAGTTTTAGTATGACAAGTTACTGATCAAGTTCAAATTTTGTCATTGTCTGATGATTTTGCGCAGAGCTAAAAATGTATGGTCCTTGAACTCGCTCTGACACTCAAATTGTTTTGGTTGAATATCTAGATATTGACTTTATAATAGTTATATAGTTTTACACAATGACACAATGACATCTAAAGATCAAGTTATCATTTTGTTGAAGTTCAATGAATTTTGAACTGGTAGGCGACTATTTATTACCAGGCAATACCGTACTCAGAGAATGCTATTTTAAATGTTTTAATTGTGCTTTGCTTTGACGAGCTAAATAGATGCTGGTACTGGTGTAGCAGTATTTAAACTTAAAATAGAAGAATAAGGAGATGTTGTACGATTGACAATGAAACAAATATCCACCAAAGTTTAAATGAAGTGGATGTAAGCAAATGTTCGGCCTTTAACAATGATAAAAACACATAACCTATTGTGTCCTGTATTAGGCTTACACAATGAAAATATGAAACCATTCAATTTAGAAAAATAATGGTCAAATTATAACCATTTAATACAAAAAAATACAAGACACCTGAACCAATGGGACTATAGGACAGGCACTTAAAGAATGTGTCGGGGTTTAATATGTTTGTGAGCGCTAAACCCTCTCATAACCTTGGACCGTGTTCAGAGTGGTGTAACAGTACAACATAAAACAAACACTAAAAATCAATTAGAACATGAATGTGTCCATAGCACACGGATGCCCCATTAGTAAGCACTTTCATTTTATATGTTCAATGAACACTGAAACTGGGATCGAAACTTAATTTGGCATTAAAATTAGAAAGATCATATCATAGGGAACATGTGAACTTAGTTTCAAGTTGATTGGATCTAAACTTCATCAAAACCATAATGCCAGTAAAAGGGGCATAAAAATGTTTTGAATAACAAAGTTTGCTAAGTTCTGCACTATTTCTGAAAGATATAATGTCACAAATTATAGGTCAAAGTGACTAATATTTGCAAGTTAATGCTATACTCCCAAGATACCTTTCACTAAAAATTAATTCAGCTGGCCCCTTAAATTTTTGTATACTAGTACAGTGATAATGGACGTCATATTAAACTCCAAATTATACACAAGAAACTAAATTTAAAAATCAAGCAAGACTAACAAAGGCCAGAGGCTCCCGACTTGGGACAGGCGCAAAATTACGGCGGGGTTAATATAAAAAAGCAGATATGGTATGAGACAACTGTCCACAAGAGACCAAAATGACAGACATTAACAACTATAGGTCACCGTACGGCCTTCAACAATGAGCAAAACCCATACCGCATAGTCAGCTATAAAAGGCCCCGATAAGACGATGTAAAACAATTCAAACGAGAAAACTAACGGCCTTATTTATTTATATAAAAAAAAATGAATGAAAAACAAATATGTAACACACAAACAAACGACAACCACTGAATTACAGGCTCCTGACTTAGGACAGGCACATACATAAATAATGTGGCGGGGTTAAACATGTTTATGAGATCTCAACCCTCCCCCTATACCTCTAGCAAAAGTAGAAAAGTAAACGCTTAACAATACGCACATTAAAATTCAGTTCAAGAGAAGTCCGATGTCAGAAGATGTAACAAAATAAAATGACAATAATACATAAATAACAACACACTACTAGCAGTTTACTTACATGCCAGCTCCAGACCTCAATTAAACTGATTGAAAGATGAATATGAATATCAGGCACAATCCCTCACCTGAAGTGGTGATTGTACGGTAGGGTATCATAGGGAACATACGTACTAAGTTTCAAGTTGATTGGACTTCAACTTCATTAAAAACTACCTTGACCAAAAAGTTTAACCTGGAGCGGAACTAACAAACGGACAGACGAAATCACAGACCAGAAGACATAATTCCCCTCTACTATAATAGGTGGGGCAAAATGAAAAGGCTTAATTCGTCAGATCGAAGCAGAGAAATACCTTTACCAAGGTAAGCAAAACACTGTGGACCGGTTCTTTTACACCCCAAAATTAAAAAAAGATTGAAGTACAAATCTGAGAGTTATCACAGTTACTGAACTATCTCAAAGCCAATAACTATTAGTTTAAAAAATCTTGTATCTAGCACTCAACCAACAAACGATAGATTTAGTGCAAACCAGTCATTGACAGTTTGGAGAAAAACACGACCTTTTAGGCTTCTACAATTCTAAACTATTATAGGTATCGACAGATTATTGTACCGTCAGTACTGTCCTTGAATTACACTTGTGTAAAAATTAGTAATGTTCAAATTTACTGATAACAAAATCAATATTTATACCAATAAAAAAAATATTCAAAGATGTAATTACAGTGTTGAATCGGTAACCTTTTAGAATAAGATTATTCGAAGAATCGACGGCATTGCGAACGAGTTGGGACACGGGCGCTCGTGATTTCTTTCCATTGGAAGGTCGACTGTCCATATGTAATTGGTCCCCTTCCGACGAAGTCAAAGGTGACTAGGTGTACACTCCCTCCCTCTGTCTGTCCATCTGTCAGCCCGGGAAATCAGTTTTCCACATTTTTTTCTTAATATTTGAAAATATTGATTTGATATTTCAAATTGGTATATTGTTTTATCATGACAAGTTACAGATCAAGTTTTAGTTATGGTCATTGGGCTTTGAAAATTCAATCAAATATTTAGTTTTCTGCATTTTATTCGTCGTGATTGGAAGATATTGATTTAATAATTGGTAAATAGTTGTCTGACAAGTTTCAGATAATGTTCGAACTTTGTGTCGGTCTGATGATTTCGTGCAGAGTTATGTTCCTTGGATTTAGAACATCAGTTATTCACATTTTTTCGACATGCTTCGAGATATTGATTTGATTTTGTTATATAGTTTACACAATGACCAGTCAAAGACCAAGAACGCATTTTGTTCCAACGCAGTTAATTATTTCAACTGGTGATAAGCGGGGACTATGAATTGCCATGCAATACTCTCAGAATGCTTTTTACATAGTCGACCTTCACACGAATAGAAACAAATGCCTGTGAGTTGGGATATATAAACTTCTAATCCTCAGAATTCACCTAATGAAGGTGTTTTCCTCGAACATGTGATGTGTGCATGGAAATCACCATACAATGTATAACTTTTAACCATCAGTTTAAAGATCTGGACATTGTTAAATATGATTCAGATATTTCATAAATAGTATGGCTACTGTAAAGATATTTTTTGCCATATTTTGGGCTGTTTACTTTTTTTTTTATATTTCTGATACATAAACTGTTTGAAATGATCATCACATGATAACTCGTCATTGACAAAACAAAATGGTCACATTTGCTATAAATATGCTTACTTTTACTTCAATTTACATCTTAAATTATGATCCATGATTGCAATCAGTATGATTGGTAAAATTAAATAGAATTTTAATGAGATGAGGGGAAACGAGTATAGTAAATAAACCGCGAGCCTCTAAATGAAAGGGTTAAAAAGTCGGAGGGAATTGGAATCTTAGTTTTTCTGAATTTATTAACGAACACGTTTGTTACAAATCATGTCCCTAGCAAAGACTTGACTACTAAGCTGATGAATAGCCAACCAGCAGATTTTACACTATTTTGTACTATATATGAGCCATGCGAAAAGGTACAAAAACGAAAAATTTACGAAATTCTAAAATGTGTGCATAATAATTGTAAGTAGACTTGTGATTTATAAAACACATTTACTTTTCCTCATATCATCAAGCTGTGAGCTACATGCACCTGCAAGTGTTGAGACCCTCCCCCTTTAGTTTTATCAAGATTTTTAATGAACTATTTCATATATCTCAATCATTTTCAAAGTACAGTTTAAATGGCTTGATTTGCCAATTGATAATGTTAACCCCGGTAGCAGTGGGGATAAGGCTCTCGCTTACAATGCTGATATTTACAATGCTGATATCAATGCAATGATACCGGGCAACGGTTCGAATCCCGTGCAAATAAGGTTGATTTATATATAAATATTAAATAACTTAACTTAACTTCAATTTCAATTTCTAAAACACAAAATGTCATAGTTTTTGTATTTTCCCTCATGTTTTAATGTTGTCTAACTTTCTTTAAACCTGTAGAACTGACGGAAATGATTGACCCTTGTCTCTGTAGTGTCGTAAATTTTTAAGTTTCTGGTCGGTATAGCATTAGTCCGGGGAACAAATGATTTTACACTTGCTCAAATACCAGAAATTCAGATCAAATTCGGGATAGAATTGACAAGATTATGAATGTTTACATTTATGTAAAAAAAAAATCGGATAAAATCGTTTTTCAAAAATACTATTACAAAATTTGATAACGTGTCCTGTAAAGTTTACCAAAAGGACTTTTTGTTCCTTTTCGCATGGACTGGCTCATATATGCATATGTCATTGTAACTCTAAATACTTGTAAAATTTTATTTATTTAAACTGAGTTATGTCCCTTTTACCAGTATTTTGAGAAAAATGTTGTATCAGTTCTAAATTCGACTCTACAGACGTCACAGTCTCAATTTATTGAAATTTGTATTGCTTGTTGATATTCTATGATAATATAAAACTTGTTCAGATGTTAATATGGGGACGAAGTCCCCAATAACAGTAGAAAATTCAATAAAAAAAAAATTCGGGAAAATTTCCCGAATTTTTCATTGTACTAATGAACTAAAAATCGTTCAATTTTTTTTATGTCATGTTTTGAAATCCCGGACCTGCGCAGAAATGTACAATATACTTCCTTTTTCCGGTCTCGTTTGTATGAAACTTTGAGTAAAATATATATTTATCAGTCTAGTATAAAATAGGAAGAAACGCGCAATACCAATTTCATTTTTAATAATTCCTTGATATGAAAAAACGTTACCTAATGATAGCGTTTCTTTGTTTACATTGCATATGACGTCATAATTTAAATAACGTCACAACTAAAATCCCTAACAACAGAACCAAACTCGGAAACGTTACGGTATTTCCGTTTCTTTTTTTTTTGACAAATAATTAAGTTACAAAAAAATAATTCATACAGACTTCGTCCCCATTTACAGGTAATGCCTGCCTCATATTATTTGGTATATAGACAGACACTCATCACTATTATACTAGGCGCAGACCTACTCAGTTCAGCATTACAGAATATTTTTTTAATTATGAGTTCTGTCCCTTTTCTAAATATGTTCAGAAAAAGGCAGCATCAGTAAATGATCTTGTCTCAGTGTAAAACAATTTCCTCAATGATATGACAGTCGGGACCCATTTACCAAAAATTGTAATATATATATATAAGTGAGAAGATATGGTATGATTTCCAATGAAATCACTCTCCACAAAAGACAGAAATTAACTATAGCTAGGTCATAGTAAGTCCTTCGACAATGAATAAAAACCATAACACAAAGTCTGCTATAAAAGGTACTAGAATGAAAATCAAATATGATGTACATCACAAATAACAACCACATAATTAATGACTCATGACTCGGGATAGTAAAATAGGGTTAGGGTTAGGGTTATTAGGGTTAGGGTTAGGGTTAGGGTTATTAGGGTTAGGGTTAGGGTTAGGGCTAGGGCTAGGGTTAGGAACCCGTGGTAGCCCGCTAAAGGCCGGCCACGTACCGACCCGCGGTTGGAGTTAGGGTTAGGGTTAGGGTTAGAGTTAGGGTTAGGGTTAGGGTTAGAGTTAGGGTTAGGGTTAGGGTTAGAGTTAGGGTTAGGGTTAGGCATTGGGGGAAAAATACAAGTCATGCTTAGGTCCTGTCACGAAAGGGTTAGGCTTAGCACATACTGTAACCCTAGCTTATGTCCTGACAACCCTAGTTCAAACCTCGCGAAGGTGTCGGACGCAAGCACACGGCCGATCGAGAGGGTGTACGATGCCTGCCTTCGTTACATGAAATCATCGAGAGACCTGCTGTAATATTCTTACGTGCGGCTTCCCGATGACAAAAAATTGTCACCATGTAAGAAATACTTTTTGACTGGGGTATTGTTGGCCGGCCTTCGATGGTCGAGACACTTACGTTAGGCTTCCCGATGAAAAATTCCCAAGGGTCAACATTTTTTACCGACGGTAAAGTTGGCCGGCATCGATGGTCGAGAGACCCGCGGTAGCCCGCCCGCGTCTAACGTGCGACACCTCGATGAAAATTTCACGCACGTAAGATTTTTTTACTGAGGGTATAGTTTGCCGGCTTCGATGTATCCAGAGTAAAATTTTGAAAATATTTATTTAGATTTTTCTGTAATTTACTGACAACTGAGTTTTGTTTACAGTTATTAGATTCAGACTGAGGTTTAAGTTTATCAGTCATCAATATCTTTGTCAAAACTACATGGAATTTTATGAAATTTGGACAGCTAGCGCGAACATTAATTTAAAAAAAAATCTTTCTTCATTTGAATTTTCGTATTTCACTTAAAAGTGAACAGTTTGGGGGTTTAAGTTTGTTGCACATCTATTGCTTTGTCAATGCTTCATAGAATTTTAGACAGCCTGTACGTGGACTCACTTTTTAAGTCAACACTACACTTTTACACTGACAGCAGCAATCACAGGCATGGTGACATTTCCTTTTCTTAAAAAAAAAAACCACACACGAGTCCCTTGAGAAAATAAAAAAATATGTAATAACAATCTTGATATAATTAAGTGATTGTTAAGCATCAGTTTCAAATAATTTATCATACATAAAGTATATCTTACTAGTGGTCCTGACAGACATACCAAACAGGCTGGTTATGTAACTGATCTGTTGAAATCAATCATCACGTCAAATGTTCTGTACTCTGAGGAAGAAGAAGAAGGTTGTTGTTGTTTCATCTTCAGCTGGTTTATTTAACGTTCTGTAAACTGTTAACTATTTCGATGCAGCGCAGAAGAGTTTTGGATACATACATTTATACATTTCGTTTTTTTATCGACAGTGGAACACCCGTTTGAGCTAGACAGAATGTTCTAGATGTTGATTTATAGGTACCGAGATCAAAGAAAAAGGATTGAACAGACACTGCAAAGTCAGGGGAAAATAAAAACCATACTGTTCCGTATATATTCAAACTATGCACGAAGTCTTTGCCAAACCTTTATTGGTAATGTACCATGGTCAGAGAAAGACATTTCGACATTTTTTGGGGTCAATATTCAGTTGCAGTAAAAAAAAAATGAAATTTAGAATTAAGCCTTGAAAAACATTTTTTTTAGGTAAACGTAATACGTGCTCAGGCAAATCTGATAAAATACCAGAGCACATCAATTGTTGGCTAGATGTAAGCTAGACTGGATCGAATAATTCGCCGGAAATTACAAACTTGTCCTTGGTTAGGACGTTTGTGTATTAAAGTTTTCAATATATCTTGCATATACACCTGTGCTTCGATAAATTCTACATCTGTTAAAAAAACTTAGCTTGAGTGCATTTTTTAACTATAATTTTAAATCTTGAAAATTCCTCTTTGAAGTTCTCTCTTCATCACGATTATGTGAAAAGAAGTAGAAATCCCTTGCCGATTTTTTTTTTATAAATTTCAAAGGAGTCTCTTATATTTTCCAAATAACAAAAATGTATAGTTAATTGACAGAAGTTAAAAATTCGATTTTGAATATATATCGCGGAAGTTGCGGTCTAAACGGTATATTAATGCATCATAAATTGCAAATTTTGGTGAAAATATATATTGTTTTAGTATTCTGGTTGATGTGTTTGAAAACTTGCGCACAATTTATATACATATTTATAGGACTCATTATCTTACAAGCATGAACTGTCTTATCTGGCCGACCAAGTTTATGACTGATTCATGATTGATAAAGACACCAGAAAAGTGTATATTACAATAGTTTACAATAACCTGCTACGTAATGAACATAGTGCTTGTAATATTGTGTTTATTTGTTTGTGTCGGTGATTGCAATCAGTCAAAACGACTTTTGATTAATACGGATCAATCGGCATTAGAAGATCGTTTTAGTCGATTAGAATCAGAGATACTCAACCAGAAAACATCACTTCAACATTTATTGACTGAAAACCAGCATTTGACGCTTGAAAATCAGCTTCATACATCCACTGTCCAACAACTAAGTTCAGAAGTCCAGAAACTTTCTTTACAGCTGAAGACTTTATCGACATTCTCTAATACTGAATGTAAGTTTTTTGTATTATCGAGTGGACCTATACTCGGCTTCTGTAAGTGTTGTGTATTATCGAGTGGACTTATACTCGGCTTCTGTAAGTGTTTTGTATTATCGAGTGGGCCTATACTCGGCTTCTGTAAGTGTTTTGTATTATCGAGTGGACCTATACTCGGCTTCTGTAAGTGTTTTGTATTATCGAGTGGACCTATACTCGGCTTCTGTAAGTGTTTTGTATTATCGAGTGGACCTATACTCGGTTTCTGTAAGTGTTTTGTATTATCGAGTGGGCCTATACTCGGCTTCTGTAAGTGTTTTGTATTATCGAGTGGGCCTATACTCGGCTTCTGTAAGTGTTTTGTATTATCGGGTGGACCTATACTCGGCTTCTGTAAGTGTTTTGTATTATCGAGTGGACCTATACTCGGCTTCTGTAAGTGTTTTGTATTATCGAGTGGGCCTATACTCGGCTTCTGTAAGTGTTTTGTATTATCGGGTGGACCTATACTCGGCTTCTGTAAGTGTTTTGTATTATCGAGTGGGCCTATACTCGGCTTCTGTAAGTGTTTTGTATTATCGAGTGGACCTATACTCGGCTTCTGTAAGTGTTTTGTATTATCGAGTGGATCTATACTCGGCTTCTGTAAGTGTTTTGTATTATCGAGTGGATCTATACTCGGCTTCTGTAAGTGTTTTGTATTATCGAGTGGACCTATACTCGGTTTCTGTAAGTGTTTTGTATTATCGAGTGGACCTATACTCGGCTTCTGTAAGTGTTTTGTATTATCGAGTTCGAGTGGGCCTATACTCGGCTTCTGTAAGTGTTTTGTATTATCGAGTGGGCCTATACTCGGCTTCTGTAAGTGTTTTGTATTATCGAGTGGATCTATACTCGGCTTCTGTAAGTGTTTTGTATTATCGAGTGGATCTATACTCGGTTTCTGTAAGTGTTTTGTATTATCGGGTGGACCTATACTCGGCTTCTGTAAGTGTTTTGTATTATCGAGTGGACCTATACTCGGCTTCTGTAAGTGTTTTGTATTATCGAGTGGACCTATACTCGGCTTCTGTAAGTGTTTTGTATTATCGAGTGGACCTATACTCGGCTTCTGTAAGTGTTTTGTATTATCGAGTGGACCTATACTCGGCTTCTGTAAGTGTTTTGTATTATCGAGTGGGCCTATACTCGGCTTCTGTAAGTGTTTTGTATTATCGAGTGGGCCTATACTCGGCTTCTGTAAGTGTTTTGTATTATCGAGTGGACCTATACTCGGCTTCTGTAAGTGTTTTGTATTATCGAGTGGACCTATACTCGGTTTCTGTAAGTTTTTTGTATTATCGAGTGGATCTATACTCGGCTTCTGTAAGTGTTTTGTATTATCGAGCGGGCCTATACTCGGCTTCTGTAAGTGTTTTGTATTATCGAGTGGACCTATACTCGGTTTCTGTAAGTTTTTTGTATTATCGAGCGGGCCTATACTCGGCTTCTGTAAGTGTTTTGTATAATCGAGCGGGCCTATACTCGGCTTCTGAATGGTATACATTTCATACTGATTCAGAACATATCCAAAGTCAAGAGTTTGAGTGAGTATTGAAGATCGAGAGAGAAATTTTAAGATTCAATGATGACAAGTCGACGTTGACATAGCAGAAATCATTATACACGTGTGTCTTAATTACTGACCGAGAGTTTGTGACCTTAATGAAATTCAGTATTCAATTATTTTTATTTGTATTAGTCTTCTTATATTTAAAAGTAATTTGAGTGTTAAGTTGGAATTTCAAATGAGTCCTATTATTGGGGACCAAACAAATATCCCGAAAAAGTCGCAGAAATCTAATAATAAATATATATGTTTTTGCAATTTCGTTTGTGTGAAATATATTGCAACACATAAAACATTATATGTAGACTATATTTAACAGCACATGGTACAACATACGTACGATGGGCCAAGACTTCCTGTCCAAGTAACAACACAGAATTAGTTTATTCAGGTAAGCAGACAAATCTTCAAATACAGTTGAATGCTAAACAAGATTCCACAGTAGCAAATATACATTTGTAGTTCTAACAAAAGAATAATGAGCAGAATAAAACATATTCTAAAGAGTTATCCCAATCTTTTAGCACTTTGCTCTTGAAAACATAACCAAGGCATACATGAATTGAGTAACGATATATCTGTACGTATATAAGTAACTTGCTTTACATTTTCTTCAATTTCTTTCATTTAAGGTTATTTGTGGTGTGAGTAAAGAATTGGGGTTTCTACATTTTTAATCATAGATACCTAAATCACTTCTTCCATCTGCCTTCTGTAGTCTCACTTCGAAAATGTTGCCTGTTCGAAATATATCCAATTGTATATTCTTTTTTGTTATTCAAAAGAATCCATCAACAAGAGTTCTACAGTGATCCAAAGTCCCCAAACTTTCATATGATACATAAACTACCCTAATATTTCACCTATTGACAACAAAAAAGCTATGCGTAGGAACTAGTTTGTTTAAATTTTGTATGTTCTTTCTGGCCGGGCCCACATTAGTGGTTCTATACCTAGAAAATTGAATCACACTTTGCTATTGTTTTTGCTGACTGGTTATGTGATCTTTAACCCTGCGGAAGTGACAAACAAAAACTATGAATTGGTAATTAATCTAAGATATCTATAATAATATTATCAAAAAAACATGCAGTTTATGGACAGAAGCCTTCTTTGATCATCGGTTTCATGTTTACTCGGCTATGTTATACTAAATGCAATAACGATTTATACATTATAAACCATTTGTCAATGTATAAATGAAGTCAGTTTCACTGCTGTTTTTTCTTACCATTATCATGAAGAGTTTAATAAAATTGAGAATGGAAATGGGGAATGTGTCAAAGAGACAACAACCCGACCATATAACAGACAACAACAGAATGTCAAAAACTAACGCTATCCTACGTCCCTGAAATATGTAAGATTAAATTTATGCATCTTTTTATAACTTTTTGAAGGATTTGTTGGAGGAGGAATGTATAACGACAGAACTGCTGCTCCAGAGCCAGTATGCCTCCCTCTTGATCCTGATTTTGAAAGGACTACAGGTAATGATGCAGGTCGCATGTATGGAGGAGAGTACAATGATAACTTCTTTATTCAAAATGGCGATGGATTAGACGTTCCGTGTGCTGTTTGTCAGACGAGACTTGCATCTAGTGTTTTAATGATACCTGGTAAAACCCGATGTCATCCCGGTTGGAATAGAGAATATTACGGTTATTTATCTGGTAGTAGCCACGTCTATGTAGCTTCCGGTTCCTATGTATGTGCAGATATCCACCCAGAATACCTTACTGGCAGTGGAACTCACAGCGATGGAAAGCTATTTACAGCTGTATTGGCAAAGTGTGGATCACTTCAATGTCCACCATATAAAAACAATTATCCACTGACGTGTGTTGTCTGTTCTAAATAATGATAACTTGGAGACATTTATTATTATTAAAATACAAAATAAGAAATACAAGTTTGTTTACAAGATACAACACAAAATCTTCCCTGAAACTACTAGGCCAATTGAACAATTGTTGTCTTTTATTTCGAAACCGCAATGAATAAAGAAGTTGGACTTGTCAGAAATGGTCAAAATATTGAGATCTATCTACTCGACTACCACTTATTAAAGGAATAATTTTCCTTAAATGACGTATTTCATCTTTTTATTTTTAAACAATTTTCTTATTATCTTAAAAAAAAACATGCCAGATAGAGAGAAACTTTTAAGGAAAATTTATCAGCAAGACAAGATTAAATTTTTTTTTAGAATGCATGGTTGTCAGGCCTAAATTAAAATATTGTTTGTTTGCCCTTTCCGACCCTATGTTTTGAAACAGGGTAGGTAGGTAAGTAAAATATTTTATTTTTTTCCCCAAAAAAATAACTTGGCTCGGTATATTTTTTTTCATGGGTAGGCAGGTAGGTATAATATTTTATTTTATAGATACAAAATCTGCATAATGTCATTTTTGTCTGTTTTGCTTTTGCTAATAGAATGAAATTCATCCATTGACTGGGACAATTTACGGGAACGTTTGTATGTAACGACCATTGCTCACTGTGTACTTTTTAAAGACACTTAAACTATGGGGTCACCAAAGGTCCTCAACACCTTAATAAAGTATTTCGAAAAATTAATCAGGAATAACACTATGTTTTGATTTATATCAATTGTATAAATCAAAACATAAAGGTTATTCCTGATTAAGTTTTTCGAACTATTTTATAATTAAAGGCGTTAAGAAACCTTTGGTGACCCCACAGTTTAAATGTATATCGTAGGTATGTCGTGAACAGTGGTCGTTACAGACACACGTTTACCTAAATTGTCCCAGTTAATGGATGAATTTAATGTGTCAATCAATGGCCACAGCCACACTGTTTTGAGATTCATTCTAAGGCTGCAACCATTTTATTTTCTGGGGGGGGGGGGGGGGGGGGGGCTATGGTTTTTTTTGGAAAAAAAAAGTTTGTTTCCAGTTTTTGGAGAAACAAACAATTTGTTTTTGATTCTGAGAAAAAAAAAATTGTTTGTTTCACCCTCAGCTGCCACTATATGTAATGCTAAAATTGAAAGAAAAAAATTGTTTTCGACTTGTCCAGAAAAAAAACCATAGCCCCCCCCCCCCCCCCCCCCCCCCAGAAAATCAAATGGTTGCTGCCTAAGTTTCTGGGACTAGGCTTCGAAAAAAAAGTATCATGTAGAATGTGAAGTTAATTCATATGCACTACTATTTTGTTTTCAAATACCAAAATATAGAGCTGTGCCGCATATTTTCAACGTTTAAATATGCCTGGAACTTTGAAGAGTTTTAGCTTGCACTAATATTCTGTACTAGAGTGGGGGGCCCATATTCGCCGGGGACACAATTTCGCCGTTTTATGATTTTGAGGTGTAAACACTTCAAAGGATGGCTGAAATGGAAGAAATATGCCAATAAATTATAATTTTATAACAAATATGATTATTTTTTAAACTTAAAAAAAATTACGGCACTTACTGCAAAAGATCGAAAAACGGACAACGATTTTCGGTCAATTTCCTTAATGAAAAACGGGATTTTCATAGACTTTTTTTTTAGCATTTTTTTGACTGATTGGCCTAAATTTCTGTTATTTACACCTTTGAAATGTCTGCTGTTCATATTTGATAAATATTATATAAAGCTGCAGTTATTTGGTTTTATGTTAAATAGATGTGTAAAAACGGCGAATATGTGTCCCCCATTGACAAAACTTCAGGAAATTTCAAACACCTTTTAATCTAACTTTACAGATGATTATTTTCAAACAATCATGTTTTCAAGCTTAGGAATGTTTTGCATTAGAAGTTATCTTCATATAGAAATATCAGTATACTTCAAAACATTAGTAGAAAACATGGAAAGATATGGCGAAAATGAGCACCCCACTACGTACCTTGTACGCTTACCTCTACCTAAAGGTTTTCTGTAAGAGATAACTTTGTCCTGGTAAAATATGTCCGGGCAGACATACATTACTAGTAGAAAAAGTCCCTAGAGTGTTTAAATTTCCGTGTGTGCCTATGTTTCTAATAAAAATGCTACAAGACTTGAACTCAATTGTCACATATTTTACATCGCATTTATAAATGATCTGTATGGAAAACTTGGGCGATTTTACTGCCAAATATTCTCAACTTCACAGGCTTTTGTCACCGTTGGTTCATGTCAGATATAAATAATATAGCAATGCTGGTCGAAGGCATCGTTAACATAATCTTCCTCATCTACGGATCACAAAAGGACATCCCTACATAGAATACAACGTCCGTTTACACAGAATACCAGGGCCGTAACTAGCCTCTTATAATATTGAGGCAAAATATATCCGCCGAGCGTAGCGAGGTGAAAAAAATTATGCGTGGGGTCTCGGGGCCGCGTAAGGCCCCCAGAAGCTCTGAGAAAAATAACGCAAGATCGTGCATTCTGAACGTTTCCCGGACTCTTTCTTACATTGAAACGAAGTTAATTTTAAGCTATTTCTTTTGACAATATTCTTGTCTCAAAGCAAAAACTCATTGTAATTTAAGACTTTTAGGTTTTACGGGGACAACATTAAAAGTAGACCGATATGTAGAATAAAGCAAAAACCGAAATTCTCATAATCATTATGTCTGTCTGTCTGTTCTTGTCTTGTCTTGTATTGTGCTTAATTCAGACTGGTGAATTTTTATGGCTAGATTGAAATAGAGTGACAGTGCAGTATTATATTTTAAGTACTAGTACTGCTTAAGTCGACACTTATTGTTGAAGACCCTCCATCATCTATCAAGATGAAGAATAGGGAAAAAAACTTTGGCCATTGATCATTTGTATTTTTTCTATGCATTGACTTCGTGTGAGATAAGGTCCTGTGCACGTTTACTCCATATTCTTTTTTTCTGTTTAAGAGTCTAAACACGACTTCATGGAAGTTTCAATGTAAAAGGTCATATGGCAATACATTGACTTTTTTTAAAGATGCTTTAATACCGGGAAATTGGTGGTCTGACTTTAATTTAAACCATGTCAGCTGTCTAGTTTCATCTACAAAAAAGAGCCAGTTTTGTAATCTTTGATATCAAGTTCAATTCTCCATGCAGAAACGACAATTTTTTTTATGTCCAGTAGCATCGTATATTCTTAAAATAGTTTCTCGTACAATGTCTGGACATCGGTGGACATGCAACATGGCAAAACCACAGTTTACGAATGAAAATCAACACTCTGCAGACTATAGTTATAAAGTAGGACAATAAATGAACAAAAGACAAATCCGGGACACAGAAGTACAAACAATAGACCATCAACTCTGAAAACTAAAAGTAAAATAGAAACATGGATCTCGAAAAACATGCACGGGAGACATCAGAGAGACTTGCAAGACACTTTCCGTGAAAACAATCCAGGTTGATATGAAGACAATCCTGTTTCAGTTTTTTGTTTGTTTTTTGTATTGGAAATTTCCAACATGAGGCATTTGCCTCATTTGCCTCAATGTAGTTACGGCCCTGAATACTACGGTTTGTACACACGTTGATAATTTTGTATTAAACGAACTATATTGTATTTTACTAACTTTTTTGTAAATGAACCCTGCTCTTCAAGTATAAAAATACAGAGTTTACGTTCGTCATATCATGATTTCAAAGCGTTCAACATCGATTTCAAACAAATGCTTTGACACTCTAAATGCAAGTGTTCATGTCAAACGCTCACGTGATACCAATCGGACTAGACCTTTCACGATAAAGATAAAACCCGAGGATTCCGGTAAAAAAGTTTTGAGCGGGAAATACAAATAAAAGATTTTTGGTAGGAACGAAAAAATAAAATAAAATAAAATCTTGCTGATAAATACAAATAAAAGATTTTCAGGCGGAACGAATTTAAAGGGTCGGTCGGTAAAGGGCAAACAAACAATATTTTAATTTAAGCCTGAAAACTTGCTCTTAAGCTGGGGTCACACATACACGATTTTTACTGCCGTCCTTGACAGGACCATTCCCGATTAAAATTTATTAAAAGTCTGATCAAGATCCTACAAAATCGTGGATGGAAATTCAAACTTTAATTAAAATTTGTAAAAAAATTTTTTTAATCACGACAACAATCAGATATTGTTCAGGAAGCGTCGATATTCAACCGTTTCCAAGCGAATTTATCCCGATAATCCCGTTCTAAATCCGCTTCTAATCCGATTTGTATCTTTCGCATGGTAAAATTCGACCGAATCTGTCACGACTGCGTCCCGATTCTACCGAATGTAATCCGACAGAGATCAGATAGTGACAAGACAGGGAACCGACGCTGACGGAAGTTATCCGTTCGAAAACTGTCGACATACTCGGGATGATCTGGTACTGTCGGAACGTAATCCTATCACGGTCCGCTCTATCGCATTGCAAACGGCTTTGTCTTGTCTCAGTCGTATTGTATTCTGTAATTGTCAGGACTCTGACGTGGGTATCATTGACGAATTTAGAATTAATAACGGGACTGTTTCGGAACGGCTTCGGCAAAAACGGTTCGCAATCGACAAGATCTGGATGCAATCTGGACTCAATTTGCAGAAAAACAGCAATGACAAATTTCGCCAGATCATTCCCGTTCCACAGGACACCGTCCCGAATACACAGAACATTGTTAGGAATTCGATCAGATACAGCAGAATCTGTCACGACATAGGCACGATTGTAATACGACTAGACAAAATCGGCTGAGTTTCCCCAAATGTTACGGGACGCACCTAACTGTCGGGGTGCTTTGCCGAACTATTCGGACCCTTTCCTTTTGTTACGAACTAAAACGACTGCGTTCAGACAATAATAGGACATTCCAGACAATTGAGGATACTAATCCGACTTTTTCACTTTTCGTGTCGTATCGCTGTCTGATCTCAAACGGGAGGAATAATCGGCAATGTGTGAACCCCGCATTAACGACGATATCTATACTATTAAACGAGAAGACCTCATTTTGTGTGTCGCTTCTCTTCCTCCCACAATATATTAATCATGATGCCTCTGTGTTATATTTGCGTTTATCTGCATTAATTACACCTTATGTAAGAATCCGGGGTTTTGATTGGTTAATAGCCAGTGTATTTTTTCACCAATTTACTGTTATCAAATGAATATCATTCATTTTTAACGCCGCCGGGGTATTTGCTAAAAGGATATGCCTTTTTTACCCTCTCTGCCGTGGTATTTGCCAAAAAATACTCTATCCGACTGGACGCTTGTAACGTCACGATCATCAATGCGTTTTAGTACATTAACATTCGGTGTAATTAAACAGATATATCATGTTATTGAGAGGTATTTGCGAAAAATACCAGTCTTGAGAATGAATTTCCCTCGCCTTACGGCTCGTGAAATTTAACATTCTCTCGACTGGTATTTTTCGCAAATACCCCTCCTTAACATGATATATCTGTTCAGTATACTATGATTAATATACTATTATAATATATAGAGACTCTCTATACAAAGGTGTCAGACCACCAATTAAAAGTCCCTATCTGTTCAACCAAATTTTGCAATTTTCATAGCTTTCTAAAGTTTTTGTCTTAAGTTTAACCTCTTACAAACCAGGTATGTCCTGAATCGTACAGGGTATCACCTTTCTTCATGCAAATTTTCAGCATACCTTTAATGCCATATAAGAAAGAAGAGACCTTCCGAATGGATGTACCACTAAAAATAACCCCTGGTTTTCTTGAAATCTTAAATTAATATACTATGGAGCGCAGTAATCCTCAATTTTTAATGTCAAATCATAGACAAGTAAATTTGGGCTCAAAATGGTCTTAATATATTTCTCTTTCACCAAAAGTTTCATTTCTGCAAATTTGTTGGGTAGTTTAAGTAAACAATGACATCAAATGCACTATTTTTTGTCCGAGTAGGCCTACTTTCACATACGTTCTAAATTTGAGGGAGTAATTGGTGGTGTGACACCAATATAGTAGTGAGTTTCCGTCATCAAACCGACTTTTAAAAGTCAGACATGACTACCAGTTTTAACATTGATAACCAATCGTATGATAGATAAAAAGAAATGATAAATAAATAAGCCAATCAGAGCGTTGTCCATATCGTGGTTTTTAGATCGTTAGAAACACTACTATTATACCTCGGTTTTAACTTGCACACAATTTTCATATTAAGTACTCGGACGGGGACAAGACAATTATTTTCACGTTTATCTGCATTATCCCCATGTATACTATGATTAATATACTACTATAATATATAGAGACTCTATATAATATAGCAGTAACCGCCATGAAGAAGAAACTTTATATAGTTAATAGAAAATTAAATAACACTTTAATATTTATAATATAGATATGAAACGTATGTTCAAAGTATACAGAAACGCGAAAGTAATGGAATGTAACAGAAAACAAAATAATAACTGACTTTTAAAAAAAAGAGAGGGCTTAGAAATATTGTCCTGTCTCCATGTACCTCTATGACTTTTGATATCATTTCTTTTAAAAATTCTCTAGAATTATTATTTTTACAAAAAAATCAGCCTAAAATAGTTAACATACTTTCAACCAAGCTTAAAATGCAATTTCGTTTTTAAATGTAAGTCAAACAGGTTTTAAACTTGCACATGATCGAATTTCATAAGAGTACTCGAGGACAGGACAATAATTATAGCGTTGATAGAGACTCTGCAAATAATATAGAAGGGATCATCTAGGAGAAGAAATTCATAGTTAAAAGCAAATACACTTATTTATAGTATACGTATGTTCATAGTATACAGAAACGCGAAAATCTCACAAGCTCTAATGCCCGCGATTTCGCGGGTGTGTTCTAGTTTTTTTTAAACTAGAAAACATCGAGAGGAAAGCAGGAACAATTACCAGCAACACACGATCAACAAAATTGAGATTTCTGTCATTTATCTATTCAAGTCTGCTATGTTCGATTGTGTCCCTTGTTCTAGATGCAAATAAAACCTGTAGGCAAGCTACACATATTCTCATGAGTCTATAGTTTTTTTCACACCAATGACGAGGTAACCCAACACAAAAAGTTTTCCAAACATATTAAGATTTAGTTCTTAGTCGAAAACAAATACTTAGCCTGCTCCTTCACTTACTTACTATATATAGACAGATAGAAAAAAATAAGATATGATTTTTTTTAATCATTAATGAAGTAACTCTCACTGGTTTTCTGACATTTTAGCAGGTACTTTTCTCATGTTACCTATATATGCTTCTCAAGGCAAGAGATTGACTGAAAGTTAAGAAATTCGACTGTTACCTACATGCTGCTCAATACAAGTACTAGTAAGAGAGATTGACTCTACTATCGACTACGCGGTTCCTTATCTACTGTTACTTTCAAGCTGCTCAATGCAAGTACTATAGAAAAAAGTAAAAGCACAAAAATACTGAACTCCGAGGAAAATTCAAAAAGGAAAATCAAAAATCAAAAGGCAAAATCAAAAGTCCAAACACATCAAACGAATGGATAACAACTGTCATATTCCTGACTTGGTACAGGCATTCTCTAATGTAGAAAATGGTGGATTGAACCTGGTTTTATAGCTAGCTTAACCTCTCACTTGTATGACAGTCGTATCAAATTCCATTACATTGTCAACGATGCATGAACAAAACAAACATACTCAAAGAGTAAAAAATGTCAAAAATAGGGGTACATCATTAGTTACATAGTGTGCTAGTGACCTAATACGGTATATATGGGGTCAGTAAATTCCATATGGGGTGAGAGCGAAGCTCGAATCCCCATATGGAATTTACTGACCCCATATATACCGTATTACGTCACTAGCACACTATGTAACGAATTTATCTTACCGACTATCTTAACGTGTGAAATTAAGACTAGTGATTCTCGAAATGAGCAAGACTTCAATACTGTTAGCACTAAGAAAATACTTCCATTGATCCTACAAAAACAGATGCCAACAATAACGACTTGTAAGGTTTAAATGTGTTTTATGAATTTATTTCAATCTTAATCATCAATTTCTTTGTCTGTTGGAACTTTTAAGATTTTTTTCTCATTTTATAAAGGGACATAACACCATTACTAACCGTGTATGAAATAAGCCCCGCCTCCTTCTTACCTAATAAGGAATATAAAGGGACGTAACTCCACTACTAACCGTGTATGAGATAAGCCCCGCCTCCCTACTAACCTAATATCAAATTTACACGGTTTGCACGCGGACGCTTTTAACCAATCATATTCCTGGAAATGTATAGGAGGTAAGATAATAGTCATTATTACATTGGTTGCAATAAATTACATTGATTTCTCAGTTAAATAAAAACCGATAATTTCACATGTGAAATAAACGTGGTTATTTCACTCTCTGACGTCATACAACAATAGGCGTTGTCAAGACGTCGATAACGTCGGACCAAAACAAATTGTGAATGCGTAGGAAAAACATATAGTTCCTTACATTTTCTACATTAATTTCATAAAAAAAAAAAAGCCATTAGCCAATGTAATAAAAAGTATAACTAATCGCCGTATTTGAATATAAAAAATAAGACAACTTGTGACCGAACGCCGCTATGGATTAAACTCGTGCTGCGCACTCGTTTAATCCATGCGTCGTTCGGTCACGCGTTGTCTTACTTTTGATATTCCAATACGGCGATTAGTTATACTATAAATATTGAGTTATCATCTTAATATCACTATAAAAACAACAAATGTAACGAAGAAGCACAAAAAGGCATGCATCAAAAGGAGATTGACTCTGGCAAAGTTTCACATTTGAGATTATGTTTGACAACTGTAATACATAAGGAATGATACATTTTAAGTTGTCAATAGGAACTTAGTCTAAATTTAATATTTCATATACTTGTACTTTAAATGAAAGTTCATGCACTAGTCAGATGACATTGACATCCTATCTAAATGGTTAAGTTTTGCATCAACATAAAAATAAAAGTACACATAACATATTAATAATCACTGCGAAACAAAGATCGAAGGTACCTACTCGTACAATTAGTCATGGATTAATGCCATTATATTTTTACCTACATATTGAAATGTAATTGAGGCACATACCAATAAATGGGTCATTACAACATATATCTTATTAAACAATTGGATCGGAAACATAAGGTCATTGTAGAAGGTCAAACAGATAGTTAACCTTAATGATGTGTGTTTATGTAATAAGAACAAACTGAGGAGATTCAATTCTCCTAAGAAGAACAAGCGTATCCATACATAATAATAATGTTTTAATATCGTGCTTGTATTGAGAAATATGTATATATGAATGAACGAAAAGTGGCGCGGCAGTCCCAGATTAGACTAAAACAAATTCTTAAACTCAAAAGACAACTTCGAGACTCCATTTTAAATTCATAAAATCCCCAAAATAATCTGCGAGGCATCAACAACTGCTATTTGTAAATGTTCATACGTGAGTAAAAATTAAAAAAAATGTATGATATAAAATTACGGTAACTTGTATTATCAATTAATAATGATATGCCTGGTGATAATATGGTTTTTATCATTCATTTAATGATAATGGATGCGTTTTACATCATTTTTCTGTCTTTGACGTAATGTAAGAGTGATATAATAAAAGTAAACTAAAACCTTTATCAAGGTTGGTTCGTTTTTTCTCTCTCAAATGTTTATCAAAATGTATTACGTAACACAACATATAAAGCGAATGGCCAGAATAAGTGTCTGTTTTATTTTGGCTTTAAAGTAAACGACACGAACACGTATGGTTTAAGGTGTAATGAATGTGTTTTTCTTGGTTTGCCTGAAAAACCTTAAAATTTTATAGATAAAAAAAACCTCCTTACAAATGTTATAACAGTCATATAAATATTCGTCACTTTTCGCATATTATTTCTAAAACCATAATATTTTCAAGAATTATAGTTGCATGGATAATTCAAAATGGCCCTGGTAGAGAGTTACACAGTTAATAAAAAAAAAGTCAATGCAAATATGAAGCTTTTCAATATCTCACGTTTGTTTTCGTACACTTCTGTATAATTGCAAGAAAAGGAAATAAAACTAGTTTTGTAATTGCTAGCAATAACGGGTAGTACCCTCATTGCCAGATCTAGAGTAACGACAGTTTTGAAAATGCTAACGTCAAACAGTGAATCTACACATCGCGCCAAATTAACATTATTGTAAATTTAAGTTTCATAAGTTTGGAGCATTTTGAAGATTTTGAAATTTTTGCTGTTTCCATGGTTACAGTGTCCATTTCCAAAAGTCCAATGACAGATGCAACATTAGGACATGCCAAGTTACATATCCATAGAGTTTTATTGGATTTGAACTTATATATATTCTTAAAGAAAATATAGCTTTCAAGTATTTTCCCATAGGGACAATGATAAACTTTCGTGTTTCAATGGCAATGGCTGTCATTTTGGAACTTCTAAATACTGTCTGTGTATCTAGGCATACCAGGTAACATTTTTATAAAGTCACATTTCTTTTAGATTTCTTTTTAGTTTCCATGGCAAACATGCCCATCGTGCACATTCCAAAGTCGGATGCACAACTTCAAATGCGGAGGGGTTAAACATGTTTATTCATTTTAGATCTCAACCCTCCCCCTATACCTCTAGCCAATGTAGAAAAAAACAAACACATATAACAATTCGCATAGTAAAAGTCAGTGTCAGAGAAGTCCGAGTCCGATGTCAGAATAGGTAACAAAATAAACTTAACAAAATGACAATAGTACATAAATTAACATGCCAGCTCCAGACCTCAATTAAACTGATTGAAAGATTATGTCTTCATCATATGAATATCAAGCATAATCCCTCCCGTTAAAGCCTCGGTCACACCTTACCGGATAGCTCGAACGGACGCCTAACGGATAACTTTTTTTCAATCCGTTCATGTCCGCTAGACGTCCGTTCTTATCCGTTAGACGTCCGTCCATATCCGTTGCATGTCCGTTAAGGAGGCTCGAGGGTATAAAAATTTCAGAAAAAATTAAACATTTGTTTTTCACTACAAATTTTATTTATTACCTTTTATAGTTGTTACTTTATCATATGGTACAAAAATCATTCAAAACAATCAATTCGTGTTGGCCCCAGATGACATTTAAAATGTGTACATCGTTGAAAAAGTTCCAAATTATCTCCCTTTGGTGGAAAATGCCCTTTTTTGGCTTTAAAATTGAAATATCTTTTTTAACTCATCGGTGACATATATTTTTTAATATAATTTCCATATAAGCTGTACTTAAACTAAATTATTGTAAAATTTGAGCGATTTCTGTAATAAATTTCTTTTTTTATTTCGATATTACCTTTATTTCTCCTATTACTTCAACCACCTTTACAAAAATGTATGCCTCTTTCGAAGGCAGATTGTTAGCGCAAATGAACGGTGACCCCACTTTTTTATTTTAATTTTCTATTTACTATAAGATAAAGTTCATTTATAGAAAAATATAGAGAAATCCTATATAAATGATTTAGACCCGCGAACCCCCCCTTAAGCGTACGTTTTATCCGTCGACGTCCGTTCTGTCCGGTGGAAAATTTTGAGCATGTTCAAAACTTTGAACGGATGTCCAACGGATAAAATGTCCGTTGAACGTCCGTTAGGCGTCCGTTTTGTACGGTACTCGTCCGTTTTGTGTCCGTTACGTGTCCGTTATACATCCGTTGGAGGTCTGGAAGATAAATTCACCAACGGACTTCTACCGGACGTTTGACGGATAAAACGGATGTTGAACGGATGAGAAACGGACTTCTACCGGACGTATAATGGATAAAACGGATGATGAACGGATCTGAAACGGATAAATGCCAATTGAAAACTTTGCGTCAGAAATGCCAATTATTTGTATGTCAGATTTCTTAAGGTTCATGAATTCTTATTATTCATAATCGATCTTTGAGTATAGGCACGTCTTCACAATCAAGCAGTTCTTATTCAGGCCAGACACTGCCCTTTGGCGGAATTTTGAAGAACAAACCAAAACCAGTTACACAGAAACATTTTAAATATTTATGCGATTTACATGTATTATTATTGTCGCCTTTGATTTTTCCGTATATCTTGTTCATCCATTTTATCCGGTACGCTTCCGTTAGGTGTCCGTTTTATGCGGTACTTGTCCGTTGAATGTACGTTCGACATCCTTTCTGTCCGGTACGTGTCTCGTACGTTGCATATCCGGTGTGTGTCCGTTATGCATCCGTTACACATCCCTTTTATTCGGTCAGTACATCAACGGACTCCGAACGGATAACAATTTTGTCAACGGACAACTTTTATTTTCATCCGTTAGGCGTCCGTTCGTGCTATCCGGTAAGGTGTGACCGAGGCTTAAGGGTTTAGTATTATACCATCATAAACTGTATGAGAAGAGTATAACCCGTGTCATGCCAACAACTGATTTTAAGATAAATATGTTTAATTCCGATGCAAAGACCCTATAAGTGAATCAATAGTAAAGCCTAATATACAATCTTTAATGACCTGACAGCAGTATCGTAACTATATCCCTTATTATCTGTTTAAAGGTTTTGTTAGCTTTTGAGGTGAATACTGACATTTTTGTGCTTTGTAAAGAATATTACCATAAAAGATTAGATGTGAAATACCTGAACGTATAAGATGTCTACATGTTGAGTTATATTAACGAATGATGTCCTTGTACCGATGATAAAAAGTTTAGTAATTGTTTTGACTATTTTGTGATAACGAAAACCCCGGTGTAATAATTTTTCAGTAATGCATACATTTCTCTCGCTAAAAACACTATAAGATGGTGACATGGGTCTTTGCTAATTTTAGTCATAAATTGTAACTCATTACAATACAAAACAGGTCTTCCATAAGTGGTGCACAGTTAGTCCCCATTGGAATTCCGATAACTTGACGATATACGGAATCTCCAAAACGAACAACAATGATATCTAGTAATATAGTATAGTATCAAAGCAAGTCCAATTGACATAGTTCTTTTGTTTGTAATGAAATATACCACCAGAACCATAAAATTGCTATATGAATGAAAAGCGATCTTTTATTTGGTTAAGGGATGTAACTAGTCCAAAAATGTGCGATGCATATATATAGGAAACGAATGATCGATATTTCTGGGAATAAACTTGTTTTCGCACAAGATGAGATAACTGCAAATAAACCTGTTTTTGCAAAAGTTAAGATAACTCCAGAAAAACATGTTTTTGCAAAAAATTGTTATTGCTGAAAACAAGACTGTTTTTTCATATATTTATCACTAAAATTCAAGCGATTGTGACAAAAGAGAGCCGTGGTGTAGTGGTTAGTGCATCGGACTACTAACACAAAGGTTCCTGGTTCGATTCCCGTCTGGGATGAAAATTTCAGGATCTGAATTTTCGGCTCTCCCTTGACACCATTTGCGAGTATGGTCTCGAGGAAACCATGATAGTCCGTCGGAAGGGGACGATAAATGGCTGACCCGTGTTAAGAGAGATCCATATCTCTTGCACGTTAAAGACACCCTTGTAGATTTCGAAAAAGAGCAGGCTAATGCCGCTACAAGGCAGCACTCGCACCCGCAAAGGGATTATAATAAGTTGCAAAACTTGTTTCCCAATCCACTATAAATAAATATGTTTAAACTAAACTAATGTCTATTAATGTTGGTTGTTGTTTTATATTCCAAGATGAATGTCGACCTTTATATAACAAACACAAAGAATGAACTCACCTAGCTATATGTTTTTGCTAATGGTTGGAAAAGAGTTACCTCCTTTTCATGAAAACCAAACAAAATGTCTCATTAAATTTTCCTGTCTATATATTTACGGAGCCCCGCTGGGGACATGCAAAGAAAAAAATATATTTTGTGCGCACAAAATAACATATTGTGCGCACACCCAAATATTATATTGTGTGCACAATTTAAATATATTGTATTCCTGGAATGACCATTTCTTAATCTCATAAATAAAAATTGACGATGGGTACAAATGTATGTTACATGCAGGTCAAGAAAACACATGCGCGTGTTGCAAAAATTAGCTTATGTTATATATACTTATTTCAGTAGAGTATCATTTGTATGACTTATAATTTAAATTGACCAACAAACTTCAATATTTCCCTGCAACCTGCGTTTGCTCACTTTCCTTCGATTTTACGATCTTAAACTGGGCAAGGCTACTGTATAAACCAGTTACTAAGTAACGGTTTTTAAGTACAATCTAAACGTAAAACAACATATTTATCATATTTTGAATGTAAATCGAATTAATAAAAGAAGAAAATTTTATGTATTTATAGAAACATAAACTTCAAATTATCACTGATCCACGCAGAGGAAAAAAAGTAAGACATAACACAATCAGAAGATGTTAAATATAAAAGTAGAATCTATCTATAGACGATATCATGTTATCCTAGTTTCTAAAATCGTCTGTTTCCCCATCAGTCAAACCCTGTCGATCTTTATCGCAATGCCAATTAACGTTACATACAAACAGTATATAACACGGCCAGTAATCTTTACATGGGGTACTTATTTGTTAAGGAGTGAGGGGTGCTACATATCAAGATAGCAAGACACTTTTTTGTATGGTCTTTTCCTGTTCTTTGTCTTCTGATTTCAGTGAACGAATTTAATCTTCAAAAGATGACCAGTTTGGTATTGAAATACGAATTTTGTCGGATTTCGTTGATTTCTTTCTAAGACGTCATCTTCTATTTGTACTTTTCAGGCGACGAATTTTCAAACAGATGTATTTAAAACAAAAACAAAAAAGGTTTAACAAATATACCATTATTAATTGTATCGAATTTCGTTGACTGTTTTAAGGTGTCATCTTCTCGTACTTTTCATGGGACGATTTTCCAGCCGATGTCTTTAGAACACAAAAAAGAGAGTATTTTTTAAAACAAATAAACATGACCCTTCATGCATTAAAATTATAATGACTGCTTTCGAGTTTTCAATAAGCCTTTTTTTTATTTAGAAGAAAATAGGCAAAGAAATTCGCTTCAAACGCACCTTGATAGATTTGATATTTGCCATTATTAACAATAATATAAACAAAAGAAATATTTGTTTGACCAAATACACTGCGGTAAAGCTGATGACCGTAACTGCATTCACGGTCATCCCAAGATGTCGGATGAAAAATTAGGCCAGTCTCTGTATTGTCTGTTAAAGTGTTTCTATATCATTTTCTTTACAAATCATACATTGAAACGATGTAAAGTTATAAAAGAATCACTCGGAAATCACAAATTACTACCGAGAAATGTGCATGAAACGGGAAATTCGATTTGAAAAAATCGTTAAGATGACCGTAAATCATAATCAAAATATTTTCAAGATGACCGTAACATATAACAAGGATGACCGTGATTAGTAAAAAGATGACCGTAACTTGTAAAGGATGACCGTAATTTGTAAAGGCTGACTGTAATTTATAAAGGACGACCCTAACTTTTATAGGATGACCGTCAATTCTAAGAATATCCGTATTTGTATTCAAAGTTTTTTGTTGAGTTTGTCGATCTCAATAGGGGCTCGGTTAGCGGATATAAATATGTTTCATAAATTTCTTTTTTTAAACTATTGGCCGTATTTTAGGTTGATGACAATGATAGTAAATTGCATATTTCTCGTAAACAATGAAATATTTATTGATGACGACGTTAAAATTTTAATACAAATTGACAGCGATACGACGAAAATTTGAAGAAACATGAATGTGTCCCTAGTACACTTTGTAGTCTTTATTAGAGAAGGCGATACATGTTTACTATAGTAACAACATTTTTAAAAGTTATTAGAAACAAATAAAACGACAATTTTCTTCTCAATTACGAAGTGTTTAATTTTAAAAACACCATTTGCATAAGTTTTGAATTTATCTATTACATAGTAATGCAGAACAATAAGATATCAAGTCGACGACATTGGTATTTATAAGTTGGATGTAGAAAATGCATAACCTCCGATTATTTTTTTTTACCACGGACGGAGAAGATATCAATCTATTAGTTCAGAAATTTTCGTGTCTGCCCTTCCATTATGTGAATCAAGAAAAAATTCTCCAAAATAGGTAACGATTGTTTCGAAAAGAGAAAATCGAGTGCACCTTTTTATGTTAGAGCGTGTTTGAGGTGTATATTTTGTCTTTAAAAAGTACAAAGCAAGAGTATTTGATATAGCATCTCGCTTCAGATTCTATTTTTATCGAGCCTGCAACTTTTGTTGCAGAAAGCTCGACATAGGGATAGTGATCCGGCAGCGGCGGCGGTGTTAGCTCACTTCTTAAAAGCTTTATATTTTAGAAGGTGGAAGACCTGGATGCTTCATACTTTGTATATAGATGCTTCATGTTACGAAGTTTCTGTCAGTCACATGTCCAATGTCCTTGACCTCATTTTTATGGTTTAGTGACCACTTGAAAAAAAGTTCAAATTTTTTGTAATGTTGAATTCTCTCTTATTATAAGTAATAGGATAACTTTATTTGATATGAGCGTACCTTGCAAGGTCCTCATGTCTGTCAGACAGTTTTCGCTTGACCTCGACCTCATTTCATGGATCAGTGATCAAGGTTAAATTTTGGTGGTCAAGTCCATATCTCAGATACTATATGCAATAGGTCTACTATATTTGTTGTATGGATGGACTGTAAGGTGTACATGTCCAACTGGCAGGTGTCATGTGACCTTGACCTCATTTTCATGATTCAGTGGTCAAAGGTAAGTTTTTGAGTTTTGGTCTTTTTATCTAATACTATATGCCATAGGTCAACTATATTTGGTGTATGGAAATATTTTATGATCTTTGTCAGTCGCGCAGGTTTTATTTGACGGTGACCTTATTTTCACGGTTCATTGCACAGTGTTAAGTTTTTGTGTTTTTTGTGTTTTGGTCTACTTTTCTTAAACAATAAGTAATGGGTCAACTATATATGTTCTATAGAAGCATTGTTAGCTGTCTGCCTGGCATGGTTCATCTGACCTTGACCTCATTTTCAAGGTTCATTGGTCTTTGTTTAGTTATCTTGGTTAATGTTAAGTTTATGTGACAGTTGTAATAAAACTTAGCTTTATACTTAGGACTATCAACATAATATCAATGATTAGTATAGAAGGCGAGACATTTCAGCGTGTGCACTCTTGTTTTATATATCAAAGCTACAGGTTGACTTTATAGCGTAAAAAATGACAGTACGAAAAGATGAAATATATGGGTCAAGTGAAATACCTATCTAATGAATCACAAAAACAGAGTAGGTGTGTTCGAATAGCTATTTTTTTCTAAAAGTACTTGACGACAGTCTTTTAATTTGGATGATGAAAATAAATATCTTCGAAAAAATAAATTTTTTTGTGTGTGATAACTAGGGTTTATAATCTTCAACCACTGAAATTGTTTAGCCTGCCCTTCCGCGAAATATTTAATTAGAATTTTTTTTAAATGTTTAAGAATTTTCGAAAATTCCACCTGACATCCGATCAGACAATAGTTTTAAGTTGAATCAATGCAGACAAGATCATTAACTGATGCTCATTAGCTAGTAGATACATTTGTCTTTTAGAATACAACTGACATATGAGGATCGTAATGGTGCTATGTGGATAAATTTATCGGTTTTCAAGAGCAAAATTGGCAGCGCGTCATCCCTACAATGGCTTCCATTTCTACGATTGTGAAAATGAACTGGAGTAATGGGGAGATAATTTTGTTGAAGTAGAATCCTGACTGTATGAATAACATTTCTGTATATATACAAATTGACAACGTTCCCCATTGTGATACGCTATTCGTACAAGACTATTTTAAGGATCTACTTGGTTGGAGGTCACCTTCACTAGTTTAGTCGTATGATATTTTCAAAATATTTTCTGTTATTTTATTTGCAAGACAAAATGGAAGACGATATTATATCGATGGGTGTACATGCATTGGCATTTTTAAAATGTGTATTTATTATATGTCATTAAAAGGAATCCCAGAAATAAATAAAACATCTTTTGTCTTGTAGTTGGAGGCTATGCACCGCATTTTGTTTCATTATACTTGTAAGGTGTCATTTTGTCGCGCTTTTGTTGCATGTTTTCCCCACTTGTTCATGTGCATGTCTTGTTGCAAATTAAATCCTCTACCGTAAAAAGATACACATGGTGAACTATGCATTTGAAGCACGTCTTATTTTCTTCTACCTATAGGATAATACTTTCATATGAATACGTTTATACCAACACGATTAATCATTTGATACAAAAAGGTAGTTATATAAATACAGATACTTCTTAGAATTGACGGTCATCCTTTAAAAGTTACGGTCATCATTTACAAGTTACGGTCATCTTAAAACCAATTACGGTCACCCTTGTTATGAATTGCTGATTCTGTTACGGTCATCTCGATTGTGATTTACGGTCATCTTAGCAATATTCCTGTTTCATGCACATTTCTCGGTAGTAATTAGTGATTTCCGTGTGAATCTTTTATAAATTTACATCGTTGAAATGTATGATTTGTAAAGAAAATGATATAGAAACACGTTAACAGACAATACAGATACTGACCTAATTTTTCATCCGACATCTTGGGATGACCGTGAATGCAGTTACGGTCATCAGCTTTACCCCAGTGAAATAGATCAAATTTTCGAGATTTTCCCTCCAGGTAGAACGACTCAAATGTTTCCAATGCAGTTACCACCCCTCAAATTAAAAATCGACTAAGTTTGTTTTTAAAAATACATTTCTAGAAAGAATTTTCCAGTGGAAACAACGGTAACAAACGATACAAACAATACACTCGCTTTGAATTTAAACTCTCCTGGTAAAAGTTATTACTTAAAGTTACATCATTTTTATATTTAAAGAAACTTTTATCAGTAAAGTTTCAATGCAGAAAGAAGTTCACCTGAAAATCAGATGTTAAAAATAAAGAAGTTATCTATTTAATATGTTGTATTTTCATAGATAAAATATACCAGATGCTATATTTACATTATATTCGAACTTTGTTGAGTTCAATCATAGAAACATGTCTGTTTGTAAATTATTTTTGTTAACCAGTATATGTGGTACAGTGCCAATGGTGAGGTCTGTTGTACTGTCCACTTTTCTAAACATCTCTTTCTTATCTTTTATATTACGGGGCCGGGTTTTCGAAAGTATCATAAGATATGTCATAAGATATATCTTAGGACATATTTTATGGTCATCTTATGACTATCATATGATACAGTCCCTGTAACGTAAAAGTTAACACTTATTTCGTTCGGGAATCGTACGTACAGCGTTCGGTAATCGTTCGTATAGAGTTCGGTCATCGTTCGTACATCATTCGTATAGCGTCCGTTAAACGTTCGGTCAGCGTTCGTTCATCGTTCGTTCATCGTATGGTAAATGTCACCGTTCGTGGTTTTGTATAACGTATGGTTCATGGTATCGTTAATCGTTTTATTTGTCGTATGGTTTATGGTACGGTTTAGCGTTTAGCGTTTCGTTTATCGTATGGTATGTGATATCGTTTAGCGTTTCACCAATCGTATGGTATATCGTTTTGTTAAGCGTCTGATATACACGTATGTTAGGGTTTTATTTCAGAAAGTTATTTCAATTATTATAGTTATGAGTTAAAGTGATTTAATATAAAAAGATGCGGGATAAAAAAAAACAATTATTAGTTTGGATTGGATTAAATCTCTAACTAATATCATTATGGAATATATATAAAACGAATGGGGAAACGTTTCCTCCAATCACATTTTTACACGAATAACATGAGACCAAATACCGCGATATAAGTTAGGCTCTCTATGTCTCTCTCTCTCCTCCGCCAAACATTTCTCTGATCCAAATATTTCCTTGACACAATAAATTATAAAGAATTTTCTATAAATGAGGCTTGATATGAACTACATGTTTCATATCTAAATGTATTAAAAAAAAAGACAACACATCCATGGTATTTGTTCTCCTCAATGTGAGAGTCTGATATAAACCGAAAACTGCCAGGGGTATATAAAAATTCGTTGAAGATATCTATGGAACAAGCGTCGCTTGTGATTCCTGCTGTCGGTGTTAAAACTGTTTTTTTTTTTTACTGTAAAAAGTATTTAAGTCCATTATGAGTAAAATACAGAATTAAAAAATAACTCTACCCTTTTTATATTTCTTTATTTTAGAGGTAAGGTTCTGGCCAAGTTCCACTTATTCTGTCTCAAATCATTTACCATAATAACCAATCAATTGTATTCTAAAAGAAGTTGATTTGTTCTCTGTACGAATACATGAAATATTTCTCACTGGACATTATGTTTGCAATCGATGATTAAATACAAATCTACAGTATTTATATGAAAGAGACTAAATAATATATTTTTTTATTATCATTCTATACATATTTGAAGGATCGAAATAATCAGTTCTACAAATGGATGTTATTTAAAGACTTGACATTTTACAATTATCCACATGCATCCATGAAATTTTTTATCGACGCACCAAACTTTTCCCTTTCATCGTGCATAGCTCATTTTCCGATTCACTTAAGGTTTCTAACGATCTTTTTACTTGTTCATTAAATTCTAAAATTAAAATCCTACACAAATTGCAAAAACTTTTATTCTCCGGCTAGACTGCGTAAAAGATGAATACTGTTTTGTTTGTGTACACACAATGTTTTGAAGGCCGATATCCAGTTTCGCTAAAAACGAATTAATTTGCGCTACAACTACAAGTTAATTACGCCAATTCCTTTTTTTTGCATTACTTTATTGTAAAAACTGCAACATTCATTTGCGCCAATAAAACAATCATTTTTGATTGCGCAAATATTATAGACTTGTTTTCAAATGTTTCTTCTTAGTGCACTGAGGAGGTCCTTTTCCGGTATTTACAGGTACAGATACCGTAAACTGAAAGGGCCTCCTTAGTGCACTTAGAACAAAATAGTGCACTAGGGACCTGATGGAAAGATAGAATTGACACAAAAAACATGGCATACGGAAGGAGAAGTACATAATTTCAAATTTTAGTAATTTTAGTAATTATAAAGTTATTTAACAGTTGAAGTCAGTATTCTAATGTTACATGTACGTGTAAATAGGTTAATCTTTTCGAGTTTAATATGACACAATTAATAAAATTGAGAATGGAAATGGGGAATGTGTCAAGTTCCATTTATTGGCGCATTTCATATTATAAAAAAGAAGAGATGAGCGCGATTCATCCTTTACAATATGACAAATTACACCTAGCCGTTTTGACAAAACAGTAAATTCTTCGCCCGGGGATATACACCTGACAGTAATCTTCATTCAGTAACTTTACAATACCCAGCCGTGTCATTTCCGTATATTGTACATGTAGATAACACGTGTGATACATGTATATACACCAGAAATACCCATTCAAGTAATTTTTAATTTTAGAAGAACTCCATATCGGGAACATAAACATAAATTACAATAATATGTAAAAAATGTATTTATAATTTCAAATTGTTTTTAATTATTAAATGCTCCACCTATGGATGTATTTGTAAACTTATGTTAATTCGTTATTTCATGTATTTATTTGTATTGCTTCAATTACTTTTTTTTTTTATCTTATTGACTTATTCGTAAATCGAAAAACGCACAAATCTGAATACTGTGTCATCTTTTGTTTTACATTGTTTACCGGTTAAAGGTCGTATTCATTTAAAGAGCTACTGTATATATTAGCACTTCAACGCAAAGCTAGATGCATGATTAATGTTAGTTTACGCCGTATTTTATTTTTCTCAAGAATCTATTTTTTTTCTTCATCTTTCTCAAGTAAAACCAGACTTTGAGTTTTCTATCCTGAATGACAAAATCTCGGAAAAGTTTGTGTTGCATTCTAATGCAAAAATAAATCATTGCGCATTTGCTCTCGTTGTTTTCTACTGCAATGAAGATTTTTAATAAAACGGAAACTTAAGTGAGTATGGTCTAGTAATGATCAAGATAATTGCAGTTCATTTATAACAGACCAAGAGGACAAAGATATCTTTTAAGTTTTGAGTTCTAGTTCTGTATCATACGAGTTTTTTGACGATTCCCGCCGTACCCTTTCCTTTGAGGAAAGAAACCGCCCTTTCCAGACGGCCATTATGACGTCGTTGAAACACCGTGAAATTACGGGAAACAATAGACGACTGTTACGTTTGTTATTACCTCCCCTGAAACTGTTGGATATGCCCTTAAATTATATTTTTCTCGTTGGGTTGCTTGTCCATTAATTCAAGTTTACGCTAATTAAGAATCGTGCATAATCATATGGGGACCTTGCTTTAACTAAACTTCACAGAAACAATAAATTCAGGATCTTTTGGAATCATAGATAAAGCAAATAATGATTGGCCCGACTATTTACCTTACATAAAATTCATAGGCAGAACTACAAAAGAGAGAATCATCCCCCTTCCTACCCAAATTCCTTTAGAATATTAGAATAAAAAAAAATCTGAATCAAATGTATAGTTTTTTTTTTTATTAGAATGAGTTCTTTTTCATAAAACGATGTTAGACAATATAGTTATTTTAAAACAACTCGTGCTTTATTTAACCTTTTCACTGCCAAAATTTTTCAAAATCCAAAATAACGTTACACCTATGACGTTGCTAAATTTTACTACAACGTCGACGAATGCCATTGAAAACCTTGTACAAATGCAGTGTAAACGTTACGCTGCACACATCTGTCATCTTCAATAAATCAAGTTCAAAATATACTGAATTGATGCAAATTTTGTTTGGCATATACTAATGTACAAAAATTCTTAATATCGAAAGTAAATAAGATTTTTAAATAAATAATAGGCTACAATATCCTGAATATGTGTGAAATGTAACGATTACGAATATTAGTGAAAGAGATTTGCATTTACCCTTGATGCCTTCTGAGAATCCGTCTACGGAATTTTGATTAAAACCTATGGGTTGTTGCTATTAAACATTTCTGTTAAAATTATGTGAAAATATAAGGGGGTCACCGTATTCCTTTTTTTCAGTTGAAAATATTCAGTCACACTTTCGTAGCGTGGAAAAGGTAAAAAAAAATAATAATTTTAACGTCGTAAAATTCTATCACTCATACATAAATGATGAAGACAGCAAATATGAATCCGGTGACCCCTTAATATATTCCTATCGTTAAAATGAAAATGTTTACAGCAGCATAATATTATTTTTGAATAGACTTCTGTGGACAGATTTTCGGAAAATTTCAATTTTAAGTGGGAAAAGCATATTCTCTGACGCGTTTTCCTTTGCACGTAATCGACATAAAGTTGGAAGTTTTAAAACTTCTTATTTATATATTTTTTTTAACATTCTGACGATTCCAACGAATTATATGAATGCGTACTAATTTTCAACAAAATCTGAAATATCTTGCTTGAAAGTGAGTTCGAATCCGAACCTAATTTACTTGGGTAGTCAGGTTTTTCTTTTTTTGCCGAGTCTGTGTTTTTTTTTTCTCATGGAACTGTTGCTTCATGTTCTTATTAAAACTGTGCATCACAAAAAAGAAAGGAGTGTTGAATGTTGCATTTAATTTCAAAAATAAATCAAGGAAATATTGTCCAATTACGCATTCTTTGCCTTAAAAAAAAGTATACATTATTAGGTCAAATTTATTTATGAAATTTTTATAAATTGGGTTACGTTCGAAAGGAATAATAATCATGCAAACGAATGCAGCCCTTTTGAGAGTAACGAATCTTATGCAAATAAAGGATCCTCATTGAAACCACGATTACGGATTCACAATGGAAAATAATCTTCGATATTGTGAAGGTCAGAATTATACAGTGCAATCACAACAAAAGGTAGGACAGTCTGGTATTTTGGAAAGATTTTTGATTCCGCTAATTGAAACACGTAATTTCGAATGAATGCGGTTGGTAGTTGATCTTCTGAGGAGGAGGGGAGACAGTTTTCCGGATTGATATTCTTTTTTCATTTTTTGCTAGTACAAATTGTTTTCATTCATACTTATTCCCTTTATTGTAATGCATTTTGTGGGAGAAAAAAATCATTTTAACAACGACTTGGGCCTCGTTATTCATAATGCCAATAATATTCATTTTCACATTCCTACCAGCCCCATTCTCCCACCCTCAGAATTTTAAATGGTCATCCCTAAAGACTGGATTTCGTTGACCGTCAACGGTATGCATGACTTCGTAATGGCTATGGCCGCTCCTTACTGTTGCATAAGTTTACAAAAAAAGATAAAGAAATACTTTCAGAATATATGTTAAAAGCGGGGAAAAATTAACAAGAAAATGGGTCCTTTATATCATAAATTATAAATATGTTTGTTTAAGTAAAACACTTGATAAATTTCATGCTTCCGTAGCCCTTTTCTGGATTTACTCTCATCATGCAGAAATATGCTTATAATAAAATTAAATAATTAAAAGCAAAGAATGTTTAAGAAGCGAAACATGTGAAGACAGTACATGATCAAAAGTATTCGTCACCTCTATTTTTTTGGCCACATATTTATTTCATGTAAAAACAACTTTTTTTCTAAAAAAAATATTTTTTTTTTGGACAAAAAAAAATCCCAATAGAAAATAAAAAAGCTCCACAACAAAAATATAACCAATTGAAGAAATAAACCTGTGAAAATTTGGCACCAAATTGCTTATTATGAAAAAACGTAGTTATATATGATATATAAAGTGAAAGATATTCTTATGGACCAAATGATAAAAAAGACCAATCTGTCTTCGTTCAACCTAATATGTCTTATTGAAATTATCAACAATATAAACATAAGAAGATATGGTATGATTACCAATGTAACAATTACCAAACATCTACTTTGAGACCATTTGACGTGATGAATGAAATCATAAACCACCGTACGGCCTTCAAGACCTTCAACAATGATGAGCAAAACCGATATCGTACAGTAAGGATCCGAAATGACAAAGTGTGAAACATTTAAAACAACAACAAAACAAACAAAAAAAACCACAACGGATTGATTAACGAACAGCAAAATTCAGATGTATTAGCTACACATACATGACATCATTGTAACGTCATAAAAATAGCTAAATGACGTCATGAAAAATGAAAAAAATGAAACGAGAATGAAATGGCATTGACAGAACATCATTAAGTTATGCTTTTATTGCTAAAATCAATATTTATTTTATTAACCTTAACCATCGGCCATATCGGCCCATTGGCAGTTAAAGAACAACTAAATCGGCCCAATCGGCCCTTTGGCAGTTAAAGACAACGTCAATCGGCCCGATCGGCCCATTGGCAGTTAAAGGTAACGTCAATCGGCCAAGATCGGCCCGCTGGCAGTATAAGGGTTAAAACCTTCAAAACACGATGCTATATCTTCATCATTATGATTTTTGGCCGGACAAATAGCGAAAAACCGTAAAAATGCTATTTGTGCGACTTGCCGGATGAATAGACATTTTTGACTATTTGTCCGGCTAGCCGGACGAATAGCCACTACCTTTAAAGAAGGGGGACAATATACCTGTAAGTAGTAAATCTTCAAGATTGATATTCTTTAAATTGTATAACTTTCTTATTCTGGCTTTCTCCTCAATTTTTAAATTATATTAAGAATCACGTTTTTACGCTAGATCTTTTATCATTTGTTTAATCAAAGACATGTAGTACATGTATTCTACATATGTTCTGGGATAAATGCAATGATAAAGAAATAAGGGATGATTTAGAAATTGGCATTTTGTGTATACACAGGTCTATCTATTGGTGAACACTATAATAATATGTGACCCACTAGCTGTCCTTATGTGTTTTTGTTGTTTGATTGCTGGCTCGTTGTTGTTAAACCCACTATGATCTCCTACAGTTTCAATATATATTTCCCTTAAGACTTTGCTCAGAGGAAAGTGATAGAATAGGTTTGAAGATACATTTTAGCGTTTCACTTTTCAATTTTTAACTCCCCAAAATTTTATTTTAAACTATTAATTTTGAAGACGTGTGTAATCTAAACGAAGTCTAAATGGTCATAAACTTACCAGTTTATTGTTTCACCTATTTGGCACAGACCTAAATATAAACCTCATTATAAATACAATTTAATTGGTCGCAGTAAGTTCTATTGATCACAAAACAAATCCACGTTTTTTTTAAATATGAAAAAAAATAATATTTATTTTTTTTACTTTGAAACAAGGAAATAATACTTTAAATTACATTGTGCAAAATATGTTATAAAATCTTCCTACAAATTAGAAACTAATGTTTGACATAGTTTACCCTGGACATAAAACAACTTACAATCAATCAACTAAAATATATTTAAAGGATTATTATTATGCATGTATGTATATATATATGCCGTATACCATATACATATATTGTCGGTTAATTATTTTAAGCATAAAGTTCATAAATCGATCTCTGAAACATATAGAATAAAGTAGAAGTAAAGATTAAACTTATGCATGACGGAAAAGAAATATATGAAAACGATAGATGCAATGGGCATGCAGCCTTGCAAATGATATTTAAAAAAAATATATTTACTTTATTAAACTTAGGACTTTAATTTAAGTATTGTTGATGGGATGTTGAAGTTTCCAGAACATAGAAAATGCACAAGAAAATTTATCAGTACACTATTCTATCAAAATGTGTTTGGTGTCCATTTTACAATATATTTGTTTAAGAATTTAGTGTTTTCTTATTCATTCTGACATCTGTGTCCATGGATCTGAACAAGAAATTGCGAAGACGTTATGCTCTTTTATTTTAAAAAATGATGAAAACATGTTTCAACAGAATATTTTATATATATAAAATTATTTAATTTGTGTTTGTCTTTGCGAAAACAAAACGGCCCTAAAGCTAAATGTCATCGTCAGCATGTATAATGGAAGGTGATAAACACTTTAGAATATACACCACCTGCTGGATCTTTTTACCTGGGCCCAGATCTTGTTACGTAACAAGTATTAATGTAAAATTCTCGATATGGTATATTCAGTCGAATATACACGATATCTCTGGACTGGGGTATTTAAGGTATTTTGATCTCATAATGTAACATGTAAATTTATTTGTGCTTTATGTAAAAAAAAATGCATTGACCATTTTATTTTCAAAACTTCTTTAAAATGAGTTGACTTTGAGCATTTATTTATTTTCAAAACCGGGTACAAATCACTGATTTCCAATTTTATACCAATCTCATTATTATCAGTAGTGGGCAAAGTACTTGAAAAAAAAATTGTATTTAAAAACGTATTTAATCACTTAATTAGTTATACACTGTATTTCAAATATACAAAATGCGTTTCTGTTTCAAGTTCATATTTGCCTTTTGAGAATACTAATGCAGGAGTTCCACAAGGCTCTGTATTAGGTTCCCTACTATTCCTTATTCATGTATATGACAAAGCTGGTAATTTGATAAGTCTAACTCGATTGTGTGCTGATGAAAAATCCTTTTCTTATTCAAGTACTAGTCCTAACAAATTAGCGAATGTCTTAAATAGCGATTTAGAACAAATTTTAGTATGGTCTAAGGATTCATTTGATTTAATGATTGTAATCGGAACAAGACTATTACTATGCTATTCTCCTGTAATCCTTCTCCAGATGATATTAAAATATATCAAAATTCTAAAAATCTGGAACATGTCGTTCAGTTGGAAGCAGGAAGATTAGTAACTGGGTTGCCTGTGTTCGCTAGTCCGGAAGTTAAATATATTTTCAGTGGTACAGGCAGACATTTGCTAGTGGACAGAAGAAAATCTAAAAAGCTGAATACGTTCTATTCTTCACATGAAGTGGGAATGCCTCTACGATTTAATGCCAATTTTTCAGTTATAGATATAATATCAGAAAATCTTTTTTTTTTCATCTACTACTATCGAATGAAATAGCCTAAACTCTGACATATGTACGTCCAGAAATATGAATAATTATATTTATCTGACTTGACACAGACACAATTGCATGTCACTCTTTATTATTAAGGACAGTTGGTTGGATAAAAGTGATGGATTGCCACGCCTATATTAAGACTGAGATCCTATGAACAGACTTCAGATAGCTCCTAGTATTCAAATTTGATAAAAAAAAAAAAAAAATTATATCTTGCATTGTTTCAATATTAAAAGTGTTGGGTAACGTAGTTGAATTTTAGATTAAATTTGGGAAGTCTTGTGTATACATGTATCCCCATTTGTTAGGTTATTTAACATGAAGAAATTAAAAATATATCAGCTGGTTTTAAGAGTTGCAAATATTAACAAATTAAGTTTATGATACAGAATTATTGTTCTATTTGTGTTCCTCAACAGTGTTTGCTAAATGTTTTTTTCCTCGAATCCCGAAAAGTGACTTCACACAAACGACGTTCATAAATGATCTGTTCAAGAGTTTAATTTCACTTTTCAAAATATTTCAGACACGTTAATAATATATGTTATTAGTAAGAGAAAAAAAATGTTTGATGAAAATTTTCGATAACATTTATTTATTATTGTTTTTATATCTCACTGTATTATATAATATTTTGTGAAAAACACATTTCACTATAATAAATAATTTACTTACTAACTTACTTACTTACTTACTTATTAGTGCTAGCTTTACAAAAGAAAATATCCACTGACATGCATAATATTTAATGTCATGGGTCACGCTTGGACTGTCTTATTTTATAGGGATGCCAATATGGCACATCAAAGATAAGATTGATTGAACCATTGTAATTGCAACCGATCTTTAATTCACTTGAATACATTAACCTGTTATCTTGTCGACTTTACAGCTAATTTCCTAATGCTTGTAGAGTAAAGCTTTGATAGGCTTCCTTGCTTAGTTTGTATAAACATGGATTCAAGCTTTGTAAATAACATTGACATCTTTAAACAATATAGAGGCATATTTTAATTTGTATATATTATATTTAAATTTGATTGGACATTATCCCAATTACAATTGTAAAATATACAAACTAAGCAAGCAAACTAACCAAAGTTTCGCTTTACATGCATAAGGAAATTAGCTGTAAAGCCAACATACAAATAGCCGCTATATTATGAGAAGAGACCACGATAAAATTTGAAAGTTAAACAAATCTTAGTTTTCACGAGAACAAAGATTTTGTTAAAGCGTTGTAGTGATCAGATTATCAATGACATAATTTTAAAAATAAGACGACAAGGTTGAAAATAGTTCTAGACGTCTTATAGCAAGAAAGTCTCCTCACTCGGCTTGTGGTTTTGTGTTGGTGGAAGATAGAGGCACATCGACTTACAATTGACTATTTCTCTGCGGTAACAGTTACAGCTCGAGGTCGAAATCAACACTAGGGAGATACCATTAAGTTTTTACAGGGTAGGGGTTGGGGGAGTTTGTGGCCAAGATGAAATATGCTGTCAGACAAACGTTTTCGTGCATGTGACTTCATATTTGAAAAGGGATAAGAAATGTCTTACTTGATAAGTTATGCATTGCATTTAAAACATCCATTGCAAGAATATCGTATAATTAGAAATCATTGTCCGCTGTTGGAAGTTTAGTTTTGCCATTTTTCGTGCTTGTCATAAGACGATATTGCAGGGGTTTCGATTGTTAAACTCGTTAAATCAAATAACGAACATATTCCATCTCAACCTGAGAAAGAGTGGCTCATTTACATTAATTTTATCAATGATTATCGTTTATAAGATGTTGTACTTTCAATGCTATTTATAAACGCCGAGTAAAATTTTAAATGTTTGGTATAAAAATTTTAAATTGTTCATCTTAAAAAGTATTCAGAAGACAATGGGACATATCGAAGAATCTTTAAGTTCTGACGAAAATTATAGTGTTTTTTCTATCTTTCCAAAAAGTATATAAAAGTGCCAAGCGTTTTTCTCAACTTTGACAACCTTATTCTGTAACAGATCTTGGCAGAATTTTTCAACAGCAATTTTCAAAGCGCTTAGACTATTACCGTTACGATTCAAATACGATTTAATGGTATAGAAAAACCTTGCAGCTGACTAACTATTGACAAAAACATGCTACATTTGAGAAAAATGGCTGTAAAGATTTTACATACATGTATATCTGCCGTCGCCATATTTGGATAGCCGTAATTCCAGTTACGGTCATCAGTTTAATACCAGTGCAGTTGAGTAAAATGGTGTAGTTATTCAAATGCAGATTTAAATATTATCAATATTAAACCCAATACCGCAAGCAGCTATGGTCATCTTGGTGAGGATAGTATTCACTATTTTGTAAGTGTCCTTTTATCAACGAAGCAAGATAAATATTGTTTTCAAAATTAGAAAGATATACTTTATAAAAAAGAAGATATGGTATAATTTCCAATAAGACAACTATCCACATAAGACCAAAATGACACAGACATTAACAACTATAGGTCACCGTACGGCCTTCAACAATGAACAAAGCCCATACCGCATGGTCAGCTATAAAAGGCCCCGATAAGACAATGTAAAACAATTCAAGCGCAAAAACTGACGGCCTTATTTATGTAAAAAACAATTAACGAAAAACAAATATGTAACACATAAGAAAACGACAACCACTGAATTACAGGCTCCTGACTTGGGACAGGCACATACATAAATAATGTTTATTCATTTTGCTTTTATTAGCTGGTGACGGTGACATATATCAGAAATACACTAAGATTTAGAACATTCAATTAAAATTCGGAATTCCTACTTCTCAACTCTTCACTCTAGTTCAGTTTTATATATTACTCTTATACGTTTTGTTTTTGAAACAAAGCTATATTTTGTCAAAAGACAAGCACAATAACCCCAAAGCGAATTGCGAGAAGTGGTGTCGTATTTCGTTTTCGTTAAAGTAAAAAAATGCTAATAGTTTATGTAAAATAACGACTCTTGTACGGTGTTGCGTTTATATCTTTTGAATGCATTGGTGCAATTGGATGCAAACAATAATGACCATAAAATGTCAGATTTGCGAGATCAGAAAGTAACCTAACAACTAAATAATTGAAAACCTAGAGATCAATGTTTAACATTCGCCAGCAATGAGCATTTTTCATAAATAAAGCATGATTTAGGTGAATACTTTGCGAGTAAAGAAAAAGAGACTACTGTACATAGATTTGTTATAAACCCCAGATGCTTGATGGGTACAAATTAGTATTCAGGAGATACCACTTTGCATTACACTATATTACAACAGAAATTAGAAAATACATGTAGCGGGACTCGAAGTATTTCTAAGACATTGCTATTTTCCTGTTCTATGTAGCTTTTTTTCTGGCAAACACGGTTTTATAAATGCTGACAGGCACCGACCATTGAAAAACAATCGATCTGTTTAAAATAAGAAATGAAAATAATTGTTTTTTTTATGGCAAGTAAGAAAAATGACCGTTTGATTTGAAATTGTTTGAAATTATTCAGAATAGATTGAAATAGATAAAAATAACGTATTTTAATGTGAAAAGGCTAGACTTTAATTTGTGTCGTAGGGATGTGATTGAGTGGTTTTGTTTACAATATTTCCCATTATTTCCCTAGTGAAAATCTGCAATAATTATTGTTTCATCAATTTGTTTGATTTTCACATTATAACAAAACTAAGAATATGACGGATGAATTTATTGTTAGCTGTGTAATGCCCAGTGGCAACTATTAGATTATCATTGGGAGGACATTTACAATGTTATACTAACATTAGATGTATGTGTCATTATATGTTGTGTCTCATACTATAAATTATGTAGTTTTATGGCAATAAAGATTTGAATTGAATTATAATACGTTATTCTGATTGGCTACACTGCAGTCTTGCGTTATTCCTTAATCAATTTCATTACACAATAAAATGTATCATTCAAGATGACACGAGGTCCCACAATAGAGTGCACAGGTAAATTAAATAAAAACTTGAAAAAAATCGTGTTTTCATAATCCTAGCTAAAAAAAAATGCATTTATAAGTATTGAATGCTTCTTTTTGTAACTTCCGACCGTGCGAGGGCTGAAAAGCCAGTCAAGGTCGTTAAACACTTCCATATATTTGTAACTTCATAGGGTTGTAAAAGCGTTGACCGTGCGCACATTTTTAGAATGAAGCGATTTCGCGCTTCTTACCAAATGTACTTCGGTCAAAACTTTTGCACCCCAATGAAGTTACAAAAAAGCATTCAATACTTAAAATAAATATGAACAAGGACAACCTGTGTTATGCAAACATGTGTATTTCGGCACAAGCGATGACCTATATAAGAAAAATCAGGAATAGAAGGAAAGGGTCTAGTTTTTGCCGGACAATTGTTCAATGATGATTGTTTAAGGTAAAGGGCATTTATAGGTAAAATAATACACAATCGTTTGTACATTGGTAGGGATTTATGTTTGGAGTTGATGAGGCACATAATGAGTAATTGTTTTTGTTTCAAATTTCTCGAATATTTTTTTTTTTTTCGTCTGATTTTAAAATGAATAAAAAAATCTATAATACAAAATTAAATGGTTTAATTACGACATATATAGATAAAACTGCTATTCAGTCGATTTTAAAAGACATGCTCTAAAAGAGAATACATAAAAAATATTTAACAATCTTTTTGAACAAAAAGTCAACCTTAAGACACGGAATATATTTTTGTAAGAACATTATATTAATTCCGACTTCCATCTAAAATAACTTGAATTGTTCATTTTCAAAAAAATGTTGATTGATCCGAATTTTACGCATGTTATCACCTATATAAAAAGATTTAACAGAACACAATTCATGTTTTATATTTAAAAAAAACCATATACGCTAAACGAAACTATGCACGCCAAAAACGATGTACGCTAAACGATACGATATACGCTAAACGATGTACGCTAAACGATACGATATACGCTAAACGAAACGATGTACGCTAAACGATACGGTATACGCTAAATAAAACGATTAACGCAAAACCATAGGATATACGATAAAAGGGCGCTTTGTTATTGTTTATGGTATGGTTTATGGTACATGGTTTCGTTCGTACATCATTCGTTCAGCGTCCGTACAACGTTCGGTCAGCGTTTCGTTTGCATTCGTACACCGTTCGGGAAGCGTACGTACATCGTTCGGGCATCGTCCGTACATGGTTCGGGCATCGTTCGTATTGTTAACTTTTACGTTACACGGACTGTATGTCATAGGATGTAAATCAAAGCTGTCTTAAGAGAATCATAGCTAGGATGCTCTTATGACTGTCATAAGTGAACATAATTTATATTATCTTAAATAAATTATTAAAAATTGATAAATATAAAATGAAAATGAAAAGTATGAACATATTAATTAGTACCATTCTTAATATTTACGAATATTTTATTTTTTTCATTATAATGAACATGAAATTAAACAAAAAGGAATTGAAATACGATACATGTATGAGTTGATAATTTGTTTAAATTTAGTTTGTAATATATAATAAATATTGAACTTCGCTTTCGTGTATTATCATATATGCATTGTTATTTAACTGTGAATACTTTTTAGATTCGGTACATCGAGTACCCGCTTAACGAAACGTCCGTACATATACGTGAACTATACTACGAACGAAATAATATGTATATTTATTATAAAAAAAAACATGATTTAGAAAAGAATTCCAATTTATGTCGCAGGAGAATCAAATTTTAATTCACGTAGTTGAGAAAAGTAAAATCTTTACTATTTAGCTAACTGAGAAACATAACAAATATTTTTATTGCAATTAACATGAAAGTATACATGAAAAGTAATTAAAATTTAAGTTACAATCATAAGACCATCATAAGTCATGTCGCTAGAGGTCTTAAGTTTACGACAAAAGTTATGACAAATCGTAACTTGGGACACTTTCGAAAACATATCTTACGACTATGACATGTCCTAAGACCATCATAAGACATGTCTTGGTCATAAGATACTTTCGAAAACCAGGCCCCAGGGTATATTATTTATATGGATGTATATGTAGACTTAGTTTATATTTTTTTCCTATCTACTGCTATTAATATGTTTCAATTTTTCATGAAGAGTTTTGTTTTGTGCACAATTGGTGCAGTTAGAGAATTGATCACTATTGGACTAGGATAAAAATGCTTAACCAGATATTTACTCCAAACGTGATTAAAAACTAAAAACTGCGTACGCGTCATATTATAGGTGCACGCAATAAAGGGTAATATTTGGTATGACTACCAATGAGAAAACTATTCACCAGAGATCAATTGGCGTAGATGTAAGCAACATGATAGGTCCACGCAACTTTCTTTATTTTTGTTATCTTTTTGATTGAGAAAACAAGCACTTTTACCACAGAACTTTTATATCAATAACGTTATATAATAAAAAGCAGCGTAATAATAGTTAGTTCCTAAGGTGAATATCTATGTTAAAATTCAGTTAATTCATTATTATGACGACGAAGATATTAAGATAGTACCATCTCGTAAAATTATGCATTGATGCATTTCATTTCATTAACATAAATATATAACAATGTGATATCAGTTTATCAGGTATTTATGACGTCACTTATGAGCAAAACAAAACAAAAAACAAAACGAAAAAGAAAGGAAATAACAAACAATTTGTAAATTTGAAGTTCATTTTTCGGTTACTCCTGCAACTAATGTATATTACGCAATTAAACATTTCTGTAATTTAAGATGCATAATTATCTCCATGGTTAACAAAGAGACGCTTACTTCAAAAAGTTACAAACAGATATATAAAAGAAAATGAGACGGAAACAAAAGAAATACTATCCGTCATACTAGGGTACTACAAATTCCTCACTTCTACAGCCATGATATTGTCTGGTTTCTATAATTTATTGATTTTTATAACTAACTTTCTATCTTCTAAACTGTTTACATGAATAAGATAGAAACTCATTTTTTGGGGGAAGAAAATCAAAAATGTTCAAATTTTACATTAAAGATGATTTTTTTTATGAGTGAATACGATTAAGGTAAGGCAAATCCGATTATCATTGGGAGAATATTCGATTGATTAATGTTGACCTGTTTGATGTCCAGTGACACCATATATGTTTTTTTTATGGGTGTTGGCAAGTATACGCCAAATGATGCAATTAACGGGGACATGGGCTGGAGACCACCTAGTGTAAAGCAATGGACATGTGTCTTCAGGCACTGGGCAAGATGTAGTGTCATAACCAATGACAGAATAAATTATAAAGTGTTCAAATGGTCACATAAAAATGCTGTAAACAATAAGAAAAACTGGCGTAATAGAGCAATGAAAAAACTTAAAGATTGTTATTTTGATTTGTATACTAATATTGATTGTGTGCTGCATAAGAATATTGTTCGAGAAATTGGAAATGTTTTATTTAATAGATTTATTGTAGAATGGCAAACAAAAAATTTGTCACAGAGTAATGGTAACAAGCTTCGTACTTATAAGCTATATAAATCTCAATATTGTACAGAGTTATTAATATATTTAAAACAAAATATCTATAATACTAAAATTACGAGGTCTAATTTGTCAGCCGTCATCACGTAAAAACGACGAATCAAAGAATTCAACTTTATATATAACTAATATAGTACAAAGGTGTAGATTAAAAATTACACCACTCCAGGCCCTTTTTTTTCCACGTAATTAATATTGCCAATAATTAAGAAGTTCCGGGTCGAGTCCGATACCGATACCAATAGTACATTCACCTGTTACCGATTACCTTATCTGTACGTTCCACATCTGACAGGCGCACCACCAAACGGTGTATTCAGGATTGATATGCTATATAGTAATTACACGGGTCATAATCACAGGGTTGACACTACTTAATTGTCAAATTTTATTTAAAACTAATATAGGACAATGCTGTTGATTAAAAAATACTCCATTCCAGGACCTTTTGTTTTCCAAATAATTAATATTATCAATAATTGATAAGTTCCAGTTCGACGGGTTCAAACAGAAAGATTTGAAAGCAGAGAAAACTGTGTATCTTATAATCGGCATGACTTTATCAGATGACAATACTAATACTAAAATACTGAAAGGTAAGCTGGTAAGTCGACAGGTAAAAAGGCGGGGAAATTTGGACGGATTATCACTGCTACTAAAAAATGCATAGCAATGCGGACGTAACACTAAGAAATGTTTTACTGCTGGACGATATCAGTCCAGGTTTTTACCATATTTCTATAATCCAGTTAAACCAATTAATAACATGAATATATGAGAAATATTATTAGATACTTTTAGATCAATTTTTATGGATTAAATGAATAACTATTTTAAATTCACAACCAACTTCCTGTTAGACTCGCTGTGATTTTAGCTTCACATCATAGACCACATATAAGATGTTTATAACATCACTCCGCTTGAGGCAACGAAAATGAATTAAATCTATCATAATATTGATTGACACAGCAGCTTTCACTCAACCTTAAAAGCTAGAAATTAACCAAATATAAGTCATTCTGGGCTTTAATGAAAATTGGCATCATTACATGTTAATTAAAGTACAATGAAAGTCTGCGTCTAATGTAAGTCTATAGATTGTATTTAGTCTATCGAGAAAGGCGGGAGAAAGTGTCGTTATATGTTTCATTCGGATTTCTATTAAATGGATGTACATCGGCACATAATTGATCATTGATTAAAAAGTCTCTACAATTTAATCTTAGCAGAGGAATTCGAACGGATTAATTCTTCTTTCCACTGTTAGATTTTGTCTTGTTCGGATAAAGCCTTGATGAGATTTTAACGTACGTTTTTCTTGCCTCGCCGTCGAAAAGAATAAAAAAAATCATCAACTATTCTAATTTGAGCATTGAATGTTTCATGCCATTTTCGCTACAATTGATATATAAAAGTTCATTAACGTCTCACTGAGAAAAAGAGAAAAGAATACAGAGAAATACGCAGCATGAACATTAAATATAATTTGATTTTACTCTTTTTTTTATCATATAACAAGTCATGCAATTGTAATCAACTAAAATATCACGATCAGGTTATCAGGTTATCTAGTGGCGCCTGAAATGGAAGAGGAATCAACTGGTGATTTTACAAAAAATCACATCAACGAAAAGAAAATTGCAGTTTTACCACACTCTTCCTCAAACATAAAACATCTATGCTATCTGATTACCATTGGTAACTCACCTGGATGTAATATATGAAGTTTGTTTCGGATGTAATATATGAAGAGTGTTCGTACTTATAAACCTATATATAATACAGCTATTGAAGTGAAAGTGTAATGTGTATTCCGTATGATTTATGTTATGATTACTATGATTGATGTTATGATTACTATGATAAGCGTGTTTTCATGTTTATGTCTGATATGATTTAGAATAAATATAATCTACTGATAGAAAGAAGGGAATTAATGCATCAAAGATAATTATATAACACAGAAACAAGACGCATGCCTTAAAATCGAATACTTCAAAGAAAATGTAGGCTCGCTCAAATAATCGGCATCAAGGTGTTTTACCAAGACTATGATTGTGATTTAGGAATTATTCTTCCAAAGAGTTGTTTTAGTTTAGAGATTCAGTATGGAAAGTGACTTTGCCAATAAGAACTGGTAACGATTTACATGATTCTGATAAGAAATGAAAGTATTCTTCCATATATAATTAACTATTTAAAGATATTGATATGAAGTTGTAAGCAGTGTTAAAAAAAACCTGGCGTTAAGATAGCAGAAAGGATTTACAGGGGCATGAAATAACAAAAATGAGAAAACAATCAATGTGCAATTATGTAAATTCTGGAGAATGTTAATGGTATACAGTTATGTGTGAAACAAACTCCAGGCAAATTTGAGGTGATTTAACTTCGTAATAGTTTGATATTGACTGTGCTGTGCACTTTAGATTTAAGTGAAATAATAAAATAAATTTTGCAGGCAGTTTAAGCAAAGTAAGGATGATGTTAGTTTTCAAAGTAATTCCATCTTGAGATAAGATAGTATTCGAGATTTTTATCGTACAGATGCTGACCACAAAAGAGTGCACGTGTTTGTATTAACTTTATATTAACAATTTATTATTTCTGAAGGAGCTTGTTTGTTAATTTGATTCCGTTTGCTTTTATGTGTATTGGAAAACGTTAATTAAAATAAGAAAGGTTTTATTATACTATTTATAACTTATTGGAGGAATTGGCACTTATATAACAGTGTGAAAGAAGTAAAGCAAAGAAAGTGTCAAATTTCTACAATTAAAAGATAAGATGTGACTGCTAGCTAGTTTAAATGCATATACAGTGATTTTTGTTGTTAAATGTTTTGAATCATTATGGGATACGATTTACTTGGCAACCATGACACTACGGTGACCTTAAATGATACTTACGACCTTGCGAATAACACAGACCTTGATGGCAACGAAGCAATTGCGAAATTTGTCAACATTTCAATAAGGATAACGACTAGTACGAACCCAAGTATTTCCTTGTATACTGGACCACCTCCTAAGGAGTTACCTGTTCCTTTGTTGATTGCAAGCCCAGTGGCTGCTGTCTGCATATTGATATTCGTATGTATAGCATATTATTGTCATGCACTGCAACTCGATTCCCGCGCGCGGGAACTCTCAATGAAAATGGCTACACAGGATGTAGAAGTGCAGATGACAAAATCGGAAACAGAAACATCAGTGGTGTCAACATGTGAAACTGAAATTCTACCAAAAAGAAAAAGTACAATAGCAATAAGGACACCATCGCCTTGCAATTCATTCGCTTCATTAAAACCACCAGGGCGATCACCCCGACCATCAATGAACTGGGGAACATTTGGGGACCAAGATGTGCTGGCATTATCAGCGTCACGACGCCATTCCACCTTTTTAATATGAACTTTTTCATGTAGGATAATGTAGTGCTTTATTCCATGTTGGATCATGATCTTCAATGAAGGGTGAAATATTTGACCTTTCAGTTAAATTAGCAACAATCAATCAAAGCTATGATTGGATGATATAATGTTGTAATTATGTGGTACATTCTAAGGTTGTGATTATGATTCATTATACATGTATACTGAATAACGTTTTTGGATTAACGGATTGTAACATCTGGTATGGTAAAATAATCAGACATCTGTACAATGTTTTAAACAAGTAAAGTAAGTGTGTTTAGACAGGAGTTCTAACTCAATCAAACTTAGAGATTGATTTATATAAACTGCATTGTAATTCATTCTTCAACTTGATTATCATTTCATATAGCTTTGACGTATAGAATAAAATGTATATTTTCTCAGGTATATTATGAACAGTTGTTTATACAGGGCTTTAACTTATTCTCCCCATATCTTGTTAAATAGCAACCTTTAAATACCCAATCGCATTGACTTTGCTTTATAGCGTTTTATTCTTTTAAATTTGTAGCAGCTAAACTTAATGTATTTTTTCAAAATCTTGCTATTCCCTCAAATGCATTCAAATTGATTTTGATAAGTAGTTTCAGATTTGTCGTATGGTATGATGGCTTTTCATGCATATAACATACTTTGCTGTTTAAAGTTTATCTCTATCTATATTAATATTAATGTTTTTTGACTTATATCTCTGAAACTAAAGCAAAGGTATAACGGTTGCGTTATTTCATGCATCAATTGGAAATAAACATATCAGGGTGAGCTGAGCGACACGCACGTGAGCCTCTAGTTTATTGGCTTCTTTGTCAATAAACCACCAGGTTCACAAACATATTAACTGGCGTCTTTGTCAACTTACCACAAGCTTCACCCACTTTTAATTCCTACCGACTAAGTCTATGGGGACTTCATGTTTGCACTCCGTCTGTCTGTCTGTCCATCCGTCAGTCCGACAAATCAGTTTTCCAACCTTTTTTTCTTCATTCTTGAAGATCGATATTGATATTGTTTTATATTGACAAGTAACAGATCAAGTTCGAACTTTGTTCCGGTCTGATGATTTTGTGCAGAGTTATGGTCCTTGGAATTAATAAAATTTTGTTAATATAGCGGAAATATAAACAATTTTCATACAAGTAGGAGGTTTAAGCTAGCTGTAGAACCTGGTTTAACCAACATTTTCTTCGGGAATTGTCTGTGCCAAGTCAGAAATAGGACAGTTGTGTTTTAACTAGTTCCGGTGGTTGATCACGTTTGATTTTGTCAATGGGTTTGGACCCCCTCCCCTACTTGAATTTTCCTAGGAGCTCGGTTTTTTTTTGCCAATTTTTTTTCTCTTATACCGATCGTTTGAGATGTTTTGAGTTGGACCTATTGCAATTTCTTTCTACAGTCTCCTCATATGTTTGTATTGTTAGGTTAAGGGATACTTGAGAGCCCCGACTCGTGTTACACTCCACAACATTTTTTTTTGTGATCCTGTTCAAAGTTAGAACCTGCCATATGTGCTTTAAGCTAGGTTCACACTGCCGATCAGATCAATTCGATCAAGCCCGATCAAGACAAATTACGTGATCGGGAGACTGGTCTGACTCAATCGACAAGCATGCTCGGGATAGTCTACCTTGCTCTTCATCGATCCGACTTTCTACCCGAGAGTTTCGAGATCGAGAAGCAATTCACTCGAGAAGAGATCGAGAATTCGTCGAGTAACGGTCGATTTGATCGGGAAAGGATCGTGTAGAGATCGAGTTTGGTCGGAATACAAAAATTTTACCGATCAGTACTCGATCATTTCGACCATTGCTCGACTAATGTCTGAGCATTTCCAGATTAACTAGACCAATGCCCGATCGCTTCCAGATCACTGCGACGTCTATATTTATTTTATCCCAGACCAATTCGACCAATACCTGATCTCTTCGCGACCACGTTCGATTACTATTCGATCTCTACTCGGCCAAACACGAGAACACATGACTGCTTCACGATTCTCTAAAAGTGTGTGCAGATCTGATTAACTCTCATAACTCTGCTTCCGCAAAAATATATTGGCAACATTTTTTTGGTTGTACAAAAAATCCTCCATTTACAGTACGTGTCTTAACTTTTGCGAGGAGAGGTAACATTTTAAAAGAGAGGCAAAAGACACCAAATGACCAATCAAACTCAAAGGTCGAAAACAAACCGACACAGCCATAATGAAAAACGAAAGCCGACGAGAAGACAAACAGCAGTCAACATAACATAGAAAACTAAAAACTTAGCAACACGTAACCCAACAAAACCCGGGAAGATCTCAGGTGTTCCGGAAGAGAAGAGAATCCTGCAATTTTGGCACCGCCGGATTTTTCAAATATGAAAGTAATTGTGCAATAACATTCATTATTATTGAAAAATCCGCCGGTGCCAAAATTGCAAGATTTTCTCCCCTTCCGGGACACCTGAGAGATTCCCAAGTTTTGTTGGGTAACGTGTTGCTATGTGCATGTGTTTTTTACGATTTAAACATGGTCAACAAACTCTGATTAAACGATGCATTTGTTTCTGCTTCTGTAACGTTTAACAAACTATAACAAACGGCACACACCGTTTGCCAAACTGAGAAAAAAATGCACTCTTGATCTCTTGATAGATATGTCAAGTTGTAAACAGTTTTAGAAAAGGTATCACTCCAGGGGATTGAAATTCTACTTTGTGTAAAATTTTGCGGAAATATGTGACATCTTTGCCCTCTTTTGCAATATTTTTAAGCAGATACATGCAGGTTGTTGCCATACAGCAGAAAGAAAATGAATATCTTTAACTCTTCATCTACTGGATACCAAATCTATGAAAAATACTGATTACCTACTTATGCACAATATATGACACAAATGGTACGCTTTATTTGTAAGATAGCAAGGACAAGGGGTGGTAAAGATTATGTATATTGCTGTCTAATCCAGAGACAAATCTCATTTTAGGGTGTCATTTCCCCCCCAAAAAAGCAATAAAACTACCATTACATATCAGTGTCCACTATGAGGAAGTTGTTATAAGCATTGGGTTCCTCTTTGTTGAGTAAGTGCAAGTCTCTCATACTGCCCACACAGTGGTCATCGTGTCAGCCACTGCCTCACCTAGATTTCTCGGCGCCCGTTGTTGTCTACGTCGTTTTCTATGCACTCTTCAAGCTCCGTCACAGCTATTTACCTGTCTCTCTTGAGCTCTTTTAAACACCTTGCCCACAAATCCAATTGCTTTATTTCTATGTAGATATTTTAAATGTATGATTTTACTCGGACCATCTACTGACTATAACCAAATAAACGGAGAGTGTGTCCAGCTAGCATATATCTATATAACATTATAAAGAGTCATTACGCAAAAACGACCATCCAAATTCGCATTTGAACTATGGTAATAAGCATTGTGTATACGGCGTTTCATAAAATTTGGTTGAGGCAAACTAAAATTAGAGAACGGAAATTAATATTGTTGGGACGTACGTACGGACAAGAAATTTCGGGGGAAAATGTGCATACCCGACCAATTCCGGATAATCAGATTATCCCTACGACCTATATACGATCTGGTCGATCTGGTCGGGTCGAGATCAGGTTGAGATCGTGAATAGTTTTCACCGTTTTGTCTAGATAGTCGAGTAAAGATCGTGTAAAGATTGTGAATTGATCGGGATTATCGAATAAGTATTCATGTTGTTGTCGGGATGCAGTCGTGATGGAGTCATTAAGGAGTCGTGAATTGTCGAGTTAAGGTCGCGTACAGTCGGATGGCGGTCGGATAGAAGTCGTAAACAGGCCCGATCAAGAATTTGGTTGAGATTGGTCGTGGAAATTTGGACAATCGGGATCATCGAGTTGATCTGATCGGCAGTGTGAACCTAGCTTTAGTAAATTGTTTTATTATAAATTAGACCGTTATTTTTTTCATTTAAAATATATTTAATGTCGGGTCCTATTATATACGGTATGGGGTTTTCTCATTGTCGACAACCGTTCGGTTGCCTATAATTGCTTACATCCACTTTATTTGAACTCTGTTGTACAGTTGTCCCATTGCCAATTACAATGTATACCATGTCTTCTTATATATTGAAAACATATTATATTACACACGACTTTTACTAAAATACGTTGTAACATTGTTTTTCAATACCCATTACTGTGAAATTTGATTTGTTTTGTATACCGTATACCCATTACTGTGAAATTTGATTTGTTTTGTATACCGTATGGGGCGTATATCATCAATTATTTCAACACCGAGCATTACAAAAGAGGAAAGATATCAAAGGGATATTCAAACTTACAAGTCCAAACAAACTGAATATGCCATAGCAAGACAAAAAAACCGACCAAAAGATAAATAGTAAACACAACACCCTTTTTTTTTTTAAAAAGAAAAACAACACGTTTCTTGATTTAGAGTAGCAGATCAACAGTTACATTGTATTCGCTAGTTTTATATCAAAATATCTCCAGATGAATATAATGTTTTATAAAATTGTCAAAAACTTGAACGAATCGAGCGACAATAAATATATAAAAACCCACTTCACGTTTGGTTTTACATTATGAGGTGTGCTGCAGTGGTAATGTGCAATGTTCCTTGTGTGCTGGTTCATATTTTGGACGCCAGTCTTTGCTCCTATCAAATAGCCGCATTTTTGCGCCTGTCGGGTTGTTTTTCTCTTTTACACATTCCCCATTTCCATTCTCAATATTTATCGTAACCTATTCGTCTAATATGTGTAGGTGGATTGCACATAGCACAACTCAATTGGTTGGGGCAGGCTGACCTGATCTCTTGGTAGTGCCAAAAAAACCTAGGACATCGACACGATTAACATAAGCAAGAAAGAAAGAAAGAAAAAGAAATAAGGTATACGTCAAGCAAAGTCAACAACCAAACGACACCAAAAACAAACAGATCGACAAACTTATCTCCGTTTCAAATGTTCGTGCATAAACTTCATTATATAATATTTTTCCGCGGAAAATGATTTACACATTATTGTGACGTATTCAATTATATGTGCTGGTGCTGTTCTATTTCTATACAAACTTTCGATTTGTTGTGATATATTACATGCTTTCTTCTTTCTTAAACACTAATTAGTTTGATTAATCTTTGTTTTTATCAACATTTACAAAGCAGACATACATTTTTTGTGCCAGAGATATACAATGTAGCATCGAACCATAGTTGAAGGTCACGTTTGTTCTTGTTTTAAGTTTGATAGAAAGATACAATTACTATTTTTCATCTCTAGAACAAAGTTGCATGTTCCCCGTATCTTTAAACTCAACTGTTAAAGCAATTACATTGCTAGTTTTAACAACATGGTTTTCAGTTCAAAGACATAAAGCGTAGTTTTTAAAAACACATTCAAAGTAAACATATTTTAAACAAAGGCAATATTTATATACAAATTTGAAATTTAAAAAAAAGGAATTGTGCGTCATAAGACAACCCCTTCCTCCACATATAGAAATTCTATCAAACTCAACATAGGAAAACTTAAGACTAAACAATACGAACCCCATGTACAAATAATATGAGGTCATCTCGTGTGTTTTGGAAGGGGTAAGCATATTCTGCAGTCCATTTTGCATTCGTTGTGGTCCGTATGTAAGTAAACATTTTTAATACATATGATAATCTCATATACATGATTGTTTTTAGCTCACCTGTCCCGAAGGGCTAAGTGAGCTTTTCCCATCACTTTGCGTCCGGCGTCCGTCGTCCGTCGTCGTTAACTTTTACAAAAATCTTCTCCTCTGAAACTACTGGGCCAAATTAAACCAAACTTGGCCACAATCATCATTGGGGTATCTAGTTTAAAAAAATGTGTTCGGTGACCCGGCCAACCAACCAAGATGGCCGCCATGGCTAAAAATAGAACATATGAGTAAAGTGCAGTTTTTGGCTTATAACTCAACAACCAAAGCATTTAGAGCAAATCTGACATGGGTTAAATTGTTTATCAGGTCAAGTTCTATCTGCCCTGAAATTTTCAGATGAATCGGACAACCTGTTGTTGGGTTGCTGCCACTGAATTGGTAATTTTAAGGAAATTTTGCTGTTTTTGGTTATTATCTTGAATATTATTATAGATAGAGATAAACTGTAAACAGCAATAATATTTAGCAAAGTGAGATTTACAAATAAGTCAACATGACCGAAATGGTCAGTTGACCCCTTTAGGAGTTATTGCCCTTTGTAGTCAATTTTTAACCATTTTTCGTAAATCTTAGTAATCTTTTACAAAAATCTTCTCCTCTGAAACTACTGGGCCAAATTAATCCAAACTTGGCCACAATCATCTTTGGGGTATCAAGTTTAAAAAATGTGTCCGGTGATCCGACCATTCAACCAAATGGCCACCACGGCTAAAAATAGAACATTTGGGTAAAATGCAGTTTTTGGCTTATAACTCAAAAACCAAAGCATTTAGAGCAAATCTGACAGGGGGATAAAATTGTTTATCAGGTCAAGATCTATCTGTCCTGAAATTTTCAGATTAATCGGACAACCTGTTGTTAGGTTGCTGCCACTGAATTGGTAATTTTAAGAAAATTTTGCTGCTTTTGGTTATTATCTTGAATATTATTATAGAAAGAGATAAACTGTAAACAGCAATAATGTTCAGCAAAGTAATATTTACAAATAAGTCAACATGACCGAAATGGTCAGTTGATCTCTTTAGGAGTTATTGCCCTTTATAGTTAATTTTTAACCATTTTTCGTAAATCTGAGTTATCTTTTACAAAAATCTTCTCCTCTGAAACTATTGGGCCACATTAATCCAAACTTGGCCAGAATCATCTTTGGGGTATCTAGTTTAAAAAATGTGTCCGGTGACCCGGCCATCTAACCAAGATGGCTGCCACGTATAAGAATAGATCATAGGGGTAAAATGCAGTTTTTGGCTTATAACTCAAAAACCAAAGCATTTAGAGCAAATCTGACATGGGGTAAAATTGTTTATCAGGTCAATATCTATCTGCCCTGATATTTTCAGATGAATCGGACAACCTGATGTTGGGTTGCTGCCCCTGAATTTGTAATTTTAAGGAAATTTTGCTGTTTTTGGTTATTATCTTGAATATTATTATAGATAGAGATAAACTGTAAACAAAGCAAAGTAAGGTTTACAAATAAGTCAACATGACCGAAATGGTCAGTTGACCCCATTAGGAGTTTTTGCCCTTTATAGTCAATTTTCAATCTGCTTCCTCTGTTTAATATTCACATAGACCAGCGACACAGGCTCTTTAGAGCCTCTAATTTATAAGTGTTTTTTTTAGGGGGGATTTGGGGGGGGGATTTGGGGGGGAGAGACTAGCTTTACCAAGTAACTGCGAGTGCTCTCAGATCTGTACTTTGTGTCTTTTGAAGTTATGGCTTAGTATAGATCTGATGAATTATGCCCATGTCAACTAATTTTTCTGTTTTCTTCTGATGTTTTTCTGTGACACTACTGTCAAAGGTTTATGGATCGAGGATTTTGCGCCAGCAAACATAATTTATCCCGTCAAATTATGTATGTGCCTGTCCAAAGTCAGCAGCCTATAAATCAGGGGTTTTCGTTTTGCTGTATATCCTATTAGTTTTCGTATATTGTTTTGTACATAAATCAGGCCTTTAGTTTTCTAGTATTTTATTTTTCTACGTCTAACAACCCGACCTGTTTTGATTGGGTTCCATTTATCTATCTATTCCCAGAACTAGCATTTACAGAAACAACAAACACGGCTTCCACTGCCTGATTTTTAGACTTATTCCTCGAATTCAGCATACACAGTCATCTCAGTACCAGAATCTATGACAAACGAGACGATTTGAAGTTTGAAATTATCAATCTTCCCTACCTTAGTAGCAATATAACAACTTCACCTGCATATGGGATATATATTTCCCAACTTATTCGGTATTCAATAGCGTATTACAAGTGTAAAACATACATGACATACATTGTTTACAACAATACAAATAATGTAAATTAAACAATGCACAGCAAGAGAAAATTAATGACAATGAATACTACGCTATATAATAACTAAACAAAAATAGAACTTCCACAAATTAACCTATGGTCGACCAACATGAAAACGGCGCTATTTATTACAAATCCGACATATATATTTCAAAGTGCTTTTGATAAATAACAATTAACATAGGTTCTAACGTATTTTTATATTTCCATTTAAAAAAAAAAAATTATTTAGAATGCAAAATATGCAAAAATGCTGACATTTTGTAAAATAAGAAATTGTCTGTACTTGACATTTCATCGTGATTTGACTGAAACTGAAATATAATAAAAGAAAGATGAAAAGAAGAAAGATGTACCCTTAATTCAAAATAATAAATACACAGGAAAAAAAATGATTTACTTTTCAATAATTAATTTGTTCCTCCCCCCACACCCCCTTTCTAATTTTTTTTAAATTTAATTTTTGAAGACGCGTCGAATCTAAACAAAGTCTGATTGATCTGCAGCTTATCCCACTCACCCCCTCTCGCTGTGTTGGTACAAACTTAAATATGATCCCCATTAAATTCGATCCCAAAATAGTCACTAAAAAGGCATACATATCTAAATATTCCTAATAAATTGCATTGCGCAAATTCATCTTGGGTGATATTTCCCCCTCGTGTGTTTATCTACCCTAATACCTTCATCTATAAAGGACAGTATGTTTATATTAATGTTTCCTTTGATTAATATTTGTGGTTTTTTTTTTCTCTCACACTTTTAGCATTTATATATACATGTAGATATATACAAATAAAAAATCACAACCATCATAATTTGAAAGTAGGGAGTAAAAATAAAACTGCTGGTATTGAAAATAGAAATTATAATTGTTCCGATAAAGTTATTTCTAACATTAAAGCATAGCTATACACACTTATTTGCTTCAATTTCATTAATATCGATAAACAAACAATGCTGGTCTGACGTCATACCGATATTAATTTAAAACATATACTACGAAGAATTTACCCACTTTTTTTTGGTACATTTTTGCCTTCTTACATATCAGTACTGTTCGGCAAGACTAAAAACTTATAATGTCATACATAAGAAATAATTCATAGGGGCTTGAATTTATAATGATTTTACCACCGATTGGCCCTTTATACTAAATATTTTACCACGAGCGACAGCTGATTCATAAAAAAAAAACATATGACGTGGGAGTACTGATTAAGTCAGAACTGTGTATACGTATGTATAAGTATATTGTTATTGCTTAAAAAAATACTTTCATATTTTTATTCATGAAAAATTAAATGATTTATTATGTAATTTTTCCCGTTTATAACGAATTTTGAAAATTTCCGTTGCTATTGAAACGATTACTTCTGAAAGTCGGGAATGATCGAAGGTCACAAGAGCTGACCTGCACAACCATTTCCTATAATTCTGGAGCTCATCATAACTATTGTTGTTAGTCGGATCGAGATTTATGGTTTGTATAACGGGCTGTCGTCCGGTTTGGTAGTTTCGTGGTTATGTGTTGACCTTGAGAGCTGTATACATGTGACCTTTAGAACTGGACTAGTTAGCTCAGAGTCCTAATAAATTCCAATACGACGACATGCCTTTCTTGTGGAATTACCGATGTACCTACATAGACTCACGTATTATGGTACGTTTGTATTCTGTCTGAGGTTCAGTGTTACTTTAAGTAGAAGCCTAAGAGTCGATCTATGTTACGTTTGAATTTAACTCAGGATTCTGTGTCAAGTTATTAGCAGTCTGACAGTCTGGTATTTTTTTATGTTAGCTCAAAAGTCTGTGTAAAGTTGTTATTATTTTTGGAGTCTTTAATTTATTCCGTGTAACTTTGCCTCGCAAGTCTGTGTTAAAATGTATTCAATCTGGAAGTTTCTTTTTCGTTTGATTTTTTCATAAGAAATCTTTGACGAGTTGTTTTCAATCTGGGAATCTCAATTTCATTTTAGTTTCATTTAAATCTGAGAGTTTCATTTATGATTGATTAAAGTTAGAGAGAGACATTGTCTCTTTCATATTATTCCTAAGTCATAATAACCTTCAATTATTACCGAACTGAACAAAGAAATAACACGACTGGTGCCGTTTACGGTGCAGGAAATGCTTACCCTTCCAGAGCACCTGATTTCACTCACTGTTTTTAGTGGAGTTCGTGTTGTTTCTTATTTATTATTTGTAACTTTTGGTGTAAATGTCTTTTGGTTTTATGAGTCTTTGATTATTCCTTGGTTTTGATTGTTATTGTCTTAGACTAACGTCTGTGTTATTTTAGTATGATAGTCTTGTATTTAAAGTTCGACGCAATATTAGTGTATCTCATGGTCAAGATACCGTCGACCGTTTCCTTGTTTACGATATACATTAATTCCTACCTGCTCCCAGATGTTTCCATGAAACATGCAACGCGACAGAAGCTACTATTTGAACAAGAGTCATTAACCCTTTTCGATTCCCTGACCCAAGTCCGTTTTATTTGTGTGGTACATTTAGCTTGTTGTTTTTTCTATGTTGTGTACCTTCGCCTTTTGTTTTACCCTATGGTGTGTACCTTTGCCTTTTATTTTACCCTATGGTGTGTACCTTTGCCTTTTATTTTACCCTGTGGTGTGTACCTTTGCCTTTTATTTTACCCTATGGTGTGTACCTTTGCCTTTTGTTTTACCCTATGGTGTGTACCTTTGCCTTTTATTTTACCCTATGGTGTGTACCTTTGCCTTTTATTTTACCCTATGGTGTGTACCTTTGCCTTTTGTTTTACCCTATGGTGTGTACCTTTGCCTTTTGTTTTACCCCCTATGGTGTGTACCTTTGCCTTTTGTTTTACCCTGTGGTGTGTACCTTTGCCTTTTGTTTTACCCTATGGTGTGTACCTTTGCCTTTTGTTTTACCCTATGGTGTGTACCTTTGCCTTTTGTTTTACCCTATGGTTTTTACCTTTGCCTTTTGTTTTACCCTATGGTGTGTACCTTTGCCTTTTGTTTTACCCTATGGTGTGTACCTTTGCCTTTTGTTTTACCCTATGGTGTGTACCTTTGCCTTTTGTTTTACCCTATGGTGTGTACCTTTGCCTTTTATTTTACCCTATGGTGTGTACCTTTGCCTTTTGTTTTACCCTATGGTGTGTACCTTTGCCTTTTGTTTTACCGTATGGTGTGTACCTTTGCCTTTTGTTTTACCCTATGGTGTGTACCTTTGTCTTTTGTTTTACCCTATGGTGTGTACCTTTGCCTTTTGTTTTACCCTATGGTGTGTACCTTTGCCTTTTGTTTTACCCTGTGGTGTGTACCTTTGCCTTTTATTTTACCCTATGGTGTGTACCTTTGCCTGTACCTTTGCCTTTTATTTTACCTTATGGTGTGTACCTTTGCCTTTTGTTTTACCCTATGGTGTGTACCTTTGCCTTTTGTTTTACCCTATGGTGTGTACCTTTGCCTTTTATTTTACCCTATGTTGTGTACCTTTGCCTTTTGTTTTACCCTATGGTGTGTACCTTTGCCTTTTATTTTACCCTATGGTGTGTACCTTTGCCTTTTGTTTTACCCTATGGTGTGTACCTTTGCCTTTTGTTTTACCCTATGGTGTGTACCTTTGCCTTTTGTTTTACCCTATGTTGTGTACCTTTGCCTTTTATTTTACCTTATGGTGTGTACCTTTGCCTTTTGTTTTACCCTGTGGTTTGTACCTTTGCCTTTTGTTTTACCCTATGGTGTGTACCTTTGCCTTTTGTTTTACCCTATGGTGTGTACCTTTGCCTTTTATTTTACCCTATGGTGTGTACCTTTGCCTTTTGTTTTACCCTATGTTGTGTACCTTTGCCTTATGGTGTGTACCTTTGCCTTTTGTTTTACCCTATGGTGTGTACCTTTGCCTTTTGTTTTACCCTATGGTGTGTACCTTTGCCTTTTGTTTTACCCTATGGTGTGTACCTTTGCCTTTTATTTTACCCTATGGTGTGTACCTTTGCCTTTTATTTTACCCTATGGTGTGTACCTTTGCCTTTTGTTTTACCCTATGGTGTGTACCTTTGCCTTTTGTTTTACCCTATGGTGTGTACCTTTGCCTTTTATTTTACCCTATGGTGTGTACCTTTGCCTTTTGTTTTACCCTGTGGTGTGTACCTTTGCCTTTTATTTTACCCTGTGGTGTGTACCTTTGCCTTTTGTTTTACCCTATGGTGTGTACCTTTGCCTTTTATTTTACCCTATGGTGTGTACCTTTGCCTTTTGTTTTACCCTATGGTGTGTACCTTTGCCTTTTGTTTTACCCTATGGTGTGTACCTTTGCCTTTTGTTTTACCCTATGTTGTGTACCTTTGCCTTTTGTTTTACCCTATGGTGTGTACCTTTTGCCTGTACCTTTGCCTTTTATTTTACCTTATGGTGTGTACCTTTGCCTTTTGTTTTACCCTATGGTGTGTACCTTTGCCTTTTGTTTTACCCTGTGGTGTGTACCTTTGCCTTTTATTTTACCCTATGGTGTGTACCTTTGCCTTTTGTTTTACCCTATGTTGTGTACCTTTGCCTTATGGTGTGTACCTTTGCCTTTTGTTTTACCCTATGGTGTGTACCTTTGCCTTTTGTTTTACCCTATGGTGTGTACCTTTGCCTTTTGTTTTACCCTATGTTGTGTACCTTTGCCTTTTATTTTACCCTATGGTGTGTACCTTTGCCTTTTATTTTACCCTATGGTGTGTACCTTTGCCTTTTGTTTTACCCTATGGTGTGTACCTTTGCCTTTTGTTTTACCCTATGGTGTGTACCTTTGCCTTTTATTTTACCCTATGGTGTGTACCTTTGCCTTTTGTTTTACCCTGTGGTGTGTACCTTTGCCTTTTATTTTACCCTGTGGTGTGTACCTTTGCCTTTTGTTTTACCCTATGGTGTGTACCTTTGCCTTTTATTTTACCCTATGGTGTGTACCTTTGCCTTTTGTTTTACCCTATGGTGTGTACCTTTGCCTTTTGTTTTACCCTATGGTGTGTACCTTTGCCTTTTGTTTTACCCTATGTTGTGTACCTTTGCCTTTTGTTTTACCCTATGGTGTGTACCTTTGCCTGTACCTTTGCCTTTTATTTTACCTTATGGTGTGTACCTTTGCCTTTTGTTTTACCCTATGGTGTGTACCTTTGCCTTTTGTTTTACCCTATGGTGTGTACCTTTGCCTTTTATTTTACCCTATGTTGTGTACCTTTGCCTTTTATTTTACCCTATGGTGTGTACCTTTGCCTTTTATTTTACCCTATGGTGTGTACCTTTGCCTTTTGTTTTACCCTATGGTGTGTACCTTTGCCTTTTGTTTTACCCTATGGTGTGTACCTTTGCCTTTTGTTTTACCCTATGTTGTGTACCTTTGCCTTTTATTTTACCTTATGGTGTGTACCTTTGCCTTTTGTTTTACCCTGTGGTTTGTACCTTTGCCTTTTGTTTTACCGTATGGTGTGTACCTTTGCCTTTTGTTTTACCCTATGGTGTGTACCTTTGCCTTTTGTTTTACCCTGTGGTGTGTACCTTTGCCTTTTGTTTTACCCTGTGGTGTGTACCTTTGTCTTTTGTTTTACCCTATGGTGTGTACCTTTGCCTTTTGTTTTACCCTATGGTGTGTACCTTTGCCTTTTGTTTTACCCTATGGTGTGTACCTTTGCCTTTTGTTTTACCCTATGTTGTGTACCTTTGCCTTATGGTGTGTACCTTTGCCTTTTGTTTTACCCTATGGTGTGTACCTTTGCCTTTTGTTTTACCCTATGGTGTGTACCTTTGCCTTTTGTTTTACCCTGTGGTGTGTACCTTTGCCTTTTGTTTTACCCTATGGTGTGTAACTTTGCCTTTTGTTTTACCCTGTGGTGTGTACCTTTGCCTTTTGTTTTACCCTATGGTGTGTACCTTTGCCTTTTGTTTTACCCTATGGTGTGTACCTTTGCCTTTTATTTTACCCTATGGTGTGTACCTTTGCCTTTTGTTTTACCCTATGGTGTGTACCTTTGCCTTTTGTTTTACCCTATGGTGTGTACCTTTGCCTTTTGTTTTACCCTGTGGTGTGTACCTTTGCCTTTTGTTTTACCCTGTGGTGTGTACCTTTGCCTTTTTTTTTACCCTATGGTGTGTACCTTTGCCTTTTATTTTACCCTATGGTGTGTACCTTTGCCTTTTGTTTTACCCTGTGGTGTGTACCTTTGCCTTTTGTTTTACCCTCTGGTGTGTACCTTTGCCTTTTGTTTTACCCTATGGTGTGTACCTTTGCCTTTTGTTTTACCCTATGGTGTGTACCTTTGCCTTTTGTTTTACCCTATGTTGTGTACCTTTGCCTTTTATTTTACCTTATGGTGTGTACCTTTGCCTTTTGTTTTACCCTGTGGTTTGTACCTTTGCCTTTTGTTTTACCGTATGGTGTGTACCTTTGCCTTTTGTTTTACCCTATGGTGTGTACCTTTGCCTTTTGTTTTACCCTGTGGTGTGTACCTTTGCCTTTTGTTTTACCCTGTGGTGTGTACCTTTGTCTTTTGTTTTACCCTATGGTGTGTACCTTTGCCTTTTGTTTTACCCTATGGTGTGTACCTTTGCCTTTTGTTTTACCCTATGGTGTGTACCTTTGCCTTTTGTTTTACCCTATGTTGTGTACCTTTGCCTTATGGTGTGTACCTTTGCCTTTTGTTTTACCCTATGGTGTGTACCTTTGCCTTTTGTTTTACCCTATGGTGTGTACCTTTGCCTTTTGTTTTACCCTATGGTGTGTACCTTTGCCTTTTGTTTTACCCTGTGGTGTGTACCTTTGCCTTTTGTTTTACCCTATGGTGTGTAACTTTGCCTTTTGTTTTACCCTGTGGTGTGTACCTTTGCCTTTTGTTTTACCCTATGGTGTGTACCTTTGCCTTTTGTTTTACCCTATGGTGTGTACCTTTGCCTTTTATTTTACCCTATGGTGTGTACCTTTGCCTTTTGTTTTACCCTATGGTGTGTACCTTTGCCTTTTGTTTTACCCTATGGTGTGTACCTTTGCCTTTTGTTTTACCCTGTGGTGTGTACCTTTGCCTTTTGTTTTACCCTGTGGTGTGTACCTTTGCCTTTTATTTTACCCTATGGTGTGTACCTTTGCCTTTTATTTTACCCTATGGTGTGTACCTTTGCCTTTTGTTTTACCCTGTGGTGTGTACCTTTGCCTTTTGTTTTACCCTCTGGTGTGTACCTTTGCCTTTTGTTTTACCCTATGGTGTGTACCTTTGCCTTTTGTTTTACCCTATGGTGTGTACCTTTGCCTTTTGTTTTACCCTATGGTGTGTACCTTTGCCTTTTATTTTACCCTATGGTGTGTACCTTTGCCTTTTGTTTTACCCTATGGTGTGTACCTTTGCCTTTTGTTTTACCCTATGGTGTGTACCTTTGCCTTTTGTTTTACCCTATGGTGTGTACCTTTGCCTTTTATTTTACCCTATGGTGTGTACCTTTGCCTTTTGTTTTACCCTGTGGTGTGTACCTTTGCCTTTTGTTTTACCCTGTGGTGTGTACCTTTGCCTTTTATTTTACCCTATGGTGTGTACCTTTGCCTTTTATTTTACCCTATGGTGTGTACCTTTGCCTTTTGTTTTACCCTATGGTGTGTACCTTTGCCTTTTATTTTACCCTATGGTGTGTACCTTTGCCTTTTGTTTTACCCTATGGTGTGTAACTTTGTCTTTTGTTTTACCCTATGGTGTGTACCTTTGCCTTTTGTTTTACCCTATGGTGTGTACCTTTGCCTTTTATTTTACCCTATGGTGTGTACCTTTGCCTGTACCTTTGCCTTTTGTTTTACCCTATGGTGTGTACCTTTGCCTTTTGTTTTACCCTATGGTGTGTACCTTTGCCTTTTATTTTACCCTATGGTGTGTACCTTTGCCTTTTGTTTTACCCTATGGTGTGTACCTTTGCCTTTTATTTTACCCTATGGTGTGTACCTTTGCCTTTTGTTTTACCCTGTGGTTTGTTCATGGTGTTGCCTGTATTACTTTGAGTGCTTTGTTTTTGTCCGTACCTTTCGTTCCTTGTATATTTTAACATAATTAGTATATAGGTTTATACATTAGTTTTGTTATGGCAGATTATCTTTAAGCGCTTTGTTTTTGTCCGTACCTTTCGTTCCTTGTATATTTTAACATAATTAGTATATAGGTTTATACATTAGTTTTGTTATGGCAGATTATAGAAATCTGTCAGCAAAGCATCATTTATGATGAAGATTAAATCATTGAAAAGTTAATAACATTTATAATGTAATCTTTTGAAGTTTGAAATTGAAGGAAAACTATCGACAGATATCCACTCCACATTAAGAAGTTAACTACTTTTCATCAGCTACCAATTTAAAAGCAGATCCTTATCAAATCCATCTATTTGAAACAACCTATCTTAAAACAATTATACTCTAAGATCTGATCGACTTTTATTATTTTAATTATACAAAACTGTAATCGTAATAAAAAAAAATATTCGGAGAATACTACTAGCTAAAGCTATGTACAACATTTCATATCGTCATAATTCTGGTTTTAGTACGTTCTTTTCAAATTAATACTTCAAAATCACCGTTTAAGACTAAAATTAATTTATGTTAATGGAACCATGTTATTAATGTTCAATAAGTTTTAAAATATATAGTATTTTCAATTTTCAATTTTCATGAGTCAAACAAAGGGGAAATTGACGGTAAAAAAATTAAACTGCAGATTTCTATTCTCTTTTTGAATAAACCGATGTCAATGAAATGTGTAGCTATATTTCTTCCCGTATATATAGTAAAAACGTCATTCTAATGATGAAAGGCAGTTCTTTAAGTAAAAAAAAGAAATACACGTATTAGATGTAATTATGAGAATACTTATAATTGTAAATTAGTTATAACAGATTTGTTTTGGTAATTGATAACACCCGAATAAACAGAGTAATACTTGTAAAAGATTAATTTACTCCTAATACAATGTAAGATATTGTAGAGGATAGTTATGTGTTTTTTTGTTAATAATATAAGCTTCAAACAGACAATTCGTAAGAAAGCTGATTAAAATCACCAAAACACATTTGCAATATATTATACTTCAGTTGATATTTCTTTTCGTCAAATATTGAATCAGTAGTTCTATTTTAAAAAATATTAACCTTAAAACGTTTCCCCACTGTACATTGATATATATTTCAAATACAAGACAAACCCTTTGTAAAAAATCATACAGATTGCAACAAAAAGTTATCCGAAACTAGTATAATCTAAGATTCTTGCATTGATTTCTTGACTGACAACATGTTTGTAACATTTGGAGAACGTGTTTTCAACAGACAATCGGTATTTTCATGGGAACCAACTGTGTCCCTTTTCTTGCCGATTTTTTCCTGTATTCGATGCTAACCTCATACAGGTACGTCAGGAAAAGAAGTTAGCAGTTTCCTGTTGTTGTAGTTGTACCCCTATTTGTGACATTTTTCACGCATCATTGTCAATATAATGGAATTTGATGCGACTGTCATACAAGTGAGATGTTTAGCGCTATAAAACTAGGCTCAATCCACCTTTTCTACATTTGAAAATGCCTGTACAAAGTCAGGAATAAAACAGTTGTTGTCCATTCTTTTTACAATTATTGTCTGTTCATAACATTAAAGAGCTTAACAATCTAGGTAAATATCTTTATTTAGCTGATAAGATTCGTTATTCATAATATTATACTTATAATTCACTATTTATATTAATCGTTGTCATTCTCCGCCATTGATACAAACTGTTTGTAATTATAAAACATGTATGTAATTATTCACTGATGCTATTATTATAGTTATATATGTACATTCTATAAGCTGTATTGCTTCTGAATAAAATACTTATTATTATGATGTGTTTTATCATTTAATTTTTCCATTTAATTAGGGACTTTCCATTTTGAATTTTCCTCGGAGTTCAGTATTTTTGTGATTTTACTTTTTATATTACTTTCCGCTATAAAGATGATAATAATAATTCAAAATTCAAAAATGACCCTTTTAAAACAAACACTCCCACTAATAAAAATCAAATCATCCCATCGTAAATTTTACGGACGCCCATGAGTTGGTCTAACGTATTTATTTCACAGAGATGATAGTGGATATTTTCCTAATAACAGAAGTTTACAACTGTTCAAAAGTCATAAATCGATTGAGAGAACACATCAACTATAAGAGGAAAACAACGAATGAACAGAAACACTGAGGTACAACAAAAACAAACGACAATGCAGCATACATAGAAACCAACTATAAGATAAAAACTGCCACATTCCTGACTTGGCACAGGATATTTTAAGAAAAATGGTAGATTGAACATTGTTTTATGGCTTGCTAAACCTCTGCACCTTATGGCAACGTTGAATAAACCGCTAAAATGACATTACATGAAGGGAAACAGTCCAAATAAATGCAATTTGTATGGAGAGTTGTCTCATTGGCACTCACACCACATCTTCCTATATCTAAGAACACAAAAACAGAGAAATACATACATGAATAATATGATAGAACATTTCGACATGTTAACTTCAGAATAACAACGAAAAACCTAAATTATTTAAGACAGGACACGAAAACAGCTTAAAATAATTACGAAATGTATTTCAGTCACACGAATGCATCAACGCCACAAAAAATAACGTCACAAGAAAATTTCTAAAAATTGCAGATAAATCAACATAAGGTTTCTAATTATGTTATTTGATTTATTTCATAACAATTACAAGATATTAACATATAATTGTGTGAGTTTTAATGCAACTTACTCAGTATTTTTGTGATTTTACTTTTCTCTGAGTCGTCATTTCTTCTAACTTAAACTGTGAAAATAAATAAATTTTGTGGCTTTAAACTAAAATTATACAAATGAACTTGGTGACTCATTGTCTCCACTTTCATATAATTAGAAAATAAACCAGAATGTGTCTATAGTACACAGATGCCCCACTAGCACTTTTATTTCTTCTCTTTTTTTTAACTCTTATTTGACATTAAAATGAGAAAGAACATAGCATAGGAAACAGGTAAATCGATTGAGAGAAAACAAATCAGGATTACAAACTACAACAACTAGAAACACATCAATTATAAGATGAAAACAACAACACAACAGAAACACTAATAAAGTGCAACAAAAAACAAACGACAATGTAACACACACAGAAACAAACTATACGATGACCAATAGGTGTTAATTGCTGTGTCATTTGGTCTCTTGTGGAGATGTGTCTCATTGGCAATCATACCACATCTTCTTTTTATATTAGATAAAAACTGCCATTTTCTAGACTACAGAGTATTTAAGAAAAATGGTGAATGAAACCTGGTTTTGTGGCTAGCCAAACCTCGAGCTTTTATGGCAATGTTAAATATAACATTAAAAGGACAATATTACATAACTGGACTACAGTTCAAATAAGTGCAAGAACATTCAGGACAGAGAATAAACAAATAAACAATACAAAAATAATTTTTACATGCTAATAGTTATTAAAAGTACCAGGCTTATACTTTATACGCCAGACGCCCGTTTCATCTACAAAAAGACTCACCAGTGACGCTCAGATCAAAATAGTCAGAAAGCCAAAAAAGTATAAAGCTAAAGAGCATTGATGACAAAAAAAATCCAAAAAAGTTATGCAAAATACGGCTAAGGTTATGTATGCTTTGAATAAAAAAAAATCATTAGTGTTTAAAATAATTCATACTTTTGCAAATAGTAAATTTATAGAAAATGACCATATAATTGACATTTATATCAACACCGAAGTGCAGACTAACCATAGAATAAAAAACAACACGTAAAACAACCTAGGGCAGCACATAAAAACAGTACAACATACCCACACATTGTCTATCACACGACGGATTGACGCTATAAAATCATGCGACAGGTAGATTTCTAAATGATATACAAAACAGTGTATATAAAGTGCGAATCCAGCTAGTTCATTTTTACTGTTATATGCGGGTATGTCTATTGTAGAATAAAGGATCATGGGAAAACTGTATTTGTTTACGTTTTGAAAATATCAAGTTAAGTGATTTGAAGGAAAGTTTTAACATATTTTCATTGTGATATGTCTTTATAATATACAAACATAGCATTAAAGTTCAAATAAATGTCATAGAAGCATCATAATATAGCATATCGATTATTGAAAGCGATCCATTTTAACTATAAATGCGATGAATTATCACTGTTAGTGCAGTCATTATTAATGTAGAATTTTCAAAGATGCGAGGAATTTTTATTGTAGAATTATGTGATAAATGCACTTGCAACAAATGAAAAAACTTAGTTGATGACTTTAGGATTTATGATACATGTATTTTCAAATTGAAATACAAGCTCCTCATTCATTCTTCATCAAATATATAGCTTTTCAAACTTGTAACAAAAGCAAAATGAAAAATTCTAGATCCTCGAATGGATACTACCGCAGAGGTAAAACCATACACATTTGGGTTATTGTACACGAAATGCATGCTACAATTCATTTTTGTTGATTTTAGACCCTTTGGAACTCTATGTGGGCTATTTCAGATCCTAGGCAAAAAATCCCCAAACTAGATAGACGGTTAGATTCAGCATGTCAACGAATCCCAAATATCTATATTAAAGGACTTTTGTCTATAAATTTGGACCCCACAAAATTGAAAAAGGGACCAAAAATATAAAAAATGCATGCATCGGATACATTTGTTATTGAAGGCATGACTGTAACAATAGGATGAATATACAAAAATATCTTATTCTGGGGTCTCATTGGGGGGTTCTGATCCTGGATCCCGCTTACTGTTTTGGCAGATTCCCGTATTCCGCTTATTGTTTTGTCAGATTCCCGTATCCCGCTTATACAATGTTGTTCTCATTTTTTGTAATTATCCGTGTCCCGCTAGACTTCATTTCTCGTTTTTCACAACTCTCCATCCGAGTCACAATTTATAAAAGTAGGTGTTGTGAAAGTACAATTTACACGACGTAACGTCATATTTATTCCCGTACTTTCACTTTCCCATTGTTGACGTCAACTTCCGGCCAGCAATTGTTTATATGGTTTTGAAAAGTGAAGTTGATATACACCTCGAAGAATAAGAAGATTGATATTTGACTTGATATATATTTTATAAAAGGTAAACAGCATACATTTTACAAACTGTATTATTTTACTGATCTCCGCATCAGGTTCTAAATATATACTTTGCCCTATTTATAGATCGTAGTTTCCCCTGTTAAATATAGCGCGATCGGCAATTCAAACACATCAACGTTGGTTGTTCATTTGTTATTATTTATTCGCGTATTCCTGTGTGAATAAACTGTGTTGTATATTTATTGTGTATTATAATAAAGTATTGTATTTCTACGTGTTGTTTGCATAAAAACGTAACTGCCGTATAAAGTTGTGGTAATTGTTTAATGAGACAAATACTTGTTGTGAAGCCCATGTATGATGTTACCCGCTCGGACCCGTTTGTTCTATAATTAAGTAAGTTCACAACAGTAGACCATTATACGTCAAAATACGGTCTTCAACATGGAGTCTTGGCTCACACCGAACAGCAAGTTATAAACGGCTTCAGTGTAAAACCGTTCAAACAGGATAACAGAGGTTCAATCTATATCAAGATGTACGTAATTAGTGGTGAAGTGTCATGGAAATGGATAAAAAAAAATAAGGATAAAGATCCATATACGCTTTCAGTGGCGTAGCTTGCATACATATGCTCAGATGCTCAAGCATCCACATCATTTTCACAGGAAAAAAATATAAATAAAGATATGTTCACAGCAGTTCAAAGTCTGATTTTTTTTCGTAAAAAGTTTACGTTGTCGGCTACAACAAGTGCAGAGGACAATGCACAGATCCTGGGACATGTTTCATCTGAAATTGAGCCTAGTGGAGCGATGGCTTCTACAACTGACTAACAACATAACTGACAACTAAACCACCATATCCTGATATTGTCAAGTTCCGGTGACATGGAAGACGACGTGAAAAAAACCTCATCTATAATAGAGTTTGATCATTCAATTCAAGGTTCTTTCTAGGTCCACATATTAATTTTATTTTCAATAAAAGAACAAAGTTCGTATGTCCCCTGCATTGCACATATTTTATGTAACCAAGGAACATTAACTAAAAAAAAAGTGATGTTTTTCCCTTTCCTTTTATTATTTTTATAGAGAAATAAAAGCTTCAGAGAAAATGCAATGGGATTACCGTTATAATTTATATTTCAAAAGGTCAAAGCTTTAATAGGACTTATTTTCCAAATTGTCATTGCTGATGATATAAAGATCTGGCAAGAATTGTACATATGAGAGTGTAAACAACACAAGACTGGATGTTTCGATGGTGTCCCCTGCGATGCGTTAATGGGATCACTTCAGTTCCCATATTCCGTGCTGCTGTGATGGGGCCGATTTTTTAGAAATGCTAGGAAAAGGGATCACTTCAGTTCCTTTATAAAGAAGTGCTAGTGTGATGGGACCGTTTATGAGATGTCAAATATAAGATTGGTGGAAAACTTTTACATCAAATAAATAAATTTTGAATTACATTGAGAATTTCGAAAAAAACATTAAAATTTTGTTTGAAATATAATTATATGGATTGGTGGGTATTTTCAAATTAAACAAAAATCAAACCAGTGTTAGATTCGGGGGGGGGGGGGGGGGGGGGGGGTACATGTGCTTAAAAGAACAATGTTTGAAAAAAAATATGATTTTCTGCATAAAATAGTCCCAAAAAAAAATTTCTCGCTCCGCTGTGCGAAGGCATGCACATCATTTAAACCCTGGCTACGCCACTGGCTTTATAAGAAACTAAATGGAATACATTTGAAATAAATGTTATTTCTAGTAAATTTATTAGAGTGTTTTAAAACCAAACTTTCCTCCGTAAGTTAAATTTTATCAAATCTTTCTCTTACTTTATCTATTGTTTGAGCAAGTCGGCTAAATTAAGGCTTTACAGCTAATTTCCTAATGCATGTAAAGCAAAACTTTGGTTGGCTTGCTTGCTTTGTTTGTTTAATTGTTTATACAAACTTTGTAAATAAGATTGACACTTTTAAACAATATGAATAGGCAAAGTTTAACCTGTATTAATATTTGAATTAAATTGGGTGTTATCATAATGATTATCCAATAAAAGAAAAGCAAGCAAGTCCACTAAAGTCTTGCTCTACATGCTTAAAGAAATGAGCTGTAATAGATAAAAAAAAAAGATTATACAGTGAAAATGCACCGCATATACAATAATAATGATTCGCTCCACAGTGAAAATGAAAGAATAGTATCATTATTCGACAGTAAACATGACTAGCATTACGAAATCATCATAGTGGAATTTAGTTAAATATGAAGAAACTGAATGACAAAACATATTCTACGTTATACAACTTTATTAATTGTATTAAAATGAATACGTTTTACTGCAACAACATCTTACCTGTTAGTTATAAAGCACCTGCACGATCTGTTCGTGAAATGTCCTAAATATTCACCTATTTTGGTATATATTTCACAGATGGATGGCTTTAGGCGCGATAAAACCCCGCTCGCATCTCTTTCTTTGTTTTATTAGTATTATGTATTTCTGAACATAAACATTTTAACTCATTTTCTTCATTTTCTTCAAAAATTAAAAAAAGTTCGTCTGTTTATTTATCATTCTACATTAGACATTTATGGCATATACAGTAAAAATGATATTTTAGGATCCGCACTTTACATACACTGTACAAAATGTCTTTCAGGATTAGTTTTGAAATGCCCGTATTTGATGTATTTTATAACAATTACAAGACTCTTGATATATAATTGTGTCAGTAATTAGATAATTATTGTATTATTTAGCTATACCGGTATTTCGGTGAATCAAACTGTAAAACAAATAAAGCATGTACGTTTAGTTGCTTTAAACTAAAATCTTACAAATGATCTGGGTGATAAATTATCTATATTTTTACATATGAATAAAACAAATAATAAAAGAAAATTAGACTTAAAACTAGAAACGATAAGACATTTAACCATATCCGATCAGAATGAAAAATATTACATAACCTTGTTGGAGCAGTTTTTGCGTAAGGAGTACACTCCCTCATATTAAGTACTAATAGTGTGAAAATGCACGATCATAACGTTTCAACTAAGATACGTAATCACAATACGAGGATCAGAGGGTATGTTACTGCTGAGAAATGGATAATTGATAATTGGAAAGTTGAAATCGTCCCGTTTGTCATAGATTTTAGTGTGAAGTCGTCCATCTGTGTCAATATTGAGAAAGATCTCAAGATACGAATAAAGGCAACAGTAGTATACTGTTCAAAACTCGTAAATCTATGAAACAGTCCATCTAGTATCAGTAGTATCCTTAATTTCAAGTTCACTGGGATATATGAGATGTAAGTACTGGGTCGAAATATGGGTTATTCAGTGATAAGACATCATCAATACCTAATGCGTTTCTACCATCCCATCCCCTACCGAATTAGACTTGTTACTGACATAAGACAAACAACAAGTGCCACATGTTGAGCAAAATCTGTTCACCCCTTCTGGAACACCTGAGATCATTCTCATTTTTTTGGTTGGGTTCGTGTTGCCCAGTTTTTTTATTTCTATGCTGTGTTTTGTATACTATTGCTTGTCTCTTTGTCTCTTTTGACGTTGTCAGTTTATTTTCAATTTATGAGTTTGACTGTCCCTCTGGTATCTTTTGTCCCTCTTTTAAATTTCTCTCTGGTATCTTTAAAAAACGTTATCCAACATTTTGTATCTAAAACATACAAGGTATACCTGAGTGGGATATCAGGTAGCTTTGTTCCCCGGGAAAATTGTTGTCAATTGTACGAAGCCAAATTTGGCGCTGTTTGTGAGGAATCATTTTTCTGCTGTATCACACTGTCAGTTCTATATATATGTTATTATATTCCGTTCATTAGAGCTTTTTGACGAAAGGTACGTACGCTTGACGAATCATACTTAAAACTCGTTTTAGGGATCCTTTATTTTGACATATTTAAATAATAGTCATGGAACTTCGGACCATTACCTTACATGCAACGACACTTATTAAGGAGGCTCGAGGGTATAAAAATTTCAGAAAAAAATTAAACATTTGTTTTTCATTACAAATTTTATTTATTACCTTTTGTAGTTGTTACTTTATCATATGGTACAAAAAACATTCAAAACAATTAATTCGTGTTGGCTTCAGATGACTTTTAAAATGTAAACATCATTGAAAAAGTTCCAACTTATCTCCCTTTGGTGGAAAAATGCCATCTTTTGGCTTTAAAATTGAAATATCTCTTTTAACTCATCGGTGACCTATATTTTTTCGATATGTGTTGTACTTAAACTAAATTGTTGTAAAATTTGAGCGATTTCTGTAATAAATTTCTTTTTTTATTTCGATATTACATTTATTTCTCCTATTAGTTCAACAGAAAAAAACACTTTTACAAAGATGTATGCTTCTTTTGAAGGCAGATTGTGAGCGCAAATGAACGGTGACCCCATTTTTTTATTTCATTTTTCTATTAACTATAAGATAAAGTTCATTTATAGAAAAATATAAAGAAATCCTATATAAATGATTTAGACCCGCGAACCCCCTTAAATAAGATTTTTCTTGAGATATATAGGATTCCGAGACGTATGATAGGCTACAATATAATACCACCAGGTGGAAGGGGTTAACTCTACAAAATAGCCATAATATAGGGTAATCTGAAGAAATAAATGCCCCTCAAAACTAAAAAAAAGTACTCCAATCACCCTTCCCCCACTCTTATAAATTTAAAATGTTGCATTGTTTAACTTAGGAAAATATCAAAACAAATATGTTGTCTTCTACCCTTACAGAAAAATAAGAAAAAAACAAAAAACAAATACTACCTTGAATCAATATTTGCAACACCCAAAAATAAAATAAAGAAAAAAGATAATCTTCATACTTTGCATATATGCTGGTGCTCGTTTAATAACTTGTGAAGCATCGCCTCTCCCTAATATGCATATACCCTCCTTTTGTATGTCTTTATGATACACCGGCGTTAGGCTCTCCTATGAAACCGTTATTTGTAGCATATAATTGCGTTTTGCCTACAGTTCTAAACATTCATGAAATATAAGCCACTGGACGTTGAGTGACAAGTTCGTGTCTATCTCACACGCATGTGTATTGTTGAATCGTCATTATAAAATCCAAAATATATATGATGCAAAATTGAAGATGTACATGTATTTTCTTGATATACATTAAGGTTTTTAAATGCGTATGTATGTATGTACTCGAGATTCCGCCAATTTAGACGCACCCCTTGATTGAATGCAAGGATACAGCGGATCAATCTACACTCCCTTAGGATTAATGGAGATGTGTCCTTTACAATATCATCCCACCACCAAAACAATCCCCACCCAACACCGCCCAATGGAGCGTGTAGGACACCGGGAAGTCTGTTATTATGGTGGAGGAAGCCGAAGTACTCGGAAAGAGCCACCGGGTCACTCGATGGAAACAGACAAACCAGAGAGATATCAGAAGATTGATCTCCAGGTTAAAGAAGGGGACAACTTTGACCAACCGAGGCCCCCAAAGTACCCATTCTAGTTTAAACTCCGGTCTGGGTACGGTTATGGGATATTGTTGATGACGGACGTGTTTATAATTGTGCTTCAATTTGAAAAATTTTCTGTGCTGTTGGAGATTAATTGTAACAGGAACATTGCAATAACATTATATGCATACATAATAACACTGGCGTGATTAAATTTTACCTCTTAAAACGTACTTTTACGATTTTACAAACAGATAAACTTTAAGATGTGACCCGCCAAAATAAAACATGGCGGCCCTTTGCTGAAAAAAGTTTTACAGTCGACACACACTACCATTGACTACTAAGTACTTTTAGCTCTTATTAAATAATACGAAAATATATTATTGAACATTTAAACGCAAAAGGTTTTATCCAGAACTCGTTTTATTGGCACTATATAAACTTTTACCTGTGTGTGTTGTGCTTACGCTTGAAGCTGATTTGACTTTTAAACCTAACCTGCTGTTTGCACCTGAGCTTCCCATATATATATTTATCTATGTAACCAATTACTAATGACTGATAAAAAGTTACTCAAATATCTGAGAAAGAGTTTTGAGCCACCAAACGGAGAACAAAGGCTTACTCCTGTTGTTTTAACAGATAGCAAGGGAAAATACCTTCAACAACAGTGTAGCTTGCCTATTGAAACCAATATCAGATGGTGGGATAAATCTGGTCGTAACACTAAAAAAGGCCTAAAGTGGCTAAGAGATAACTTAGAAACAGAGATAGCACTTATAGGCAACATTTCACTTTACATATGGATAGGCACATGCGACCTAACTGAATATAACCATCCTTTTTTTTAAATTGAGAAACAATCCGGATGAAATAGTACAATCTGTAATCAATAACTTCCAGAAATTGCAGAAATTTTCCAGAGTTACCCTAACTGTAAACTAACTTTCTTTGAAATATGTCCTTATTCTATATACAACTGGAATTCTCGTCGCTCACACCCTGATATCAAACAGTTAATGGCTGAGGACATAACTCTTGTCAAATACATCCGTCAGATCAATGATCATATTAGGTATATTAATAATACATTAGAAACCAGAACACCAGGATTTTCTTCTGATTTACTTCACCCTGTAAATAAATCAAAAAAGGAATCAAGCAGAACCGCAGGGGACGAATACAACTATAGCTTATACCGAGACGGAATCCACACCGACGTAAATCTCGCTAAAGTCTGGCTACGCAAAATTGCACACAAAGTCAAGGTCGACTGTTAGCAGTCAGGGTGGGACCTTCCACAGGCACCGTTGACACAGTCTAACTAGGCTAGGGTGGGACCTTCCACAGTGTCCAAGTTGTCTGTGTATCAACAGTCCTGCCATACAGTAAGAACGTACAACTAGTGCATACAAAGAAAAACTAAAAGTAAAAAAATGGAACTTGTCAGAAAATCATTGAGGCATTACAATAGTGACAGTAACATTTCAATAAGGAGTGAATATGAGAATAACTACACTCTAAATTTAGAAAAATCATTAAAGAAAAAATTGGAATCAACAAAAAGATCAGAAATAGAATATATTAAAACAAGGGGTGGTGTTACTGCAAAATTTGATGCAATTTCATTTGAACTCTTCATTTATGCTTGTGAGCAGCTCTATGCTGACTCGAACAACTATAACTTCACTAAAACAACTGGTTCTGACAAACAGAAAAATAATGTTCAACATACCTTTCATGTAGTGAAAAAAGATACTGTACCAGCTACCTAAACAATCAATGCATATCTAACAAAATGTTCCCTATTGATAAATGGGAAAGATGTGCAGTCATTTATGGATAATGATGTTAAACAGATTCATAAAATAATGTCAAACACCACAATTCAAGGTGCAAAAATTAATGTCAGCCTGCTAAACCAAAATTTGGCCTTCAAACTGGAAACAGCTTTAGAAACAATCGATACTCCAAAATGTACTGTAGAATCAAAAACAACTGAAACTGCTATTACAAAAGCTATAGAAAAATGCTACAAATGTAATAGACCATGCAAATCCAGAGCTGTATTATGCCAAAATAAACACTGGGTGCATTATTTGTGTGATAAGCTTTCAGAACATGATATCCAAAATATAGAAAAAGATGTTTGTAAAACTTGCTCTATCTTAGACACAAAATCACCATCTAAATATTCAACGATACCATCAAATAATGTAACATGTAGAAAAGACTAATTTCAAATTGGAACAATTACCTCAGCAGAAGCATTATTATTAGAAGAACTACAATGCAATGGTTGTACTGACAATTTAGTTAATGTCGAAAACAGATGTACCAAATGTGACATGATATTTCACTCACAATGTTTAGATCAGAAAACTGACATATGTTTTTCGTGTATAGGGATAGATGAACAATATACAACTGATGACCCCATAAACTTACATCAAACTGAGATAAAGCAAAATTTAGACCACTCTCAAAATTTGAATGAAACTACAGAAAATCAGCAGCAGATAAAACATCACAATGGGCACAAACCTATGTCTGACAACTCTGTACCGGTTCAAAAAACGCAACCTGTAGTACAAAAATAGGTTATGTTATCATTAAATCCATCTATAGCGACAAACAATCTAAATTGTCATTCAAAAACTGACACTCCAAATGAACAAAATATGTATATCAAAGAGAAAGAACTAAGAACCCTAGAGCTAAAATTAAAAAAAGGAAGAACAGGTAAAAATCAAAGAAGCTATGTTAAAAGAAGACATGAAAGAAAAAACTAAAATAATTGAAAGATTGCACAAAGCTGAAATCAGGAACATTGAACTTGAAAATACCATAAAAACTCTACAAATCCGGATAGAGCAGCTACATGTACCAACGCAATCATCAGCATCATATATCAGATCACCACACCATGTTCATTCTTCAAAGATAAAGGAGATGACGAGCTAATAATTGGTATGAAAAAGCGTGTTACAAAATTTGTTTTAGGGAGAATCGACAATGAGCTTAATAAATTAGAATCAAACTTCAATATCTCATCTGAACCCAAAAAGATCAAGCTAGGGCAAATCTGTACCAACAAAACAATGTAGATACTCAAAACTATTCACATAATCATTGGAACTACGACCATGCTCATTCTCAACAACATTGGAACAACAATCAGACTAATACTCAACAACATGGTGTAAGACAGTCTCAAAACATTGCACATGAAAACTGGTATCACAGCTATGAACATGATTATGCTCCTTTTAGGTACTCAGAGTCTGGTCAAAATATCTGCATGGATAATCTAATTGAAATTCAACCTATTGTTCAACCAACTGAACCAAAATCAGAAATTTCAAAGCAATATATATGTAATGACAAGATGTTGCCAACAAAAACTACTAGTGATACACACAGAAATATCCAACCATCACAACCTGATACAGCTCTACCTCAACCCAAAGTAGGACAACCATTAGATTATATATCACCTACACAACAGACTCATTTTTTACTTCAGGCCAGTCCGAATCTAGGACACATTTAGATGAATCTGTAAATAGCGAGAATGATGTAAATACACGTATGGAAGAGACACTTACAATTTTAGATTTTAATTGTAAAAATGTTTTAACATGTGGTCCAATTTTTAATGAATTAGAAAACAGTATTGATATTTTTCTGCTACATTGGCTATATGACTGTCAGTTATCGATGCTAAATGAAATAAGTGACAAGCTTACTGGTGTCGGCAAGGCAGTTGACTCATTAGATCCCATCCCTGCTACACAGATGCCTACAGGTTATGGGGGCACAGCTATATTATGAAAAAAACATTTAGACTCTATAATTTCACCATTAACAATTGGAACGAAAGAATGCAAGGAATAGAAGTTATTAGTGATCCTAATTTAATTATTCTCTCTGTATACTTGCCTTGTAAAAGGATCATCTCAACACCTTAGTGATTTTCAAGACTGCATTGCTCAGTTACATGAAAAAGTCAGTACGTATCAACAATCACACCAAATAATTATTGGTGGAGACTTTAACGAGGATATTGTCAATGGTCCAACATCACAAAGGAAGACCTGTGTCAATGACTTCATGAAAGAGCATGATTTCGAAACAAAATATAATGGTAGCACTTTTATCCATTCAAACGGCTGCGATACTACTGCCATTGACTATTTTATATTTCAAAATTTATATAAACATACAGTCCTTGAAATTTCGAAACTGGACATAATATCTAATGTATCAGATCATTACCCAATTAAACTGATCCTTCAATATCATCATCCAGTGAAACAAATCAAACAAGTAATACTTCTGTCAAACGTAAGATCAAACGGGATAAATTTGATACACAGCTATATGAGAGTCTTATTGCTTCAGAAATATCAGACAGCAAACCAACGATAGAGACAATAGAAGATGTAACAAATGCTATCAAAAATCTCAATCAAATTATTATTAAATCTGCTAAAGGTGCAGCACCAGCAATCAAAATGGGGAAAAAAGACCTAAGCTACAAGTAATGAATGATGCCATAAAAGAAGCTAACAAAAAGAAGAAACTTGCTTTTCACGACTGGAAGTTAAATGGACGTCCAAAAGAATCTGATAGCATATATCTGAAAAAGAAGAAACTAACAACGCACATTCTACGTAAAGAATGCAGATTAGAAGTAGTTAAGCGTAGAATAAATGAACGTCAAAAACTAATTAATGCTAGAACATCAGACAGAAACATGTTTTGTAAAATTATAAAAAGTCAGAGAGGAAAATTATCTAGATTTATAGATCAATTACATGTAGATGATTATACCTATTACGACGATAATATCATTGAAGGCTGGCGTTCACACTTTCATAAGCTTGCAAAACAGGAACAAAATCAAAATTATGACACTCAATATCTAAATCTTATTGAAAACGAAGCTAAAATTATAATTGACATATGTAAAGATCGTTTCAAGCATAACCCTATTACAGAAGAAGAGATATCAAAACCAATATCATGTCTAAACATGAATAAAGCTGCCGACTTCTTTGGTGTATACGCTGAAAATATCATACATGGTGGTAAACAATTGCAACAATATTTACAACTACTTATCAAAAGATCTTTTGAACTAGGCTGTATAACTGATATTCTGAAAATTGGTACACTATTTCCTGTATTCAAGAATAAGGGTGATTCAAGATATGCGAAAAACTATAGAGGAATAACAGTCACACCTATATACTCCAAAATTGTTAAAAAGATAATTAAATTACGGGAAAAACCCTATCATCCTGGAGAAACAAAATCCATTACAAAGAGGATTTACTGAGAACACCACCCCTCTGTTATGTGAATTAGTTATCGAAGAGTTTGAGCGTGAAAGTAAAGATCTCAAATTACCAACATATATAGCTTTACTTGATGGTAAATCGGCATTTGATGTGGTTTTACATTCAAATCTTATAAGGAGATGATATCAAACAGGAATCTCTGATCAATCCATAATATTGATAGACAGTCTATACAAAAACGCAACATCTTGTATAAAATGGAAAAATAAAACTTCAGCAGTATTTGAAATAGAACAGGGTGTACGCCAAGGTTGTACTTTTAGTGCTGATCTGTACAAGTTGTATGTAATCCCTCTACTAAACCTATTATGTGACACAGGAATAGGTGGACATATAGGCAATATTAGCAACTGTGCTCCAACATGTGCTGATGACGTCGCTATTATAGCAAACAATCCAATAGAACTTCAGACGCTAGTAAATATTGCTGTCAATTTTAGTAGGAGAGAGGGATACACTCTAGAACCAACAAAAATTGTAATATTACCTGTAAACACTTCATCTAGATCGATTGCAATAGAGGATAATTTTTGGCATATAAACAATAACCCTATGCCAGTTGTAAATCACTCCTCACATATTGGTATACAAAAGTGTCAGAAAAACTCGGCAAAATTAACTGTGATGTAAACATAAAAAAAGGCAAGAGGATCATTATATAGCCTAATGGGCGCAGGCTTACATGGGAGAAATGGATTAGATTCTGAAACAGCTATAACTCTTTTAAATACATATGTTATGCCTATATTAACCTATGGTTTGGAAATACTACTTCCGACAGGCAGCATTTTTGACACAATCCACCAATTCCACAAGAAAATTATTAAACAAATACTCTCTTTATCTCTTAAAACCCTGCTATATACATACTAAGTGGAATGCTACCAATTGAAGCTGAAATCCACCTTAAAGCTTTAACACTTTTTGGAAATATCACCAGAGCTAATAAAACATCCGTTGAATGGAGATAAGCAGAAAGACAGCTGCAATTAAACACCCATACAAGTAAAAGCTGGTTCATACAAATAAAGAAAATATGTCTAAAATATGATCTGCCAGACTGTCAGAATTTCCTAACTTACCCTCTTGGAAAATTCCAATGGAAAAAATTGATTACAAGGAAAATTTATACTTATTGGAGAGAAAAGATAAGTGAAAATTCAGAGGTTTTTTTCAAGCTTGCAACACATCGCATGTGCCTATCAGATCAAAACAATCCATCCGATCCTTACAACAAACACTTCAAAATATAGGGACATCAACAGAATACCTATTAGAACAAAAGTGGCAACAGGAAATTACATACTGCAATCAAATAGAGCCAAATTCAACAAATGTGAGGTATCAGCCACCTGCAAAATTTGTAATAAAGAAGACGAAACGATTGAACATTTTCTTATCTCTTGTATTCATCTTGAACCGGACAGAGAAAGGCTTTTAAAAGTGATACATGAGCAATGTCTTAGATTGGTAGAACTATTTAACATTAGTTTGGATATAAACTTAATCCATGTAATAATTAATCAATACTATCTTGTGAAATTCTGTGCTTGCACCAAAACTAGTGATTTATGTAGCTTTATTAGCTTGCATGTTGAACCTGCTTGTAAAACACTTATAAATAACCTGCATATGCAAAGATACAAGCTCCTAAATGCTGGGCAGAAAAACTTAAGAAAGTTAAATTTAGCTAAGTAGTAGTTGTGTGTGGACTGTAAGTTATTATTCATTAAAAGTAAATATATTCTAAATTCCGTGAATAAGACTTAATATGTGATATTGGTGAAGGAATATATTGACATACTTTTATTGTGTACAGACTGTATTATAATTCTATTGGTGATTGGATTTATATTGGATTTATTACTTCGTACTGAAGGTGTGCCTATATTGGCAGAATATATGAAGATACAGATACAGATATAGAACGCCACAGCTGCCTTATGATAACAATAACCATATCATTAAGGGTAGAGATATATCGTGAAGAAAATGTTCTATACTATAACGGCATCTGACAATAATACTCTGTCAATTTGCTATATCACTCAGGTAAATTTACCTTAGTGATATAGCAAATTGACAGAGTATTATAGTCAAATGCCGTTATAGTATATAAAGCTTATCTAAGTGATATAGCAAATTGACAGAGTATTATAGTCTAATGCGGTCATAGTATAGAACATTTTCTTCATGATATACCTCTACCCTTAATGATATGGTTATTGTTATCATAAGGCAGCTGAGGCGTTCCATACTTAAAGCTCAAGGGCAGAGTAAGGAGGGATTCGCACAAAAGTTCATCTACTCAACAGACATATTCCTAGCCTCCAATTCTAGATCTTTGCCTTAATCTATTATATACAATTAAGTCAGATGGAGAGAGAGAGACGGTTTAATTTTTCAAAACACCCAAGTTTTTCGTTTTTAATTTCAGTGTAAAGGAACAAACAATTTACTTCAAGAGGGTCATTTACTTCAAGAGGGTCATGCTTTTTTTCTTTAAAAATATTCTGATTCCTAATTTGACTAAAAAAATATTGTGGTCAAGCAGATAACAAACAAAAAATTCTGAAAACAGATTTTCCCTTTACCTAAAAGTGTTTAAATTTTGATAAAAATAAAAAAAATAGATTGATTGATAGCGTCGAAAATCTAAGAAAGGAAAAAAAAACCATACCCCCCCCCCCTTTTGAAGTTCAATGGTTGTTCCGTTGTTTGTTTTTATTCTTTTTTCCCCCCATTTTATACTTGTTTAACAGTGTGAATTTTATAACGTTCTAACTTCATATTAAACTGAATTTGCAATTAAAGTTATAGTTTCACATTTGTCTTCTGCGAATGATCACAAGAGTTACATTATCATTAATCTATTATACATCAATAGAAAGAAACTTGATCTTGATATCAAATCTGTTTTTTTCTAGATTTATTTCACATTACTTTTTCAAAACATTGTAGCATCATTGTTTTGCAAATCTCGATATTCCACGCTGACAATTTACCGATACTGTACTATAAAAAAATGTAAATCTTGTCGTTAAATTTAGTCTAATATATACACATGGAAAAAAGTATTGCAACACCTTGATTTTTTAAAACTTGAAAAATCAGCCTTTTATTTTGGATGGAATATGATAAAATATTTGTAAAATAATATTGAAACAAAGTTCATGATTACATTTGCATTTTAACGAACAAAATTTCTTTGAAAAAAAAATGATTTATCTAACCACAATTTTAATAACAAAATGAAGTGTTTTTTGTACAAAAAACTACATTTTACAACTTTTACTGTAGTCGAACTTTACAATGTCAGACATTTCAAAATTAATCTTAAGACGATTGTTCACATCATGGTTGATCGTTATACGCCAAAGAATTAGTACTTTGTGCGCAACCTCAATTCAAACAGTTAACCGCCACTCAACGCCTTCTGATTCCTGCCATAAATCGACTAATTTTTTGCTAAGCTAGCAGCAACCATTTCTGATGAAGGGTATTGTTTATTTCATCACGTGTTTGGACTGGGGTGTCCTGTCGCGCACATTACGCCCAAAAGTGTCCCATATATGCTCGATATGGTTCAAATACGGGCTACGATCGGGCCAACAAAGATAAATCGGATTCCTTTGGAACAATGGATCTTCCTCCACGATGCTAATTTCCAACTTTGGCGAGCTCTGCACTACATTGGATACGGACAACTGTGTGTCTGTTCGTAAGCAAAGGTCCCCTAAATGGTATTATCGCACGATAACCAGTAGCGATGAGTCGATCTCGAACATTTTTTGTTAAAAGGCTCCTGTATGCCAACCAATCTCAGTTTAGGATTGTATTGTATGCAATGGGTTTCTTTCTGACCACGATTCATTATGCTTGATTTTCCCTAGCAGATGGCTTAGGGGGTCTTTGTGATCCCGGATAGCCTTTAACATCGTTTATTGCCTGATTTTATTCTCAAAACGACTAATAGTGGAATGGTGATGACGAACAATACGTGCAGTTGTCACAGCGACATTCCTGCTTCTCTCATGCTGATAATCTGCCATCTTGCTGCGGTTAAGAGTTGTGGAGGACCCATTACAAGGTGTCAATCACATTACTTTGTAAACTTGGATATTAAAAGTGTTGAAAACAATGAGGATAAAAACACCTATTTTGCTGTTTACGGGTACAGTAGCTGCAAGTGCAGATAAGAACTTATCGAGTCGATAATTATTTATCAAACTCAGGTGATATTTAAATAATGTTTAACCAGTTCTATTTTAACAAATTATATCACTAAAAAATAAAGAGTATTTTTTTAATTTCAATTTCAATTTGGTGTTGCAATACTTTTTTCCATGTGTATACTTCAATAATCCTATTTTAATTTGTGAAACTCGTGCTTAAACAATTCCCGCGGAAATGTGTGTACTCGTGGTTTACGTAAGAAACGTAACGGACGTAAGTGTATTAGACTCTATTTTTCTTTGTTTTCTTATATTAAAAGCGTGTATTATTTGAGATATGCTTATTTTTGAAAGATACATTTGATTGGGAAAAGAATGCTGTTTTGCCGAATAAGACAAAGACTACATATTTCCTCATCTATTGTGACCGTTATACTGATGCACGAAACAGACTGTTACGGGAGTAACCTTCTATTCACATTGATGAGCTACCTCCAAACGAAGCCATTACAGTACTCTTAAATGATAATACCAAACTTGTAGCAAACTTTATTTTAGAATGTCCCAATATAAGACGTGAATTTATAAAACTGTTTAATCTTTCTATAGTAAATATCGAAGTATACGCATGTCTACATTTTTTAAATGTTATAATTTTGACCTCATTTCTTATATCTGTAATATTTAAAGTTAAAACATGATAGTGCATCATAAGCCTATTTGGCTGGCTGAATCATTATGTCAATACTCAATGTACATTATATTGTATATATTCAGGTTGCACTCTAATAAACTATTTATTCATTCATTCATTCATTGTACATTGTTATTGTGGAAATGAAATACGTGCTCCCTTTACTTTCGTTAATTTGTAAAAAACATCTAACAATCGGGATAATTTCCGATCGCCTGTTCGTCTGTACGTTTGTTCTTCTACCCCTCTTGCGTCTTCGAAATTCACTACTGCTTCCAAACTGATTGACAGAATTTGTGTTGTTGAAAATTTGCAGAATTTAATCACAATGTGAACCTTCTTTTTAATTTCTTGATATGAATGAATTCTGTGGTTAACTATGGAATGAATACCATTTCAGGGTTGTACATGTGTTTTAAAGTCCAGCTATTGGAATAAAACTTTCACAATAACTCTCTATATTATGTAGTACTTTGTTTTGTCCAATTCAGAATTCTCATACTGTGAAATGCTGCAAACATGTCATTAAAACTAACTGATAAACGTACACTACATAAAAAGGCGCAAATCGAAAAACTAGGATATTTATTAATTACGAAGAAAACGTTGTATCGTCTGTCCCAATTTTAAATTCTTCTAAAGTTTCCTGCAAAAATAAAACAAAAAGTTTACACAAAGACGAAGTGTAAAGTTATCCAATAGTTATCAAGTGTAGCAAAATTTTCATAGGTGAAACGTATAGGTTAGGGTCTTGCATTTCAGTAGCAACATTACAGTTAAGTGATAGCATTAGGCTGTTAATGTTATAACTTTTAAACTAAACAACTGATACTTGTACACATATTCTTTATAACTTTAATTGTCAAAGGCTATTTGAACTGACTAAAGAACGAACACTGTTGTTCTGTACATGGTAAAAGAAAGACGACTCCGTTTAAGAAATAATGACATTAAAAGCACACGAAACGAACCTAGTCTAGAATCATAAAGACAATGATAGACAGGATTCTATACTAACAAGTCATGCTCCAAATCGCAAAGATTCTTTATACATTCAGAAAAATTTCATCATATTCACTTTTGTTTAACCAATCCTTCATTACTCAATCTCTATGAAAAAAGACAAATACATGACACTGAATATAATTATTTAATATGACAAAATACATATGTATGAATGTGTTATAAATAATTATCAAAGGTACCAGGATAACTAAAATGTAATACGCAAGACGAGCGTTTTGTCTACATAAGACTCATCAGTGACGCCCAGATCAAATAGTTAAAAAGCTAAACAAGTACGAAGTTGAAGAGGACACTAAATTCCAAAACGATGTGCCTAAAACGGCTAAGGTAATCTCTGCCCTGGATAAGAAAATCCTTAGTTTTTCGAAAAAAATCATAGTTTTGAGAACAGGAAATTTATAAAAATGACCACAAAATTGATATTCATGACAACACCGAAGTGCTGTCGACTGAGCTGGTGATAACCTCGGGGATGAAACGTCCACCAGCAGTGGCATCGACCATTATGTTAAATTGTAAAATTGTATATTCTGTTCTATATGGTAACATTCCAGATTATTATAACCAACATATGAATCGTTTTAAAAAAGGTTAGTCGCAGCTTCTTTTTATACTATGGATACATTAACATCTATTTGTTTTTTTGACATTTAAGATGTTATTATATATATATAAACCCTCAACGGATGGAAGTAGAAATATAGAATGTACTGGCATACAAATTTTACCATGGTGTTGTCTCTCTTTCCTGAAATTATATAAAAAAGTGTATCTTCTTTTAAAATAGAGAAGAAGGTATATTGGATATCCATTCACAACACAAAATCAGTATATGCACAGGAAAATCACAATAAGAAATTAAAAAGCGCTTTTAGTGCTTACGATAGTTTTGGTTGTGGCTTTGTAGAGAAGTATACAAAAATATCTGACCCGTTGAAGAGTGCCGGTCTTTAACTAAATAATAGGTAGTATGAAAAATTATCTGACCAGTTAAACAGTGTGTTATTTTCATAGTAGTTATTGAAAAACTGTTCATTACCGGGATATATGGACTGCCCACAGGACAGTGGTATTGACTGAGACAGCTATAATTACTTAGCCGAAGGCGAGGTCATCATCGCTGTCGCAGTCAATACCACTGTCCTACGGGCTGTCCATATATCACGATAATTGATCATTGAGAAACCAAGTTTTAAAATTAATTCATAAATTCAAATTGTTAAAAATTCAAATTGTTGTAAGTAACCTCGAGATAATGTACGATTTCTATAGGAAAGAGTGAAGACCGGTCATAGTTTTAAAAAACTATAAGTCACTTCAGTATTATGAAATACAGAATAAAGTTCACTATAATTTTATAAGTAGCAAAACGGTCATTAGAGTTGTCTGCATTAGCAGACGTATCTTCCATTTTCTTAACTGTAGACACGTCTGAATTGTGGTTGCATTTTATCACGGGACGTCACTCAAACAGAGATATCACGCCCCACCTGTTATTATCATGTTAACGACCGGTTGTCCGGTCCGTTTGCTCTGTTAATGACCGATGGAGTTTATTTCTGAAGAATAAAGAATGTCATATGGCCCCTTTTTATCCAATAAGATAAGCTTATTCTTAACCGATATGAAATGAAGTACAATATGTCTTAAACAGGACTGATCTTTAACTGGACCGTTATATAGATAGTAAAAGTTAAACTCTTACAGCTGCCAATACACAATAAATATACTCAACCATACTTAAACAATGGTTTTTCTGGGTTTTTTTTTTTATTATTATTTTTTTTTTTGAAACAATTAAATCATCTTTATTGCACTAAATGCTGTTTAACAATTTACCTAGCTTACAGCATTAGGCTAAGTATCCCTGTATATCAGTTATTATACATCCAGGGAGAATATATAATAAAATATTATATAAATGTTAGTATTATACAATTAGACATAATACATAAATTAAATTAAATTAACATCAATATACATGGATTCAGTCATTAATAATGAACAAAATTGTCTGCTTACAAATCGGGAAAAATAACGGATCTACACCGTTTCGTTTTGTAATTATTATGTATGTTTACTTTCTCACAGGTTACCTGTGTAGTCTGTGTATTGGAGTTACTTTCATATTCTTTTATGTTTTGAAGGATTTATTTTGTCTAAGCTTATTTGCTTGACTATGCTAGTGTAAAACATAACTAGGTAAGTTTATAAAATTATTTTAAATTCAAATCAAAAGGTTATTTGCTATGCGGGTTTATTTTGGCCCCACGTGGTAAAATATTTATACAAGGCCAAGGGAAGTTAGCATATGTTTATTTGTTAAAAACAAACTATACCTTTACTTACAGGTTACAATATGCTGATGTCTTTAATAACATATTCCCGGTTTCTATATTTCTTATCGCGTTTAATCTTATAATGTCATATATTTCCTTTTTGAAGATTTTAAAGATTTCTATCTTTGTTTCTTTTTTGTTTGAAACAAAATGTGCCTTATATATTGAGAAGAATATAACTGTTATCAGGGTGTTTATATCAAAATATTTTACATCTGCCATTTTATAGCCAGTTATTAAATTTTCTAGCCTTAAAATATGTCTATCTATTTGAAGATAAAGTAATAACTTGTATATTTCTTGCCAGTAAGTATTATTATAAGGGCATGTAATAAAAAAATGTTTATAATTGTCAATTTCTTTGCAAAAATTGCAAGAATTGTTTTCTAATACTTTCCACTGTGCTAATAAGTCGTTGCATGGAAGAATAAAGTTGAGTAATTTCCATTTAAACATTTTAAATTTGTTGTTTTCTAGGTAATTAAATATAAAATTAAGAGTGCTTTTAAATTTCATATTTAAATTTTCTTCAAAAATTCTTTCCCACTTCAGAATACCTACAGGTTTTTCTTGCTTATAAGGGGCAATTAGTATTGAATATATTTCTTTATTACCCATTTCTGGATAGATATTATGATTGAGTAGTATTTGCAGATTTTTTGTTTTCTTTATATTTACTTTTGTTTTAAATGAGCTTTCTTGCTTTAAAATATTCTGCCAATGTTTTGGAATAGCTTTCTTTAATAATGATAATTCTCTAATCCAATCCCGTTTATCTTTTAATTTAAGTAATATTTTACTTTCTGATATATGACCTCTTTCATCAAGTATGTCATTTACATACAGAATATTATGTTCAATCCATTTAGTAAATAATAAGTGTTTTCCTTTTGTTTGTATGTTATGATTGCCCCATAAAATCTGCTTTCTTATGTCTAGAAACGATTGTGGGATCTTTGTCTGTCCTCCCTTAACATTAATCCAAGTTTTAATCAATTGCTGATAGAACTGGGGAAGGGATTTAAATATTTTTTTATCTAACATATTAACATTTTTAATATTCATTCGAAATATCAAGAGGTTTTTACCAAATTTGTTTAAGTAAGCTTGGGGTATGATTGACCAATTATCACCAGAATTTTGTTTAAGTTTTAAAATCTACCGTAATTGAAGAGCTTTGAGATATAAGTCTATGTCGATCATTTTTAACCCACCTTCTAGATAGTTTTTACAAAGAGTTGCACGTTTAACTTTATCTTTTTTCCCATTCCATATGAAATTGTATACTAGAGTTTTAAACTTTTGTATTATTTCTTTTGATATGTACATATTTGATGCGATATAAGTTAAATTTGGAAGAATTAGTGATTTTACTACTATTATTTTACCTATTAATGTTAAATTTCTTTTCATCCAGTTTGATATAATTTTTTTTGCATTTTTTAAGCTGTTTATCAGTGTTTAGTTTTTCACAGTCTTGATTGTTATAACCAAAGTAAAAGCCAAGACTTTTAATATTATCTGTTTTCCAATTTATGTTTTCAAATTTGTCTCTGCTATGTTTAAGTTTTCCCAACCAAAATCCCTCTGTTTTATTTCTGTTTAGTTGTAATCCTGATAAACTTCCAAAAGTTTCAATTATATTCATTGCTAAACTAACATCTTTTGATTTTTTTTTATTATTAACGCATTGTACAACCTATCGAAGAGACAATATTGGATAATGATTGTGACACTTTTAAATTCAAGGAAACATGTTTTCGACATTTTTCGTTTGAAACCGGATGTGACGTATCATGTTTTCATGGTATAACACCTTTTATAAACACAACATATAAAAGGCAACTTTAAAAATAGAGTGTTCTTTTCGATTCTTAGTGTAATGTATGCATATATAAATTCGAAATACAGAATGAAAATTATTATTTCTATTAAATTGATAGTAAAAGAAGGACGTAAGATACCAGAGGGACAGTCAAACTCATAGATCGAAAATAAAATGACAACGCCATGGATAACTAGAAAAAGAAAAAGAGAAACAGACAAAAAAGAACACAACACACAACATAGAAAACTACAGAATAGGCAACACGAACTCCAACAAAAACTAGGGGTGATCTCACTTGCTTATTGGCAATACAGTAGTATTACTTTTATTGTTTTTCAATTTAAAACTTTTTCTTGCCGATACACTTTTATAAATCACAATCGTGTCAAAATCAAGTGCAATAATTTCTGTTTATCATATATTTTAAAAGAATCAGATTTATTGGAGATCATTTTTTTTTAAATCGTTCGAAATTATAAGCTAGAAAAGAACATTATGATTTTCCTGTTTTTTTCCCCGCTGATTTTTTTTTTATAGACTTCCTTATTTGCTTAATATCAACATCGTATTGTCCGCTTTAACCTTATTACATTCTCAATATATGTTAAAGACCATGTATTAAAATGCATTTACTAACGATACTGTCATATTAGAACATTCAGCAACTGGATGTCAAAGATCAAACGTTGACGTCATTCAAATTATGTCGTCACGCCAGGTACGCGATACGGGTTTTGCTATGCGATACGGGGTATGCGATACGGGTTTAGCTATGCGATACGGGGTATGCCATACAGAGTAGGTGATACAGACTGAAAAAAGAACCTTTCTTAGACATACAAAATTACTGTATTTAGTACTAAACATATGATAAATATAGATATTAGACCGTTGGTTTTCCCGTTTGAATGGTTTTACACTAATAATTTTGGGGCCCTCTATAGCTTGTTGTTCGGTGTAAGACAGGGCTCCGTGTTGAAGGCCGAACATAGACCTATAATGGTTAAATTTTAAAAATTGTTATTTGGATGGAAAGTTTTCTCATTGGCACTAACACCACATCTTCCTATATCTATATAGGGTTATGCATAAAATCTAGAAAAATACGTTTCCCTCTGATTGAGTCAAACTGAATAAAAACAAGCAAGATCAACATACCAGATAAATAGACTATACGTGTAGTCTTATAATTAATTCCTGTCTAAACTGCTCATAACTGGAATCCTGAGAACATAGAACATGGTGGTCCATTCCAATCCTTAAACAAATGTTTCCCATCGCTGCCTTGAACTGCAATCCAAGCCTTCTGTCCCTTCATCATACGCACAATAACATTACTGGTACCTGTCATATAATCGGAGACTGAATCACTATCAACAACATTTACTGCAATTTTCCTGTCGTTTGCCACTAAAACGCTAGAAAAATCTTTACCAGAATCGGAAACTGTGGTCCAGGAGAAATGATATAATCCATCCTCAGGACAAGTAAATGTTCCTGTTGTTCCGTCATAGGCGTCGCCTTCATTTAATGACACCGTGTCAAACATTACGACTGTGTTGGCAGGAAGATTATTTTTGCTAGATGATAAGGTTGCAAAAAACGCATACTTCTTTGATACTGAAATGAGTATAAAAAATGTTAACAGTTCTGTAACAGAGATAGGATACATAGCTTATATTTATTTAAGATATTTTATACATAATGCTCAACCTCATCTATGCAATGAGCATTGCAATTTGATGGCCATATAGTCCATTGAATTATGATACGACTCTAATTGTTCTTTCAAACTCCTTTTTACGCATATATTCCTGATCTAATATTATTTATTCTCGTTTTTAGATTTTATCAGTTATGGTTTAAATGGTACGTACAATGTATCTTTTGATGATATCTTAAATAAGTTATAAGTGTAAACGTGTGAATGGGCTATCTGGACCTATCTGTCATGCGATAATGAGTATTTGTTGTCGGTACGGTTTAAATGTATCTTCAAGCTGAACCAAGATTTTTTAATTTTCAACACAATATATTGCAGTAAATTGTAACATCTTTAATTTTCCTCGTGGCTTTTATTATGTTCAACTTAATCCTTTAATTTCCATGTTAACAAATTTTAAAGTACACACATGTAGCGGATATAAATTTTGTAAACAATTGAAATGATAAGCAGACATTGTTCATGGAAAGTCAAAATTATCAGGCTTTTATTCAGGGTTGTTCGCTTGTTTCACGTTATGTCTGTAATTTATTTTTAACCCTGTCCTCGTCTTAAATATGTGTGAAATATTTGTCACAAGTCTGTTAATTTGACAGAACATTTTAACCTCTTAAGATCAACACAAAACTTATATTAATTTTTAACTAAGCTTTGAAGAATAAAAGTAATACAGATTGTTTAGTTAATAGACATTTAACACGATAGTCGAATATGCTGTTGACTATTACTGTTAATTCACAAAATATTCCCGAAATTTTAATTCTGAGATTTGAAACAGTAACGAAATAATAAATATGTTAAAGTTCATAATGTGAATTGATAGGGTGATCAGAGTGTATGATGCACATAGATCAAGGTAAGCGACATATTCTCTTCCGTCTCTAAAGTTTTTGTTCTTTGCGTTTACAGAAATAACTTATAACATCTAATCTCTTAGGAACTTATCCATCATTGTATTTGTTGTTGCTTAGTTGTGTTTTGTCTTACGGATAGGAACAGTTAATTGTATGTTTTACTAATTGGTGACTTAACCTAAACTGTTTATTGTATGCTTATTTGAGTTAAAAATGTAGAATTTATGAAAAAAGTGTATACACAACAACAATTATTCCTTTATTCAGTGACGATATATGATGACACTTCTCTTTAATTTACCTTTTTTCATTTCATTGAGTTCATTTTCATTATCCTGTTTTAATTTTGTCATTTTGGATTCAAAGTCTGATATATATCTGGACATGTTTTTGTCTATAACACTTGCTGCTTCTGAAATAAATAAAACATTAAAACATGTATGCATTTGGTCAGTTACTCTAGTATCATGTACAGCTCATTTCAATTAGTACTTGATACTAACAGAGAAATATTGTTCAGCACTACTGTACTAAATTATTTAAAAGGGAACTTCGTCTGGCATTTTTCTAGCATTTTTATGTAAAAAAAAAATCCCAAGAAGTATATAGTCATCATTAGATAAAAAACAATTTCATTCAAGACGATGTGTTTGAGTTTCTTATATGCCCCACAATAAAGTTTCTGTGAGAACCACCGGCATGCCTCCGAAAGCTCAGGATTACTTAAAAGTAATTTTACATATACGTAAGTAATAGCTGAATGTTCGAGGTCATTTCTACGCTATAATTGAGCATGTGAAAAATTGCTAAAAGAACATATTCTAAATTTAAAAAAGCAACCATTTTTCATAAATTATAATATAATGCAATAATATACATATCAGATTGCTAACGCCCTAATGGGGATAATTAGGAGTAAGATAATTACAACATGAAGTCAACTTGATAAATTAATTTCAATTCAATTATTAACGGGTCTTTGGAGATATCGAATTTTCGTAATATGTTAAATCTATGTAATCTTTCAAAGATAGCATTAAGTAGAATACATTTAAAAAGAAAAACTAAACCGGCATTTTTTTTCTAAAAAAAACCAAGTGTCAAACATAGACTTTCTTTTCAAAATATTTTTTTTCGTTGAAATCTTCAGAAATGTACTACTGTTGAAAAATTGTCTTCCTTATACTTTGTGGCAGTTTTGCCGTTTGTTTTTACCTTAAACATGACACCACTTATTTGAAACTATGCAATTACACATAAGAGTGAAAGGAAATCAGTGATGGAAGAATAATTAAACTAACGTGAAATTGAAGAGAGAATTAAGCGATAGTAAAATTAAAAGTTCAATATTCCAAAAAAAACACAATTAGTATCACAAATTTGTAACAAATGGGAACGCGTTGAAATATGAACAAAGCAGACAAATAAACATTGATTTATCATCTCACTCATAATACACGTGCTCCATTAATATGTGGTAATTGTTTACCACGATCAAAATCGATTAAATGCGGTGCAAAAATCCAAAAATTAATAAGATACCAAAGTTTTCGATAAAAAATCATCGAATGGAATATTGTTAGTCTATCATACGTGATTGGTTCGCAATTAATGTTTTAAAAATGAGTATGAAGGACGTAAGGGGAAGAAAAGTTGCCTTGAAATGAGTTTAACCCTGTAACATTATGTATGTGTCTGTCCCAAGTCAGGAGCATGTAATTTGTTGGCTACTTATTTGTTTTGTTTTGTTCATTATTTTGCATAAAAACAAACTAAGCCGTAAGTTTTCTTGTTTGAATTGTACTATGTTTGTCATTTCGGGGCCTTTTAAGGCTGACTATGCTCATTGTTGAATGACGTACATTCACCAGTAGTTGTTAATTTTTTACCACGATCACAATCGATTAAATTCGGTGCCACAATTTAAAAATGAATAAAATACCAAAGTTTTCGATCAAAAATCATCGAATAAAATAAGGTTTATCTTCTGTTTTTCATATAAACGTTGTTATAGTTTTGTTGAACTATATTGAATTCATAATGTGAATTGATAAAATGATCAGAGTGTATAATGCACATAGATCACGGTAAGCGATACATCTTCTTATGTGTCTAAAATTTTTGTTCTTTGTGTTTACAGAAATAACTTATCAAATCTCTCTTGAACTTGTACATCATTGTATTTGTTGGTACTAAGTTGGGTTGGTCGTCCGGATAGGAACAGTTAATTGTATGTTTTACTAATTGGTGACTTAACCTAAACTGTTTATTGTATGCTTATTTGAGTTAAAAATGTAGAATTTATGAAAAAAGTGTATACACAACAACAATTATTCCTTTATTCAGTGACGATATATGATGACACTTCTCTTTAATTTACCTTTTTTCATTTCACTGAATTCTTTTTCATTATCCTGTTTTAATTTTGTCATTTTGGATTCAAAGTCTGATATATATCTGGACATGTTTTTGTCTATAACACTTGCTGCTTCTGAAATAAACAAAACATTAAAAAAATACATGCATTTGGTAAGTTACTCTAGCATCAGGTACAGCTTATTTCAATAAGTACTTGATACAAACAGAGAAATATTGTTCAGCACTACTGAACTGAATTATTTCATGGGAACTTCTTCTGGCATTTTCCTATCATTTTAATATAAAAAAAGTCCTCGAAGTATATAGTCATCATTAGATTAAAAACAATTTTAAACAAGACGATATGTTTGAGTTTCTAATATTCCCCACTATAAAGTTTCTCTGAGGAAGACCGGCATGCCTCCGGGTCTTTGAGATATCGAATTTTTCGTAATCTATTAAAGTATGTAATCTTTCAAAGATAGCATTAAGGAGAATATATTTTAAAAACCAAACAGGCAAAGTTTGTCTGAAAAAACACGTGTACGTACAAAGACTCTCTTTTCGAAAGAAAATCTTTTCTTTGTTTAAATCTTCAGAAATGTACTGCTGTTGAAAAATTGTCTTCGTATACATTGTGGCAGCTTTGTCGTTTGTTTTTATCTTAAACATGACACCACTCGTTCGAAATTATGCAATTACACATAAGAGTGAATGGAAATCAGTGATTGAAGAAAAGGTAAACTTACGTGAAATGGATGAGAGAATTAAACTGGAAGAGAGAATTAAGCGATAGTAAAATACTCAAAGACTCACAAAACCAAAGGACATTTACATCAACAGTTATAAATAATAATTAAGAAACAACACGATCTCCACTAAAAACCGGGAGTGAAATCAGGTGCTCCGGAAGGGTAAGCATTTCCTGCACCGTATACGGCACCCGTCGTGTAATTTCTTTGAATATGAATAAAGCAAACAAATAAACATCGATTTATCATCCTATCATTATGAGCGTGCTCCATTATTGTGTGTTTTAAACTGTTTACCACGGGCCCGATTGAATAACTTGGTGGCAAAATCTGTAAATTAATAAGCAACCAAAACTTTCGATTAAAAATCATCAAATGAAATGTTGTTGGTCTGTCATACGTTATTGATACGCAATTAATGTTTTAAGAATTCGTATAAAGGACTTAAGGGGGAGAGTGGTTGCCTTCAAACGAGTTTAGCACTAACACATTCTGTATGTGCCTGTCCCAAGTCAGGAGCCTGTAACTCGTTGCTTACTTATTTGTTTTGTTTTGTTCATTATTTTGTAAAACAAAAAAACTAGGCCGTTAGTTTTCTTGCTTGAATTGTATTACATTTGTCATTTCGGGGCCATTTATAGCTGACTATGCTCATTGTTAAATTATGTGCATTAACCTGTATAGTAGTTGTTAATTTCTGTGTCATTTTGTCTCAGTGGCAATTTTTTGTATCCCTTATTCATGCATATCACACTATGTTTATTGTAAGACAAGGAATATTTGTCATGCGGGAAATAAATAACAAAACCCATCCATAATAAAAGATATCTTTATTATTAATAATAAAACACGATAAGCATGTGAAATCAAGTTGAACTATTATATACAAAAAAAAGAGGATGTGGTACGTTTAATGGTGCCATGGGACAACTATCCTCCGAAGTTTAAATGAAGTGGATGCAAGCAAGTAATGTAACCGTACAAGTGAAACCCATACCGTAACGTTGATATAGTATATGCACCGAATTGGAAAATATGAAACAATTCAAAAAATTAACACCATGATTTATAACAAAACAATTTACGAAAAATAATTGACAGACAGGAACGAACAACCACTGAACTATTACATAACAATTAGGAGATCTTAATGTAGTAGACAACTTGTTCAAAGTCAATAACAACTAATAAAAATATGTTTATCTATGACTCAGATATCATTCAGAATACTTCAAACACATTGAACTCCAAATAGATTAAGTTTAATACTGTCATTAACAATTAGATACAAACACGATCTTGTGCAATGGCAAAAAATAGGTATCGACAGATAGGGCATTTGTGTATACCAATGATATATACTAAAGTTATAATATACTGATAAGAAAATCAATATTTATTCTAATAAAACAATATCGAAGGATATAAATACTGTTTTGAATTGGTAACCTTGGTAAACATGAATTTTAAATTAATTGTGCACGTTTTTATACGAAACATGTCTTATCAACGCTAAGTTTCACGCACATTTATCATTTAATATGACACAAATTGAATAGTTTATTTCATTGTATAACTGCATTGTATATCTTAATTTCCAATATAAGAAGGTTGGTAAGATGAAATGATTACTAATTTTGTCACTGACCATATACGATATACATGTATAACGGGTCAGTAAGTTCCATATGAGGCTCGAGGTTCGGTCTTTCGTGAAACATATGGAATTAACTCAACCAATTATATTTTATCACTGTGTAATTAATGATATCAATCAGCATATCAACTGTTAGACAGATTGTTATATATCACAAAGTTTAAGCCCAGTAGTCAGCACTTCTATGTTGACAGGAATCTTTGATATTGTCATAATTATAAATTATTTATAACTGTTTAGAAAAAGATATTTTATATAAAAAAAGGCTTTTCTACCAGAGGAATAGATTGCCTTTGCTGTATTTGGCAAAACTTTTATGAATATGGTTCTCTATGCTCTTCAACTTCGTATATTCTTTGGCCTTTTAAAAAAATCACTATTCGAGCGTCACTGATGAGTCTTTTGTTAAAAGTTTTCATTAAAAAAGAAACTAAAGTGAAAGGTCTTTCGTGTAAAGCATTTGCACGGAAAGTCATGTACTATCAAAGATATACAAATGTTTAGTTAGACTAGATGGGGTGAGCATGTTCTGAAACACAAACATTTATCAGTGCTATTTCATTCGAACTGTTAACCATGTTAACACTGAAGGTCAACTCCTATTAAGGTTTGATTATTACAATGGGAAAGTATAATTTTGTAATGTCACTCGAAGATGTGAATATGTCTCATTTTGGTTAGACCATAATTACTCCTGTTTGGTATACATTTACAGGCATTGGCTGCGTCAGCGGCGTTAAATATTAATGAAATATGACCCAAGTATTGGCTGACCTATTAGTTATCGTATATTTGGTTTAATGAACTTTTTTTGTGGCTGAAAAATTATATTTCATGTGTTGTAAACAAAATTCATTAGCTAAGTTTTCAGTAATATGAATTTACTCGCTAGTATCATATATTTCATATTTGTTGAGCTTGTGACTATGGTAAAAAAAAAACTATTATTATAGGCGCTTCACGATAGAATAGAACGATGGAAGTTATATATTGAAATGATGAGATATCGACTTCTTTACATGGTAAGATGACTAACTAAATAAATCAATCTTTTTGTTCGAATAATTTATTGGAAAAAATAAAAGCTTACAGAAATAACAATAACAATTTTTCATTTCAGAATATTTGGTTAATTGTGATGTCATACGAGGTGAACAGTTTTCACATAACTGAGCGAATTAAAATATTTAATACTAGTATATGAAAACTGGGAAAAAACATGAGAATATAGTGGAACATATTGCTACCCACATATTCATTTAAACTCAAATATAAAGACAGTACAAAGTTTTACCTTTATAAGAGGATAAATCAAATGCAAGTAGTTAGAAATTGATTGCCTTTGGTCATGTCTTTATGTAAAATGTATTAAATAAAGGCAACAGTAGTATACCGCTGTTCAAACTCATAAATACATGGACAAAAAACAAAATCGGGGTAACAAACTAAAACTGAGGGAAACGCACCAAACATAAGAGGAGAACAACGACACAACACTACAATGTAACACACACAGAAACGGAGCAATCATCTGACAAAATCCCACGAGAATAACAAATATAACATCAAAACCAAATACATGACTTTGGGATAGACAAGTACCGTGACACGTCTTATCGCAACGTGAATTTACACTAAAAAATAAGAGAAAACAAACGACGCAACGTTAAAATGTAACACACACAGAAACGCACTATAATATAACAATGGCCATATTCCTGACTTGGTACAGGACATTTTTAAAGGAAAAAATGGTGGGTTGAACCTGGTTTTGTGGCATGCCAAACCTCGCACTTTAATGGCAATGTTAAATATAACATTGAAATGACAACATAATATTACAGGACTACAATACAAATAAATAGGAGAACGTATTAGACAAAGAAACACATGATTAATGGATAACAAAAAGCATCAGGTTTAAAATTCAATACGTCAAAAACGCGCCTCGTCCACACAAGACTCACCAGTGACGCCCAGATATAACGGATCGAAAGTGAAAAAAGTACAAAGTTGTACAGCACTGAAGATCAAAAGTTGAAAAAGGTTGTGTCAAATACGGCTATGCTTTAATGCTTGGGATAAGAACATCCTTATCATTTAGAACCATTAATTAATTAATTAAATTATTAAGTGATATCAGGATTACGGTATATTAATGTGATGTGAATTAAGAGCCCTTTTTTGTACAGGACTAACATGACTAACATACTGAGCGGGAATACTAGTGGGCTAGTTCATATGGTAAAAGTTCACAAGAAGACATGCCAACCTTCTTGGGCATATTTATCTGACCTTAACTAAAGGAAAAGCTAGCATCATCGTAAATTTTACATAACGGAAACTTTTTTTACATAATCTGAAAATCACATAAGTGTTGTATAATATATAGGATTCATATACAAAGAGATTATTATCCACTAAAACATTTTAAGTCAGATATTTAAACAGATAGTATGTGACAAAGTACTTCGTTAAACCCTGCATTTCATGCGTCACTTGCTTAGATCATATCTTAGATATATTACACCGGATACCGTATTTTTTAAAGGAATATATGATTTTCTACATTTTCTCAAATCTTTAGATCAAAATTAAAAACGATAAACAAATTCTGTTTGAATTTATTAATAATTCAGATATAAAGTTACACCTGAAGATGTGAAAAATATGTTTGTCTGTTGAAAATCAGAGCTTTAATGAAGATGCATCAAAACTTATTATACAAAAATAAGGAAATGTTAGTCTTAATTATTTCTGTACATATGCCTTGTATTTGTAGTAACTTTTAAAATAATTTAAACTTGTAATGTCAAAATAAAATATATCAAGAATTATCAAAACCAATTATATAAAAATAATATAATCAAGTTTTATATTTCGTAAATTCACTGGCCATTATCAGTTTTTTTCTAAATACTGGACGATTTAAAGGATTTTACAGAATGGAACATATATAAAATTAATATTAATCTTGTCTTTAATTTAAGATCCCATGTTAACCCCGAGATTTGTTGTTGAATGGAATTTTCAGTTAAATATTGCTCTCAATAATTATCACACATCGTTATAAAAAAAGGAATTTTATACGACTGTCATAAAGTGAGAAGTTTAGCTAGCTATAAAACCAGGTTCTACATAAGATAATGCGTAATCTAAGTCAGGAACTGTGGCATATGTTATACCTTCGTTTGATGTGTTTGAGGTTTTGATTTTGTCCTTCTATTAGGGACTTTCCGTTTTGAATCTGTGGAGTTCAGTATCTTTGTGATTTTACTTTTTGCACATGCATATTGGACTTATAAAAGGATATCAATATATTTTTAATTGAAGATCATATGTTAACCGAGATATCTTTTTGTTTCTTTGGTTTGTACATTTTGCTTTGCTTTTTCACATATTTTTATTATTATAATTATTATTATTATAATTATAATTATGATTATGATTATGATTATAATTATGATTATTAATATGAACTTAACTATTGATATAATCATCTGATCTTATCAAAATCACTTTTAGGAGACATTCATTTAATATAAAAACATCAAATACATTGTATGAGGATATGAGCTGACAAACTACTTCTTGTACATATAAACATTGGCGTAATAAACCGATGTTTTAAGATAAATTTATTTCAAAGTTAAATAAAAAAAGAGATAAATTTATCAGGTCTCACCACGAAAAATATTGGAACCAGCAAACAAATAGTAAATTGATGAATCATTTACCTTGTTGGACCTGCTGCATTCTTAAATTGATTATATTTTCAACACCATTTTTGAAGCCGATTTCCACTCCTGATCTTATTTCTTGATCTATATAATCCTTTAATAGCTTGTTCATTTCCGATACATCAAATTCAGCTTTGAGATTCCCTTTCATTTGATCCAAAAGCGGCATTGATACTGTTTTCCGACATCCCAAACCGCTACATGGGCTGTTTTCATCTAATTGCACTGCTAAATCACATTTCATTAAAACAAATAAAACTGCACAAGGTCCTAGAAACATTTTGTTTGTGTTTCTTTTCCCTTCACTTTACACGCTAACTTAAATTTCAAAAAAAATATCTCTTATTCAAATGTATTTAAAAACGGATTACACTGCTGAATTGTTCATAAGAAAGTAAAGCATGTATAATCAATGGTTAAATATCATTATAAAACCTGGCATCGTCATCCCTCTAATACGTTCAATTATTGGACAGAAAAACAACACGTGATATGACGCATGAAAACGGCGCGTTTTCAATGTCGAAAAAGTACAACGCAATACCTCTACACATTTGAAATTATATCATTAAACGTTAACTTAAGGTTTTTCCAATTTTAGTAAATATTTACAAAAAAAACCAGTTAACCAAGTTATTAGTATCAAAGCATATACGAATTAACTGTTTAAATTGGTTACCATACTTCAATCCTCGCACTGATTTCCTCACACTATTCTTACAATAACTAAAGAAAATATGAATTTAATTTGGTATTTCTATACGGGTATTTAGTTAAAGACATAAAATTTCGTGTGTAAACTTCTTTTTTTTTCTTTCCAAGAACAACAACACATCAAACATACATACAGTAATATTAGCTAAAATTTGAATATCTATTTATAACAATAAACATTATTGTTAATTCATTTCCATGTATATATGAAAAGATGATTATGGAAAGAAAAGAAAATTTGAGTTAAATGTGTATGTACCACATGAGAACGGTAAAGTTTTTTATGAAAAAAGAAGAGGTTAAAAATATACTGTCAAATTTAAATACATAATAAATTGTGCTATAAGATATAAATTATAAATTATGATATTTTTATCAATAAGTATTTGGTAAACATAAATGACAAAATTTTAAATAATTCTTTAAATGCATTCCACATGGTATCACAGTGATCTCGTCTTTAGTTTTTTCTAAATTGAACATATATTTTAGATTTTCTTTAATGGCACTAAATGAAAGATTTTTTGAAAAACATCTACTGTTATATATATATTGTTTCATATATAGAAAAATCAAATTATATGGGTCACCTTTTCGAACTTATATATATATTATGATATATCTCCAAAAATGAAATTTAACTTATTCAATGACGGGCTTAACCCACCAGATAAAAACCAATAATCAATATCTTGTAGAAAATTATCGCACAATTCCACAGAATAACAGTTTCATCTTCTAATTTACAAACAGTACATGAATTATGTGGTTGATCCTGTACTGAAGCCACTGTAGTTTGGTATTGACAGGGACTGTAAAATGTAGTTTGTATATAATGCTTCCAAATGAGATCTTCGCCTAATATTTGTAACCCACTTCAGCTGTAGATGGAGTAAAATTGTTATTAATGAGTATTTTAAACATATCTTTAGAACCTTTTCTACGTTTAAAAAAGACGTGTCAACAAGCTGTAATAAATGGATATCTTTTTTGCAATTATTTGCTGCTCTTTTAATAGCAGACATAACACTCATGCAATTCAAAAAATGTATATTGTTATCTTTACTTTGCTGTAACATTCTAATGATTTTCATCTATTACATCATTTACATATTGTAAAACAATTGTTCAAATTTCTCTCTTTATCAATAATCATTTCCCATGCCCTGAATGCATCTTTCCAAAATCTGTTTTTGATTTATAAACTAACTTGTTTGTGTAAACTTACTTCGGTTAAGATACTTGTGATCTAAAACTTTTCAGTGAGCAATGCATTAGACGTCTTAGTTACCATACCATTTGCACCCACGTGTTACCTATTCAAGTATTGCTTCAAATCAGGATATAAGTGGAAGATTTAAAAACAATAAAAGGGTTGTTTTACGAATTGTTACGATGCATAAAGATTCTCATACAAATTTCATCACATTTATAAGTAAATACAATATATTCTGTTCTGTTTTAGAAAGATATATCATGTTCAGAAAGAACATTTTGCAAACAGTACCATTCGAGAGTTGTTTTAAGTTATCTCTTAAAGTTTTTATCCATTAGGAAGTTGAGTGTGATAGAAGATCTATGATAGATGATGATTTTATCAGTTAACTACTTTATTGATTGGAACTGTATGTTAAGCTTTGTGTGTTTTTTGTTGTTTATGTTTTTTGGGGGTTAAATCGGTTCTTTAGTTTATAGTTTTTATCGGAGGATGTTGTTGAGATTTGTCAGGTCAATGATATTCAGACCAAGATCTATCCTCATACCATTAACAAATCATTTAATAATTATTTGATTAAGATCAAGTTTTTGTTTAAATTAGATAATACACAGATTATACTAGGTTATCTTGATGATATGTGAACACAATGGAACACTCATCAAAGATAATATGTATATAATATGTTACGCCAGGTGCATCTTTCATTATAAAGAAATAAAAAGATAAACATCAAGCTATTTGTTTCATTTATAAAAATAATTATACCAGCTGAAGGACGCCTCCGGTGTGGGAATTTCTCGCTACATTGAAGACCTGTTGGTGACCTTCTGCTGTTATCTGCTCTATTGTCGGGTTGTTGTCTCTTTGACACATTAATTCCCAATTTCCATTCTCAATTTGATCTTGTCAGTATTCTGTAATCAATCATTAGTGACTTCTCGTCACATAAACTTTATTTCTATATCGCCTCTAACGATATTTTTGAGTGCAATAATTATGGCCCATTTATGGGCATTATGTTTTTCTGGTCTGTGCGTCACTCCGTCCGCTCGTTCGTCCCGCTTCAGGTTAAAGTTTTTGGTCGAGGTAATTTTTGATGAAGTTGAAGTCCTATCAACTTGAAACCTAGTACACCTGTTCCCTATGTTATGATCTTTCTAATTTTAATGCCAAATTAGAGATTTTCCCCTATTGTCACGATCTGCTGAACATAGAAAATGATAATGCGGATTGGGCATCCATGTACTGGGGACACATTCTTGTTTTTAAAATAATTTTCAGATTTATAGGTAATTTGCAAATTTTCACTTTGATCTTATCGCCTGATATTTTATAGATTATAGACATAAAAATAACCTGACACTCAAAAATAATAGGCAATGACGTCATGTAACAAAGTAGGACTGTCAAGTGATCGCGTCAATCCGCGTCAATTTTATAAATGAATTGCAACCGACTTCATGCGTTCACCCGAACATCTATCATATCTTTTTCTACGCATAAAAAAAGTTTTGATTTACTACTTCATTTTATTTATATATCTTAAACAAAACCATATTGCAACGACAAAATGACTGATAAATACAGGCAATAGTAATATACCGCTGTTTAAAAGTCATAACTTGATTGAGAGAAAACAAATCTGTGTTCCAAACTAAAACCGAGGGAAACACATCAAAATGGAAAAAAACGAAACACCAAAAACACTGAAGTGCAACAAATGTCAAACGGCAATGCAACATACATATAAACAAACTTTTAGACAGCAACTGCCATATTCCTGACTTGGTACAAGACATTTAAAGACAATGGTGGGTCGAACCTGGTTTTGTGGTTGGTCAAACCTCGCTGTTTGTTGTGCATATATATATATATTATATGTGTGAGCGTAAAACATTTGTGTAGCAACACAACATATGAATTAACTGTAAAAGTCAGTGGAAAATGGCTTCACATGTCAGATTGCACGAAACTCATAACAACATATTCAGACAAAAAGCACAAAGGATCGATCTAAAAGTACTAGAGGTAACTGAATGTTTACTCAAACACATTTATAACTAATTTTAAAAAAAATCCTGTTCTCCCCGATTTATTAAGTATTAGTTAGTTTACAATCAACGGATTAAGTGCAAAGATGTCAAAAAAAGATGAAACTGTCTGTGAAAAGCATGGAAAAAAATGTAAGACAATATCATTTATATAATGATTTAAACAATTTAGAACTGCATGACAACCAAACATCTCATCGATATCCAATTTGTCAAGAATATTTAGAGGAAGTACATTCTAATATTTTCCATACGCTAATATTTCAACAAAAAGTTATTTGACCCCCTACAACACGTTAAATGTGTCTAAAGATTGATGTGATTATTATTATATGCCATCAGATCTTTAATAGTTTATGATATCATTTCTTCAGGTTTTTTTCTGATCTGAGACCGTTTTCCCAATTGGTCAGAGCTGTGTAATCATTCGACCATTCACTACCCACTAAAACAAGTAACTTTTAAATACATATTATATATTTGATTCTCATATTTAAAAACTCTTTTCCAGATTTGAATGGTATTTGTCCGTAGTTTAAGCTTTTCATGGAGGTTATATAATTATCTACACGCATATAATTATTGTCAAAATCCTATAACATTTTAAAATTAAAAAAAAAATACAAATTAAGAATATTTTATTTTAATTTGCAGCCGTTTCTGTAATTTCTGTTATGTTGTTTTGTTTAAATTTCGGATGCTCTTTTTTGTCGCCTATTGTCAATACGGAAGAACCAGCACTATCAGGAAAGCTCTCATTTTCTCTTCTCAATTTGTTCTGTATTCGTTCAAATGTAAATTCTCTAACGAAATATGCTGGAAAAAACAAAATATGTGTTAATTGATTTTAATGACATAATGTACTCATTTAATCAGTGAATTAAGCAAAAACCTGTTATTGAAGGTTTTTTTTTATGTTATAACAGATGATATAAGCTGTAAAACAGGTGCTCTATTGAAAATGATGACAACAATGCCCGTACGTTTTAATGAAATCTTCATGTCATGATTCCCTTCAATTTACATATCTTTCCCATGAGATTGCCAACAGATATGTAGGAATACATGCTATCTCTTTCATAGACATACATGCTAAATAATCAGATAAAAGTTTGAATTACATGATATTTTACTTGTTTCTTGAATGTTTTCTTACAAGAATGGTTAATTGAATATTATAGTAAAAAACAATTAAGTTTATGGAAGTTTCATATCTTCTCATCATGATCAGCTAGTGTTAAAATTAACCGAATAAGGCTTATAAATGTTCAGTGCGAACAGTACGTACATTACAATATATAAAATTGATTTCCTCACTTTTTCGTGTTGGCTTACAAGCAACGGTTTACAATAAAAAAAAAAGATATTCACTGAAACCGGAAAAATAATTTCACTTCCGGCCTTTGTAATTCGAGAACTTCGAAGCTGCCAGACTTCAATTACACGATATGACTATGTCTTGGTTACAAAGCTCGGAGCTTCTATGTTGTAGATGGCGAGTATTCTATCATGATACTCTAATTTAATAACCAAATTTGTGTTTCAGAACTCGTTTTTACATTGTTTGTGCGAACAGATGTTTAGCTTCTGTTTTTTTTTTTTATTCCTATAAGTTATTATATTAGCTTATAAAGTAAAAAAAATATGATTTAAAATCAAATTGTTTCTGCTTTATTCTGATAAAAATCATCATTGCATTATATAAATTTTTATTTGTTCTCCATTCTCCTTTTCAGCTGTATAACGATCGAGCATTAAGGTTAGAGTTTAATATATGATGTATTGTGTTGTGTTGGATGTTTGATACATGTACCGGTAATCTAATGGGAGTTACGTTATGGAACCTTGTTTAAAATTGTGCCACACAAAATTTTTTATTTAACACTAACAAGTGTGGACACAGATGAGTGTGGATAGTATGTTTGGTTTAACACTAACAAAAAAACCTGATCAAAGATATACCAAGCTTATAATTTAACAAGTCAGAAGCGCGGTTCGTATTTCAGGCTAGTGGCAGTCGAATCAAAATAGCTGGTTGGCAAAATCCAATAAGAAGTTAAATACCATTGAAATCCAAAATTCCGAAGAGCAATACATAACAACATGTGATAGAAGAATGGATAAATACCCTACCACGTCCGCTTTGTGTTGTGTATAATGTTTTTTTTTCTACTTTGTATTTATCTTATGAATTAGGTCTTTTTCAACTATTTTTAAGTTTCTTCTTATTGAGCTTTACTCCACTGTATGCTAGGGAAGAGTTGAACACTCCCAAACATGTTAAACCCGCCACATTCTTTATGTGCATGCTTTATAGCTTGTTGTTCGGTGTGAGCCAAGGCTCCGTGTTGAAGGCCGTACTTTAACCTATAATGGTTTACTTTTTAAATTGTTATTTGTATGGAGAGTTGTCTCATTGGCACTCACACCACATCTTCCTATATCTATGTCCTTAGTCAGGAATCTGTAATTCAGTGGTTGACGTTGCTTCATGTCTGGTTTGTTTTTCGTAAATTGTTTTAATACATAAGACCGTAAATTTTTCTCAACTGAATAGTTTAAAGCCGAATATACGTTATTGCTCTTTCTCATTGTTAAAGGTCGTACGGTTACTAATAATTGTTTACACCATTTTATTTGAGCCAAAGTGGATAGTTGTCTCATTGGTGTGTCAAATATCAAGGTACTGTAATGCTTATTTCTGTAGTGGCAACTACCAAGTCAAGGGAAAGATAAATTGAATGATTGCCAATGAGACGACTATCCACTAAAGGATGTAAGCAAATATAGATACTGTATGACAATTAGAAAACCCATACCAGTCTGAGAAATTGTGAATGCATCTTGTTTTATAGATAATACAATACAGCTAGACGCGCAGTAAATTTTCAGGTAGTCTATAGTTGGTATTACCATGGCTTATCACAATTTTGTCAATTCTCGACTAAATTTTGTAAATTTCACTTAAATCATAGTTGAATGAAAAGCCACATGTCAATATAGAGCAAGCCAATAACAGACAGTTGTTATATATTTGTAATTGTGTAAATAAAGGTTGTATTTTTTAATATTTTATCACTAAAATGGCAATTCAGGACGCGAATTTGAGTTATGAACATTTTGAAGTTTTTCACCATGTTCACATATAAAGGAGTAAGGAGTATTATAATACTTTAACATGAAGCAAATATGTTCTTATCATTTGCAAGGATTTCACTATTTCACGAATGTGAATCAACTCTAGTTGAAACATATAAACCAAACAAAGACGATAAGCCTACAAATGTATTACCATCTGGAATTAAATGTATAAACAAGAAATACAATTCTTACCTCTGGGTCCAGTGATTTCTTCGGGGTGAGTTTTCTTATTTTTCTTTTTAAACTTGATATATCCAAAGAATAAAACAACTATAATGATTATGGTCAGTAACACAGCAATGAGAGCTCCTATGATAGATGCTATTGCTGTTGACGTATCTTCCATGGAAGAATCTCTTTCAAATGCTGTGAAAGAAATGTATTGATACAAAGACTTAAAATTGAGAATGGAAATGGGGAATGTGTCAAAGAGATAACAACCCGACCGACCATAGAACAGACAACAGCAGAATGTCACCAATAGGTCTTCAATGCAGCGAGAAACTCCCGCACTCGGAGGCGTCCCTCAGCTAGTGTGTTTTACGATTTAGCCTTATAAGCATATCAATTACAAATTTAAAATAATTTATGCATATGATGATCAAAATACAGCATCATTTTTTTTTATATGAAAGTTGCTATATATTGGTTCATGCTCCTCCTTTGTCCTCGACAAGTAATTTAAGGATGTATTCTATTAATTGTTCATGTGGCGAAGACTACATATGCATTTTTCCTTCATCCTAAGAAGGGAATGTCATAGAGTCGTCCATCTAAAAACATATAATATAACTGAGTTACCTATATATAGACGATTTATATACCCTTATCTTGAACTTTAGTGTAACATCACAACATAGAAAAACACACTATAAAATAGCAATTGAAACGGCTTAACTCAATCAAAAGACATATGAAAACAAATAAGTGAATATACAATGAACGATTAATGACTAAATTTTGATTAATGATTAATGATTAAATTTGATCTATGACACAATGTAAATACAAAAAGAATAAAATAAGGGTGAGATAATAAACAATTCAGAAAGGCGACCATATCCTTGTATTGTTGATTCTGCTTGATTTATGCACATACATTTGTACATGTACTGTTGATTCATCCCCATACATATATTGTTTATAACGTCTCACATTTAATAATACAGGAATACAGTAGAAAGAAAGCATCATTTAGAACCATAAATGACATTCTATGAGAATTAGTTTAAAGTCATCACAATTTTTTTTTTATACTTGTGATAATTTGGTTATATATCGATACTTGTTCATTACTGAAGACTGTATGCTGCCCTGTAAATGCTTAGGTTGCTTCTCATTGACGTATAACCACATTTTAATATAACATTCACTGAAATTCAGTACCTATAGTTATATAAATATTTAAGAAAGAATGACCTATACTTATATACAATATTTAAAATATGACCCATGCCTTTATAAGCACTAACTCATCATCACTCATAATTCATAAATATACCAGCTACCCCTTAAGATTTTATATATGAATTGACATCGTTTTGTGCACATATATTTTATCGTTATATATTCTCAATAGCATATTTATATATGATATGTAGATCATACCCCAAATCAATATACAGTTATCAAACGTAAATGCATTTTAATATAGGATTTCATTAAAAAGGAGGGTCATTTTTATATCAAATCTCGCAAAATTATCAACCATATTTTTGGCACATCCCCGTATACCCAATAATAGGAAGTTACCTCCCCCCCCCCTCCCCCCCCCGTGTATTGAACATGCCTTCAACGTTAAACAGACTTAAAAATTTAAAAAGAAAGTTAAGAATAGTCTATATAAACTTGAAATTACACGAGAGGGGTTACTTGGGCATAAGTAGTTTTTTTTTTTAAATCCCCAATTAGTGCAGAACATATGCAGGTCAGAGCTTTAATGTAAAACATCAATTGGCGTTTTTTCAAAGTTAAGTTCAATGCCATTATAATCGCTTAAAAATTTCTAAAACAACAGAGACTCTTTATCAACTGTTCCATTTAAAAAAAAACAATATTAAACTAACATACTTACGACATGTATCTGTAATATAGTAATGGGAATGTTATCAACACATTGCAGGAACATAAAATGGTAGAAAGAAAAACACTATAAATAGTACTTACATTAGCATGTTAGTAACCTACCGACTGTGCAAGGGCTGTATAGCCAGTCAAGGTTTTAAAAACTTCCATTTGTTAGTTACTGATAAAAATGTTTCATTTTTTCCAATAAATACAATTTTATGTTTAAGAATATTGCAGGAATAAATAAGAATGTAAATTTAGAAGAAGAAAAATATCAAATATAGATCTTTTTGTGATATTGAAATGTAAAACCGACACATTTGTGATTGCATATGACGAACAATATACAAATACCCTTTTTAAACAGATAAACAACACTTTGTGTGTTTTAAGATTGAAATGGTAAGGCTACTTTCCGTAAAAAATAACTTCCGAGTACTCTTAAATATCGGTGATTTGTGTCCATTGTTTTTATGTCAGTTGTATTTTGTGCTTTTTACAAATCTTTTAGAGTTAAAACATTTGTAACTAATTTTTACAGTTTCTTCTTATGCTTTGCTGTAACACCACTGTACTGGGTAAAAAAAAGGGGGGTTGAGCTCATCAAAAATAGTTTTACTCCACCTAATTCCTCATTTACCTGTCCCACGTCAAGAGTCTGTAGTTAAGTAGTTGTCGTTGGTCTATGTCTGTCATATTCGATTTTTGTATGCATTTGGCATTTAGTTTTTCCGTTTGATTGTTTAACTTTTTTCATGTCGCTGCCTTTTATTCATAGATCCTATACAGTATGGGGTTTTCACATTGTTGAATGCCGTACCTTGACCTATAATTTAGTTATTTCATTGACTACCACACTTCACCTTCTTATCATTATATTGGTAGATTATCACAATTTTAAAGTATTTTAATATTAAATTCAAAATTCTGTTTGAGGTAATGGTTTGTTTTGATAATATTTATTTCGAATTTTCATCCATGTAAAGAATATGTTTGAACAATGTTACCTATAACAGCAATACATTGGAAAGAACACTATTTTGATTGTTAGATAATTGCTTAAAAGAATCTTTTATAATATTTCATATTTAATGTTCAAATTTGAATAGATTACGTCAACTGTACAATGTTCATTAACTTGGTGAAACAAGACACAAGGAACCAACTGGGTGCAACAAGAAAAGGGAAAACCTATAACATGAAATAATACTAGATACCAAACTCACAATATGGCGTCAGAGTTGCGAGCGCTCCACCTGTTGGCCTTACGGTGGGACTCTGCCCTTTGTCACATTTATCTTTCTGTAAACTCACAGATAACGAAGACCCGGATGTTGATATTGTCTGCAATATAAAATAATTACTGGAATTACGTGTGCTTCTCTGAGTTCTCGGAAAAGTTTACAGTAGTGTTGTTGCTGTAAATAGTTTCAGTGTTAGTTAAAATGTCATTTGAAAATGTCGAACTTGAAATTAATTAAGAAACAAATATTTTACAAAATTTAGTCGAGAATTGACAAAATTGTGATAAGCCATGGTAATACCAACTATAGACTACCTGAAAATTTACTGCGCGTCTAGCTGTATTGTATTATCTATAAAACAAGATGCAAATCACAATAATACTGAACTCCGAGGAAATTTCATAACGGAAAGTCCCTAATTACATGACACAATCAAAACTCAAACACACCAAACGAATGGACAACAACTGTCATATTGCTGACATGGTATAGGCATTTTCTTATGTAGAAAATAGTGGATTGAACCTGGTTTTATACTGCAGCTAGCTAAACCTCTCACTTGTTTGACAGTCGCATCAAATTTCATTAGATTTACAACGATGCGTTAATAAAACAAACAGACATAATAGACTTATTAATAGGTAAAACTGTCAAAATTCTACAGTCAACATTGTGTTATATTCTTAATCACTAAAAAACCACACAAATATGTAACAAAGAAGCACAAGATGGCATATAGACCAAGCATGTTAGCAAAAATTAAAGACAAGAATACACAAATTTATCATAGTACAATATCACAATGACGGGATGTGTAAGTCCAGAACCAAGTCATATATGTAACAAAGAAACATATTATAAAGGCATATAGACAAAGCACATAGCAAAAATGAAAGACAAGCAACAAACAAGTTTTACAATAGCACAATAACGGGATGTTTATCAGATGTCTAGTTATTATAGAAACGATACCATAAGCTCAATACATTTGAGGTTGATAACCTACCATGCATGTAAATCTGTAAAAGCTGACTGAATCAACTATACCATTGTTGAACACCGTTAGATAAATTACATTTGATGATGCCACCGATGCCACACAAAACACTTCAGCATCTGAAAACAAATTGATGCTTATTATTGCTCATTAGAAAATATAAAGTCCACGCAACTTTTATTTCATACTCAAATATTATGCCGTTTATCAGAAACAAACATGGTCGATATACATACGTAAATTCACTATTATGTTCTGGAACAAGATGTGTTTTACGGGTTACAATAGCGCAATTATTCGTAATGCATTTTTCCTCGAAGACTTCACAAACTAGAGAAAACGGGAAGCAGTTCCAGTTACTAGAAATGCCAGTGTTGCATTACAACCAAAAAATATATAGAGTCATGCGGCAAAAATTGACTTAAAATGCAGTTGAAAAGATTTTTTTTTCGCATACTGAAAAAGGCATATTTATAAAATGTGAATAGGATTTTCTGCAGTTTTCAAACCTATTTGGATAAGCTTTCGATTAAATATTATTCCAATCCTGTATCATCTAATCGGAAGCTGTATAGGATACTATTATGAGTACCATCTTGCCTGTAAAATGAAAACCAATAATTGCGCTCTTGTAAACTTACACGACTAGTCGAAAGTGGTCGAACGTGTCTATAATTATAGTACTGTTCAGAAGTTTATTGAGGTAGCCTAACTATACCATAAGATATCAGAGCTAATTTTTACAATGAAGGGTATATATCATCTGTGTACATTGATTTCAAGTCTGATTTTTTTAGTTCATATGTCTGACCGAAGTTGCATCGTGTAGCAGTTCGTCATATTCTTTTTACGAAATAATTTTTTGCAACTTCTTCCTCCTTAAATCGAATTCTAATAAATTTGTATGTGTTGTAAGAATGAGTTGTAGCTATCCAAAATTGAAAATTAAAAAAATAGTACAGATTGTTAACAAATTTAAAGCTTGGGTCAGACTAAGTATGCATTTTGTTTTAAACAGTATTTTCAGATACTTAACAAATATAAAGGTACTGTATTACCGTGTTTGAAACAAGAATTCACATGTTTCCGTGTTGAGTATACCCCCAATTGTAATCCGAATAATTGACAGGCACTTATTACTAGTATGCTGAACAAATATGAAATATTTTCAGAGAAAAGTATGACGAGTGATCTGTTTTAATTTTTCAAATTATGAACTTTTCGAAGGAACTTTCCAGCAGCAACTTATATGGAGTATATATCTTTCAGTTGATATACGATATTCCGGGGCTTGCATTTCCTATCATGATTTCAGTGATAGAGGATTGCTGATCAAAAGAAGCTATTAAACCTTACCAAGAGACCCAAGTGATCCGATTATGGAAAAGTTGTTACACAGATTACGACAATTAGATTCAAATATCTTTACCCTATCTTTTTCCACGAATGTGACCTACAGGGTATGGACTTACGTCATGAACACCACCCAAGGACCCCACTTTAAGAGTGGTTGATTAATAATTACCAGAGTAGGCTATAATTGTAGCACACTGAGTGTAATTCAACGTCATCGTTGTTCTATTCGTACACACATCCCATTCTGATCCGGTTCCACAAGATGTTCCTGTACCATTATCGTATGTGTAAAAGAAATTTCCCAGGAACACTGAGGGACACCATTGTTTGGCATATTGTTCATATCCTTCAAAACAAAATATGAAAAGTAGACATTTTAGAGCATAATTTCTAAATTTTTGTCCGGGCATCATCACCTTCATTATCAAAGGAGCGGCTACGGAAAAGCTTTTCTTAAGGCCCATTCAGTGGCGTAGCTAGGGTTAAAATGGTGTGGATGCCAAACTGTCGCCAAGCGAAAATGTTTTGGAGATTTTTTTTTGCAGAAAATTATATATTTTTTTCGGACATTTCCTATTTGCACGTGTACTCCCCCAGAATCCGAAACTTGTTAGATTTTTTTTGTAATTTCAAAAAGCCCACCCATTCATATATTTCCAACATAGATTTATTGTTTTCTCAAAACTACCATCATTCAATTCATAAACATGATAAATATTTGATGTAAAAGTTTCCAACAAATCTTATATTTGACATCTGAAAAACGGATCCATTACAGCAGCACTTCTGTATATATGCCGGAACTTCGGAATATAGGAACTGAAGTGATTATTCTTTCGCTTAACTCGTTGCAGGGTACATGGAAATATCGTGCGTCCGTCCCTCCGTCTGTCCGGTCTTGTTGGCACTCTCATGTGTATAATTCTTGCCAGATTTTTATGAAAACTTAAATTATCAGCAATGTCTTTGACACTATCAAAAATAAGTCCTGATCAAATATTTTTAACCGGTTATGCCCCTTTCAAATAAAAATTATGATAGAAAACCCATTGCATTTGCTCTGAAGCTTTTATTTCTCTTTAGATATAATTTTTAGTTATTGTCCTTGCTTCTTGGATAGATAAAAAAAATTGCAATATGGGGGGCATTGGCTCTTCTTTTTATTGAAAAATTATTATTTGTATCTAGATGGAAACGCGGGGTATATATATAAGCCCATGAATGATCACACTCTATTACAAATTCACGTTTTTATCACGTCGTCTTTCAGAGGAAACGATATCAGGATATAAATGGTGGTTTAGTTTTTTGTCCACCTGTCATCATCCTCAGTCTGGGCTTGCCTTAGCTGACGACATAGACTTTTCACGAAAAAAGGTCAGAAAGTCAGAACACTTTTCTGCGATTGATACATCTTGTTTACATCAAATAATTGATCATACATAAAAGACAGCGCATACTGCTTTCGAAATGATTGGACGTTATCCTCATATCTCCATCCTTGTTACATTTGGATACATTATTTTTCAAATTTTTTTTTTTTTTTTTTTATACATACATACAAGCTACGCCACTGCCATTGAATAAGAAAAAAGGTATTTAAAATGTATCAAATAGCACTCTTCCGGACATTAGTCTCTTAGATATGAATGTTTAATTATTTAGATAATTGAATGTTGTCCTGAATTATTTTTTCCAAACATTTGAACACTTTGCAATTTCGGGAAAATTATAAAATTGCCATGATCATTTTATTTCAAAATATTTCAATACCAACAACAGTCTTACTCAAAAAGCAACAGATGTATCCCTTTCAAAAACAATTCAACCAGAAATCATGAAATTTAATAACCTTGTTTTACTGGTCTCCAACAATTAACTGGATTGTTTTAAATAAGACCGTGAGTTTTCTCAATTGAATTGTTTCGTATTTTTCATGTCGGGACCTTTTTCTCATTCTTGATGACCATAAGGATGTCTATAATCGCTTCCATCAACTTCCTTGGAACTTTCGATGATTGTTGTCTGTAAGGAATCCTGATACTACATCACATTATCTCTTACAAGCAAAGAAATCAGAACATCTTTAAATAGAATTAACAGTATCACCGACAGTTAACTTAATTTACCTTTTTGACACAACAAGTTGCTTATGGTCTTGATATATTTACAAAACAAATGGCAACGAGTTCTAAATACATCGATAAATTCAGGATATGTGTTACCAACCTTGTTTTATCAGGACATTGTATTCTTCGTCGCCCAGTGATGAACTTGCCTGACATATACTGTTAACATTACTGACGACTGTTCCAGAAGTTATAATGTATACACGCTCATTGTTAGCATTCGCCTCTTTATCTGAAAAGAAGAATGGATGTAGACGTTTTCTTACTGCCTATACAATTTCGCTCCATTCTATTCATTGTCTTTTAATGTTTTAGATTTAAATAAAGCGCATTGAACTTAAATTTTGTCTCGACCGTACCATCGAAAGTCTTTTTTGTGATACGTTCATCATTTCCCTTTGGCTAGTTTTTTTTATGATAAACTGCTTGATGAGGGTTAAGGTCACCGTACGGCCTTCAACAATCAGCAAATCACATACAGCATTGTGTTTGTTTTGTTCACACATCTATGTTAATATAATGGAATTTGATGAGACAGTCATACAAGTGAAAGGTTTAGCTAGCTTTAAAACCAAGTTTTATCCAGCATTGTCTCTTCATAAGACAATGCCTTTACCAAGTCAGGAATATGACAGTTGTTAAAAAAACTTGTTATCCATTCGTTTGGTGTGTTTGAGCCTTTGATTTTGCCGTTTGATTAGGGACTTTTCGTTTTGAATTTTTCTTCGAGTTCAGTGTTTTTGTTATTTTTGTGATTTTACTATTTCTGCTTCGTAGTTTGTGATTGAAGATGAATTCCGCGACAGTTGATAAATTGATACTTACCTGACATCACGTAATAAGAGAACGAGGATTCTGTTATTGTTGTCATTTTCATACATATATACACGTCCTGGTTACTGCCAAACAGGTAAACTGTTGTTTTTCCTCTGAAAAAAGTCATAATCAAGATAAGGAATAGGTATATTCGTCGATGATATTGCACACTTCAAAAAAGACACGTGTATTACGATACATAAGTAGCATTTGTATGTTTTGGAAGTCATACTTTTAGAAAATGTCATAGACATTTTTACAATTTTAGTGATTGATAACAGATGTCCAAAGTCCTCTATTACTTTCGGAGAAATAGAATCACTTTTTGTGATTGCAAATCACGAAGAATAAGCCTGAACATTACGTTTAAAGGACGAATACTTTCAAAAGAAGCAATACAGTTAGTTAATCACTCACTCTAGGGTATTTTGCCTGTCCATTTTGTTTTCTTCACAGTTACATTTTTTTTCTCTAGGAGAGAGTACTTCACATGAGAAGACTGCTTTTTACATTTTTGATAACTGTCATAGTTAACCATGGTTAGAAAATACTGCGTTTTTTGTTGTTGAAGATTTTCTTTTTTGCACAGAGCCAATACATATGCAATAGAAGGGTTCTGGAACTCTTTATCTTTGCACGAATATGGAATACACATTAGTATTTTGTACAAGAATCAGGGGTTCGTGGATTAACAACACTCTTATTCTAGCCGTACTGCTTAATGTATGTTCGCGACATGTTATATCCCGGTAGAAATTTGTTCTACACACTTGATGTGTTTTTAGATTTTTTTACAGACTTACTTTGAAATTATGTAATCATTGATAACACTGTGACACGCCCAGTCGGTCACGCTACTTGAATATGATTGGACGACATATCCTGACATTTCATCGCTTGTAAAAGTTAGAAGTCCTCTTTCATTATCGTACCAGGAACTATTTTGTAAGGCGTAGGGATAATCACATCCTGTAGAATATAAGACAATCTTAGTTATCATCAGTACAGACTGACACTGTTGCACAGGACATTTCATTTCAGATACAGACGACAATAGAATCTGTAAAGCCCTTCAGTGCAATGCAAAAACAAAATGGCGTCTCCATATTTATTACAAATACAATTTATTTTAAAAAAATAGGGGTCAGTCCATTCTTAATTTGTTGAGAAAGAACGAACCAATTCAAAGAATGTTACAGAATTATTATAAAAGCTATACGTAAATGGAGTAGTCTAAGGAATAAAAACCAGTTATCACTAATGAATAGATATAAGAAGATGTGGTGTGAGTGCCAATAAGACAACTCTCCATCCAAATAACAATTTTAAAAAAGTAAACCATTATAGGTCAATGTACGGCCTTCAACACGGAGCCTTGGCTCACATCACAGGAAGTATATTTACATTCAGTAAGATGATATATAGTACATTCTCACCAGCTTTTACACATGTAATGAATGTTAATAGTTCCAATAAATAAATCTTCATGTTCCTTGCTGCTATCTTTTGTTATGTCTTAAAATTTGTGTCCAATATTATTATGTTGCTAACAAGTTCTAAATCATGGTATGCCAAAACAGAGTGTTATAAACTTTATTTATAGAATAACTTTTAAAGTGTTAAAAACTCACCAATTAATTGATTACTGCGGAGGTCACATATTTAAAAATTTATTTGTTCTTATTCGTATTTTTTTTTTATTTGATTGTTCCAGCGTGTGACTCTGATAGTTTTATAAAAATAGTGCTAGTATATCCGGAAACTGATATTAGATAAATAGAGAATAATACATGGTAAAATCCGTATCATATGTCGTATCATCCCGAGACATCAATATCAGCACAAAAATAACAAAAACACTGAACTCGAAGGAAAATTCAAAGTATTATACACTTTATCATATATTTCAACAGAAGAGTATTATATTATATGAACTGTTTTCTGATCCATAGCACTGGGTTACCTTCAGTTCTACTTTTGTCTTGTTTCAAAGGCCTTAAAAGAACTGCTCAATTACTTATCCGAAGCACCTAGGTTACCTTACAATTTGCAAAAAAAAACCAAAACTGACTTTATGTAAAAAAAAAAAAAAAAAGTAGGGGTGTGATAAAGGGTATGCGATAAAGGGTGCGCATCAAAGTTGCGCGATATGGATTAAACAGCAGGCTATTTATCACACATGCAAAACTACTGTATTTACTACTAAACATATGATAAAATTTCTTATTTCTTATGCAGCAAAAATACTGCAATCTGATTGGTTGACTACCCCGGTGTAAATAACACCCCACCCTTGTTCACCCGGGGATAAATAAAATTTTAGCAAAATTTAAAAAAAAAAATAAAGAAAAATAGAAAATTTAGAAAAAAAAATATTAAGAAAATGCTAAAAAAAAAAAAAAAAAAAAAATTATAAAAAATTAAAAAAAATATTAAGTTTTTTTTATTTTTTTGTAAACTCAAAAGAACAAAAATTTTCTGAATTTTTCCAAAAATAAAGTAAAAAGGTATTTGACAATTTGCAGCAACATGGACATTGAAAAAATATTACGCTGGAAAATTTTTATCACCATTTTTACAATTGTACATCCTGATTTTAAAATGAGTAAAGGAATTGTTCATAAGAAATAAATTCGTTATCTTGGTGTAATCAGGGGTGTACGGAATTTTACACCGTTGTTGAAAATTCTGTACACCCCTGATTACACCAAGATAACTAATATTATTTCTTATGCAGCAGAAATACTGCAATCTGATTGGTTAATTACTATTCTTTTCCCCCAACAATTCAAATGAACACAAACGGAATTTTTTCAGAAATAAAGAAAAGAAGTAGTTGAGAATGCACAGCAAGTTCGCCATTGAAAAAGGGTCAAACTGGTAATTTTTCATTACCATTTTTCAATTATTACACCCTGGTTTAAAAATGAGTAATAAAATTGTTCATAAGACATAAATTCGTTATCTTGGTGTAATCAGGGGTGTACGGAATATTACACCTTGTTGAAAATTCATACACCCATTCGACTGCGCCTTAGGGTGTATGAATTTTCAACAACGGTGTAAATTCTGTACACCCCTAATTACACCAAGATAACTAATAATATTCAAAATTAATGATGGGACGTAAAAGTCGTACTTATTTTTGCACACAACGCTATAGGCTGACGTAGATAGATAACATTAGCTAAACTTTTTTTCTTAACTGTATTTATTCTTATAAGGCAGCAACCATTTGATTTTCTATGGGGGGGGGGGGGGGGGGGGGGGGGGGGCTATAGGTTTTTTTTCTGGACAATCTATTTTTTTCGCGACAAGTCTCAGAATCAAAAACAAATTATTTTTTTCTCCAAAAACTGGAAACAAACTTTTTTTTCCAAAATGAAATAAAATGTGATAAAATGCACTATTTATTTATCTTTTTCCAATTATAGTTTAACGAGCTAAAATCTAATGAAAATGTTTACCAAATTCCGTGACATATCCCATTCACTGTACTTTCACCTCAAATTCAACTTTCTTTTCGATTACAATGCAAAACTGGAATATTATCATTAAGGTATTTATAAGGAGTATCTATTGCCCCATACATTCCTACAATATACTGGCAGCAACTTTATATGCACACAAAATTAAAGGAATAACCCGTTTGTATCTCCAGAGACATGTATTATATGTCTCTGGTATCTCGAAACATTTTCTTTAATACTACCGTCTAAGGTTGGTGTAAAGGGGGTAAATCTTCCCTACTTATGATGGTTTAAAGTATACTGGATCCTTCATGTCAGTGTGGATATGTTAGTGAGGATGAATATCGTTTCATTTTTGTTTGTCCAAAATACATAACGTATAGACAAACTTTACTCAACAATCTTAATTGGCTTACCGAAAACTTTGTTTGAGGTACTAAACTGCTAACTTGCGGAGACTTTTACCCTTCGATTGAACAAATATGCTAATTTTCAAACATGTGTTTAAGATTTTTCTAAAAGGTTAAACACATTTTTAGTACTTCAAAAAGTGTTATTGGTACTGGCACGGACCATCATCAACATTAAAGCCTAAGTCAGCATCACAGGCTTAATAGTATGATTTTCCAAGCTTTGCTTCCTCCTAGTTCGTATAAATTCCAATACCTTTGTTCGTTTTGCAAGCATATCATTACTTTATTGTAGAAGTCATATAGAAGTACACTATTCTAGCTCAGGAGCTTCCGTAGGAAATGATTACCTCAACTGTATCTGGCAATATTTTTTCGGATTGTTTTGCGCTTAATGCTGTAAAAATTGTAAGCCTTGTATCATTGTTATTTTGCCTTCGTCTCATCCATTTTGCTTATAGATTAAGCAAATAAAATAGGTTTAAACTAAACTCAAGACAGTCCTTGGTAATTTTTACCACAACAACATCACTGTTAGATATCACCTGGTTAATCTATATTTATCGTAACCTTCTTACAGGTCAGTTATATTTGGGGCGTTATTTATCAAAAATTTACCTCAGTAAAATGGACGATACAGTTGGAAAGGTAGGATTTAGGTTTTTATGTTTATACAGATCTGGGATTTTTAAATTACAAGTGTCTCCGCCATTTTTATATTAAGAAATGAAAATTTAGCTTATGCGCAACTGAGACAGCACACACACGTCAAGAATAACCATAAAACATTTTATACTCTGGCTATATCAACCTCAGATATCAACACAAGTATTAGCCTTTCAAAAAGGGCTAGCCGTCTCTTAGCTGATGAAAATGGAAAGTGTTCTCGCTTTGTAGATTAATTCATTTAGAAAAGTCACGTGCATCAATTACAAATTTGACCACACACGTGAGGTCACACGTTATGAAAATATTGTTTAACGTTGTTGTTTACAAAACTCCAGAAGATTCGGCTATTTATAGATAAAAGTTACCTGTGTACCAATTAATATAAATATGCATGATTAATGACCATTGTTAAAATAGAGAGGACAAATCCGATATTTGTTTATTGACGTCTCGTAATATCTTCCAATCAGGTAGTAAGAAGCATTCACGCCCTGACTGTCCATCGTTCAATTCTTAATATCGTCTCCGAGGAGACGATAATGATCATGCAAATGAAGTAGAACAACCCGTCGGTAATATAAGACGAAATGGAGAATTATCAAGAAATATTTCATCGCACTACTGTCTAGAAAAACAAGTCCGTCTAAAATTTAAGGAAGTCCGCGCAGATCAATTTGATCATGAATAAAAAGTAATGATGGAATGGAAGAGCTTTATTACATTTTTGGATTTTTTTGATAAAAATTACTAATTAAAATAGTCGATTATAAATTGTCCATATGTGTCACCTCTAAAGAAGATAATTTTCTACAACCCACAAAGTAATATATTAATTATCTGTTATTTTTTGTTAAAGTTTCTCTCGAAGAAACAAATATCATGTAAACGATCAAACACATCTCACACAAGCAACAAACTATCGTTTGTGTGGCAACTTAATGTCAAAAGTCGCAGAGCCTCCAAAAACTGAATGACAAGTATGTAATTCTTTTGTTCGGTCCTTCAGGTGGTTTTACTCAACATGACTGTTTGTTTGTCTCAATAAATGCCGTAATCGGTTCCACTGTATTGGAATGTAAACGTTAGAAGAAAACTCATTTCTTTTAATCTATTTTTTCCAGTCAATAACATGTAAAGCTGCTGTTGCTTGGGAAGCAGGCAAACCTCTTTCCATAGAAACCATCGAAGTGGCGCCACCTAAAGCTAAAGAAGTTAGAGTAAAGGTAAACTTTCTATTTGATATGAATGTTGTAATTTTTTTCATCATTCATCAATATGATAAGGATACTGATTATTACTATCAATACTCAATCATCACACAGTTGCATAAGTACACTCTATGAAACTTCATATTTTAAGACAAAGTTGAATACAATGTATGTTTTAAATAATTGAATAGTAAGAATTTACCATTAAAAAAGTGCACGTAAACTTTCTTATACACACATTTTTTAAGTATCGGGGGGAGTTAGTTAATGTGCATTTTGGAAAATATCGCCATATAGTGCGAATTAGTACCTAGCAGTGGCGCATACTAAGGATCATTGAAACACATATTGGCTGGAAGACTGAGAAAAATAACAAGTAACAAGCAGTGACAAATGATGAATTTTCATGCAGGTCGGATGTAAGACTCTAGCAGTACTAAGACAGCAACCATTTGATTTTCGGGGGGGGGGGGGGGCTATGGTTTTTTTTTCTGGACAAATTTTTTTTTTCGCCTGCAGCGAAAAACAATCTATTTTTTTTCGCGACAAGTCGAATACAATTTCTTTCTTTCAATTTTAGCATTACATATAGTGGCAGCTGAGGGTGAAACAAACAATTTTTTTTTCTCAGAATCAAAAACAAATTATTTCTTTCTTCAAAAACTGGAAACAAACTCTTTTTCCAAAAAAAAACATAGCCCCCCCCCCCCAGAAAATCAAATGGTTGCTGCCTAAGGACCATTGAGATACAGATTGGCCCTATGTGTGACTGTCGATCAAAAGTTCCTGCATAATAATGACTTTTGTATATATAAGCTTTAGTTTATCTACCTTGACGATCCTAGGCTTCAAAACAAATATTTATTTGTATTAAAATATCACAATTTGATGTAGATTGTCAATGTTTTCCCCAGGTTCTATACACCGGAGTATGTCACAGTGACCTAAGTATATTGAATGGGTCTGTAAGGGGAAGGTTTCCAATTATTCTTGGACACGAAGGATCAGGAATAGTGGAAAGTGTAGGCGAAGGAGTAACAGACTTTCAAGCAGGTAAGCCGAACATAACGATAAGACAAGGTTAAATATCGTTTACATTTTGATTATACAAGGTAAAATATCGATGATATAACAATTATACAACTTGAAGCTTATCTATCGTGGACATCACGATTACGCAACTTGAAAGACCGTTAGTCATCGTTGACATAACGATTATTTAAGGTTTAATATCGTTGACATTCAAGGTTAGATATTGTTGACATAGCAATTACACAAGGTTAGATATCGTGGACATCATAATTATACAAGGTGAGATTTCGTTGACATAACGATTATAAAAGGTGGGTCATCGTGGGCATGACGATTTTAAAAGGTTATCGTTGACATAACGATTATTCAAGGCTTAATATCGTTGACATAACGATTATTCAAGGTTAGATATTGTTGACATAACAATTACGTACACAAGGTAAGATACCCTGGACATCACAATTATACAAGGTGAGATTCCGTTGACATAACGATTATAAAAGGTGGAACATCGTGGGCATGACGATTTTAAAAGGTTAGATATCGTTGACTTAACGATTATACAAGGTTATATGTCGTTGATATTACGATTATACAAGGATAGATATCGTTGACATTACGATTATACATATAAAATAATACATGACAAAATCCGTATCGCATGCTGTATTACCACGAGACACTAATATCATTCCCAAGGGCCGAATTTTGAATTCAATTGACAAATGCGGTATGGTTGTTATAGTTAAAGGCCGTATGGTGACCTGTAGTTGACAATTTCTGTGTCATGTTGGTCTCCTTGGAAAAATACTTTTATAGAATATTGAAAACGGATATGACGTGATTAATTTATGAATATACATTGCAGGAGATCACGTGATACCTCTTTATTTGCCGCAGTGTAATACATGCAGAAGTTGTAAGAGTGGAAAGACAAACATATGTGAAGAATTTCTAGGGTAAGATGCTTCTTTATACATATGTGATGATTGTCTAGGGCGAGATGCTTCGGTATAAATATGTGAGGTTGTTCAATAGTAAGATTCCCCGTTTTACATTGTGAAGGAGTTTCAATAGTGTAAAATATGAAAAATTTCTAGGGCAAGATGCTTCGTTATACATATATATGTGAAGTATTTCTAAGGTAAAATGCTCCGTTATACATATGTGAAGTATTTCTAAGGTAAGATGCTCCGTTATACATATGTGAAGTATTTCTAAGGTAAGATGCTTCGTTATACATATGTGAAGAATTTCTAAGGTAAGATGCTCCGTTATACACATGTAAAGTATTTTTAAGGCAAGATGCTTCGTTATACATATGTGAGGAATTTCTAAGGTAAGATGCTCCGTTATACACATGTGAGGAATTTTCATGGTAAGATGCTCCGTTATACATATGTGAGGAATTTCTATGGTAAGATGCTCCGTTATACATATGTAAGGAATTTCTCAAATAAGATGCTCCGTTGTACATATTTGAGAAATATTTAGGATAAGAGGTTTCGTTATGCATTATTCTTGAGTCACCTCACTAACAATGGCATGGGGAAACAAATGTGTGTCATGTTTGTAAATGAAATTCGTCTTATCACTTGTTGTCTTTCACGTTTAGATTATTTCAATTTACTTGTCTGTTCTTCATTTATTCAGACAGTAATTTTGAAGAAACAGCATCGTACTAGAGGTTGCATTTTGCGTTTTTATTACGTTTGTACTGCTAATGGACTTTACAAAATATGGTACAATAAACCCTTCATTTTACGATATAAGTACTTAATTGATAAAAGCCGTGTTTATACCTTCAAACGATGATTCTTCCTGTCGATCGTACAAGTATACGTATTTTTTTCTTCCAGAAAAACCCATGCATTCGGATTGTTGACTGATGGAACCCCTCGATTTTCTTGTAACGGGAAACCAGTTTATCACTTTATGGCTTGTAGTGCGTTCAGTCAGTATGTTGTACTACCACACATGTCTGTGTGTAAGGTATGTCACATGTCTGCGTATGAGGTATGTCACATGTGTATGGTATGTCACATGTCTGTGTGTAAAGTATGTCACATGTCTGTGTGTAAAGTATGTCACATGTCTGTGTGTAATGTATGTCACATGTCGTCTGTGTGTAAGGTATGTCACATGTCTGCGTATGAGGTATGTCACATGTATATGTGTATGGTATGTCACATGTCTGTGTGTAATGTATGTCACATGTCTGTGTGTAATGTATGTCACATGTCGTCTGTGTGTAAGGTATGTCACATGTCTATGTCACATGTCTGTGTGTAAGGTATGTCATATGTCTGTGTGTAAGGTATGTCACATATCTGTGTATGAGGTATGACACATGTCTGTGTGTAAAGTATGTCACATGTCTGTGTGTAAGGTATGTCACATGTCTGTGTGTAAGGTATGCCACATGTCTGTGTGTAAGCTTTGTCACATGTCTGTGTGTTAGGTATGTCATATGTCTGTGTGTAAGATATGTCACATGTATGTGTGAAAGGTATGTCACATGTCTGTTTGTAAAGTATGTCACATGTCTGTGTGTAAGGTATGTCATATGTCAGTGTGTAAGGTATTTCACATGGCTGTGTGAAAGGTATGTCACATGTCTTTGTATGAGGTATGTCACATGTCTGTGTGTAAAGTATGTCACGTCTGTGTGTCAGGTATGTCACATGTCTGTGTGTAGGGTATGTCACATGTCTGTGTATGAAGTATGTCATATGTCTGTGTATGAAGTATGTCACATGTCTGTGTATGAAGTATGTCACATGTCTGTGTGTAAGTTTTGATCAATCTCTGATATCTGCTCCCTGTTGTTAAAGTTTTGACCGATTATAGATCTGTATCCCCGTTTTAAAAGTTTGATCAATCTCTGATATCTGTCTTAATTTCTAAAGTGTTGAGGTTTTAACCAATAAATGACATATGTATCACCATTGTAAATTGTTTACCAATCTTTTGTAAAATTCAAATCCGCTTATTTATTATATGTTATATTTTTTAACATCTTCGATTTTAAAATTCCTCTTTTAATTTGAATATAGTGCCTTTTCATTGCCAACTTTACTTCAATGGAACATGCATTGTTATAGGTTCCATTAAACGATCATTAGAATTAACTTTCGACTTTTATCGATTTTAGATTGACAACACTGCCCCTTTGGAAAAAGTGTGTTTGCTTGGATGTGGAATAGCAACAGGTTATGGTGCCGCACTTAACACTGCTAAGGTAACTTTTAGACTAAGGTTTATCTGTGTATACCAACATGCATCCCATTTCTTGGTTGATAACAGTGTAAAGGGCATGTATATATAAATTAAAAATAAAATGCGGTATGAGTGCCAGTGAAACTATGAGGATTACGGGCCGTGAGAAACGGATTTAGATTTTACTTACCCACCGTGTTGCCGTCTTTAGTGTAATTGTTTTTCGGGGCTGGATACCTCCGTTGATTTTGGATCGGGATACCCAGATTTTAATCAACTTGTTACTATTGAACCACGGTATATACAACTTTTTCTTTATTTATAAGTATCCTGTCATATTTGGTTGGTATTCATGGTCTATCAAACCGTTAACTAAAATGTTATACTGATTGCTTTTAAGGTAGAGGCAGGTTCTACGTGTGCAGTATGGGGACTCGGACCAATTGGTTTATCTGCAGTAATGGGATGTAAGAAGGCGGGAGCTTCACGCATAATAGGAGTTGATATCAACCCAGAAAAGTTCGAATTAGGTGTGCGTTATAATTGGTCTTTATTTAGTTTTAGTTTGCTTTAGTAAGAATATCTAGACGCAAAAATAAATGTTAGATGTATGGATATTATTAACCTTAAATCAGATTTTTTTTCTCTCGTCAAGCAGTGCAAAAATATAAGTAAATTTAAAGTGAATAATAATAAACAAAAAAACGGGAAGAAAAGTAATTAGTCTTGTGATAAATATAAAATCATAAAATAACTGAAATCAGAATATTTGCTTCAGTTTTATGACTTTTCATAAAGTGTTTTGATATACTGAGCAAATATCATATATTTGTGCTAATGTTGTTTTTTTTCGAGTCATCAAGGATAGTTTTATTAAGATAAAAAAAAATCTGCACATGATTTGTTATATAAAAGAGAGTTAAAGCATATGTTTAGATTCTTTGAAAAGAATATTGAAAATGGACATGGGTAATGTGTAAAAGAGACAACAACTTAACCAAATAGCAAAGAAGAAAACGAAGTCTAACAAAGGGTTTACAACACAGCGAGAAATTCTTGCACCCGGAGGCGGGCTTCAGCTGGTCCCTAAACAAAATGTGTACTTGTTCAATGTAAATGAACGTCCCACCAAATTCTAAAACATATAAACTGAACTAAAATTTCAAACATTCGAGACAATCAAAGATCAGAGGCTCCTGACTTGGGACAGGCGCACAAAAAACATGTTTTGTTAGATTTCAACCCTCCCTTTTACCTCTAGCCAATGGAGAATAAACACACAGCAATACGCACAGACAACCTAGATGTCCGATATGAAGTTTGGTTAGAAAACAAAACTTTTTATTCTTTTAAAATCCGATTCACACCACCAACAGAGTAGTTTGTTTGATTTTAAGGACTGGTTTTGATTGGCTATAAGACTTTTTAGGAAAGAGGTTTGGTAGACTGATGTTAGACCGGTAGAGTGATATTTCATCTAGATTTCACTGACTACGATGAGGAAGATAATTATAAGCACTAATAAATAATAACAATATGCTATCGCGTAATTACCATCATGCAAGAGGGGGGGGGGGGGAACTAAAACTTTTTTTAATTTGTGTTATATATGTATTTTCTCTTTGAAGGTAAAAAGTTTGGTTTGACAGAAGGAATAAATCCCAAGGATCATGATAAACCAATACAAGAAGTTTTGATGGGGATGACAGACGGTGGTGTCGACTATACATTCGAATGTATTGGTAACGTTAATGCTATGGTGGGTTTATTATAAATCATTATTTTACCTCAATTATCATTTTCTATATGAAATAGGTAGCTGGTACACAATATTTTCACTATTTTTCAAATTGCAAGCGTTGAACTTTTGAACCTGGATGAAAGTATTTGACAGCAAGCGTCATTATATTTCGCAGAATTTCAAATGCAGCTAGGTGAATAATTGTGCACTTTGTGTTAAAAGCATAAAATTTGGTAGAAACATTGTTTGGACCATTCTAAACAAAATTAGATATGGAGGCAAGCTTGATTTTATCCACTTCCGGTTTTATCATCAAAATGGCGGACATGAATTTGATAACTGATGAAAGGTTATTTAATTTTCACAACTGATGGCCAAAGTCTGCTTTGTAGACTATTATAATATTGTGTATTCATCGTTTTAAATTATGTATCATATCTTTGGAAATCCTCTGGGTATTTTATTCAGCTTTTTGTCACTTCCGGTAAAAAATATCACAATAAATAAGCAATGTTGTCAAAAAAAGTTTGAATATCATTGACCTTCTCTGATATATTTGTTCGATCATACATCAGAATAACGAATCGTTCGAGTAATTGTGTAATAGTGGTTTCGACATTCAGAGTACTTGCCAGGGTTGTGTTCAATATCTTAGCGGCTACATAGGGCTACGTAGATTAATGACTATCCTAACTGCTACATAGATATTGATAGCAGCTAGGCTAGCTAATAGTTCTGTTGACATTAAACGCAACCCTCAGCCAAGGTCTCTCATAACGGTGAATGTAATTGTAAAACCATTAAATGTCATCCATGTATCCCATGCTGTTTTTCCCCTTAACCAGCGATCGATGCCACAGTGTCGAATCCAGTAATGGCATGGAAAACAGGCAATGCATATGCGTTTTCTTGTCCTAAAAAGTTAGCAAGCTCATGAATTGAAATGTATCAGAAGTATTTTCCAGTCCTTAAGCAACCCATAAATATCAGCTGCATTTGTGACATGAAAGCAGGACACAGCAAGTAATACTACTTCTTGATTTCTTGATTGCCACCATATTTGTTACGTACGGAGGACGTGTTTTTCAACAGACTGTTGGCATTCCAATGGGAACAAACTGTGCCCCTCTACTTGCCGACTTGTTTCTTTATTATTATGAGGCTGACTTCATGCAGGAACTTCGTAGGAAGAAAGATAAGAAGTTAGCAATATCCTTTAACTCTACTTTCCGCTATATAGATGATGTTCTTTCACTAAACAATTCAAAATTTGGTGACTATGTGGAACGCATCTATCCCATCGAGCTAGAGATAAAGGATACTACAGATACAGTTTAGTCAGCTTCATATCTTGACTTACAGCTAGAAATTGACAATGAGGGTCGGTTGAAAACTAAACTTTTTTACGACAAAAGAGATGATTTCAGCTTTCCAATTGTGAATTTTCCATTTCTAAGTATCAACATTCTAGCAGCTCTCGATACGCGGTATATATCTTCCAATTGATACGATATTCCCGTGCTTCCATTTCCTATCATGATTTTCTTGATAGAGGTTTGCTGCTCACAAGGAAGCTATTTAACCAAGAGTTCCAAATGGTGAAGTTGAAATCATCCCTTCGCAAATTTTACGGACGCCATCACGAGTTGGTTGACCGTTATGGAATAACCGTTTCACAAATGATATCGGATATGTTCCTTACGTCGTACCTACAATCCCCTTCCCTTTCATGAATGTGACCTACCGAATTAGACTATTTACCGGATTTGTAATCACATAAGCAACACGACGGGTGCCGCATGTGGAGCAGGATTTGCTTACCCTTCCGGAGCACCTGAGATCACCCCTACTTTTTGGTGGGGTTCGTGTTGTGTATTCTTTAGTTTTCTATGTTGTGTCATGTATACTATTGTTTGTCTGGGTTTTTTTTCTTTCATTTTTAGCCATGGTGTTGTCAGTTTATTTTCGATTTATGAGTTTGACTGTCCTTCTGGTATATTTCGTTAAAATGAAGCTAACCTCTTCAACATTTGAGGAAGAACTACCTGGTCTTTGATCATCTGATGTCTCAATAAGTTTAAATCTTTAAGAGCTCATCTTTGAAGTATTTTTTAGACTTGATTGTCTTGATGTCTATCTTCATTCAAATATGATAATGAAACAATATTGTTCACCATATTAATTGAATTTTAATGGTTACTAAATAGATAAATCCATGATGTTCTATTACATCCTTCTTCTCACTTTTTGCAAATTAAAAGTCGACATTTTTCTTGAATTTTAACATGAAAATTCGACCGGAAGTGGATCAAACGTTCCCTTCGTGCTGCTTCAACAATACTGTAAACCGTTTAATGTGATTCAGATCAATTAAAACATCAGTTCTTGTAGTTTAAACTAAAAAAATTGAGAGAGAAGTAAAAAAATTGAGAGAGAAGTAAAAAAAGTTGAAATTTTAACATGCATCCCCATTGTGGATTTTACCGGAAGTTAACTATATTTCCAGCTTGCCTCCATATCTTAAATTAAAGAGTATAGACATAAGTATGTTTGAGCAAAATTTGGTGCTTGTAACACGAAGTGCACAATTCCTTCATATATTGCACCTATCTGCTGGACTATACGGGATTTGAGGAGTTTACCAATACCGCGGGAGTTACGACGTCGCGTTTTAACAAACGTTATCTAGGGTTGAAGCCAGCGCAGGATGTAGCCTTAGTATTTCAAAATATTTATGAAGTAAACGTTAAAAAATATGGTTTGGTTTCTGTTTTTTTTTTTATATTACGATAGTTGATTAATCCCTGCCATTTATTGTCTGTTGTCTTTTCGATATAAAAAAAACCAACACTTAATGACTGGATATTCGTGGAATAGTAAGTTTATTGTCCCCTCGGATACAACTATTGCCCTCGGATATGCCTCAGGGCAATAGTTGCACTTCGGGAACAATAAACTTACTATTCCTCCCATACCCAGTCAATAATTATACAATGCAAGAAGTTTTAATGGGGATGACAGACGTTGGTGTCGACTATACATTCGAATGTACTGGCAACGTTAATGCTATGGTGAGTCAAACAAGAAAGTATTGATACATTTGAAGATAAACAACAAATCAATGTATTCCACTTTAGGAATATGCTGATGTTTATGTCTTGTGCATGGGATAAAAAAATACTTCAGCAAATATTCAACACATACGTCTTAAACAATTAACGATGCATTACTTGCCAAAGTTCAATGACAAATGTTTAACAAACGATAACATTTTTTTTTTATTTCAGAGAGCAGCTTTTGATTCATGCCATAAAGGATGGGGTAAAACTATTGTACTAGGAATTGCTCCCACGGCTGATGAATTCTCCACCAATCCTATTGCATTTACATTGGGTAAACACATATTGGGATCAATTTATGGAGGTACATTTAATTATATATATAAAGTTTATAATTACATATAGAAGACCGACATCTATGATAAACTGTGTTGTCTAAGAAATTTTTTTGATAGACCACGAGAAATGATAACTTTTTATCAGAGACATACAATCAAGTATTAAAACAATTTACAAGTCAAGATTGCGGAGGTCGAGTTTAAAAGTGTACATATCAATGCCATGACAATAAGAGCGACGAAGGGAAAAATAAAAGTCCCTTGAACACATGACATCGAATATTGGGTAACGGGTCGCAGTGTTTGATTTGTAGATTTTCAATCTTGAATGCTAGTTTCTCTCTACAATAAGAGATTCATGTAATGAGGGGACAATAGGGTGTCCGTTAACATGTTAATAACACCTCGATTTTGGCAAAAACAGTTAACAGAAAATGCAAAAATGCTGATAACAGTTAACAAAGTGGGTTGAAAAGGGCCATAACAGGTCAACACAAAAAGGTATTGCACCCCTCTCTATAATGGGGTTTGTCCGAAAGCCAGTAAATAATTGTTTTATTTTACAGAAAGTACTTCCAGTAAATAGTTTTTTATTTTTTTAATTAATCATCAGAAAATACTAGTAGTCTATTTACAGGAAAATATTTGCTCCCGGTATTTATTTTCCAAATAAAATTTTAAAAAAACCTATTAACCGGTTATATTATGTTAACTGTTATAGAATGGAAAGGAAAGGATGATGTACCTAAGTTAATAGAAGGATACAATAAGAAAGAAATACTTCTAGATGAATTCATTACACATACAATGGCATTGGAGAAAATAAATGAGGCGTTTGACCTCATGCGTGAAGGAAAAAGGTAAGCACAACACAAAGTCTACAGTAGAAAATGTTAAAAATACATAAAGTCCAAGCTGAGATAAATATAACACAAGTGATCTTGGGTCCAAAACAGAGAAAAAGAAGAAGTATAAAGTATTGCAATATCATTGAAAAAAAGAACGATACACATTGACAATTTTGCTTCCAAATTTTTTAGCCTCATATAAAGTAGCTCCAGCAATACTTGTTGCTCGACTCAAATAAATGTCATTACGTCATTAGTTGTATATATAGTAGCATCACATTATTCAGCGTTTCAGATCTGATTATTGACACTGCCGAAACAGTGAAAGCGGCTCTAATGTTTGTCACGTTTAACTTTCATGTGATATATATTTAAGTGTAATAGATCTAGGTCAAATCACTATATCCTTATTAATAAATGTTTGTGTTGACAGTTTTCAGAATAACATTGTAAGTTTCTTACGCAAATTGATTTAACTTTGACAACTTTGTTTCAAATTGATGAGTAAAAACATAGATAAAAGACATTAAACTGACTATTACAAGCGCATTCCTAATTTGAATAGTTATCTCCCTTGTCATATATTTAATTTTCTCTTTCAGTCTTCGAACGGTTATAAATCTGTGGCCAGATACCGACAGTGGAAAAACTGAACTGTGAATTAACATTTATAGAAACTTTGTTATTATTAATATAATTTGCATGTACAGAATCTATTGATAATTAATTTTGTTTCAAATTTGAGTACATATATTTAAAAAATATATAAATAAATGTTCGTGTTTCAAATTTACGAAAACAATTGTATTGTGCCATATATTTTGAAAAATAAACAGGATCTCTTTTATATGATTATAACTTTGCTTGAGTCTTATTTCTGTGCCCAACTGTTCATGTACGTATTATCTAGTATTTTACTCCTCTCTCATCATTACAAAGATACGGCATACATGTAATATCTTTCAACAGCTTCTTTGGGCCACATCTTAGTTCAGTCAGTGCTCCCTCTTATGATCCGCCACTGTAATCACATACCAGTAACATGTTAACACAGATTAACGTACTGTACAGTATATACGAGGAATTCATAGTTGAGTTTAATTGTCCGATTTGCAGTGAAATTGCGCTATAACGATACATAAATTCATAATGGTGGTCTACAGTAGAACATTGTTGTCTGTGAACTTCTTCAGTAACTGTCTATGTCGTCTCATCATGTGTTTCGTTACTTAGATGGTCTACAGTAGTATTTTGTTGTGAACTTCTTCAGTAACTGTCTATGTCGTGTCATCATGTGTTTCGTTACTTAGATGGTCTACAGTAGTATTTTGTTGTGAACTTCTTCAGTAACTGTCTATGTCGTGTCATCATGTGTTTAGTTACTTAGATGGTCTACAGTAGTATATTGTTGTGAACTTCTTCAGTAACTGTCTATGTCGTGTCATCATGTGTTTCGTTACTTAGATGGTCTACAGTAGTATTTTGTTGTGAACTTCTTCAGTAACTGTCTATGTCGTGTCATCATGTGTTTAGTTACTTAGATCATGGAAGTATTACTTCCATGCTTAGATGGTCTACAGTAGTATTTTGTTGTGAACTTCTTCAGTAACTGTCTATGTCGTTTCATCATGTGTTTCGTTACTTAGATGGTCTACAGTAGTATATTGTTTTGAACCTCTTCAGTAACTGTCGTATGTCGTGTCATCATGTGTTTTGTTATTTAGATTGATTGTTGTTTGATTAAATTTAGTGGCAAATATTTCATGCATGTTCAGGACAAAAACATAATATCATAACTATGAATACAGTATGCATGGGAGGAGTCGAAGAATAAGAATGGAGAGCAAGAAATCTACAATGTCACTGGACAATAAGGATGTGCTGGATAGGGACCGACATTTTGCCATGCAACAGGACACCTACCCCATAGTTTTTAAAAGGGCCTGTGTACCTGTTGAAGGCATGGCACTTTCGTTTTTGGATAAAACGCCCCATTCCAATTCTACATCACTGCGTTTCTATATCAATCTAAAATTAGTTGTGTATATGTCTCTCGACAAATAATAGACAACGAGGAGCAAATGTGGAGAACTAAATTACTCATTTTAAATAGATTGTTTCTGTCAATCCCGCACAGCCAAATAAAAAAATACTTTAAAACAATACACACAACTACTACTAGGTCCTTGATCTGGATTCTACCGAGCTCTGACGAGACATAATGTATGTACAGAAACCCCTCCAGATGTCATACAGTACTTTATGATGTTGGGATGTACTCTCATGTGAGCCGTTTATGTGTTTTACTGAGCGGGCATCACTGATGAGTCTTTTGCAGACGAAACGTGCGTCTGGCGAAAGTGCAAAATTTTAGACCTGGTATCTATGATGATATAAAAAAGAAGATGTGGTATGATTGCCAATGAGACAATTCTCCAAAAGAGACCAAAATGACACAGAAATCAAGGATTTGTATAGTAAGAAGGATTGGAATCTCGTGGACTTTTGCATAGACTGTAGTATAATGTCTTATGCAGCGCGAGATTTACCCGTGATGCATCTAGAAAATGCTCAATGTGCCTTGATTAATGACGGGCATTTGCATCACCTAAACAAACTGACACCCGATATGCAAGTATTACAATCCATATCTATCAAATTTTATGCTTGAAATAAGAACTTTAAAATGGTTCTGGTGTAATTGATAACTTTTACGATCGCAGTAAGAGTACACGGCTCCATAGAATGAATTTGCATATTGACCGAAGTGACCTCACCCTATCCCGCCTATTGGGCGTCCTAACATCATTTTCTATTTTTATACTCCTTCCTCAAAAAACGGAAATGAGTGGTAAAATTTATATTTTACAAATAATGTCTTTAAAAAATAATCTGTTAATTACCAAACTACAATGCCGCCCTAAACACTAATATATATATCATGACACAAACACATCACCAACATTTTCAAATTTCAAATCTTTATCTTCCAGGAAGTTACCAATAGGCATGTTCAGTCCGTATTTGTAGTTTCTTGCAATGCTCTTGCAAACATATAAAATTGTCAAAGATTCCTGCAATCTAGCTGCGAACATCCCTTATATTCTGGTTTTTCTTGCAATCTTACTGCAAACATATTTGTTTCTGCAAACTTGCCGCAAGCTTGCTGCAAACATCTGCAAACATTATTCAAAGTGTTCCTGCAATCTTTTTGTTTGCAGCAGACCTGCAGCAAGTCTGCAGCACATCTGCTGTAAACATTTCATTTCTGTAAGGGCTTCCTAGTAAATCACGTTGTATACAAATGAATGTACTTTTTTGCTGACGTTAATACACCAACACAGCTCATCATGCTACTTTAATAATGCATAGGTAATGCTGTTTTTGTCTTCATTATAAATCATTGCCACCCGGCTTTATCATGCATGTAATTGTTATGGACTCCTTTCATCTCTATCTGTTTATACCACATATCCCATGCATTACAAGTTGAATTAATTATACAAGGCTACATATTTTTTTCCTGTAACGGCGTCAAATTATACATTAAAAAAGGCCTTGCAAGATGTTTTCCCGTAACGTCGTCAAAGAAAAAATAAAAATAGCCTTGCAAGGTATCTTCCTGCAAAGGCGTCAAATAAAAAAAAATAAAAAAAGTAAGACGCCAAGATGTAAAGCAAAAAACTACAATAGCAAAACCTGTACGTGCATTACAAATGTACATGAGCCTTTTGTTTTCTAGGCCCAATTTTGCTATTAACTTTACTTCAGTCAAGTCCAGTAAGAGTTTGATATATATAATATATGAAGAATATCTGTTATCCGAAATATGTGACATTTATTTCCTTTATTGTTAATTTTGGTGATGTTGTACTTTTTTAGACTGGTTTATGGCAAGCCGTTTTATTATTTATTCTTACTTCGAGATATCTCATAAACTTTATAAGATATCTTATCTCAGTAGTAATTGGGAATGCATTCAAACTAAACCAGATGCTCCACAGGGCGCAGCTTTATACGACCACAGAGGTTGAACCCTGAACGGTTTGGATAAGTATGGACACAACATTCAAGCTGGATTCAGCTCTAAATGTGATTAAATAGTTGACACAGCATAGGTTTCTGACACAGAATGAATGTGGTCTAATGAACTTAATTTTTTTTGCCTTCGAGCAATTCACTAGGATGTTGAATATTAATCCTCTCAAAAAAATGTTTGAAGAAATTTTCTTTTTATTTATGAAATCTGAAATGAGAAAAATTGAACCCCCCCCCCCCCATTTTTTTTTTCACATCCCCCTTTCCCTTATTACAAAACTGATCTCAATTCAAATTTCCTAATGGAGTTTGCAACAATAACGACTCATTTAAATACATCATAAAATATTAAAATATAAAAAAGTGCTTGTTATCACTGAAAGGTAAAGATTATTTTAATTTATCAGTTGGTTGTAAAAGTGAATATACATTGTATATTGTGTAAAACAATGATTTAAGTTAATTCAACTACTATTCTAGACAAAGAAAGATAACTCCAATTGAAAATTTCTTGCTATTACGCAATATTGTGCATTTGAAAATACTTGCTATTGCATGTAATACTGTGCAATTGAAGATTTCTTGCTATTGCGCAATACTACATGCAATTGAAAATTTCTTGCCATTGCGCAATACTGTGCAATTGAAGATTTCTTGCTATTGTTGAATACTGTGCAATTGAAAATTTCTTGCTTTTGCACAATACTTAATATAATAATTTTGGATCCTGATTTGGACCAACTTGAAAACTGGGCCCATAATCAACAAGAGCTGTCAAAATGACAGTAAACCGGATTCTTTAACATTTATTTGTGTTCTGGCATTGATCAATATTACAAGGACCTCCTGAATGGTAAAAGTCAAAATCGTCATTATTGAACTTGACCTCCATTTTGTTGTCAGTAACAACATATTAAAATTTTAAAAGGTTTGGTTGAACGGTTCATGAGTAAATGCACGGACACAACATTTTTTTAACTTTCAAGAACCGTAACTCCTGAACGGTAAAAGTCAACATTGTCATTATTGAACTTGACCTCCATTTTGTTGTCAGTAACAACATATTAAAATTTTAAAAGGTTTGGTTGACTGGTTCATGAGTAAATGCACGGACGAGACATTTTTTAAACTTTCAAGAACCGTAACTCCTGAACGGTATAAGTAAAAATCGTCATTATTGAACTTGACCTCCGTTATGTTGTCAGTAACAACATATTAAAATTTTAAAAGGTTTGGTTGAACGGTTCATGAGTAAATGCACGGACACAACATTTTTTAAACTTTCAAGAACCGTAACTCCTGAACGGTAAAAGTCAAAATTGTCATTATTGAACTTGACCTCAATTTTGTTGTCAGTAACAACATATTAAAATTTTAAAAGGTTTGGTTGAACGTTTCATGAGTAAATGCACGGACAACATTTGGTTGCCGCCCGCCCGCCGTACATCCCCATATCAATAATCGAAATTTTTGACACAAAAATCCGGTTAAAAATCTAAGTACATGTTTAGATTCAGCATACTAGTATCAAAGAAACCCAAGAATTCAATTTTTGTTAGTCTAATTTTGGACCCTTTGGACTTTAATGTAGACCAATTTGAAAACGGGACCAAAAATTAAGAATCTTCATACACAGTTAGATTTGGCATATCAAAGAACCCTAATTATTCAATTTTTGATGAAATCAAACAAAGTTTAATTTTGGACCCTTTGGGCCCCTAATTCCTAAAATGTTGGGACCAAAACTCCAAAAATCAATCCCAACCTTCCTTTTATGGTCATAAACCTTGTTTAATTTTCATAGATTTCTATTTAATTATACTAAAGTTATGGTGCAAAAACCAAGAAAAATGCTTATTTCGGCCCCTAATTCCTAAACTGTTGGGATCTCAACTCCCAAAATCAATCCCAACCTTCCTTTTGTGTTGATAAACCTTGTGTTTAAATTTCAATGATTTCTATTTACTTATACTAAAGTTATTGTGCAAAAACCAAGAATAATGCATTGCTTATCTGGGCCCTATAATTTCCACCTACAGTCCCACCTATTAAACCTTAGAAAGGATTGAATCAGGACCTATGGTTTCCACCTACAGTCTCTCCTATTAAGCATCAGTAGAGACCGACTCAGGACCTAATGTATCCTCCTTCCGTTCCAACTTATAAAAACAGTAGGGATCGAATCATGACCGATAGAACCCTCTTACAGTCCAACCTGATTAACATGAGTAAGGATCGAATCATGACCGATAGTATCCTCTTACAGTCCAACCTGATAAACATGATGAGGGATCCAATCATGACCTATAGTATTCTCTTACAGTCCCACCAAACAATCATGTCTTATGTTATCATCCTACAGTTCCACCTAATTAACATTAGTTGATTGTTGTATTATATATATGCAAACATACAACCACTTTCTATTTTTATAAAATTGAGAATGGAAATGGGGAATGTGTCAATAAGACAACAACCCGAACATAGGGCAGAAAACAGCCAAAGGCCACCAATAGGTCTTCAATGCAGCGAGAAACTCCCGCACCCAGAAGCATCCTTCAGCTGGCCCCGAAACAAATGTTCTACTAGTTCAGTGATAACAGACGGCATACTAAACTCCGAATTATACACAAGAAAATAAATTTAAATATCATACAAGACTAACAAAGGCTTTTGACTTGGGACTGTCGCAAAAATGCGGCGGGGTTAAACATGTTTTTGAGATCTCAACCCTACCCCAATACTTCTAGCCAATGTAGAAAAAACAAACGCACTACATTAGGTATAGTAAAACTCAGTTTAAGAGAAGTCCGTGTCCGATGTCAGAAAAGGTAACAAAAGACACTTAACAAAATGACAATAATACATAAATTAACAAAGGACTACTATAGTCGCCATCAGCTGAAATTTGTAGCGGTTTTCGGTAAAAAAAAAAAAAAATCTAAACTATCAACCACGTTCACTCGTGATATAGTTCTTCACATTCCATTCATAAATCGCCTAAAGAAAGACCACTACTGACCTACCTTGTAAGTGATTGCACTGTGATAATCCTGACTTTAATAAAGCAAATGATTAAATCCTGTTCTTTTAGAATAATAAGAAATAACAAAATATAGGACAAATTTAATTCCTAGATATTTGTTAAACAATACTTCCAAAATCAGTATACTGTATATAATTAACTTTTTATAGAAAATATACAGGGAATCTCATTCTTACAGTAAAAATTCCATATGAGTGACATTGACCAAAACTTTCAAAATCAATCCCAACCTCCCTTTTATTGTCATAAACCTTGTGTTTAAATTTCATACATTTCTATTTACTATAGTACTTAAACTAAAGTTATAGTGCGAAAACCAAAAGTATTCGGACGACGACGACAACGACGACGACGACGCCAACGTGATACCAATATACGACCAAACAATTTTCAATTTTTGCGGTCGTATAAAAACACTCATTTTATAAACATTTTTTGAGCCTAAAATGACTATATATGCAGATTTGAGGGTAAAATGTATGTATCATTACTGACAATAAGGGGTCTTATATTCAAATGAGGGTTCAACTCTTGAAAGGAGGTCTGCAAATTGAAGTTCCAGTCAAATTCATGGTTTATTATAAATTTCCCAATTTGATAAAAATGACGCATATTTTCCCAATAAAAATGGGTAGAGGTAGTTTTGAAAAAAAAGCCAACAATATCACTGTATTAGATACATTGTACATGTAAAACTAAAAAGACGTGGTATGATTGCTAATGAGACGACAAAATGACACAAAAATTAACATACATTAAAGTAAAGCTCCATTTTGATAATATGCTTGCACAAGTTTACGTGCTTTAAATAGGAGCATAAATAAGGCAAAATGCGTGCTCTTGAATCAGTCAAATCTGACAACGAAATAAAACCAATACCATGGTTGTATCCTTGTTACAGTCCAGACACGGTATTGGTCTCAGTGATTCTAATTTTGCTGACGTATATCCTTCAACTAATCATTGATTTTTAGGGACGTGTTTCCATTTTGACAAATATTATCACATTTTCCGTGATGAACTTATTTTTTCACATACCTCATATACGTCACAACCCAATTTCTTGGGACATTATATTACCAAAGTTCGGAATAAAAACATTAAGTGTAGAAAAATTTATTAAGAAAATAAAATAAACATAACTATATTTTGTAACAGTAACATTGGAATGATTAGTTAATCGTAATATACCACTAACATGTTCGAATTGTAATCGGTTTTAATTCATAAAACTATAAGAACAATCTGAGACTACTATAATACAGTGTTATAGTAGTCTCAGGAACAATTAAGTAGCTGGAATTATAAAATGTTTGCAAATTTCACGAATTAAAAATAAAATCAAACTAAGGTTAACCGTCATCAACTTGACTGCCGAAGTCTTTCGCTAGATAGCTGCCATGACTCTAACAAACATTTTAATTCTTCTGTCAAAACTGGTTCCCTCTGTTCTCCAGTAAGTTTCTCTATGATCAAGGCGGGAGAACAGCCTATCATTGTTTGTTTGACTATATTGACAGCACATACAAAGTCGTCCCTTGTCCTGATGAATTGTTGTTCTAGGTAGAAAGACCTGTCGTCCCAGTATACTAACTAAAAAAATATTAAACGTTACACACTAATATAACAGCATAATCTTATTTCTACTTTTTACCGCGATGACCGTCGTGAAGCTTAGCTGAATATTACAATAAAATTATATAATGCAGTTAAGACCAGACGCAACGTCAGATATTGCTACCATTTAGTGTAACAGAAAAATAACGTTAAATTAGAAACGCGCACTATCAAGTTTTTCCTGCTTTCTTTGTTGCCAATGGGTAAATTCAAAGTGTACCACACAAGTAGAAATGTCGAGAGACTCCGCTCCAATATGATTTTATAATTTACATAGGATATTTTAAAATTTTACTCCTACAGGCGCGTAGCTACGTTTACGTCAAAACGCCCGTGTGTACACTTGATTTTTGAAGTAGCACAAATGGAATTCCCTTATGACAAATACACCGGCAGAGAAAAGAAAATCTCAATATTATATATAAAAAAAAATGTAAAAAATACTATTTCTATCATCCAGTGAAAATACAGCATTATTACATAAGGTGGAATTCCATTTGTGACTTCTACTATATTTGCTAACAAATCTGATGGGGAAAAACAAAGAGCATTCGGTGGAATCAAACGAATATATCATGCTTACAAGGAGTATTTGCCAAAAATACTGGTTGAAGAAGGGGGGGGGGGGGATTCACTCGCCTAACGGATCCGAAAATTGTTAACCTCTGAACCGATATGTTTTGCAATTACCCCTTGTAATCATGATATATTTGTAAAATAAATATCATTATGGTCTGGATATTTGTTTGATCATAAACAAACTTCGGTCAAACTTCCGTAAAATTTCATGAAAACTTACCCACATACTGAACTAGATATTGACGAAATTGATAATTTCTATGTCACACGTTTGACAAAAATGCAAACCACATATCAAATCTCGGAAGATTATGAATTGCTTTAAACAAAAGGATTCACAGTAGATTCAGACTGTAACAGAACAAATATATAATATGATACCATTTGGTTGAAAAGTAAATTTCGTCACGTTTATTCGCAATTACAAGCCGTTGAAGTAGGAATTACAAGGCCAATGTGCTTTCAATCAGATCTTTTTATTTTATTTAGATTACAATAATTTTTTTTCTCTTCAAAAATCAAGTGTACGCACGGGCGTTTTGACGTAAACGTAGCTACGCGCCTGGGTCACTGTGTTAGAAAGAGTGACTGTTTTGTTTGAAGATATTAGTTTTACTGATTCTGTTCTGATTCGCTCTATCATACCTTTGTTTTGATCTTATAAATATCGAAGAGTTGTAAAGAACGTCTGTATCTAATATTATTCCCAGCATTGGACATGGTAGCTCCTAATTTCTGTACCACTTTCCATGCTTTACTCTGTATCCAAAACTTAAACCTAGCAAAGTCACAGTCTCGTAGATATCTAGCATTATTCATATGTATCATAAAATCAAGATCCGTTGTTAAACATATTCCTACAAAGAAAATAGGGCATCAATATTTTACAAAAAGATTCTACCTTTGTTGTACATTCGAGAAATTCTAGATCACAAATGTATTTTCCTGATTTTTTTTTCAAACGTCAGCTAGTGTTTGCTATTTTAAAAATATAGTTAGTGTTCAAAAGACCCTTCCACTGTTAGTTCGGCCTTAATAAAACAATTGTGGCCCTTAGAAATCGATGAATATCCAAAATTGTCAACCTCATTGAAATAACCTTCTCGTGTTGGCAATTTTGGATAATTTTCCTTTTCAACGGGCCATAATTGTATATTATTCTACTCTTTAAATTTCATAGTAACAATAAGAGAAGCATATCGTATTCTTTTAATATATATTACAATATTAGTATAAGGGTTTACTTTTACAAATTGCGACTTAGATGGAGAGTTGTCTCATTAGCACTCATTATTGTGAATCATGCCTCCTCTTCTTAATCTTTATTGACTGGCAAACACTAATTAGGGAGCTACCATTTGATTTTTATGGGGGGGGGGGGGCTAGGATGAAAAATTTTGTCCTGCATTTTTTTTAGCTGTAATCTCTGTCCTGCCTTTTTATTTTTCACTCTAATCGGTCCTGCCTTTTTTTTTTTATAGTTTGTCCTGACATTTTTTCTGCAAGTGTCACATCCTGCCTTTTTTTTACTTAAAACTCCTGTCCTGCCTATTTTTTTCAAATGTCATCCTAGCCCCCCCCCCCCCCCCCCCCCCCCCCCCCATAGAAATCAAATTGTAGCTCCCTAATATCATCTTCTTTCTTTCGGCGGCAACTATGTGTCCGTCTGCTATATATAATCATTATAATGTATAAAATCTTTATTTTTTTAAGCGTATATCTAAAAAATATTTTGCAGATACATGTACGGTGGCAGAATGCGGCCATGAAAGAAAAAAAAATATTTTGTTCCCTCAAGATACTATGTCGTTCCCTCAAGATGCTATGTCGTTCCCACAAGATAGTTATCTCGTTCTTTCAAGATGCTATGTCGTTCCCTCTACATGTACCACTCTGTAATGATGACATCTGTATTTTTTTTTAAATAACATTTAAAACAAACTTTACGAGACACAGCCGGTAATATATAATACGTAGTAAAAAAAATCAGGATATATCGTCTTGGTACCTGTTTTGACGCGGACCAGAAATGACGCACCAATTTAGTTTTGGGTTTTATATTTCTAAACAAAAGATGTGACGTCATCGATAATTACTATTCATAACATGATGGTGAAGGTCATATGACTACAACATAGATGCCTCAAACTCTGTCCAGAAATGTTATTATTGCTTGAATTAGTAAAGATAATGCAATTTCTGCCATTTTATTAAGGTCAAAAACAGTCTACCCTTCCCAGAATGATTATCAGTCCTAAATCCACTTTGGCCGGCAAAAGTATGTATGCACATGCTGCCCCAGTTTGTGTTTTTCAAATCATATGACTGTCATGTGACATGGTTTTACATTTAAGCGGGAATCACTGTAGAACAAATGATCGTCGCTTATATAATTTTCTGTTGTTTATCGATTTTTTTTCATTCATTGTACGAAGTATACATTGATAAATGTTTTAATGTCAATGTTGTTTTATGAATGCAATTACTTATTATTTTCAAGTATATGGAGTCATGTCTTCTTTGACTATTAATGACGTTAAAATACTAAATCCCTGTGATGTGTTTTAGTCGATTTTAGTCTCTGATGCATGATTTTTTATTATTAATTGGTTTTGGCTTTTAACTAGCTGTCAGTAACTGCGAGTACTCTCAAATCTTATTTTCTTGTTAATTCGACCTGTTGATACTGTTTATAATGCTTTTTTGTCATTTTTTATTTATACGGATCTTGTCTGTACACCAGCTTTGATTATTTGTTATATCTTCACTTATTCTTACAACATTTGTATAAACTTCAAGATTATAAAAAAACCGGTTTTTTTCTAAAGTGAACATTGATTGGTTAAATATTTCTCAGTCATGTCCTGTTTTTGAATTTGTTTGTTAGCTTTTTGGTCATGAATGTTTGTCTCTAATATTTAATTAACTGTGCATTTGTATTCAGATATCGCAGATCGAATTATTCGTTCATTGTTTAATCATACGTTTTTTGATTGAGTTAAGTCTGCCAATTGATATTTTATCGTATGTTTTTCTTTGTTGTGATGTTATGCTATTGTTTCAGAAAAAGGGAGAAGGTTTGGATCCATTAAAACGTTTAATCCCGCTGCAAATGTTTGCACCTGTCCTAAGTCAGGAATCTGATGTACAGTAGTTGTCGTTTGTTTATGTAATATATACGTGTTTCTCGTTTCTCGTTTTGTTTATATAGATTAGACCGTTGGTTTTCCCGTTTGAATGGTTTTACACTAGTAATTTTGGGGCCCTTTATAGCTTGTTGTTCGGTGTGAGCTAAGGCTCCGTGTTGAAGGCCGTACTTTAACCTATAATGGTTTACTTTTTAAATTGTTATTTGTATGGAGAGTTGTCTCATTGGCACTCACACCACATCTTCCTATATCTATATATGTCACTTTGATAAATTTTGAACAATTTTATATAAAATTTGAAATAAAATATAGGTTACAATTAAATTAATGAAAAAAATGGTGTTGCTATCAACATGATCATAAAAGTGACTGTAAATGTCAAAATTTGTTATTAAAATTAAATTTGTTGAATAGTGTTAACTTTAAATTATCCGGATTGAAGCAATTTTTCGAACATCAGGTACACTGCAAGTGGTTTTTACTGGTTTGTTTATAGTGCGTCATTACTGGTACCCATCAATGGCATCATAAGTTGACAGTCCGTTTGTAATGTTAGCAAACATGATTTTTATTGCTTTTACTGTTTCAAAAATCAACTGTTTAATGATTGAAATACATTAACAAGTGATCAATCTTTCATTCTATTCCGTGTTTCTTTTTCTTTTAAATGGTTAGATTAAATGCAGAGACAAACACAACGTTAGGTGCGTCATTACTGGTTCCTCGGGGATAGACTAGTCTTTCGCCTTTCAAGGCGTCATAATTATTTGACTAAGTGAAGACGAAAATTTACCATACAATGGACCATTCAATTTCCCTTTTGATACATGACAGAACTTAACCAACGAATAGCTACTGAAATACAGAACTATTCTAAATATAAATAACTGGACCCGGGAGTTTATCGTCAGTCGGTGAAGAATTTCTATCGTCACCGTAAGAAATGTCTGGATTATCTCCCGTTTAAAACTTAACTTACCATAAAAAATACTTTCTTCAAATAGTGAAGTCGACTTGGTAAACGTGTAAAAGGAACATGTGATTCCAAATCGAATGAAATACCAAACGTCAAAAAACACGAAACAGATACAGATGATCAACAAAAGTAACCACATGATTAGCGATCTTCCTTCTTTGTGAAAATAGAAAAATCGCCATATTTTTAAATTCCGGTCAGATTAAAAAGGCCCCACACAACGGGATAATGTTAATCTTTGAAAATGGATAATATATGTATGTAACAGATAATCATACAACTCGTGCGACAAGGATGTTCACAACTAGTTAGTCATATCATAGATATATAGAAATAGCCATATTTATTTTATATGATCAATATCTATGGTCATATGATGACCGGCGTCTTGTGAACTAGACGTCATTTAAACTTTTTACTTGAACTTATTGATTTTTCACATATATCTATATTCTTGCTTAAAAAATGTTTGTGTATTGACCCCCGTTTTATTTTCTATTTTAGCAAAAATTAAAAGACATCAGCAGACATTTTCAATATTTCTGACTATAGTTGTATCAGAGACATATAATACATTGTATTATATGTCTCTGGTTATATTAATTATAGTAGTTTTTCAGTCTTCTCACTCAATCACAGGCCCAGCAGCCGAGGCACGTAAAATTGTTTGCAAACCTGTAATATCATCTCTACAGGCCATCAGAATCTTGCTAAAAAAATCCAAAAATCATAAGCTATGGCGGCTTGAAGTTTTTAAAGTTTATCATTGTGAAGACTGCATATGGCTTATTAAACTAAGCTTCTGAATAATCTGAGTTCACCCCCGTCTTTCTTTTTTATGTAGATTTTTTCCGTCTTGTTTGTCTTCCGTCGCTTATGTTGTTTTTTTTGTCATTGTGCTGTCATTTTTTCATCGATTTATGAGTTTTGAATTTTGCTATGGTATCTGCCGACTCAACTTCCGAACCAAGGTTGTCGGCTCTCCGGACATTCCCGAAGTCGCTTCGGTCCTTGCTTGGAAGTTACTCCCGTCTCTCTTATACTTTGAGGTTTCTTCAAATATTACCTAACAGCTGACAAACTGGGTCCCTTTATCATAATCTATAAAAAAAAAAATATAATTGTGCTATTTTTAATTAATTAAAAAGATATAATGGCGACTGGAGATAAAAGAAATTAATGGACTTAAATTTATACTGTTCGAACTATTTCGGTTCTTTACATACAGCTAATGATACAACTTTGTTATGAATTTTATGACATAACGATGCATTTTGATTGGTTCCTTTATATACTTGTGATTTAAAGAATTTTAAGTATTTCATTCTGTCGTCGATAGCCGAAAACTAACCCTCCCATTATTTATCCCACCCAATATTTATAACAAGTTGCTTTCTTTAAAAAAAGAAATGCAATCGTAAACCCAAATGCTTGTTTGGCATTATATATATATTAGATAATTGTTTAATAAAGATGTATTGTCTTATATTACTTTTGTTGTGCATAAGAATTAGAAACTGACATTGCCTGTTTAGTGGTTTAAATAATGTAATACCGGCTTCACACATCAACGTATAGATCCGACGTACGTCGGCCGAGGTAAAAAAAAAATCATGCACGCTACCAAAACGCTAGTAATTTTGATGCATTCAACCTGTCAATCATATCTGTATCGTGTGCACAACGAGCTTAAAGCGTGTATTGGGTGTGCGTAAAGCGTACCTTAGCGTTTCTCCTGGTCTTCCTACATTCCCAACTGCAGGTCTGTCTATATGTGAATGTTTGTCAATAAGTCTGTCACATTCGCCCGTCTGTTTACATGTTTACCAGTCCGTCTATGTCCACTGGTTCGTCTACATGTTCACTAGCTTTGAAATAGCTTTCGGTAAGTGCGATTACTTCAGTGATTTGTGTCTATTGTTTTTATGTAAGTGATTATTGTGCACCGTACCCATATTTTAGGGGCGCGAATTGCAACTGATATTTTACAGTTTTTTCTTGCGATGTGTTGTCCTTAAGGTTTGGTTCATTTGGGAGGGTTGGGTTTATGGCCACCACATTGTTTATGTGCCAATGTCCATTCTAAAGCCAGAAACATGTAGTACAGTGGTTGTTGTTCATAATTCATGTCGGTCAAGTTGTTTTCGTAAATTATTTTGTTATCAATAAGGCTGTTTAGTTTTGTTTGATTTTTGTTTTTAAATCTTAATGGTCGGGGCATTTAATAGCCGATTAAATAGTAGGTTTTTTTTTCATTTTTGGAGGCCGCTCGGTGGCCTTTAAAGACTTACTACCACGTCATTGTAACTCTGGTTGGTATTTGTATCATTAGTGCTGGACCATGGTCGATACTATACGCACCGGCTTTGAGGCAGGCGGGATATTTTTGTAGATCTTGTACAGCTCAAACTAATGTGAGTAGTTCCTGTACTTCTATGTCTAGTCCCATGTTGCATGGTTAGAGAGGGTGTAATATCTTCTGTAGGTTTGATGAAGTTTCACCCGTATCGGACTTCTTTTCCTAAATGAAAGCTTTAAGGCGACGAGTATTTTTGTATGCAATGTGCCCTTAACGTGTCTAAAACTTATCTGTAGCGTTTTCAACGCTCGTGTAGCGTGTATATTATGTGCGTGCAGTTTACAGGTACATGTATATACGTTTGACAAACGCTTGAGCTGAATGATTTTTTTTATGTTCCATTAAAATTTTCCTGAAGTAAAAGCGTTCACCAAGCGTATACCTTTGCATTTCGACGTACTTCAAACTTATGGAACGCGTGTTTAAACGCTTGCGTAAAGTTCCTCTGGTGAGCAACTAAGTTACGCATACGATGATACGGACTTTGTTAATTTACTTTTTTGACTGATTGTTTTACATTGTCATTTCGGGGCCTTTTATAGCCGACTATGCGGTACGTGCTTTGCCTGTTGTTGAAGGCCGTACGGTGACCCATAGTTTGTATTTCTGTGTTATTTTGGTTTCTTGCAGATACCAAACCCGATATCTTCTTTTTTTATATTCGATATCTTATCGCCGACCTGGTTAAGTCTGCTAAAAATGCATGCATGATTCATTTTTAGGTTATCAGTCGTAATTAAAGTGGCACATTTAATTCGTTGTTCCATTGCTTGAAGTATCATTTCTTACATCTGCATGGTCAAATGTGTATTTTTTTAAAATAAATTTTAGATTTAGATTTCAGTAACGGTTATTTTTTCCCCCTTCATATTGAATATCTATACTTATCAGTCGCATTTTAATGACGAAAAGGATTCAGAGGTTATTAAAAAAAGTAAATAATGTTGCAATATTTAAACAAAGAAAATAACTTTAAATTTGCAATATTAATGAAAATAAATACGGACATAACTTTCATAATTAATTTTAACGTTATTTTCAATAAACGATTTTTTTTAAAATCCTCGTTTTTACACCTATTTGAGGCACGTATTTATGATTATATTTCCATGTCCTTGGTCTATCCATGGAAGTAATATTGGAAGGAATAACATCGTCGTCACTTCAAAGGTTTCATCTGCGTTACCGCCCATCTTTCAATAACTCGTTAATTGGTTCAATATCTGGCATGGAAGTTTATTCTCCGCATGTGATCGATCAAATCACTGACACTTATCGGTCATTTTCGTGTTTACGGAGAACTACGAACAGACAAGTTTTTGTCGAATATACATGCGAAGTAACCCGAATAGTCCATTCGTTACATTCCGTTGATGTACGCTGCCGAAAAGAGTCATTCGTTCAATTTTTATTTTAGTCCAATTTTTCCCTATTTTTGGTTAGTTTGAACTTATAGTTAAAACCGACAGCTATCACATACGAAATTGGAGAACAAAGTTGTGTCATTTCAATTTTAAAATTTACAGACAATTAAAAAACCATTTCCGTATAAAGTTAAGAAGATGACTGTACAAAAAATACGTTTGGACACCCTTTATTAAATACGAAAAATCTAAATCTCTCGTGTATTTATAGTCAATTAAATTATTAACAATTCTAAACGGTTCTATCCTTCAATTTAAGTTCTTGATACATAAACTAAATTGTGTAAAAATGAATTTACCGTAAGACAGATAGATGCAAGCCCATTTCGTCGGTTTGTTATATTTTTTGCCGTATAGCTTATTATATTAATACAAGCATTCCACAATAAACACTTTTTAAATATATATTTACGAAAATATTATCCCCGTTTTAGTTGTCCAGTTTCAATAATGCAATCAATGACATTTATGACATATACATAAATTTAGAATACTTGAAAGTAAATATTATTTCATTCAATCTCGATAAACTTTGCACATTTCAACAGTAAAAAAATCTATGCCTACATTTGCCTACATTATTTTGTTAAACATCATGTGAAACCTGATCGATTCATCGGTATTTAACTGTTTAACTCGGGATCCGCTTTTAACCGGAAAATACTTTTAGAACAGTTTAAAACAAACGGTAAAAAGCAAAAATATGCTAAATTAAATACAATTTTCCATGTTAAACTGCTGTAGTTTGAACAATTCTCGTCCGTTTTTCAAGTTTTTTTCACCATTCGATTTCTTTCTAAAGGTAGATATTCTATGTGATACAGCGCTACCTTGTTATTAATAAACTAGGGATTTCCCACAGGTGCGCTATAATAGACCACTTTCGAGTTCATCCGTCACCGGCAAAAACTCGTCAATTATGCGCGCCTTTATGACGTCATTTACCAGATAGAGGGGATCGCCTGTATCCCTGCACTATTTACGTTCATCAAGCGTCTTAGTGATCGTCGTTGTGCAGGATAAACTAGAAATAATGGTTGTTCTGTAGGTACTTAATGACAATTCCCTAATGACAGCAGTGCTGATTGTCAATTTTGAGAATTTAATTTGGCTGAATAATTCGTACAATATAGAATTATAGTTTTCCAACCACTCGCTCAACATTGAAACGGAAGTGACGACGCCCCTAAACGCACAAATGACGTTCACTAAAACCAGAGTTTTTGACGGAAATGCATCGAACTCGAAAGTTGTCTATTACCGGACTCGATAAAACCACGTGACTGATAAGAAATTCCAGATGCCTTTTACAACCGCGGTAACGCAGATAGTAACCAAAGGCGTCTTACCGCTGAGACTATAATTGGATGAAATCGTATGACTTTAGTACAGAGCTCAGCATGCTATAAATACATGCTAATTAGTCGTTGTTATTCCTTCTAAATATTACTTCCATGGTCTATCCTAGACGTAAAATTTCAAAAAGTGCTAATACTTTTTTTAAAGATATTATTTTTAATTGTTCTCGTTCAAAATATTTTATTTTTTCATATTCAATATCTATTTAATTTTATTTTTAATAACCATTTTTTTTTTTTATTAAAGTTGCAATATTTAACAAAAAAAAATAACCGTAATTTAATCATATGCAAGAAAGACTTCCCTTTAATTTCAGTATAAAAAAATAAATAGCTTGCTTTTTACAACATGTACATCTTCACTAAACGTAAAATCTAAAATAAAATGCTACTAAAACTCTTTCTAAAGATTTTATTTTTAATTATTCTCGTTCAGAATATAAAGCGCATTGTTTACATGAAATCTTATCTCATATCTAAACACAGCTGGTTACATCGTTTGACTAATTAAAATACTACGCATGTAGGTTAATATTAGCAGCTTGTAATCGTGTGCAAGAAAATATTATATCATAATAAATTTCAGATCATACGTAAAATATCTCTATAGCAACTTAAGATGCTAATGCATATTCAACAGATTTGTAAGCTATTGCGCATGCATTTGAAAGGTGGTCATAGCTATTGCGCATGTATTTGAAAGGTGGTCATAGAAAGACCAGAAGTGTTCCGACTAATATCCGGTGTTCCGAAAGACTACATCACTCGTCCAATATATACAGCGTAAACCCTCAGGGGTTTACGCAATCAGTTGTTTCAGTCTCATTTTCTGTGGAAGTTTTATTTTTCAGCGTCTATTCCTTGCTGATGTTACTGTGGATATATATCACTGTAAATCTAAGTGTTAATAAATAGAACACTGCTTGAACGCTTTTTTGTAACACTTTTTGAACGTGTAATGGTGTTCCAAATGTTTACACTAGTGTTCATCAATTGAATGTGTGGTGTTCAGTGTTTAATGCCTTTGTGTTTCATTTTTGAACACTTGATGTTAGAGACCTTAACATTAGTGTTCAACGATTTAACGTGTCCGAATGTTCAAAATCTTAATACGTCGACGCGTTCAACAGCCATGTAACACTTTTTGAACACACTGAACATGTTCAAAACCAGAAATGTTAAAGATCCAGAATACCAGATGTTAACATTCAGAACAGTTGACATAGGTGTTCAAAGTGATGGTGTTCAAATGTAGAACATGTTCTATTTTCAAGCGTACATAATGTTCCATAAATACTAAACTTAATTAAACTGTTATAAAAACTATATTGAATCAGGCAAAATATAACAATAAAACATATTTTAACAAGTAATTCTTTATATAATCAAATGAGCATATATGTAAGACATGTAAAAAAAAGTACACAAGAATACCTTATGATATCACAAGTAACAGTCAGTGAAATCACATACATAATGTTTTTAAATTGACTTCACATCACAAATAAGTATTTACCCCTACATGAAAAGATAGTTGCTACATCATGTGTAATCTAACCGAAAAAGCATGTCAAAGTGATAAGTAGATAGTTTATGATATAGATATTTGTCACAATGAAAGTTTAAAAGTTTGCAAATTCCAAGAGTTCTTGTACGATCACATACAATGAACGCTCCACTTTTCAGTGCATCTTCACTTAAAGCTATCAACTAAGTGGCATTTTATGTGTTGTTATCAACTTCCAAATGTCAAAGTCATCCACAACAAGTAATGTCTATGAGCCTATATATCCTGCAAAATAAAATTTAAAATTAATAGAAGAGAGTTTTTTTTTTTTTATAAAACATCAAATTATGCAATGATTGTTATGCTTTAATTTCGATATATACTAGAGTACAAATTGATATTCTATGGTACTGAAATGCAAGTTTTGACATTATAAATTACAAAAGTCGATTTCTTGACCTAAGGTATACAGATATAGAAATGATACACCCACATAAGCTATTAATAAACATATATTGTCATACCTTTTTTGATATCTTTTTTTTCCAACACTTTATAGCATGCAGAAATGACCTTCGTGGGATTATTGGCTACCGGTTCCTAATTCAAACATTTCAATCTAACGATTCCTGCAAATAAAAAAAAACGAATGCATTTTCTAAGTCAACTGAAATGGTGTTCCAAATGTTTACACTAGTGTTCATCAATTGAATGTGTGGTGTTCAGTTTTTAATGCCTTTGTGTTTCATTTTTGAACACTTGATGTTAGAGTTATTTAACACTTAGTGTTCATCAATTTAATATGCGGTGTTCAGTTTTTAATGCCTTTGTGTTTCATTTTTGAACACTTGATGTTAGAGTTATTTAACACTTAGTGTTCATCATTTGAATATGTGGTGTTCAGTTTTTAATGCCTTTGTGTTTCATTTTTGAACACTTGATGTTAGAGTTCTTAACACTTAGTGTTCAGCGATCTTCAGCTAATATACGTGGATAACTTGGCAACAATCATCATTTATTCTGTATAACAGACAGACGATCACAGACTAGTTATTCATCAGTGTAGGAAATCATTTGTTATGAACGTTTAATCTAAATCCTGTTCTTTAATTCGTCTTTTATTTTGTTGAATATTTGGATATAAGAGTTATGAATATTTGACAAATATATATCTGACATGAGAAAATAACAAGGAAGCCATCGAACTACCTATGGAGATTATCCTAACTTGTTACTCACTTCTTTCATGTTCATGTGGGATAGCAGTCCCTTCTCCAGTTCTCTTCCTTATGTGTATCCATTCTTCGTTAAACCGCCTAAATCACCAGCCGATATCTGTTTCCGGTATTTGGTACCCTGGTATATTTTTTTTAACGCGAGGTGTTCAAAATTTCGAGCGATTTGAACACTGATTGAACATGTAATGTTAATAAACTGAACGGATCATGAAATAAGATAAACATCGACATATTTTTATTACGATATTATCATAACAGGCCTAATTGATATGCATTATTTTGTCACTTATAAGTAAAACTAGTAATAATAATAAAATAAGTTCATAAACTATACATATATCATGTATATGCATAAACTATACATATATCATGTATATGCCAGCTTGGAAGTTTAATATTTCCCAATTACTAAAATATTAGTAAAAAATTCACAAGATCATCATCCTGCGTATACATTCATATATTTTAAAGAATTTCTTTTTGAATTTGCCAATTAGAAGGATAGAAAATCGGACAAACGACTGTCTTCTTTTTTTACATCAGAATTTGAACACTGGTGTTCACTGTGTCTGAACACACATATTAGTAGTTTAAACAAACGTTAAAACTTTGAGCACGTCTCTAAGCATTAACATATGACGTTAAAATATTGAACATTCGGTGTACAAATTTTGAACGCGTCCGGACGCGTCAGGCGTCAGGTATATTTACAGTGTACGAATTAACAATATAATTGACTGATTAAAGGACGTTGGAGCAACATAGTTTATAACTGATAATTTGGATTCGGATAAATTCGCAATGGTATAGATGTCAGATTTATCGTTACCCCCTGGATATAGACGTGCGATCAAAGTGTTGTTGATAAATGGTGCTGAACATTGATTGAATTAACTTTTTAAAACGTCTATTATTGTTTTTTCATATGAAATTGTAATAATTTTCCAAAATTAGATGTTTTATTTTAATTCGTTTTAATTCTTACTGAGCATTTATTTAGTATTGCTTTGCATCCAGTCGTATGGTTTATATATCTGCGTCTATTTACTTCGAAAGAGCAAATTATTTATTTTTTTTTCATATCCCAAACAATGAAATAATGAAATGTACAAATGAAAGTGAACCATAAAAATAAATGCAGGACGGTAACAGTTAAAGGAAAAACATATATTTTAAAACAGGGTTTTCAATTTAGTTATACTTATTCTTTATTTGTTATTTGTTCATATTTTAGCTATGGTAATTTGGAAATGATAGTTATGTACAATGACTACTACAGGGTCGTTTTGAGGATAATTGATATGCCTTTTCAGATAGTAAGAAGAGACGGAAGAATCCAAGCCCGACCCTCCCTGTTTCACGTGTAATAAAATTGACAATATTATTATTGAAGAACGATTTGTATTTAGTGGCAATATTCTAAAGTTTCAGAACACCACACATATCAAATTAAGAGGATTGGTACACACGCAATTGTAAAAAAAAAGAAAACAAAGTTTCTGATTGAAAAAGTCTGAAAACGTCTTTAGACTAAATAAAATCAGATGTATTAACTGCATATGTTTAGCACAATGTATCCAGCTATAATGGACGTCAAGTTGATTACTTATTCCTTATTCCTGATTCATTACTTATTCCTTATTCCTTAATCGTTACGTATTCATTAATTATTCCTTATTCGTTACCTATTCGTTACTATTCGTTACTTATTCGATTTTTGATATCCTTCCCCCTTTTTAATTGTTTATATTCTTATCTCTGGTAATAGTTCTAAATTTGTTGAGGTAAACTGACCCTTTTCTCACCTATTTATGCGTGTTTGTGCTCAACCGATCCTGTTACTTTATGTTCGATACCTATTTGTTCCTCATTTGATTTTTATACGTTCTAACTTTTTACTGCAAATATATTCATATGTTTGAAGATGGTTCTTGGTTCGAAGATCACCATTTTAGCGCTTGTATAAAAAAGAAGATGTGGTATGAATGCCAATGAGAAAACTTTCCACAAAAGACTAAAATGATACAGAAACTAACAACTATATAGGTCACGGTACGGTCTTCAACAATCAGCGAAACCCATACCGCATAGTCAGCTAATAAAGGCCCAGCTAGAATAATACTTTGTTTAAAACGTTCCTTACTCGCTTATAATACGTGTATTATACGTTGCACATTTAAAAAAATTATTTTCAATTGTTTTCTTGTCTCTGGTGGTAGATTTGGGTTCTAAGAGGTGATATAACCCTATAAGCGCGTATGAAACCGTTTCTAAAAGACAAATTGAAAGAGTTGGTATTACTTTGCTTCATAAAAAAGAATGGCCAACTTAGATACAAGTATCTTGTCTTAGGGAGGGATAAATCCTACTTTGTAAAGAATCACTCTGATTCAAACAAAAAATTCTCTGAAACTGATATTATCAAGATGCTTGATTTCTTGATTGACAACATATTTGTTACGTTCGGAGGACGTGCTTTTCAACAGACTGTCGGCATTCCAATGGGAAAAAACTGTGCCCCTCTACTCGCCGACTTGTTTCTTTATTATTATGAGGCTGACTTCATGCAGGAACTTCTTAGGAAGAAAGATAAGAAGTTAGCAATATCCTTTAACTATACTTTCCGCTATATAGATGATGTTCTTTCACTAAACAATTCAAAATTTGGTGACTATGTGGAACGCATCTATCCAATCGAACTAGAAATTGACAATGAGGGTCGGTTGAAAACAAGACTTTACGACAAAAGAGATGATTTCAGCTTTCCAATTGTGAACTTTCCATTTCTAAGTAGCAACATTCCAGCAGCACCTGCATACGGGGTATATATCTCCCAATTGATACGATATTCCCGTGCTTGCATTTCTTATCATGATTTTCTTGATAGAGGTTTGCTGCTCACAAGGAAGCTATTAAACCAAGAGTTCCAAATGGTGAAGTTGAAATCATCCCTTCGTAAATTTTACGGACGCCATCACGAGTTGGTTGACCTTATATCATGTTCTAAGATATCATCTCCCATTTAATAAAAACACACGAAAAATTTAACCTATTATGTGTTGCTCTCCTAGCTAATATAAAATGTATCAAAAATCAAAGATGTGGAACATATTCTATCATAATCATTTGGTAACCAATGCAATAAGTGTTTCATGCCGGTCTTGAACATAAATACTAAATATAAAATAAACAACACTCCTAATGCTCAGGTTGGTTGTCATCCTGCAACACAGTTAAACACCATATACAGTGAAATGCAGTCAAGTTTAGCGTTTGATAGTTCATTGATAACATTCTGGCGTATCACAAACAAACAACTTGTAACGTCTCATTTCATTGGCCGAAAGATTCAAATACAACAAACAATCGCAGTATGCACGTGAATTGACACAGATGACCGACAATGGAATGTACTATGTTACTACGAACGTAAATAGTTTACAAATCTTTGGTCAAAAGAATTTAACAGATATTTTGTGAATTTAAGAAGGGTCGAAATATTATACTGGAGTTCTTTATGCATGCAGCAACACAATTATCTTGTACCGCATTATGAAAAATATAAGGATAAAATAAAGTAAATGTACCGCTTTTATAAGAATGAATATATGAACCACTTTCATTTCTTCCATTAACTGACGCTAGGTTATTATCCTGACAATGTCGTATTTACTTATAATAAATATCTAATAATACTGATCCCTTATATTAACTTATGATGGGTTGCACATTCCTCTTTTATTATTTTCATGCTATAAAAAAATACACAGTAGCTAAGCGTTTGGTCATTCAGAAATAACGTATAAACGGAGAAAATTGTCCCCAAAAGGTAGAAACAAAAAAACAATAATCGTATCATTTGTGCACGTAAATCATGAATTCAGCGAAGGCATGTTTGTGTAAAAAAATTTGAAATGTTACATCATCGAAGATTATTGCGTTTGCATGTGCAGTGGCGGATCTAGAAATTTTCATAAGTGGGGACCCACTGACTGCCTAAGAGGGGCCCCGCTCCAGTCACGATTCAGTGATTCCCTCTATAAGCAACCATTTTTTGGGTTGCACATTCCTCTTTTATTATTTTCATGCTATAAAAAGATACACAGAAGCTAAGCGTTTGGTCATTCAGAAATAACGTATAAACGGAGAAAATTGTCCCCAAAAGGTAGAAAAAAAAGAAAAAAAAACAATAATCGTATCATTTTTGCACGTGAATCATGAATTCAGCAAAGGCATGTTGGTGTAAAAAACTTTGAAATGTTACATCATCGAAGATTATTGCGTTTGTATGTGCAGTAGCGGATCTAGAAATTTTCATAAGTGGGGACCCACTGACTGCCTAAGAGGAGCCCCGCTCCAGTCACGCTTCAGTGATTCCCTTTATAAGCAACCATTTGTTTCCCAAAAAAGGGGGCGGGGGCGTCCCCTCCCTAAATCCGCCTCTGTGTGAAACTAAATAATAAATAAATACGTATGAGGAATATCTAAGTTTATAATAAACAATATAAATGTACTGTTTTCGATATAAATTGGATGAACAGTTTTCTTTTAATTTCATACTGTAAGAATAAAGCTTTACATAACATTGTTGAACTATCCACCACAGTGATCTATGGTAGTATGGATGCGTATTTAAAATGAAATACAAAATCATCACATGTATGATAAACTGATAATCGAAATCACAAGAAATTACGGACGACTAAATGCATGTACAAAAAGGAACTCACCTTTTATCAATATATTAAATGAATAAACACGCTTTTAAAAACTGATTGTTTTCTATGTTTCTATTTAAATGTTTTCATTATAAAATTTACGTTCGTTTTTTCAACCAAGAATAGCAAAACAGTTAATTATAAATTCATGAAGTATATCGCTGGAGTTTATAAAGAACCTTTCCTTCCACTGTGTCATGGTTTGTCATCTCCATTTTTTCCAAACAAAGCATGGTTGAGTACATGTTCTGAATTTACTTAGAATTTCGGGATTTTTTTTTTTCAAAATCAAGTTAACTGAATCAGGAAAATAATTCACACTATCCTATGTCGAATACCTAAAACTTGCGAAAGAATATTAAAAGTGTACATAAAAGTTTATAACACAGACCCATTTTAATACTAGAAAAAAATCGAGCAATGTCGTCAGTATGTAATCTTTGGTTATTTAGTTTAAACAATATTTATTAATAAACAATTTCAAGACAAATATTACAATGTTACATAAAGTACAAATATGGGATTCGGAAACAAGTTTGGAAAAACTTTTATAAATCCGTCTCCCTAAAAAAACAAAAAACATCTATTTAGCATACAATATTACGTGCCAACAGTATATTCATTTTATGGTAGCATATGATACATTGAATAAATAAACACACACACACAAAAAATAAAAAAATACAACAAATAAAATAAAGGAAAAAAATAAAAAGTGAGAAAAAAAAAGAAAAAAAATAAAAAAAATAAAAAAAACAAGAAACAGTCAACTCTTATTTACTTTTCTAGACAGTCACTGGAACCAACACACACGTCCGACCACAACCAACTACACCGGGTCATCCACTCGATTTAACATCATATTTAAAAAAAAAAGTCTAAATATATAATATATATATACACATACTAGATTAACTTTCAAAACGTTTTGTTTTATTAATGTATTCAGAAACTTTATGAAATATTTGCATATTGTCCTCGTCAGCTTTTAGACTATCCCCATATAAAATAATCTTAAGATTAGAACAAGAGATCGTCCCGATAGTATCCCTTCGAATTTCATTATATTTTGGACATTTGAAGAAATAATGAGAGGTAGTTTCTACTCGACCACAGGAACACAGTGAGTTCTCGATTAGATTTTTTTTAAATAGATGGTCCCTTAGAACACTACTCTGGAGCCTTAGTCTTGCTAAGCATATCTGTTCTCTTCTACAGCCGAAGTGAAAATATATCGGTATTTTATTAATATTTTGAGAAAGATAAGTTTTAAAACCCGATTTTGATTGGTTTAGACGAATGTCGTCAGGAATATTGTTCCAAAGGTTTACTACGACTGGTAGAAATGACTTTTGATAATAGCTTGTTCTGCATAATACAGTTTGTAAATTTGAAGACCCCCTAGTCCTGTGGTCGTGTAGATCTAGTCTCTGATTTGGAACTAAAACAGAAAGATAATCAGGACAATCTCCGTGAAACATTTGATGAAATTTTAATAACTTATGTTTATCACGCCGAGACTGGAGAGTTTCCCAACCGGTTTCATCGTACAGCAACTGTCTCGATGTTACCTTAGTACCACCTGTAACGATTCTTGCTGCTTCTAGTTGTAAGTTTTCCAGAGATGTTTTTAAATAATTAGGTATGTTATCCCAGACAATGTCCCCATATTCTAAGACTGGGCGTATGAAAGATAAATAAATAGTTTCTAAATGTTTCCTTTTAAGTTTAAACTTTAACTTTCGAAATAATGCTAATCTAGGAATAGCCTTATCAATAATCATTTTTACATGATTGTTCCAGCTTCCATCTTCATTTATAATTACCCCTAAATGCTTGTGCGACTCAACTTCTTTTATGATATTATTATTCATATACACTGGCGGGTGGTGGGGTTTATGATGCCTCTTTGAAATGGTCATTATTTCTGTTTTGTTAGGGTTGAAATTGACAAGCCATTGCTTAGACCAATTATGTATTTTCTCAATATCTTTATTTAGCTTTTCTGCCGCTTCATATTCGTTATCAACCACTATATAAATTGAGGTGTCATCAGCAAAAAGTTTTATATCATATATTTGGTTATTTGTGTAGTTAAGTACGGTTACCGTAAAATAATAAAAAAGGCAGGACTGAATAGACTGAAAATTAAAAAGACAGGAAAGAGATTACAACTAAAAAAATGCAGGACAAAATGTTCCATTCAAGTCCCCCACATAAATCAAAATAAAATGGTAGCCCTTACGGACAAAATCAAAAGATCAATGTAAGATAAAAAAAAAATCAAATAATTTGTTGGTTGGGAGTGAAAAGTGCTGCTATTTTTGTTTATTTGACACCGATTTTACATAAATCCATATTGGTAAATGAAGTTTTTCCAAATTAAGTTTAGAAGGGGAGGGGGTTCAGTGAAAAAGTTATGTGAATAAAGTTTTTTTTTATCCTACATTGAACTTTTGATGTCGTCCCTTAATCCAGAGAGCAGACAGTTGAATTAAATGTTTCGATGGGAAACGAAAATCAGATTTTAAAGTCTGAAATGTCACTATTGCTCAAAATTATAAAATCAATGAACTTTACACGTATACATGTATAAAAGCTAGAAATGAAATTGGATAATCAAGAACACAACCATGTACGCGAATACGACGATGAAAGCTTTAAACGACCTTGACCACATACGGCGACGTAAATATTGATCAGTCTATTCAACGTTTATAGTACGTGTGTTCGATTTTCGCAGGTGTGAGATCGAAGGTTTGAATTGACCAATGAAAACGATTGTTCCTTAAAGAGTTAATCTTAAAAAGTTTGTTTGACTGATTATGTCTTACGGCCTTTCGCTAAGCTTGAACGCATTTAGGTGTAGGAAAAACATAGAACTACTTTTATTATAAAACACTGTCAAACATCAAAACATACTATCCACACTCATCTGTGTCCACACTTGTTTGTTATATCAAATTAATAATTTGTTATATCAAGTTTATAATTGTATGTGGGGAGACTTTAATAAACTATTGAATCTGAATCTATATCAAATTGTAAAAAGTAGACTAGCATGGCCCTAAAAGGCTTCCGTACATTCTACTCTGTAACCAGAGGTGTGCCTTTGTCAGGAAGGATGTTCACACAAGACAAGACAATGGCAATGTGTAAAGGTTTGCCAAATGACAACCTACAGGTGTATGGTATCATCTGGGACTTATGTGTTAGAATACTTTTCCCAGGTATCCTGCAACAGGATAATTCTCTGGCACTGGCTATGGTTACATTGAAATTTAACAATATTGTTATATTGGAGACTGATCTCCGGAATGCAAGCTACCATTTGATTTTTATTTGGTGGATAGGATGACAAATTTTGACCTGCTTTATTATTTTTTACTCTATTCAGTCCTGGCTTTTTTTTTTATAGTTTATCCTGACTTTTATACATCATCTGTCATTCAGCCTTTTTTAGTGTCAAGTTGCCTATTCTTCCCTTTTTTAGACTTTCATGTGTTTTAGCTCACCTGGCCAAAAAAGGGCAAAGTGAGTTTTTTTCATCACTTGGCATTCCTCTTAGTCGTCTTCAGCTCATCTGGCCAAAAATGGCAAAATGAGCTTTTCTCATCACTTGGCATTCGTCTTAGTCGTCTTCAACGTCATCCGTTTACTATTTCATAAATCTTCTCCTCTGAAACTACTGAACCAAATCAAACCAAACTTGGCCTCAATCATCCTTAGGATATTTAATATAAAAATATCAATCAAGGTGGTCACCATGGCTAAAACTAGAACAAGGGGGATGTAGTTTTTGGCTTATATCTCTGAAACTAAAGCATTTAAAACAATCTGACCTAATGAAAATGTTCACATCATATCAAGACCTATCTGCCCAGAAATTTTCAGATGCATCAGACAACCTGTTGATAGGTTGCTGTCTCACAATTAGTAATTTTATGGAAATTTTCCAATTCTTGGTTATTATCTTGAATATTATAATACATAGAGATAAACTGTAAGCAGCAAAATTAGATCTACAAATAAGTCAACATAACCAAAATGGTCAGTTGACCCCTTTAGGAGTTATGGCTCTTCATAGTAAGTTTTGACAATTTTTGTAAACTTACAAAAATCTTCTCCCCTGCAACTACTGAGATAAATTTAACCAATCTAAGCCACCATCATCAATAGGGTATCTAGGTAAAAAGTGTGTCAGATAACCCAGACAACCAACCAACATAGCTGATATCTATAAAAGAACATGTGACAGAGTATATTTTTACGCATTTCATTTATTAGTATTTTACATTTTATGATATGCCAGATATTAGACTTGATTACTTCACTTTGATTATTTGATCTTTTGATTTATAGTTCATTATCTCTTCACACCTTAAAATGTATGAAAGTTCTAGTCAGTCATACTTCATTGGGCATAGTTGTAATAGTATCTACCTGTCCAACTCATTAGTAAATTAATTGTCACACCTTGTTTACCTTTATGGTCAGTTCTTATTGGTCATTCTGGACACACCTCAGATTTTGGAAATAAAGTAATGGTGGTTCACTCTTGAAAATTGGAGACATACAAATTTAATATATTCTTATTGTTTAAACCGTATATAGTGATGAAACTTATATAGAAACATTATAATTAGTGCTCGTTATTACTCACTGAAGTTTCCATACTTTGGAACAATTGTAGTTATTGGAAATTACATTCTTTATATCTGGTAAGTAGATTTTATATTCTTTGTGGTGTATGAAAGGCGTATGCAGTGCATGCTATACAATTCTGCCCGTTTATAGGTAAGTATGCCCATAGACCTTAGATATGATAGGAGTAAGACAGTCGATGTATTAATCTGAGAATATATGATTTGAATCTGTAGTTTGAATGTAGAAAGGGAGATTTACGAATGATTTTGAAAGTGACCTTGACCTTTCGGTTATGGATCTATGACGTCACATTGACAATTGCATTCATATTGTCATATATGGTAATTCTGTGTAATAGCTTGATTTTATTATATCAGTCTTTAATATGTTGTATTTTATATAAGGGATCACTATTTTCCTAGATCCTAGTATTTACTATTGTGTATTATTTTCAGGACACATAGATTATGATGTCCCTGTAACATACTGGTTGTACTGTAGATGTTAGATTTATAACCTAGTTCCACAGATTGGTAAGGGTCATATTATATTATGTTGTACCTACATAGATATTTCACTTTACAGTAGTGCATACGAACTTAATAGAATACTATAGTGAACATATAATAACCTTTGTATGCTAAAGGTTTTATAAATGACACTCGTTTATGAAATACATTCGACTTGTTTATAATACGCTTGGTTGATTATAATGATATACTATTTGATACGACTTATCAAAAGCATGCATTTGTATTTAGAAAGATATAATTGCGAGTGTATTGCATATTGTGAATGTCACCGCATTCTTGGTACTCAGTATAGTTTATTGTATACGGAATAGAATATTATATGCGATCTTGTAACATTGTTATTACGCCAGTATAATATTTATATGTTTATAGTATAAGACTTTGATAAGACTGTGATATTGATAATTGTAATAACTATATGCTATTGTTATTGCAGGGTTATTTATTTATTCCTATGTTTACTTAATAAAGTGATGTCAAAGAACCCTAGACTTGTCGTTTATGGAACCCCCGTAAAACACGACTCTCACAAACATAGGGGTAAAAAGCAAGTTTTATCTATTATTTTTTGTAACATATAAAAAGAGAAATCTGAAAGGAAAAAAATATGTTCAGAATAATTAGCTCTACCAATTGTCCATATGACCATAAAAACTGTTTGATAAGGGACTTTCCGTTTTGAATTTTCCTCGGAGTTCAGTATTTAATTTTTTTGTGATTTTACTTTTTTTGTTACATAGCAATTTCTAGTTGTCTAAGTAAGTTGTTTGTAAAGATCCTATGCAACAGATTAGATTTATTTGAAATTAACAAGATACTATGTAAAAACCAAAGAGTCTTTAGAAGAGCTAACAGAAAAATCTACGATGTTTATACCTTTAAATCTATTGTGAATAATTTATGTTTTAACATAAGGGCAAAAAAGCAATTATATTGTTGTTTTGTTGACTTAAGATAAAGCCTTTAACACAGTACAGAGGATTTTCCTCATTTCTTATATAACACCATCGTGTGTTAAAAAAAGGTTGTACATGATATCCCATAAATGCTATATTTTCAAGATAACCCTGACTTAATAAAGTATTGAATGCAGTTCTAACATTTGTTGTGTTTGAGTTATTTCCCTTGGAATGTATACTACAAACTTTGTTTTAAACATATTATTAAATATGATAAAGTAATAATATGATTAAACCTCTTTTTAAATCAGGAGAAGTTAGATTTATTTTGTCTTGGGATTTTCTCACTTATGAGGTATATGGGCGTTTTTCAATAAAAACGTTCCTTTCAGACCTAAGAAAAATGGAAAATCAAGTAGTCTAAAATTTATTTTCAAGAGTTATTTTGAACACCTCTATTAAAGACCTGTATGTAAACAAAAAGTGCAATCTTAAATACTCTTTAAAATGACATTATTTTCATAATTTGTGTACTGTTTCAAAAGTCCCCTACGAAACTGCTTCTAAACACACATATTTTTGCAATTTTAAATGTTTCCTATAGACATTCCAGTTTGTTTACTTTATATTCTAGAAAAATCTCATTTTTTTCTGAATTGGAGAACCATTTTTTATCGATAAAGATTAGACAGTACTTCACATATGAAGGTACAACTCATGTTACGTAGTGGACATTTTGATGCGTTTCGTAGTTGACAAAACCATTTCGTAGTGGACAAAAAGTTTCGTAGTTGACATCAACCCTATTCTATGTTAATAAAAACATAATAAAACTTACATGAAACTAACCCTTGGTATTTGCTTTGCACAAATATAATTGAAAAAAAGAGTAAAAAAGACTGCATGGTAGTGGTAGTGTCCACTACGAAATGTTTTTCTCCCAAACTTGTTTCGTAGGGGACCGTTTTGTAGGGGACGTATTCACATGTTTTATTTTTTTCTCACAACCCCAATATTGCAATAGTAACAAGACTGACTGTATTCATCAAAGCGTTATTAAGCTACATATACTGATATTTTTTTTATAATTTTAAAACCAGTTACTGAAGGAGATTTGACCCGTTTCGTAGTGGACATTTACATAAATACGGCATCACTCTGGTCCATTTGATGTGCTCAATTTTTCTTACCAACAGTTTAATTGCCGTTATAAAAGCATCACTTCTTTTGTAAGACCCTAATAGATATAGGAAGATGTGGTGTGAGTGCCAATGAGACAACTCTCCATACAAATAACAATCTAAAAAGTAAACCATTATAGGTTAAAGTACGGCCTTCAACACGGAGCCTTAGCTCACACCGAACAACAAGCTATAAAGGGCCCCAAAATTACTAGTGTAAAACCATTCAAACGGGAAAACCAACGGTCTAATCTATATAAACAAAACGAGAAACGAGAAACACGTATATATTACATAAACAAACGACAACTACTGTACATCAGATTCCTGATTTAGGACAGGTGCAAACATTTGCAGCGGGATTAAACGTTTTAATGGATCCAAACCTTCTCCCTTTTTCTGAAACAATAGCATAACATCACAACAAAGAAAAACATACGATAAAATATCAATTGGCAGACTTAACTCAATCAAAAAAATGTTTATATCTCTTGCAAACAAAAAATTACATTGATTTTATAAAACTGTTTATAAGCAAGTTTTAATGACTTCGTTTCGTAGTGGACATTGTGTTAGGGACACACCTTCTAAAATAAAAAATCCTATGTTAAAAGCTGTTTATTAAAATATGTTGGCTCTAAACATACTTTTGAATTATTAAAGAACTTATATTAAGTAAAATCAATATTTATTTCTACATTTTTTTACGATATTTGAGCATGTTGAGAGTATGAATGTTGAACAGGCGGTCTAGGGACATGCCATTTTGGTTGTTATGGACCATTCAGGAATCAATATCTTATCAATCCCTCTAAAAAATAAACTGTTTCTTTGCTTAAAAATGTTATATCTAATTCAATGTACTGACTGCACAAAAAATTACTTGCAAAGATCAAACACATTTTTTTAAAGTGGCTGGGACAAGAAAGTACGTTTTTATTAAAAAACGCCCATATATGGATTCCTTGCAATGTGTTCATTTCACTTGGACCTCAACCTCATTTCATGGATCAGTGTTATAGGTTAAAGTTTCCTGATAAGGTCCGTTTCAAAAATGTTATAATAGTCCAGTCGATTTGTGAAACAATTGCTCAGATTGTGGTAAAAGCATAAAATTTGGCAGAGTGTTAGTTGAGGTCATAACTAACATTTATAGCTATGGACCCAATTCAGAAAATCAAAATGGCGGCTTTGGGCGGCCATTTTGAAATCATGTCCAAAAAATTAATAAAAATTATTAAAAAAAATATGAAAAATATATTACTTTACCAGTTTTGATAAACTTTCGTATATCTTATGACAAAGGATATCAACTGAGGACTATTGAAGTATTAGGTGGCCATCTTGAATGGTGGTCATTTTGGAAACGTAAATTTCAAATGTATCATTATTCGCTATCCTAAATTGTTTTTTGATTTAATACTAAGCTTTATTTGCATTTACAACTAGTTTTTCTTGTCATTTATTTATATGACTGTTGCTATTCATATAGGATATATTCACCAAGTGTTGAAATAAGGCATGCATATGTTAACTAATAAATGTATTTAAAAAATATGCGTAAATTCTTTTAATTGCAGTTTAGTTACTGTTTTACCACCAAAAAATGCGTATATAATATAAGTTATGACCACTGTATGTTGAAAAGGAATAATACGTAGGTATCAAGTCAATGGAGCTGTGATGAATTAACAAAACAATATGATTGCAGGAATTTTTTTCTTTCATTGTGATGAGGTATCTGACTACCATCATGAAGCCTCCACAATTATGATCGACAATAGAGTATGTGACTGTCACTTGAACTACTAACCATTGTTCTTTTAGCAAGACTCAATGCTGGAGATTAATATTTCAGGAGCAGATATCATGCTAACTGTTTGTTAAAACTACAAGACAGGGCAATTAAACAGAATTCGAGACACAGAAAAAAAGTCAAGAATCTATTATCCATGGAATGGGGTTCGACAAATTGATAGAAAACAGTGACGGCTCATATTATGGAACATATATTGTTTTAATATTTGAAATTGATGATATTGGTAAATTGTACAGTAAACGTTCTTAGTAAATATGAGTTGTCATGGAAAGAATGATTAATACAACACTTCTGAAAAATTGAATACTAGCTGCCATACATGATATGCAACCACACATGAACGGTTGCGTCTTTCTCTGAATTCTCAATGAATATGTTGGGGAAGTTGTGAAACAGGCTATGTCGTGATGATGAAGGCCTCTTCATAGTCAAAGTAACTAGAAAAGTTTGAAGAGTTAAGCTTGTTTCTATAAAAAGGTTTACAGGGACATTCAATGTACGCTTTCCAAATGAATCAGTTCCACAATCTTTGAGACATCTTACCCTCTATCTGAGGACTGATAAGTTGTAGTTGTATCCTTTCAACGACGAGTTGCACAATTGAACTATTATAGCTGAGAAATGGTTAGTCTTGTCTGCCACTCGACGATATTTCTGGATTGGCCTTGATGTTTGGCCATCCTGTATCATTCTTACTAGGGAAACTTATGTCTGTTGAACTGATTCGTGTCAACAGCTGTTATTGAGTGTCCCTGTAAAGTTATTGTTAGTATCAAGCATATATATTTTGCCTGCTATGGCTATGGTGATGCCTTCATTTTTACCCTTTTTTATTAGGTCTGTTTCAGAGCTTCACGATTACATTTGTTGAAAATCAAGAGCACTAATTTATCTTGCTTGTGTACTTATAGATATCATATAGCAGCTACATTCCAATTTTGTTAACTGCGTTGTATCAGTTCGTCCTTCCATGATAACTCCAAGATCTTCCTGGCGTTTACTGTACAATTTAGCTAGATCTGCAAGCTTGGAGATTGGTACAATACTTCTTCCAGACTGTGCCATCAATGCATTTCATTGTTTAGGAAAGCACAACTCCAAGGATAAAATATTCCTGGCTTTCTTTCTGCTTTCTGTGTCTTTTATTCTGCCTATTTGCGATGTTGTCAAGTCAATCATCAATCATCAAGCATGATACTAGTGATTTGACATCTCCAGCTCTTACTTTGGCTAAGGGAATATGTCTTGTAGTACAAGTGCACAGTCATGCCTTATTTTTGCCGATTTGAAAATGTCGATGTATAATGAAGATCTTCAGATACATCACCACAGAAAAATACATTGCAGTCGTTGTTATTTTTGATCCAGTTCCACTCTACAGTGTCTGGTTACTTATTGTTTCCTTTCAATTGGCAACTTATCTTCAACATCAGAAGTATGTTTTCCCTTTTGCTGATGAAATATTTTGAGGTCTGAAAATTTGTTTGACATGGTTTGTGCCATTTTGCCTTGTGATTCTGGAGGGCTTCTGCAGTTCCATAGCCCTCATTCAACTGTTTCTAATTGTGAGAAAGGAAAACCAATTAAAGACTTAACATCTTCGTATGCTTGCATCAAAAGAGTGATTGCCAGCTCAAATGTCTATGACTGTTCTGTTTGTATCTGCTTGGCATTGCAAACCCTAATATGTCCTCTCTTGCCGTTTAACACATTCCTTCCAGTCTAATTGCCCATTATGTTTTTCTTATATATAGTTCCAGTGTTTTCGAAATCTACAATTTTGATCTTTTCCAAAAAAAAACTTTCGGTCATAAATTATATAATATATACGTAATTTCTGTTTTAAAAAGTTACTTAAGCAAACGTGTAAGTAACATAAAATTTTGATACTGATATCTTAATTTTGTAAACATGTGCATGCCATATCTGACCTCTTTGTGAATATCCAATATAAATAAGTAAAAAAGTATGAATGCAAACAGGGAATTAATAAGATTAGCGAATAATGATATATTTGACATGCATGTTTTCAAAATGGCCATCATTCAAGATGGCTACCAAAAAATCAATATATATGAAGTCCTCAGATGACAGTCCTTGTCAATTGTGATGAATATACCATATGACTATATAATAATTTACTGCCAGCAAGCGCTTAACTTATTATAAGTCAAAGTGAACACGGTTACTAAGGAATTGCAAATGTGTAAAGGCAGTATTAAGTTGTACTACTCTATGTTAATGTGGAGGCCAATGTGATAGAATATGATAAACAGAGTGTGGTTTGACAAAACATGTACATATACATTTCATTTATTGTTAGATATTGTTAACGTCAATTGAGAACATTTGAGCAGTTGATGTTCTTATAACATTACTTGTATGATATAAAATTCATTATGTCTGCAATCAAGGTTTTTGAAAGTTGTTTCAAATGAACAATATCAACAAAACGAAATATCCAGTAATCAGCCAACTATTATAAACGACAGGTATACAACTATTTTCTTGCTTTATTTCTACGTATAAAATACAATTCTCCTGTTATTCTAAGTTGAACAAGCGGTTGCACTAATATTACTTTCAGAGTAATAGTTCATTTTATGATTCTCTTTGTGTCCGCGTTTTAATGCTTTTGTACCCGCTACAAAACAGAAGAATAACTCGAGGGAGGGGGATAGGCTAGCTTTTTGTCCTGTTTATATAGCTCAAACAAATACATTATATATATCTTCCCTAATGCATTTTTTTTATTATATTGAATAATGACTACATATTTTGGCATAAAAAATGAATTTTTCAAGATGGTTGCCATTCAATATGAGTAATATTTCCAAAACTTTTGTTCTACAAGACAATTGGATTCAGCACTGTTATTCTATCAATCAGATTTCATGTCAATATCTTCTCTAATATCATTTTCATGATTTTCTATTATTAATCTATTGAGATCAAACGGCCGCCTTTCAAAATGGCCGCCTCTTCCGCCAATTTCGATTTTCAGATTGGGTCCATAGCTTAAAATGTTGTCCATGACATATACTACTACTGTGCTAAATTTCATGCTTTTACCACAATCTGAGCAATTTTGTCAAAAATCTGCACAAATCGACTGGACTATAAGCAGTAGGTCAACAATACGGAATGATTGAAATGGGTACATGTCAGACTGGCAGATATCACATGACCTTGACCTCTGACAGTTTCATGTTTCAACAGTCAATGTTAAATTTTTGTATTTTGGACTGTTTTCAAGTAGTAATAGCAATTAATCTGAATCAACTGTATTTGTTGAATTGAATAATTGTAAGATTCACATGTCTGTCTGGCAGGTATCTTCTGACCTTGACTTCATTTTCATGGTTCACTGGTCAATTTGAAGTTTTTGTGTTTTGGTCTGTTTTTCAATTAAAAGCATATGCAATAAGTCACTTATATTTGGTGTATAAAACAATTGTAAGGTAAACATGTATATGTCTGTCTGAATCTATTTATCTGACCTTGACCTTATAGTCATAGTTCTTTAAAATTGTTAAGTTTGTAATGCTTTAATTAAAACCACATTTAACACAAACGCAGTGGGTTTTGTATAAGAAGAGTTCATATTCAAATCACATAATGATTAACTTATTCCCTAGCAGTATTTTACCACTAGATGTTAATTACATACACAACATAATCAATGTTACCATTGATCAAGTGCACTTTGGTCTAGTTATTCAAAAGTTTTGGAGTAAATCTCAAACATTGCATTACATGTATCGAAAAATGTATAGATATTTTCATTTCACATATTCCATATTTCTTTCTTTTCAGTTTGTAGATGTAAGCTGCAGTGGCAACTGTTATGGAAAGTGATGGTGAACTATAATAAAAGACTGGTTCCCATGGTATAATGGTACCAGAGAAAAGGCAGCAGCATGATTCACAGTAGCGTAATTCGATATATATGAATGATTTTAAACTTAACTACTTTGATGAATAGAGGAGTGAAAAGTATTATAATTGTTTTATTTCAATTAAAAAGCCAATTTTTATACAGTCGCATAGTAAGTTACATTTTAAAGATATAAATTTTAATAGTACGAATTTCACAGCAGTTTGTATATTTTCTTTGAGATAATAAATGTCAGAATTGTTTGTTAATTCTATTTATGAAAGGTTGACTAGCTGAGACTGACCACCGTTGACTCTTTGTAGCGAGTTCATCCTGTCAAATTTTTGTTTCTTTTTCCTGATAAGAGCCTTATAATAATATCTGCCATATAGGGATGAAAACAGCTAATGGTTTGTTTAACAATACCTATATAATTATATTCTATGTGTAACATGTCATTATGGTATATCCCATTTCTCTCTCTCAGTCATCTTTACATATTTCATTCTTTTGCAGTTAAGAATTCATCCGTACCAGTGTTATTTGAATTGGTGGGCCGAGACAGCTTTAAACTGTTTGATGCCAGGGTTTCATTGGACCATCCGTGCAAACATTGATGAGAAACAGATTATACTGATGAGAAAAGAAGCCAAGCAGAGACAGAATTGTGTAAAGTTATAAACACCAAGGTAGGTCAACGCTGATGAAAACATTTAATATGGATGTACCCAGCTTACAGATGTGATACCTTATATACCAATGGTAACAGATGTTCTCAATTTAAATTAGATTTTTTTTTAACTTAAACACTTATAAACAAATTACTTAGATTTTTTATAAGCATTTTACAGATTGACACTTGCATTGCACATTAAAATACAATACCTGTTTAGTTTCTAACTTGAAAGAGACAAAGGGATTAATTCTGGGTTTGATAACCATACCAGGAAAAAAAGGAAAGTATTTAAATCACTTTTCACTCAAGTTTAAATGCTGTCAAGTTTTTTAATCAGTGAAAGTTGACATCACTTCATTATTTAGATATTTAGATGGTATTGATAGATAACATTCAAATTCACATTTTACCAGTTATATTTAATTGGTGCTTTGTAAACTAAATCCAAAAGTACCAATTGACTATATACAAATTGCATGTTAAAGATTTGATACTTGTTTCCTTAATTTTATTATTGAGATAATATTACATGAAGATTTTAAACTCCTTTGTCATTTAGAATTTTATGGAAGATTGATATGATTTTTTATTTAATCCAAGTCATATATTTTTCAAAGCTTAGAAATTTGACTATATTTTACCCTTCATTTAGGGTAAACTTGCATTCCAAAAATTAATAGAAAATGGTGATTCTTGTAGAATTCATATAAATAATGTAAGAATAGAAGGCATACAGTAAGTTAAAACACCAGCAAACTAAATTTCCTTCTTTACACAACATAGGGAGTGACTGGTGAAACCATACAAACATAGTTTTGCCTGTCTGATAGATTATAGATTTTATAAACTGGTTTAACCATATGTTGTGTCCAGTTCGATAGATTATAGTCTATATATATATAAACTAGTTAAGCCATAGCCAGTTTAGCCTGTCTAATGAGTGACTGTTCTTATAAATTGGTTTAACCATTTGATAAATGATTTTGTCTCGTTGATATATTTGTTCAGCCAGTATCTGGTTAGGTCTAGTCTAATGTACCAATGTACAGTATTAACATCTTGTTTCCTAATGACTCATTTAGAATTTGCTTTGGCATTGATTTTTTAAGAATAAAGGAAATGATAAATATCTTTTTTTATGCCCCTGCTGTAGACAACATCAGAATTAAGTGTTACCCTTGACCATTCTTCTGTCCATCTTTCCATCTGTACTTCCTTCAGTCTCATTCTCATTTCCACACTTAAACGTTAGTTTGCCTTACCCAAAGTTCATGAAAATTAAAGATATAGATTCAATATGGGCAGTAAGTCACTTACCGTTGTAGAGTTATGCCAGATTAAATATGGACAGTAAGTCACATACTGTTGTAGAGTTATGCCAGATTAAATATGGACAGTAAGTCACTTACCATTGTAGAGTTATGCCAGATTAAATATGGACAGTAAGTCACTTACCATTGTAGAGTTATGCCCCTTTATAATTTAAAAAATTGCAAAGTTTGAGCATGGGCATTTGTGTCCTCAGACACATTCTACTTTTTATGAAATTTGACACATTTTGTGTCCACTCTGAGAAACAATTCATTTCAACTGAATAATTAGATTTATTATTATATACACCCAATAGTGGACTATGCAGGTGATAGATTGAATATCTGTTGGAATTGATCAAAGATTTAAACATTTTATTTTTTTATTTTAATTACTTGCTTTTTATCTTGTTTGGAATGATGTGTATCAGCTAACACACCTGTGATAAGCTGATTGTCATCTATTTGATTGGTTGATTAAAATCTACATTGTGTTCGTAATTATGAAATCTTTTAAGTTCAAAAACTTTGAATTTGTTTGAAATAAACAAATTAGTGCTGTGGAATTGTGTAAATAAATGTACCATTTATGATTATGTTTTTTAGAATTTTAAACAAACTAGAAATCAATGGAACTTTGCGCATTTTCTTTTTAACAAAAAATACTGACTTCAAATTCTCTTAATTGATTTATGACTAGAACAGTGGTGTACTACTGCTGTCTTAATTCATAATAGAAACTTCCATGTATTTGAAAGTTCCTGATCACGGGTACTGTCTGACTTTTGAATAATGTAGGGAATAAATCTATGTAAAGATGTCCTACTGAATAAAGTAAGAAAACCAACTTCATGTATTAACTATTGAAAGCAACTTGTACAAAGGGGAGGTAATTCAAAATTGTGGAGACATCATGATACATTTCCATATTCATGATAGAGATTCAATATATATATATATAATGATTTGACTTCAGCTTCTTATTTATGACTTTCTGTTTAGATTTTTAGTTGATATACTAATTTGACAAGCTATATTCATATTTTGTTTACATCCGTTTAGTAATATAAATAGTTACAAACAGTTCGTATTGTATAAAAAAATCAATGAAAATACTAAAAAGTCTGCATTCCAGAGAGATGTGTTATTAAAACATGTGGGTCTAAATTAAATCCAGAAAATTTATTTTATTTTATGTATTATGAATTATAACTTAGACCTTACATTTAAGTCCTTTAAACTTTGATGTTACTATTAAAAAGGTAAATTATTCTTCTTTTTTTCTACATTAAACTGATGTTTCTACATTTGCCCTTCCAAATTTGTAGGTCTTTAAAAATATTATAGTGACATTCAAAGAATCATAATAAATGTTTAAAGCACAAAGTTAAGAGAGAAAAAGCCAATAATGATAATTAAAATACTTTGTGTCTTCGTTACTTCATTAAAAATGAAAAGTTGTGCATTATGATTCAATGGTACAAGTTAATGAAGACTAGGTTCATCTTTCATCATGATACAAATTGACACGCAAGTTATAAAATCATAGATAATATTTGACTTAGCCCTTTTAACTGCTGATGAAAAAGATCAATTATAATGGAATATTTTCTATAACTGGAAAAATCAATTATATTTTTTATTTTATTTGCTGTTTGGGAATTAATGTCTTATTTTGACGACAAATGTACAAGGGTAAACTTAATGGAAAGACCATTTTCTGTTTATTTTATTTATGTGTTTTCAAAGGGGACAGTATATTTTGTTATTGGCTGTGATATTTTACAAGATAAAAGAAAGAAAAAAGACATTTTATTGGATTTTTTTCCATCACTGTCTTTAAATCTTATAATCAATTTGGTTTAAAAGGCTTTATTAAAAGGAAAGACTTCAAAGTCCTAACTTTATCATTATAAACTCTATTTGGTAAGAAGGTTTAATACTTTTTATTGAGTTCTTTACAATAATGTATATCATTAAAATTCACTTTTGTTGAAATATTTGTAAAATTGGTAATATTTTTATTTATAGAGATCAGATTCTTTTCCTGTTGTCAGTTTTCCTTTCCCCAAAGTTTCTGTTCCATTGATGTTCTAAGAGTGTAGATTTAACAATTTTACACTAACATCATAGTTTTCAATTCATATAATAGTTACACTATTGAAAGTATTTTACAACAAGGATGTATGTGTTAAAAATTCATATTTATTTCATATTATCCAAATTTGTAGATTATTTTAAAATCTGATTTGATTCCCACTCCTATGAATTGAAAACATGATTTCTCTCCTAGACCTTTTGATAATATGGATAAAAGGAGTAATCTTCAAATAGACAGTAACCCAACAATACATAATAAAGAAAGACATCTAAAGGTTAATAAACAGTCTTCAGCTATAGACTGAAAGGCTTAACCCTGATTCAACTAGAGTGGACAATATCATGAATGAATTTTAGTCAAACTGTCAAAGAATTGCATTCAATGCTGAGTCCCTGACATAACACACTTAGATAATAAGATAGTCAACCACTGAAAAGGTTCCATATGTTGGAAGTTTATTGACAGTTTCTGGTAGTAGGTATCCTTATTGGCACAATTCACACTCCTTAAGGTTAATAGGAGATTTGTTATTAAAGTATGGTTATGAATCACATTATATGGCCAAACTCATTAAAGATTAATTTAATAATAACATCTATTACTAACCAGAATTCTCCAGTCATGCTGCAGAAAACTGACTTCCATAAAATCGAATGACAACAGTTAAGACTCCTTTCCACTATAAACATGTTTAGTACTCTACTAACTATATTTTATTTTTTTTAGGAAGGGGATTTTTAAATGATAATGTTGGAGATATGAGAACTAGAAGAACTGCCCTTGAAAATACAGGAAATAATTTTGCATTAAATGTCAAATTCAAGCTAATTTTCTGTGTCTTTTCAAGTGGTATTGCTGAAATGATCTTATTTGGCTACCAATAGCCAGCTCATTACTTAAAGACAAAAAATATTTCAAGATTATAATAAATAAACATACAAGACAGTGAATAAGATATAATTTTATTGTACAAAAATTAAGGTCTGTACAATGCCTGTAATAATTAATAGATTAATATATTTTTTTATGAATATCTTGACAATATTTATTCTTAACAAACAGTAGTAAGGCTTTTTTCGTGATTTAATGAAGAGTCAACATGAATAATTTGAGTAGCTGCAAATGTCACACACTTTTACACCATCGTCCTAATGAAGTTTACCAAATGACATTTTTTTTTAATTGTCACCTAAAGAAGCAATTATACAGCAAACAGTCATATACAAAGGTAAAATACATGATTTGATTTTATTTCATTTATACAAGTGTTTTGTCCTCTGTAACAGTTGAATATTTCAATCTCCTTCTGAACTTAATCATAACAAAACCATTACACCTGAATTACATGTACAGACTTTTACTTGTAAATCGTCATAATGTACCGACACCTCTTGAAAGTAAAATAAATTTCTATTTCTGTAAAACTTTTTGTTGTAAGATTTGTGTTAAAAGTTGTATTCATATGTTTGAATAGCGGGGGCATCCCTATCATTATAATTGTTCCTGGGTCAATATTTGACCAAGTTCGACGAACATTTTCTTTTCAATCTGAGTTGGTAAAATTATGTATAGCGACAGAGTTAAGTGGTTATTTATTTACTTTTGTAACAAGTATAGCTTGTTGTTAAATTGCTACTGGCGGCATAAAAAATATCTTCAAAAGTCATAACTATTGTAAAAATTGACAATTGATCTGGCGGTTTTTGTTCACAACAATCAGGTTTTATGGCATGAGAACCACAACATATCTTTTTATCACAATATAATTTCTGTTTAAGTTTCCGATGAAATCATTCACGACAACATAAGAAATGGATTATAATAGTTTTTAACTACTTCTTTCATTTGTGTAGGTTATGCTCTTGTAAATAATTAAGTTTGATATGGCGGACCAAACGTAACACAAGGTTTAGGGGAAAATTATATATAAAATTAGAAGATGTGGTATGATTGTCAATGAGACAACTCTCCACAAAAGAGACCAAAATGACACAGAAATTTACAACTTTAGGTCACCTGAAACAATAAAATTTGAGTCTTCTAAGTTTTTATAATAGCAGGTTATTGAAATCCTTCATCTGTATATATATAGTCTCTTCTAAATCACCAACTAGATTTCATTAAACTTTCAAAAACTATTTCCTACATGGAGCTGTGGTGCCCTCTTAATTTTTCAATAGCAGTCTTTCATTCATCCGGTTTTCTGGATTTCTCATAGCAGAATCTGAATTTTGCATAGTTGTTGGCTTTTTGATAGTCCCAATTTATTACATACCTAAATAATACTAATTTCAGTAGAGGGCTTATAATGAAGGGTAATGTCCTTAGATGGTTTTGGTTACTCGTCATGCTTCTTCATGTAGAATTGTTACTTGCCATATTATTTTGCATGTTTGCCTCTCAAATATTTGCTCTGTGTGTGTCAGATGATGATTATTTCATGAAAATATCTTTGTTTTTACACAAAATCTGTTTGGTTTTACTCAAATTTTAATTGACTATGATTGCCAGTTTTTCAATACAAGATGGCTGCCACGATATACTAGTAGTCAAGATTGATGAGAATGATGTTAAACACCAACATCAATTAATCAATCATATTCATACTTTTGCTACCAATAGTTTCAGGTGTGATAATTGTGAGGTATTTTGTCTCTTTTCTGCTAGAATGATTCATCCAATCCTTAGCAAGCTTTCTATTTAAAAAGGAAGTTCTTGATGTCAGAAAAATGTACTGAGTTCATCTACTGTCTCAACAACCTCTCAATTCTGAGGTTGTGAGTTCCAACCCTGCAAATGGCATGTTGGTTCAACTCCAATGTAATTGACTATTTAGGCTTGCAAATTTTTCTTCCAAAGATGGAGGTTCTCTCCATGCTTCCCTGGCTTTTCCCACCAATAATAGGCTACCTGACCCCAATAGTGATCCAAGTAGTGTTAGACATCAAAATCTAAAATATATCTCCTGCTGTTATATTAGTTATGTATCCAGTGGCAACTTGACACTTCTGGGTTTTGTTGGAATTTCTTCAATATTAAAAGGGCTGTCTATATTTTTTTCATATATAACATATAAAACTTGGTAAATTTTGTATTTTTTTTTTTGAGATATTGACACTGTTAATCTTCCATAGTTTTTACAATTGAGACAAGATAAAATAAATGGACAGGTTGATTTCCTTTGATGTTACTTTTTATGTACAAAGTCAGGTTACCTGCAGAGATGTTAGAAAACTTTCATTCTGTTTGTAACATAATTGGTTAAGTGGGGTCTAATGTTGAGAGTTGAGTAGAGAATAAGATATCTTGTCTTCTGTAATTTACAGAGTTTAATTGAGTCATTAGTAAATACAGCTTAAAAGATAGAATTGATCTGATGGTATTTAGACATACCACTTCAAATGATCAATGGACAAAAGTTAAGTTTGAAATATTAATGAGTCAGTTTTTCATTGTTAGAAGATATTTGGTCTTTATTTTTACAGATCAGATTACTGATTGCTTAGGATTCTTACTTTTTTCCACTCATTTTCCACTATTTTGAAAAATAGTTCTACTATTGCACTTGCATGCACTAGCTGTGCACACCTCATTATGTGCTTTACCAAAAAAAATCTTATTAAAAAAAATCTTCAATTTTTGGTGATTGTATTTGCATACTTTGTGCTACTAAATTTTTCAGTCGTTAAGATATCGTATTAAACAAAATATCAGATATCTAAACTGATATAAATTATTAAGGATATCTCATCAACTATATAAGATACCTTTGTTAAAGTTAAGATATCTTGAAAAGAGAACTAATAAAAAGAAAGGTGTATAAGTAAAAGGCCTCTAAACTAGTGTCTCTTCATAATAGCATAGGCTTATGATCTCTCTGAAATAGAAATATTAGAACAGCTGGATTTCCATTAGAATTTTGAATATTGCTTTCATATTAAAAATTAAAAATCTAAACCTTATCTTAAAAATAAAAAGTATTGTCCTATACCGGTACTTTTCTCTTGTTAAAACTTAAAATTGTGAATTGTCATGCAACCATCCCGTAAAATGAATATATCGTAAAATGAATATATCGTAGATATTTTGTGATTTGTGATAATTAGCTGTAAGGAAGAGTGTCAATGTTTATAGTCAATACATTTCACTGATTATTGATCAAATTAGCTCCGATGACATGATAATTACAAGTGTGAACAGGTACGTCCCTACAGGTAACAACTGTATCATTCAAACATATGCTAATTCTTTTTAAATAGTTTGGTGTATTTCTTTTTTTTAGTGAAAAGATGTCAAAATCAGATGTTTAATTTCTTTTATTTACGCTCAGTTTGAATGTGATATTGCATAAATTTTTAATTTTTGTCAGAAAATAAACCCCAGATGTACTAAGAAATTGAAACAGATTACAGATTAAAGGTTTTGTGAAAATTGAAATTGAAATTATCACGCTATGACCTTTTGTTTCCAGTCTTTACTTTATATGAATATCAATGTGTGCATACAAGTCTGGTGTATATCCAGTCACATTTGTACTTGTACCAAGTCAGACCCTCTGGACCCTGGGTTATTTATTCCAACTTGTGTTTGTTTGTAAGTCTTTTTTTCTTCAGAAAAGGTTGGTTCTGGTTGTTGGTGTAGTCTGTTGTGTACTTTTTATGATACTTCTTAACTTTTGATATATATGCTGATTTTCATAAAAGGTCAAACTCTATCCCACACAGCTCATATAATGAAACAATATAGATATTAGAATAAATATGTGCTACAAAGTTTTAAATGATCACATAGTTTAAACAGGACCTACATTGAGATGCATCAAGCTTTGCATGACATAAACACATTCAATACTATGTTTAGCAGTTTATAACAAAAGGGTACAAAATCTTGTCAAAACCATCACCCTAGAGTAATTGTCAGGTTCATATACTCCAAAACATATCTCTTAAATTGTCAGGATTATATGTATTGTGACCAGTGACACATGTAAAATATTTAACCGTCATTTCTGTTGAATATGTGACAATCGTTGTATCTTAAATGTTTTTTAGAAGTGTTCGGAGATAAAGATCCAATATACTTTAATATCTTTTAAGATCTATCGATACTTTATCTTTAGAATGAGTCAGGTCCCTTCCTTTGACTTCTTTATGTTTGTTGTTTATACGCCACAAATCGCTACAGTTCTTTGAAGAACAATAGCGTAGACTGCACGAGCACCAGTTGATCACCATTGATTTATTGAAGCTGTTCAGTACTTTGGTTTGATATCTACACAGGGAACGACACGGTTGACATAGTATAATCCTGACTTTAGATTAATTGATTAACGAATATATCTAATTAGTAATTTATATTTGAGATACAGGGTCATTTCTCCATTGATTTAGCGTAGATTGAGGGGAGATAATATTTATTTGTTTGATTGTTGTTCCAAACTGTCACAGTATTGTTAGAAATAGAATATTGGAATTCAGATGTTTAGGGAAGTTTTTTGTGATTCATAAAGCAACAAATAGTTTGGTAGGAACTTATAAATTATTGATGCCTTTAACTTTTCATTCAAATTTATTGTGAGTATTGAGGAATCTAGATAGAAACTTTATAAAGGTTAACTCTGAGAATTACCCAGTTTATAAAAAACAAGATCTTCTTGTGTGATCTTTTTTTTTTAATCATTTTCCTTAAGGTGACAGAACTAATGGAGATTGCATAGACTTCAATTTATAAATTAATTACTTATTAATTTATGATTGAAAGTTTAATTTCATTCTAAATCTATTAATATTAATGGGTAATGTATCAACTAAGTAATTGCTGAAAAAGTTGCTGAATGAATATTGGAAATTTACAATTTTAGCATCAAATTAAAGTAAATATGTATCCTTTATATGAAATTGACATGGCTATATATCAATTATTAATTTGATAATATATTTTACATTTTATCTGTTTTTCCTGCCAATTTTGACTTTTCATTTAAGGGTGCTGTTGACGATGCCATGTGATTGTTTGTCAATCGTTTTTAGAATCGTGAAGTTTATTTTTTTTGGTAATGCATTATCAAATTTGTGTGAAAACTTCACCAGTATCATATACGATAAACTTAAATTTGTCATACATATGCCTACAAGGACATATATAAAAAAATTATCAAAGAATATCAGAAAATTGACAATAGGTCTGTATAGTATTGGCCTCTTGTTCTTGATTCTCTTTCCTGCTTTCACACTCATTTTCGGGGATACAGAATAAAACTGAGAATAGAAATGGGTAATATCTCAAAGAGACAAAGTTACCTGACCAAAGAGAAGAATGCATTCTTATATCTATATGAAAACAAACTCTTCATGTGCCATCTACCATATAACATGCATTGAAGATGTGCATTTCATGTATGATAGTTGTTGCAAACTTGCTTATTATTACCAATAATCATTTAAAAAAAAATGTATTTAATTAAATTGAACCACAAAGGAAGATTTAAATTTCAAGATGTTTTGTTATTGCACCTGTTTTAGTATCAGAGTATACAAGTATCAATTTTTAGGTTTGGTACTTTTCAAAAGGAATACTTAAATAAAAGCACTTGTCATGTCAGTTTACTGTTTCACTTTCATGTGAGAGCATTTCGTGTGGTGACGAGATATCGTAGTAAATGCACACCACCACAAGTATATGGAAGACATGTTTTGTTTGTTATTTTGTCACAAAGTTTCTCCTTGGTATTTGAGGTTTGGAATTATATATGACGATTTTCCATATTTTGAACAATATCATTATTAAAACTTGCAGTTGAATGTGGAGTCATGCTTAGGTATAGACCATCTTATTTTACGTTTCATGGTTTTGGATTACGCCTAATGATTTGTTGGTGTCTACTTGACTGATTTCTAAAGTGAAACACGCCATTTGTTAACCAAATAATTAATTTCTGAATAGGATAAGTCTGGCTCAAATGACTGACCTCTCGACAAGTGCAGGGGATAAATTACCTTAAACTGAGCTGAACACTCACGTTAATTGAATTAACAACCACGACAGTTGGATTCATTTTGCTTTCTATAAGTGGAACATTACAATCACATGTTTAAACATAATCAGTATAGTACATCTAAGATTACTTGATACCAAGGACCTTGGATGGGACTGGTTTAACTTGATACAGGGGTCTTTCTTTGGGGACTTGCATTCCTTCAAAGAGAGGTCCATGGTATTCAAGGCCTTGTGTTACCTGGAAGAGAGGTCCCTACTACCTTGTTTTTTACTGATATAATTGAGGGAGACACATGACTGTTTGGTATTTCTTCATTCAGAGTCCTTGTTATGGAGACTTATATAACTTGATAGATAAGTCCCTTATTTGTGATCTGGTATTATTTTGAGACTGAGGTCTAAACAAGTATTGTGAATAGGTGAGCCATGGTATTACTTACTAGAGCCTCAAAGGAACTCTGGTCTGTTGGACTAATAAAAAACTAGTTGAAGAGGTCCCTTGTTCTGGGGACTGATATTACTTGATAGAAAGGTCCCTCTCAAATGGGTGACATCAAATTGTATCACCAAGGACTTATTAACAAGTTTTTGTTTTATTTCACATATATTTGAATAAACATAATGGCTATAGTTGAGATAAGAGACATCGGTATGCTTTTATTTTCAAGTAAGATTACCTTTTTTGGCAGCTGTCAACTTTCTAAAAAGTATCAAGATTAAGAACAGCAATTGAAACACTTTTTCTGCAATCTACAGCAGACGTCAACATACAGTTAAAACAATAAACCAAGCTCTTAGTCTTCCTTATTCTATATATATTGTAAATAAAATTCACCATAACTATCAGAGAAATGACATTGATCTCAGGTAACTGTCTTTTTTTGGCAAAAAAAATGGGGGGGGGAGGGTCTTACATTTTATTCAAATTAAAGAACAAGGTTTTGATGATAGAACATGTTGATATGAAAGCCAACAATATAATGCAGGAAAAGTTATAATTTAGAATCTGGAATAATTTTATAATTTTAAACTATATGTTATGGAATTTACTTTCAAATTAAACAAATAACCATAAGTATATCAGCGTAAAAGATTTTATGATTTACTTTGAGTCATTTGTATAAATTTTGAAGTAAGCCATAAAATTGTTCCTGTAAAATTCCTTTCTTTCATAATATTAAAATATATTCCACAGCTATATAGTAAATTTGAAATCATAGCCATAAAAAGGTATTTAAAATGAAGAAATTAATTAATAAGAAAATAATATTGTTGTTCTGGTTGGTGAAACAGGTGAATCATGACACCTGTTACGGAGTTAACCACACCTGAATAAAGCAGGTACAAATGTTTACATTAACGTGTGCGGTCAACACCATTATAAACTGGCACCATTAAGATCTACCTGTCCGATAATGTCCAGCCCGATGTCCATCTTTCATTTAAATTTATGTAACACTAAAATTAATTTCTTTATAAAGTCACTTTGCCCTTGTTGTGAACTTTTTAGGTCAATGGTTTGTTTAAGATGTTGTTAAGGTTAATTGGTATACAAATTATTCCAGGTCATTTTGAATTGTGAACTAATGTCATTTTCAATTAAACCTTATGGTTTAATAATTGATCCAGCATTATTTTACTTTCTAGACAAACCGTAATCATAGATATAAATAGAAACATCTATTTCTAGACTTTTGTTTTTTGGGCAAGAGCATATATTAAAATAATATTATATTCCAATCTTCAATCAGCTTGGGATTAGAAGTCTATAGAGAGATTCATATTTGTAAGACCTGGCCTCTTCAGGTTGATATTGCATAATTTTTAGATCCTTTACATCTGATTATAATTACCTAATTTTCAGTACATTAAGAAATTATACATTTATTCTTTTCTCAGAAGTAAATAAATAGAAATAAAACAGCCTGCATGCAACTGCACATTTTAAAATATAATTTAAGGGGAAATAATTTCCATGCCTTAACCTTAAATGCAAATTAAAGGCACAATTTGCTGTAAGAATTAAATTTTGTGATTTAGGTTTGCTGTTCTATGGACCAATACACTTCGTTATCTTTATTATTATTCCCCTGCTTTAAAAAAGTGGGGTATACTGTTTTACCTCTGTCTGTCTGTCTATTTTTTGGAGGTGAATTGTCTTATTTTCTTGCTATGATAACCAGTTATAATAATTACCAATTTTGTAACCTAAAATAATGTGGGAAAGCAAAGTAACATTTAAAATTTGTGATTGAATATAGTATAAAGCCAAGAATGGATGACCACCAAAATAAATCATATTTGTTACATTGGACTCTAGTCAGATATATCTTAAATCATTATGAAATGTCAACTCCTCTAAAAAGTTGTGATTTAGAATTCCAGACTGATATCATTGAATTTAGAAAAAGTTATTGATAAGAGTATTGAGGTTTGATTGGTTGGTTTGGTTCTTTGAATTTACCAATATTGGTCAGAATAGACTACAGCTGCTGTACCATCAATAACTCATACTAGATATAGTAATTAGATGTTCAAAACATCCGATGAAAAAAAGACCGAAAGACAGCTGACATATTCAGGCAGATTACAATAAATATTCTAAATTATGCTTTTATACGTGTCAAGCAGTAAGGTTTCTTCAAATCTTTGACATGCCTTGAATGTTTTAAGACTAATTGAAAAAACATTTAGTGAAAATTAGCATAACTCAAAATTGAAATTTAAAAGATAATTTAAAGTATCTAAAAAAAGCCACCACTTAGGTGACATTAGCTAATATTAAACCAACATCCAAATTGATTTTTCATAGGTTTATATTGTAAATGCAAGAAGGAAAAGAGTCATTATTTTCTCATAAAATTTAAATTTGTAAGTTATGGAAGATCTGACAAATAAAACCATCCCATATGGTTATTGACATGACTGGCCTGAAGACTGGTACAATGCTACACTAACACAGCCGAGCAAAGAGAAAACTAAAACAGTTATTAATCATAAGTTGATAAAATCTGACCGGTAAAACTTTTAAAGGGCTGAAAAATGTTATAACATATCTTAATCAACCCTCCCATCTTAATGCAGGTTGTCAAAACTTAATGACTGTTGCCCTGTGGCTTATGTATCTATCTACTGTAGTACAATATGTTCATTAAGATTGCATGTTGTACAATTATACAATATTATATACCACCTTTAATTGATGACAAAGTGTGCCATAACAATTTGTTTTCATGTAATATCATTATCTTTGAATTATATTTTTTTAAATTAAGAGCCGACAGCATGTTTTGAATTGATTGATTGGGGAAATAGAAAATATGGCAGCCCTCAAATTAGAAAATGTGCAGAGTTTTTTTTTTTTAAGAACTACAGTAAAATTGAAATTTAAGGCATTGGGATAAAGTTGGCATGATTAGGAGGGTGTGTTTTGTTGTTATGACTTTTATATACTCTAATGAGAAGACCGAATTATATGAATGCATTTATATATTTGTTGATTTAAATATTTTTATCGGTTTTAAATCTTTGAAAGCTTTGCCTTTGAATCATTTGTGTTTGGGCTTATATAAGGTGTTACATATCAAGCCCATGCTACTGGTACAAATGTATAATGTTCATCATGAGCATACCTGAAATATTTGCCACTGGACATTTAGCAAATAGCATATATATTATATTTATTACTTTTGATGTTCAGTTCATAAAACATGGATCCTGTTGTTGTACAAAAAAACATATATTGAAATTAACAGCCCAGTTCACTTAAAACAAAATTCTGTCAGAAGCTATATTTAATATTTTTTATTTTCAATAAAAAATTTAAGTATTCTTACTTGTAGATCATGGGGGGATGGAGAATTATTATGCATAGTGTTCGGCATTATGTGAATATATCATTTCATGCATGGTATATTAAGTAATTCTTGCTAGTTGCTGACTCTCCTGTTCCATTGTCATGTAATACACATGCTGTTATTTCTAATGCTCAAATCCTTTCAGTTCTAATTCTAGATCTTTATGATATCTTAGTAATTTTGTTTCTACTCCAACTTCAATGTTCTGACATTCCATCATTTACTTTCCTGCCTGAGTTTTTACTCTGTCATATCATTGAACAAGCTTCATAAATTATTCCTACATTGTTTGTGATAATTATTAACTAAGGACTATTTATAGACTACCATTCCTCCAGATTTGTTAATCATGTGTTCCGATACATTGGTGACTTGGTCATACATTTGCATACAGGATGCTTTCTTAATTAAAAAACAACATAACAGATTTTTTATCTAGGTTATTTGAGTAACATATGTTTGGGACGATATGTTACAGAATTGAAGCCTTTTATTGTCAAAAACATTTTAAAATACCCTGTTAATCTGCAAAGAAACCTGGGATTGCATGAATAGTGTAATTAAAATTATCGCATCCTATCTTAAAGAGGATGACCTGTATGAAACAGAAGAAAGAAAAAACAATTATCGTCTAAGTAACACAACTAAATGTGGGTATCAAATATGTTTTTAACGTGCCAGCAAAAACATGATAATCCAGTAAGTCATTGAAATTTAAAGAATGAAAAGATTGTTACCTAAAGATGGGTATCTTGTTATATCATGATATCAAGATGTGAAGTCAGTATTATAATTAAAGAAAGAAAATCTATAATAACATCTAAAGAAAAGTTCTATTTTTATTTGAATAGAAAGCAAATCTTTCTACCATAAAATCAACCTCATCAAATGACAATTTATCATTATGATTTAAGCATTATCTTAGGGTTGATAATTTAAGATTTGAATATAAATGTAAGAAAATTCAGTTTTCTTTGTGATAAGGGGGACTTAAAATTCATTTAGGTTATAATATCGGAGGTTTTTCCTATGTTGACATTATATGTATAAATGTAAAATAAATAGTTCAGATATACATTATTTGAAATTCTGGTCACATAGGTATACCTAGGCCATTAGTAATGATATCAGTGTTATTGTCCACAGATAACCATTGATTGAAATATAGTTTGTATATAACTTATAGCTTGATAAAACCTTTCAGTTGGTGTAAGCGTGAATTACTCTGGTTACTTGGTACTTACATGAATTAAGTGATCTGTTCTTCATATTATCAATGAATGTTGTATATTATATGGAAACTCTTAAAGAAACTGTCTCCTTTCAGATAAAATTGACCTATGACTATTTGACTTTTCTGTTTTGGTCCTTGTTGGTTTTTGTATTCTGAAATGTTCGTTGTATTTGAATGTTGAAAACATTTTGTTTTGAGAGAACACTGAAAAAAAGTATCACTGAACGTATACATTATTGTTTAGGGGCAATATGAAGCCCACCTGCAGGTTCAGGAATTTCAGCACTGAAGACCCACTGGTGGCCTTGTGCTGTTTTCTGCTCTTTTATCAGGTTGTTGTCTCTTATAGTACACATTCCCATTTTCCATTCACAACTCTAGTATACATTTGTATTGATGCCACATGACGGAGAATCTCTTCTCAACTGTACTTCCTATCGAAGGTTAGTGGTTTTCTCCAAGTACTCCAGTTTTCTTCAACAATAAAAACTGGCCACCACGAAAATAGCCCAAAGGCGGTGCTTAAAAGTGATGTTAAAAACAGATAAAATCAAATCAAATCTCAAAACTGACAGGTTTTGTATAAGATTTTTTCGAGAAAAAAAACAACAATGATTTAACAGGCTGTTTTCTTATTTCACTTATTATAGCCTACTATACAGTATGGGTTTTGTGTTTTCTCATTGTTGAAGGCTGTACAAAAGCCTATAATTGCTTACATATACTTCCTTTCAACTTTTGTAGGATAGTTGTCTCTTTGGTAACCTCATACCACATCTTCTTATTTCATTTTACTTAACAAAAAAGAAGCATACACTGCTGGTCATCAGTTTTTGAACATTTGTATCATTAGATGAATAAGCAGCGAAATAACATTGATGCTTTCAAGCTGTACCCACTGATTACTTAAAAAAGAAGTTGTCACTCAACTCTAGTAGTCTGTTTTTTTATGTCAAATGTTAGTTTTGTGGTGTTGGAGATATCAGTGATTCACTTTTGACAGTATTGATTGATCTTTCAAAATACATAAAGCATAGTCAAAACAATGAAAACAAAACTGTCTTATTTGTGTCACATCTGATACTTAAATTTCCTCTTGACTTCTGTTTATTTTGTTTTTGGCTGACTTTCAATTCTAGACACTATTTCTCAACTGCAATATAAAAAGTCTACTTGTAAGTAAACATAGGATGAAACATTTCAATTCTCACTTGTTTGGGGTATAGAATGTTTTCAATGATAGTGGGCCTGTTGACACCTTCATGAAAGAGAACTCATTTCAGATGTTAAATACTGTCATATTGTTGTACAATAGACTTTACAGTACTGGTCATTTGTCCAGTAAAGATAGTCCAAAATGTCATCAATAACTATAATTACATCTATTTATAAAATCACCTGATATTATTTTTACACCCAAACTAAAGAATATACCTGATGGTTAAAATGGGGTTTGTTTTCAATTTACGTGTACTGGTCAAAATGATTCACCAATAAAACGTTCTGTGTAAACAAAGGCTGTCAGAGATACATCTTAAAGAACAATAGTTTTCAATTATATTAAGAAAATACTGTACCAACAATTGGTGGTCATTTTGGCCCTCCAGGTAATTTGAAAATTTCACCCTTTCAAACTGACCACAGCTAATTTCCCATATAGATAGATATTTTGGTGGGTTCCATTTCAGTGATTTAAATTCTGATTTCAGAGAGTAAACAAAATATGTTCATGCATGGGTACATTGAAAATCACCGATACTCTCTCTCCCCTCTCCACATTTGATAAATGTATACCTTGTGCACAAGAAGCTTTACAAGGATTTTATTGATTCATTTTTTCATGTTTTTTTACCTAGACTAAATTTTTATTCCTGTAATCAGCTGATCAGGTATGTTTGCAATATTCGTGTAAAAGGACCAGTAAATAATATATATATACTGTTAATTTATATATATTTAAAAGATAAATGTAGACTGAAAAGTGTTTTAAATTGAAAATATTTTGGGCTTAAACATAAATCTATTAAAGACATTTCTATTGGTCCTAGAAAATGTAATATTTTATTTTTCATTCTATTGATATTATTTTTTCTGTTTTAGAAATCAGTTTTTATATTATCAACATAAAATCGTCATTCTGTAATGGGTGTGTTATATTTTAGGTTAAAACTAAATTGAAAGTTAATCAGATAAATGGCATAAAATGTATTTAAATTTTAAAAGTTATTTAAAAGGTATATTTAAAACATGTCATAAAATTGAGAAAGGAAATGGGGAATGTGGCAAAGAGACAACAACCCGACCATAGAGAAGACAACAGCAGAAGGTCACCAACAGGTCTTTAATGCAGCGAGAAATTCCCGCACCTGGAGGCGTCCTTCAGCTGGCCCCTAAACAATTATATATATATGCATAGTTGCTGTGGAGAGAAAGATAAGACACAATTTTCATTTATTTTACGAATTGTTTTGTTTGTAAACTTCCCTTCTCTTATCAAAGTTGTAAGAAGATTACAATATACATAAGTTGAAAAGAAATTTTTTGTTCTTGCTTTATATAAATATTTCAGAGTTACAGTCAAATACTGGATTTATTGATTGACACAAAAAAAAAAACAAAAAAAAAACCAGCATATATAAAAAGTTTATATAGTAGTACAAATCATATCTTTTAAATGATTGTAAAATAGCACTTAAAATTTATTAAGAATAGCTGCATAAAAAGTCAGCTAACCTTAAAAAAAAAGAAAATATTTCTCAAAGTTTTTTTCCAACTTACAGCAAATACATTTAATGAATTGTTTGTCTCACATACTGTTATTTAACAGATTATATTTACATGATTTAAAATGATATGTATTTAAAAAAAATCTTAAAAAGTTTGAAAAAAAATTGAAAAAAGATTGGCGTTTTATAAACTGGTTGGTAATTTGATCTTTATATCCCTTTTCAATTTCATTTACTCTAAACCCAAATCATTAACCATAAGTTTGCCTCTGGCATTTTTGTTGTGCATTCTCGAAAACTTAATCTACTTTGAGGTATGATATTGTCCTAAATTTCAGCATAGAAACTCTTCACACAGAATATGTAAAAAGGAATAATGGTTCTATGGCTTTAGAAAAATTTTAACTTTGCTCATTGTTGTAGACTAGTTAGAACTTTGAAATTTTTGTAAATTTTATTTGTACAAGTATATGGTGAAAGAATGTGACTTGTTTAATGTTTTTGTTCATTGTTGAAGGTGGTATGGTGAATTATTGGTGTTAAGTTCTATTTAATTTGGTCTTTGATGGATAGTTGTTTCATAGACAATCCCACCATATCTTTTTATTTTTATATGTCATGTAATAATTTATCCAGTCTGAAATGGACTACATTTGATTTGATTTTGACCATATATGTTTCCTTTTCTGTTGTTTACATGATTACTGACCCCTGTCATCTTTCAATGCCATATTGTGGTAGGACAATAACTGTGTATTGTTTTATAAATTTTGATTTACTATGGCTCCGAATAGGATTTAATTTGGCTTATTGACTTGAGAATAAAGTTTGAAAATCAGTTCTTTGAACAAAATAATTAGAGATCAGCATGGCCAGGAGCATGGCCGCTATCCTGAAGGAATAAATGACTAACATGGTCCTTGTTCTTTGAAAAGAAAATCAACTAAATAAACTTTTAAAAAATAATTTTGCCGCAAATGGATTACAAAATCAGAGCATTCGGTAAATCTAAAACTGCCTTAACCATTACAAAGTAAAATTTTTAATCTTCTTTAAGACTTAAAGTTTAAATTTGAAACTTCATAATTTAAAAGATTGAAATTAAATCCGTTTAATCTTTGATCAATCTTATAACATTGTCATTATACGGATTATCCATAATCTGTCGGGTGCTGGCCCTTCTTTTTACTTTGTTTTATTTAGTGAACCTAGGATTTAGATAACGACTATATGAGTGTATTTTAAATCTTTGATTGATATTCCAATTGATTGTTGCATATAGCAGAATTAAAAGTTTTATAAAGATCACAAATATGCACAGAATCATTGATTTTATTTCACACTTTGTTAGGGTGCCTAACATGGTGAGTAAAATATTTAAATGTTAAACAAATTACTTGTTATAACTAGGACATTTTTCTTTAAACATGAAATAATCATTATGCAACAATAAACAAAATAAATGATAATTTTGAAGCAATTACATAAAAACGGAGGGACTTGAATGAACATTTCTGTAGGTAAGGTCTTTAGATAATTAAAATAACCATAAAGATTTTAATAATTTGTTCTGCTATGTACTGAAGACACTTTGTTTTATAATACCAATCACTCAAGAAATATTTGACGCTGGACATTCAGGGACCAAATATTTATCTTTTGCATCAATTCAGTGTCTGAATTTTCCTGGGAATTCCAAGTAAAACTTGTGAAGGTGAGTTAATATTATAACCTTCACAAGTATGATATACCTCATGTAAATTAATATATAACTTGTGTTGCTTGAAGTCTATTTTGCACTCTCATATTTGTTGATTGTTGCCTTGTGAATCGCTTTTAATTATGTAGAGTGTAATTCTCTTTGAAGGTATTTTCATAGAACACCTGAGCAATAAAACAAATTTTTCTGATTGAAAACCAACGTCATTAAATCCACATTTTCATTAGTAACAGTTCACTTCCTTTTTCAATAATTGTATTTTATGCAAATCATGTGCAGAAATGTTTTTTTTCTTTGTTATATTTGGCATATTGAACTTGTTGCAGTGTCGGTCAGTCTTGTCTCTAAATAGTTCACAGGACAATACATTGGTCAAAGTTCCTTCTAAATTGCACTTTTTCCTGACAGGCCTCAATTTTGAAGTTCCCGTCACGAATCATAAATATTGTATTGTAACAAACGATACTGTTACAGACTTAATCATCCTTAAACGACAACAATCCTTCTGACAGCTGGGAAATTTATCTCCATTTGACTCAACTTAAGGGCATAAAGTCTCGCCTTTTCATCTATATTATTTTGCCATAAGTGGACGGAAATTATTTCTTATTAATTGATGGATTTAAAATAAATTTATGCTCAGTTGAGCACTTTCTAAAAAGATTCTGTCATAACTATGAATATCGCCTTCACTAATATACAAAATATTTGTCACGAAAATCTGATTCTTATTTCACCATAGTGATGATGGTATGAATAAAAGATGGTAAATATGTAGAGTAGATTTTAACAAGTTGGTGCGCAGTGACAGGATTTTATATTAGAAATACCTTTCCAATTTAATATAAATCATTGTACAACCTTAGTTTAATTAGGACTAAAATGTGTTAAATCTACAATTATATCATATAAAAGGCTCCTTAGTATTCTACAAGTTACAAATTTTTGTTTGACTTGGAATAACATTTCAAATTCTGCTTTATTGTTAAACATTCAAAATTGGATATCAAACTTGCATCAGTATGCTTTTTTGTTACATATTTTGATAAATTTGCATGTTACATTTTCATTGAAGTAAAAGTTGAACAACAAATTTCTTTTTGATCTCTTATTAGAAAGTGTTTAAATTGTACAATGTATATGTATTTAGAATTTGATGGGGATAACTTGAAGGAGGAATATAATATTTCAATCTTAAATTGATATGTTTAAAACTTGGCAATATTTACAGAAGATAAATTAATTTGATTCTTATTGACTATTAAAGAAAACTTAACTTTGATCACTCTTTTTAAAAAATAAAATTTTTGAAAAATGAAATATGCTAAATGAAACTAAAGTGAAAAGATTTAATAAATGTAAGAGAAATTTGTTAAATTCAATTAAGATTTAAAATATGTTTATAAAACTTATCAGCCTACTAGTCATAGATCTTGTATACTATAAATTTGACTGATTGATTTATGTTTACAGTGGTGTAATTTCAAGCATATTCCAGACAAAACCTATAAGCAATAATAGATCAGTATACTTTGTGTTACACACACCAAACCCAAACTGACCTGTAAAGTGTTTTGTGCTAAAGGTATCAAACCAAAACTAATCAGTGATTTTGCGTATGAGTATCAGGCCAAAACAGAACATTAGTGTTTTGTGCAACAAGTATCAGGCCAAAACAGAACATTAGTGTTTTGTGCAACAAGTATCAGACCAAAACAGAACATTAGTGTTTTGTGTACAAGTATCAGGCCAAAACAGAACATTAGTGTTTTGTGTACAAGTATCAGGCCAAAACAGAACATTAGTGTTTTGTGCAACAAGTATCAGGCCAAAACAGAACATTAGTGTTTTGTGCAACAGGTATCAGGCCAAAACAAAACATTAGTGTTTTGTTCAACAAGTATCAGGCCAAAACAGAACATTAGTGTTTTGTGCAACAAGTATCAGGCCAAAACAAAACATTAGTGGTTTGTGCAACAGTATCAGGCCAAAACAAAACATTAGTGTTTTGTGCAACAAGTCTCAGGCCAAAACAGAACATTAGTGTTTTGTGTACAAGTATCAGGCTAAAACAGAACATTAGTGTTTTATGCAACAAGTATCAGGCCAAAACAGAACATTAGTGTTTTGTGCAACAAGTATCAGGCCAAAACAGAACATAAGTCTTTTGTGCAACAAGATGCATGCCAAAACAGAACATTAGTGTTTTGTGCAACAAGTATCAGGCCAAAACAGAACATTAGTGTTTTGTGCAACAAGTATCAGGCCAAAACAGAACATACGTGTTTTGTGCAACAAGTATCAGGCCAAAACAGAATATAAGTCTTTTGTGCAACAAGTATCAGGCCAAAACAGAACATTAGTGTGTTGTGCAACAAGTATCAAGCCAAAACAAACCAGTGATGTTTTGTGCTACAAGTATCAAGCCAAAACTGACCAGTGATGTTTTGTGCTACAAGTATCAAGCCAAAACTGACCAGTAATGTTTTGTGCTACAAGTATCAAGCTTAAACTGACCAATAATGTTTTGTGCTACAAGTACCCATCAAAACTGACCATATGTGTCCTATAGGGAGGATTAAAGTCTTAAAAACTCTGTTTTAAATAGAGATATTTCCATTCAAGAAATATTGGCATTGTGTAATCAGAGTAATTGTCTAGTTTTCCAGCTGGAAAGCTGGTATAACCAACTAGAATGTTACACACCACAGTAACCTCAGGGCAATCCTCTCAAGTTGGCTTACAGGGGAATTAATCAACACTTGGACAAGGGTTCTGATAAATGCTATATATATGTAAATCATTGCATGCTAATAATTTCTCTGTAAACTTGTATTTAGTTTTTAACCGGATTTTTGTGACAAAAATGTTGGTTATTGATTTGGGGATGTACGGCGGGCGGCGGGCGGCAATCAAATGTTGTCCGTGCATTAACTCATGAACCGTTCAACCAAAGCTTTTAAAATTTTAATATGTTATTACTGACAACTATATGAAGGTCAAGTTCAATAATGGCGATTTTGACTTTTACCGTTCAGGAGTTATGGTTCTTGAAAGATTGAAAAATGGAGTTTCCAGTCGTGTCCGTGCATTTACGCATGAACTGTTCTACCAAAGCTTCCCAAATTTTAATATGTTTTTACTGATGACAGAATGGAGGTCAAGTTCAATAATGACGATTTTGACTTTTACCGTTCAGGAGTTATGGTTCTTGAAAGATTGAAAAATGGAGTTTCCAGTCGTGCCTGTGCATTTATGCATGAACTGTTCTACCAAAGCTTCCGAAATTTTAATATGCTGTTACTGATGACAAAATGGAGGTCAAGTTCAATAATGACAATATTGACTTTTACCGTTCAGGAGTTATGGTTCTTGAAAGATTGAAAAATGGTGTTTCCCGTCGTGTCCTTGCATTTTCTCATGAACCATTCAACCAAAGCTTTTGAAATTTTAATATGTTGTTACTGATGACAAAATAGAGGTCAAGTTCAATAATGACAATTTTGACTTTTACAGTTCAGGAGTTATGGTTCTTGAAAGATCGTAAAATGGCGTTTCCATTCACGTTGTTGCATTTACTCATGAACCATTCAATCTAAGCTTTTCAAATTTTAATATGTTGATACTGATGACAAAATGGAGGTCAAATTTGATATTGACGATTTTCACTTTCACCATTCATCAGTAATGGTTCTTGTGATATTGCCAGGACACAAATAAATGTTAATAAATCCGGTTTGCTGTCGTTGTGACAGCCTCTTGTTAGAGAATAAATTAGTATCTATCTTAACTAATAGTTGGCTTATATATGGATGGAAAATGAAGATGATAGTCTGCCTACTTGTAATATAAGATATTTAACCAGTGGCCAAAGCTGCCAACCATTCACAATAAGCATCTGTATATTAAACATTTAGAATTTAATAAATTTTCTGTCTTTAAGTATGATTGCAGAGTTTGAAGTGTGATCTAAAAATATCTTTGTCTTTTTCAGGTCTCTGAATCCTAGAGAAACAGACCAGAACACAGCAGCCATTTTTGATTCAGTTATTAGTATTTAAAGGTAAAGTTTCTGTTTGGTATTTACTAAATACATTATTATACTGGTGTTAATATCGTCACTATGCCAGATCTCTTTAAAGTTTGGGTTTTAGTTACATCACAAAAAGAAAACTGATTTCAAATAAATTTAGAAAAGAAGCCATATGTATTTGTATTATGGAATTGTTATATAAATTGTAAATATTTTAGTTTGTTTTACAAAGGGTGTGTTTATGGGCTTATTTGAAGAATTTCTTTCACACTGGAAAATACTTGATAGTTGAACAAGTCAACAATATAATTCATTCATTAATTTGAATAAAGCCGTGTTTATTTCTCATAATGTCTAATTCTTAGTCACACGAACTTCAAATTTTTCAATTTTGGAAAGAATGTAGAAAAAGGGTAAAATAAAATGATGGAGTTATTATTATTAATACCTTATTATTTAAAAAAAAACAGTAAGTTTTACTTTAATATTTGTACAGACCTCTTCCTATGACTATGTAGATACAAAACTGTCTAAAACTTTCTAATTTGCTAGTAAGTAAACTTACTATAGCTTCCACAAAAAGGAATATCTTTGATAAAAAACAATTTATGTTGACCTACAGATATATTGTGCAAAAGATTTGAACCTAGGCAAAAATCTTATATTACTCAGATGTCATGATTTCAATGAAATTGTTTATATCTAATAAGTACAGAACAAAATCAAATTCTCGAAAAAAAATATTACAAAAATTATAAAAAAATTATAGCATGTATTATGCCATTTGGAGAATTTTATATCATCATGTTTTAATATTGTTAAAAAAAATAATGTATCAACAATACACCCCCCCCCCTTTTTTTTCTCTGACTTGTTTGCAATTTCATTATCTTGATATATATTTTGGATTTCTTGTTTCATAAATTCTTTATTTTTAAAGATTTTTTTTCTTTTCAAACTTTATATCGATAAAAGTTCTGAAAATTATACACAAAAAAAGGATAAAACAATGCGTCTGTAGGTGAAAAAAATGTTGAGAATAATGACAGAGCTGTATGATATTTTAATAGATTATGTTGCAATTAATTGGAGGTGCCAATCTTTTGAATAACATACTTCTAGTTGACCTTAGACATTTGATTTTCAAAATAAATACAAAGAATAGATTATAGTAAAATTCTAGGAAGAATGACCTTAGTAAATCACCTGAAATAATCTAATAAATAAAAGTATGCTTATTGCTCATTTTTAATGTGTTCTCACACTTCTGGTTTAATGTGTGAACTTTTTTCTTGTCATATTTTGGGGCATACTTAATAATTCCTTTAAAAACAATGTTGATCCTTTTTATACAGACAAAAGAAAGGTGTAAATGTATATTTTAAGGGTTACCCAGAATTTATTAGAGTATTGTCTGTTGGCTTTTATTTTTCTAATCCACCAGAGAATTTGTCAGATTATATGTGATAGAAAGAAAATATTTTGTATTGGTTTTTTTTCTCCCCAAAAAGGAAGGAACAGAAGTGAAATGTAGTCTATTGTCTGTGTTTTGATAAAGATGAAAGACAAATAAACAATAAAGTGTTATGATGAATCACCTTTGAACTCCATTAAGACTTACCTGATAATCCAATTATCATACAGGTGTTAATGGGATCTAATGATCAGGTGAAATAACGAGATTATCAATTGACTTTCAGGTAACTTAATTAAGGACATTCCTTATTAGGGTGAGAAAATCTTTCACTTTCAACTACAAAGACATTTTTCTTTGTTTCTTAATCAAAATCTTAATTGCTGGGGTATTTTTTTTTATATTCTTCTTAATTGGGTGACATGATATGATTATGTACCTGAAAAAAGTATAGATCAAAGTTAAATCGTAGTAATAAAATTATACTTCCAGATGAAATTTTTAAGTATTTTCTCTGGTACTTTCTGAAGATTTAAATCAGCCATTTTGTTAAAAATTGCCAACGGAATAAGTTTTAAACATACAAATTTTCTTTCAATTTGTCATCACAAATAAAAACCAATAAAACAGATCAAACTCCCTCAGTTCTGACAGAGTTAGACTTTGATCGCCATAAATGGTCCGTAAAATATCATAGTTGTACATGTATACAATTTTTATTTTAAACAAACGGAAGTAAACGGTATGTTAGGGTTTTTCTTTTAATTTAGATGTTTTCTTCTTTTTTCCTGATCAAAGTTGAAATTGTAATTATTTTGAGAAAAGTGATTGAATAAAAATTATAAAAAATTGATTGCAATATAAAAGCATGAATCGACTGTATTGACAAACCATAAAAAGGAAATATTTATATAATTGGTTTATTTTGATGTAAAAAGAAAGGCACAACTTTCCAAATTGTGTACAAATGTTTATAATATAGTATTGATTTTTAACTTTAATGTTGTAAATTTGAAAGAAGATGGTTTTTTTAAGGTTTCTGTATCTTTGGATGTGTTTGTATCATTTTGTGTATGCAAATTTTGGTAAATTGATTTTCAGATGTGTAACTATTTTAATGTCTAGAAACAAATTTATGTAACCTGTTAATGTTTTCAACAAAAATTTACTGCAACAATAAAGCCAAAATGTTGTAGTGTTAAACTACAACAATTAATCAATCTATATACCAGTAGAACAAGTTTTATAATTGGTACTTATATCTTTCTTGATATGAAGCACTGCGCTACAAAAAATATGAATAACCTGCTGTTTGGTTAAAGTACAAGTATCCTACTTGTTACAAGCCTGACAAACTTTTATTTTGTGAAAAGGAGTTTTTTTAAAGGACAGGAAAATAAGTTAATGTATGTGGACATTTGTTCACACCATATCTTGTTTATTTATTCCTGTTTTAAGGGGAGATAATTACGAAAGGTGAGGTCCACTTTACTGCCAGTGCCTTATCTATACACCATATCTTTTAACTGACTTTTAAGAGCAATAATGATTCCTTTTCTCCCCATACCTAATTAACTTTTGTCACTAAATAGCATGTTATAATAACCTTTTCCCTACACTTGTCGGTGTGGGCTCTATTCAATCGTGTGTCTTTTCTACATTTCTTCGCCTGCAGGCTAAAATTTTATATAAATGGTAACTTTTTCACCATGACAAGATAGTTGATCTGGTTTTTAATGACATCTTGATAATGGAAGGTGTATTGTCCATTGAAATAACTGACCGCTAACTGCCTCTAGCGTTAAGGACATCTTGCATCTAATTAAGTCAAGGGTTGTACAGAGCAATTTTCTTTCGAAGCCTTATAATTAGCCTTTAAAAGGTCTGACAGATTTAAAGAAATTTTATTCCAATTTTATTCCAACATTTGTGCATTTCTTCTATTCTATAGATTGTGGCAAGTGATTTTGCTCTGTAAAACGGTTATTTATTATTTGTCTATTACACCTTAACAAATGCGTATTCATGTTTTACTTGTTATGTTTTGATGGGTCACAAAATTTACTGGTTATAACCAAAAGAATGGGTGTACATCTTTCACATTATTTAAGATAAATCTGCCCATTCTAAACAGATGGTTCTTCTAATTTAGAAACATTTGTTCATTTAAAACATTTGTCTTGTTTGTAACAAAAAAAAATCAAATTCTTTCTAGCTTAGTAGATTTCCATGTTAATTTGGCCTTTGATAATTTCTAATTGGAATGTAATTTAATTCCTTTCGCATTATACAATTGCGAACAAGATAAAGAGAACTAATTTATTATACAACCACACTGTAACTTCTAATGAAAATCTAATGTTTCACACAAAATGGCATCTTTTAATCACAATGATACAGTGATCCCTTGGTAGTCCTTTCAGGCCGTGTAGCGGAGGTAATTGTGTCCCAAGAAACCATAGTTTAATACGGCGTTCATTATCACTGAACTAGTATATATATTTGTTTAGGGGCAAGCTGAAGGACGCCTCCGGGTGCGGGAATTTCTCGCTACATTGAAGACCTGTTGGTGACCTTCTGCTGTTGTCTGCTCTATGGTCAGGTTGTTGTCTCTTTGACACATTCCCCATTTCCATTCTCAATTTTATTTAATGTATTCTATAGCATCATCAAATCAGATCTCACACAACGTTTCACAATCAATAGTTAGTACATATTAACCTACAAACCTTGTTACTGTATATTGGTGAAGTATAGTGACAACAGAGGTATATATATATAAGAAAATGGACACTGTCTTATTTAGTTTTGTACATAAAGTTGTAAATGTAGCCAAATGTAGATTCTCAATATTTATCTTTGTACATTTATTATTGGCACTGTGTTTTGGATATACAATGTATATTCTTGTTAGTTATTCATGATTTATTGAGGGGTTTAATCAGATCCTAAAGGTATGGACTTAAAAATGGACTTCATTGGGTTTTGATCATTCATTTACCCAAACATTTTTGCTCATTTTTGAAGGCTTTACAGAGACCTAATACCTGTTAATTTCTATATCATTTGGTCTTTTGTGGAGAGAATTTTTTAATATAATTTTTACAATTGACAGAAAATCACCAAAATAAATGTAGATTGTAGCCCATGTACATTGCAGAGAATACCAGATAACACCATGTAGTATATCTCTATATTAGACGTACATAACAAGAATAATACTTTTAAGAGAAAATATAACATCTTTATATAGGAAGAGTTTTCTTTCTGATCTTTTTTACTTGATTATGTAAGAAATTTTAAGCTTAAAACTGAATGGCATAATATTTACTAAAATCAATGTCGCCACCCGTATATGAAACTCAAAATACTATTTAAAAGAACCTCTATACTCAACTAAGGCAGTAATCTCTAATGTTTACTGTAAACAAGGTTATAACAGTGTGCAGTAAGATCAACACATTAATAAGTCAGAAAACAAATTTAAGATTTAAAAAAGTTTGCATTTGTTCTTAGACGAGTTATCAGTACATGTTGGCTTGTTTATAAATCTATTTAATGTCAAGATGACTAGGGCTGAAGTAGATAATTGGTGAATAATCCTGTGGATAATATAAAGAAATATTAAATAAGGATTAGTAACAAGATGCTAAGTAAAGGGTACTAAGTCAACAGTACTATCAATACTTTATCATAACAGGTATTATCTCTTAAACCTCTTTTAAAGTTACCAAACGTTAACCATGGAAAGTAGCCCATTCAAATAATCAAACTAGATAAAAGTTTTGGATAATTTAGTAGCAGTCCTATTCTCAAATTCCTCTGAAATCTTCTTTTATGTTTATATCTATTTATATCATCCATAATTGTCAACCTTTCTCCAACCATACAAAACCCCCTTCTGACAATTTTTTTTCTTCAATAGAATAAAATGACAACTTATAGAAAAACTTAAATATAGTAAATAAGTGGGATGAATGCTGTTGATGATTTTCTTACTTCACAATGGAGTGCACTTTGCAAACTTTGAAAATGGTTGGCCTGCATGGATTATCCATTAAATTCATTGTTGATTGCTGAACATCCCCTGACAAATATTCTATTAATATTCATGCAGGACCTTTCTAAGTGGAAAGACAATAAGTTTAGTACATCTTGATTGATTTTTGAAAAACACTATGTAATTGAATGTACCTAGAATATTTATTGAACTAACATTTTTTTGTGTACTTGATACAACTTAAACAGATGCCAGACTTCATGTTGATCAATAGAAAAATATGAAATTGATTCAGTTTGTAATATTAAATATCACTTCTAATATTGTTCAAGAATTTATGAAAAATAAACATCTAAATAATATAGAAATTTAAGAATTTATAGCTGTAATTCTTTTTAATTGAAATATAGTTTTGCTTACAATTATTATAAAATACTTGACATTCAATGAATTTGAAATTTTATTGATAGTAAAGAAAGTATTTTATGTTCCATGTAATATTTTTCTTGTTTAAATGAATTCAGACTTAGCTTATCTTTTAACATATTTAAGTTTCTAAAGTAGAATTTATGTGTATTATTTATTATTAAAATTTTTAATTTACTTTTCATGCTGTTTATTGACAATTGCAAATGTTTAAATTGTCGATAACATGATCTTAAAGGTATATTTGAAAGTTGCATTGTGTAAAACATTCAATTGATTAAGTCATGCCTTCGTCTCTGTGCTGATTCCGTCAATCAAACGTATTGGAGTATTGAATCGGTGGAACATTTTATGTTCTCCGTGTTTGAATAATTAATTAATATTCTTCAATTGTCACTTGTAACTGACAATCCTGAAATTATAACTGAAATAGTCAGGTTTAAACTGTCATAAATGTTAAAAAATACAATATCTTTTATACTATACTCAGAAATTGATTTCTTGTACCTAAAAATGCAGAAAAATAAGTTAATGTGTGCATTGATCTGTTAGTCAGATGTTAGAGGGACTTTTTGGTTTCCCTGTCTCCCATTTTAATGTTGACATGGGGAAGTCAAGTTTGAGAAGGTTATCATTGCAATGTTTAAGCTTCTGTCTAAAAGGAAATAGATTTGTTCTCACTAAGATATTTTGTCAATCTTTTAACTTCCAAAGATAAGTGTTGACATTTGTTGAACCTAAGAACTACATACATTTATAATGATTACTATAGATACTTCAGACAGAACATTTGGAATTAATGTACAGTGGCAAACCAAGCAATTTCCAAAAGCGTTGACCACTGACTACTTCAGAAGGGGTCCTGACTCCAGTCATGCTTTAGTGATTCGCTAAGTTATCAACCAAATTTTCGAAAACAAAATGGGGGTCAGGCCCACTGGATTTCCCCCTTGATCCACCTCTGATGCATTTGTGTTTTTTTATTCTTTTAGAAGTACTGAAAGTGGATGACTTTAGAAAATCAGCTTGTTCTTTGGACCAATATCTAAATTTAGAGTACTATTTTGGCGTTAAAAAAGTACAGCATATTTTAATGAATGTGACTTGGAATGTATTTTACTTATTTCCCCACCTACATAGGTCTAATTTCACCAAAGACTAGAGATCAGGAAACAAATCGTTTGTACTTGAGTCACATTGAAATTAATTATCTTAATGTTGTGGTCATTTGTTAAAAGATTGCATCTCTGGTATAAAAGCTATGTCCCAGTACAGAAGGATCTCGCCATTTAAATGTGAAATTTGTCATTCATTTGTAACATTCTGATCCTAGACCGCTAATGTTCATTTCATTGACTTGAATCAGATGAAAAAAATCTACAAATTGAAACTGTTCTGTGGGTTTTCATCCATATCATATAGACAATATCTGGTTAAAGGCGTATTACTTTTGTAGTTCTATGTCATAAAATCTTTTTCATGGTTCAGAAGATGAAATAATTTCAGAGAAATTAAAAATGTTGCCGGTTGATTTGACGAGGTTTGGATAATAAGAGGCATGACATAGACTATCGTATGACATGTTTATGTTGACGAGTCGAGAGTCTTAGATATTGACAGTGGATAAACACAAATTTGGTCAAAGAAAAACGTAATTAAATGGCGAACAATGCTTCCAGCGGTAAAATTATAGGAAAGGACTGATTCAGTATCAGATAAATTATAGTACTAAGTACCTAGGTGAAAATTGATACATGATGAGATCATGTTTGAGACTATATATTATATATAATAAGGAACAAAATCTGCCATAAAATTAGGGTGCATTGTTTGACTGTGTTGACTTGGGTTTAGTGTTGGTGATATATTGTTTCCTTAAATGCACAGCTTTAGTAGAATGTAATAAGTTTGCATAATATGTTATTTTACTGTAATTGTATGGTACAACAGTTAACTTTTTATGTAATGATACAGATGTTTGAAAGTTAAAAATGAAGCAAATACAAAACTCATTATATTAAGTTCAGTTTTTATGTGTAGGGGTAGAGAATTTGTTTTAAAATATTGATAAAAATCTACAAAATTCTTTTGTTGAAATATGAAACTTATATTTAGCTTTCTATATTATATAACAGAAATTTGAGTTCCAGAAACAAATTATTAAAACCATAACCTATTTATTGGTATTTATGATATAAGTGGGAGATTGCTAAATATTTATAAGGAGCAATACATAGGGAGGGGTTTTTTTTGGGGGGGGGAGGGGACGTAATATGGATTCATCAATAGGAATTATTCTTGGCAATCTTAAAAGTTTGAGATCTTTTACAGAATGATTGAGACTAAAGTCCTTTAAAAGTCAGCAATTAACTTAAACATTTCATTCTGTTGATTTCACTTAAAATTTTCCACAGTTTTTACATACCATGACCATATAGTTTATATTTAGACTAAGATTTGTTCAAGCAGTTCAAAGATGATATTTGTGGCAAAAAAGATTTATTAAAATTAATGTAAGAAAACTGTGGGCAATCAGAATGAGTTCTGTACTTCATTTGCGTAAATTAGTCGTCAAAAATTGATTCATTGTGAAGTCAGCAATGAGGTCATTTTACATAAACCTCTTAAAAACAGTTAATATTGCGCTGAAATTAATCTTTTCCAATAAATTAAATGTCATGTGAGAAAGTAGATTTGCATTAATAATAAAAAATATTTTAAGAATATCCCGTTATTTCTTACTGTGCGTTCAGTCAAATGTAGCTGAATTTTAATGCACTTTATTCTGACAGTTTAAAAGAATTTTTCACAAATTAAAAAATTGTCACGGTTGCGTTTGTATCATTAAATATAAACATTCTGAATTAGGTGTGAATATAATGGTGTACAGAAGTTTAATGTGCGACATAAAATATTTTACAAATAGGCTTTCGTAAGGAAAATTTGTTGTAATTGAATTTTCTTTCTTCAAAAAATACATTATTTCATAACAAAATTAAATGGAACTCCTAATTTTTAATAGGAACATTAATTCTTGCATAAAGTGTAAAATTTAATGAGAGTCACACACACTACTATTTCAATACTATTTCGGAAAGGTGATTCTACCCTAAACTCATGAACTATTTTAATTCTTACCCTCAGATAATTAAGGACATTAAAGAGAATACTTTTTCACAAATAATTAATGACAATGTGTAAAAACTTCATTTTAAGGCTGAGAACGTTCAAATGTCTTCTTACAAAGATTAGTATCATTTTTATGGCCAACTTTTCTCCAATTTATTGACCATTTGGAAATAATTTAAACTTAAAATTTGTCTTTTCCATGTTAAATGTGATCCTGAACTTTATGCTTTAGAAAGTGGCTATTTTATATTTTTGTTTTATTCTGCTTTTAAAAAGAAAATAGATATTTTCATTTGACATAATGTCATCTGTTAAAGATAGATGAGGAAAACTTGCTGATGTGAACATCTTTTGGTGAAATAAATTACTAAACAATATATTAATCTGTTGGTCAGTATAAAGTAGTACTGACACATAAAATATTTATCACTTTTCATGATTAATACATACAACTTTTAATATGAAACATTCTGGAACATTTTGCATGGAAATGTTTTGAAATACTGCCTTTTGATTTAAAAATAGTTACCCTTCATTTACTCTCATCAAATGCATAACTATGATACAGTTGACATTTTTTCTTGTACAACCATAAAACATGTTGCATTCCAATATTTAGCATTTCAATATATACAATCATGCAGATTACTTGGCATTACATTATATACATTTATAGAACATTTGATATTCAACATGTTCAACTATGATACACTTGATATTCAACATGTTCAACCATGGAACACTTATCATTCCACATGTACAACTATTGGACACGTGGCATTCAATATGTACAGCTCTTGAACACTTGAAATTGCTTGTATTTAAATTTCATGTGCATTTTTTATAGTTCATTGTTCTGTCTTTTAGAACTCAAATAATTCTATGCCATCTAATGAACTATAGCCTACAGCCAAGGTCAGCCAGTAAAAGGCGTAATAATAAGGACTGACATTATTCAGGTTAGTTTTTATATTGATTCTCATTACTAGTAACTCATTTGTCATGAAGAATCTGTCCTAGTTATCATTTGTAATTCTTGCTAAAAGAAAGATTACACATCACATTTCAAAGTGAAATAAATGTCAAAACATTCAGGTCTTGACTCTTGATATCAACAGTTAGATACTATCCTTTATAAAATAGGAACAAGTTTTGATATCTCATTATATGTGTTATGGAGGCCAAACCTCGATTAATTTAAGACAGAAAGTGAAAACATGCAGCTTTAATCTTTATTCACATTTAACCTTCATTTCATTAATTCACTTGAAAATATTTAATTCATACCAATAGAAGAATACTTATTTCGTGCAGACATCAAATAATGTTAAGTAAGACCTAGTCTACTTATATCTGACTTGAAGCTTTTTTTTATCACATTACCTTTCGCTAGTTCCTTATTTGTGGTGCTATATCATTAAAAATTTGTTTTTACTGTCGCTTTTTTTCCATTGAAACAATTGTTTCAGAGATAAATACTGATTAAAATCTTCTGATTTCATGCACAGTGACTAGAAGGTTAGGTTCAATGACGTCCTGATACAATCACACTAATATTCAAATTGGAGTTCAGTTTAAATAGAATTAATTGTAAAAGAATAAGATATTTGAGTAGCCCTGTAGTTTTGGCATATGCTACTGTAATCCTCACTATCAGACGGTAGTTTTAACTTTAGGTTGACATATCAAACTTATCTGTAATCTCATTTGTTAATAGGCAAAATATTGTACGATTTTAATTCCCAGTTATAGTCAAGTTTTGCTACCAAGATAAATTACAACAACAACGGATAAGAGGAAACAATTAACTAACCACTAATTTAAATGAAAGTTAAAGTTTATCAATTAATGGCATTGAGACAGGGTAAACATATACTCCTAGTTTGGTAACAGGCTGTTAAGGTTCTCATAGAAAGCTACTAGCATCTTACACTAGATGAGAAATTTTAGGATGTTTTAAACAGTTTGGGGAAAGATAAATTTTATATGGTACAAGTTGTCATATTATGAAGTCTTATGCTTAGAGATTATAAGCTGGATGAATACTGCAATGTTAGTCTGTCAATCTGTCTGTTGGTAAGAAATTTATTTCAAATGTTGTTTATATGTTTATGAGTTTTTGGAAGATCTGTGTTGGCCTCTTATTATGTATTGTTTTGTACAAAGTTCAGAGACGGATTCAGCCATTTTCAAAAGGGAGGGTTCTCAACCCAGTTTAAAAGGGGGTTCCAACCACATGTTTCCATTCAAATGCATTGATTGTGGATAAATAAATGGGGGTTCCAACCCTCGGAACCACCCCTCTGGGTCCGCCACTGAAGTTGTCTAAATGGTAGTTATACCCCATCTTGTTTTCTATTATTTCAGTGATTTTAAGATGTCTTGTAAATAATAGCATCATTAGTTTTATGGAAAACAAGTAGCAAATGTTGCATTATTTAAATGTAAACAAAACAAGAAGTAATCCATGCATTTTTTGCATGTAGAAACAGATATATTTTGCAACGTTTCCGTGGTATTAGTTTTCCATATTGATATTTCTTTATACAATAATCCTACCTCCTGTTGCTTGAGGCTGCCATTTTGGGGATATATATATGAAGTACAGTTACTTATAGATAATTGTATATGATTGTTTGTCATGAAAACAGACCATAAATTGTTTTTAATTGTTCAAATTTAATTGTGATTTTTCCATCTGTTGTAGTCACCAGGTTGATTACAGACAGACAGGTAACTTGTCTCTACATTCTCAGATAGATTCAAATAGAGATTTATTTACTGTTGGTCAGTGTTTGACTGTTTGGCCAATTTTAGCCCCTATGTGACACCAACAAACACATTTGACTGATTTAAGTCCTATACTGAACCAAGCAAACAAATAATTTGTACATGAAATTTTCCTTGTTTGTCTGTTTTTACCTCACGATTGCTGTGTTGTAAAAGTATAATGTGTTTTAATACTTGCACAATCACTAATTTATAAATTTTAAATTGAGAAATTTACTTCTTTCAAATTTATAACCGTATACATTTTGAAACCTATAATGAAGTAAGTTAAATTTTGTTTTTAGAAGATGTTACATGTTTGATCTATTTAAACATAACTTTATATAATAACATTTGATCTAACTAAAAAAGTTTTTGAAAGTTAAAAAAAAAGAAGGAAAGCAGAAAATATGGAGAGCTTTCCAAACAGAAAATGTCAAATTTGAAATTTTTGAGTAATGATTGTAGGAATTGAGTGTAATTAGTCACTCTGATTGAGTTTTCAGTGTCCATTTCACCTTACTAATCCTGAGTAAATATTGACCAATGTCCAGTAATTATAAATTCTGTTGATTTACTAATTACCAACTTTTAATCCAAGAAGCCAGACATATTATCAATAATTGATATATATGATTGAAAGTAAAACACCTGTGTATTAAGGATTATTATTGTTAAGTTAAACAGTTCAGTTTACAAGCTGTGTTATAACTCGTGAGTAAGATATTTGTCTTTTTTATGCAAGTCTAAGTAAATTATTAATCTTTTACAAAATGATTAAGCATGCAAATACATAATTTATGAGAAAAAATGACTAATGTGTTAAACATGAAATATTTTACCAAGTTCTTTAAAATATTAAATGTTTCTATGTAATATTATAAAATTTTAAAAGTTTTGCAATTTATATGAGTATCTTTTTTTTTATTGATAAGAAAATTTTAAATAGACTATTCAAATTTGATTCAAGTAAAATATTGAATCTTCTTCTTGAATGCTCTACAGATTATTTTCCTTTTAATGAACATAACATATTTGATATTTATTGTAATGGATTGGATTAGAAATATTTGGTTAAAAGCCATATATTAAATGTTTCTTGCTTTTAAAAATCTTGATTTTAGATAAGATCTCATAACACAAATAAATAAGTGTTTTCTTTAATTGACTTGTGTCAAATCAGTCAATTTTCAATTTCAATTATTATGTCACAAAATTCTTTTATAAAATACATGACATTTGAAGAGTAAAAACATGCAAAACAGGTACTCAAAAACCACTATGACATTGTCATAACTGAAAAAACGTCTAAAAACATATCTGATAAAATCATTGATTTGAGCATAAGATATTGTACTGTCATCACTCACTTGTAACGGACAATCTGATTGGTCGGCAGACCACCCTTTTATCAATTGAAAGACCATTAAACAGAAATACAGGTATTTTTCATTTAACACACTTGGAGGGTACAGGAGTTAAAAATTTTATCCTCGGATTTATGACAACAAGATTTAGAGATTATATGTTTATAAAAAACGTGAAAGTGAATTAATAAAAGATGTATGTTTCTGACGGAAAATAAAACCCGATTTAAATGGATTACTAAAAGTGAAGGTAAACATTTTTATTTATTTTAATTTCTATATGAATTATGAAAAATAATTGTTTAATCTGCAATATTATTTTTTTTAAACCAGCAAAAAAAATTAGAATATAACAAATGCTTAATAAAAGACACAGCAATGACAATTTTTATATGTATATTGAATGTTTTCCTTGTGAATTTGCACTTACAATGATCAACGTAGATGAAGATTTGATTCAATAAACTGCATTTTTTAATTTTGATGTGAGAATTCAAAAGCATTTCAAGTATTAGTATATACATATGAATATCTTATAACACCATGCTTATTATTTCATTATTTTGTATTAAACACTTTTTTGCATACCAGTTTCCCTAAGAAGGTATTTGTGAAATGAAAGCTAATAGTTCAATAGGACAATCACTCTTATATCATCTGTTGAATAATATAGAATATACATTTTAATTTTAAGTTTTTTTAAAACATATATTTTGTATAGAATAAGTAATTTTAGACACATCGACATATAGATAACTAAGATTATTCCATATTATTAAGCAAGAATATGTTTGTAATGAGAATTGTAGTAAATTTTAGTTTGAATCTCAGGGAGACAATCTGATATTTTATTAGTTAATATTTAAACTATACCAATATATTACAATTTAACAATTTGACCTCAAGTATTAAAGAACCATTAGTGACCAATTGTGTGAAATTCAATCTATGATTCTTATTTTCATTGTATTGGGTTGAGGTTTTATTTTAAAACTTTTATATTTTATATTGAGGGCAAATTTTTAAATGAAACCAAAAAAAGAAAAGCTGGTTCTGAGTTGGGTTTTTTTTTCAGAATATTTTTATTCAGAACACAACAACAATAGACTCTATAGAGAAAAGAAAAAATGTTGAAAACAAAGCTGTATAATCTTCCAATTTGGTCAAAGTAATCAATGTAATAACTTTTAAAAAGGAATCATATTATTTTGGTTTTGTTTTATAATTTCCTACATATTATTTGTTAATTTAAATGAAAATTGAAACATATCATTTGTTAATTTAAATGAAAAATATGTTTTTATGTCTGTTAGATGACAGAAAATGTTATTTTTTATTAACTGTTGGTAATTTCCACTGTTACTTTATCTTACTTAAATATTTGCTATTTTGTAATAATTTTAAATAATAAATTGGGACATTATCAGATCATTAACTATTTTCATGAACATTTTCCCAGAGTTTAGATTTTTATAAAGGTTATGAAGATCTATTAGTGAATTTATACACCAGGATTTAATTTGTTGCACACAACACTTATCTCAAGAATAAATTGGGTCTTGTATTCTAGATGCCAAAAGTTTGGAAGCCCATACTGCATATTTCTGGAAGCATGAGAAAATAAAGGTTTTAAACTGTACTATAATGATACAGATTGCATATATTTTTGATAAAAAGGTTAAAAATGAAAATTGTGTAAGATTGGTTTTAGTCTGTGGCAGAAACATTTGGTCCTAAGCCAGATTATAACAGTCTGGTACTAAGTATATTTTCAATTAAAAGGTGATTAGTGTATTGAACATACACAATGTATAGTTTATTAATATCTACAACTACAGGTACATATATTACATACGCTTTCCTAAAATTCAAAAAAAGAAATAAGGAGATAAGTGTATTACATAATCTGATTTAAAAGACGGTTGATATAAAAAGGAAGATGTGGTATGATTGCCAATGAGACAACTCTTCACAAGAGACCAAATGACATAGAAGTTAACACCTATAGGTCACCTTACAGCCTTTAACAATGAACAAAACCCATACCCCATAATCAGCTATAAAAGGCCCTGAAATGACAAATGTAAAACAAAACTTACGGCCTGATTTATGTACAAAATAGGCCTGATTTATGTACAAAATATGAACATTGTTTGATTGTCTCTGTTGAAATTCGATTATGATGATGGCTAGAAAGAATATGGGTTTTCTACATATCGTTTGATATGTATATTTTAAATTTTAGTAGGTAGTTTTTTTTTTTAATTTGATCTAGAGAAATGTTTCAATATTTAGAATTCATTTTAATATTTTAGTATCAGAAAAAGGAGTACGCACTTTGCATCTTAATCATTTGGTATTCTTGTTTTAATTTAATACTCATAGATCTATGAATATCATGCCATGAATATTTGTCCTTTAGAAGTCGTGTTATATTAATATAAAAGCCTTAACTTGCAGAATAAATATATATAAAAAGTAAAAGATAACAAAAATAAACTTTCTTTTCTTAATTCAAATCGGTTATAAGTTTCTTAAACAGTAAAGTTCAGATTAAATAAATGTCCATTGAATATGTTTGTGCAAGGGACAATACAGGCGCAAATAAATCTCTTTATGGACATGAGATTAAAACGCATACCCTGTAATTTGTCTAAACACTTAGTATCGTTGTTTGTACGACTTCAACAGATTTAGAATTAAATGTTGGTATACCGTATCATTATACTAAAACCTAATCAAAAGGAACCTATGACTGTGCTTGATATACATTTAAACAAATCGTCAATTTAAAGTTCATTTTATTGTTTAATTTCAGACTGAGAAATTGAAAGTCGTCCGTGTGGGTAAAGAATCCATTTCCATATAAATGATGTGAAGGATAGAAAAACACATTTTAAACATCTTTGGAAATATTTAGACAAGACAATGGCAATGTGTAGATATATAACTGTTATAATATTATCAACAGTATTTGTGTACATCAGAGCGGCAGATATCACAATATTTTACCAGATATTAGAAGAACAAGAACCACCATTATATCTAGGCAATGTTGCCGGTTCAAGTAATTTAGCTTCCATAGCTACAGGTGATGAGTTTGCCAATATGCGATATAGCTTTCTGAAAACAGTTGGAACATATTTTACAATAAATGAAAACAATGGTGCTCTTTCTACAAATTCTAAATTAGACCGAGAAACAATTTGTCCTTTCCAGAAAAGTTGTGTTCTTCAACTCCGTATTGGTGCTAGTAGTGGAACCTTCTTCCAGCCAATCAATGTTAATGTAACTTTAAAAGACGTCAATGATAACAAACCAGAATTCAGCGAGTCATCTATTGTTTTAAACATTCCAGAAGATGCAGATATTAACACTACATACCCAGTTATAGGGGCCGTTGACAAAGATATGGGTGGTAACAACTCTTTACTAACGTATGAACTTTTACCAGATAGCGGAACTTTTGGTTTAAAGTTTGACGATAGTTTATCAGGAAATATTGAAGTTTCTATCCTCCTCAAACAGACAGTAGATAGAGAGGTGCTGAGCCGTTATCAAGTTTATCTGGTGGCTAAAGACGGAGGTACACCACAGAGAAGTAGCATGTTGACAATTAACATAAGTGTAACAGATATAAACGACAACAAACCCATATTTAGTCGTAAACAATATGACATCACAGTGCCTGAAGATATATCTGTACCCAATAAAATTCTAAACATCACAGCGGTGGATCATGATGCTGGTTTGAATGGAGAGGTAGAATTCACTTTGATATCATCACCCTCAAGTGATGCACAAACATTCTTTGCCATCGGTAAAACAACAGGTCAGCTGTCGGTCATAGAACATCTCTCTCACACAAATGGAGCACCTCTAAGTCTTATCGTTCAAGCTTCTGATAAAGGGACACCACCCAAGAGCAGTCAGGTTGCCTTGACAATTGCCGTTACTGATGTGAACGACAATCCTCCAGAAATTAACATCAATTTGTTATCAAGTGGCAGTACAGCTAGAGCTAATGAGAACTCTCCAAATGGAACTGTTGTGGCATACATAGGAGTCACTGACAAAGATACTGGTAACAATGGTATTGTCTCTTGTAGTCTCCGTGACAACACATTTAGACTTTCTAAACTATCCAGTTCTCAAACAGAATATAAAGTCTTGGTTAATAAAGTTCTAGACAGAGAAAAGGACATTGAAATTGTTGTAACAGTTGATTGTCAAGATTCTGGTAACCAACCACTTAAAACAACATCAAGCTTTATTGTTCAAATTATAGATGAAAATGATAACTTTCCTGAATTTCTCAAAAGTTTTTACAATGAGTCAATGGTAGAGAGTGATCATACAGGGATCTTCATAGCAAAGGTAACGGCATCAGACAAAGATGAGGAAGAGAACGCTCAAGTTAGGTACTATGTAGAACAGGGTAACGCAGACAAGTTTTATGCTGACCCAAGCACTGGTGTTATTAGAACCACTGTACCGTTTGACAGAGAAATGCAGGATGTTTATACATTTCAAGTTCTAGCTGTCGATGGTGGACAAACGAAAGCATTTACATCAACTGCAACAGTAGAACTTCACATTCTTGATGAAAACGATGAAACTCCACATTTTAATCAGACCAGTTATGAATTTAAAATTCAAGAAAATTTACAATCAAAGACTTTTGTGGGAATTGTATTTGCCACTGACAATGACATAGGGGATAATGGTAAAATAAAATATTCCATTAAGTCAAGAAATGGTGCTGTACCATTCCACATCGATCCATCAACTGGAACCATTCAAACAAACGGTATACTGAACCGAGAGTATAAAAATCTATACACGTTTGAAGTAAAGGCTGAAGATTTTGGAGCACCATCTTTAAACTCGACAGTAAATGTACAAGTAATGGTTCTGGATATAAATGACAATTCACCACAGATATTGTATCCAGTACAGGGAAATGGTTCCATTAAAGTCTCACATTTAACACCAGCTAATTCTGTGGTCACCAAAGTGGAAGCCTTTGATCCTGACAATGGACCAAATGGTTCCCTCAGCTTCTCAATTCGATCAAGAAACGATAATAATTTATTTTTTATTGAAAGCAATACTGGGAAGATTTTTCTCTCTCACAGCATTCAAAGTAGTGAAATAAAGGATTATTTATTAGTCGTAGAAGTACAGGACCACGGTGTAACGCCACGGAGTAACAGTACAGAGATTAAGATAAGGATAGAATTAACAAAAACATCAGCCTCATCAGAAGCAAGTATTGGACAAAATGTTCTCATAGTAATTACAATAGTGTGTGTGACAATCGTTTTATCATTAGCCATTATCGTCATCATATTTCTCATACGGAGAGTCGACAATAATAAATTTATGAAAGACTATCCACCACCAGGGAAGGAAGAATTTCAAATTTCTGAAACAATACACCTAAACACCAATAAAAAATCCATATTGACAAAAGAGACAAATTTACCGAATGGATATAATACCAATACATTAAGTAGTGGAGATAGAAAAGAAGTGAGTTTTTCGTTAGATGATCATAGAGACTCTGGAATATTTATGATAGCTAATTCAGAATCGGGTAGTCCCAAACCACAGCCATCATTAAAACAGGTTTGTTTCCTTGCCTGTTATAGTCTCCTAACATCTAACAAAACGTTCAAGGGGGAACAGTCTATAGGCATGTTTGGCTTTACTCCTAACATCTAACAAAACGTTCAAGGGGGAACAGTCTATAGGCATGTTTGGCTTTACTCCTAACATCTAACAAAACGTTCAAGGGGGAACAGTCTAAAGGCATGCCTGTTATAGTCTCCTAACATCTAATAAAACGTTCAAGGGGGAACAGTCTAGGCATGTTTGGCTTCGCTCCTAACATCTAACAAAAGGTCAAGGGGGAACAGTCTAGAGGCATGTTTGGCTTCACTCCTAACATCGAACAAACAGTTATTCCTGAGGGGGAATAGTCTAGGCATGTTTGATTTTTCTCCTAACATCTAACAAAACTTTTGTTCAAGGGGGAACAGTCTAGGCATGTTTGGCTTTTCTCCTAACATCTAACATAATTTGATTTTAAAATTTCTGTAGGGTTTGAAATTCAATTAACAGTCCTTGCATGAAGTTTTATTCTAACCTATTCATATGCATGTAACTTTAAATCAACAACTTTTTAAAAGCGTTTAAAAATTGCAGAAAATGTGCACTGTTTAGGTATAATTTGAACTTCCACTTTATAACTGTGAAATTAACAGTTTTTTTTTATCTTATAATACTAGTAGACAACAATTTACCGTGGTAAAATAGCTAAGTTCACCTCTATCAACTTTAATAAGATTGACCATTTAACTAGACCTTTTATAGACTTTGTCAGTCTGGTATCTGGTAGCCTAATTATGGTAATAAAACAGTAATATAAACTTTTCTCGGTAAGGTGAACTTTTCCCTGTCAGATAGTTAGCTTGCTACTGTTAGCAAATATTAATTCTGTGCTAACCTTTGACCTGTCTTTAGATGCAAAAGAAAATTTAATTTCACCAGTAAAATTTTCGTAAAAAGATTGTTAAAGTTGTTTTTGACTGAATGACCTTTGAAAAAGTAAGTTTTTTAATGAACTTTTTATTTACACACCTGGCGGGACAATCATAATTATTAAATAGTATAATGTGTGGAGTTTTGATCAACAATTAGTTTTAATTAACCGATTTTTTAGTCATTTACTTACAGCCCGTAACAGAGTAGTGATCGAATTCGCGTTTCTTTACCGTCAGAATAAGTTACGTTATCGACAAACTTATTTCAGAAGTGACATAATTTAATTTTCTTCATCGACAAAATATTTCATGTCCAACGTGTAAGTTTTCATAGTTTAAGTATAAGTTTTTTTAACACAGTAAAACATTTTTTATATTCAACCTCTGTCATTGGCATTTTCATTTTAACGGTAAAGGATCAAACACGGGATCTCCGAAATTTCTATCATTTGTTACGAGGAAATCATTATTCAATCGAACATATGTCTTTGTTCATGACACATATTTATGGGATTCAACACTGTAATAGTTTTTCTTTCGTCTGATACAGAATACCCCATATCTTTTCTTTTTCATACCTATCTGTTTATTATGTCCCCGGGATTATGTCAATAATACATTGTTGCAATACCGATATGCTTGTACTTTGCCACAGAAAAAACTGAAATAAATTTCCTTCAAATCGAAGTAAAATATACAAATGTACCCTTTAACATTTGAAATGTTGAAGACAAAATTGCTCTATATCTTACGTTATTGACGAATATTTGAAATTTAAACCTCTATAAGATGTGATGTACGGCATTTCATTTTTATCATTGGTAATGATCCATATCTGACAGAGAAGAAATACTCATAATTCTCAGAAAGTTATCATAAATATTGTTAGATACCACTAACCGTTCCAACAATCAAGACAACAGAGACAAACAGGGAAAAAATATGAAAATGAAAAGATATGACTTAAGTGTTAGCATGTTCAGGGAGACGGCACTCAATTTACAAAAAAATAATTGATGTTTTAAGGAACTGTAGAGGTCTCCACAGGTTTTCAACAAGGGTAGAATTCAAAACCTTGAATGTGAAAGCCTCGAAATCCATGATACGTTTTCTGTGCGGTAGTTATATCTACAAAATCCAATCATGTACACGACATATAATACATGTATATTCATACATGTATATTTATATATTGGGAATTTATTTTTGTTTCCAAACAGAATTATAAGGTTATGTATAAGTGCCTCCGTTCACTGCACAATTGTAAATTGTCTTCCTAAAGACCAGCAAAAATAAATGGCACAAGTTGACGTAGTCATAAAAAAAGTCGTATAATTTACGTTATCGAACAAAAAATCAGAAATACGGAATATTATATGTGAATGGTTCGGAAATCCGTTTCCCCTACATGTTTTAAAAGTCAAAGAAAAATGTTTTCCCTGATACATTTTGTACAAACGTTTTAAGAACCAGCTTTGGGTAACCTATAGACAAATTCGACTGGATATAAGGAAGTTAATATGTTTACTCTGATTTGAAAGTATCTTTTAGAACTTTTTTTTAATAATTGAGAACCTAACGTGACGATACCCAAATTGCACCTATTTTGAAAGTTTTTTCACCTACGTTTTTTTATGATCAAGAAAAAAATGTCCATACTGTGTTTATTTTGTAGCCCTATCCTTCTTTATTGTATAGATACACCAATTTAATTTTGAATCCATATTGGGTCATAAAAAATGGGTTTGAATCAACCTCCAAACTATCCATGATTCTGTAATGAGGAGTACCCAAATTGCATCCATGCTTAAATTCACATCGTCAAAAGTCTAATAACCGAGCCTTTGTTTAATTTCTTCAAATATTTTGAACAATTGGATATTAGTCCCTGCTTACTCTTCATATTTTACGAAATGGATACTTATAATATATTGTATTTGCTAATTTTAAAAAGATGACGTTTTGATGACGTCGCATGGTGACGTTTTCGTACATTTTGCTTTTTCAGTAAACAGTCCATCTGTTGATAAATACTGTGAACGTTTTGTGAATATCTAAATATGTTTACCTATGTTGAAAGACGTGCATAGTATCAAATCATAAAAATACAAATTGTTTAGTCTCTAGGAAATCTTGTAAGATTTCCGTTGCTATTTTTTCTAAATAGGTGCAATTTGGGTACTCGGTGCAATTTGGGTACCCTTACGTTACATGTATGTTGTTTATGGGTAATATGTGAAATGTTGCATGATCCCTCAAAATGACAGCAAGCGCAGTTTTCCGGACGATTTTCATTTGTACACTGCTAAAAACTGTCAGGTCCTGGCCATGGTATATTTTGGAGAAATTTTATTTTACTGATTTTTACTAAAAAAAAAAAAAATTTCTGTGTGTGCCATTGCAAGAAATAGTTTTGCTCGTTATTTTGTCATATTAAAACAAATTCTCAACAAAATTTTCCCGTTTAAACTGAACTAGAAAAAAGTTTGGCATGTGAAACGGACGAAGACATATTCTAACAGAAGTTCAAATACCAGTCCTCCCTTTTGTGTATACATATGAGAAACATTTCAAAGTTATTGATTGAATTCAAATCCATCACAAATACGGTACACATTGTAGTCCGAAAAAATAAAGGACTTCATTCCTATCAAACACCTTTTTAATTGTTTACCAGTATATTTCTTTTAGTTTTGGGTAAAATTGTAAAGGAAATAATACTATCAAGACGTCCTTCCATAAATCTTTTTTTTTCTGTTCTGACTTTGAAGAAATGACTACTTTTCGCTCAATCGAAATGGTGCATGGACATATTTTGTTTCATATTATTAGAATTATTTTCAATATTATCGGTATTAAACTTGATTATCGACACATGAAAGTTTGTCAGCATTGTCAATCATTTTAACGTTAAAGTACCAATAGTTCGGTCACTACTCAATTAAGTTTGTCGATAACGTAGCTAATTTTGACGGTAAAGAAACATCAATTCGATCACTTCTCTGTTACGGGCTGTATGATAGAGTAATTTCAAGTAAATCAAATTTGATTGAGTACCAGTTCTCTTGTTAACTTTGTGAAAAGAAAAAAAATAAGTGTGAATGTTTAATTCTTTAACAATAACTAATTTTTTATCCAGCGTTAAATGAATCCAATTTCATATCTCAACTTTAAAATTAACAAGCAATTTCTGTCAACTTGATCTTACAGTTAGGCCACCAACATTTACACTGGAAAATCATTTTTTAAGTGATTAAAAGAGTTTGATATTTCTAACAAAAGTGCCAAGAGTACAACTGGCCTTGCATCCTACCAATTTGAACAAGATTATCAAACTCAGAATCAGTACCCAACCAATCAAAAAGCACAAATTTAGTATGAATTGAGCACTGAATAAAGTTCATGCATGACCTAGAACCCTTCAGCTTATTACAATGTAGCATCAGATGACTAAAATGATGAGGATAAGATATTTAAAACAAGAATTATGTATCTCAGATGTTATGGTTTGAGGAATGGGCTTCTGTCAAAATAAAACAAAAATGAAAAATAATTTCTGTGTAATTTGAATTATGACATAAAGGGGTTGACTAAAAGTTAAGTTTTTCTTCAAAAAAGTATTAAATTTTAACATATAAGTAATTAGCGTCCTATCAAATACCCCTTGATATTTTCTCCCTCTTTCTTATGCACAATACAATAACTTGAATTAGATATATATAAAATCTTTCCTTTAGTGTAAAAACATCAATTACAAAGTGACCACTGTGTTGATAACAAAATGAAAATGGCCATTATATTCTAACAATATGATAGATAGGAACGTTTGTTTGCCAGCTGTCTAAATGTAAATTAAAGTTTGATTAAACGATTTAGCTTTGAAAAAGACCCCAGAACGTTACCTAATAGTTAGTTTTGGAGCCATATGATGTTTATATATGCTAATCCTCTTTAGAAATATCAACGGGAAATCGTTCCTAGATCCCAACCTGTTACACGATACAGGGTTGGACAAATGAAAGTTTTTGTTGACAGACATGTTGGTTATTACACAAATTATCATATTTTATCAAGCAAAATTTTCACCACAATAGAAATAAGAGGATTTAAAATATCTGAATTTAGCAGGAAGTTGCTGGGAGTTTGATTGAAAATTAAAAGATTGTTCGTCTTTCAAAAGAATGTAATTGATTTGCCATAGATTTCTTTAGATTAAGGGAAAAAAATTAAATGTGAAAACCTTACAAGTGCAGTATTCAATAAAGTCATTTTTCATACTGAATAGTACCATTCATCATTTTTATAAGCATGATAATCATGTGCTAATACCATACTTTGTCAGTTAAGTGATTATAAATTGTAGCTTTCACCAAATTATACACCAATAAGGAAAAGCCTGAAAAATGAGAAAATGACAAATTTTCCTTTGTTTTTGCAGAAAGTGCTTGACTTTCTTATTGTGTACAATATGTTTCTTGTGACATAGCTTAATCATTAAATTACTTCTAAAATAACACATATACTTGTACATATGTCACCATCAACCATGTTGGCTTGAAAAAATCGTCATCAATTAAGAAATTTGTTTGTTTAATGGCAAACATTTTTGCAATACAATTGAAATTTAAAAGCTTTGTTTCCATCTCTGCTAAGGATTTTTATTTTGTTTGATATTCATGTAAATCTAATAGTCAATTAAATTGTGAGAGCAAATCAAATTGTCTGGAATTAATTAAATATGATTTTCCAGGAAAATTCCAATAGATTATTTACATTTTGTTATTTTTGGAATTGATAAAACTTATAGAACAATACAGTGGTACATGTATACGAGTTACTCAGGTGCTCTATGCAGGAATATACAGACCATCTACCATGCTAGCATGACAATGCAAACTTCTCTATGAAATTTCACAAATCAAATTTGAAAAATCAATCAGAACAATACTAAATGAGCAAGACACTTAGCAACCAGAAATGTAAGATATACTGTGCTGAAGGGCATTCATTAATGAGGACAAAGATATTTTTTATACAAACTGAAAGTGCAGCAAAGAATTACAATTGCCACCTGTATAATACAGTATTTCATTCTAAAGCAGAAAATATTGAAATATTGATCGGTTAATGTTTGTTAGGCAATGGCTGAATTCAGCTTGTAATCATATTAATAATAAGCTGACAGAATTTTACAATGTTTTGACTTTTCTTTACTTTCAGATTCATGAATCTTCATCAGATCCCCTCCCTCACGAAGAAGAGCACAATAGAATGGCGTCCATACGTCTTCATCAGAAATTACTGAATTCCTATAATAAACCATTATTATATCACCCAGATGATGTAAGTTATATATAAAAATTAAATATTATCTTATTATTCTGACCTGAGCAGAGGATGGGAGTTATTGTAGTAAACGATCTGTCAGAATATACAGAATTTACAATTGTATTCAGAGGTCAAACCTGTTACTAGTATTAGAAAATAAACTGTCTTGTAAGTATCCTATCCTGTTGTCGGAATACCTATATATTTTTAACTTCAATTCATAGATCATCTGTTTTATAATATCCGTTTTGTCTGGTCCCCAGGGGTGACCTTTGTTGGTTGAGGTAATGAAGTCTGTACATAACGAAATATTATTTAAATCATTTTAGTGATGTTGGGTTGGTGTACTGTTTGCATCTTACCAGAATTTCCTTTTCTTCCTTTAGAATTACATTGTAATAAGTGCAACTAAATTTCATGTTATATTTGGTATATATAAATTAAATTCATTAAGCTTTTTTAAATCTTTTTCTTAACAAAATATCTTGAAATTTGACTATTTGTTGGTTTGATTGTTAGTCAGTTTTTAAGGTTTTTTAGTTAAAGCCTATCTTTAGATGAGAATTAAGCAACCTTGCGTTTCCTTTGTTTTACTTTCCAGTTCACTAACAACTTTACCGATAAAAAATCAAAAGATTAAAATCAAAAACAAAACAATAACCACATATTCTTTTATTATTGTTACAGTTAGTCATCATTTTAAAGGTAATTTAGTTCATTTTCACATCTTATTCTTTTCTAGTGTTTCTCATTCTTTAAGTTAAATCTTAAATCCAGAAATTAGAATTTAAATTTTTAATCGTGGTAAAAATTTGCCATGAATAGAATGTCGATGTTAAAGAATTTGTAAATACCTATTAATCACAGATCTTTACAGATTGTTTAAAAGTTGAACCTGTTACGGCCTATACAGATGGCTAAAAAAGTATGCTATTACAACAATAAAGAATGCTGTTTTCTTCCCCTTCAATACATTTCACATAAATAGGAAATCCTGCAGTTACATGAGTTTTACTAAAGGTTATTTTAGAAAAAGGCTTGAAATTTTGTAAATATTTTTATTAGTTTATATAAGAATAACTAAAGACTAAGATTTTTATTCAAAATCTAACCCATCTAGTTATTTATTTGACTGAAAGGAATTGTTTTAATCCCAATTTTCTTAGTTAGTGTAGCTTATGTTTTTTCATAAGAAATTAATTTTCATGAAATACTATGATAAGTGGAAAAAAATAAACAAATGAAAACATGAATTGTATATTATTTGGTAATGATAGAGAACTATATGACATAAAATGTCTTGACTGTTGGCTTTATTTCCATTGATTGATTGTTCTCTGTTTAATGTCCAGTGGACTAAAGGTTACATCCTATTGAAATAAATGTAAAAAAAAGTTTGCAATTAGTTTTTTTAACAGCAGAGTTTCCCTGTCTATCTTTTCTTTTGAAAATATCTTTTATATTTTATTTTATTATCCTTACTCCAATGAACTCTTAAACTAAATAAATTCTCAGATGGCTATCAAATAAAAGTTAAATAGACCTGGAGACATAACAGTAAACAATATTCAGATAATTTCACAAAGTTAAAAAGATACATTGTGTTTAGAATCAATACAAAAGTCAACTGTTAATATAACAGATATTTATTGATATATACAACATTTATCCACGTAAATATTTAAACAGATTGTCCTATATTTATTCATAATCCTTTTATCTTTGAAGTTTTTCTTCTTTCTTTCGTTTCTTGGAGGGGAAAATGAATATTGTGCTTGTTTCTGTGTTGAGCCTTATTGTTAAAAGTTCAAAGAACATTTAATCAAGGGATGTTAAGTTTTTATTATGAGAAAAACGGGGGCGTGTCTGCGTACCTTTCTCTCACTCAAATGTTGAAAAACAGGATTAAATATACGTTAAATAGAAAGACTTTCTTGGTGGGAGCTATGCACTTTGACTACGGTTCAAATGAACTGAACATAATTTGATTAAATACAGTTTTGACATTGTAATGTGAAATTTCTTTTATTGTCAAGAGGTACTCGATGTAACATTTAGGGCTGATATTACTGCAGGGACGTCATGGTGTGGTTTTATCCCGTCAAATAAAATATGTCCAACCTCTCTGTATTAAGATGTCAGGATATTTCTTAAAGTTGTAATAATATTGGACTAATTATCGTGATTTTATTTGAATGTCATTGGGAAATAATAGTCGTAGTAATAGAATTATATGGTGCCCCCCATTTACACCTGGAGTAGGACTTCTGTGACAAGAACGTCTGCAGAAATCTTTTAAATTTAATTGTTAGATATGTCCGTCTACTGACATTAAAATTGTCACTTGCAATCCTTTTTTTTCTATTGAGATTTGCAAAAGTAGATACTTTTCAAGGTTACAGTACAGTGATTTTGTAGGGACAGTATTCATTTTTTTTTTACAATTTTTCATGTTTGAAATAATGGGAAAAGTTTACAGTGTAAACAATGTATTGTCTTACTATCTAAAAAGATTTTAGAAAGAAGATGGCATTTAACTTTTCAACCTATACATGTTTTCTGATATTCACAGTTAGTTTGCTTCTTGTTGAAGAATTGACATATGAATGATTTTTTTTTGCAGAGACGACAGATTTGGAGTAAACGTCATGGCGATGATACACATAGTGATTTAAGTGAGGATGTGACTAGTGATAGTGGCCGTGGTGGCAGTGTTGAGAATGTCCACCACCATCAGATGTATCCAAGGAGTGGCATTGTTATATAAAGTTATGGTAAGTGTTGGTGTGTACAAGAAATAAAAAGAATACCAGGTAGTCAATGGAATATGCCAGCAACCCAGCACAATAAAAATACAGAAAAAAGCATCTAGCGGTCAACATTCTCTCCTCAACATTAGCTCATACTATATGTCAAGCTCAAAATAACACTTGGTCTAGACCGGTCATAAATGAATGAATGGAACTGAGACTTGCACATCTCTCTCATAAAATAAAACTTATTCCTAAAAAGATGAAAAGACACTAAGATCTGAAGATAAAAAAAACCCCAATCTAACGGATAATGTTTCTGACATGAGTTGAGAACTTCAACCGTATTATACTGATGACTAACAAAAACTGATCAAGCTTGAAAATTGTTGTCATTGTTTTGCATACATGTCACTTTAAAAAACCCAAATCAAACCTGAAAGAGTAGATGTTAATTTAAGATTGTGGTTGTAAGCTTAGTTAACTTTATGCTTTATTTCTATATTTTGTGGTAACTCCACCTTAGAGTTGAACAGGTTTTATTTGTTGTGATAATTATATGTTTAGATTGCTTGTAAAAAGTCATAAATCTTATGGTTAATCAGGCTAAAAAATGCACATTTCAGAAGTAATAAAATTAGATTTAGTGGACAGGGTATCTTGGTTCATGATTCTAAGGCCTTTAATTGACCAAATCGTACATAAACCTGTGATTACTGACTTAATTATAGATCAAGAGAAAGTTTGAACTTGTTAAAATGATTATTAATGAAATTTTGACATGCAATTTGAACATTTTTAAATCCCCTCATAAATCTGACATGGTGGTCACAATGATTTAATGGACTAAGGGAGATAATTTGATTATTTTATTTATTCCTACTGATTGTGACATAAGGGAGATAATTTGATTATTTTATTTATTCCTGCTGATTGTGACAAGGGAGATAATTTGATTATTTTTATTTATTCCTACTGATTGTGACAAGGGAGATAACCACAGATTTATTAATCATGGAATGGACAACATTGTCCTGTTATGTCCAGATCTTTAATCAAGTCTCTATTAAACTTTTTTCTTTTATGTACACGATTTTTTTTGGTTAAATTTGTTTCATTCTTTGTATCAAAGTTGTTTTGAAAAATTTAATGTGATTTTTTTGGTTCTTTCATTATCCTGAAGTAGGATAGGTTATATGACAGATCTTATTTTTACCATTTTTTTTAGAATTAGGTTATTATTTGTGTCTATCTTTTAATATTTTATATTTAGTGTCCATTATATGGTTTACCATCCAAGAAATAACTTAGAATACTTTATTTTTCAGATTATTACAGATTTTTCCTGAAAGCAGTATTTTTAAAGACTTAATACCTCATTGAGATTTTTATGACTCTGATATTACCTATATGAATCCACCTGTTAGATACAGAGAGACTTACAGAGCTACTGATATACACTATACAGAGCCAATGATGTCCACGATACACTGCCACTGATGTTACTCTGCCACTCTCAGATTATATCCTCACTATAAGATGTAAGTATACATAGAGATCAAATATTCTGCTAAAATTTGCATACTGTATGCAGTATTGCTTAGTAGATCAACATTCCTAAACATTAAGATTTTTTTTAATATTAAGAAATTCTTTATTGTACTATGAGTTGTTACAACTACCCTATAGAGTACCGGTACAACTTTTCTATGTAGTTGTTACAAATCATTTCCTGTGTATTTTTTTTTTTTTTTTTTTTATATATTTCTAAATTTGTAAAGAGATATAAAAATCTAAAAAAAGATGCAAAACATGAAAATGAATAAGAAATACATAGTAAACCATTACAAATTTATACGAGATAGTTACACTATTGTAAAGAAAGTTGGGGATGACAACATACACTAGAATATAACTTAAGCAAGCATCAATCAATCATCATATGATAGAACAAAGTTGATTTAGAAATGTTAGTCATTTAATTGTTTTTCATTAATTTCTGTTTCACTGAAAGGTTGAAATTCATTGGTAGATAACAATTTACATATTTCTGAGTAAAACGTCAATTACCTATAATAAAATCCCATTTACAGACATTAAATATGGTATCTATTGTAAATTTACTTCACAGAATAAACAGTTCTAAAATAAGTTAAAATTGTTTTACAGTTTTAATGCTACTATTAAATTTATATTTTTACCATTAGATATTAACTGTTAATCTCCTTTGATATGTTATTTTAATACCTATATATTTATTTCCAGGTTTGTTCACAAATGGTGCTAAAGTCTTCAAAGGGAGTTAATCCTTCTTGTTATTGAAGGGGAGATAATCTGGTGCATAAAATTCCTTGAACTTTGATCTCACTACAAACTAAGCTGTGAATTCCATGTTATCAATTCTTGCTAGAATTTATCTCTAGTCTTATCTCATGTTTCATTGTAAATTTATCATTGATATAGAAATCCTGTTATTTATGATAATGTTATTTGTTATTGTTTTATATTTTTTTAAAGATTAAAAATCTTGAAATGTAAACTTATTCTTCTTTTTATTAACCTGTTCAAAATGTATGAATATATATGAATCAGGTATTATCTCAGCAATACTGCTATTCCCTAAAGAACAGCACATATGTAAAAAAATGTTTTCTGTGTAAATATATAATATGAAGATGTGGTATGATTGCTGAAGAAACAACTCTCCACAAGAGACCAAATGACACAGAAATTAACAACTATAGGTCACTGTACTACATCTTTCAACAATGAGCAAGGCCTATACTGCATAGCAAGCTATAAAAGATCCTGAAATGATGACCTTATTTATATACCAAATAATGTATGAAAAACAATTATGTTACACAGCCACAAACAACAATTACTGAATTACAGGCTCCTGACTTTGGACTTGCAAATGCAGAATGTGGCGAGGTTAAACTAGTTTGTTGGAGCCAGACTCTCCCAAATTCTGGGATAGTGATGAAATTGAAGACTGGTAGATCAACATATGTATAGGTTTAAATAGTTCTTTAAGATTTTAGCAATCCAACATTACATAGAGAGTGTACAAAGACATAAGTACAGGAAAACACTTATCTGTTTTATCAATAACAAGAAACACACAAATTTCAAGCATTAAATAATACAGGAAAACGCTATCCTTTATATCCAATAAAAAGAAAGACAACATTCAAACAATCAAACAGTACAGGAAAATGCTATCCTTTATATCCAATAACAAGAAACACAACATTCAAACAATAAACTGTGCGTTTACAAATTTTCTCATCACTTGGCGTCTGTCGTCCGTCGTCGTCCTGCATTAACTTTTACAAAAATCTTCTCCTCTGAAACTACTGGGCCAAATTTAACCAAACTTGGCCACAATCATCATTGGGGTATCTAGTTTTAAAAATGTGTCCGGTGACTCGGCCAACCAACCAAGATGGCCGCCATGGCTAAAAATAGAACATAGGAGTAAAATGCAGTTTTTGGCTTATAACTCAAAAACCAAAGCATTTAGAGCAAATTTGACAGAGGTAATATTGTTCATCAGGTCAAGATGTATCTGCCCTAAAATTTTCAGATGAATCAAACATTTCGTTGTTGGGTTGCTGCCCCTGAAATGGTAATTTTAAGGAAATTTTGCTGTTTTGGGTTATTATCTTGAATATTATTATAGATAGAGATAAACTGTAAACAGCAATAATGTTCAGCAAAGTAAGATCTACAAATAAGTCAACATGACCAAAATGGTCAGTTGACCACTTTAGGAGTTATTGCCCTTTATAGTCAATTTTTAACCATTTTTCGTAAATCTTAGTAATCTTTTAGAAAAATCTTCTCCTCTAAAACTACTGGGCCAAATTTAACCAAACTTAGCCATAATCATCATTGGGGTATCTAGTTAAAAAATGTGTCCGGTAACTCAGCCAACAAACCAAGATGGCCGCCATGGCTAAAAATAGAACATGGGGGTAAAATGCAGTTTTTGGCTTATAACTCAAAAACCAAAGCATTAAGAGCAAATCTGACAGGAAGTAAAATTGTTGATCAGGTCACGATCTATCTGCCCTGGAATTTTCAGATGAATCGGATAATCAGTTGTTAGGTTGCTGCCCCTGAATTGGTAATTTGAGGAAATTTTGCTGTTTTTTTGTTATTATCTTGAATATTATTATAGATAGAGATAAACTGTAAACAGCAATAATGTACAGCAAAGTAAGAACTAAAAATAAGTCAGTATGACCAAAATAGTCAATTGACCCCCTAAGGAGTTATTGCCCTTCATAGTCAATTTTTAACAATTTTCTTAAAATTTGAAGATTTTCAATAACATTTTCCTCAGAAAGTACTCTTATAGATAGAGATAATTGTAAGCAGCAAGAATGTTTAGTAAAGTAAGATCTTCAAACACATCACCATCACCAAAACACAATTTTGTCATGAATCCATCTGTGTCCATTGTTTAATTTTCACATAGACCAAGGTGAGCGACACAGGCTCTTTAGAGCCTCTAGTTTTGAAATACTAAGGCTTTTATACCTCAGGCATAGATTACCTTAGCTGTATTTGGCAAAACTTTTAGGAATTTTGGTTCTCAATGCTCTTCAACTTCATACTTTATTTGGCCTTTTTAACTTTTTTGGATTCGATCGTCACTGATGAGTCTTTTGTAGATGAAACGCGTGTCTGGCCTATATACTAAATTTAGTCCTGGTATCTATGATGAGTTTATATATCTGTATACAGGAAAAACACAACCTTTATATCCAATTACAAGAAAAACAGAGCATTCAAACAATAAATATTACAGGAAAATGCTATCCTTTATATCCAATAACAAGAAAAACAGAGCATTGAACCAATAAACAGTACAGGAAAATGCTTTCCTTTGTATCCAATAACAAGAAAAACAGAGCATTGAACCAATAAACAGTACAGGAAAATGCTATCCTTTATATCCAATAACAAGAAAAACAGAGCATTGAACCAATAAACAGTACAGGAAAATGCTATCCTTTGTATCCAATAACAAGAAAAACAGAGCATTGAACCAATAAACAGTACAGGAAAATGCTATCCTTTGTATCCAATAACAAGAAAAACAGAGCATTGAACCAATAAACAGTACAGGAAAATGCTATCCTTTGTATCCAATAACAAGAAAAACAGAGCATTGAACCAATAAACAGTACAGGAAAATGCTATCCTTTGTATCCAATAACAAGAAAAACAGAGCATTGAACCAATAAACAGTACAGGAAAATGCTATCCTTTATATCCAATAACAAGAAAAACAGAGCATTGAACCAATAAACAGTACAGGAAAATGCTTTCCTTTGTATCCAATAACAAGAAAAACAGAACATTGAACCAATAAACAGTACAGGAAAATGCTATCCTTTATATCCAATAACAAGAAAAACAGAGCATTGAACCAATAAACAGTACAGGAAAATGCTATCCTTTATATCCAATAACAAGAAAAACAGAACATTCAAGCTATAAAAAAGTACAGGAAAACCCTATCCTTTATATCCAATAACAAGAAAAACAGAACATTCAAGCAATAAAAAAGTACAGGAAAACGCTATCCTTTATATCCAATAAGAAGAAACACAGAACATTCAAACAATAAACAGTACAGGAAAAATGCTATCCCTTATATCCAATAACAAAAGACCATTCAAGCAATAAACAATACAGGAAAAAACACTAGCCTTTATATCCAATAACAAGAAACACAGAATATTCAAGCAATAAAACAGTACAGAAAAAAACACTATCCTTTATATCCTAGAACAAGAAACACAGAACATTGAAGCAAGAGACATTACAGAAAAAAAAGCTATCATTTATAACCAATAACAAGAAACACGGAACATTAAAGCAACAAACTGTACAGAAAAAACGCTATCCTTTATATCCAATAACAAGATAGACAGAGCATTGCAACAATAAACAGTACAGTAAAAACGCTATCCTTTATATCCAATACATGTAACAAGAAAGAACATTCAAACAATAAACAGTACAGAAAAAAACACTATCCTTTATATCCTAGAACAAGAAACACAAAACATTCAAACAATAAACAGTACAGGAAAAACACTATCCTTAATATCCAATAACAAGAAACACAAAACATTGGAGCAACAAAACAGTACAGGAAAAAGCTATCCTTTATATGCAATAACAAGAAACACAAAACATTGGAATAATAAACAGTACAGGAAAAACACTATCCTTAATATCCAATAACAAGAAACACAAAACATTGGAGCAATAAACAGTACAGGAAAAACACTATCCTTAATATCCAATAACAAGAAACACAAAACATTGGAATAATAAACAGTACAGGAAAAACACTATCCTTAATATCCAATAACAAGAAACACAAAACATTGGAGCAATAAACAGTACAGGAAATAGCTATCCTTTATATCCAATAACAAGACACACAAAACATTGGAATAATAAACAGTACAGGAAAAACACTATCCTTAATATCCAATAACAAGAAACACAAAACATTGGAGCAATAAACAGTACAGGAAAAACACTATCCTTTATATGCAGTAACAAGAAACACAAAACATTGGAGCAATAAACAGTACAGGAAATAGCTATCCTTTATATCCAATAACAAGACACACACAAAATATTTAAACAATAACATCCAGTATAAACATTTCTTGTGATAATAGAAACTGAATATTTAATTGAAAATGAGCTTGAAACATTGAAATTTGCTGCTTTATTCAAGAGAGGTCTAGACAAATTGGGAGCAGTTTGCTCATCAGTTTACATATTAGTACAAACAGTCTATATACAAGTTCCAACTACTTCATTAATTGGAGAGTAAGCTGGACAAAGTTTTTTACAGACCTTTAGATATCCAAGCTTATAGACAGCAAGTAGTTTGTTTTCTGTTGTGGTTGTTTTCCAAAAGAGAAAATATAAATAAGAGAAAGTTTATCTCAATGTTTAAAGTGAAATGGTTGGGATGTTTGTGATTTGCACTGAGGTTCTGATCATTCATCTTTTAGGGAATGCAGGTGTGTTTTCTTCTTTATAGGAAAATAAACTTGTTCTACTAGGTCATTTAAAAAGAGGATGTGGTATGATTGCCAATGAGACAACTATCCACAAAATAACAAAATGACACAGACATTAACAACTATAGGTAACCGTACGGCCTTCAACAATGAGCAAAGCCCATACCACATAGTCAGCTATAATAGGCCCCGATAAGACAATGTTGGCCGAAGGGCTAGTATGAGCTTTTTTCCATCACTTGGCGTCTGTCATCCCATGCTGTCTGTCGGCCTTTAACTTTTACAAAAATCTACTCTGAAACTACAAAGCCAAACTTAATGAAACTTGGCCACATTATTATTGGAATATCTACGTGTTTTGAATGCCTACTAATCAACATGGCTAATAATAGAATATAAGAGTAAATTACAATTTTGACTATTTTCCTGAATTCGCTTTAAAAGATTAGAATAAAATTGACAAGGCAAACAAGTTCAGAATTTAGCTTTTTTCTTGGATTATAACTGTCAAATGACTTCTTTCAGGAGTTAGTGACCTTTATTCTTTACGTTTTTGCCCTTTTTCTGCATGAAAAACCTATAATAGATACATAGATAGAAATTGAGAAAAATAATCACCAAGAAAAGATCCATAGGTATGTTTAACATGGCTGAACTCATCATCATTGACCAGTCAGATAAGGGAAGGCTACAGTTTTGTTTTGTTTAAACCCGACATTTTATGTGCATTCGGACACTGTAATTCAGTGGTTGCGTTGGTTGCGGCTATGTTTCGGTCAATATAAAATGTAATTATAAGTAATATAAACTAGATCGTTACTTTTTCTTCTCTCCCACTTATCTGTTACATTGTGTCATGCTGGACTTTTTATTGCTAACTATACGATATCTTAGTCATTGTGTTATGCCGTATGATGACCAATGATTGTTTACACCATCGTTTTTTTTTTTTTATGTCTGGTGGATATATTATATATAGTGCAGTTCACATTAAACTTTTCTGGCTAGTTGTATTGTAATCATTTTACTAATATGTATTTGTTGTTTATATACAGGTTGCACTACAATAAACCATGCATTCAATCTTTCATACTCATTTGCAATTACACATAATGTTCTAACTTTCAATTTGCAGATATTGCATTCCCAGTTAGAAATCCTCCTTTTTTTAACCTATATATACAACAAATATGATACTGTTTGCAAATGACTTCAATCTAATTAAAATATTGATCTCTGATTACGTTATACCACATGTGAGCTCATATATAGAATAACGTAAGCATATGAGCTCAAAGTTGGAGCGTTGGGCTCTGAAATGTTTAACACGAACATTTGTGACTGTTTCAGAGTATCATTTAGTTAAATATTTGGTGATTAAAATGCACAACTTTGAGAAGTCTCGTTTAATTTATCCCAAAGTTTTATAAGTTAAGACTGTATGCTGAACTCGAGATATATATACGAATATTTGTATCGTTGTGCTGCTGTAGCTGTTTGAGTTATGCCGCTTTGAACAACAAACGTTTGTTAATAAAAAGTATAAGGGCGATAACTATAAAATTTAAAGAAAACTAATTTTGGTCAAGATTACTTTTCGGATTATCTTTCATTGTTAAGTTTTACAATATTTTTTCATTTTTCTTTTTAAGTTCAATTTATACATTTATATTTTACTGGAGACGTTTGAAACTGATTCCCATATTGATGAAAATTGGCAGAAATCAATAGATTTATCCCCATGTCGATAAAAAAAAAACATTTCGAAATACAATCGTACACTTGAAAACAAATCTGAAAAATTTCACTAGCTGAAATTTTGCGTACCCATTTATATTGTCTTACTATCATCGAAAGAATTTCCTTAGTCACTTGGTAAACTCTGATATATATAAAAAAAAGAGTAAAACTTTAATAGCTGCGTGTTGAAAAAAAACCAGGGAAAAATAATGTGTTAGACATAAAATCTAAAGCTCTTTCAAAATACAAATTTCAAAATGATAAATATTATCATTAGCAGGGTGCAATATTTCCTAAAATGTATATATCTTTTCCTTTTATTTTGCCTGATACTATCAAATACTGCTTTGGTATGTATAAGGTTTTAAGTTGAAACTAGAATTTTGAGTGAACTCACAGATGTTTATAATTGTATAAATATACATATGCTAACTTTACAGCACCAAAACACATATGGGGATAATACCATACATTGGAGACCTGTTGGTGACCTTCTGCTGTTGTCTGCTCTAACGGTTGGGTTGTTGTCTTTTTGACACATTCCCCATTTCCATTCTCAATTTTAATTTTAACTAGACCCGTCCATAGAATATTGTCTGAGGAGAGAATATTTACGGGAAAGATAAAACTTGCACAGTGTGTTCAAATATGTTAACACTGAAATGATTATGTTTTTTCAGAAATTGCCCCCGTTATCCGTTACACATTTATCGTATTTTGTCTGTAAGAAGATCTCATATTATTTTCTGAAGTTACTGTCATGTGAGTAATACTGAGTATGTCTTTTTTTCCCCGACCTTCTCTTTATTATTCAGCGTTATTTCCCCAAATCTTTAATCTCCTTTGAAAAATTGGCTAGATTTAATTTAGAGAACTTGATTTTACAAAAACATTCACAAAAGAAAGTGCACTTTGATAAGAACTGCCAAATCAGGACACTAAATGAGGTATGCAGTCTATAGGCGTGAGCTTATACATTACCTTGACTGTGAGATGAGTAAGCAAAATATATCCCTTTGTTTTGGAAGATTTTCAAGTATGTCATGTGATCATTTGTCTTGAATTAATAAAGCATGTTACTTCTTTACCATTCCAAGAGCAAACCACGTTGAAAATAACTATACAGCAGTGCTACATGTATGGCGATTTGTATTTTTGTACAAAGGCATGAATGATATGTGCTAAATCACAAACAGCCTTTACGAAAAAGTAAATACTTACTTTCACATGGGTTAAACAATATTATATTTGATACCAGAAGAACAAACACAATACTAAACCATAGGAGTAACAGAAAGTAGAATAAAAGACATACAGATATAATGGTTAATAGTTGTGGTACTTTAATTTCTGAAGAATTTGAACTAATCTTATACCGTGTGAAAAGCATATTTGTGTGTTGGAAAAAAGGTTTTATTTCTATTATCAATTTCTATTTTCTATTTCTATTATATGTTTTATGTTTGCTGTCTCTCACATATATATCTGTGACATATACCCAACATATCTGTAACATACTAACCACTTCTCCCTGAGACATATATCCCTCATTATTCAGTGACATTTAACCAACATCTCTCTGCGACAAATCACCCACATCTTTCGATGATATGTACTCCACATCTCTCTATAAAATATGGTCCATAAAATATACCCCACATCTCTCTGTGACATATACCCAACATCTCTCAATGACATATTCGCAACTTCTTTCTGCGACAAAACCTCAAATCTTTGTGACATATACCCACATATCCTATGGTTTATATCCCACATCTCTCTATGACATATATACCCACATATCTCTATAGCATATACCCCAAATCTCTATGACATATACCTATATATCTCTATGACATATACCTACATATCTCTATGACATATACCCCAAATCTCTATGACATATATACCCACATATCTCTAGCATATACCCCAAATCTCTGTGACATATACCTATATATCTCTATGACATATACCCAAAATCTCTGTGACATATACCTACATATCTCTATGACATATACCCCACATATCTCTATTTATATCCCACATATTTCTATGACATATACCCCACATATCTCTATTTATATCCCACATATTTCTATGACATATAACCAACTTCTCTCTGAGACAAAACCTCACTGAATATCTGTGACATATAACCAACATCTCTCTATGACATATACCCCACATATATGTGACATATAATCCACATATCTCTATGACATATACACCACATCTCTATGTGACAAAACCTCAAATCTCTGTGACACATAACCCACATATCTATGATAAAACCTCAAATCTCTAGGACAGATACCCCACATCTATCCTAGACATATACCCCACATCTCTATATTACATATACACTACATCTCTCTAAGGCATATACCCAACTTCTCTCTGACAAAACCTCAAATATCTGTGTCATATAGTCTACATATCTATGACAAAACCTAAAATCTCTGTGGCATAAACTCCACATCTCTATGTGATATATACCCACATCTCTCTATGATATGTACCCAACATCTCTCTATGGCATATACCCCCAATGTCTCTATGACAAAACCCCACATATCTGTGACATAAACTCTACATCTCTCTGTGACATATACCCAACTTCTCTCTTTGGCATAAACTCCACATCTCTTTGTGACATATACCCACATCTCTCTATGATATGTACCCAACATCTCTCTATGGCATATACCCCCAATGTCTCTATGACAAAACCCCACATATCTGTGACATAAACTCTACATCTCTCTGTGACATATACCCAACTTCTCTCTTTGGCATAAACTCCACATCTCTATGTGACATATACCCACATCTCTCTATGATATGTACCCAACATCTCTCTATGGCATATACCCCCAATGTCTCTATGACAAAACCCCACATATCTGTGACATAAACTCTACATCTCTCTGTGACATATACCAAACTTCTCTCTTTGGCATAAACTCCACATCTCTTTGTGACATATACCCACATCTCTCTATGATATGTACCCAACATCTCTCTATGGCATATACCCCCAATGTCTCTATGACAAAACCCCACATATCTGTGACATAAACTCTACATCTCTCTGTGACATATACCCAACTTCTCTCTTTGGCATAAACTCCACATCTCTTTGTGACATATACCCACATCTCTCTATGATATGTACCCAACATCTCTCTATGGCATATACCCCCAATGTCTCTATGACAAAACCCCACATATCTGTGACATAAACTCTACATCTCTCTGTGACATATACCCAACTTCTCTCTTTGGCATAAACTCCACATCTCTTTGTGACATATACCCACATCTCTCTATGATATGTACCCAACATCTCTCTATGGCATATACCCCCAATGTCTCTATGACAAAACCCCACATATCTGTGACATAAACTCTACATCTCTCTGTGACATATACCCAACTTCTCTCTTTGGCATAAACTCCACATCTCTATGTGACATATACCCACATCTCTCTATGATATGTACCTAACATCTCTCTATGGCATATACCCCCAATGTCTCTATGACAAAACCCCACATATCTGTGACATAAACTCTACATCTCTCTGTGACATATACCCAACTTCTCTCTTTGGCATAAACTCCACATCTCTATGTGATATATACCCACATCTCTCTATGATATGTACCCAACATCTCTCTATGGCATATACCCCCAATGTCTCTATGACAAAACCCCACATATCTGTGACATAAACTCTACATCTCTCTGTGACATATACCAAACTTCTCTCTTTGGCATAAACTCCACATCTCTTTGTGACATATACCCACATCTCTCTATGATATGTACCCAACATCTCTCTATGGCATATACCCCCAATGTCTCTATGACAAAACCCCACATATCTGTGACATTAACTCTACATCTCTCTGTGACATATACCCAACTTCTCTCTTTGGCATAAACTCCACATCTCTTTGTGACATATACCCACATATCTCTATGATATGTACCCAACATCTCTCTATGGCATATACCCCCAATGTCTCTATGACAAAACCCCACATATCTGTGACATAAACTCTACATCTCTCTGTGACATATACCAAACTTCTCTCTTTGGCATAAACTCCACATCTCTTTGTGACATATACCCACATATCTCTATGATATGTACCCAACATCTCTCTATGGCATATACCCCCAATGTCTCTATGACAAAACCCCACATATCTGTGACATAAACTCTACATCTCTCTGTGACATATACCAAACTTCTCTCTTTGGCATAAACTCCACATCTCTTTGTGACATATACCCACATCTCTCTATGATATGTACCCAACATCTCTCTATGGCATATACCCCCAATGTCTCTATGACAAAACCCCACATATCTGTGACATAAACTCTACATCTCTCTGTGACATATACCAAACTTCTCTCTTTGGCATAAACTCCACATCTCTTTGTGACATATACCCACATCTCTCTATGATATGTACCCAATATCTCTCTATGGCATATACCCCCAATGTCTCTATGACAAAACCCCACATATCTGTGACATAAACTCTACATCTCTCTGTGACATATACCAAACTTCTCTCTTTGGCATAAACTCCACATCTCTTTGTGACATATACCCACATCTCTCTATGATATGTACCCAACATCTCTCTATGGCATATACCCCCAATGTCTCTATGACAAAACCCCACATATCTGTGACATAAACTCTACATCTCTCTGTGACATATACCCAACTTCTCTCTTTGGCATAAACTCCACATCTCTATGTGACATATACCCACATCTCTCTATGATATGTACCCAACATCTCTCTATGGCATATACCCCCAATGTCTCTATGACAAAACCCCACATATCTGTGACATAAACTCTACATCTCTCTGTGACATATACCCAACTTCTCTCTTTGGCATAAACTCCACATCTCTTTGTGACATATACCCACATCACTCTATGATATGTACCCAACATCTCTCTATGGCATATACCCCCAATGTCTCTATGACAAAACCCCACATATCTGTGACATAAACTCTACATCTCTCTGTGACATATACCAAACTTCTCTCTTTGGCATAAACTCCACATCTCTTTGTGACATATACCCACATCTCTCTATGATATGTACCCAACATCTCTCTATGGCATATACCCCCAATGTCTCTATGACAAAACCCCACATATCTGTGACATAAACTCTACATCTCTCTGTGACATATACCCAACTTCTCTCTTTGGCCTAAACTCCACATCTCTTTGTGACATATACCCACATCTCTCTATGATATGTACCCAACATCTCTCTATGGCATATACCCCCAATGTCTCTATGACAAAACCCCACATATCTGTGACATAAACTCTACATCTCTCTGTGACATATACCCAACTTCTCTCTTTGGCATAAACTCCACATCTCTTTGTGACATATACCCACATCTCTCTATGATATGTACCCAACATCTCTCTATGGCATATACCCCCAATGTCTCTATGACAAAACCCCACATATCTGTGACATAAACTCTACATCTCTCTGTGACATATACCCAACTTCTCTCTTTGGCATAAACTCCACATCTCTATGTGACATATACCCACATCTCTCTATGATATGTACCCAACATCTCTCTATGGCATATACCCCCAATGTCTCTATGACAAAACCCCACATATCTGTGACATAAACTCTACATCTCTCTGTGACATATACCCAACTTCTCTCTTTGGCATAAACTCCACATCTCTTTGTGACATATACCCACATCTCTCTATGATATGTACCCAACATCTCTCTATGGCATATACCCCCAATGTCTCTATGACAAAATCCCACATATCTGTGACATAAACTCTACATCTCTCTGTGACATATACCCAACTTCTCTCTTTGGCATAAACTCCACATCTCTATGTGACATATACCCACATATCTCTATGATATGTACCCAATATCTCTCTATGGCATATACCCCCAATGTCTCTATGACAAAACCCCACATATCTGTGACATAAACTCTACATCTCTCTGTGACATATACCAAACTTCTCTCTTTGGCATAAACTCCACATCTCTTTGTGACATATACCCACATATCTCTATGATATGTACCCAACATCTCTCTATGGCATATACCCCCAATGTCTCTATGACAAAACCCCACATATCTGTGACATTAACTCTACATCTCTCTGTGACATATACCCAACTTCTCTCTTTGGCATAAACTCCACATCTCTTTGTGACATATACCCACATATCTCTATGATATGTACCCAACATCTCTCTATGGCATATACCCCCAATGTCTCTATGACAAAACCCCACATATCTGTGACATAAACTCTACATCTCTCTGTGACATATACCCAACTTCTCTCTTTGGCATAAACTCCACATCTCTATGTGACATATACCCACATCTCTCTATGATATGTACCCAACATCTCTCTATGGCATATACCCCCAATGTCTCTATGACAAAACCCCACATATCTGTGACATAAACTCTACATCTCTCTGTGACATATACCCAACTTCTCTCTTTGGCATAAACTCCACATCTCTTTGTGACATATACCCACATCTCTCTATGATATGTACCCAACATCTCTCTGTGGCATATACCCCCAATGTCTCTATGACAAAACCCCACATATCTGTGACATAAACTCTACATCTCTCTGTGACATATACCAAACTTCTCTCTTTGGCATAAACTCCACATCTCTTTGTGACATATACCCACATCTCTCTATGATATGTACCCAACATCTCTCTATGGCATATACCCCCAATGTCTCTATGACAAAACCCCACATATCTGTGACATAAACTCTACATCTCTCTGTGACATATACCAAACTTCTCTCTTTGGCATAAACTCCACATCTCTTTGTGACATATACCCACATCTCTCTATGATATGTACCCAACATCTCTCTATGGCATATACCCCCAATGTCTCTATGACAAAACCCCACATATCTGTGACATAAACTCTACATCTCTCTGTGACATATACCCAACTTCTCTCTTTGGCATAAACTCCACATCTCTTTGTGACATATACCCACATCTTTATTTGACATATACCCCACATCTCTGTGTGACATATTACCAACACATCTCTATGACATATACACAAAATCTCTCTGTGGCATATACCCTACATCTGCTTGTGACATATACCCCACATCTCTCTATGACATATACCCCACTTCTCTCTATGACATATACCCCAAATCTATCTTTGACATATACTCAACATATTTCTGTGACATATACCAACATCTCTCTGTGACATATACTCCAGATCTTCCTGTGACATACTCACCAAAGCTCTCTATGACATATACAATACACATCTCTCTGTTACATATATACCACACATCTCCCTGTGACATATATCCCACATCTTGATATGACATATACTCCTGATTTTCTTGTGACATAAACCCAACATCTATGTGTAACATATATTCCACATATCTAAATGGCATTTACAATACATTTCCCTGTGACATATATCCCACAGTCCCACATCTCTTTATAACATATATACTAGATCTCTCTGTGACAAATACAATACTTCTCTCTGTGACATATATCCCACATCTTCCTGACATATACCCTCATCTTTTTTGTGACATTGACCATACATCTCTGTGACATACACCCAACTTCAGTGTGTGATATATACACCACATGTCTCTTTTACATATACTTCAACATTATTTCCATAATTCAGTGGTTGTCCTTTGTTGATGTGTTACAAATTTGTTTTTCATTTATTTTTTTGTACAAATTTGGCTGCTACTTTTCTTGATTGAATTGTTTTACATTTGTCATTTTGGGGCCTTATATAGCTGACTCGTAATGCGGTATGGGTTTTGCTCATTGTTAAAGTCTGTACATATAGTTAATTTCTGTGTCTTTTGGTCTCTTGTATAAGATTGCCTCATTTGCTACCATACCACATCTTTATATATATATATATATATATATATACTTCAGCCCATTTGTTAACAAGATATGCTTTATGTGTATATCTGTACCTACTAGTTTATATAGCTTAATATGACTAGTACATGCTTCTTACATTCAATGCAGTCAGCTAAATTCGTGCTTTGCCTTCTTTAAAAGTGTAACAACCTGCAAAGCATGTAATAAATATGACAACTGGCAACTAATAAATCTATACTAAGGTTTTCATATATTTATTTTTCTTTATCTTATGAATATTTGACTATACAAAATATTTGTGATTCAAAAATGTTCAAATAATCTTAACAAACAGATTCAACAAAAACGTCCATTTTAATGGACAACATCACAACAGTGTTACCATGACAACCCCCCTGGCACTCAGGTGCTAGATTATAATTTACTGTACACACAGGACAAAACACAAACAATTAATTGAGATCATTAAATATGGATTTCATTGTTACATAGCAAGTTTATTTAATGGAAACTTTTGTTTTAGTATACATGTAGCACACATCAGAACAATGTTTTGGTATACTAAATGAAAACAGACAAGGTCTATTTAGACAAGACATCACATTGTGCACTCAGCTTAAAGCTCATTACTTCCAAAAAAATGTATCTAATATTTCAGGATTATTTAAAAAGAGAATAGTTGGTTCATTAATAAAAACATATTTTGTAAATTATTTTAAAAAGATTGGTTGCCAAAACATGTCAGATATTCTTTTTTCCAAAAGACAAAAATATAAATGTCAAAAATATGAATGTCAAATAATTCAATTGTAAACGAAAGCAACCATGTCTTAATTCCAATTTTTTAATGACTGGAAATACAGAACAAATATAAGGAGCTTATTTGTCATTAAATGGTGAAGAAATATATGTATAGCTGATCGCTACTGACTGAATACAGCAGTAAGTGTTATGTTTTGTTTCAAATGATGGAATATTAGGAAGCCCAAAAACAGCCAATCAAATGGCTTATGATGATCAATGAAAAATGGAACTTTTCAAAAATTACTTTTTGATAAATTGTAAACCAAAGAAATCAAACAAAAAATTTTGAGTTTTATTCTTAGACTTCCATAAAAATTATCCAACAATGTAATGTAACCTTTAAATTTTATATAAAAAAATAGAGGACTATGGGAATCATCATGTGACCTTCATATACAAATATTGGCAGTGGCGAAATATTTATGCACTATTCAATTCTTTGGCAAGACATGGAATTAATTTCCTTCAATATTCTCTCATACACACATGCTGTATAAAAATATTTTGTTCACTTACAAAAATCTCTTTCTCTCACTCTCTCACAGAACCTTCATTCATTCATTCATTCATTCATTCATTCTATGCTATACTACTGTATCTCCACGATCTCGAAAAAATAATTCATCAATTTCCGTACAAAGTTCATCAGGATTCACTGTGTAACTTCCTGACGTTGTCGTAGCTCGGTCATCCTCGTCCCGAGGAGAAACACAACTGTCACTTAATGTATCTTCGTATGAACGAGTCAAATTGTTATTTCTGTTAGCTCTTTGAAGATCTCCATGAAACAGATCCCCCGATGGCACTCTTGGAATGTCAATGTATTGTTGATGAGGATGAATATTCTCAGAATGAAGTCGCTGTATTTTTGCACCTTCATAATTATTATGATAATGAGGGTCTCTAACGTTATGAAACATTTGATTTTTTCCCTGTGGATTGCGTGGAAATGTGGACATGCCACCATTTTGTGGATGTCCAAATGTGGATAATATAGGTTTTGTAGCACTGAAGTCTTTAGATATAGCACTATCTGTTGTAGAATGTTGTCTTGGAGATACAGAACCAGGGCGACAACCTGTAAAGTACAAATAAAAACAGGTCAGGTATTATGTTAAATTCTGAATAAGCAGTAAATATTCTTACAATAAATGTTATGAACTGTTCTCTTTTTAACTAAGACGGAAAGAGAATAGACAAGAATTTTTAAATAACAAATATAATTTACTGTTTTTCTTCAGACTGCATCTTCTTATATCTATGAATATTTTTGAGTTCTGACTGCTGGAAGTGTATACAATATTCCTTTCTAAGTGAGAGGTTTACCCAGCTATAAAACAAAGGTATTATCCACCATTTTCTTCATAGTGCTGTCTAGTTAGCAATTTAGCATATCTGTTACATAGCAATACAATATTTTGAAATTTTTCACATCAAAGAATCATGAGTAATTTCTCCCTGTTAATACCAACCTGATTCTTGTGGATGATTTCTAACATCTTCATCACTGCCACCATTGCCACTGTCGGTAGTGGACACGGCAGACATGTCACTGTCCTCAGACTTAGCCACAGGAGACAACTGTCTCTGTTGCTGCAATAGAAACAAAATCTTAATTATCATTGGGTTATATTATCTATGAATTCATGATACCTTAGAAAGCATGGTATTATAGGAGACAAAGCTTAGACTGATAAAATCTATCAAAAATCTTAAATGAACAAATATCATAAACATATACCATGTATACTGTTAATTCATTTGTTTCATTGGCTCAGATTTTTGAGGATTTAGGAACAATCATGTTTTTTTTTATTCATGAATTTGTGGATTTAAAAAGTTCTGTTATACAAGCCTGTTGAAAAATATGTTTTTTTGTTTATTAAACACTCCAATCTGTAGTTAACTTATTAACAAATCCACCATAAATTAGTCCCCACTTGTAAAAATTAATGTGCAGTAAAAAGAATGTTTTTAAACAGTGTGAACATTTCTTTATTTTAGTACATATTCTTTAACTGTGTATAAAATATAATTTAAAAAATTGTCCTCACCATAACTTCAGGGTAAAATATTAACATTTTAGTTCATTATAACTTCATAGACTTTATTATTTTTTTACAATTTTGGTTTCACCACCTTTCAGCTAAAGGCATATCAATATTATAATATTTTTTGAGATATGCATCTTCCTTTGTCACCTGTCTACCTTGGCCTTTAAAGTACATTATGATTGTCTTTGATACAAAATAATATTTATCTTTCATTAATCCATTATTTAAATAAGACATCAAGATCGTTTCTAATTTACACCTTTTCTGTCAAAATCTACTTTTTTATTCTTAATCTACCATTTTAATCTGAATAAACTAATGACATTGCATAATAATTTAAATATCAAATAGACTTCCTCAAGCTATTAGTACTGTTTTCTTTTTCTAGTTCAGATATAGCCAAAAGGAAGAACATTTCCAAACGACTTGTTTATCTTCTATGAAACCAAGATTTTCTATTTCCTTTGTTCTCAGACCACCATCATTTATCAAAAAGTTTCGTAACAATCATTCCCCATTATAAGGTACGAATTACATAAACACCTTAAGTGAGGGAAGTATAATTATAAATTCGTAATCGAAAAACCTGGTCATCAAAAAGTGATTGGGACACGGTTTGTACTATAGGAACTGCCTGTGGGTTATTAAAATATTGGTAATAGTGAATGATAGTGGTAATTTATAGAATGGATACAGGAGGAGGATGATTAAATATTGAGTATAATGAAAGTTGTGTTTAATTCAATCTATCATAGCTTATCAAGGCCATTATTATACTACTGGATCTGATGTCACATACATGGGAGACAACTCTAATATTTTAAAAATAAATATAGGAAGATGTGGTATGATTGCCCATGAGATAGCTTTCCACAAGAGACCAAAATGATAAAGATGAGGACCTTCTTTCCCCCAAGTGATTGTTATAAGAGATTAATACTAAAATGATTGACAAATCAAAAGCATTTATGTGACAACTTGCATGTCTCTATTTTATCAAGTAAAAATATATTAATTTTTTTTTAATTTTTTTTAAATTTACCTTCTTAAAGCATATAAAATTGTAAATTATTTAAAAGTTGTTAAAGATACAATGTGATTTTTTTCTGCATATAAATCTTTATTTTCATTTAGTCTTGGTTAAATGGAACAGTGCTTCAAACCAAGGAGATCATATAACCTCCTTGGTCAAACAATATAAAAAGAAACATTATGTGATGTTAATACCTGTTGTGACTGTTTCCATTTTTCTCTGCCATTTTGTTGTGTTTGTAGATATTGCTGTTGTACCCTTAGAGATGTCATCCTATGTAACTGTTGCTGACCACTATCGGTCAGACTGTCATCACGGCCATGGTTAGGTACATGTCCATTTTGCTGTAACAGAAGAGACATGATTATTAAAATTGTGATTTTTATTATTAAATTTGCCCAGCAATAAATTATTTTATGCATCTATCTTAGTAGTATGTAGTAAAACTCTAATTATTTAATCTTTTTTTAAATGTTTCTATTCAAAACTAAACCAGTATATATATATGCCTACAAACTAAATAACTCAGGTCAGTCAGGTGTTCTGTGGATACCAATTTTCATTGATTGTGAAAAACTTGCCATTTATACAAGGATATGTGATTTCGTAGATATGCCAAATATAAAAAAGATGTGGTATGATTGCCAATGAGACAACTATCCACAAAAGACCAAAATGACACAGATATTAACAACTATAGGTCAACGTACGGCCTTCAACAATGAGGAAAGCCCATACCGCATAGTCAGCTATAAAAGGCCCTGATAAGACAATGTAAAACAATTCAAACGAGAAAACTAACGGCCTTATTTATGTAAAAAAAAAAGAAGCATATATACAACCTGATAAAAAAAATTGTCATTTGTCCAACATTAAAATTTGTTTTTCACCTGCAACCACGAAAACCATAGAAACTGGAATTCAACGAATAATAATGAATCCACAGTCAATTTTAAATTCTTTGCCTTGAAGATTATTTAAATAATTCTGTATCTGAATCAAAGGGAAATTAAAGGGTCAACAAAAGATGTGAATTTCTTGTAAACCATAGGCTTGCTACAATCACTAACGTCAGAGGAAGTTTTTACAGGAAACCTCTTGTAATCTACCAAGCAGCAAAAATAGCTGTACGATAATGGTCTTAATGGAAATTGTTTGAGCTTTTGTCCAATCCATAATTTATGAGGTTTTATTATTTTCTTATTACTATATTATCATTACCAAATTATCAAATAAACACAAAACTGAAAAGTAGGTCTTATCTACCCTTATAACCGATCTTCATTGAGATCTATGAACGTTAATATCTTAATATCCTGTAATTACTTCTGAGCAAACACTTACTTTACAAACAAGGGGGATTACTTTTGTTTGCAGATCTTTGCTATTATTCTCTTTAACTTGTAAGTCAATATTTAGGATTGTTATTAACATAAAGATGGGAGATAGAATCCCGAGCGACTGGAGTTCCGTTGTGACTAAGGTCTGTCGTGTGAAGTGGTTTATACATAAATATTAGGTTTAACAGTGAATACATCCCATCAGCCTGCCCTCCACTGTCACCAGCCCAAGTTTACTCAGACAATTAAATTGACAAATATTTTACATAAAAGTGGGTTGACATCAATGTTTTAAGGACTATTACAACTTTCCCATAGTTTAATGAAACTTTGACATCAAAAAGTGAATGTACTTAGATAGGTACATTTATAATACTGGGTATTAACAGGTGAATAGCTTTTTGAAGGTAGCCATGCATGGAATATAATACAAATATGCTCCCCCCCCACCCCCAAATAAAAAAAAAATCTATACATTTTGATTATCTACTGGGTAGAGGAACCATTTATCATCAAAGGATTTAAAAAGAGAAAATACAGTTTTATAATTTTTTTTTCTTTTTTGATGAAAGACTAGCTTTTTTCAAATTATAGGGGAGAAAATCATTACATTATTAAAAGAAACTATTTTTTACCAAATCCTGAAATCCTACATCATTCTTTTGAGTTTTTTCAAGTCTCTGATATAACTAGTCTACAGTTGATAATCACACAATCTTCTACATTAGACTTTTATAAAACGTACCTGAGTATTTAATGAGCTGTTTGATTTGAAGGTGACCATTCCTGACCCTGAAGACAATGTGGATGGAAATGTCATAGATAACGTATTCTCCTGTTCCTCGTCTATTGAGAAACTAACTTCCTTTTTATGTGGGAGTTCGTATACATCCATACGGTCCTGTGAACCTTTGGACGAGGATGATCGATTACTACTGCCTCTCTTCAGATCTACGATTCTCATATGTTCGGCAGATTTGGCACTATATATATGTTTCCGAGAATCCATCTTACGAATGACACAAATTGTGATAATTATCAAAATGGACAAGAGTGCAGTTATACACCCTATAATGATAGCAATGATAATATTCTGTCCAGCTCCAGCATCGGTTAAACTAGCAACTGTCGTAACATTGACAAATCTGACATGAATCCACAAAATTTCATGTCTAACTTGCTGATGCGGACTTCCCTGATCCTCAGCAGAGACAGTCATTTCATATGGTTTGACTTCATAAATGTGTAACTTTCTAGATAAAAATATCTCCCCAGAATAGCCATCCAAGTAAAATAAATTATCTTCATTCCCAGAAATAAATTTGTAAGTTACTGTCCCATTTTTACCAGCATCGCTATCTTCTGCTATTAGTGTTGTCACTAACGTATCAGGATTTGCCAAATACTGTATATTAACAGATTTATTCGTAGAATTAGGGAATATAAACACAGGAGCATTATCATTAATATCCAGAACATTTACCGTTACAGTTGTGACATTACTGTTTTGTTTTAAGTTACCCAAGTCTTTGGCAATGACTTCAAATGTGTACTGATCCTTGGCTTCACGATCTAACTTTTCAGTAGCAGCTATACCGCCATCTAGTGAAACTGAAAAAGGGACGTAATTTATATCTTCTTTTATATGGAATGTGACAACACCATTGTCCATTTCATCAGTATCATTAGCTTCAACACGACCAACCTGCACTTGTTGGTTTTCCGTTATTTCAAAAGTATAATGCTGCTTTGAGAATTGTGGGTAGTTATCATTTTCATCTTCCACGGTAACATCCACGACAACAGATGAAGTGAGGGAACTACTCATACCATTATCAACAGCATAGACAAAGAATGAGTAAAATCCTTTCTTCTCACGGTCCAAAGATCGCTTACTTTTAATAATACCAGTATTTGATTCAATTTGGAAATCATTCTGCACATCCTCACCTAGTTGATATCGGACCTGAGCGTTATTGCCCTGGTCAGCATCTGTAGCGCTTACTTTAGTGATATATGTAAATGGTGGTTTGTTTTCCGTGATTCTTGACTTGTACTCGGTATCGGTAAATACTGGTTGGTTGTCATTTTCATCTTCTATCTGTATAACGAAACTTTTGGTGGCATTACGTTTAGGATTTCCACCATCCAAACAAAACACAGTTATAACATGTTCATAACGATCTTCACGGTCTAATAAACCATGAACTGATATCTTGAATTCATTTTCAGCGAAAGTTTCTAAACGAAAAAAAAAGCTATTTATAGAACATGTAGCTATTCTATTGACGCCTTGATCTGCATCTTCAACATGTACAAATGCAACCACTGTACCGTTTGCACTATTTTCTGGTATAAGTGCATAATCAGTTCCATCAACAAAAGTCACACCAATAATTGGGTCATTGTTATTAATGTCTAGAACAGAAATAGTGACGACCGCTTGACTACTGAGTACCTTAGTTGTACCACTATCGGATGCCTCAACGATGATTCGATAAGGAGCTTCTGGTATAACTGTTAAAGAGGTCTTTACAAATATTTCCCCTTTATTTCCAGAGGAGGTTGTTACTGTGTTGATATCAAACAGGGAGAACACTGTTGAATCAGTTTGATAAGAACTGAATTTGTAATGGACTTCGCCATTGGTTCCGATGTCTCTGTCAGTGGCCGACAATGTCAGGAATACTTGATTTATTGTTATATTCTCATTAATAATAACATCATACTGCTCCTTAGTAAATGTAGGCTTCTCATCATTTACGTCTGTGACGGTTATATTGAGCATGAGCATACCTGTTTTTACAGGGTTTCCTCCATCTTTAGCTTTGATAAATATTTGATAGTAATCCCTTGTTTCACGGTCTAACGTAGTCAGCACTCTCAAAATAACCTCAGAAGTCCCGTCAAGTTTCGGATGAATATCAAGTGCAAATATATTCAGAGCTGGAACAATCTCATAACTTTGAACAGAGTTATTGACCCCCATATCAGGGTCAGTTGCTCCAACCAGTGTAATGGTGGTATTAACGGGAAGATTTTCTGCAATACTCCTCGCCATAGACGTAACAGGAAAGGATGGTGAATTGTCATTAACGTCCAAAATATCAACATATATAACTATAGTTTTGACATCAGGTCCACTCATGGCTGTCACTCGAAGATGTTGTTTACATGACATTTGATTTGGACAAAGTGTTTCACGGTCCAGTTTACGAACAGTACTCAATATTCCAGAGTTTTCATCAATCTCAAAGTTGTCGTAAGTTGTAATAAATCTGAATGTAAATGTATCGGACAAGTTAGATTTCTGTCCGACGTTCCCAACAATGACTTGTGGATCTAATTCTTCCTTCACAGAGAACTGTAAAACTATTTGTGACTGACTGGATACAATACTAACTAATAATGATACAATTATAAACACCTCCATATTTATCTTGTTTCTCTGGCTCTCAAACCATAGCTTGGAAAGTCTTCTTTAAAGTTGTAGCATTTGTTACATCTCCTGAAAAATAAATAAGTTCATTTAATGATGTATTCTATTCAAATTCTGAACTGAATAAGTAAAATATATTGAAATAACAAACACTCCCCCCCCCCCAACTCCTAAATTTTAAAGATAATTAAACATATGAAGTGAGAGAAATAAACATACAAAGCAAAGAAATAAAACTTTGAACACATGCTCAACATCTTATTTTTTCTATCAACTTCTGATTTGTTTCAAACTTCAAGGAGCATTAAAATCCTATCCATTTGAAAAGGAATTAGTTCTAAAGTCAAAACACTATTATCCTGTCTTTATGGTCAATACAGTACTAAGAATGGATTATCCTGGAGAAGTAGAATTGTCCTGTGGCGGTAATCCCCAACATTTAGCCCTTCCTATTGAATCTAGGCTATATACCAGCAGTTCTTGTTAATACAAATACATTTTAATCTTCTAGACCATTTTAAAAAAAGAAATCAGTAAAAATTATAATAAATTGTATAATCTGTGTCAATCATCTGTTTATTGATATAACAGGGTACAGATTTAATCATTAAAGGTGTAAGGATAAGCTGATAAGTCATTAGAAAAAACTAAACCACAACTAATAAATCACGATTATAATGCCAATATCTAATAAATAAATTACAAATCAATAATTTAAGTTTTTAAATTTAGAAATATTACAATCAAAAGGAAATTGACTTGCCAAACTGAACTTTTATGCTGATTCAATATAACTGTTCTATGTCATACAATTATCAACTACTGAACAAATTAAGATCTAGTTTGATACAAAAAATGATTCATTTTATTTTTTTATCTTATTTTTTAAGAATTTGAAACGTACAGTAACTAAAAAAGTAAAAACTGTAAATTATTGTTTCTGTTTCATTATTATGTTTATTGAAATTTTTGAATAAGTGAAAAATTTCATGACCATACATTTGAACTATTACTTACAAATTTTGAGATTATGACACTGCCATTTGACTTTCCAAAACACAAATTATGTAAATACAACTTAATGATGATCTATAAATGGCCAGTTTGTTTTTCACAGAAGGTTTTTTATCTTTTACAGGTTTTTACAAAAATATCTTATTGGCCATCGAATACATGTATTTGTATTAAACTGTTAAACCTACTGTGTAATAACTGGACATCAGAGATAACACACTGACCAGGTCCATGAGGTCTCTACAGTGGGTCTAATTAACTTGTTTGCAATTCATTAGTCCATGAAAGGGAGACTTTATTTTACAGTGAACATGGTGTCGCTGTCCTGCTGTGATCTGATTAGGGGCAATTTTGTTTTTTAACAATATAGTCTTAATTGTAGCACAATTAAAAGTTTTAAAATAATTCTAGGATAAAATAGATGTCAAAATTAGTTTTTTTACTAATTTTCTATATATGTACTTATATATTTCTGAGGCCCATTACTGTCAAATTTCATAGTAAATGTATGTTAATTGACACTAAATATTTTATTTTTACCACAATAATGTTTTATTTTTTTAACAATTAATTTTCTGTTTGTTCCTGGAAACATTAGGAAACTGCAAGTTATAATCCCTGGAGAACTGGAAATACTAAGAGATAACCCAGAATTAACACTTCGGAAGACTTATTAAAAAGATTATATTAAATGTTAAAGTTTGGTCAGAAACAAAATCAAGGAAATTGCTGGACCAACGCCACATCATTTCTACTGTGGATTTTTACAACGCATCTCCATTAAATGTGAGTTAATCAGGAAATAATGATGATTATTTCACCGTAGCCGATACATCACAACTTTGTCATAGTAACCATGACATACAGCCATAACAATGGTTTAATTAAACATGTCAATTACTGGCAAATGGTCGGAGGGGTTACATTGACATATTAATCCAGTCTGACGGAGGTGTTCCATTGTCAATGGTCAATTATATGATCTTAAAGACTAAAGCTTGGAAGCCAATTATTCTTATACAACATACAAAACTATAATTTCCTCTCAAGAAAATCATTCATTCTTATATTTCTCAAAACCTTGAATGCTCTTCTTCTCTTTATTTTCGTTCATTTATTTATTTTTCAACATCATTTTTTTTCAAAAGCTTAAATTTTCTGCTCTGACTATTTTCCCCCTTTATTCTTATGTTTTAAAACCTTCATTTTTATCCTTCTGATATCCAAACTTTACAGCATCTTTCTTTATTTCAATCTTTAATTCCTAATTTTAATTGAAGAGTCTGTAGGGGACAGAAGACATATAAAGACTAAATCACAGATCTATATTCCCTTCCATGTCAAAACTACAAGATTTTGACCCTTTACAATACTATATATATACTGCCAATTATTAGTGTATCAATACTTTACTATTACTTTAAGGGAAGCCACTTTAAGATGGTAAATTTCAGGTTTAAACTTTAAAGGTCCCTTTTGAATAAAACTTGAACAATACTACATTATGACTGAGAAAAAATTGTTATAAAACTTCGGTATTTAAAAGTTGGAAAAAGTTAACAAACCACCAGCATGGGATAAATAAAATTACTATAATTTCACTTGTTGACGTCCCCTTTAACTGGATGAACTAAGTGTAGACTCCAGGGTGATCATTAAAGTCACCCAATAATAATAGAAATAAAGGTTAAAATAACTTGTTCTTTATAAGTAAGAAGTGCAACAAGGAGTCATGTGATTTCAGCTAATCATCCGCTAAATATCTTAATAACAAGTTGTCATTATAATGTCTAGATAATTTCTCATGGTAATAAATAACATATAAATATTAAAACAAAAACACATTCATCAACAAATTTAATTTTTGACATGATAAACCAAAATAAAGTTCAATTATTAAATCATTAAATTTCTATAATGTATTATTATGTTAAAATGTTGAAAATCATACAAAAAAAACTATATAATAACTAAAAGTCAAGTTTCCCGTAAAGATTTTTTTATTATTCCTGACAGGTTCTTATTAGTAATAAGGAATTCCCCAATTATTTAAAATATTTACATATAGTTAATATCAAAATGCATAAATTCATAAAAAATATATTTTATATTTCCTTGTCAATCTAATTAAAATTCAATACTGTATTTTCTTCTCCCTATAAGCATCATTATTATTTTACTAGTATCAATTATTAATCGATTATATTGATTGACGACTGTCAGTTAACAGATGGCCTTGACATACAAACCACCAAATATAAAACAGCATTACAAAACATTGATTCAACTATTACTAGAATCACTGTTAATTTCATAACAAAGGGAGATAATTCACTAATATCATCTTATCTTTTTTTAATATTCTGTACACAAAATTCTTAGTCATTATAAATGCAGGGTAATACAAATAAAAAATCCTTAGTATACCATATATAATAACTTATAAAAAGCACATTCATTAGCCAATATTGACTTAAAAAGATTTTTTGTACATAAAATTAGTATATGTTGCACCAGTCTAACTAGTAAAAAATTGTGCGAGGGGCTATTAGCTTTATTTGACAAAAACCTGTATTGCATAAAAAAGTATTTCTCAAGGAAGTTGAGACTGCAAAAAAAAAAGTGACAATATAAAAGAGTATATATATCTTTTAGGTGACTAATAAAAGTCAAGTTTTATGACAGAGTTTTGCCTGAGAAAGGATTAAAGAATATAAAGTACAAATAATGATAAATTGTTTAAGCATGACCTGATCAATGAGGATCAATGAGATTTAAGTCCCATCATATGGTTATTATATGACATATAGTAGTCAATCGCCATTTATCATGTACTTTGTTGAAATAATCCACAATTTTATATCAAGTTCATTTTACAATATTTATTTTAGATCATTATAACCTAGGAGATATCATGTCTTGAGCTGTAGGTGTCATAATTATGTCAAATTCTACCAATTTATCTCCAACATTTTCTTTTTGTTCTGAGCATGAATTATTGACAGGGACCATGTAAATGATACAGGCCGAAATTGATAAATTCCAAACTCCAGCATGGAATATTAGTCACAGAAACAAAGAAAGCTCAAATTCTTACTGTACCTTTAATCTTCTTCAAAACTATTTCATTATTTGATGTAAATCCAATTTTTCACAAATTTTGTTATTTGTTTTAAATCTCCTAAAGTTCAATATCGGTATTATCAGTATTTTATTGGTGGTCAGTTTGATACTGGACCATGATACATGTATCACCTGTATTTTTCACCTGAAAGGTGTGAATATTTAACGTTATCTACGATCTAATCAACATAACTCCATTAATTTTATTTCTTTGTCAATATTAAATAATCTTATGTCAATCATAGAAAACATCAAATAAAAAAAAAATTACATATTTAATCTGGAAGAACCTGATTATTTGTAAAAATAAAATGTCTATCTTTGTTTCACTCAAAGGAAATGTACACTTGACAGAAAATTGTGAAAATTGTAAGTCGATGAGATAAAAGTGAAATTGATCAAGTCAGCTGTGTTTTATTACCTATTATTTACCTATGCTAATTGGAATATGGATTTACATAGGGTCATCACAATTGATATAGGGGGATATAAATCTTAGGTTATAAATGTTTCTAAATGACAGAACTAAAGGGATGGAAGAAGGGTTGTTAAATAAATAAGTCCATCCTTAGGTTGAATCAATTCAGAATTCTTAAATAAAATTAGTCCCATTAGTGATTTATAATTTCTGTTTTTCACAAAAATAAATAAGTTTCTATTATCGGGTACATTTAAAAAAAAAAATCATGATTAAACGAAAATTTAAGATTCTAATGTAAAATATAACATACCAAAGCAATAGGTTTACATCCACAGTAAAGGTTAAAATAACTGTAATTTCAGTATTGTCTGTCCTTAAATAAATTAAAAGTTATCCCGAGTGACAGAAGGGTGGGTTAATGAAGTGTAGACATCACCACATACAATACTCCATCTGATCATTTGTCAATTAAATTTAAAATGATTATGAAATCTTTTTATCAACCATGTAATTAAAACTTAAAATTCATAAAAGATAGATAAATTAGAAATAGGAAGTCCACTGTGATGGACAATGGTCTGGACCGTGATAATGACCAGAAGGGACATCCGCTTTATTGGCAAGAAAATTGGACACAAGTCATTTCAAAAGGACAATTGTCAAAATTAAAAAGGATGGCAGTTGAATTTGTTAAATTATCCTTTGGAAACTTATAAATGAGTTCAGAAGTTAAGTGAAAAATCTGTCATCATTAGAACTATTACTTCACACTTAAGATCAACAAATTGGATCTCTTATTGTTATGTAAGAATTAAAAAGTTGACTAAATTTTTGTTTCACATGTTGTTACCACTTGCTTTGAGCCATTGCAAACACTTAAAAACATAATTTAAATTGCTTGTACTCAAAACAGGTTTAGTGCATATCAGTATATTACCTAAGAAAAAAAGATGTAAACTTTTTGGTTTAGCGATTTAAAATAACATGTATCTGAAACCAAACAAATCTTGATATTCAAATACTTAAAAAACTCCTATAAACTTTAAATGGTCAGTCAATAAGAAGTTATTTTACTAGACCCAGCATCAATGTACTTAACTATAATTTAATAAAATTCTTCCACCAATTATATGAATACATGCTTCATACCAGAACATGTCAGAATTACAAATCTGTTGTCCAATACATTAACAAATCTAAATCTCCCCTAATACAGGTACTTCAGGGACTCAAGTGTTTATGTTAAGTCTACTTTATCCGTTACAAGGACCCAGAGAGTGAAAATAGCGACAAAACTCACAACCAAGTTTTTGCTTGTTTGGACCAAATAAGACTTAGTGAAATCTGTGTTTAATCTTTGAAGTATAGTTGATGTATACAAAGTTGTTAGTCTCACAAAATATACAAGCACATACAGTTTAACCCATCTTAATTTCAGGAGGCTCCTGACACATCGTAAAAAATAAAAAAAAATATAGTACAATATTTATATACTTGTTAATCATATTAGACAAACCTTCAACAACTTACAAGTTTGTGATAAACTAATGCAAAATTGTTAATTCAACTTTTGATTGCAGGCTAGCATGGGGTTTACACATGGAAATACTATCTTTTTTTAACACTGTAGAAAGCTGAAAATAATTAGTTTTTTTTTTAATTTTAATTATGTTTTTGCACTGGAAATGACTGGAGGGATATTAACATGATATGAAAACAATTAACATGCTATGAAAACAGGTTTAGATTACTTATAAGCAGAGTGTTTTTATGTAAGCAATGACTATGACATTCAAGGATCTAACTGCTCTAATGAGAATACTTTATGAAAATCCTTCCTGAACATTGGAGAATATCTATTGGTTCCAAATAGGATCCATTGTTTTTTTTGATAATTACTAATTGAGTTTATTTTATGTGCTGGCCATTGTTAAACCTTAAATATTATAAAATATATTTATATAATTTAATGACCCAAAATTTTATATAGATATATTTGAAAACATAATATTATTATCGTAATTTCTGATTCAATCTAATATTCCGTATATGTAATGCCTCTCCTGATGTACAGAAGAAAAAAACACTTTAACAATTATTATATACAAACAGTAAATTTTTGGTTAAATTAAGAACAAAACCCCATTAACAACTTACCATATTTTGTAATGAAATAATCTATAGCAAACTCCATTGCACTGAATCAGATAATTTACAAAATATTCTCACAAAAATTATCTCAGCATTGTTTCGGGCCAAAATGACCAACTCTGCGTTATTATAAATGTCCAGGATTACTCATGCTGTGTTGAACTTTTGAAGAAGATAAAATAATGTCCAAACAATTCTACTGAATCAAAGTCTCTAGTCTTAAAAGTTCATAGTTTGTTGGTAAAACATGACAAAATTACATCCAATCTGATATTGATGAAAACTTTTAAAGTTTAATGGTAATTTAACCGATTAAAATTCTTACTCAGTTATATCCAAATTATACAAAAGTCTGACATGACCATTGATGAACGGTCAGATACTGACCCATTTAAATGACTGGTAAAATTTTAAAATGATTACAAATTTGATGGATCAATGGTAGTAGAAGTTGAAATAGACAGATTATATTTAATTTGGAGGTAAATTTGTGATTGATCATTGACATTTTACTAAGTAAACAAATGTGTCAGGTAGAAAAAACCACAGGTAAATTAGTTTTTATAATTAATAAATATTAAATACCAGAAAGTTGTTTAAACTAAATAAATATTTCAATATATAATATTAGATTTAATCCTTTTTGTTTGAGATTCTACCATGATACCTGCTTATTATTCAAGTTATTTGGGAAAAAGATTATACAGAGAAACTTGATTTAACATCATCAGTCTTATAGATTTCAACCAATCAAAACCTCTTTAAGAAATATTAAAACTAAATGCTTACTTTCATTTCAGGTCAAATTATATTTTTCTTAATAGATATTTTAGCTTAAGATCTTTAAGACCTGTACAATTTCTTTTTAAACATTTCTTAACAACTCTCTACACATACACAGACCTATAGTTATTCCTATAAGGGAATCCTCACTCAAAGAGGGGGAGGTGGCAATTTTGTTGGTACTGATTCCAAACTTTAAAAAAAAAATTCTTTAATCAGGAACATGCTGATCAGGAAGAAAGAGTGAAGACTATTATCTATTTGAAAAAAAGCAATACCCCCCCCCCTTTTCAAAGTTAAATGGTTACAAGTTCCCTAAATAGTCAGAATAATTAACATCCTATTGACACTGGACATAATAAAACCTTATTAAACATTAGTGCTTTCCTCTCCCCCAGGTGTTGTCACTGGTCAACTTGCATAAAATGACCACTTCAATACAAGTTGTCCAAGGCTAAAGCAAACAAACAGAAAATTTACTGACAGTACGCCAAGTTAGCTCATCTATCGCTTCACCTTTTTGTGACAATGTTATTCTAACCCTGCTGGGAGTATGATGGCTGACAATGAATGGACGGACAACCATGAAATTAAACAATATTGTTATAATGTCCGTCACATCCTGTTGACTGATGGACAATGGTCAAGGATTTTAGTCATCAGTTTCAAAACCATTCTTATTTCTTCAGGCCATGATATAAAAAAATTGTCATCTTATTTTTAAGGAATATTATTAAGTAATATGTCTTTTATTTTTTCAACACAGTATGAAAATCAATTTTTGCATTAATAGAACTATGCTTGAAGCATATTATATTAATAAAAGTAGATTTCGGATCAGAAAAAGAAATAAGACTAGGATGCCAGCTTCTTTTGTGTTGGTTATTTTATCCGAAAATAATCACATTAATATCTTTAAACGTATTAAATTTTCAATAAACCCATTTTAACTGTTGAATAATTCTTTTAAGACAGCTTGCAGAGGAACAGCAAGAGATGCTTTAATTTTACAAATAACTTGCTTTTAGAATTTTGATTAGCTAATGAGGAGAAGGAATATCTTATATGACAGCTGAGTAAGCAAGGCTTTTGCAACTAATCAAGCTTAGCGCCAAATATGGATGACCGACTTGGTGAAAGAAACGTTATAATCTTTATACTTTTCATGTGGAGACGTATTCAATTGATAAAATGCAAAAATGATAATGTTCACATTAAATAAGAAAATAATATAATACAAAACAGTTAAAATGCACCACAAAGTGCTGAGAAATAATAGTTTCAAGGTTCAAATTTACCTTCGTATATTAACTTCAATATCGTCAGTATTTAGTCTATTCCATATAATACAACTGTACAAACACTAAGACTTCTTTTAGCCAATTTCAGAAAAAAAACAGTATATATCCTTCTGTTTACTGATTTACCAGTAGGTAATTACCTATCAAGTGATGATTATAGGTAAATAATAAGATTATAGGTATAATTACCTTGATCTATCATACAAATATTGACTTGAAATGTACTCTGTAACAAGATTACCTACTTATCTCCCCTTTGATCAGCCAGATTAATCAGTTACCTCCCCTGATAGGTGTTAATCATTTACCTTAAAGTGCTAAAATTTAATTTAGGGTGACAAAATTCAGATCTTCCTTGCTATTGTCATAGATGATTGGATTTGCAACATCAAAGTTTGAAATTAATCACTAGTATAATGTTTTAAATATAAATCTGAGAAGATTATCATGTTAAGAATTAATATTAGTTTTATCATGGATTAAGGAACCTTTTTCTGAAAACTGATGTTTTTATTGGAACAATATCCCCCTTGCCTAAGATGTAGGAATTATAAGAATAAAAAGTTGTATACAAAAATCAGTGTCTATGTTAAAACATTAAAATATCATCCTAATGGAATAAAGATATTTCTCTACAACTCAATTATCTCCAAGACAAAGAACTATAAAGTCTAAGATTAAAACTCATCTTTAAGATATTGAAATAATTCATCAAAATTTCATCACACATGTGAGTTCCATTATTGCTCAGCTCATCATTTTAATAGAGATTAAACTACTATACTTCAACATTTGTGGGGATTTTTATTTCATTTTATTAAGTTTGTCTTATTTATTATTTGGCTATAAAAACTAACAATATTAGAAAAAATAAATATTTAGGAACTTGAAGCATCAGATCAGAAGATCCTATTTCACAATCTGTAGCAAAACAAATTAATAACTATGGATATATTAAATTTCCATTTTTTTCCCTTTTTTATTTGAATCTTTTTGATATTTTTTTTATATATAAAGCAAGAGTATGGTATTATTTCAATGAGACAGCAACCCAGCATTACAAAAACACTAAGGTTTGATGACACCTTTTAAAAAAATAATTTCACAATTTTCTATATTAAATAAACTGACTTCATGAGAGCATTTAAGAAATTTGTTTGAAGTGATTTATGCAAGGTAAAATATGGCCTATTAAGGACAAATATCTTACAAATTAAACATGGAGAGAGAGAAAAAGATAAAAATCTGATTTCTTTGGATAAGATTTAAATGATGATATCATCAGTAGGGTGTATAATATCTTACTACACAGGTGTTGTACAACCAAATGCCACCTGTCTGGGTGTTGTGGTCAGTTTTATAATGTCATTTGGTCCTCAGTAGGCTAAAGTAAATACGGTTAGAAAATGACCAATGCTTATAGAGGTCTAAATCTTTTGCTTGGGTTAATGGATTAATTCTTTTCGATAACAAAATGAAATTAAAACAAACAGATGAATCGTTCTTTCATTAATAGAAAAATTCTTTAACTGCTCAATTTTTTATTTTCCAAAAAGAGATTAGACTTTCAAGAAGATCTATAGTGCTTATTTATCTGTGTTAATCAGCTTAAACCACGTCTCTCAACAATAGAAACATCTAGTGGAGATTTTACCATTCAAATAAAATAAACATGATCAGATCTTTGTAAAACTTTCACCCAAAATGTATTAATACATATATTAAGACGCTTTAATTGACACCTTAAACAATAGCTGAATAGAATCTATATATAAGGCTGATTTCAACAAGTATGTATTGTATGTCATGATAGAATTACAGAAAAAGAAAGAAAAGAATAAAAACCATGATATATTTATTTTTCACTTTCTATAACCTTAATAAAAATCTGTAAGAAATGGGGAGACATTTTTTCAATTGCAATAAATTATACTATGAAGTTTTTATTATACGGGTACTGATATTCATTACTGTATTTTTTTCCTGTTTTTTTTTTAAACCATTTCATGTTCAAAGGAAAACAAAATTTGTGATGGAATAATATTTTTAATTAAAATTGGATTTCTTACCACATTAAAATGTCAATCTATTCCAGTACAATTAGTTGGTGTCCCATTGAAGGCTAGTCTTACCTTTCTGTAGAAGATATTACTGTTCCACTATAAATTATATGCAATATTCTATTTAACACAAAAATATTCCTTCCATGCTACAAGTGTAACACAAATTGCAGATGTCCTCTTATAAAAATATCTTCCAATTTCAATATAAAACTCATGTGATACATATGAACTATATTTAAGAAAAGAGAACTCGTCCCATGAGTGAAAGATAAATTCATATGGCTCCGAGTCTAACCTTTGATTTTTGTATTAATCATGCCTGTTCATTTCCTCTACTTTGTTTTTTTACCTTACCACCTAATATGTTTCTAAATCACCTTTGTTTAATAGGGTAGTGAGTAAAGCTTGGTTAAGATTTCTATCTCCAATCTGATCGTGTCACATCAATGGTCAAACGGTCTTTAGGTACAACTTATTTAATTGTTTCATCAACAATCTATTTTGTTTATTCTTTTAACTTTAAAAGGAGGGAAATTATTTCTATTAAATTATTCTGTGAGGTGTTTTTGTATAAACTAAATAGATACTTTCCAGTATAAGTCACACACTTTGAATTTTAATGATACCAAACCCAACGAAAGTTGTGACAATGAAATTTGGTTTCTTATACTTTTTGTTGTTAGTTAAAATTATTTCCGAATATTGTTTTAAATTCTACTGTGGTAAATATTGAGGAATTCGATAAATATTTCACCATCTACATGGAAATCCTTCCATTATCCAAAAATACCCACACAATCAGATCCTAATCACTGTAATGAATACAATCTATCTTTTAATTATTATCAATTATACAATTAAAATACCTTTAATAACAAACACAGGTTAAAGACTGAGATACTTCAAATTTTAAACTGTCAGTCTAAGTTAAATAGATATAATTGAAAATATATCCTTTACTAATACTATAAACTAAAAGTTGTCTAAATTGTCAATAAAAAAAGAATTTACAGTATTTTCTAACACTAATGATTAAATGGAACTCTCAGGCTTATAAACAATTCTATATGAAACTGCAACTTTAGATCATTCTAAAATGACTAAGAGACTAAAACATTTGATATTTTTATCTGCGATCAGAAATTTCATTTTCAAGCTTTTTTTTTCCAAATAGTTAGAATCAACAAAATGATCTTGATTTTTGTAATTTTATTGATTTGTCATGAACATTGTTATACTATGATAAAATCATCAGAATAATAGTATATAGATGGTGGATTGCACACCTTTGTTTTACCTGTCAAAAGAATGCATGACCATTTCATTAAAGGTCGAAATGTTTGTAAACCTACTAACAGTTTCTTTTACTACACTTAAGTTATAAAGGAGAGCTATCTTTACATTTTAAAGAGCTTGAAGTGTCACAATAGCATTGTATCATCAAAAAGGAATTTGCATTTTATACATCAAAAATGTTTTAAATTCTACACTTTTCACATCTTTTTATTATCTTTATGGTCAACAAAAGTTTTCAAAAATCACCCAAATGTCAATATTATATATAATAAAAATGTACTAATATATTAACAATATAAAGCGGTAAAAACTTTCTTTTGGCGGAGAGAAATTCTCCCATGTTCACATGTTCATCAATTTGTAATTTTGAGTCAATATGTTTTTGTAATGGCACCACCTTACATATATTTGACACGATAATGTTTGTGAAGTAAGTTGCTCAGCTCCTCCCAATACAGAACTCTTCTATTGTGAAGGTACAAAAGATACACCGTAATATCGGGAGATGCATTTATTAATGGGAATTAAATTTGGAAAGTTTTCTTTACTTTATAAAGGTGAATTGACAAAAATGAAATAGAATTGAGTACAAAGTGTTGAATAGGGATGACTTATGACTTTACCATATGGCAAGCTGGAATTGAAAGCTATATTTATTCATGAATACAGAATAAAATTTTAAAATCAAATATCATTTCAGCCCAGACATATTATTTGGAAGGAAAAACACTGCACAAGCTTTAAACTACCTAAATTTCATGATAAAACTTGACCCTTATTTCATTTCTATATATACCATATACACAGCTGCATATACATGTATTAAAGTTTAATTTTTCTAGCACTTTAACATTAAATATTTCACTTAGAAAAAAGTATTGATATCACAAACACAAAATTGAACAATAACCTATACTATATGCATTTAGTAGCCAGCTTCTGTCTTTGCTACTGAAACCTGACTTATGTGGACAGCTACTGTACTGAGAGACCTGACTGGCATTTTTTCAATATAAATTTAATTTCCTTCACACATTCATCAATTTGTCATTAATGACAGAAGGGACTGCCAAATTGTTCAGAAAATTCTCAAATAATTGTATTATTGTCCCTTTATAAACATCTGGATAATATAAACCATGGATTGCCATTCAGTGCCAACATACAAGATATCTACCAAGGGAGATAATCTATGTCCAAATGTCCAAAGGCCGTGTGTTACATCAATTTGATTCTATTTATATTGATGCTAGAAGATGCTATGAAACAAAATCTTCTGATGCTATTGTAACTGCTTAATTCAATAAAATTCTGTAGAACTGAAATGATGTTGGTACCATTGAAGCGAACATCTCCTATTATCATCTCAAATTTATTTATTTATTTCCGTCTCATAATAATAATAATGGTTAGATAAAAAAAATAAAGCAAACAAGAATATATACAATTCTTAAAGTGATTATACATCTAACTATTAAGTACAGATAGCAGCTAATGGTCCATTTTTAGAGTTGTTTTTTGTTGATGGCCAAACTCAGAATTGAAACAAAAATGAGCAGAATTAACATTGTAATGGAATTAATTTTAGAACTGGAATCTCAATTTAATGTCCCTCTATTTGTCCTTTTAAAGAGCCGATAGCAATATGTTCCCTTTTGAAGATGATTTCTCTATTTTATTATCTATAATTGATAACTATCTGACCTGTTCTGAATCAGATCTATACAATTTTAAAGACCTGCAGTTTTGCATCTTTCTTTTGTACAAAACGGTGCATTTGTAATAAAAACTTTTATGACAGAAGTTTTCATTAGCTGTTTGCCTTAAAACCTCTCCTTAGTCTAATTTAATGAAATTTTGTATAATGGATACAGAAAAGCAGATTCTTTGGATTAACAAACGCATCAGGTGTATAACAACATTGACAATATGGATTCCAACTCTCTTCACATCATGGTCGTCAAGGACTGGAGAAACAAACACAAAAGAAATTTACTTCCCAGGTTCATCATAAAAAGTTTTATGTGCATTTTATATCTGGCAATTACAATGACCAGAAAGCAGAATTTCTCTTATTAGATGCAGATTTATCTTCAGACAGTAATATGGTGTGTTTTTAATCCTAACATTTATGAGCTATAAAAACCAGTATCTACAATTCTGTATTTTCTCTTTCTATCCATTAGAGCCATGGGGAGACAATCTCACCAGCACACATCTCAAACTCATAAAACCTCATGAAAATTATAAACTATACCATTAAACTGTCATACAATATCAAATACAAATTTACCAGTTGGTATGTCTGATAACCCAAGAACAAAATAATAAAGATTATAGATGATAATGGTCATGTATTGTCTCCACATCTGTACCCACCCAACTGGTTCAAATTACTTTTACTTAAATGTGGAATCAAATATCGTAAGACAACAGAGTACCTATCTGCCAATGGTTTCTTTATCACCTCCTTAGTACCAATCTAAACTGGCATTTATACCCTACCCTCATTCTGCAGGAGAAACCCCATTAACTAAACGTTCTGAGTGTGACAGGTTTTATACTGGCAACTTTATAAATCCATCCTGACTTTAAATGTTACAAGGGTATGCTGACACTGTATTCAATTCCAAAAGAAATTACAGGAATGTGTATTGATTTAGTCCACAGGATTACAACAATGTCCATCTAAAATCTTTCAAGTTAGCTATAGATACTATGTAATGAGGACAGGATCCACCTCATACCAAATAACTGTCTAATGACCTTTTAATCTAATGACAAGGACCATGCAATAAAGTTATTGTTGTATACTTTTAAACTATTTTCTACCCAGTAGTCAAATGGGAGAGAAGCTAATTTTGAAACAGATTTTTCTGGTCTGCAAGATTAAGATTTCTTTTTGCTGTAAAACTTCAACAGGTCTGGAATGCTTAAAGCAATATAAGCTGTCAAAATGACTATGTATGAACAAAAAGGTAGCAAAAATAATGTTTTTCAAATTTCATCATTGATAATTTGTGTATATATGTGATAACTGGCTTACCTTCTATAAGTTATAGCTCCCTTGTTCTTGTACTGTTTGTCTCATCATGCCATGCCAAATTTGTTCAGACCTGAAAAATTACACAGTCCATTAGATAACAATTAAATATAAAGACATATTTCATGCCTAACAATTTCATTTCACTTTCTATTGTCTTTGTGCTAGGTAAGACAATTGAGCACTTTCACTCTTTACTATAGGGTCAGTCAAGTTAAACGTTTTGGTGACTGCTGAAATATAATGACCACGCTTGTGTTTTCATCATAGACAATAGTCAATATGAAATTTGAAACCTTCTGTCTAAAACTTTATAAATTATTTTAATAAAAGACAACATTAAGGCTTTTCAAAAATATATAAATATAAAGTTAATTTTAGATCCTTGCAAGTTAATTTGGCCATATTGCCTTATTTTTAACTTATGTCTGCATATCTGACCATGTAACAGCTACTGTCTGTGGACTGGTCATTTGAAGCTTACCTATATATCATGGTTAAATTGAAGGCTAAACATTTTTTGAAATATATGTATATTTGAACACCATCTTATATAGGGTCAGAAAAACGTAAACCAGACTTTAACTTTTGTAACTCATTGCCACTAATCCAATATTATACAAAGATCCAAGTTGAGGATTAGAAATTTTATACAACTTTTATTCAATTTTTACTTTACCAAAATCAATTAAAATTATTGATAAACTACATTATATTTTCATAATAGTCATAAAAGATTTATTTCTAATGATTTGTGGTTGAATAAATGCATTTTCCTGACAAGGAATATTGACTGGGGATACATCTAAAATTAATTACTTATTTCCTTAAAGTCTGGGTATTTACCATAAAAAAAATAAAAAGCTTTGTCAATATCTGATTATATATGACACTCTTTCAATAATAGAAGTTGAATCCCTAGAATGAACTATTCTTCTTCAAACAGGGACAGAATTAGTTACTTGAAGTTGAAGGAGTCCGCTGTCAAAACTCAAGTCAAAGAGAAACTGATAAAGCCATCACAAAATTATTTCTATATCTTATGATGAATCTTGATTTACTTCTTATGCTGAATAGACTTTTGAAATATTTAAGAAAAAAAAGGAGGGGGGGGGGTTCCAACATATGTCCTCCTTCAAATGTATCGATCTTCTGAAAAAGAAGGAGGGGGTTCCAACCCCTGGAACTTTCCCCTTGGATCTGATTGGGCCCCTTATACATGACATTGTTAAAACTTGGGTCCCTTATATACATGACATAATTTTAAACCTAACAGAGAGCTCTAATAAAAGTCTGTATAAAAAAAAACAAAAACAACACAGATTTGTTTAAGTTTTACTATACAAATCTATGATTGAACATTGCCACCAGTACCAGGTCAACAAAAAAATGACAGCTAGTTGACAGGGTTTGACTTATGACTTTAATAGGATTAAATGTAGTATCTATGATCAAGTAATCAACTAATTACTGGAAAATTACCTCCATAATTCTCTGTATAATACAAATTAATCTAATATTAGTGATAAATATCCTTATATCCAAGTTACTATGAGGTTACAGTTCCCTAAGGTGTCATTTGAAACACTTGCCATCAAGCACCTGTTCATCCAGTTAATTCAAAGAAAACAGCAGAATTTGTAGCTTGATATTGATATATTCTATGAATAAAAGGAACTGTAAGGCGTTCATCAATGAGGCAACAACCCAACAACCCAATAACACAAATATTGTTAAATAAGTGGAACATAATGAGTTCCTGTCAATATAATACTTCCCTAAAGTTACTATCCGACTAAGTTTTTTTGTCCCCCCAAAAACTAGAGGCTCTAAAGAGCCTGTGTCGCTCACCTTGGTCTATGTGAATATTAAACAAAGGAAGCAGATTGAAAATTGACTACAAAGGTCAATAACTCCTACAGGGGTCAATTGACCATTTCGTTCATGTTGACTTATTTGTAGATCTTACTTTGCTGAACATTATTGCTGTTTACAGTTTACCTATATTTATAATAATATTCAATATAATAACCAAAAACAGCAAAATTTCCCTAAAATTACCAATTCAGGGGCCGCAACCCAAAAACAGGTTGTCCAATTCATCTGAAAATTTCAGGGCAGATAGATCTTCACCTGATTAACAATTTTACTTCATGTCAGATTTTCTCTAAATTATTTGGTTTTTGAGTTATAAGCCAAAAACTGCATTTTACCCCTATGTTCTATTTTTAGCCGTGGCAGCCATCTTGGTTTGATGGCCAGGTCACCGGACACATTTTTTAAACAAGAAACCCCAAAGATGATTGTGGCATAGTTTGAATCAATTTGGCACAGCAGTTTCAGAGAAGAAGATTTTAGTAAAAGATATATAAAATTTACGAAAAATGGTTAAAAATTGACTTTAAAGGGCAATAACTCCTAAAGAGGTCAACTGACCATTTTGGTCATGCTGACTTATTTGTAAATCTGACCTTGCTGAACATTATTGCTGTTTACAGTTTACCTACATCTATAATAATATTCAATATAATAACCAAAAACAGCAAAATTTCCTTAAAATTACCAATTCAGGGGCCGCAACCCAAAAACAGGTTGTCCAATTCATCTGAAAATTTCAGGGCAGATAGATCTTCACCTGATTAACAATTTTACCCATGTCAGATTTGCTCTAAATGCTTTGGTTTTTGAGTTATAAGCCAAAAACTGCATTTTACCCCTATGTTCTATTTATAGCCATGGCGGTCATCTCGGTTAGTTGGCGGGGTCACCGGACACAATTTTTAAACTAGATACCCCAATGATGATTGTGGCCAAGTTTCAAATAATTTGGCCCAGCAGTTTCAGAGGAGAAGATTTTTCTAAAAGATTACTAAGATTTACGAAAAATGGTTAAAAATTGACTATAAAGGGCAATAACTCCTAAAGTGGTCAACTGATCATTTTGGTCATGTTGACTTATTTGTAGATCTTACTTTGCTGAACATTATTGCCTTTTACAGTTTATCTCTATCTGAAATAATATTCAAGATAATAACCAAAAACAACAAAATTTCCTTAAAATTACCAATTCAGGGGCAGCAACCTAACAACGGAATGTCAGATTCATCTGAAAATTTCAGGGCAGATAGATCTTAACCTGATTAACAATATTACCCCATGTCAGATTTGCCCTAAATGCTTTGGTTTTTGAGTTATAAGCCAAAAACTGCATTTTACCCCTATGTTCTATTTATAGCCATGGCGGCCATCTTGGTTAGTTGGCGGGGTCACCGGACACAATTTTTAAACTAGATACCCCAATGATGATTGTGGCCAAGTTTGGGTAAATTTGGCCTAGTAGTTTCAGAGGAGAAGATTTTTGTAAAAGTTAACGCCGGACGCAGGACGACGACGGACGACGACGACGCCGGACGCCGGACGCCAAGTGATGAGAAAAGCTCACTTGGCCCTTTGGGCCAGGTGAGCTAAAAATCCCCTTACCTAAATTTAATCATAAAGGAAATCTGCTGAAATGATCAAAACTTTAAAAGCAGCGACTTAACAGGTCTCGAAATATATGGCTTTGTAAAAATAGATCACTTTACAGTTTAACCAGAAGAAATGATTGTGTAATATTGCACCTTTTTATGACTTTGAACTAGGAGCCAACTAAGGACAGGAAATCATTCATATCATACTTACAATGTTAGCTCTGCAAAGGCAAGAGAAATATACAAATATTTTCTACCTAACTCAGAGAGTACACACTTTGTGCAATGCAGATCCAATAGTTGTCATCCATTGTATAATTATTAAAAAAAATCAGGAATATCAATATTAAAATATGAATTCCTTGCTTCAAAATTAATAGAATATGTCTATCAATATTAATGAATATTACATAATATTGTTATGAGTTCTACATGATACCAATTAACACCAGACTATTATTATTTCTATTTCTTTGTTTCAGAAGTACCTTGAAAATATAGTTTCATGTTGTTTTCTAATTGATTTTCACTTTATTTTAAAGGCTCTATTGCTTTTGAAGGACAGTACCCTGTAAAATAATGAATAATTGAAATACCTCATTAATAAAATTGATAATTATGTGTTATGTAAGTGATGTATGACAATCTTGCCAATAGGGAGAACAAAGTTTTTTTAATGTCACCCTGCAAGCATGACTATCATCTGTTAATGTCTAATTTGCATCATATCTACAGCTTTTTCTCTTTTTAATATTCATATCATATTTCTAAATGAGTCATAGATCAATGTCATAGGCCGGGTACACTGGAGCAATTTTTATTTTCTTTTGTACCCATTTAGCAAATGTAAGGAAACATACTTATATACATACAGTATTTTAACATCCATAACCAGAGAACTAGATGTCATTTTATGGCTGTCTCTGATAATAGATTAGTTTATTGGATATTTTTAATTGCCTAACATGTTTTAAACATTTCTAATTGTAAGAATTTAAAAGTTTTAAACTGGTGCTGCATCCCTTTGGTAAAGATTGGGAAAATTTATCTGAACAAAAGCTGAAGAAAAGCTGAGCTCACCTGGCAATTGAAACAGATTTCCAAATTTTATCAGAAAATCACAAAAAAGTCCCCGCCAGCACAGACCTGCATTTGTTGTATGCATAAGTTTACAAAAATACAAACGTTGTTTGAGTCTGTTTTTGTTATCGTAAATGATGTTCGATCACCCAGAACACCTTTGGATGTAATATCACTCTGATATCAAATACTGATAATCTTATCTTTGGAACTTTACCGAAATATATATTCTATTAATACTGTAGTACCGTGTGCCAGGTTTTTAATTCTGTAATTTGGATCGATTGCTGATCATCATCTTATATATGTTCTGATCTTAATCTGATAGTCTTATCTAATATGCTTTAAACTATGTCTTAATACAATCTTATATTCAATGTATACATCTATTTAAATTCTGGACATGATCCGAGAGCAATGCTGACCCATAGCATGTCATATAATAAAAGAACGATCGAAAAGGTCGAGTAAGGTAGAATTCAATGCATCTGTGATATAAAGATAGGTTTTAAAGCTCGCTGAACTGTAATACAATTCCTGTCGACCTCAAGTAAGACTGCAAATAGTGCAGTAGTAAAACTATGATGCATATCTAAACATTGATTGAATGACTGATGCATTGAAGTTATAAAGGTATAAAATATCAGATGATCTACTGTCAATATTAGGTAACTGTAGAATGATTATGTAATCAATAAATGATTATACACATTTACAAAAGTTTGATCAATTTTATAACTTTGCCAACAACTGAGACTATTATAACTCAGTGTGTCACTGTTATGGTAGGCTCAGCCAATAATTATCACTGGACAAACCATTTCTAGGTATTGATAATACATGCAAATAGACTATTCATGTAAAACATTTGAAGTGAATTGGGAAAGGAGGAGGGGGGCATTTCTAGAAAAATATGTAATAACCATGGAAGTTTTTGTCATAAATTATGTATATATGTATCATGTATATAGAATTGTTGTAAGCATTCAATTTTTGTTTCTTACTAAATTTGTGGTTCAAAACTTTTTTTTAAAATAGTTTCAATTCATTTGATTATATATACATGTATATACAGAAACTTTTGATTTTGATGACCTTCATTTAACCTCAAGATGAAAGTCTTATATTTTTTTGTTTGCATCATTTGGCTGTTGTCTGATTGACATACCGATAACTACCACATCTTATTCTATTGATATCAAAATTTACAAATGTTATATATAAATATTAAGTGAGATGGAAATTAATCTTGATTAAATTGTTGATAAATTAACAACCATGTGGTCATTATTCATGGTAATTAACAAATCATCAGAATCAAACAGCTGATCAATGAAAATGAAAGTAGATACGAATGTGAAGTGAAACTAGACTCTGTTAATACTTAAAGATAGCATCAGTTCCTTATCATACAGATTTAAAGACAATGATGACAAAGGAAGATACATGTTCTTTAATTAGAGACTTTTGTCAGTCTCCTTTGATATTCTGATATCATCAAACAAGGTTCTTTACTGATTAGCTTTTATACATTTGTTCACATGTACAGTGTTGGCAATGATGAATATTTAAGATGGACATGAGACAGCAATTTCTTACATCCACTTCATTTGAACTTTGGGGGATAGTTGTTTCATTGACAAGCATAACACATCTTCCTATTTTTATGATCAGACGGCAACCCGGTGACACAAATAACCAATAGTCATCTAGAGAAACATATTTGTTAAAAATTCTTTCTCATTTTGAATTAAGTGCTGATTTTTAAGTTTTAACTTCTGAATTTATATTTTCAGCTTTTCTATTTAATTTAACTGAAACTTTATAACTGATAGTAAAAGAGGTTGCAAAGACACATCTTCATCTTTTCCAAAAATATAGAATTATAATAAGATCGTGAGAATTTTGCCTTGAAATGAATGATTGATATATAATTTTAACACGTCTTTAATCAAAATACAAGTTAACTCACAGAGAATTTAGGATTCTAATCAGTTGCCATAAATTTTGACATCTAGATTTGTGAATGTGAAATATCAAGCACATTTAAGGACCACTTCAATATTAATAGAAGGTGTTGGTCATTCAAACAAATACTGGGGAACTTTATTTACCTGCTTCATGCATGCAATATCGTGGCTTAGGGACAATTGACATTTATGGACCACATTCTTTACATTTTTATATAACACATGTAGCCTCATTTTGATTACATTTATTGTTATGTAATTGCTGGTAACTATCCGTTTGTTTAGTTTTTGCTTTATCTTTAATTGATACAAATTTCAATGAAAATTCGGTCAATGAAGGCCCTGCAAATTTCTGCAAGTTCCTTCCCAACAGTTTTTAAAAATGTTTAGTTGTTTTTTCTCACTAAAAGGTTTACTGCAATCTTCAAACCCTCAATGATAGAGGTTTCAATTTCAAGGAGGACAAAGAGTAAAAATGAAATGTTTTGGCCAATTAGCTATCTAAATTAGTTAAAGGAGGATTTCTTTAGATCAGTATTAGATTATAAGATAAAGTAATTCGTAGAAAGATAAGAATATCTGATATGTCTAATGTAAGATTATCTTGTAAAGATTAATCCTCAAACATATGGGTGCATTCTGACACATGTGTCTTCATGAATATCACAAGCCAATATGGTTACATTTTGTAATCAAATCCCTAACTACAGACCTTTTTAAGATATGCATCATAGCTAGACTTTCTTACTAATTTAACTGAAAACTGGCAGTATACTGTGATAGCTTTTGGAAAAAGTACAGTATAACTAGTTTCCTATTTGTAAACACTTTATATCTATCTTGTCCAGAGGGAGCTTTTGATTTCTTTATTTGCATGCTCGCCAAAATATTATTCTAAAAATAACAAAGCCATCTATCTATCACCTCTAACTGAAGAAAACAAATGTTTTTGAATTTTCGTTTCTTTGTTAAATATTATAAATAATTTAAAGAAAAACAATTGAATAACCACTGCAGTTTCATATAACAACCAACTATTAAAAAACACATAGATAGCAATAATATGTTTTTTGATGCCTTTGGCATAGTTTTTTTATTAACAAATCCAATATATATAAAAGCACATAGCTGAGAGGATGATGAACAGAGCAGATTGTTAACAAGGTGCATAACCTTAGCTCTTGTTAAAAAGAATATGCGTTGTAGGCTAAACCATAGATCATCTATGGCTAAACCAACTAGCCAAGCCCTTCTTTAACTCAAACCAAAAACATCTGAATTGTCCATAGAACAACATTGAGATGACAAATGGATGAACTCCATATAAATCTGGATTGTTGAACTTGAAACCCTGTAAGAGTGAATTATAGGTGTAACACTGAGGTGCGAGTAATAAACTCTCTATTGGTATTTTATTATTGGTGATCCTTACACTGGTAATAAATTCTGCAAAGGAATTCCAACTGATGGATATTGCTTCTTTCTTACTTTGACTTCAAAAACCAGGTGTGCTAGCATTTATATATAGATTTCTACTACAAAAACCAACCAAATATTTTCTATTGAAAATGAGATGAACAGTTACAAGATCTTACAATATAAAACTGATAAGTACTGATATGAACATCGTAAAATTGAATAATAAAAGTGTCCTATATAATATCGACCACCCTTGTCCCTGGTGTAGGTTTGAAGAGACTAGTTAAAGAGGCTCATTCACCCATAATAAACTACAAAATGTGATTGATTATCCCATGTTGAAAGGAGAACTCAAACATATACCATGATTTATACACACTGTATTGTATTAAATGGCCCACATAAAATATCCTTAAATGGAACACTTTAACCTTTGAAAAATTAATTAAATTAAATTGAAAAATGATTAAAAAGTTTCTCAATAATGTTGAGTTTTTAATTGAATAATTTAATAAATGTCAGACAGTGCCAAGTATTACATCACAAATTTGCACCATAGTGGAAAAGTGGTGAAAGAAAAGACAGCTCATTTTCTGAATAATTAAAGCCTGTCGACAAAGTTGACAATAAAATCCTAATGTGATAAATTATCAGGCTTCAACAGAATGGGAGCAGATCTTGTGCAATGTTAGTCATAAAAGATCATAAAATAGGAGACAACATTTGGTTTTCACTATTTCAAAAATTAAAATTTAATCATATTTTTAGATTTTTCAAAATGTTGATATTTGCAAGCAGTGCTTTTGACCAGAAATAATTTGATTATTTAACTAACAAGAAACACTAACTAACGTTTCCACATATAACTGTGTACATTACAATTAACGATTTATAACTGTTTTTTTTTCAAATAGGTCTATTTTTGCCTTAAATATTTCTTTTGATTGCAAGGAATTTTGGAAATACTTTTACTTTAAAGCAATAACTGATTTATGAACAAGAATAGCTTGATTTAATAAATGGCAAGTTTTATCCATTCATGTTTACAGTTGTGGTTTATGTATAAGATTCCATAATTGAATTAAAAAATCATTTTTCAAATGTTGATATGTGTAAATGTAGACTTCCATTTGAACTCGTAACTGCATTCAATAGAAAAAAAAGTTAAAAACCAAGTCTTACATAACAGGATTTACATATAGTTAATGTTGATATAATTGAATTCAAGAATATTATATAAGAGACGATTTCATACTTGTATAGCCGTCCTTGGGTTGCTATATCTCTTTCCCACACCTATTTTTATTTGAATTCTAATTTGTGAAAAAAAACCTAACAAAAACAGCATAGTGGAATATTTCCTTGTAATCAGATCTCATTGCATGAAAAAAAAGGCAAAATTTAAAAGTATATTCATATTATAATTTAGCTTTTGTATTCATACGAGATATATATTTATGTTATATCTGACACAACAAATATTTTTGTAACTGAAGATCCTAATAGACATATGCCTAAAACTTTTGTTGTATAAAATCTTAAATGTCACTTTTTCATCAACTAAGCGTTGTGTGGACTATTCACATCTTCATCAATATCCTAATTTTTGGATATAACCAGATTCAGGGATTAAAATCTCCGACACAAATCAATTTTCATTAAGTCATTATATGAATAATTTCACATCCCATAATCCTACAAAATAAATCGGCTTCCCTCACCAACCCAAGTGATCTTGTATGTTATATTGACAGTAATGAAAACAGACAGTATTTTTTCCATTGCTTTTAGGCACAAAGTTAAACTATTATTTGATTAGTAAATTTTCTGGTATTTCCCACCATAAAAACATTTCTTCTGTCACTAACTTGCTTTTTGACGCTAATTTAATTTGCATTAAAATTTGATAACATTTGAATAGAAGAAACGTTGCTTCAGCTACAATGTCTTGAAATCTACAAAAATCAGCTTGAAAAATTAATTTGTAGTTGTCAACATTTAAGCGGATATGTGGATTTTATTCTATTTATCTTATGCAAGATATTTGAAATGACATTAGTGAAAACAGGGATTTCTTTGAATTTGATGATGAAAATAAAAATTGTGTGTGCAATAGCTTGCAATTTTTATTAACTTCTAAACGACAATTTAAATGGACATTAAACAGCCAAGAAACCAGTTGTTTAACCTGCTACTGGAATCTTAGAGCACACTGTATATAACGGAATTTATACGAAAAGTACAAACTGAGTATCTCAGTACATAAGTATTTTTGGGTATAATAGAGAATTGTGTGTTCACTGCTTTTAAACTTATTGCTGGGTATCTTCGTTTAAATCCATTGAAAATTATCAACTGTTATACCATAGATTAAAACCTTTAAATAAAGTAAATTAAAGATTTCCACTTCAATTTTACGAAGCGACACAATTTTTTTTTAAAACAGTAAAACAGCACTACAATTGGTTGTCCGAAGTCTCCAAAGTCCTGGCAATGGAGATATCTGGATAATTCCAATTAGCTGACCAGGTGATATCTAAATTGATTTGAGGTGGAATAAAAGTTAGAGAGAACATGATACATCTGTCACTGCTGAGAGGAAGTCTATCCATTAAATAGACATCAAATTTCAATCTAGTCTAATCAAATGGCTGTAAAAGTGTAATAATCACCCATGAAAACTAGGCTGTTTATACTACCAAGACTGCTGTATCAATCATATACCTAAACTTCTCTGTTTATTTTAGATCTGATTGATATTAAACATTTGCCTGTCATTTTTATATAGAAAGATAAACCACAGGTGCCATATTTGTCTTAGATGTAATTAGGAGTTAATTTGTTTATTTCAAAAACACTAAATTATAACATAATTGATTTAGCATTGCCAATTCCTTACATTTTTCTCAATTTTGTGTTATTTTAATTTTTTGAGATGCAACAAGGATTTTAGATCTCAAGCTTTCACTTTTGATATTAAATGTTAAGGCAATATTTTTTTCTACAGTCTAAGTAAACTGAACATGTTCAAACTATTATGGGAAGGACAATAAAATACTGGTTAAAAATTTTCAACTCTTTAGAAATATTGTAATGCAAAGGGAAACATTTTGTCCCAAAGTGTCTCTAGGTGCAGAAACGTCCCAAAGATGTGACTTAATTTTTTTAACCAAATTTAACCTATTATTTTTAAATGTTTTCTCAAATGCCAAAGTAACATATTATGAGTATTTTATATAATAAAACAGTTTCGTTTATATTTTATAAGTCTTAAGTCAGATACTGTACAAATTTATTAAAATTTCACCTATCATGTACAAAATATATTTTCTTTCAGGCACTTTAATTAAATTTCAAACATTTAATTCAAAATTTTTATTTAATTTAAAACTTTTAGTTTATTTTGAACAATCATATATAAAATGAAGTCTCGTCTTGAAGAAAATGCTTTTAAAATACTCACATAAATCGAAATACAGAAAAAAATCCAATGGCACAAAAAACTTGAATATTGATTTAAACTTTTTTTTCAAATCCTTCAAAATCAGTCACTCATCAAACACTTTTTCCGAGCATCAACTAAAAACAAACTTATCACTATCTTTTACTATGATTTTCTAATACATTTGTCATAGCTGAACAACTTTTCACCTGGGTCATGTGATCTAATGAATATTAATGAGATCTGCCTTATCTGTGATATCTGTTTCAGTGTCTTGGGGAATAGAGATAAATCAGGACTTTTTACAATAAATCTGTTTTATTGAAGATGCAGTGAAAACAAAGACAATTGTTATCTTTTTATCTAGATTGCTTACAACCAAGTACTTCAAATATTTAAACATCTTTATTATTTTTCTTTTACTCTTACAAACTATATCTATTATTCAACTAACATTTTTTATGTGCTGATCTGCATATATGTAGAAAAAGCATATTTAAGAATAATTTTGAATTCTTGAATATCTAATACTAATTCAATTTCGAAACTAGCCCAAATTAAATAGGGTTGGTCATGTATGGTAAAAGGGGTGAATAATTTCTAAATGTACTGCTATGCTAACCAAATTTATATTACTCCCTGTTTAAAGTGAGAAGCCAGGAAAACAAATGGAATCCAAATCAGATCTTTAGTGTGTCTGTGACTTGTACATATATATATAGCAAAAGTAAATAAAAACGGTGTACAGAATGTATATATTAAAATTTTTTAATTCGCAAACTACATTTCACATCAAATAATAACAGTTCATTAATATATATAAATATATATGCAGTAAAGGAAAATTCAAAATAAGCAATAGCCGTACTATAGTTTTTTTCATTTCTCATTGACCCTGTGAATTCTATCTTTTCTTCAAATATTATTCTGGCAATACTGTATTTTCATAGAACGCACCTCAACAGAAATTAATGGTACCCCCCCCTTTTTTTCCATCAATCAATATATGACTAACCAGCTTAACATGCTACATTTAGAAAAAGAGGTAAAAACAAAGCATTATTCACAAGTATTTTAATTCCAAGGATAACTCACAATAGTTTTTTTTCACAATTTTCTTCTAAATAATTCTCATTAATTTATAATGCTAAACACTTAATTATTACATTAATGAATTTATCAACTTATTTCCATACTTCAAAGTTTCCAGAAAAGTTTCATTAAGTAACACAGTAATTCATTACAACCTCACATAAATAACTCAATGTTTACATGTTAACTTAAACAAGCATAAGTTTATTTTCCTTATCATATAAACACAGGAAAAACTTGTTTCAAAGGTCTCCTAAGAACATGTTCCTCATCAAAGGTTTTCTCATAGTTTTTTTTTACTTAATGAAATTTGCAGACATCATGATCTAGATATTACACCCAACTTTAATCATTATTACAAAATTTGTCAAAATATTTTTGAAATTTCAATGGTTTTCTTGTACTGGATTGAGCTTGCACTTTGTAAATGTATATAATAAATGTGTTATTTGAAGTATGTGTTATATAAACATGTGCTTCTAACTGTAACAGTTCTATAAACAACATGAATTTTATAGAGAAAGAAAAATATATTATAGATCATATAAAAACCCATGATTCTTATGAAGAAAAATGGTCACAGAAACGCAAAGACCTGCCATAATACATTTTGTTAAAAGAAGTTTTCAAATCAAACTACGAGTTTAAGTACAAAAAATTAAAGACAAGCATCTTTTTCATCTAGTTATTAATTTCTGAAAATTTAAAATATTAGAAATAGACTATATATAGCTTGCTGTTCGGTGTGAGCCAAGGCTCTGTGTTGTAGACCGTACTTCTTACCTAAAATGGTTTACTTTTACAAATTGTGACTTGGATGGAGAGTTGTCTCATTGGCACTCATACCACATCTTCTTATATTCCTATATACACAATTCACCTTTTCAGAATCTAATGCATTCTGGGTAATATTTTTAAAGCATGCACCAAAACCTTTATTTGGCAAAAAAGGTCCCAGATAATGGAAATTCAATAAATGACAAAATCCTGTTTCAATTTGGGTGACAAACAATTAAATTACCAATAGTCCTCTAGTTCTGAAATGATACATGGAAAAATTGAACTTCTGATCTGGAAATTAAACAGGATTCCTGGACTGCCAAATACCAAGCAGTGTACCATCTCTCAAGAATACTGGATGTAATACTGTAACTCTACACATGGTGTCTACAAGATACAGATGGACATATACAGTAAGGACAAATGGTGGAATAATAAATTCTTGCTGAAAATTCAAACATGGACAAATACAAGTTTATTTAAAAGTAGACTAAGGAAGTAAATAAAGTTACCTATACATACTTTATAATGGCTTTATTTCTACTGACCAGTACAGACAAGTTATTTAAGTAGACTTAGGAAGTATAAGTTACCTATAGACTTTATATAAACCTTTATTTCTACTGACCGGTGCAGTACTAAGAAGTATAAGTTACATATAGACTTTATAAAGACATATAAGTTACAGATGATCCACTGATATACTTATCTATCTCAGATAAAGTTATATCTGATCTGGGTAATAAAACATGTTTAACTAGGGTTTTAACATCCCTACCTGGCCACAAAACAAATTTACCTGATATATAAACCTATAATTTGTTTATGATGTGGTTGGTAGGTATTAAACTGTCTGTTTAGCAAAGTATTTATTATAAAACAGTTAAACAGGGTGCAATGCAGTTTTGTAGAACCTATACCTACTTATTAAATAAGGAAATCATAAATTATGAAGTTAAGCAGGCTTGGTAAATTTTCTGCTACATTTGCAGGTAAACAGAGTAAAACATTGTTACTTTGTATTTTGTAGATTACACCTGGAAACACGGAAACTATAAATCAGATGTTAAAGCAGGCTGGTTTATAAGTGTTTCTCGTTTTTTTATATAGATTAGATCGTTGGTTTTCCCATTTGAATGGTTTTTACACTAGTAATTTTTAGGGGCCTTTGTAGCTTGCTGTTATGTGTGAGTCCAGGCTCCTTGTTGAAGATCGTATTTTGATCTACAATGGTTTACTTTTATTTGTGACTTGGATGGAGAGTATATTGTTACAATACTTTATTCTGTAACTAAAACAGAAAGGGGAACAAAATTGTTTCAAGTTGCCCTGACAGACCCTCATCTAACTTATTCTTTTAAAAAATTGCAGTTTTTGAAATAATTTATTATAAAATTTAAATTGTCATTGACACAACCATCTTCAAACCTAAATGTTCATAATATTTTTAAATTACTGTTAAAATTTGAAAATACATTGATATTCACGAAGCTTTTCAGCTATAATCTACATGCATATTTGCCACTATAATTCGGCTTCATTTCAAAACCTAACTTAAACTGTATAACATTTTATATATGTATGCCAGTCCATGGCCTACCCCTTACATCTCCATGAAGGTTAAAAAGTTATTATAATTTTTGTGGCTTGTGGGTAAAATTCAGGTGGTTTTCAAAGAACATAAATCAACTGGTTAAGTATCCTTGTTCAAAAGTTAAGCAACCCAAAGCACAAGTGGGTTCAGGTAACCTGTTATTACCTGTAATCCAGGTAAACATGTAATTAGCATGTAATACCTCACCTTATGATGAGTTAACAAGGGTACAGTAACATGAAACTGAGTGACAAGTTAGTTAACAATTTACAGGTGCAAGTTGCACAAGATTTAATTTCAGAACTAGTGTAATTATTTATCATTTAATGGGTACCTGCTGGTTGGTTAATTTTTTTTCTCTAATTTTTGTGCTATTTTCACATTTCCTGACCGGTGTGAGAAAAATATTTCTCCTCACTAGTGAAAAATCTGTTCTCGGCAAATGATTAGTCGAAATTTGATTATGACGTCAAAATGTTTTGTTTTCTTCTCAATTTTCCTATTGTGACGTCATGAAAAAAGGCGTCACATTTAAAGAGCACAATTTTCTGAAAATCTTTGAAAAAGAACGATAAAAAGCATTAGAGAAACAGATTCCGACACTATAACTCGTGTATTACGATATTTCTCCACTCTCGACAGTTAAATTTTATTATTTAAAGGGCTCGGCAAGCCTCGCGCTTTAAATAATAAAATTTAACTGTCTCGAGTGGAGAAATATCGTAATACACTTGTTGCAGTGTAAGAATCTATATTTTAATTTCTAGCAGCTTAGTTCTTTCTCAATGTCATTTCTGCTTCAATCTGTTAAAGCCAGATTATTAAAGATGACACTGGTACAAAAAAGAGTCAATTTCAAATCTACAATAAAAATTAATAAAAAAGTCAAAAACAAATTGAATAGTGATGTGAATGTGATATCCACTATAATCTATAAACATATTTTAATTATTTCAATCAAATATGTAATCTTTCTAACTCTAGAGACAATAATAAACAAATTTTCAGTCTTCAGAGTTCTCGAAAAGTGAAGATCTGAGGGATTTTACCACCAAAATTTGCAATTAAGGACAGACACAATTTTGGTATTTTGTAATAAAAATAGAAGTGAGGACCAGCAGTTTTTCTTCGGTGACCACCAGCTATAAAAAAAATGTCTCTTGAGTCTTGTCTCAGTATTGCCTTAATTATGTATACAAATATAAGAATCTTTGACATCAGCATTTTTTTCCATTTAATCCTGAATACCTGTATCTATATGACAGGAATGTATGTTAATTCAATGACATGTTAAAGATAAATCTAAGGTGGACATATGGTGCATGTCCAGCCATTAATTACCATTAATTAGATTTTGATTGGATGTCCGTACCCAGACATTCCTTAGATGGATGAATCAGGGTGTCTGAATGTGTTTACATTTATAGATAGGCTCCATGTACTTATCACATTATATTGGATCTCAACAAGGTGATTATAACTGGACATCTTAATATCATTGATAAAATGTGGAGTATAACTTAAATTGAAGATTTATCTATATATGCATATTCAACGAAATACCGTGGATTAAATTTGCTATTGATCATACAGAGTTACTTATTTAGAAACATGACTTTTAAAACCATCTACAAGATCCTTCAATAAAATAAAAAAAATCTGCAGATAGATTCAATTTATAAATATGTCTCCACTAAAGATATCAAATCTCAGCTTTACTGCTAAACTAATCAACAGAAGAGATAAACTATTTTGATTTCAATGTATATAGTTTGACATGTCAGTCAGAGCCCAAGAGTTGCAAAAATTGACAAAATATCATTGACAAACAGCAGCAACCTAAACCTCAGACAATATAATCTATATTTTATTTAATATACAAAACTTGTGGGAGTTAATATATCTGCTTTGCCAATACCTATCAGCCAGTGGCAAATACTACAACCACTTTCAAGAGAAGGACAAACTATTATACAGTTAGTGTACAGGAAGAATGGATGGGAATTCTCTATTCACTTTAGTTTAGTGAGTAAGTGACAGCTGGGTTAGAAGTTTTCCAATCAGAACAGCTAGGCCATCTAAAAAAATGCATGGAAAAGCTAGTGGTACTTTGCAGATATCAGGGATCTCAGATACAATGTCCAAATGATAAGCTGATTTGATCATTTCTCACATTGCCATGATTTATAATTTCCATAACTATTCATAGTGCAATGATTATAGCCACACTATTACTGAGGGGTGACCAAGAAGCTCACTTAGGGTCACACAGTTTTTAACTGTGGTGTTAAATAATTATCATGGCTATAACTGTGACAACAAATCTTTATCTTTGGATGAATATTTATCCATTGGAAAATGTGTTTCATTAAAGATGATTTTGCAAGGACAAATTAAGGATCTTTGATAATGATTTAATGTAAGAGATCATGGCTTGGAACTATATACTAGTACTACTAGTATTATTCAGCAATTTAAAAGAGCATGTGCTCTAGATGTTTTTATAGCGTTTTTGGTTGCTGTCTGAATGATGATGATTTAGTCTCTGGTGAAGAGTTAGTTGACTTGTTGGCAATCATTCTACATTGTCTTATTTTCATAGTTAAAAAACAATATTTAAACTTTTTTTCAAACCAAAAATTACATGTAACATTCACACGGCTTTTAGAATTGTTACACACTTGCATGTTGGCAAACTTTACAGATCAAAATCACGTTTTATTGAACACATAAAATGAATGCACAATTTCTGCATGAAAGGACCACCCACATTCAACTTTTAAAATGACCAATACTTGCAAATTACAAATAGGATAAAACATGATTCTACAAAGAATTATCATTAAGTCACAATTTGTCCAGTAAATTACTGGTCTTTATATTCCCAACAGATGTCATTTTAATCCAATGGTCATCACGTTTGCATGTCCATTAGTAATACAAAATTCCACCACAAATTGACCAATTTTTCTAATTTAAACAGAAAAGTGTGAACTTAGTGTGCATTGCATGCTCAATTAGATTGCAACTAATGATTACCTGCTTACTGAGAAAACATAATCTGTTAAAAAAATTTCAATCTTTTCAACTCTCAAACAAAATGTGTTAAAATTTAATCTCAGCCTATCACTTATTCAATTATTTTGAATTTTAATGGCTTCACCTCTAAACAATTGTGATCGCCACCCGTAGTTGGTCTAAATACTGGTATGAAATGAAAGTTAAACAATCCTCCCTCTGAATAAATATCTAATGGGGTAGGTATGCACAGGCTCACCCTGGGGCTAGAAAAATTTAATTAACATATATTTACTTTACAAAGCTGGTGCATATTTTCAAATGATCTCAATAACCAGCGAACAGCACACGATTTATAGACTGAGAGAACCTGTCTAACACCTTAACATAGTTTTAATATCTGTTTCCAAACAAAAACCTCCAGAGATCAAACTTCAAGCTATTTATGTTTCTAAATGAATCGCATATTGTAATTATTTGTACAATAAAATGAAAATTTAAATACTTCTCATCTTATCAAAGACCTTTCCCCCATTTTTCTATCAGCCCCCAGCACAGACATGGTTTGCAATACAAACAATGCATTTAAAGATTATTTCTCTTCAAAAGATATCGCCATCATTCTGCCTAGGATGACGAACAGATAAAAAGATGATTCAAGACTAACATTTAATAAGATGAAATTAATTGAGAATGTCCCTAAAATTGCACATTCATGCAGAAATATTCAAGAGCTGCATAACAATTATTGTAAAAGCTTCCAGATTTTCATTAGTTGATGAAATAACAATTGCATTCAAATAACCAGTTCAGTTTTTTTGGTATGGCGTGGGAACATTATTTCATTTTGACATGGAATTTTATCCTGCATACCAAAGTAACCAAACACTCTGCTTAATCTCAAGGAGCAACAAAATAATGGAATCATATATTAGACTTATATTGACACACAAAGGAGTAAACTCAGATAAATGAGCAGTGATGCTCAAAGTCTGACTCAAATCAGGGGAGATTAAGACAGGTGAATAAAATGAATTACTCTGAAAAATTGTGCATTGCAATACAGCCTTAAACTAAAATATGAGCCGGCATTAATGCTGTATATGTAGAATAAATTAGAAAAGTTTAATTTTCAGGTAGAGAATGTCTGTGGCTTTCCTATGAAATATATTCAAAGAAATAAATGTTTAACCATATGAACCTGATTATATAAGCCCACCTCCTTCATTTTCATTACAAGTCTGAAAATATAGAAAGCAATACCTAGAACATTAGGTTTCCAATAAGGCTACAATGTATTAAGCAGTATCCTCCAACCTGATTGCCCATTTATATGCTGTAGCATTACTGTCATGATATATCTATGATGAATCCATGTCTTTCTTCTTCTGTTGTCTTTTCTTTGTGGGTATAAACTTCCTCCTTACTGTTAATATATTTTTGTCTTTGTATCAAAATGGAGGCCATCTTCTACCCAGGCTATGATAGGTTGATGTGATGTGATCAAACCGAAGGCCTTGCTGAAAACTAAGAAAAATAGAATTTATTTTTAATTGGAAATAAGAAAATTTGGCATGAATGGCAATGACACAACTCTCTACCCAAGTCACAATGTGCAAAAAGTAAACCATTTATTATCAGTTTAAAGTATACTGAATTCAAAAGCCAAAGTGATTTTATGTAACAATTTTGATTTTTTTCGCCTGAAAACCTCACATTTTTGTCTGATTTGAATTCTACAAAAAAGTTTCGTTTGATTAAAATAAACTTCTAAGTTACTGGTAAATTATAAGACACGAAACATCAATTTACACTTTCAACATTCTGTAAGCTATAAGATGTACTTTATATGACACGAAAAAAACACATCTGCATAAATATTTAGATAAAAGATTGAAATCTTTTGACAGATATCAGATTAAAATTTAAAACCAACAATGTCATGGCTTCATCTTCTTTTACAGTGGTCATCTTGAGACAAAGGTCGTCAACTCACCTGACCTTGTCTTCACCTTAACTCCTATTTAATTATGATATAAGAAATGGTAACTGTATTCAAGTTACCTTCATTTAATTTACTATCATTCTTGCTCTAGGAGGAAAATGGATAACACTTCATTGTACTCAATCACATGTAAAGGAAATATGATCACCTTTCTGGTTTATTAAAAGGAATATTGAATGTAAAACTGACAAATTATTGAAAATTTCACAAACCAGCTTGGTCTCGGCAGAACTAATGTCATAACCTTGTTTATAAAGATCCTAAAGGCTAAGAAACAAAACCATTGGGACCGAATATGCCAACATTATTTTGACATTGATTCTGAAAGTAAGAAATTCATCACTGCAAAGAAAATGTACTTGATAAACCAGTTTTAACTTTAATTCCACCTTACTTTGGAAATCAGTTTCTCTGTTCTTTTGTCTAAGCTGTTGTGTTTTATTCATACACAGTCTATTTATGTCATTCCATTTTGATAATTTTTCTTTTGAAATTTGATTCAATCGACATCAAACAATCTTAGACTCACAAAGAACAATTCAAAAGCTTCTCCAATTCTAAAAAATCTTTGTTAATGGTATTTGCATATTTAATTAATAAAAGTTCTCTTTTCACATAAAAATTATGTAAATTTGACAATGGTCTTTTCTCATTAATTTTTCCTTGATGATAGAATAGCAGTGTAACTTTTTAAGCACATCTATCATTAAAGGCTAATCTAAAGTGCTAATACATCTAAACAAATAGAACCAAATCCTGTGGATAAAGACGTGATCTTATTTTAGCCTGCATTTCCATAAACCTAAGACAATAACTAGAAGGAATTAAATCAATGAGGCAAACACATCTATAGAATTTAATAAGAACATTAAAGCTGACTTTTCACAAACATTGTAGACTGCAGAAATTAACAGGTCAGCAAAAGTTGAGGAAATGTGAAGGGAATTATATTCCAGAGATCAATAAACATTAAAAAAGTAAAGTATTAACGCTTTAAGGACCCAAATGTACAGGTTCTTAGGTATTCTGTACATTCTGTTGTTTTCTGCTGAATATGATTTTGAAGGAATAGCAAGGTACCTGAGGATCAGACAAGTTAATAATAATTTGGTTCCATTTTACCAATCTATATAATATATAGAAAAGGATTAATCTTTCAGCCATCTTAACTTAAAGCAGCCCTTACTTGTCTTAAGTCTCTTTTATTGTCTCTCTCCTGAAGATAAATCTTAAACACCTATAAGAATTTAGAATTCATGATTTGTACATGTCAGATCGAAAAAATTCTATATCATGCAGTGCTTTATCCGAAAAAATCAAAATCATCAAGGATTATTTTCATAATTTTAATTGTTTAAAAAAATCTTTAAATTTAGCAGATGACCCTTTACAGTTGACTAAGAAAAAACAAATAGCCAACAGAAACAAGAGACTAAATACTATCAAAGACCAAGATTATGACCGAAAAACAACCAATATCAGACTAAACAAAAAATCTTTTAATAATAAATACAGCAGATGACCCTTCACAGTTGAATAAGAGAAACCAAATAGCCGACAGAAACAAGAGACTACGTTTATATCAAAGACCAAGATAAACAACAACCAATATCAGACTGAACGACAAATCTTTTGTACCATACAGGCTCTTATAGAATTATAAACAATTCAATTAAATCATGCATATGAAAACCAAAGACACAAAGTTAAGGCTGCATGTCTGCACTCTTCTAAAATTCAAACCTTAAAATTTCAATTAGTAAATCATTGTTTCTTTTGTACTGACTTCAAAGTGTAATTAATTCCAGTGTAATACATCAATACTAAAGTTTGCTTTAATAAAATTTTAATTAAGTTTTCCTAGTCCATACATTGTCATTGGGTGACTGCTCAGGACAAAGTGCAGATGACCTTTTAAATCAAGCAAGACCAATTTGCCCCTGTCCAATACATCATGAACCATCAAAGGTGTCTGGCCACAAATCATGTGATAATGATGGACCAGGGAATTGTGGGTAATTATCTGTTTTGTTGGACTATGTGTCAATCTTTATTTATAATAACAAGTGGACAATCCACTGCTGATAGGTTATGGCATGCAATATCAACAAAAAATATATTTCCAAATTCCTTCAAAGTGCATAAAGAAATGTGCCAATGTTTCCAACTTCCTTCAAATTTCATAATAAATGTGCCAATATTTATGCAGACTGAAGAACAGTATAACAACTTAAGGGGGGTCATGGGTATAGACCTTTTTTTTTTAGATATAGAATTTCAGTATTTTTTTCTCTAAATAAAATCTATCCTATGGAAAAATAGATTAAAAATATGGGGTCACCTTTCATTTGCACTCACAATCTGCCTTCGAAAGAAGCATGGATTTTTGTTGAGGAACTTTTTTTCTGTTGAACTAATAGGAGAAAAAAAGGTATAATCAAAATAAAAAAAGAACTAAATTACAGAAATTGCTTAAATTTTACAATAGTTAAGTATTTGAAAAAAATAATAAAAAATATAGGTCACCAACGTTTTAAAAAAGACATTCCAATTTTAATGAAAAAAAATGCATTTTTTTCACCAAAGGGACATCATTTGGAGCTTTTTCAATGATATAAACATTTTAAAAGTCATCTTGGGCCAAAATGAAATGATTTTTGTTTGATTTATATACCATATCATAATGTAACAACTAATGGTGTACTAAACAAAATTTGTAATGAAAAAAAAAAAAGCTGATTTTTTTTATACCCTCGATCAACAAAGATCTAAACAAGAATGTGTCCCAAGTACACGGATTCCCCACTCGCAACATCATTTTCTATGTTCAGCGGACCATGAATTTTGGGTAAAAACTCTAATTTGGCATTAAAATTAGAAAGATCATATCATATGGAACATGTGTACTAAGTTTCAAATTCATCAAAAACTACCTCACCAAAAACTTTAAACCTGAAGCGGGACAGACGGACTAACGAACGAACTGATGAACAGACAAATGGACGCACAGACCAGAAAACATAATGCCTATAAATGGGACATAAAAAACCCATCAGATTAAATAAATCAGGAGATGTGAGGTATTTGTCAATCAGTCAGATACTCAGAAACTCCAAAAGGACATTATGGTCAAATTTGCTGGACAAGGAAATCAATTTTTCAATAGAAACACAAAAACAACTTTGATAAAATTGACAATCTGAACTTATATATATATATTCAGTTACCTCTTTCATGTAGATTGTATAATCTATACTAATTTTCTATTCTGTGTCTCGTGTACTATTATTTGTCTGTTTGTCCTTTTATTTTTTAGCCATGGTGCTGTCAGTTTATTTTCCATCAATGAGTTTGACTGTCCCTCCGGTATTTTTTGCTCCTCTTTTACATGTAAAAATTTAAAAATCTAGCTAGATTAACAAATTAGCTTCCCCATTATAATAGCTGCTCTTAAAGACTTAGTTCAGAGAAAGCCAACACCTAAGTACATATATGTGTTTCTAAAGTTACTTTCACTTTTGTAGTTATTACATTGGTATCCTGAACTGAGTCTGAACTAACCTGCATTTTAGGTGAGAATATTTTTTTCATTCTGTCTTGTTCAAACACATTCGTTTTTAGTTCTTTAACCAGGCAAAAGTTTTCATTATCTAAATCAACCTACAAGTTGTGATATATAAGTTATGAAGACAACAAAATGAAATTCTCTCCAACAACTTTTTTATTTTTTCAGAATCCAAAATAAAATTCTTTATGGCTGATTAATAAAATTTAAAAAATATTTTCAACCTTTAAATCACTGCAACTCTTTTGGTCAATGCTATTATGTACAGACAAATATATCACAACATTTAGTAATATTCTTGGTATTTATGCTATAATTTATTTCTGAATTGAATAATTAGTTAGCTTTGTTGTCATCAAAGTTGTCATTCAAGACTTAATTTATAGATTGCTTTTTGCCTAAATACATTTTTAAGCTAGATGTCTAAAGATTTTGAAAAGTCTTGATTTCAATTTCCTTTTAGGTTTAGAGTGACAATTTTCCAGCTTTAATTGTCACATGATAATGGTATTATTTTGTGTTCTCTTAGATCCAATAATACCAGATTTAATTGTCACATGATAATTGCATTACTTTATGTTCTCCTAGATCCAATATTACCAGGATAAATTCTGTCACTGAATCAGACATTAATTACTATAGTGCAGTAATAGTCATCTGTACTTCATGCCAAAATAAGATTTATTTCTGCCTTCTTTTACAATTTTTCAGTATCATATACATATAAGAAGATGTTGTATGAGTGCCAATGAGACACCTTTCTCCATGACACAATTGCAAAAGAAAAACCATTATACATGTATAGGTCAAAGTAACGGTCTTCAACACAGAGCCTTGGCTCACACTGAACATCAAGCTATAATGGGCCTAAAAAATTACTAGTGCAAAACCATTTAAACAGAAAAACCAATGGTCTAATCAATATAAAAACAAGAAACGAACAAATTTATGAACCACATCAACAAACAACAACTGCTGATCAACATCAGGTTCCTGACTTAGGACTGGTGCAAACAATGCAATAGGTACAAATAAAACCATTTTTTACAATTCAACATCTTATGAGTAAAAACATATCTATTACAGAGATTTATAATCATAATAATAGACTGTGTAGCTTAAAATGTTATACATTTATATAAATGTTTCATAATTATTTTGAATTTTCATTAAGTGCCATTTTAGCACAAATTTTGACACATTACTTTCATTTTCAATTTTGTGAGGATCTGTAAAGCCAATGATAAACAGAAACGTTTAACAAATAAACTGTTTAAGCTGATAAACTGTCAATGAAAAGTGAAACCCCTCCATTGAAAAAAATGAAAGAAAAAGATGGTGTGACTGATAACACTGGTTCAATAACCCTCTATGTAAGGCTATGTGATAGTATAAATAAAGGGGTTGTACCCTTAGACAGGAAGTTACAAGACAGGATTTATGTCTCCATAAGTGTAAAAGATACACCTTGGTTGCTAGAACATATTCTAGGGCAATAGTTGAACTTTCTTTATTTACAAGGCACACTAGAAATATTTCCAGATTAATATAGCAATTTTTATTTGTCCAGAAAACTATATTTGTCTAAGACTGTTTTATATTTAAACTAGAGGCTCTCTCAAGAGCCTGTGTCACTCACCTTGGTCTATGTGAATATTAAACAAAGGAAGCAGATGGATTCATGACAAAATTGTGTTTTGGTGATGGTGATGTGTTTGTACGTCTTACTTTACTGAACATTCTTGCTGCTTACAGTTATCTCTATCTATAATGAACTTGGCCCAGTAGTTTCAGTGGAAAATGTTAGTAAAAATTTACAAATTTTATAAAAATTGTTAAAAATTGACTATAGAGGACAATTATTAAACTCCTTAGGGGGTCAATTGACCTTTTCAGTCATGTTGACTTATTTGTAAATCTTACTTTGCTGTACATTATTGCTGTTTAAAGTTAATCTCTATCTATAATAATATTAAAGATAATAACCCAAAACAGTAAAATTTCCTTAAAATTACCAATTTAGGGGCAGCAACCCAACAACGGGTTGTCCGATTCATCTGAAAATTTCAGGGCAGATAGATTTTCACCTGATAAACAATTTTTCCCAAGTCAGATTTGCTCTAAATGCTTTGGTTTTTGAGTTATAAGCCAAAAACTGCATTTTACCCCTATGTTCTATTTTTAGCCAATGGTCATCTTGGTTGGATGGCGGGGTCACCGGACACATTTTTTAAACTAGATACCCCAAAGATGATTGTGGCCAAGTTTGGATTGATTTGGCTCAGTAGTTTCAGAGGAGAAGATTTTTGTAAAAGATTACTAAGATTTACGAAAAATGGTTAAAAATTGACTATAAAGGGCAATAACTCCTAAAGGGGTCAACTGACCGTTTCGGTCATGTTGACTTATTTGTAAATCTAACTTTGCTGAACATTATTGCTGTTAACAGTTTATCTCTATCTATAATAATATTCAAGATAATAACCCAAAACAGTAAAATTTCCTTAAAATAACCAATTTAGGGGCAGCAACCCAACAACGGGTTGTCCGATCCATCTGAAAATTTCAGGGCAGATAGATCTTGACCTGATTAACAATTTTACCTAGACAGATTTGCTCTTTATTCTTTGGTTTTTGAGTTATAAGCCAAAAACTGCATTTTACCCCTATGTTCTATTTTTAGCCATGGCGACAATCTTGGTTGGTTGGCGGGGTCACCGGACACATTTTTTAAACTAGATACCCCAATGATGATTGTGGCCAAGTTTGGTTTAATTTAGCCCAGTAGTTTTAGAGGAGAAGATTTTTGTAAAAGTTAACGACGCCGGACGCCGGACGCCGGACCCAAAGTGATGGGAAAAGCTCACTTAAGGGCCAGGTGAGCTAAAAAAAAAAAATGTAATGCAATGAAACAGGCAGGTTTTATTCCATTAATCTCTTGTCAATGAAAACAACAATATTTTGTTTATTTCTGATGGTTTTTTTTTTACAGTAAGAGCAATTATATTATACTGATATCTGTCTGTATCTTAAGCCTTACAGAATAATAATTTTGTGCATTTTTTTATGTTATCAGTTAGCTTTGTGTTTGTCCTTTTTTGGTCATATAATTTTTGTGTGATATATAATATATATTAAAACAAAAGTAAAATTAACACAACTACAACTGTCAAATATATATACTAGTATGTGTAATGCTTATAGCCAATTTAAAATTAAAAAAAAACCAAAACAACAATTATATATACCACACAAATATTTAAAAATCAATGCATTGGTAAAAACTCATTGTTTTGTGCTTTAACCTAGCCAGTTTCTCTCTTGTTTATAATCAGACTTTAGTTCAAAAGAAAATTCAAATTTAATGCTTTACTTTTCCGCTATTTGACAATCGTACTTTCGCTAGTCACGGTTAATGATCCGAATAAACAGGGACAATTGTCACAATAAATAAAAGCATTTACTTGATAGAGATAAGATCAAAGAGTTTTAACACAATTAAGTGTATACCTTAAACCTTAAATTGTAATATAGCGGGTGTCTTTATTTTATGAGGTGATCATACCTAGTTCTAAACTGTACCCAAATAAAGAGAACAAAAGCTTTAAGATCAACCAATGTGATTTCATTACACTTTGAATCAGTGACAGTTTAAGTTTTGACTTATGAGTTACCTATCGCAATGAACTGAATGTTCAATCATACAATAAACTTATCTGGTGATCGGTCATATCTCAATGAATTGAACGTTATATAAACTTGTCCTATTGTTTCGGACATTCTGTCATCATTTTTGCTAAAATTACTGTCGTCAGTTTTTTAAAAATTAAAAAGGACTTGAAAAGTAAGAAATAAATTATAATCAAATCTTTGCAAGCAAAAGATAAAAGTGGAGATAGTTAGTTTAAACAATATTTTATTTTGTCAAAAGTGCACAAAATACCATTATCTAATAGAAATACAGGGATTCGGAAACAAGAAGACCTTGTTTAAATCCCTCTCCCTTTTAAAAAATATGACAAAATTGGAAACATAGTGTAAGAAATTGGCATGATATAATTTTCAATTCACATTAAATGTTTATTCTGTGGTTTGCCCTTTACCAGACAGAAGTCAGTTTGATAGAAAAATGTGAAAAATAGTTGAAGGTCAACCCCCTATTGCATATATGTGTAAATGAAGAAAAGCATCACAAGTAATTTTCCTTGTGTTTTAGTGGGTTCTGTGTTTTAGTCTAGCTCAAAATAGTGAGAGAGATCATAAAAAGTTATATTATTTGTTAAACACATCAATTCACTTGAACCTAGCTATAGCTTTACTACTTTATTTTATATTTCATCCAATTGACTAGATTTTTTTGTTATAAAGAGTAAACAATAGCTAAGAGTAAACAATAGCTAAGAGTAAACAATAGCTAAGAGTAAACAATAGCTAAGAGTAAACAATAGCTAAGAGTAAACAATAGCTAAGAGTAAACAATAGCTAAGAGTAAACAATAGCTACCATTTAAGTTTGACTCAAAGTGCCAAAAGCAAAAGACAAGAAGATAAATAAAATTTATACTCATGCTTTAAACTTAATGAACATAACATGAAACTATTGTAAACACAAAAATTATGAAGGAAACATAAACTACATGTAATATTTAAATCAATTTGATATGAAACAAGAATGTGTCCATAGTACACGGATGCCCCACTCGCACTATCATTTCTATGTTCAGTGGACCGTGAAATTGGGGTCAAAATTAGAAAGATCATATCATGGGGAACATGTGTACTAAGTTTCAAGTTGATTGGACTTCAACTTCTTCAAAAACTACCTTGACCAAAAACTTTAACCTGAAGCGAACGGACGCACAGAAGGACGAACGGACGCACAGACGGACGAACGGAAGAACAGACGGACGGACGAACAGACAGACAGACAAACAGAGGCACAAACCAGAAAACATAATGCCCCTCTACTATCGTAGGTTGGGCATAAAAATAAAAGTGGACATTGAATTCCTGAGAAAGTAAAGCCTGGTGATAACTTAAGTTCCCCGATTTTTTACTGCTGCCTCCTCCTCTCACTCTTGTATATATATGCCAGTGGGTATATTACCCTCATGCAGTACCAATGATTATTTGTTAAAATACATTTGCAAAGTGGATTTCCTCTACATGCAAATTGAATGTTAAAATAGAAAACTTCAACATTAATGCAATATTCTAACAATCATAGATAATACAAAAACAAAGCTGTCAATTGAAAAGAAATCCTCAAAAATGTATTTATTTTCTTAAAGTGCCACTTTAATATTTTGACATCTAAATACTAATATCATAGGGTATCCAATCAAAGGAGCTTACTCAATCTAATTATAAAAAGACAGTGACAAATCTGTAAGATACATCCCAGTGTTCTAATGTTACACAATCATTACCTCCCTTTAAAATGGTGTAAGCTATGATTATTACACTAATTGGTAAACTTATATTTTTGTTCAAGTGACAAGAAGGATATCAAAGTGAGGCTCGTCTATCAGTGTCGAAGTTGACAAGAGAAACACACCCTATTTAATCCCTATATGGTATTAATTTCTACAATTGATAGATGTGTATTTTACATCAGTAATCGATACTTAATTAGATTTTTTATGATTATCAATCTTTCTTTACTTTGGAAAAAATAACACAGTACAGTGGCTTAATTTTGGAAGTGCCTGAAATGAGTACCATTGATCAAGGATGTAGTATTAATAGTAATGTTTCTTAGTACACGTAAAATGAGAAGCCTGTAACTGTTTTTATAGTCTCAATTGGGTTAAAATAAAATAAAATCATAATTCTTTGATATTGCGGGATTTTTGAAAGTATATGTACCAGGAGTTTTTACAATGGTGTGTCTTAAAAAAATTAAAGTTAAATGTTAGATTAAAGAAGTGTTCATGACAACTAAATGCCAAAGCTGACTGTTTTAAATGCATATTTTCTAAGGAAAAACTTATTTTTTGTAACATTTTCATCACCAGCATATTATCCTTAAAAAGTTTTGGTAACTTTGTTTCCAACAAATTTCATAAACCATCTGGAGCCAAAAGTTTCAAATAAACAACAATCAATCCTGGCTTTCTGTAGAAAGAAGGTCCAAATGGCAATGTTGATTTGTGAAATGTCAGTTCAATATTTTTGTCAAATCAGCCATGAGTTGATAGATTTATAACAAGTAAATTCCTATGTCTCATTTGCTTCAAAAATCCATTGGCTTATTATCCTTCCTGAAAAAGATTTTAATGAAGTCTTCCATGTCAACAAATTACAATGTTCACGCAGGAATCAGTTGTCCCGTGATTTGATTCTGACAATAATGACGGGATCAGAGTCAATAAAGGTTAATACAATTAGCCAAACTAAATCTGTCGTAATGAAAGTGATCATCCAAAAACAATCTGCTATGTACTAAAATCAGATATTAGCTAAAGTCCAGAATGCATTAGGGATAACTGAATAGTAATGTTTCTAGATAAAATAAGGAAGGAGAAATTACAGATTGTTTCTTTTAGAGCAGAGGTATAGAAACCCAAGTTTTAATGCACATCATCTGGCCATGATGACTGGACTATTCATGGGTATGACTAATATAGATCCATGAAGTCTCATTCACAGCTTGCAAGAGTCCAATCAAATTGTTGCATTTGTTATTTGCTGTTTTGGATGGACCATAGCTAGTTTACTGTATGTTATTAACTATGTACAAAATAGTCAGTGTGAGGACAAGACATCACTAAATAGTCAGTTTGAGGACAAGACAGCACAAAATAGTCAGTGTGAGGACAAGACATCACTAAATAGTCAGTTTGAGGACAAGACAGCACAAAATAGTCAGTGTGAGGACAAGACATCACTAAATAGTCAGTTTGAGGACAAGACAGCACAAAATAGTCAGTGTGAGGACAAGACATCACAACATAGTCAGTGTGAGGACAAGACATCACAACATAGTCAGTGTGAGGACAGGACATCACAATGTAGTGCCAGGACAACATAATCAAGAATGCTATTATTATTGCAAAACTCACCTAATCATATCATTCTGAATTAATAGCGGTATACAGTTGTCCGTGCAAGGACAAAACATGGTTTAATTGAACTAAATTCAAATATATCTGATTACAGATGTAGTTTCTCTGCCCTGTGGTCTCTGTCATCATACATATATTTCTAATCCTCTAGTTTCCAACACTATAAATATATAGGTAATGCTCTGGACACTGTAATGTATTCCAAAGTATGATATCATTATCTGGGATCTTACTGAAAATATTCAAATGTTTAACTTAAATATTGTAATTACATATTTCATCAGACAACACAACTCTTAGTTATCAGTAAATCAAAAGCAAGATTAATATTATTGTTGTATACATATGCACATTCATGGCTCTACAATCATATCGATACCTGTATCTTGGCATATTTGTCTCTGACTGTTTATGACGTCTTTACACTAAATACATTGGCTGTTAGATGTACTGATTGACAATTTAGTCCTAGATCATGTTTTTTTTTTATTAGTTTTTTTTATTAGTTGTTATTGGCTTTAAACTAGCTGTTGGTAACTCTCAGATCTGTACTTATTGTCTTATTGTTGTTGAGATGAACATTAGTACCAAGCTACGTTCACTTTATGTTTTGGTTAGATATATTTCTATTTGTATCCATCTGATGAGTTAAGCTTTTTTTAACTGATGTTTATAGTTCATTCTTATGTTATTCTGTTTCACGACTGTCCCAGGTTAGGGAGGGTTGGACGCCTAATAACATGTTTAACCCTGCCACATTCTGTATGTATCTGCCTGTCCCAAGTCAGGAGCCTGTAATTCAGTGGTTACATGTTGTTTGTTGCTGTGTTACATATTTATTTTCGTTCAATTTCTTCCCTCAGAAATTAGGCAGTTAGCTTTCTTGTTTGAATTGTTTAATATTTGTCAGTTTCTCATGGACAATCATACCACATATTCTTTCTAAAATTTATAAAAAATTGCGGAAACTAATTTCAAGTATCTGAAACTGATATGTTTTGTTCTTTGCCGCTTTAATTGACAATAAAAATTTGTTTAATCAAGTGATAATTCATTAGCAATTCAGAAAGCTTTACATTTCTCATTTGGTTGTTAACTACTATACTGTAATGTTGTTTTTTTACTCATTGTTGAAAACCTTATTGTGACCTATAGTTGCTAATAAATCAAACCTCACTTGGTTTTTGTTGGATAGATGTCTCACTGGTATTCATACCATATCTTTTTATTTTTATGTTCTTTATATTCAAAAATATTATTAAAAAAAAAAAGATATACTGAAGTATCATTAATTTTCTTGGGCACCAAATTTCCTATATCTGTAGATTGAGGAAACTTTATAATTTCATGGAAATCTGATTTTGTGGTTTTACTAAGGTCTGTATACAAGCTTATAGAGAATGTGTACTTCATTGAACATTTTAATTCGTGGTAAAGTAAGCTTGTCACATGAAATCAACGAAAATTAGTATACCAGGAATAATAATAACTGATCCACAGTATTATATACATAGTTATATATATTTCTACTTACTTGTATATCCATCTGATGAATTAAGCCTTTTTCAACTGATTTTTATAGTTCGTTCTTTTGTTTTTCTGTTACATTCCACTGTCGCAGGTTAGGGGGAGAGTTGGGATCCTGCTAACATGTTTAACCCTGCCACATTCTTATATGTGCCTGTCCCAAATCATGAGCCTGTCAATCAGTGGTTGTCGTTTGTTGATGAGACATGTTTGGTTTTTTCGTTCATTTTTTGTACATAAATTAGGCCGTTAGTTTTCTCGTTTTAACATGTTAATATGTTTTACTTTTGCCATTTTGGAGCCTTTTATAGCTGACTATGTAGTGTGGGCTTTGCTCATTGATGAAGGCCGTACAGTGACCTATAGCAGTGTATTCCAAAATTTGTCTGACCAACATAATGACAGAGAAAAGATCATTCGGACAGACAAAACTTTTAAGATTTTATGGTTGAATATATAGTAGACAAGTTCAAATTTCAGTCAGACAAACCCTATAACAGTTTTGCACAGACTGCTAAAGTTATTAATTTCTGTGCCATTTGGTCTCTTGAGGAGAGTTGCCTCATCCGCAATCATTCCACATCTTCTTTTATCTATCCACAGTATTGAAAATTATGGAATAATATATACATTGACCAGCAACTAAACAGCTAAAGAGGAGAACTTGGCAATGGATTGGGCATACTTTGAGGAAACCTGTAGGTACCATCACTAGACAAGCATTAGAATCAATGGAATCCCCAAGGACATCAGAGACCGGGAAGACCATTTCACAGCTGGAGAAGATCAAGGCACAAAGAACTGGATGAAATTGGATATACCTGGACCGAAGCAAAAAGGATAGCCCAAAATAGAGTAAGATGGAAAGCGACTGTAGCAGCCCTATGTTCCACAAGGAACGAAGAGGATTAAGTCAAGTAAGTCATATACATTGACCTCTGCATGTCTATCTAAAATAAAATTAAGCTGTATTTTTTTTATATTTTAATTGGTCCTTTAAACAATGTTGTGAAGAGGAATTGTCTGGCCTTGTTTATTGAAATGAGGGTCTATGTAAAATAAAAATCTTCTGTCGTGTCTTTTTTTTTCTTTTTCTAAGTTAAATCTGGACTAAAAAGGTTCGCAAGACTTTTTTTTCCCTTCTGAGATCAAAATTGAATATTTTTTATGGTATAACTGCTGTCAAAGACAAGTCACATAACAAATTCTCGGCATTTTAATGTGCGTATTGTTATGCGTTTACTTTTCTACATTGGTTAGAGGTATAGGGGGAGGGTTGAGATCTCACAAACATGTTTAACCCCGCCGCATTTTTGTGCCTGTCCCAAGTCAGGAGCCTCTGGCCTTTGTTAGTCTTGTATTATTTTAATTTTAGTTTCTTGTGTACAATTTGGAAATTAGTATGGCGTTCATTATCACTGGACTAGTATATATTTGTTTAGGGGCCAGCTGAAGGACGCCTCCGGGTGCGGGAATTTCTCGCTACATTGAAGACCTGTTGGTGACCCTCTGCTGTTGTTTTTTATTTGGTCGGGTTGTTGTCTCTTTGACACATTCCCCATTTCCATTCTCAATTTTATTCACTTCAAATTAGGGAATAATCATTTAACTCTGAGAGGGGTAATTGTTTTTCTCTAAACAAAATATTCCGGACTTTGAATATTTTTATCAAGCAGAGGGAATTTAAAAAATTTGGATTGACAATTTTTGCCATTAAAAGTTCTCAAGACAAAAAAGAAATAATTTGATGTTTGCATGCATAGATAAATCAAATTGAAATGGAAAATAAAACATTACCAGCTGCCCCCCACCCCCTTTTTTCAAAATCAAATGGTTAATACCTCACTACAGTCAGTTTTATTAATGCATCATTAAATCAAGACTATAAAGGTTCAAACATATTTAATCTCCCCCCATAAAAAAAAGAAAGTTTAAATGCACCTTTATATCAATCTAAAAATATATGTATATAAATTCAGTGTCAACTTAAACTATTCAAAAGTAAGTGTCAATGAAATCTGTTTTAAATGAAGATCTTAAAACAGCTATATCATGGAACATTCTGATTATCTTCCGGATCACCAAATATATCCTGTGGAAAAAGACTTTTAATCCTATTAAAACTAAATATTAATATAAAATTGTCCTCAAAATCTTATCTTATATCTGAATGACCAAATGTACCAGGTCATGTATCTTTAAATCTAAACAAATTCAAAATAAATTAAAAATAAATATTTTCTGAATTCAAACTTCAGAATTAATAAAAACAAATGATGTAACAGATGATTAAGATTTTTTCTTCAATGTTTTGATTGATCAGAAAATGCCGAAGGGAAGAGTGATTTAAATAGTGTGGTTAATATAGAAACATCAAACAAGAATAGAGGATTATAGCATGGCAATGAAAGTAAATAGGTTTACAGACTATAAAATGAAGTGTTTACTCCGAGGACCATTCAGTCGATAATATAGTCCTAAGCTTCAGATTGTTGACACGGTCCACATTAAAAACGATCAACCCTGACAGGTGTGTAGTCATAAGCTGACAAGACAGTATCACAAACTGCATATGAACAAATTAAGACTGATACTTTACCAGTAAACAGGAAATATACAGTATTATCAAGGACAATAGATTCAAACAGATTGTCTTATTGGCACTCATACCACATCTTCTTATATCTACATTTATACACACCAACCAGAAATCATAATATATGCTTTTTTAAGAGGGTGTTTTTGGCAAAAGTAGTTTTTGGGATACAATAACCTAGATGTAAAAAATTGTAGATCTTTCCTTTCATTTTTATCAAAGCAACTATAATGAAGACATAGGCGGATCCAGGGGGCTGGGTGGCCAAGACCCCCCTTTTGTGGGAAAAACTTGATTGATTATATATAGGGAATCATTGAAACAGGACTGGAGCGCCCTTTTTTTTTTTGCAACAAGCTAATAAAAGAAGCAAAAATTTATTATTTCACCTGAACCTGAACTGAAGAGATGGGGTAACATAGTACATTTTTTTTCTTTCACCAGGTGGCACCACCTTGGATCTACTTACAAAATGATCAGTCTCTGTCATCACACTAACTTTTTATCAACCCAATTGTTTACAAATGAAGATAGATCTGTTTACCACTAAGATAAATTACATTTCTCCTACCCATTTATAATGTAAATGTTTAATTCCTTCAATAAATGGAAAATCTGGACACATTGGTAATGGAATAAGTAAATGTTTATCACTAAGGTCCTAGACCTCCTATCTTGTATCCTTGTAAAGGTCAACCACATGATTTATATCGCCAACAAAGAAATCTTGCTACCAAACTTAGAAGACAATCTATAAGAAATTATTTTATAGAGCGTTGCACTGGTGGTCCAAAACAAAAAGATTTCTGGCCAACAATCAAACCTTTTTTAACAAACAAGGGTAGTCATTTTGATAACAATATTGTTTTATGTAACAACAATGAAATAATTAATGACCAATCAAATGTTGCAGAAATTTTTAATAACTACTTTGTAAATGTAGCCAAAGATATCGGCAATGATAATTGTGAGGTAGATGATAATCATCCAAGCATAAAATCAATAAGGGAAAATTGCAATGTTGATGGTAGTTTATCTTTTATAGAAATTAAAGATGACTTTGTTGAAAAACAAATTAATAAGATCAATGTAAACAAAGCTACTGGCTTTGATGGGGTATCAGTAAAAATCTTGAAAATAGCCAAACCAGTAATTGTTAAACCTATTACTCAACTTATAAATATGTCTATTAAGAGTTCAGAGTTTCCTGACGATCTTAAGGAAGCACAGGTAGTTCCACTGCATAAAAAGAATAGTCAGTTAGAGGCAGGAAACTACAGACCTGTTAGCATTCTTCCGGTGGTGTCAAAGTTCTTTGAAAGGGCCATATATCAGCAGCTAATAGAATATTTTAGTAAAATATTTCATCCTTCCTTGTCAGCTTTTAGACCTGGCTATGGCTGTAACACCGCCTTACTAAAAGTCATTGAGGACTGGAAAAAAGCAGTCGATCAAAATTTATATGTGGCTGCTGTGCTAATGGACCTTTCTAAGGCCTTTGACTGCTTACCCCATAATTTACTTCTTTTAAAATTGAAGGCATATGGCCTGTCAAATGAGGCACTTAATTTAATTGATAATTATTTATCAAATAGGAAACAGTGTGTAAAAGTCGGTGCATATTTTAGTACCTGGCAAAATATCTATAAAGGTGTACCGCAGGGCTCGATTTTGGGTCCTGTGCTTTTTAATATTTTTCTAAACGACATTTTCAATTTTGTGAAAGAAAATGAACTGTATAATTATGCAGACGATAATACATTGTCACACTCAGGACCAGACCTAAATGGATTAGTTAAATCTTTGGAAAAGGAAAGTGCTGTTTTAATTGATTGGTTTGCTAATAACAAAATGAAAGCTAATCCAGATAAATTTCAGGCTATTGCTGTTGGGAATAAATCAAAAAGTGGGAATATTAAATTCAATTTGGACGGGAATGAAATTTTATGTGACACTGAGGTAAAGCTCCTGGGGGTGACAATAGATTATCAACTCAAGTTTAAAACTCACATCTCTGATATTTGTAAAAAAGCATCAAGGCAGTTAAATGTTCTTAAAAGAATTGGAAAACATCTATCTAAATTGGGAAGGTTAACTATTTATCATTCATATATTATGTCTAATTTCAATTATTGTCCTGTGGTTTGGCATTTTTGTGGGGAGGGTAATACTAAAAAGATGGAAAAAATACAAGAACGTGCCTTGAGGTTCATATATGAAGATTTTGATAGTGATTATGAAACTCTGTTGTTAAAATCTGGTTTACCTTCTTTAAAAATAAGACGCCTAAGAATGATGGCAATAGAAACTTTTAAAATATTACATAAAGAATCACCGGTGTATCTCCATGATATCATTAATTTTAAAAATGTATCTTATACTTTTAGAAAACAACAAACTGTTGAAATTCCACAGGTGAGAACCACACAATTTGGCCTTCATTCATTAAGATATGCTGGAGCTACACTATGGAATGAGTTGCCTGACACGATCCGTGCACAGACAAACCTAAACCAGTTTAAAAGTATGATCAACAACTGGAATGGCAACTCATGCAGGTGTGGCTCCTGCAGATCTTAATACCTTTATTTTATTTTGTGTTAAATGTTTGTTCCATGTAGCTTATAGAAATTAGTTTGCTTTATTTATTTCATTCTGCTTTGCATGTGCTTATGTTTCAGTTTTAGTGCTTTGCTTGCATGTGCTATGCTTTTTATTTATGAACTTTTTACTTGCAATATAGCTATCATAATTTGTATGTCTCATATGTGTGTTTTATGTATCTTAATATGTGTGTTGTTATTGTTATTAATGTCGGCAAAAAGCTCTACAGAGCTTATGTTTGTATTTAATGTAACCCGACTTGAAATAAAATTTCTTATCTAAAATTTCTTATTTCATACCTTGATGGGAGGCATTAGGGAGAGGGAGGGAAATGATTAGAATGTTATTGGAATGAAACATAATTATAGTAGAGATCAGTAGATCTTAGTACAACCAATAGAAAACAAATATATGCTATTTTGTTAAACATCATATGTTACATTACAGAGCACGGAGAGCATGTTCACTTTTCAAAATTATACACTGCATGCCGATCACTTTACCCTGTTTTTCAAAATGCACTTGCTTAATTGATTTTAATTCTATTCAAACGATCAGAACGAAGACTGACTGTTACAGTGCATTCACGCTAGAAGTTCCATTTAACTGAAATGCAATGATAATCACAACTATCATTTAACAAAGAAGGGTAACAATTGGAAACACTCAAGTCACATAATATTTTCCTAACTTGTTTGTGTGTGTGTTTAAAATTACTGAGGAAAATACCAACTTAGAAGCTACACTGAGAAGAAAATGAACAATTTTCTATGAACGTTCTGTCTTAAACCAGAGACATATATACACATATGTATATATGTCTCTGCTTAAACCGAGTCAGAAAGGTAAGGGTACTGAAACAAACACTGAAAGGAAATACGGTTTAAATACCGTGGCCATGAAAAGAGATATATCACATCTACTGGGAGGATTTTACAGAGTAAACCCACGTTTTTCTTGCTCATGTCAAAAATATAAAAGTCTTATCGCAGTTATAAAAAGTCCTGGTAACATGATTTGAATTTTTATAACGTATGGTGGCACAATTATTTTTGTATAATGCAACTGTTAACATGTGTTTTGGCTGAACCAGTAAGAAAACATCCACAATTTACTGTAAATTGTGGATATTTTCTTCATCCTCCAGACTCCTTGTGACACCTTTGTCACCCGAATAAGATGCCTCAAGGTCAAATCCATATTTACAAAAGATTTTTTTTTAAATTGTGTTTTTGTTGATTTTCACGTCCTACATTGTAATTTATTTTGTATTCTGATACCAAACAAAATCCTCCCTGTCTAATGCACCAGAAAATTGTAAGTGAGCAGAAAATGAAAAGTAAACAATCAGAATTTAGTGACCAATTTGAGGACAAAAGGAACGATGTCATACGAGAGGTGATAATTTTTATCAAGTATTTATCATAATATTATATTTCATTTATTTCTGTTTAGGACGGTCCCTGATAATGTTCTGTTGACAACAACCTCTTAAAACAGTTTTTATAATTAAATATTATTTTCACTCCATTTTTTTTGCATTCTTTTAGATTCCATGTCAAAGCTGAGACTGCAGGATAATAATAGAGCTAGAGATTTTGGATGTAACAACAAAATGACAAGTGACAGGACATACAGGGTTTGAATTGCAGATGATTTAACCATCAGATTGTTTCATTAGAAAGAAAAAATTGAGAATAAAGAAAATATACTGTAAAATGTGTTTTTTTTTTTGTCAAATTGTTAGTCAAACTTTTTTTACTAATGGGTATTAACTTTAATGACAGTATTTACCTTAAACAATTGTCTCTGATAGGAAAAGATTACACAAACTAGAATTATGATAAAAAGTATGCAACATTCAAAAATTCAGTGCTTGCTTTAATTGACCGAACATTATTTTTTGTTCAGTCATTAATGAAAGTGAAATAATGAAATAATGATTTGAGAGTTTGAGTCCAATCGGCGAACATTAGAGAGCTAGTGACCCTCAGGCCTTTAAGTATCATGCGTCTTAACTATGGTGTACCGTCAGTGGATATAAAGGGCCTTTATGAAGACTATACTCATATGAGATATGATTATTTATGAAGCTCGTGTTTTTCCTGCCTATAAGAGTATAAAACATCTGTACCAACTTGTCAATATTTAAGTCTATTCTATAAATCCCTCTGAACGAGATCTGAAAACACTAAAGTCAAACACATGCCTACTTATACTGACTTTATAAGTCTTATTCAAATATCCTGTACGATTGGTACTTCACAAGCAATACAAACAATCCATATTTCACTGTGTGATAGGTTTATATGGAAAGACATAAATCATTGAAAGATATTACAGACCATATATGATCCAGGTAGTTTGCAGATTAAAGACAGTAAATAAAGAACATGCTCGGTGTAGGCAGTTATATGCACTTCCAAATGCAAACACTTCCCATTTTAAGCTTAGAACCGAAATTTAAAAAAAATGTTTATGTATTACTACAACACCTTCTGCTATTCTGTCACATAGTTTGTGTTTATGTATGTATTGATTGTATGTTGAAAATGTTGATGTAATTGAAATGCGTACCTATAGTTGTGGTCATTTTTATAAATTTCCTGTTTAAATTTTTTTTTTCTCGAAAAACTAAGGATTTTGTTATCCCAGGCACATATTATCTTATCCGTATTTTGCACAACTTTGTGGAATTTTGGATCTTCAATGCTCTTGAACTTTGTGCTTGTTTGACTTTATAACTTTTTGATATGAGCGTCACTGATGAGTCTTAGGTAGACGATTTTAGTTAACTTTGAAATGAATAAAGACACTGATGAGTCTTGTGTAGACGAAACGCGCAACTGGCGTACTAAATTATAATACTGGTACCTTTGATAACAATATACACCACTGCCGGGGTCGATGCCACTGCTGGTGCATGGACGTTTCGTCCCCGATGGTATCACCAGCCCAGTAGTTAGCACTTCGGTGTTGACATGAATATCAGTTATGTGGTCATTTTGTTATATAAATTTCCTGTTTACAAAACTTTGTATTTTTCGAAAACTAAGAATTTTCTTATCCCAGGCATAGATAAGCATAGCCGTATTTGGCACAACTTTTTGGTACTTTGGATCCTCAATGTTCTTGAACTTTGTGCTTGTTTGGCTTTATAACTTTTTGATATGAGCGTCACTGATGAGTCTTAGGTAGACGAAAAGCGCGTCTGGTGTACTAAATTATAATCCTGGTACCTTTGAAAACTAATAATACAGACTTTGGTAATTTAAGCCATTTAAATAGACATTTTTATAATGTTTTTTTTATATTGTGATGTTTCACTATTGTTGCAGGTTAGGATGTAGATTTGTGACTTTTAAAACGTTTAAACCCGCTGCATTTTTTTCACTTGTCCAATTTTTGTCAGGAACCGACTTAGGACTAAGATACAATGTATGTCGTAAGATCATCCTAAAGCTGTCTTCGGACTAAGACATGTCTAAGATGGTCTAACGACATTTATTAGTCCTAAGTGTGTTTCACAAAGTGGTCCTAACTAAGAACATCTCTTAAAATTGGTCATAAAGTTAGGACTAAAGTTAGTTTTCTTTCATTCTCAGATATTCGTAGTCATTCAGAATATATTTATTGTAATCAACAATATATTTTTACCTATTTTGCAGCTTACAAAAAGGGGCTCTATATGAACTCTATCACACAATTTTTTGACAGACGGGACAACATTTATTCACTGGAATAAGAGATTAAAGCTTAAAGGAACATTAACATAAAATAACATATACAATATATCCTACGTTTAACTTTCAATCAAAGTACAAAACAAATATTATAATTATTTATGCTTCAGGGGAGATAATTCTAATCCATTTTTACTTTTATTCCACCCTGAATCACTCAAAAGAAAACTTCTTTATGATATTAATACTCGATTACCACTGAAGTGGACAAATATTTCCAAATATTGACATATAATGTGGTTTTTAAGTACTGAAAGTCGGTTTTATTGAAGACTTATCTTTGTTAATACTTAAAATATCATTGACAAATTATTCGCTTTATTTTATTATGTGTCTACATTAAAATTTGAACTGTTTAAATTCCACATATTTGATTTAGATGTAAATGTCGTAGTTATTCCATCTAATTCTTGGAAAAGTATATCTAATTATCTTTGATTAATCAAATTTACATACACACAATGTAACTGAAAGACCATCAACATCTTCTTTATTCATATGGTCTCTGTATGCTGGATATCCTTGAAATGTTCATGACGACTACAGCTTTCACTCATCAAAACCTCAGATGTGTTGAATGAACGGGAAAAAAAAATTAAAATAGGGTGTAATTTTGAGGTTTGGGCACAACTAGAAATAACATTTTTTTTAAAACTTTTAACCATGCTAGGCGCTGTTGGATCTTTTTTCAAATTAACATGACTCTGGTAAACATCAAATGAGCTCAAGAATCGGGAAAAAAAATCTGAAATGGGGGACGCCGTGTTTAAAATCTATATTCATAGTAACCATGCATTTACATAATCAATATAAACACTGGGAAAATTAGAAATGAATTAAAACAAAAATTGATTACATATTTGTAAACTGAGATTACTATAAATTGTTATAGTAATCTCAGGTGTAAACTATAAATTGAACTAATAATCTCAGGTGTAAAACATAAATTTTAAAAGCAATAAATCAAATCATTATGATTTTACATTGACATCATAATGTTTCAAAGTGCTAAACGAATGATCTATATGCAATGCTTTAAATAATATATATGCTAAGGGAGGTAAGCATGCTTCTTTTATATTTCTATGTGATCGAATGACTCCTCATTTAATTCTATAAAAAGAAAAGGGTATTTCCAATTAATGGCGTAAGACAACTGAAACTGGTGACTGTATATATATCTAAAACAACCAAAAAGTTGACCACCAAAACTTGGACTAATAGTACTGCAACCAGAGGTCATTTTTTAAAACTTTAATGGTCCGGAAGAACACACATCTAAATTATATATCGATGGAAAGAGGAACACGTGTACAATAAGAAAAGTTGGGTCGTAAAAATCTAGAGTGGTCACAATTTTGTGAAATTGAGGTCAAAGGTCAGACCTAAAAATATCAATATTTCAACCACAAGGACAAAAAGGAGAAATATTCTGATATTTATTCAATAGAATGCTACAAAAACAATTCGATCATAAGCATATGCTATAAACGATGTTAAAACGACAAATTTGACTACTTATATGAAGAGCTGCCATTACAAAATGGCGTTGATTTGGAACCTTCTGATTTTTATCCTTTTAAGACATAGCAAAAGAAGAAGTGGCCTTGTCCTTTTCACATCCATAAACTTTCATATTGTATATAGTGTTTCACTATAGTATATTACCGAATTATTTTCTAAACTATAAAACACCAGTTTAACAAATTATTTCAATATTTTTTCTATCTTTGAAAAAAACAAAATTCAAGCGCTGAAACAGTGTTTTTAATTTTGCATCTTTAAGGTTGTGTATTTTGTAAAAATTAGTATCTAGTTATAGATAAATACATATTGTGTATTTGCAAAGTCTAAACAGAGCAGTTATAAAACAAAATATACTATAGTCACCCGAGGCGAATGCGAGGTTTAATAAAAAATTGAGCGTAAAACAAAGTCAGTTTGGTGCATGAACATTTTTTTAGTGGGATAATTCTGGTAAAAAAAGTTAACACATTAACTTTTTAAGGGAAGGAAGAAAAAATATACAATGCAATGCCAATTTTCTAATGTTGTAATTCAAAATCAGTCATGATCCTTATATAACTTTTAAAAGCGACACACAATAGCTCAAGTATTCATTAAAAAGGGACATGAATCAATCTCTTAGTCATCATATGCGGATTCAGTACGCGTATACGCATTACAAGACACTTCCCTTTTTAATAAGACCAAATTCGGCGTAGGACAGAGTTTGTTCAAAGCAAACACAGTTTTTGAGTACAAATGCTATCTGGAGCGTAAATACCGTCATGATTCTGTCAAACTCTTCAGATATAGTCTTACCTTTGCATAGGAGACACAAAAGCAATGTGAGTACAAAGTTTCAATCAATGTTCGTGACCCATATTCCCATATCATGCATATGCATGATATATCTGCACTGCCAATCCCAAATGTAATTGGGCGAATGTTGCTACAAAAACGATTGATTTTGTAATAGCCATACATTTACGAATTTTTGTTATCTTTAGGGACAATATACGGTTCAGAAGCACATTTGTGTTATTTTTCATCAATTAACTAACAAATGAACTTTTGAGCATAGGCTCCGTGTTGAAAACCGGAATGTGACCTATAATGGTTTACTTTTATAAATTGTGACTTGGATGGTGTGTTGTATCATTGGCACTCATACCACATCTTCCTATATCTATTAAGAAACTATGTGGGCATCATTTTCATAGAAATACCAAAACGAGGACATAACTCATAAGAGCACTGGTGGCAGGGTGAAGTAGTTGTTCTTCTTTTAATGCATCCTTGATATTTTCAGACACACCTTGGTGTAATTCTGAAAGTCTTAACATAGACTTTGGTTTTCCTGCAGCAGATATGGCATCCCCTATATTGAGTTCAGAGCTAAACTCTATATTTCATATCCCTTGGCCCCACTGTGTCTGAATTGTAAGGTATCACAATACCTAGTTAGTTCTCGAGTTTGGCAGTTTGGTAAACATCAGAATCAATCTTGGTCAAAGTGATCGGTATATGTATTGGGTCGTGCTACATGAAAAAGGCTTTTTCTTATGGAAGAACAAATCACATCACTAACAATCGTTATTAATGAACTGACAGCAAGTTCAAATTCTAATTTTTCAGTAACTGTTTTACTTAATTGCACAGGTGTTGTCTTCAATAAGTACTTGGTTATGCATGGATAAATGATTACTCACATTAATAAGCACAACTTAAAAGACTGTCAACACGTTTAGAGGACTCAGTTTTGTGTAGTTTTCTGTTGTTTTTTTTAAAGGTTTTTCTTTTACACAAAAACCCTGTTTTCATATCCAAACTACAAGGAAGAAACTGAGCGCGAGATCGTATAAAAATGTCAGGTTGTGAAGATGCATGTCGATCAGTTTGATCACATATATGGATTCTGTTGTTTCTAATTTAAAGTTCCCCAAGGGTGACTGGGGAAACGAAATATGGTCACTTGGTCTTCTCCCGACCGGCAGTAAAACGAAGTGCGGGATGTATCAAGTTCGCAGTGACGTCCAGTCAGAATGGGGACGTTAAATCCGATGCCTCATGTAAAGGGAGTGCCACGTTCTTTGCACGTTAAAAACCCTTGCAACAACTCTTTGAGGGGTCCGTTGGTGGCCTGTTGCAATGGCAAATTCTGTCCAAATCCAATATACCATCATTTTCCAGTGGCAGTCTAAATTTACCCGACCATCATCCCGAATGATCTCTATAATGACAAAACCTACCTATTGTTTTTATTGTTAACTTGTTCTAGTCCTGAAGATGCATGAAATATTTGCCACTGGACGTTAAGCAACCAACAATCAATCAATTAATCTAATTTAAAGACGCACCAATTTTGCCTTCTGGTGCAAGTCTCATAACATCACTGATGATTCGCCCAAGGAAAGCAGAATATCAAGAGAAGTTGGTTTTAGTATAACCTTGTCACACACCAAATATCTGTGAAACTTCGATAGTACTTTCCCCCCGACCACTTGTATGCATATTAATTGCTCTGAGGTTAAACATTGACATACAATGTATTTTCACACAATATCAACTATAGTCATTATCCGGAAAAAACTCTTGTCCGAAGGATTTGGTTAATTTTTATGAAAAGTCAAAATTTTATTAACAAAAATATAACTTATTTACAGAAAATACACGAAAGAACTACTATATATATTCAAATCACTCAAAAATAAATTAACTTCTCCTACAAAATCTACATACTCACATCGAAACTATCAAATTGATTGTGAAGGTAAAAATAAATGGTGGAGCTGATTGACGGATAGGAAATTTCCGTAATTAAAAAAGGTACAAATGATGTTTTTATTTTTGACTTTTTGACAAAACTGTTTGGAATTTGCCCCACAAAATTTGCATGCAGTATTGCAATAATATGTTTTGTCCTCTCAAATGTCAAATACTGTTTTTGAATAATATGTTTTCTCGTTTTCAAAGAAAAAGGCGTTAAATTTCTATCTAAAAAACAGCCAACTTTAAGTTTTAAAGTTTTACTTGGAGATGGTATTATATTTATGTCTTCGTCATTCCGATGATCCTTGATACTATGTGCATAGAACATATTTACGAAAATAGCGCGAAATTTAACCAAAAAAATATTTTGGCATTTTAAGGTAACTACCCAAAACCGTAAATTGAGGGGTATCCCCATTTAAGGGATAAAATACAAAAATGTGACCATAGAAACTTTTTACGACCCGACGGAAATTAAAATATAGATATTAATCTATCATTTAAAACAATTTGCAGCCGTGTGTTATTCCGGACCATTAAACTCGTTAACTAAGCGTCTTTTTCGATGTCAGTTGCAGTACTATAAGTACAAAGGTTTGTGTAATCAACGTGTTCTTATATTTTTGTAGCTATTTGGTTTACATATTTCTTTCTGTTGAAAGTGAAAGTTGAGAAACTACTTGGAAAATCAAAATGAAACTATCAAACTTGGAAATACCATCAGTACACTTTAATTTGTTATAGTTCTATCATGTCTATATCTCAACTGCATTTAAACACTCTATACATTTGAGAAAAAAATATGGCAGTGGCTATTTGACCGGCACCGGCTAAATAGCAAATTTGCTATTTGACCGGCACCGGCAAAATAGCAAATTTGCTATTTAGCCGGCACTGAATAAAACTTCATTGGTGTGATTAGTAGAGAATAAAAATGCTTAATAAATAATTTAAAATCATTATATCACAAGGACTCACAATATCAAGCATTGAAAATACAGTACAATAAAAAAAAAATATTGAAGATGTTCATAAATAAATTGTTTAAACTTTATAATATTAATTTAAAGCATGAAAACACATTTGTATATACATTACTAAATATATTTTTTTCTAAAAATATCTTGCCATGCTATACAAATAGTGTTATGTAAAACTACGTACATCTTAAAAAAATACAATATTAAAAGTTGTTTGCTACGAATTTCAAAAGGACACATGATATAACATTTGCAATTGTTCCAAACCAATTATTTGCCTTTGGAAGTTGTTTTAATCTAGCACAAGATAAATGTTGCCACTCCAAACAGGAACTACACATTACACTGGCTTCCTTTGAATATGCATCATGTGTGCATATGTTGCATATGTAGGTAGGGTTCTTTTTCTTCTCTTTATAAACGCTCTTAATAGCTTCTCATGCATATTTTTGACAATAATTAAATCAATGTTTACACTAGTCCATTTGCGACATTTGCCAATTACCGATTTGATTCTATTATTACACACTTTTTAAGACTTTTGTTTGTTTGTTTCTCTGTCCTATATTTTCTCCTATTTATCTGTTTATTTATTGTAACCCTGTCGTGTAATGTTGTCATATTCATGTTATAATTAACACTGCAATTAAAGCGGGAGGTTTGGCATGCCGCAAAACCAGGTTCAACCCACCATTTTTTTCATAAAATGCCCTGATTTCTTTGGAACTTTTCTTATGAAATGGCACACAATTGCTTTTTCGGGTACTCTTTTTTGAAAATCGATGACAGTTTGGGTCAAACCTTTTGGCCTTCCACGTTCCTTCATATTTGGTGGAAGTAATATATGCGAAACACACCATCCACAAAGTTCAACTGGAATCCAATAGGTGTTCTTCTTGTTGAGCAGTTTCTCGTTCTTCTTCTTGCGAAACTAGTTTTCGTGAATTTTCGAAAATGAACATTATCAGTATCATTTTCATTATTGTCTGTTACAATACATTTATATCATCATCATGTAAAAGAATATGTGTCTCCCTGTATTTTTTTGCTTTGAGAAATTTTTCTCACCCTATTTGGTGTACATATGATAGAACACACTGATGACTGGTATCATCAAATAATCTATGTCATGTTCTGACTGTGACAACGATCTGACACTGCTTCAACAAACAAATTTTCGTGATCAACTTCTCTTCGTTTGTGCCTACACGGGAGAAGCACACTTTGATGAAAGATACAACTTTTTGAATTATATTTTAGAAAAAATATATTTAGTAATGTATATACAAATGTGTTTTCATGCTTTTAATTAATATTATAAAGTTATAAATTATTTATTTATGAACATCTTCAATATTTTTTTTTATTGTACTATATTTTTAATGCTTGATATTGTGATAAAATGATTTTAAATTGTTATTAAGTTTTTTATTCTCTACTAATCACATCAATGAACAGTTTTATTCAGTGCCGGCTAAATAGCAAATTTGCTATTTAGCCGGTGTCGGTCAAATAGCCACTGCCAAAAAATATACCTGTTTGCAAATTAACCCAATATTTATTTTGACAACCACATCTACCTTTTAAATACATTTATAATTGAAATAGTTCACCAATTCATTGCAATATCAATATTTTACTTTCCAGTCTCTGAGTGGTTAAGTGGCCTTGTCAATTAAGCTCATATGTATAGCTTACTTGGCCATAAAGCCAGTGTCAATGCATTTGAGTATGGACACATGGTTTACCCCTTCCCCCTTTCTCCATTATTGGCAAAGAAGAACTAATTCTCAACAACATAGTGGTGTTTGATTGAAATACTAAATATATATACCATTTAATCTTTTCAGTAGAATTTAATAATGCAGCTTTATTAGGTGAAAAATAACTTTAAAGGATCTTCTCATAAACAATAAAGTGAAAGGAGGAGGACATGAGCTAAAACTAACTTTATGAATTATGGTTAAAACCAAATACATAACAGTAAGTTGATCAAGTTTTTTTTAACAATGAAAATTGGGTAGCATTTTAATATCTTATATTTTATAGAATGGATAAAGAAGATAAAAGAAGATACTTTGTTGTTGGATCTGTTTACTTAGAGGTTGTTACTCCATTGTTTCAACAAAAGTTAGACGAAAACTATAGAAGTCTCAATTTCAGATGTTTGAAGGATTTTCTTGATAATACAGCAGTCTTACACACCTTATTTCATCTACGCCACAGAAATGCATGGTGTTGTACAGATAAGGCAAACTGCAGAAGCCATGGAGCCCTACCTCTAAATCATCACCAATGGAAACAACTATATGCTGAAAATCCAGGGCCTGGTATACACAACTGTTTTTGTAAGTACACAGCCAAGTCAGTCGAGCCCGAAGATCTTGATGTTAGTTTGTGTGGCCTTATATTGTTTAATTGCTGTAATTTGGGACCACTGGACCAAGAAGCAGTCTCTATTCTCCGACGGAATAAGAATAACTACCTAAGTCATAACACAACTTGTGGTATTACCAAGGATGAGTATGGCCCATTGCTGGATGAGCTTAAGACTAATATCCTTCAACTTGACCACACAAAAGAAGATGAACTTACAAGGATACAGAATAGAGCACTGGATGATGCACTGTGTAACAAATACATGACAACACTTCTGAATATTCATGAGATATTGGAAAAGGTCAGAAATATTTTTATTTCTAGACAAAAATTATAACAATATTCAGATATTCTGCAGTACTATGTACAAAATGTACGTATACCACAACAAACCTATTTAAAAAAAGTCACTCTTCCATTAAACTATAATAGGTTATTGGCAATGATATATTGATGTAACAGCATGTGCTCACTTATCACTTTTTTCTATCCATCTAAGATACTTTTTACAGACATTAGAAATTAGAAAAATTAGAAACAATAACTCAAATGAGGGGCCATCAGATGATTTCAACCATTTGACTTATTTGTTGTACCAGGAACATATATATTGACAACTATACTGTTCCCATGTTGTACTTATCTTTCTGATATTTTTTTATATTTAAAGTTTCTTTCTACCTTTCTACCTTTTATAATTTTCAAGATAATAGGTAAAAATTAAAAAGTTGGTAAAATTCGTCATTTAAAAGCATACCTCCTATTAGAGTCGTCTAACAGTTTAACCAGGTGCTCCGCAGGGCGCAGCTTTATACGATCCCAGTGGTTGAACCCTGAACAGTTGGGGCAAATTTGGTCACAATATTCAGTCTTGATGCTGTCTTAATTTGGATTGTGATCAAATTTTTGACATAATATAGGTTTTTGTCACAAAATTAATGTGGTCAAAGATCTAACAAATCAATTGCATAATACTGTACAATTGAAGATTCTTCTTGAAACTGTTTAAACTTCGAAATTTGAAAAATTTTGAAAAAAAAACTTAGTGACCAATTGGTCAGACATGCATGGTCAGGACTAGTACAAATTTACAATACATACAATAGGTAGGTCCTGCAAAATGGGATTGAACTTGATAAATTGAGGGAAATTTATTATACCGCTGGGAAACAGAGGACACAAATTTAGCCTTGCATCAGATCATCTAAGGACCCCACTAAAAATATTTTTCAAGGTTTTTAATGTTCCCAGCATATGGTATCAGATTTTAATGTCAATATTCAAATTTTAAAGGACATGTCTGCAAATTTATGTATACGACTCCCACACAGCCAAAGGAACATCTCACTTTAGAAAGAGGTTTTCTGCATGTGTGAAGTACACAGAAAGATGACTCTATCATTATCAATAAATTAAAACATATCTTGATATTATTACTATAGTCAGCTTCAAACATTCTCTTGATACTTATGTTTTGGCATGGCACAATATTATTTAGTTTAAAAGAATGTACTGTTTTATATTTACTTTCACAGGTTTTCTCTTTTTCAGATAGATACAAATACGACTAAAACACTGCATTGTGTACAGGTATGTAATTGTTACTAATCATATTTATTCACTTTTACAACCTAATAAAAAAAACAAACGTAACAGATATGTATACATATTTATCATATGTTTAGTAGTAAATACAGTAGTTTTGCATATTTGATAAATAGCCTGCTGTTTAATCCACACTGTGCAACTTTGATGCGCACCCTGTATCGCATACCCTTTATCACACCCTACCCTTTATCGCATACCCTTTATCACACCCCTACTTTTTTTTGGTGTGCATAAAGTCAGTTTTTATTTTTGTAAGCTTAAATTTTTTCCCCCAAAAATAGGTCATATAGAACCAACCGGTCATTTGGGAGTGATGTAATTTGTTGAATGACGTCATTGTTTGGTATGTGACGTCACGAACGTCAAGTTTTCATATTTTTTGTCACACTATTAAAATGCAACTATAAAAAATACAAAACACACAAAAAAATACAATAATAAACAAAGTATTTTTAAAACAACAGCACGCAAATTGTATGGTAACCAAGGTGCTTCTGATAAGTAATTGGGCAGTTCTGTTAAGGCTTTTGAAGCAAGACAAAAGTAGAACTGAAGGTAACCCAGTGCTATGGATCAGAAAACAGTTCATATAATATAATTCTCTCCTGTTGAAATATATGATAAAGCGTATAAAACTTGGCAAAATCCGTATCACATGCCGTATCACCCTCGACCAATATCATCCCTCAGGCCTAAAGGCCCTTGGGCTGATATTGGTGTCTCGGGATGATAGGACATATGATAAGGATTTTGCCATGTATTATTCTCTATATATGCAATATATATATATATACTGGAAAGTATGTCTAACCAAGGAGGTTATATGAGATTTTTTTTTTCATACCTAAATATTCAACGACAGACTATTTAACTTTTTGATTATATTTCTATAGCAAATATGGCAACATCTAACAACACAGAGTTTGACCAAGAAGGGTTTGGAGGAGAAAACTGGCAAACAAGGTATGCATGTCTATACAAAAATAATACTGTTTAACATGCTAATTAAGGAAAAGAGGACTGATTATTTTCATCCAATTATTTTGTTTTCACTCATAGGGTCTTAGTCCAAAATTTAACTTGAAAGTTGAATATAAATGAACCTAAATATAAATTATTAAAGATTGACTCCAATTAGACAAACGCCCATACTATCTAAGTATTATTGAGTACTATGTAGTTTTGCTGGAAACACTTTTAATTCGACTATGCAAATTTAACATATATATTTTTTAAATTCCATCCTTTTTGCATTAAATTATTTGTTTCTGAAAGAATACACTTTTAATTCTAAAATGGTTTTATGTAAAAATAATATGGTTGTATTTCTTTTTCTGAAATAAATCAAGATATGTAGGTTTCAACTATTTTTAGAAAATTTTGATTTATGTTATAAAAAAGAACACACATGACGTTCCGATACTATGAATTTTAAGTAAAATAAAAAGGAAAATGATTTGAAAATGGACCTGGTGTAAGATGAAAATAAAGTAATATATGTTTTCTATTGTAATTTTTGAATCAAGGATAAAAAATAAAGGTATAATTGTCTTTGAACAGTTCAAAAATAAACAAAACATGTTATCTTCAATATAGTATATCATAATTAAACAAAATCATTGGTTTTCCTCTGAATAAATAAACCACTGAATTGTGTACTCAAGATTTGAATAATACATATTAACTCATTATATATAATTATTAAACTTCCTACTGATTCAACTCAATACTTTAAACTGTACAATTTTTTCAGGAAATCACAAACATCCAATAAAACCCTACAAACTAGGACAGTCTATCTTCATTGTACATCATCAGACAGACCTGTCATCAGTAATTGGTGGTGACTGGAGTAGTAAAGTAACAGATATAGTGATGATTGATGATGGTAGACTGGTGATATGTTTACCTGACCAGAACAGACTACTGATCAGTAATACAGATGGATCACAGGTAGACAGTATACCTGTACAGGATACACCATGCAGTGTTACAGCAGTCAACAACTCTACAGTAGCTGTTCCACTGTTGTATAGTGAGTGTATAGAGATGTATGACATAAACAATAAACTCAAACTTAAATCAATAGCACTACCTGACATGTTGTGGTGGGGGATTGGTATTACAACTATAAACAACAAGCTAGTTGTATGTGGTGAGAACAAACTACTGGTCATAGATCATCAGAAAGGAGAGGTGGTACAGACAATACAGGCCGACTGTGATCCTGCAAGGTTACATGGTTCTGGTGACAGAATATTCTACTGTGATATCTACAACAACAATAAGCTATACTGGTACAGTTATACTGATGACACACATCACACCCGGACATTACCATCAGGTCCCATCAGTATGACTACACTACAAGATGGCAGTCTGTATGTATGGTGTAATGATGGATCAATACAACATGTGTCATCTGATGGTCAACAGTATAAAACTGTACACACCAATTTATCATATGGTGTGATACAATATAATTTCACACAAAGAAAACTGATGATCATACACAATAGTCTTGTTAAAGTATTCAATGAATTGTAACGTAATGTACTTAGTGGATTCATTTATTTTCTTGGATTTAGGGACATTTTTATTTTGGTGGATATTTGTTTTTTTGCCGAAGTCTCCATGCAAGTAAAATAATAAATTTATACTACGTTGAACATTTAAATTCATGGCTCACTTTTACTCAAGAAATCACGAAAATTGGTATCCCACCTAAAAATTCCACAGTATTAAATGTTTGATACTTTGTTGCAATCATATTTTACTTTGAATATATAATCAATTATAAAAAATGGTATCTCACTTCAAGAGAAAACATAGAAGCATTTAGGTAATACCATTTTTATATGACATATTATTTTTAGTGAAATATTTTATAACAATTATATCAGAAGTATATAACCACAAAAAGGTACATTATATAATTTATTTTCGTGATGAAATAATTTTAAAACAATATTCAATTCATATTCAACTCCATCAAATAATTCTCAATCAATGGATATTTGGACAATGTTTATGTTTTAAAACTGCTTTATTTATCAGTCATAAGATTGATTTTTAAACTTTTTTTTATTGCCACGCCAAAGTGGAGAGGGCATTAAGTTTAACTCTTGTCTGTACGTTTGTCTGTCCGTACGTCCCATAGTTCTGTTGGTTTCCGTTCTCTAATTTTACTTCCCCTTAACTGAATGTTATGAAAATTAGACACAACTCTTATCACCACTAAACACAGATCAAGTTTGATTTTAGAACATTGCATTGCATTGTTTTGTTTGAAATGTGTATTCTTGTTTCATGTCCTTGTTTTGTTAAACATAGGCTGCTTAACAAAGCAATAACTGTTTTTCCAATCTTCCAGTACAGAAAAAGAGGGTCACTGAGATAAATATCATGTTTTATTCTTTTATTTTTTGTGCCTGACATTGCAACACTTCACAGACACTGTTGCTGCATTATGTAAAGACTCCATAGAAAGAGGTCTTATTGATTTATATTATAGGTAACTGTTTGTCACAATCTGATAGTTTGAGAAACAACACACTTCAGGCCTCCAAGAAACACATGTCTTACCTGCTGTCTCAAAAGGAAAATTCTATGTTTGTGAATGTGAAACCCAAAAACTTATCAGATCAAAAGATTAAATAGCTAGCAGACAACCAATGAACTTTTCAAAAAAAATAATTTAAAAAAATGGCTACCCCGTACTGTACATATTAATTAGTTTTAACTGTTGGGATCTACTACAGATTCTTGAGCTATATTTTGACTTTTTGGGTATAACACAGTATAGTTGTATTAAGGTGACACCATTTTGAAATAATATATTTGTGTTTGGTACATTTAAGAAATCTTTGAATTATAGAGCTTATGAATATAATCAACTCATTTTATGTACATAGTATTTTGTTATAAAAAAGAACTAGCCAAGGAATTTGTTTTTGTCCTGGCAGATAAAGCTGCTAATAATATTATTATTGTTTGACGTAAATTTTACATTGAGGTTCTGAAAAAGGAAATCACCAATTCACCAACATTCCAACTTACTCCATTTTCAGAAAACGAAATCTGTAACAAACATAAACTTTTAGGCACCGCTTTACAAGCAGAGCCAAATACAATGAAAGTCCCAACTATGTATTGGCTTCCGAAGCTACACAAAACCCCTTACAAATATAGATTTATTTCGTCTTCTAGCCATTGTTCAACTACTAAATTGTCTATTCTTCTTACCAGCACGACTTCAGTATGTATATTAATGAAATTTATCCTGTTGAACTTACTTTAAATAAAGCTAATACTAACAATGACCACTGCCCTTTTCTCGATCTTGATATCTATATCACTAATGGAAAGCTGAATACTAAAATTTATGATAAAAGGGATGATTTTTCATTTCCTATCGTTAATTATCCGTTTTTAGATGGTGACGTTCCCTTGTCACCATCTTACGGTGTTTATATATCCCAACTTGTACGATTCGCTCGTGTATGTAACAATGTTTTAGATTTTAACGAGAGAAATTTATGTATTACTGAAAAATTATTACACCAGGGTTTTCGATATCACAAACTAGTCAAAACATTTACTAAATTTTATCATCGGTATAAAGACATCATTCGTAAATATAGCTCAACATGCAGACTTCTAATACGTTCAGGTATTTCACATCCAATTTTTTATGGTAATATTCTTTATAAAGCACAAAGGTGTCAGTATTCACCTCAGAAACTTACAAAACCTTTGAATAGACTTATTAAGAAGGGATATAATTACGATACTGTTGTCAAGTCATTAAAGATTGCATATTTTGGCGTTAATATTGAGTCACTGATAAGGTCTTTGCATCGGAACTAAACACATTTATTCTAAAAACAGTTGTTGGCATGACACGGGTTATGTTCTTCTCATATATGTTATGATGGTATGATACTAAACCCCTAACGGGAAGGATTGTGCCTGATGTTCATATGATGAAATCATAATCTTTCAGTCAGTTTAGTTGAAGTCTGGAGCTGGCATGTCAGTTAACTGCTAGTAGTCTGTTGTTATTTATGTATTATTGTCATTTTGTTTATTTTCTTTGGTTACATCTTCTGACATCAGACTCGGATTTCTCTTGAACTGAATTTTAATGTGCGTATTGTTATGCGTTTACTTTACTACATTGGTTAGAGGTATAGGGGGAGGGTTGAGATCTCACAAACATGTTTAACCCCGCCGCATTTTTGCGCCTGTCCCAAGTCAGGAGCCTCTGGCCTTTGTTAGTCTTGTATTATTTTAATTTTAGTTTCTTGTGTACAATTTGGAAATTAGTATGGCGTTCATTATCACTGGACTAGTATATATTTGTTTAGGGGCCAGCTGAAGGACGCCTCCGGGTGCGGGAATTTCTCGCTACATTGAAGACCTGTTGGTGACCCTCTGCTGTTGTGTTTTATTTGGTTGGGTTGTTGTCTCTTTGACACATTCCCCATTTCCATTCTCAATTTTATTGTTTATTAATATTTGGTGCGGTTTAAATAAATTCAGTTCTGAAATATCTTTGTTTATTTCAATAAGTACATATCTGTGATATATAACAAAATCATCAAAGATACATGACAAACGCATGTGAGTGATTGTTGCTTGCTTAACGTCCAGTGGCAAGTATTTCATAAAGAAATGTGGTATGATTGCCAACGAGATAACTCTCTACCAGAGCCCAAATGATATATAAAGTAACAACTATAGGTCACTGTACAGTTTATTGTGAGCAAAACCCATACAATATTGTAAAAAATACCAATATAATGGACAGCAACATTGCTTATAACATCAAAGTTGATGAACCATGAACTAGGGGATAGGGCTCGAATTCGTCGAAAACTTTCAGTTAGATGAAAGTAATGCAATTTTATGAAGAAAAATCATTGTAGCTTATACATTCAAAGTCGCCGAACCATAACTGTGGGGACATATCCTTGAAATAGTCGTCAAATACATACAATGATCTACCACAAGTAGTTCCTTTCAAGTAAAAGGAAGCAGAAATTCTAAATAGAATAATCATTAGAAGCCAATTTTGCAATCCTTGTCGTTGCTGGAAAGCATTGGACGCAGACGGAACAAAATGTGTGTATCTTAGACAAAAATATCAATCAGTTTTCATCCAACATCAAATAGATTTAGTAAAAGACGCCATTAACAGTCAAAGAAAAACATGATTTTGTTCATGCATATTCAGGATGATAGTAATAATAAATATGTCTGTCATCCAATATTTCAAGTAGTGAAATTGAAGTCATACCTTCATACATTTTATGGACTCCAGTACGAGTCGGTTGACATTTATGGAATATCCGATTCACACATGATAGTTGATACGTACTGTAGTAGCACTTTCTAGGGCTTATTAAAACACAATACGTTTGTTAAAGGTGGTTCCTTTTATTTCTGGACTAACTTCAGGATAATAACAAATATATATATATATATATACATATCCTACAAAATAAATACAATAGTAAGATTCTAATCGTTCATCAAATAGATAATCTGGTACATAGGTTTCTATCCATGTATTATGATAAACAAATGTTTTACTATTAGAAATATAAATAAACATGTTCTGCATGTATTTACAACAATATGCTTATATTGTTGAGCGTAACTGAAAAAGTCTAGTACATATGCACTTAACGATCACGACTCGTATTAGATATCAAAATAACTAAATAAATACAACAGCAGTATACCGCTGTTCAAACTCATAAATCCATGGACAAAAAACAAAATCGGGATAAAAAACTTAAACTGAAGGAAACGCACCAAACATAAGAGGAGAACAACGACACAACACTACAATGTAACACACACAGAAACGGACCAAGCATCAGACAAAATCCCACGAGAATAACAAATATAACATCAAAACCAAATACATGAATTTGGGACAGACAAGTACCGTGACACGTCTTATCTCAATGTGAATATACACTCAAAAATAAGAGAAAACAAACGACGCAACGTTAAAATGTAACACACAGAAACGAACTATAATATAACAATGGCCATATTCCTGACTTGGTACAGGACATTTTTAAAGGAAAAAATAGTGGGTTGAACCTGGTTTTGTGGCATGCCAAACCTCGCACTTTAATGGCAATGTTAAATATAACATTGAAATGACAACGTAATATTACAGGACTACAATACAAATAAATAGGAGAACGTGTTAGACAAAGAAACACATGATTAATGGATAACAAAAAGCATCAGGTTTAAAATTCAATACGCCAAAAAAAAAAAACGCGACTCGTCCACACAAGACTCACCAGTGACGCCCAGATATAAAAGATCGAAAGTGAAAAAAGTACAAAGTTGTACAGCACTAAAGCGGTTAACACGAACATTAACATAAGCAAATGAACTAAAAGCAATAGCTGCATGCTGTATAAATGCCGTAAGTAAACAAAAATACGAACATTACAAAAATAACACTTAGCTTACCTCGCATGAGGTGCAAAGGCCTCCTGATTTATCTATATGGAAATTAATTCACATCATCCCAGGATTACTTAGAAATATACCCGTATAACAAATAAACAAATTATAATCCATGTTTTACTGTAATCAACCACCTGTTTACGATTTGTACTTTTAGCTAAAATAATCAATCAATATATATATCTGTATTACCAAAGTCTATATAAACTGTAGGTATACAATTATATCAACATCAATAAATATATTTATTAATAGTATCGGAAGCACATGTCTGTGTTTGTTTATGTTCAACACGTGTTGATGAGCACATGGTTGCATACCTGGTTTGTTATTGTATGATTTGATTGGCTATTGTATGTCGCAATGCAGGTATCCTACCCGTTTGTACGAGGTTAGGATCGTGATTCTCGTGCAGAATCTCATTATAAATAATAGATATTTTTATAACTAATTATTCGACGTTCTGCCTTTCAGAGTAGCATACCTCCGTTTCGTTATACATATCCCCACCCCACGCCATCCATTTGATAGATTTGAGTTAGACAGTTTAATGATGTGACAAGATAAATTGTAATAATAATGTATTTATTGTGTTTTGTAGATTGTTGTTGATTTTGATGTTTAGTGAGATGGAGTCCCGATACGGACTTTTGTTGTATTGAGGAAACTTGTGTGATTTTCTTGGATGAGTTATTAGATGCAGATGGACGTTTGAATGAATATTGAAATATTAATATAGGAAATGGGTTTGATGTTTGAAGAAAAAATAAAGTATTAAAGTGTGCCACCACTGGATATTCGCAGTCATTCAGAATAATTTCATTGTAATCAAAAATATATTTTTACCTATTTTGCTGTTTACAAAAAGGGCTTCATATATGAACTCTATCACACAGTTATTTGACAGACGGGACAACAATTATTTACTGGAATAAAAGATAAGCTTAAAAAGGAACATTAACATAAAATAACTGTACAATGTATCCTACGTTTAACTTTTCAAAAACTGTACAAAACAAATATTACAAGTTATTTATGCTTCAGGGGAGATAATTCTAATCCATTTTTACTTTTATTCCACCCTGAATGATATCACTCAAAAGAAAGATTACCACTGAAGTGGACAAATATTTCCAAATATTGACATATAATGTGATTTTTAAGTACAGAAAATCGGTTTTATTGAAGACTTATCTTTGTTAATACTAAAAATATTATTGACAAATTATTCGCTTTATTTTATTATATGTCTACATTAAAATTTGAACTGTTTAAATTCCACATATTTGATTTAGATGTAAAGCTGTCGTAGTTATTCCATCTAATTCTAAAGGAAAAGTATATCTAATTATGGGTCAATTATCTTTGATTAATCAAATTTACATACACACAATGTAATTGAAGGTCATCAAGATCTTATTTAATCGTATAGCATATAAAAAAAGTATTTTCAGGTTGGGAACTTGGTCTTATCAACTGCTTCTTGACACCATATTAGCACTTTCGTTATTTGCTGGATATTATCCTTGAAATGTTCATGACGACTAAGATTTTCACTCATCAAAACCTCAGATGTGTTTGATGAACGGGAAAAAAATAAAGTAGGGTGTAATTTTTTAGGTTGGAGACAACAACAAGCAATAACCTTTTTTACTGTTTTAATCATTCTAGCGCTGTTGGATCTTTTTCAAATTAACAGGACTCTGGTAAATATCAAAATGAGCTCAAGAATCATAAAAAAATCTGAAATGAGGGACGTTGTGTTTAATATCTATATTCATAATAACCATGCATTTACATAATCAATATAAACACTGGGAAAATTAGAAATGAATTCAAACAAAAATTGATTACATATTTGTAAACTGAGATTACTATAAATTGTTATTGTAATCTCAGACAGGTGTAAAATATAAATTCTAATAATCTCATATGTAAATCTTAAATTTTAAAAGCAATAAATCAAATCATTATGATTTTACATGCATAACCAATATTGATAATGTTTTAAAGTACTAAACGAATGATCTATATGCAATGCTTTAAATAATATGTATGCTAAGGGAGGTAAGCATGCTTCTTTTATATTTCTCTGTGATCAAAGACTTCTCATTTAATTCTATAAAAAGAAAAGGGTATTTCCAATTAATGGCGGAAGACAACTGAAACTGGTGACTGTATATATATCTAAAACAACCAAAAAGTTGACCACCAAAACATGGACTAAGTACAAAGGTTTGTGTAATCAACTTGTTTTTATATTTGTGTAGCTATTTCGTTTACACATTTCTTTCTGCTTAAAGTGAAAGTTGAGAAACTACTTGGAAAATCAAAGATTGTCAAAATGAAACTATCAAACTTGGAAGTACCATCAGTACACTTTAATTTGTTATTGTTCTATCATGTCTGTTCTATCATGTCTGTATCTCAACTGCATTTAAACACTCTATATATTTGAGAAAAAAAATATACCTGTTTGCAAATTAACCCAATATTTATTTTGACAACCACATCTACCTTTTAAATACATTTATAATTGAAATAGTTCACCAATTCATTGTAATATATCAATATTTTACTTTTCAGTCACTGAGTGGCTAAGTGGCCTTGTCAATTAAGCTCATATGTATAGCTTACTTGGCCATAAGCCAGTGTAAATTATATACTGCCATAACTTGAATACAGTTTCTGTCAAACTATCAAACATGCACTTAAACATTAAAATGATTCGGTTGCAATTCTAAGGAGGTTTCTAATTCAGTGTAACGTGGCAGATTAAAGGGGAGGGATGTTCTGTCGGTTGAAACCCCCCTTTTCCAGACGATCAATGCATTTGAGTATGGACACATGGTTTACCCCTTCCCCCTTTCTCCATTATTGACAAAGAAGACCTAATTCTCAACAACATAGTGGTGTTTGATTGAAATACTAAATATACCATTTAATCTTTTCAGTAGAATTTAATAATGCAGCTTTAACAGGTGAAAAATAACTTTAAAGGATCTTCTCACAAATAATAGAGTGAAATGAGGAGGACATGAGCTAAAACTAACTTTATGAATTATGGTTAAAACCAAATACATAACAGTAAGTTGATCAAGTTTTTTTTAACAATGAAAATTGGGTAGCATTTTAATATCTTATATTTTACAGAATGGATAAAGAAGATAAAAGAAGATACTTTGTTGTTGGATCCGTTTACCTGGAGGTTGTTACTCCATTGTTTCAACAAAAGTTAGACGAAAACTATAGAAGTCTCAATTTCAGATGTTTGAAGGATTTTCTTGATAATACAGCAGTCTTACACACCTTATTTCATCTACGCCACAGATATGCATGGTGTTGTACAGATAAAGCCAACTGCACCAACCAAGGATCTCTTCCTCTAAATCATCACCAATGGAAACAACTATATGCTGAAAATCCAGGGCCTGGTATACACAACTGTTTTTGTAAGTACACAGCCAAGTCAGTCGAGCCCGAAGATCTTGATGTTAGTTTGTGTGGCCTTATATTGTTTAACTGCTGCAATTTGGGACCACTGGAACTAGAAGCAGTCCACATCCTCAGACGGAATAAGAATGACTATCTGAGTCATAACACAACATGTGGTATAACCAAGGATGAGTATGGCCCATTGATGGATGAGCTTAAGACCAAAATCCTTCAACTTGACCAGACTAAGGAAGATGAACTGATAAGGATACAAAAAAGACCACTGGATGATGCTCTGTGTAACAAATACATGACAACACTTCTTAACATCCATGAGATATTGGAAAAGGTCAGAAATATTTTTATTTCTAGACAAAAATTATAACAATATTCAGATATTCCGCAGTACTATGTATGTATACCACAACAAACCTATTTTAAAAAAGTCACTCTTCCATTAAACTATAATAGGTTATTGGCAATGATATATTGATGTAACAGCATGTGGTCACTTATCACTTTTTTTCTATCCATCTAAGATACTTTTTACAGACATTAGAAATTATAAAAATTAGAGACAATAACTCAAATGAGGGGCCATCAGATGATTTCAACCATTTGACTTATTTGTTGTCCCAGGAACATATATATTGACAACTATACTGTTCCCATGTTGTACTTATCTTTCTGATAAATTTTTATTTTTAAAGTTTCTTTCTACCTTTTATAATTTTCAAGATAATAGGCAAAAGTTAAAAAGTTGGTAAAATTCGTCATTTAAAGGCATACCTCCTATTAGAGTCGTCTAACAGTTTAACACGGTGCTCCCCAGAGCGCAGCTTTATACGACCCCAGTGGTTCAACCCTGAACAGTTGGGGAAAATTTGGTCACACTATTCAGTCTTGATACTGTCTTAATTTGGATTGGGATCAAATTGTTTACATAATATAGGTCTTTGTCACAAAATTAATGTGGTCGAAGATCTAACAAATCAATTGCATAATACTGTACAATTGAAGATTCTTCTTGAAACTGTTCAAAATTCGAAATTTGAAAATTTTGAAAAAAACAACTTAGTGACCAATTGGACAGACATGCATGGTCAGGAGAAGTACAAATTTACAATACATACAATAGGTAGGTCATGCAAAATGGGATTGAACTGGATAAATTGAGGGAAATTTATTATACTGCTGGGAAACAGAGAACACAAATTTAGCCTTGCATCAGATCATCTAAGGACCCCTCTAAAAATATATTTTTCAAGGTTTTTAATGTTCCCAGCATATGGTATCAGATTTTAATGTCAATATTCCAATTTTAAAGGACATGTCTGCAAATTTATGTTTACGACTCCCACACAGCCAAAGGAATATATCACTGTAGAAAGGGGTTTTCTGCATGTGTGAAGTACACAGAAAGATGACCGTATCATTATCAATAAATTAAAACATATCTTGATATTATTACTATAGTCAGCTTCCAACATTCTCTTGATACTTATGTTCTGGCATGGCACAATATTATTTAGTTTAAAAGAATGTACTGTTTTATACTTACTTTCACAGGTTTTCTCTTTTTCAGATAGATACAAATACGACTAAAACACTGCATTGTGTACAGGTATGTAATTGTTACTAATCATATTTATTCACTTTTACAACCTAATAAAAAAAAAATAACATATACGTATTTATCATATGTTTAGAAGTAAATACAGTAGTTTTGCATATTTGATAAATAGCCTGCTGTTTAATCCATACCGCGCAACTTTGATGCGCATCCTTTATCGCATACCCTTTATCACACCCCTACCCTTTATTGCATTCCCTTTATCACACCCCTACCCTTTATTGCATACCCTTTATCACACCCCTACCCTTTATCACATCCCTACTTTTTTTTTTAAAGTCAGTTTTTATTTTTGTAAGCTTAAAAAAATGTTTCCTCAAAATAGGTCCAATAGAACTGGTCATTCGGGAGTTACATAATTTGTTGAATGATGCCATTGTTTGGTATGTGACGTCACACTAAATGCAACTATAAAAAATACAAAACACACAAAAAAATACAATAATAAACAAAGTATTTTTTAAACAACAGCACGCAAATTGCAAGGTAACCCAGGTGCTTCGGATAAGTAATTGAGTAGTTCTTTTAAGGCTTTTGAAGCAAGACAAAAGTAGAACTGAAGGTAACCCAGGGCTATGGATCAGAAAACAGTTCATATAATATAATACTCTCCTGTGGAAATATATGATAAAGCGTATAAAACATGGCAAAATCCGTATCATATGCCGTATCACCCTCGACCAATATCATCCCTCGGGCCTAAAGGCCCTTGGGCTGATATTGGTGTCTCGGGATGATACGACATATGTTACGGATTTTGCCATGTATTATTCTTTATATATGCAATATATATATATACGGTGAAAGTATATGAGATTATTTTTTTTTCATACCTAAAAATTAACGACAGACTATATAACTTTTTGATTATATTTCTATAGCAAATATTGCAACATCTAACAACACAGAGTTTGACCAAGCAGGGTTTGGAGGAGAAAACTGGCAAACAAGGTATGCATGTCTATACACAAATAATACTGTTTAACATGCTAAAGGAAAGAGGACTGGTTATTTTCATCCAATTATTTTGTTTTCACTCATAGGGTCTTAGTCCAAAGTTTAACTTGAAAGTTGAATATAAATGAACCTAAATATAAATCATTAAAGATTGACTCCAATTAGACCAATGCCCATAAAATCTAAGTTTTATTGAGTACTATGTAGATTTGCTGGAAACACTTTTAATTCGACTATGCAAATTTAACATATATATTTTTTAAATTCCATCCTTTTTGCATTAAACTATTTGTATCTGAAAGAATACACTTTTCATTTTAAAATGGTTTTATATAAAAAATAATATGGTTATATTCCTTTTTGTGGAAGAACTCAAAATATGCCTAAATTGAGGTTTCAACTATTTTTAGAAAATTTTGATTTATTTTTTATTAAAAAAAAAAAGAACACACATGACGTTCCTATATTGTGAATTTTAAGTAAAAAAAAAGGAAAATGTTTTGAAAATGGACCTCGTGTAAAATGAAAATAAAGTAATATAAGTTTCCTATTGTAATTTTTGAATCAAGGATACAAAATAAAGGGAAATTGACCATACCAATTGTCTTTGAACAGTTAAAAATGTGTATAGATATAAAGACAAGGAAAGATGATAATGAGAGAACTATGCATAAAAAGCATGTTATCTTCAATATAGTATATCATAATTAGACAAAATCATTGGTTTTCCTCTGAATAAATAAACCACTGAATTGTTTACTCAAGATTTGAATAATACATGTTAACTCATTATATATAATGAACAAGTGTTTGTACTTTATCAATAAAACTAAACCTGTTATTAAACCTCCTACTGATTCAGATCAATACTTTAAACTCTACAATTTTTTCCAGGAAATCACAAACATCCAATAAAACCCTACAAACTAGGGCAGTCTATCTTCATTGTACATCATCAGATTAACTTGACATCAGTAGTTAGTCTCGTAGTTGGTGATAACTGTGGTGAAGTGGTAACAGATATAGTGATGATGGATGATGGTAGACTAGTGATGTGTTTACCTTACCAGCACTTACTATTGATCTGTAATACAGATGGATCACAGGTAGACAGTATGGATGTACAGAATAAACCATGGTGTATTACAGCAGTCAACAACTCTACAGTAGCTATTACACGGTGTGATAGTATATGTATAGAGATGTATGACATAAACAATAAACTCAAACTTAAATCAATACCAGTACCTGGAATGTGGTCGTGGAATGGTATTACAACTATAAACAACAAGTTAGTTGTAGGTGATGGCAACATACTAGTGATCATAGATCAGATGGTACAGACAATACAGACTGACTGTCAACCTGACTGGTTACATGGTTCTGGTGATAAGATATTCTACTTTGATAACTACATCAATAACATTAACAACAAGCTGTACTGGTACAGTTATACTGATGACAAACATCACACCCTAAAATTACCATCACCACCTAAGAGGATGACTACACTACGAGATGGCAGTTTCTATGTGGTGTGTAAGGATGGATCAATACAACATGTATCATCTGATGGTAAACAGTATAAGACTCTACAGACCAATTTATCGTGTGATGTGATACAATATAATTTCACACAAAGAAAACTAATAATCACACACAATGGTCTTGTTAAAGTATTCAATGAATTGTAACGTAATGTACTTAGTGGATTCATTAATTTTCTTGGATTTAGTAACATTTTCATTTTGGTGGATATTTGTTTTTGCCGAAGTCTCCATACAAATCATATATTAAATTTGTACTATGTTGAACATTTAAATTTGTGGTTCATTTTTACTCAAGAAATCCACGAAAATTGGTATCCCACCTAAAAAATGAATCCACAGTATTAAATGTTTGATACTTTGTTGCAATCATTTTTTACTTTGAATATTGTACCCCACTTCAAGAGATAACATAGAAGCAGTTAGGTAGTACCATTTTTATATGACATTATTTTTAGTGAAACATTTTAAAACAATTATATCAGTATATAACCACAAAATGGTACATTATATAATTTATTTTCGTGATGAAATCATTTTAAATCAATATTCAATACATATTCAACTCCATCAAATAATTCTCTATCAATGGATGTTTGAACAAGTTTATGTTTTAAAACTGCTTTATTTATCAGTCATAAGATTGATTTTTAAACTTTTTTTTATTGCCACGCCAAAGTGGAGAGGGCATTAAGTTTAACCCTTGTCTGTCTGTACGTTTGTCTGTTCGTACGTCCCATAGTTCTGTTGGTTTCCGTTCTCTAATTTTACTTCGCCTTAACCGAATGTTATGAAAATTAGACACAACATTTATCACCACTTAACACAGATCAAGTTTGATTTTAGAACATTGCATTGTTTTGTATTAAATGTGTATTCTTGTTTCATGTCCTTTTTTGTTTTAAACATACGCTGCTTAACAAAGCAATAACTGTTTTTCCAATCTTCCAGTACAGAAAAAGAGGGTCACTGAGATAAATATCATGTTTTATTTTTTATTTTTGTGCCTGACATTGCAACACTTTACAGACACTGTTGCTGCATTATTTAAAGACTTCAAGGAATCCTCGTTAAAATCGACCCACAGAAAGAGGTCTTTTTTGATTTGTGTTATAGGTAACTGCTTGTCACAATAACATTAACGGTACCAATTTTTCGGCACCAGATGCGCATTTCGACAATACATGTCTCTTCAGTGATGCTCGTGACCAAAATATTTAAAATCCAAAGCTTATATAAAAGATGAAGAGCTATAATCCAAAAGTTCCAAAAAGTATAGCCAAATCCGTGAAAGGAATCAGAGCTTTGCATGAGGGAGATACATTCCTTAATTTATAATAACTTTTGATATTTTGTAACAGCAAATTTAATAACCTACAAAATCCGTATTTTCATGCCAGTGCCGGAGTACTGGCTACTGGGCTGATGATACCCTCGGGGACTAACAGTCCACCAGCAGAGGCATCGACCCAGTGGTAGTAATAATCTGATAGTTTGAGAAACAACACACTACATGCATCCAAGCAACATATGTTTTACCTGCTGTTTCAAAAGAAAAATTCTATGTTTGTGAATGTAAAACCCAAAAACTTATCAGATCAAAAGATTAAATAGCTAGCAGACAACCAATGAACTTTTCAAAAAAAAAAAAAAAAAAAAACGGCTACCCTGTACTGTACATATTAATTAGTTTTAACTGTTGGGATCTACTACATATTCTTGAACTCTATTTTGACTTTTTGGGTATAACACAGTATAGTTGTATTAAGGTGACACCATTTTGAAATATTATATTTGTGTTTGGTACATTTAAGAAATCTTTGGATTATAGAGCTTACTCATTTTATGTGCATAGTATTTTGTTATAAAAAAGTGAAATTGTTTAGTAATATTTGGTGTGGTTTAAATAAATTCAGTTCTGTAATATCTTTGTTTATTTCAATAAGTACATATCTGTGATATATAACAAAATCATCAAAGATACATGACAAACGCACGTGGGTGATTGTTGCTTGCATAACGTCCAGCAGCAAGTATTTCATAAAGAAATGTGGTATGATTGCCAACGAGATAACTCTCTACCAGAGCCCAAATGATATATAAAGTAATAACTATAGGTCACTGTACAGTTTATTGTGAGCAAAACCCATACAATATTGTAAAAAACCGATATAATGGACAGCAACATTGCTAATAACATCGAAGTTGCTGAACCATGAACTAGAGGATAGGGGCTCGAATTCGTCGAAAACTTTCAGTAAGATGAAAGTAATGCAATTTTATGAGAAAAAACATCATTGTGTCTTATAGATTCATATTTGCCGAACCGTAACCGTGGGGACAGATCCTTGAAATAATCGTCAAATTCATACAATGATCAAGTTCCTATTAAGTAAAAGGAAGCAACAATCTTAAAAAATAATCATTAGAAGCCAATTTTGTAATCCTTGTCGTTGCTGGAAAGCATTAAACGCAGACGGAACAAAATTTGTGTATCTTGGACAAAAAAATCAATCAGTATACATCCAACATCCAATAGATTTAGTGTAAAGACGCTATTAGCAGTCAGAGAAAAACATGATCTTGTTCATGCATATTCAGGATGATAGAAATAATAAATATGTCTGTCATCCAATATTTTAAGTAGTGAAATTGAAGTCATACATTTATACATTTTATTGACTCCAGCACGAGTCGGTTGACATTTATGGAATATCCGATTCACAGATGATAGTTGATACGTACCAATTGTTGAAACAGGAATCCCGATCCCCTTTCCCAAAATATGACCTACTATTAAAATAAGACGTATAACGATTTTAGTATTAATATGAGCAGCAGGGAGGGTGCCACATGTGGAGCAGGATATGTTTACCCTTCCGGAGTACCTCAGAACCTAATGTTTGTCTGTTTTTTTGTGTTTTTTTTTTAGCCATGTCATTTGATAAGTTTATTTTTTTACTTGTAAGTTTGAATGTCCTTTTGGCCTCTATTGTTTTGTTTCACTTGCATTAATGCAAAGATACTACTGTCAAAGTTGAAGGTTTTCCAATATCATCTTCATGATAGTATTAGACACTGATAACCTTTTTACATTTTTGTAATTGAACGAGGTTATTTAGGGTATAGAGAAATGTGTATATACATTGACCAATCAGAGAGAAAAAAGTCATAACTAGATCACAACACCAAGTCAAAGAATACAAGACAATAAATTTATATGCATTGCAGTAAAATCATTGCAGACATACTAATTTACCAGAACACTGAACCATAAATTGGCTTACTAGGTAACCTTACTTTAACTGTATCATGAATAAAAGGATAAACAGAGAAGCCTCCATAAAACAGTAATTAAACAAAAATACAAAAAATACATGAAGAGATCAACATTACTATTTTAGCATATGAAAAATATCTTATTAAATATAGCAAGCTGAAAAATGCTACAAGTCATCAAAACATGTGAATAGATAAAAATAATTTGTCAGAGTTAAGGATGTACATCTCTGAGGAGTCAAAAATTTCTAGAACTAAACTTTTTTTTCTTAACCTGATTTTTGTGTTTATGTTACTTTGAAAGATAATTGGTGAAGAAAAAATAACATGGTTGTGTACTTTTTGTTTTGCTACGGCCCTTTGAAATTATCCAAAAAAATCAGAGTTCCACAATTAAACTTTTTTTCATACTTTCCATAAAGATGAAGTGGACCAATCTAAATATTTTTAACTTTAAAAAAAAAAAAAAAACTATAGGTAGGTGTTAATATAAGAAAGTTTTATCATATTTTGATGCTTTTTTGTGTCAAATTTACCATGCTGTCAATTTTGTAAATTTGTGATTTTTTTCTCAGTTTTTAGAAAATGCATATTATTTCAATTTTTTTGTAATAAATGATTGCAAAAATACATATCTAAGAAATTTGAATAGACAAAAATGATATGGTATATACATAATTCTTGAAATATCTTTTTTTGTACCCCTCTCCCATTTTCTCAAAATTTTGGCTAAAAAGAATGACATGATTGGTCATAAAGTTTATACCTTGACATTTTCTCAAAATTTTGGCTAAAAAGAATGACATGATTGGTCATAAAGTTTAAAAACTTGATTGCTCAAAAACTATTCATTGTAAATACACAATTTTTCCACAGAGTTATGTTTGATTATAATATTTTTGAAGTTCATTGATATTCCCATTTGTATCACATGTTGTGGAAGCGCCACCTGTTCAAGAACAAGATTTCAACGAGACTGAAACGTCAGAAGAATACATTCTTAAACAAGGTTTTCAAAGATAGCGCTATAGTATTGTTAACAGATATAACAGACTATCAAAGATCTCCAAACATAACCAAATTTAATACGAAACAAGGTTTCAGTGACTAAACTAACAACTACTGACAATGTTCCTGACTTGATGCAGACAGGTGAACATTTGTCAGGGTTAAATAAGGTTTACAGTGACATAACAGACAACCACTGACACACTTCCTGACTTGATGCAGACAGATGCACATTTGTCAGGGTTAAACAAGGTTTTCAGTGACATAACAGACAACTACTGACAACTTCCTGACTTGATGCAGACAGGTGAACATTTGTCAGGGTTAAACAAGGTTTTCAGTGACTTAACAAACAACTACTGACAATGTTCCTGACTTGATGCAGACAGGCGAACATTTGTCATGGTTAATCAAGGTTTTCAGTGACATAACAGACATCTACTGACAAGGTTTCTGACTTGATGCAGACAGGTGAACATTAGTCAGGGTTAAACAAGGTTTTCAGTGACTTAACAAACAACTACTGTCAAAGTTCCTGACTTGAGGCAGACAGATGAAAATTTGTAAGAGTTAAACAATGTTTTATGTGACATAACAAACAACTATTGTCAATGTTCCTGACTTGATGCAGACAGGTTAACATTTGTCAAGGTGACACAAGGTTTTCAGTGACATAACAGACAACTACTGACAAGGTTCCTGACTTGATGGAGACAGGTGAACATTTGTCAAGGTGACACAAGGTTTTCAGTGACATAACAGACAACTACTGACAAGGTTCCTGACTTGATGCAGTCAGATGAACATCTGTCAAGGTGACACAAGGTTTTCAGTGACATAACAGACAACTACTGACAAGGTTCCTGACTTGATGCAGTCAGATGAACATTTGTCAAGGTGACACAAGGTTTTCAGTGACATAACAGACAACTACTGACAAGGTTCCTGACTTGATGCAGTCAGATGAACATTTGTCAAGGTGACACAAGGTTTTCAGTGACATGACAGACAACTTCTGACAATGTTCCTGACTTGATGCAGACAGGTGGACATTTGTCAGGGTTAGGTAAGGTTTTCAGTGACATAACAGACAACTACTGACAATGTTCCTGACTTGATGCAGACAGGTGAACATTTGTCAGGGTTAAAAAGGTTTTCATTGACAGAACAGACAACTACTGACAATGTTCCTGACTTGATGCAGACAGGTGGACATTTGTCAGGGTTAAATTAGGTTTACAGTGACATAACAGACAACTATTGATAAGGTTCCTGACTTGATTCAGACAGATGAACATTTGTCAAGGTTAAACAAGGTTTTCAGTCACATAACTGACAATTAAAGCCAAGGTTTCTGACTTGATGCAGACAAATGCACATTTGATAAGGTTAAACAAGGTTTTCAGTGACACAACAGACAACTCATGCCAAGGTTTCTGATTTTATGCAGACAGATGTACATTTGTGAAGGTTAAATAAGGTTTTCAGTGATATAAAAGACTACTGACAAAATTCCATACTTGATGCAGATAAATGAACATTGTTAGGGTTTAATAAGGTTTTTAGTGACATAACAGACAACTAATGCCAAGGTTTCTGACTTGAGAGATGAACATTTGTCAAGGTTAAACAAGGTTTGCAGTGACATAACAGACAACTACTGACGAGGTGCCTTACTTGATGCATACAGGTGAACATTTTTCAGGATTAAATAAGTTTTTTAGTGACATAACAGACAACTACTAACAATGTTCCTGACTTGATGCAGACAGATGAACATTTGTCAAGGTTAAATAAGGTTTTCAGTGACATAACAGACATCTATTGACAAGGTTCCTGACTTGAGAGATGAACATTTGTCAAGGTTAAACAAGGTTTGCAGTGACATAACAGACAACTACTGACGAGGTGCCTTACTTGATGCATACAGGTGAACATTTTTCAGGATTAAATAAGTTTTTTAGTGACATAACAGACAACTACTAACAATGTTCCTGACTTGATGCAGATAGATGAACATTTGTCAGGGTTAAACAAGGTTTTCAGTGACATAAAAGACACATACTAACAAGGTTCCTGACTTGATGCAGACAGGTGGTCACTTCTCAAAGTTAAATAAGGTTTTCAGTGACATAACAGACAACTACTGACAATGTTCCTGACTTGATGCAGACAGGTGGACATTTGTCAGGGTTAAATAAGGTTTTCAGTCACTTAACAGACAACCACTGACACACTTCCTGACTTGATGGAGACAGATGAAAATTTGTCAGGGTTAAACAAGGTTTTCAGTGACATAACAGACAACTGTTGACAAGGTTCCTGACTTGATGCAGACAGGTGAACATTTGTTAAGGTTAAACAAGGTATTCGTACTTGATGCAGATAGATGAACATTGTTAGGGTTAAATAAGGTTTTGAGTGACATAACAGACAGCTAATGCAAAGGTTCCTACTTAATGCAGACAGGTGAACATTTGTCAGGTTTTAATAAGGTTTTCAGTGACATACCAGACAACTACAAACAAGGTTCCTGACTTGATGCAGACAGGTGAACATCTATCAGCGTTAAACAAGGTTTTTAGTGACGTTATATACAACTACCGACAATGTGTCTGATTTGATGCAGACAAGTGAACATTTGTCCGGGTTAAACAAGGTGTTCAGTGAATTAACAGACAACTACTGATAATGTTCCTGACTTGATGCTAACAGATGAACATTTGTCAGGGTTAAAAAGGTTTTCAGTGACATAACATACAACTATTGACAAGGTTCCTGACTTGATGCAGACAGATGAACATTTGTTAAGGTTAAACAAGGTTTTCGGTGACATCACAGACAACTTTTGACAAGGCTCCTGACTTGATGCAGACAGATGAACATTTGTCAGGGTTAAATAAGGTTTTCAGTAACATAACAGACAGTTAATGTCAAGGTTCCATACTTGATGCAGACAGGTGAACATGTGTCAGGGTTAAATAAGGTTTTCAGTGACATAACAGACAGCTATTGACAAGGTTCCTTACTTGATGCAGACAGGTGAACATTTGTTAAGGTTAAACAAGGTATTCAGAAATATGACTAGAGTAGTAGGTAATACAGAACATGTGTCAAAATGTTTGAGTCAGCAAGAAACAATTATTGGTCTACATATAGAAAAAATAATCATTTGATTAAAATCACATAAAATCAGGAGGCAAACTAATTCTTTTCATTTTGTATGACTGTTCAGTAAAATAATATAACTGTGTAGATGCAGTTAGAGACATAATTTATGTGACATAATGTAACAACGATTTATCTCCAACTGTATAAAAATACATACAAACTTAATTAATTCAAAACAAAAAAACAAATAAATAAATAAAAGACGCCAACTGAATATGTATCTATAGCAATTAGAACATGCTATTATCAGTTTGTTTTTAAATTATCAGTTTGACTGTCCCTATGTTGTCTTTTTTCCCTCTTTTAGGTAGACTCTTAAGATTGAGTATTTTTCATGATAAAAATTAAAATTAAACACAAAGGTCACACCAACTGTATAAACGTTAATATTATTTGAGACGATCACACGTGATTAAACGCATGGATTTAGAAAATCTGTGTTTATTATTCAAATCTATTGTTATGCATTAACGGTCAGTATATAAACACCGAGAAAATTTGGAATCAGAAATGTACAATAGTGGCAAATAATAATATAATATGTATTACATTAGTGTTTTTGAAATAAGTATCATTTAATCTACATAATTTGTATTTTCATCCAAATGAGCATTCAAGTAAAAATAAGCCTTATAAGAACAGAAAGCGTACACGTGTGATTGTTATTTTTTTCTAATTATGCTTCATCTCGCATTCGTCTTGTATAATTATATAGGTACAAACGCTTTCAATTAAATTTAGTGCAAACATGAATGATTTGGATAGTATCTATATATTGTAATACTTTTAATATTCATAACTGGATTCTAACTTTTAACCCAGATGTGTACAATACTTTAAGTATAAATGATTACACATTTTTTTTTATCAATTTCGTAAGGGATGTTAGTATGTTTTTATCTTTCATGTATGATTTATGTTCTATAAAAAGAAAATGGTATTCCCAATAAATGGTTTAGGACAACAAAGTACTTATTAGTTTATATTTTAAATATTGGCCAACAAATACAGACTAATACAAAGGTTCGTATACTCAACATGTATGTATCATTTGGGTAGGTTTTTAGTTCATAATTTCTTGTTCAAATTGAAATGCAGCTACTTAAAAATTTAAAACAAAAATTAAGAAAGAAAATTTCATCGATAAATTATAAAACTGTTGTTCTATATATTTTCTGAATTTCATAACCCTTTCTCTCTCTTATTTAATAATTAATACATTACAGATCTTACACTTTTCATTTAACTTTAAATTTTATTGAGGACACACCCTTTTTTATTTACACTTATGACTGATGATATAAATACATGCAGTTCACCGCGTCTATTAATCTAAACCTTTTAGTATGTGTGATACAGTGGCCATAAAACAGTACAATATGGGTGTTACCCGTGAAAGAAGGCGAATCTGTGTAAATTATTTATAAATACGTAATAATTTTGCAAGATTTAAAGGGGCACTAGTAGTGCTACGATATATATAAAAAAATAAAGTATGATTGTTTTTAGATCAATCATTAATCAAATTGGAATAATGAAATAATAATTTGCTTTTAGCAATCAATTTCCTTTAATTTTGTTGAAATAAGCGATTAAACATAATTTTTGACTGATTCACTTGCAAGTGAAAACGTCATCATCATTCTAACCGGTATTCATGTGAACTTCAAGTTAACCTCTAGCTAGAGATTGACAACGCATGCATTGTACGTGTACTGGTTATTTAAAGAAAAAGAATGTCAACAATGAAAGTGAAACTACGGTAAATCATTTGATTACTAATTCGATGCACATAAAATCATTCTTATATGGTTAAAAACAATGAGAAACATCTATTTTTAATCTATAAAATAAAATCATTGACCTATAAAAATGCAATTCCACGTGTTGGTTTAATCTATTCGTATCTTTATTTTTGTTTACATCGCTTATATGGTCATCTGAGGTCAAATCGATAGTTAATTAGATGGCGTCTGGACTAAAATACACACGAAACGAACCTATATATTATCTACCCCATGCTCTATAAACTATTAGACTTTTGATAGTTTGGATAAATGTTTTACATTGTTATAAACCAAATATGAGAATTTGAGTCAAATCGGTTACAATGAATTTGACAGGCAGTGCCCCTTTAAACTGTAGTCAAACGTATTATTAATTTTTACATTATACGATTTATGACATAAAAAATCAATATCATTAAACAGTCCGTTACTTTTGAGACACCTTATATTATCAGCTTTTAAAAATACAAACAATAAAAGAGGGGAGAAAGATTCCAGAGGGACATTCACACTCATATGCTGTAAAAAGACAGACTATGCCATGGCTAAAACGAAAACAAAAACCATAGGGCAAAGAATATTACACAAATCACATCATTAAAAACTAAAGACTGAGCAAAACATATCCCTACAAGCACTGTGCTGCGACAGGGGTAAACAGATCCTGCTCAACATATAGCATGTGTGTTCGGCATTTTATAACAAAACCGGTAATTAGTCTTATTTGGGAGGTCACATTCTGGAAAATGGTACGAGATTGTAGTTGCGACATTAGCAAAATATCCGTTTCATCTGTGAAACTGCGATTCCCTAACGATAAACAAACTATACGAATAGATGATTTCAAATTCACCACTTGGAACTATAGGTTTAATAGCAACCTTCATAAACTCCCTGGTATAAACATCAACTTGAAGATGTATACTCCATATACAGGCGCTGCTGGAATTTTGCTACATATAATAATAATAATATAAATGGAAAGTTCACAATTGAGAAGCTGTAATAATCTCTTTTGTCGTATTGTTTAGTTCAATCTACTCTCATTGTCAATTTCGATATTTAAGTCAAGTTATGAGGCAGACTTAACTTTTCTGTTGTATCCTCTATCTCAAATTCGATAGAAAATGTTTGCTTAACCTAGTCACTAAATTTTAAATTATTTAGTGAGAGAACATCATCTTCATAGCAGAAAGTAAATTTAAAGGATACTGCTTAATTTTTTATGTTCTTCCCTGGAAGTTGCTGTATGAATACGCCTCTTACGATTAAAAGAACAAGTCGACAGGAACAGCAAATAAACCATTACCAATAAACAAAACAAAAATCAAATAAGTCATATATTTATATTTAACAAGTAACGAAAATACAGACTTGTTTCTGACGTTGGTACTAATGTTTTAGATAGCGTAACTTCATTTTTAAAATATTCGGCTCGATACTGATCTTGTTCTTGTTTCGTATTAGATACAAACCTCTGATTTATTGGTAGGTGAGTTTCCCTGCATAACTTTGGTTTGCTTTGAAATTGCATATAAAAAACCCACATAACTCATTTGAAAACAATACGAAATTAATTTCATTTTTTACTGCCAATATTCTTTTGATAATTCAATACAACAAATTTGCTAAAATTATTTGATGCTCTTAGACTGGTAAGTGCTTGCCCTGTCGTGACACTATTGATCTGATATATATCATTCAAAATTTGAGACATATTTATCAGTTTAATGATGCTCCTTTAATACGTTATTTTAACGCGTTTCAATAAAACAAGATTACCAGCAAATCTAAATATCTGATTATTATAAAAAAAAAAAAAAAAGCAAAAATACTGTGAAAATAAAATGTCTAAAAGTTCGTCCTTTTTCATAGGTAACGCTTACTTCAAAATAAGATAACATCAGTAGAAAAAAATCAATATCAAGATCAATATACTCAAAATCGTTAATTATTTTTTTTAACCATTGCGCTTGTGCATTACCCCGTTTGTATTCCGATGGCGTAAAGGACTGAAACATCCTTCTAACTTGCTCATCGGTATTTTAAGATCTTTGAATTTACTATATTTCATATAAATACAATAAACATGTAAAATACTTGTTTCAATAACAGCATTCTGAAAAGAGTCAAAATGTCAGTGTAAAAAGGGCACAAACTAAGCAGAGTAAAAATATCCTACTAAACTACTCATCTACATATTTTACAATTCACTAAGTGTCATGTATTTATACTGCTAAGATCTAAAAAGAATCAATATGTCAAAAGGTCATTATTCTAGAAGACTTAACAGAATAAAAACTTTTACTACATCCACATCAGCTTATTCGGATCGTACAATGCACGAAATTGCACATATATACAATAGCTTAGTAATACAGATTTAAACACCGTTTTGTTCAACAACACTCAAATCTTTGAAATCAACCTTATTATCTGATACTTACAGAATGGACAAAGAAGACAAAAGAAGATACTTTATTATTGGATCTGTCTACTTAGAGGTGGTCACTCCACTATTTCAACAGAAGTTAGAAGGAAGCTATAAAGGCCTAAAATTCAGATGTCTAAAAGATTTTCTGGATAATAAGGCAGTACTACACACCTTATTTCACTTACGCCAAAGATATACAAGATGTTGTACAGATAAAGCAAACTGCACCAACCCAGGAGCTCTCCCCCTAAATCATCACCAATGGAAAAAACTGTATGTAGAAAATCCAGGGCCTGGTATACACAACTGTTTTTGTAAATACACAGCTAAGTCAGTAAAGCCAGAGGATCTTGATGTGAGTTTGTGTGGTCTTTTACTGTATAACTGCTGCAGCTTAAGACACCTTGATGAAGAAGCAGTCAATATTCTTCGACGGAATAAAAATGACTATTTGAGTCATAACACAACATGTGGTATAATCAAGGATGAGTATAGCCCATTGATGGATGAGCTTAAGTCCAATATCCTCCAACTTGACCAGACCAAAGAAGATGAACTGATAAGGATACAGAATAGACCACTGGATGATTAACTGTGTAACAAATACATGACAACCCTTCTTAACATCCATGAGGTACTGGAAAAGGTACGATTTATTCTTATACAAATTATAGTAACCATTATCAGGTATTCTAAATTGCTATGTTTGATAAGGTAACTGTATTATACTTTTTAAATACTCATGACTTCCATATGACAATATTCCATCTTATCTTAGAAAGTATGTTCACACAATTTGCTATGAATAAAAGGTAACACCACAAAAATATCGATCGCCGAGGAAAATTTAAAACGGAAAGTTTTAATCAAATGGCAAAATCAACAACCCAACACATCAAATGAATGGAAAACAACTGTCATACTTCTGACTTGATTCAGGCATTTTCTAATGTAGTAAATGGTGGATAAATCATAAAAAAGAAGATGTGATATAACTGCTAATGAGACAAATTTCCACAAGAGACCAAATGACACAGAAATCAACAACTAAGGTCACCGTCCGATTTTCAACAATGAGCTAAACTCATACCTTGTTTTACAGCTAGCGAATTTGTCACTCTTTGGGTGTATTTTTTTCGAAAAGAGCTTTCATCTATAGCACTAAGTGGCCTTTTTGATTCCTGCTTCCTCACAGACATATTTGTTTTATAATAAAGAAGAGTACATACTTTGCCTATCGGGCATCTGTGAAAATTATAGTCAACATAATATGGGAATAAACACATTGTTTTTAAAAGAACAAAAAATGCATCTTTCACACACGTCTGAAATGTAGTTTGAATCTGAACAAGTAAATACGTTATTATATCCCCTTTAAACCACTGGTTTAATTGTATGACACACTATATAGATATAAGAAGATAAGGTATGAGTGCCAATGAGACAACTCTCAATCCAGGTCACAATATATGTCTTTTAATGCATTCGGTTTTTTTGGCATTCTAATTATTTGTCACATAATGGTTTTGTTGTTAGTATAAGTTTACTGAAAACTTTTGTTGTGATACTTTTCAAACATTAGATTTTTTTTTCATTACAGATAGATACAAATACCACACAAATACTGAGTATTGTACACACCAATAATATTAAACTACAGGTATGTAAACAATTAAGTTTAATTACTTTAATAATCAACATGGTCAGAACAAAATGAATTTGAAATGACCTTTATAACCAATATATGTAATATGTGTTCAGCAATGCTTGGGTCGCCTTAAATAAAGGCAACAGTAGTATACCGCTGTTGGAAACTCATAAATCGATAGAAAAAAACCCATCCGTGTTACAAACTAAAACACATTAAATATAAGAGGAGAACAACGACACAACATTAAAATGTAACACACAGAGAAACTTGTCGTTTGAGAGCGCATGATATCCATGTTGAAATCCTCACTATGATTTCGAGATGATACATATTTCTTTTGTTGTTGTAATTTTGTGTCAGGAATTGATGGAACTAACGTAAAGCCATATATCTTTTTGTTTGTAATAGACAATACTCCAGTTCAGGTAAAGCTTGTTCGCGACCTAGAATTCTGAGTGGGTCAAGCGTTTAACTAAAATTCACGCGAGAATATACGAGATTTAGATGAACTGGGGGCAAAGTCATATATGGTACACATCAATATTCGATGTTTATTAGGACGCCTACCGCTTTCCCGTTTATCTGTGAAGTCGTTGAGTGTCATCTGTTTTTGTTTGTTTATGTTTATGTTTAATAAAGTAAAATGAAAAAAAAATGTGTAAAATTTCGAGACCCAGTGGGAGAAAATTGGGAAAGAAATTTGAAGGAAACTAGAAATTTATGGCTTGCAAATAACCAAAACCAAATGTTTGATAAAGAAGGAACGAGGACCTTCAAGTCCCTGGAAGCTTTTCAGAACTGAGGAAGTTTATGTGCCAAATATCATCTTTGTTGATTGATAATAATTTCCAGAAAATGCTGAGGTCCTGATCCCGATATCCCGGGCTTAAAGAGCATGAAATCCCGAGGTCCCGAATTGAGAAAAAAAAAATTGCGACATCCCGAAATTCGAAAAAAGAATTCCCGGATCCCAAAAAGGTAAATCCCGAAATTACGAGCTTAAAAACACCCCATCCCGCGTCCCGAAAAAGGTCCTGCCCCCCTTCCCCATACAATGATGACCCTACATAATTTATTCTCTTTAGCTTGTGTTGAGCGGATATAGATGAACAAATTAAACCATATGATTGTCATGTAAATGGAGCTTTTTGAAAAGTTGTTGCTAGTCATAACACATAGTCAATATCATGAATGATATTGGGCGATGTATTCAATAAAAAATAACCATGGCTTTATAAATGTTATGTTTTTAATATTGTATAAAGAGTCTGGTCGTTAAACCTTGGAACACTATATACGTTCCATGTTCAAACCATAATAAAATTAGTTGAAGTTCCAATGATAAAATCAAACAGCTACAGGTCGTCGTATAGAATTGAACTCTTCGCAAAAAAGCCACACCCACTAATAAGATATATATACAATGTCTTTACTCTGACTGTTGCATTCAGTTGAACAAACAAGTGAAAAGTCCATCGCAATGCAGAACAAAACAATTTCAACATTCATATATCATGATCTTGATCTTGACCTGCATGGTTATGTATTTAACTTAGACGATAAACAAAACGGTTATTGATGACTGCATGAAAAACTTTAACCTCAGACAAAACATGAAATTAACTGATCAGGAAAAACGAAGTCCGTGTAGTAGTAAAATACGGGAAAATATTTGCAAAATTTGTCCCTGGATACAGTGTTTTAAGACATAAAGAAGCTTCTGTCCCAATTTCCAGAAATTCCATTATGTTTGACAACGATTTTGATGTAAAGCAAAACTTTAACCACAGACTGAACCTATAAATGCTGAAGAAGTCTGCGTTAATGCTGACGACGGAATCTATGATCGCCAAATATCGCTTTCGCGAAACTTGACAAAAAGAAGGATGTATGTCAAAAGATCCAAGTAGGCAGTTATTTCACTCATAAATCTTAAAGACCTCCTTGCTTTCGACAATAAAATTGAGAATGGAAATGGGGAATGTGTCAAAGAGACAACAACCCGACCAAATAAAAAAACACAACAGCAGAAGGTCACCAACAGGTCTTCAATGTAGCGAGAAATTCCCACACCCGGAGGCGTCCTTCAGCTGGCCCCTAAACAAATATATACTAGTTCAGTGATAATGAACGCCATACTAATTTCCAAATTGTACACAAGAAACTAAAATTAAAATAATACAAGACTAACAAAGGCCAGAGGCTCCTGACTTGGGACAGGCGCAAAAATGCGGCGGGGTTAAACATGTTTGTGAGATCTCAACCCTCCCCCTATACATCTAACCAATGTAGAAAAGTAAACGCAAACACTACGCACATTAAAATTCAGATCAAGAGAAGTCCGAGTCTGATGTCAGAAGATGTAACCAAAGAAAATAAACAAAATGACAATAATACATAAATAACAACAGGACGACAATCATTGTTTTTTTTCCCTTAAAAGGGGGGGGGGTGGTTTTTTTTTAAAATTAATTGAAATATTACAATATTTGTTTCACAGTTGGTTTCAGTACTTTTCTACCTATTGACGTGAATTTTCTGACACAAAAATAAATGTACGACAGAACTGTTCATTAAAAGTATGTGAATAAATTCCAAACTATATAAATGAGTGAAATTTACATTCTGACGATACAACAAAAAATATAAAGTATCTTTTATTCTATTTAAGATCTTATACAATCTCATCGAAATTAATAAGATATTCTGTATACTAAATTATGTATGCTTCACGATATGTCAAAATTAAATGCTGAACGACCCAGATCCCCATCCTTTCAAAATTGTCAATATCTGATGCATTTGAATTAAGGACAATATAACTTTATGAAAATTTTATACATGCATGCAATCAGGGCTAACATTTTGATCATATATAATTTTAACGGTACCTAACTATCAGAACATGATTATAATTATGAAGGGTATGTCAAAATTGTGTCTAACTGTCGCCTAGTGAGATTAATAGTTTAAGGTAAAACTTTATGATACCATATGGCCTAGGTGTTGATTGACTTTTATTTTTATGACCTAAGATCAGTGTCTAAGATATGGTAATGAACTAGCACCCGTACCAAAATATGTTAATCATTGTATGTTTTATCTTGTAGTCATACTTTCACTGTATTCTGCTCTAGGACGGACACTGTGATTAGTCAATAAAATCATTCGTTGTATTTGAATCTAAAGTTGCATGTAATTTTTCATTTTGGTTAATTCTCTACACGAGAGATGATGAGTAACATATTTATACTTTTCAGGAATTTTTTCAACATTTAGCAACACAGAGTTTCAAAGATAAAACTGTAAAACTAGGTAGGTTTTTTTATATAAAGAATCTCAATTCAGAATGTTTTCGCCAACAAAGTTACGCCCACAACTTGTTTAAGTCCCTTAAATTGTTGTATTTCAAAATAACTTCAGTTCGTCGTTATCAATTCAGCAACATATTTCAATAACTATTTTTGGTTAAACTGCTACGTACTATATTCATATGTGCTCCAAAATTTAAGGAGTTGAATGCAATGCTTAACAAACAAAAGAGGAATTCGACGAGGAAAACATAATACTCGACTAAGAAAGCTAAATATACATATTGTATCTGTCTTATTGACATCACTTTAAATATCAAATGCCAAAAACTACATTTCGACTATGTAATGTGCCAAAAACATGTCATACCTCAATCATAAATGTCAAGTTCCTCGGCGTCCGAGTAATTTCTGGGTCCAACTATATGTTTTTACTAACGCAAGCGTGTGTATGGATTCACCAAAAAAAAAGGCCCCTAAAACTCATACATGGGTTTCAAATATCGCTTTAATACATTAGTGCGACTTAATTAATCCGGAATGTTCAATTACCTCAGGTAAACTCATCATACATACCAGGACTAAATTTAGTATATACGCCAGACGCGCGTTTCGTCTACAAAAGACTCATCAGTGACGCTCGAATCCAAAAAAGTTAAAAATGCCAAATAAAGTAGGAAGTTGTAGAGCATTGAGAACCAAAATTCCTAAAAGGTTTACCAAATACAGCTAAGGTAATCTATGCCTGAAGACAGGCATATAATTTTAGCATGTTCCGTCTGTATTCATACCAGAGTGTAAACACTAATATATTGGAAAATATCATTGATTTCTTCAAAATATCAATCAAATAAAACTATACACTGCAGTATGTTGAACACGTATTTACGAAACCTTTTGGCCTCCTTCTCTTTCAAATAAATTCTTTCAACATTACTTTTACAGGAAATAATTACTCTCATCCAATAAAACCATATATACTAGGACAGTCTATCTTCACACTACACCAGCAGACCGACCTGAAATCAGTAGTAATTGGTGGAGACTGGAGAGGGGGTATCGCAGGTATAGTGATGATGGATGATGGTAGACTGGTAATGGGTTTACCTTACCAAAACAGGCTTCTCATCTGCAAAACAGATGAATCACAGGTAGATATTATAAATGTACTCGGTAGCCCATGGTGTGTTACAGCAGTTAGCAACTCCACAGTAGCTGTTACATTGTGGAAAAGGGACTGTATAGAGATGTTTGACATAAACAATAAACTCAAAGTTAATTCAATATCAGTACCGGGAATGAGGTGTTTTGGGATTACATCTATAAACAACAAGTTAGTTGTAGGAGGTGAGTGCAGAATTTTGATCATAGATCATCAGACAGGAGAAGTGGTACATACAATACAGACTAACTTTAGTCCTAACAGGTTACATGGTTCTGGTGAAAGAATATACTACTGTGATATCGACTCCTATAACAACAACAACTTGTACTGGTACAGCTATACGAATGGCGCACATCACATCATATCATTGCCATCAACACCCAGGAGGATGACTACACTACAAGATGGCAGTCTGTATTTATTGTGTAGGGATGGATCAATACAACATTTGTCATCTGATGGTAAACAGTATAAACAAGTAGATACAATTGCAATATCTCCGTCAGATGTTAATATACATTATAATCTAACACAAAGAAAACTGGTGATCAGACAAACTGCTGGACTTGTTAAAGTTTTCAACGAGAAATTTAATTAATATGCTGATTATCTCATTTCATATACTTTATACATCCTGTCAAAATTATAATCAGTCTGGTGATTATACCCGTACTCATATTATAAAAAAATCTTTGAAATAGATATTTTAACAAATATTCATTATTCAACTCCGCATCAAACAATCTTCTATTTAATGAAAAATTAAAAAAAAAAAACACATGTAAAATGAAAGTATGTTATGGAAAATAAACTGCAGTCTTTAGATAACTTGACAACGTTTTAAAGACTGCTGTTTTTGATTTCATCCCGTTGAACTTTAGAGTTTGTATGATTTGCCTTGTATGTGCGTGCTCTTAAGTTCACATATGTATCATATTGTCTTTTTTCAAATTTCAGAGAAATAGAACAATAGCTTAGAGAAAAAGTTCTGTTTATATTATGAAATCTAAGTTGTTATTATTACTAATAGTGTTATTATTTTGTTACCACTTATTAACATATTTACAATTGTAAAAGTAGCAGATTTTTTACAGTGACATAATAAGAAGATGAAACATGTGAAATAATGGGAATATATAAGAATTGATCATATTCATTTGTTCATTTACACAAATTTGCATTTTTTACTGATTGATAAATGTTGTAATACCAATGTTAGAAGACGTGAGTGTACTATTGTCTTCATGTTTAATTGCTGCTATGTATTGTCCTTGATAATTTTTTCCTTATATTTTTCTCTTAAAGTATTGATGTGTTTTTTATTGGTTTTGGTCAAATTTTGTTTCAAGGTTTTTGAAGATGAAATAGAGGATCGGCGAGTGTAATGTTTAATTTTTTCAATGAATTGCGTGGGTCTAACATTTTTTGTTGATGTCAGACATTTTTTAGTGTTTAATTTATGATTTAAAATGGCTGATTTTTGTTTTGTTAAACAATTCTTTAACTTAAAAACTTTGTAAAATAAAACAGTATTATCTTGTTGACGAAACACACGATTTATTTGACATGCCATTTACTCCATTTTCTGACATCTAATATAACAATGACCATTGCCATAAACCCATTTCCTCACTTCCAATCAGACAATGAACATTGAACCTCAGCTTAATACACCGTTTCCTGACCTCAAATCTGACATTCAAAATCAATCTGTGTGTTTTTTCATTTACAGTATTGTCTTTGTTCTCATAACCTTTGAATTAGTCAAATAAACGCATATCATTGTTGATGAAATGATCATTTTTATTTCAATAAGTATGCTGTACAACACACTTTCACTTACGCATCTGAAATATATTTTGGTACCATTTATATCAAGAAATACGCATTGAAATCTAATTTACACGAAAAATTGAAAACAAACCTAAATGTTGATTGGGAAAAATGTTATCAATAATATATTAGTCCATTGGCCTAAGGAACATTGTGAAACATTTATATTATGATATCTGCTTAGTGTTGGTCATTCTAATGCACCAACCTTGTGCTTATTTGGAAAACCAAATATTTGACATATATTTTCATATATGGACATCATGTTGTGTATTCATTTATGTTTGATTTGATTTATTTTATCATATCTCTCCATTTCAGCATGTTGTATATGCCTTTATATGTGGGAATTGTTTGGATTTTTTAAAATTTTAAATTTAATCATGAAATGTTGTGTGAAATGACCATGCGTTTACATTAGTATTTTTATTCATGTATGGTATTTTATAAGCAGATTTTTTAAAAATATTTAGTTATACTAAGCGTAGTTTTAATAAACGTAAAACTCTATTTTGTTCTTTGTTAAATAGAATAGGTAAATTATCTTGGAATATATCAGTCATTAGAGGTTACTGAAACCTAGTGTGAACAGACGCATATGAGGATGACAGTGAATTTTAATAATTTATTGAATCACTTTCATAAATAAAGAAGAAACTGAAAAACTCTATCATGTTGCTATTAAAAAAAAATAGGTATCTGGAATGTGACATTTCACGGAAGTACATGTACTCCTCATAATGGACAAACCTTGATAATAACAGACTTGTTTTTGTACTGTTATGAATCACAGTTTATGACTAAACTTAGTACAGATCTGTCTGAATTGCATTTAGTTGATGATTTTAACAAAAAATACCATTATCTTGATGATATTTTCTCGTTAAATAATCAAGGCTTTTCAAAGTATACTATCGATGCGATATAGCCTTGTTGTGCTAATGCGGCGTAAAGCAACCAACAATCAAATAAATCAAATCATAATGCAGAAATTTACTCAAAAGAAATTTTAAATAAATCAAAATTAAACGGTAGTAATTTTCTTTCTTAGATTCAGATATTTCAGTTTCACACAAGAAAATGCACACTAAATGTTACCCCAAAAGGGACTAAAAATCGTTCCCTTTTTGGATGTTGATGTACCTTTGGCACCATCTTAGGCTGTTTTTATTTCACAACTCGTTCGCTTTGCTCGTGTCTGCTGTGGCGTTTCTAATGTGAATGAACGTCATCTAAGTATTACTGGTAAATAACAAAAACACACATTTACGATATTCAAGAGATTCCATTTCCTTACAAGGAAGCTATTAAACCAAGAGTTCCGAGTAAAGAAGTTGAAAACCTTCCGTAAACAATTTTGCAGCCGCAATCAAAATTGCTGGTTGTCGAATATCTGTTTTACAGAAACGACAATATGCTGCAATTGTTTTAACCACAATTTTGTCCTCTTTTAACGAATGTGACCCATCGAGTAAGACCTATCACTGTGTTTGTACTAACATGAGCAAAACAACGGATGACAAATGTTAAGGTGGATCTTCTACCCCTTCAAGAGCATCGGAGGTCCCTTGTTAAATGTTTGGGTTCGTGTTGCTAAGTCTTCATTTTTCTATGTTGTGTGGTGTAAATTTTTTTATTACCTTATAATAGTATTCGTTTCTTTTACCATAGCATTTGCAGTTGTTTTTCTACTTATAAGTTTGAATATGGTATCTTTTGGCGTTTACATTTCAACTATATATTTAATAAATGTTCTGTGAAACAAAATCACAGTTTAGATTTTTTTAAATATTTTTGTTAAGGGGCCAGCTGAAGCCCATCTCTGGTTGCAGGATTTTATCGCTGTGTTGAAGACCAATTGGTAACCTTGGGCTGTTATCTGATATTTGGGCTGGTTGTTTGTCTTTGACTTATTCACAATTTCTATTCTCAATTTTAGGTATTAACAAAACTCTGACTTAGAAAGAAGAACGAATGGCAAATAACCCTCTGTACATCATCAAACCACAAAATTAATGATAATTTTTGTAATGAATATTTTAATTTAAAATCAGTTTATTGTAATATCTTAAATTAAAGGAGTAATACTTTAAGTTTGTTCAGTAACATTTCTAGTGTCTTTGAAAGACAATAATCTTTTCAGCAAGCATTAACATTTTACTTTGTCGTGAATCAACAAATTTTTTAAATCAAGATGATCATACAGATATGGCGTTGTGTCTATATTACCATGCAACGTATTTGTAAAGCTTCAAGTTGCTTCATGTTCAGATAAGAACATAATCATTATTTCTAGCTTTATATATCAACTACACAGTTGTAAATTTAATAACACTTAACAAAGTGATTATATGATATACATCTATGCTCATTTTATTAGACAGCTGAGTATGCTCAGATCAACGAACGTAATGTTAAACAATAATTATTGTTTAATCAATGTTATGTTTTAGTTCTATAGATTGGATTCACATAAATATCTAATGTTCCAGGTAGTATAAGAAGTGTTCCGAACTCCTCAATAGCATCTTGATATCTTGAGTTTTATTTCGGTAATGTTGAATTGTGTATAAACTTCTGAAAAATAAAATCATCACCAAATCGTCAATGTCCATTGAGATATAAACATACTTAGTGTTCATTTAAAAAGAATAACCATCAATGTTGAAATTTTAAAATTTTGAATTTTATAGTCTATTTTGTAAATTTTAATACATATCGATGAAAACAGATTTATCTCTCATATCATGAATCATTTTTCGTTTTCAGTAACAGTCCAGCAACCTATGTTCACACTGTAATCTGATCAGAACACTGATTCTTCATAATAACATTTTAGGTACAACACCCTCATTGAGTATTCATAGGTACTGTCACATACTATTTTCAGCCTGAGATGATTTGATCCTTAGCTCATACTATTACTACACAATTCTACATCGACGAAAACGATGTGGTTGTTCTATTTTGAGTCAGTTTGTCTCAGTGATTATAATAATGCATTCCTATTAATATTCTTAGGCGCTTCATACCCTTTCCTCAATTTTGAGATTTGCATATTCGATTAATCTCTGGTGAAATAATGAGCGATGAGACGGTTTGCATTAGCAGAGGAACATGCTTTCCGTCTTGTACAATCTGATGTCACGTAATTTTTACAGTGCATAGTAATGATAGTGTTGATTTAAATAAGACTTGTTCGCGATTTTATCATTTTATCATCTGAATGCAACTTTGATTCCTTTATATAATGGATATGTTCCAGACAAATAGTCTCATGTGCAACATCACGACCCGTTAGCCTGATATTTAACGAAATGATTTGACATTATCTGCATAGCAGTATTCTTTACCATATACAACTGTGTACGTGTTATTACTCTTGCAATTCGTTCACTTGTTGTTTTTTTTTTATTTATTTCTATTTGTTTTCTATGGCTGTTTATTAGTTTGAAAACTTAAAATATTCTTACCTTATAAAAACAAATGCATCAGCAATACTGACATAGAGATCAAATTAATAGATTTTGATAAATAGAATGCGCTTGAAGCCGAATCTAAAAGAGCAAAACATAAATTGTGCAAGGTTTATTTGAATTACATTTTCATTGTTCACATGTTCAGTCGCTTCAAGAAATATGCTGCATTGTAATTTGTGTTAGTTTTTTACGCCCCAAACTGACTGTAATTTATGTTATAAATGGAAGCAGATTAGAGGGATTTTGTTTTCGTACTTTTATCATAATAATCGTTTCGTGACAAATGATGATAATGATGAACCATTTGTATAAATGAATTATTCAATCCGATTGAAAGACATGTTCTGTGTTCCCGCTACACGTGCGAGAATATGAAAACGCTCCGCTCTACTTTCAGTTTCAAAGATCACGCAAGGATCCTCTTGATTTGTCACACTGATACACGCCTTCAAAATTTGAAGGTTTCAATCAAATTTGCTGATGTTATAACTATCGGAACAGAAAGTATAACGAAGTGCTGTCGGATCCTGGTATATAAGCAATGGTCTTTATCTTAATCAGATTGTAAATGATATTAATATCGTTAATAACTAACATGAAACTAAATGTGAAATTTAAAATGGTGGTACGTAATGTTTATTTTCATCATAGGTGATTATTTCATATTCGTTTTTACAATCTTAGTTGTAGGATGCACGACTTCCTTAAGAGAGGTCCTAACGTCAATGCCCTTTAAGCTTTGGTTATTGTTTGTCATCAGTTAAACCATACTACACCTCCTTTTTTTGCCTTAATAGATCACCGCAAAGTGTTTCCCTTTTGTTGTTAATTTTGCATTTAAAGTACTGCAGGACCGAAACGCATTTTCAGTTCGTAAAAAACGATTGTCATGGAGAGCGAGAAACTGTTTAGTTATATTTGAGATAAGAACGTAATCTTTGCTGATATTTTAATCCGAAAGATTTTTCCTAGTCCTACTACTGTATTTGCATACTCACAGCATATTTCTGGAAAAAAAATAAAATAAAATATCTTTATAAACAGATTTCTTAAAGCGACAACTATTTTCAATGATAACATGTATATTTTCAATTAAGATAACATTGCAAAACTGTTGGTACCTTATGCTAAACCACTTCGTATTTGATTTTGTATCGTTTTTATATGCGAGGCACTGATGAGTCATATTTAGACAAAACGCGCGTCTTTCGTACAAATTTACAAAACTGGTATTTATAATGAGTTTTTGCAAAGTTTTTATAGGCGAAAAGTAATGCCTTTTATCATTGTAGTATGTGGCATTGTGATAAAAGTCATAGATGTATGTATCATACAGAGTATATTACACGTCAAGTATTATTGTACAATATTCTAGCAAACGCATTTATTTATGTTCTCACATTGTTTAATATTTCTTAAAAAACTATAACATAATTACCATAAGGCACCATTTTGATGAGGACGCTAGCACTGTGGGTAGTCCGTGAACTTGATGTCTGACCTACTTTACAACTCCCGGGATCGGTACTGGCTGTTACTATTTTATCAGATATAACTGCAGTCTGAAATGTATAGACACAAACTCTATTTAGCTACAAATGTAGACAAATGACTTCACATGACATACATGTTTACAAGTCAACCATATGCCAGGAAATCATGTTTCCTCAAGTCTATGTTTTACATCACCCACCGTTCATGTAGGACGGGAAATGATGATGACATCAATGTACACTACTGCTTTATGTCGTTCAAATCATTTAGAGTTTGAGTGATTCAAGCATCGGAAGTCATCATGTATATGACATACATTACATCGACATTGAAATGTTTGAAATATATTTTCATCGAGATATACCAAGGATAAACACAAACTTGCAAGTAGTGCAAAGGGAGGGATCATTATCATTTATTTAACACATGACAGAGGCAAAATTCCTTTGATCTTACTGTGGTATAATCTGGATAATGCACGGGTCAGGTGTGCATTAACTACTTCAATAATTGCACAGGTCACGTGAACTTCACGTCCTTGACAGATGTTTATTGTACAGTACTTTGCGTTTGTTGATTCCATTGCTACTACAAATATTTGTTTTTCTCCATTTTGTAAGAAATATCAAGTGGATACATGTATCTATACGCGGACATAAAAATCAGTCACTTGATAAAACATCAGAATAGAAAACATACAAAACAAATGTAGTAGTATTACAATCAACACAATACAAGTCTAAATAAGATTAAAAAAAAAACACAGGTTAATTTAATACTAAAATTATTTTTCCATCAATATAAAAAAAATTGTCATTAAAAAAAATGAAAATAAAGTATCATCGACATCTTCCTATTATAGTCTTGATATGTAAGTTATCAGTGTCACAACCTGACACAGTGAAAACTCAAAAAAAAAAACGCTTTTTCATACATTTCTATGTACGCCTTAAAAACAATTCAGTGTTAAAAATTGAAAACAAAATCTGTGAGGTTCACATCTTCGTTACAAAATTGAACACGCAGTTTTGAAAAGAGCTGTTACTTGGCAATCCCCGATATTTTCCTTCTGGTTTTGAAACATTAAATGCATTTTCTGTATTTTCAATGTTAACTTGCTCAGGAAGGATTGCACGAGTATTGGTTAATGGTTTGGGATCCTCAAGTTTTATTTGCTTATTAGATGGATTCAAAATGTTAGAGACATCTTTTAGCATAGAATCCGCAGGTCTTTTGTAGGTACGAACAGCCTTTTCACTCCTGTGACCTGTTCTATCCATTATCATCTGCTCACTGACTCCTGCTTGGTACAATCTAGTTGCAAGTGTTCTTTTCTTCATAGACATTAACTGCCCATTTTGTGGTTTTCTTTGTGTTTTTGTTCTCAGCATCTTCAATAAGTGTATCAATTTCATTGTCTGTCATTTCTGCAAACCTTGATTCGACTCCTTGTTCCTGATCTTTAGGTTCTTCATCCTAAAATAAGATAATATCACATAATTTAACACATGGCAGAGGCAAAATCCGGCAGTGGCAAATATTTCATGAATGTTCCGGATGAGAACAATTAAACAATAAAACTAGTCGGAAGTTTCCGCAAATGATTATATCAAGGGTCTAATTTTTAAGTAGCAGATCCAGAACTTTTTATTTAAGGGGGAGGGCTGACTGACCTAAAAGGAGGGGGCGCGGATCATGCTTCAGTGATTCCCTATATAATTAACCATTTTTTTCACAAAAGAGGGACCCGGGACTCCATCCCTTGGATCCGTCTATGGGTCCACACCTCAAATCATGCAATAATGGGTCTGCGCGTGGCAGATAATTCTAAAAAAAGACGTACCTTGACATTTTGGATCTTTCCGTTTTCCGAAGGAACTTGCAACCATAGATCTAAGTCTAGTCCTAGGTCAAATGAAACAGCTGAGGTGTTGATTAAATCTCCAGATGCATTCTCATCCATCACATTACTAGGAAACTCTCCAAAAAAGTCCTCTATATTTACATTTCTCAGTTCCATTTCATCCTCCAATGTTTCTAATACTTGTGATAAGATCATATCCTCCGATAATTCATGATGAAATCCATCCATTTCAACGTCTTGTTGGGCGGATGTGATTTATGCGGGAAAATTGTTGACGTCATGTGTTAAAACAGTTATTGGCCAATCAAATCGGTATATGTTTTAATTTGCACAGCACGAGATGACCCATTAACCCGAACTCCTTCGTCGTTCGGGTTAAACAGGGTCACTCGAGCTGTGCAAATTAAATCCTATATACCGACTTGCTTGGTCAATAACTATAACATAAATAGTTACAATGCTAAACTTTGCATGCAGGGAAATAAGTCGAACAGATATACGAAAATATCGTTTTCATTTGTACATGTAGTTGCATCCACACGTGTAGTACGCAAGCTCGGAAAACAGCATTTGAACAACATCGACACACACACATACACATCATGCAGTGAGTGAATGCCTCATTGTCACTCTTATCGCTTTTGTAAAGCAATGATTGATTGATTGATGATGTATAGCCACTTCGTGTGTAAGAATTGATATGAGCTATTATAGATACCAACCGTTTACTGCATTTGATAGGAGTGTATTTAAATGTATATATAAGAAGAGAGCTTGATGTTATGGTAATCACAAATGTACTTGTGTTGCACTTAATATCATACATGCGCAGCGGTTGTTATAATGGCCACACATAAAGAGAGGTTAGTTACGCATTTGTCAGAATATATTGGTTTGGTACAAACATGAAGATAGGAGAGAGTAGATAGTGTCATAAGGAACTATGGTAACATTTACCACAAATGTACACCAGTGAGTCGCTCTAGTAGCAGCATAGGTTATGATTACACTTATCACATATGTAAAACAATATGTAAAACAAGCGTCAGAACAGATTATTATTAGCGTACCACACACGTGGAGCGGTGAGTAGCACTGGCATCCGAATGCATCATTGCAATGTAATATGTTGATCCTGATTCAGCATATGCCACACAATGAAATTGTCGATTATCTGCAAAGATAAGGATTCATATGATTTATACATGTAAAAACTATAGTTATATTTTTGCATTGGTAAATTACAGAGTACAGATGACATGGAACAATAACAAGGAACTTTTGTGATTTTCATGAATTTAGCAAATCCTTAAAAGCTGATAAATTGGTGAATTTTAAATTAACTGGAATAACAGTTCTCTGAAGGCATACCGGTAATACACTTAGATGGTTTCAATATATTGATAAGACACTGTTAGGTAGTTGGAATAGTACTATATGTTACTCTGATTCTGAGCGTTGGTGATAACGGTCAATTCAGAAATGCATATTAGGAGTTGCATAACAGTATTTCGAATTCTTCTCAATCGTGCATGCATAACTGATGATTCCACATAAAATTTGCTACTTGGTATGGAAATAATTTGTCATGTCTTTATTAGTTGTAATTTGTCAAGAATTTATGTATCTTTATTACTTTTTAATATTAAAGAGGGACCATTCTGTATTATAAATACCTATATGACTATATGCAGTCAGAGAACAAAAATAGTGACTAACAATATAAAGACAACTTGTGTCAACTGGAAGGAATAATAGACAAATACGAGAAAGAGTATATCTTAATTACAGCCTTCATATTAAACGTACTATAATAAATCAGACCAAGGCTTGATTGGATTATCAATTTATCACTTAATAGCAGTATATCTAATATCAAAATGACAATTCAAAGTGAAGGATATTTTGAAAGAGTAACAAGTATCAAAAGACATTGTATATATAAAGAATGTGTCGTATTATTGTAACCAGGACATCAGAATTTAAGGAATATATTGTACAGTGAAATTACTTTTTTATGGGTAATGGTGCTACTAACAGGTCCCTGTAAATATTCATATACATGTAAAATATAATCATATTCTTATCCTTAGGGAGTGCTCCTTAGATAGGAGGAACACACCAGTAACTGTAAGAGTATCCTGTTCTGAATACCTTCTAAGCCAATATATCGGTTTCCAATAAAACTACAAATTGAAGGCTATTCTACATTCAAGGTTGTCATTGCGGTTTATGTTTACAATGTTAGAACACGAGACAACTCTAATCGAAAGCAATGCAGTAATTTTAGAATCATGTCTCTCACTTTCATCATATATTATGATAGATTGAAATTTTGTATTTTCAGATTCGACATTATTAGACAGTGTTAAACATGTAGTTCATATGTTCATTATTTCTTCTCACCTGCATCTAACAGTTCGTTGTTACATAAACTGGTATTTAGCTTTACCAGTGTTTGATCTGTACAGCCATCCATTGACGAGGTACCACTACATTGGTAGGTGGATCCATCACTGGTAAAAGTGTAGTTGTAAATGCCGAGAAATGGATTTGGTAAGGTTATAGCCACGTCACCGTAACTACCTATAAAATACTTCGCAATAAGATCCTTGTGTCGTATAACTCAACGCTTCACGATTGCGTTATGTATGCATTGAAAGTTGGAAACATGACAAATAAAGCCAAGAAATAATTGCACGATCAAAAATACTTAATACTACATGTATAAGTCGATCAATTAGATTGAAAAGATAATTTAGCGTTATCATATTCATTTTGAACATACAAGAGATATAATCACAGTAAATCTTTATCAGTTGACTATGAAACACTAAAAACACTAATTAATCTTCTTGTTGATATGCGCTTGTGTAGGTGAAAAGGAAGAACCCACTTATTACGTGTATGACAAAAAAAAAGACATCAATATCAGCCCAAGGGCCTTTAGGCCCGAGGGATGATATTGGTCGAGGGTGATACGGTATGTGATACGGATTTGCCATGTATTATACACTTTATCATATATTTCAACAGAAGAGTATTATATTATATGAACTGTTTTCTGATCCATAGCACTGGGTTACCTTCAGTTCTACTTTTGTCTTGTTTCAAAGGCCTTAAAAAAACTGCTCAATTATACTTATCCGAAGCACCTGGGTTACCTTACAATTTGCGTGCTGTTGTTTTAAAAATATTTTGTTTATTATTGTATTAATTTGTGTGTTTTGTATTTTTCATAGTTGCATTTAGTGTGCCAAAAAATATGAAAACTTGACGTTCGTGACGTCACATACAATATGAAAACTCGACGTTCGTGACGTCACATACCAAACAATGACGTCATTCAAAAAATTTACCTATTTTGAGGAAAATTTTTCTTAAGCAAAAAAACCCCCAAAACTGACTTTATGTAAAAAAAAAAACAAAAAAAAAAACAAACAAAGTAGGGGTGTTATAAAGGGTATGCGATAAAGGGTGCGCATCAAAGTTGCGCGATATGGATTAAACAGCAGGCTATTTATCACATATGCAAAACTACTGTATTTACTACTAAACAAATGATAAATGTATTTATTGTATAGCAATATAATATTTCCAACAGAAAGTAACCAAAAGTTAGCGTGCAATAAATTCTAATATTGCACTAGTGCATAAATCTTCAAAATTCATGACGTCATCAACGACAAAATCTTAGTTTACACCAATTTTTACTTTTAAATATTATATTGCTATACAATAAAAGGGTTATTGCATGAATATTGGGGAATATTGTCCCTCGTAGAACATATATTGCACTCGCAAGATCGTGCAATATAAAATTCTACTCGGGACAATATTCCCCAATATTCATGCAATAACAATATAATATTAACATAATGAGAATGAAAATAACATTTGATTAGGAACAGTTTATTACCGTCTTTGACCAGGACACCGAAGTCTTCTGTACTAGCTGTCCCAGTACAGTAGGTAGATGTTGAACTGGATATTGTGTCTGTATCAGCAAGAACAGTATATCTTCCTCCATCTGACGTCTCTGTACCTTTAACAAATCATTATAAGAGACGTACAATGAACCATGTACTACAACTTAAAAAACAATATGTGAACTTTTAGATAGAATTCAGAAGATAAACATACGCTAAAACCGAGTTATGTACAGTTAAAAAAAATACTGTGGATAATATATGATATCAAAACTAAGTTTATTTTCCAGAATGAGCAATATAGAAGCAGTGATGGTTCTTAGTTGTAGTAAGATAAAGCTTATGACACCGGTTTTATAAAAGAGCATAACTCATTATATAGTTCACTTAAACAACTAAAACCATAACCATCAAATAAGAATCATTTAACTTGTTGATCTTTTGATTTATTTAATTTGATCACTTGTTCATTATCAACCACATTTGAATTTTTTAATATCTTAAATCACAATTTGTCATCATCATTGTTTGTGGTTCATGTCGACAACAAAAATACTATACTTTACAGCGAAGAACAATAAACATGCACACGTAAACGGAGATAATATAGGATAATAAACTGATAAGGGACGACATAGTGATGGTTTTTCTCTAGTGGATACCAACTTTTAAAGAGCTAGTATCGAATTCAGTAACAGTCAATATGCAATATTAAATGTTCATGTCATGGGAATGCTATATTTCATAGGTATCTCTAGGAAGGAATGCAGTTTAAACATTTATGTATGTGTTATTTATTTTTCCTCAACAAATATATTAACGTTATCGTATATTTGATACCCCATTGTAAAAAGGTGTTGTTTAACTTTAAATGCTCAATTGTATTTATTTTAGACGAAAAGCAATTTGGGTAATTTCCCTTTCAATGGTTTTGTCAATTGTCTGTAAGGATTTTGTGTCGTGAATTATACGCCATATTCATGTCTTTGTCCTCACTAAAACCTTGATTAAGGTTTTTGAAAGTTGTGTATAAAGTATGGAAAACTATGAAACTATTATCTTTTATAGGTATGTTTTTTGAAGAAAAATCACTCACCCCCTTTGCGATAATACATGTAGCTATTTGTAGACTTCTCAGTTATTGATATACAAATCAGTGCGAAGTAATTTTCGCCAAATCCTGAGGCTGTTCCAACGGTTCTGTAAAACACAAAAATCACTGATTTTCAACTTATAAAAATTTACATTCATTGTAGGATAACTGTTGCTTCAGACAAATTGTTCCGCATTTCTTTTTTTTTTCTAAGTGGAGCAGGATCTGCTTACCCTTCCGGAGCACCTGAGATCACCCCTAGTTTTTTGGTGGGGTTCGTGTTGTTTATTCTTTAGTTTTCTATGTTGCGTCGTGTGTGCTGTTGTTTGTTTGTCTTTTTCATTTTTAGCCATGGTGTTGTCAGTTTGTTTTAGATTTATGAGTTTGACTGTCCCTTTGGTATCTTTCGTCCCTCTTTTAGCGCAAGTAGATTCTTAATTTTAAAGACTTCATCGACTAGACACCATTATAGCTTTAATGATGATCACTATAAAAATAACTGAAAAATATTCAATATTTGCAACAACTTCGACTAAATTATATTTATCCAAAATGCTGTTTACTTAATAATCCTCTCTGCGACATGACATGATATCGTGTCAACAACGATTTGAAAGGGTACACTATGCATATAAAACTAGAGGCTCTCAAGAGCCTGTGTCGCTCACCTTGGTCTATATGCATATTAAACAAGGGACACGGATAAATTCATGACAAATTGTGTTTTGGTGATGGTGATGTGTTTTTAGATCTTACTTTACTGAACATTCTTGTTGCTACAATCATCTATATCTATAATGAACTTTGCCCAGTAATTACAGCGGAAAATATTTTCAAAAAATTTACAAAAATTTACAAAAATTTATGAAAATTGTTAAAAATTGACTATAAAGGGCGATACCTCCTTAAAGGGACACTTGAAAATTTTGGTTATGTTGACTTAATTGTAGACCTTTCTTTGCTGAACATTATTGCTGTTTACAGTTCATCTCTATCTATAATAATATTCAAATAATATACAAAAGCTGCATAATTTTATTTAAAATTACTATTTTGGGGGCAGAAACCCAACAACAGGTTGTCTGATATGTCTGAAAATTTCAGGACAGATAGATCTTGACCTAATAAACAATTTTACCCATGTCAGATTTGCTCTAAATGCTTTGGTTTCAGAGTTATAAGCCAAAAATCTACATTTTACCCCTATGTTTTATGTTTAGCCATGACGGCCATCTTGGTTGGTTGGCCGGGTCACGCCACACATTTTTTAAACTAGATACCCCAATGATGATTGTGGCCAAGTTTGTTTAAATTTGGCCTAGTAGTTTCAGAGGAGAAGATTTTTGTAAAAGTTGGACGACGGACGTAAACACTAGTAGCATTAACTTTTACAATTTTTGAAGCACAAAGACAAAACCGAGAAATCTTTTTGCCCGAACAATTAAAATGTATTTATAAAAAATATTGATCATTATTATTTACTTTAAAAATAATGAATCCATGAATCTGTGATTTTGCCACGGCATATATCTTAATTTTGCACAAATGTATAGAAATAAGAAGATGCGGTATGAATGCCTACGAGACAACTATTTAAATTTAGAACCGGAGAAAAATCTGTGAAACGGGAATAGGTCCCTATATGGTTTTCAACAATGAGCAAAACCCATGCCATGTTATAATCTATAAAACCTGTGTTCAGTTCAGGAGGAAATGATCAAACTTAATCAATCGTGAATTTAAAAAAAAAAAAAAAAAAAGCTAATGACGTCGCGTACGGTGTTGGTGATAATACGGGTTTTGCTTTCTAGTTCGCCTTTATTGCATTTGTTAGAAGTTTCGGAATTGATAACTATATAAATGTATATATCAAAATGTGCGTAATTAAAAGTAGAAATGGAATATGCCTTAAAATCAATACTTTTATTCATTTTGTTACTCGAATGATCCCCAATAACACTGATTTTGAGCATGTAGTCAAGTAACACAGCGACATATAACCAGCGTTGCTTTGAAGTTATTCTTGTCATTTTTTAAAATAATTAAAAAAAAGTTGTACTCCTAGCAAGAGTAGTCTTTGGTGTTAATGGTGTATGTTTTATTTATCACGTCATCGTTAACTGGACGCGACTGACTAGGACGAAAAGTTCACTTTGTTTTGTGGTCAAGCCGAAAATTGAAAAAAAATAAGGATAGGGGTGAAGTTAAGAGTGATTTTAAAAGGTAATTCAAATAGATTATTCCACAAATGATACATCTTTATATTCCGTATATAATAAGGGAAAAAAATAAAAAGTTTTGTTACAACATTTCAAAAGATCGTGGCAAAATTAATGATTTTTTGAAATTTGTATTTCTGTCACAAAACCCAAATCTCGCATATTTTTTTGAGCTCTTCAATATTCGAACGAATGCTGCAGATCCAATCCACAATTTACATATCCACCCTTCCTGTGTCAAAATTATACAATAAATATACAACTTTCTATGTCTTCAATTAGTAAGTATTGTTTAAATTATGTCCTAAATTGTTCATTTTATTAAATCCGTTGAAATGTCACACTCGCCGTTTTCTGACGTTTTGGCGTATTTGTTAAGTGTCTAATGAAAAGTAACAGGCAGTTGCGGTCTTTTCTACGATATGAAACTTTATTCAAACGTGAAAACTTTTTTTTTAAGTGTATGAAAAACAATTGTGTCGAAGTTTTAAGAGAAAATATTGGGAAAAAAATAAACGCGATCTTTTTGTTTTTGTCTAGTCAAAATGTCACAAAACGCCGTTTTTTTGCATTTTTGTTACAAGTAGGATAAGTCATATTATACAGTTTTAGAGGGGGGAAATTTCAAATTATAATAGCACAAAAAATACTATATAACATTAAAATCTACTGTTCAGGGATTTTTTTTGAACCCATTTTCGACCACATGTCGGGAGTATTAACGACACAGTCAGCGACTACTTTTGTCTAGTCATAATGTCACACTATGCTTTTTTACTTGTTTTGACGTTACGTTCTGTAAAACTTCGCAAATTACGGAAGCCTTTTACGTGCCATGCTAATTAACTATTTCCAATTTGATATAACAAATTATGATTTTGATATAACAAATTATGAATTTGATATAACAAATTATGAATTTGATATAACAAATTATCAATTTGATATAACAAATTATCAATTTGATATAACAAATTATCAATTTAATATAACAGATTATCTATTTGATATAAAAAATGTGAATATCTCTATCAACAGTATGATTTAATTATAATAATGAGAATGATTGAAACATTGCGTAACTCAAATTGGCGCATTTTGATGTGTATTGATTCATCGTTTATCTGACGTCCAGCGACAAATATGTCACTGAATGCTTATTCAAAGCTTTCTTAACAGGTTAAATGTTTCTGAGACCCTCTCCCTCCCCTTTTATCTATTATGTGAAGCAGTTTGGGGGACTAGTTTGAACGTTCTCTATTCAGTACATGGTACCTGGTGTCTTAGAACGAACTATTATAATAGAAAGAGGATCAATTTATATTGCACATTTTCAAATCAGAAAGAATGGATAGTGTGTTTCTAGGGACATAGGAACATACAAGGATAAAAAATGCTTCCCCTTCCTCAAAATTCTGGCATGCTTCTTTATCAATTTCGATGGGCACATACAAGGATTAATGAAACATCCTTAAGTTCATCCTTGCATTTTTCTTTATATATTTGTTTCAATATTTATTTTGTTTGCACACTTTTTATTAAAAAACAAAGACCCATGCGCGAGATCTAGAAGAGAAAACCCAAGCACAATCAGTACAATACTGTTGATAAAGTTGCTGATTTTTCTCTTTATCTTGTCTAGATTGTGGAGCACATTCGCCTATACATTGTATTTTTATATATGTTGTTGTTTGCAAGTTGATGATAGTATCAAGAAAAACGTAAATAGCTGAGTGACAACTATATAATTATTTTTATTTCCATGATGAACCAAAGTGAACATATATAAATGGTTTAAATTCTAATTTTCCTTTTTTCCTTATACCATATTCATATCTATACAAAATCTTTGTGAGGTCTTATAATGTTTTTGTATAAATGCTAAGTATTAGACTGTATCATAAAGTTGTGAAAAACTGACAGAAATATGTGGAGCAAAAGACTGTGTGCTTGCATCATCCATTTTTGTTCATCAGGTCATAAAACACTGATAACTTGTACAAAAATTCTGTACAAATTATAATTTGTACAACATTACAACTTGTACACAACATATACATACAACTTTAATATTAAACCAGCATAAATTAATGTTCGTGGTTTTAGTATTATTCAACTAGGAAAGTTTTCGCTAAAATGGGCTATCGAAAATACAGCTGAACGGATTAATTCTGCGCTAAAATTGGCTATAACGTCTGCGCTAAAATGTCCCCATCTGTTTTTTTTGTTCATAGTTGAGATTAAATTTCTTTTTGTTTATGAAATTGGCAAATTTGATTAAATTAATTTTATTGTGGTTAATTTTGAAGTTGCTTTCAACTGTTGGCTCTTTTAACATTTAATACAGGCGATGAAACAAACGATTTAACTAATAACATTTTTCTTCGGAAATTATCAAAAGCGGATAAAAGAATAAGCCCTTGACACCATTTGCGAGTATGATGGTCTTGTGAAACAATGATAGTCCGTCGGCATGGGGCGATAAATGACTGACCCGTGTTTTATTAAGAGAGAGCAATATCTCTTGCACATAAAATTCACCCTTTTAGATTTCGGAAAGAGCAGGCTAAGGCTACAAGGAAGTACTCGCACCCTCAAAGTTGAAACGGATTAATATAAGTTGTAATAACTTGTTTCCCAATCCACTATAAATAAATATGTTTACTAAAAAAAAAAGCAGCAGAAAAGACAGTGGTTTAAACTTGTTTTTAAAATATCCTGTTTCAATCAAAAGAAAGAGAAAATATCTTTGCTCCAAGGGGATACTAATGTAAATGAATATTATTTTTCCGTTTTAATTTAACTGTACTTAGAAAAATGTGTGCCACTTTTGCATTTCGGTTCTATACGTAGCAAGTCAAGCAAACCGCTCATATAAATTATGCTGTATGATTGAGCTGCACGAAATAAAAAAAAGTACGACGTAATTTATACAATGCATGAAAAATAACGTCTAAATAACGTTACCAAAACTAACACCAACACCGTACGCGACGTCAATATACTTCTTTCTAAAAATTGAAAGAAAACTGGGATCCATCTTTATCTAATTTTTCATTTCCTGAAAACCATGAATTGAAAAGTAACGCGCCATTATACCGAACAGAATTTTAGATATTTTGGATATTTGTTAAACCTAGATATTTGTTTGAGGTGAAACAAAGACTTTTTTTTAAGGTTTATCTAGGGCAAAAAAAACCATAAAAACACAAAAGCGGTCGAAAACATTAAACATTTTTTTTTTATTATTTCCGATTTATTTTATGTCGGTGACTTTTATAAATGATTACACGGAACGGTCTATGCGGAAAGAGTTTTGCTCAGAAAATTATCGGCATGCTTTATGCAAAACACAATGAACGAAACATAAATATGATATACATAAAAAAAGACAACCACTGAATAAAAGTATCCTGACTTCTTTGTTGTGATGTTATGCTATTGTTTCAGAAAAAGGGAGAAGGTTTGGATCCATTAAAACGTTTAATCCCGCTGCAAATGTTTGCACCTGTCCTAAGTCAGGAATCTGATGTTCAGTAGTTGTCGTTTGTTTATGTAATATATACGTGTTTCTCGTTTCTCGTTTTGTTTATATAGATAAGACCGTTGGTTTTCCCGTTTGAATGGTTTTACACTAGTAATTTTGGGGCCCTTTATAGCTTGTTGTTCGGTGTGAGCCAAGGCTCCGTGTTGAAGGTCGTACTTTAACCTATAATGGTTTGCTTTTTAAATTGTTATTTGTATGAAGAGTTGTCTCATTGGCACTCACATCACATCTTCCTATATCTATTAGAAACATATACATACAGAATATGCCGGGGTTGGACTTATTTGCTGGCACCAAACCCTCCCCTTTCCTGATGTTACAATACAAGAGTTCAGAATATAAAAATCAGGGCTTAACTAATGCATATGTTTGAATTATACCGATTGGCAGCTTAATCTTACTGAAATAACGGATCATTGGAGTATGCGGAGCAAATTGTGCATTGGCGTATTAGTTTTGAGTAAACCAGCGCTTACCCCATAAAGCAATGGTCAGGAGAAAATTCTGCATTATGTCATTCAAAAAATATTTTAAACCATCTGTTTTTTTTAGAATAATGAGATGCTCATAACACTTTTTTTTTTCGTTTTTTTGAATTCAGACGAAAACTTACCTAAAAACCAACACTCCACTAGAGCTGAGAACACATGTAAACTCTGTCTGGGTTGTACCAAAAAATGACAAGGTCCATCCTGTTGTCACTTTCTTATCACTCTGTGAAAATGTTATCATTCCATTGGACGACTCCTCGTGGAAGTAACTATCATACCAATGTCCATCCCAGACCGACGGCCAGTGGGAACATGCAGTATCTGTAATATAATATCGAAAGTAGCTATATAACACCATTGTCTTCCCTAGACTGATTGCCAGTGGGAATTATACGCAGTATCTATAATATATTACCAGAGAGTAAATACCATATCTCTGTTCATTCCAGTCTTATGACCAATGGAAACAAGCAGCGTATGTTATTTATCCGTCCTATCGAATTATATTGACCGGAGTTAATATACTAGTTTATTCTATATTGGAATTATTTTAGTAGGTTTCTCTATATGAATTGGATTTTGAATAAAAAAGCATATTCACTTGAGAAAGTGCTATTCACCGCGCTAAACGTCACGCGCTTTTACATGCAACGTTATGGTAAAATGTTTCGTGTAAAATTTGTTTTTGGTATATGTTTGTCATTAAATACATTTTCTTGTCTCGGAATATGGAATAAAACAATTACTGTCTTTTGTTTCGGTAAATATGGGGTTTAATTGACTTTTGAAAAACTGATATTCACTTCGGCCGTCGGCCGCAGTGAATATCATTTTTTCAAAAGTCAATAAAACCGCATATTTACCTCATCAAAAGACAGTAATTGTATAATATTACACACTTGCCGGGTCAGTACTCGTTTCCTTTCCGTATACTCAGTACACTACAATACATGTTGAACATATTCAGTGTAGTGATATAAAGTGGGTATGATGAAGATTGCTGATTATATTGTTGCAATTTTTTAACAACTGTAATGCCCATATTTAATGGGTGAAACGAAACGTGTCTGCTAGTTTGAGTTTGTTCTACTGTTTTGTTATACATACAGTTGTCTTAGCACAACGAAGATATTAATACTACAATGTTATTACAAAACATTAATCAAATACAATATTTGATAGTTTTGTTTTTTACAAAAGAATAAGGTGTTTATTACCGCATACAATATACATACCGGAAATTCTAACGAAAATTCCTAAAAACACTACCAGCTTTATTAAGAATTCCATTTGTTTTGCCAGTTATACAAGAACTATGATTAACTTGTCAACATTATTGCCGAAATTTGAAAATGATTTACAATAACAATTATTCTCTCTGCAATTCACATGGTTAAAGTCACCCAAAAAGTATAAATTTTTAATGTTAGAATTTCAAAACAAAACTGTGTGCACTTGTTTCCAAAAACACAACAAGTAAATAAATAACATAACATTAACCTTTGTTGAAAAATCAGTGTTAATTTTTTTGGTTGATTTAAATTGTTAATGATACACATCTTTTAAATTGTTCATTGGCGATTGATTTCTTTAGTTATGATCTCAACTTACAGATATCGACTAAACATAAATAATGGTATACAATTACGTTCGTTATGAATGATCATGAATAACTTTCATTTTTAAAAGAACATGACGATTTTTTCTTTTTTTGCATTTTATTTAAGAATTGAATGCTGCTTTTTGTAAAGTTATTGGGGTGTAAAAGCGTTGACCGAAGTACATTTTGTATGAAGCGCAGAAGCGCTTCATATTACAAATGTGCGCACGGTCAACGCTTTTACAACCCTATAAAGTTACAAAAAGAAGCATTCAATACTTATAATATTAATTACATTTTGTTTAGCTAGAATCATGAAAACACGATTTTTATCAAGTTTTCATTTAATTCACCTGTGCACTTTATTGTTGGACCTCGTGTCATCATGAATGATAAATTTTATTGTCTGATGCAATCATGTTTCAGGAATAGCACGTGATGTGCAGTCAGCCAATCAGAATAACGTATTATAATGAAACATACATCTAGATCTAATTATTTTCAGTACTCAAAATGAAACACAACATATATAAATGCGTTACATCAAGACAATGCTATAAAATATAGATTTTATGCAGTCTTTTTGGTCTATATAATGATAAGGAAATGTCCAATATACTAGTAGTTCAAATGACGTAAATATAAACAATTATATGCTCAAACAATATGAAAAAAATCATAACGTAAGGTCAGCTATAACAGAACCAAATTAACAAAATATGCAACAATTCAAACTAGAAAACAACCGCCTATTTTAACAATACTTTCGTCGGACACACCAAGGCAACAACTGAATTAAAGTTTCTTTAACTGGATAGCCAAAGGAGAATGTGTCGGGATTAAATATATTGTTCAATTTCTCTCCTACACGAGCATCAGAATATTCATAAGATATTAGTATGCAGTTTCCATGGTAAATACTGTAATGATTGTATTATACACTTAAAACCGAGTAAGTATGTTTTTGGGAATGTAATTCAATTTGGTAATTTCCCAATTATTATCCTTTTACAATGTATAGTAAGTTTATGAGTAATTGTGGCCCGCTATTTTATTTCTATCAATCTTTAGATATAAAAAAGAAGATATGGTACGATTGCCAATGAGACAACTATCCACAAAAGACCAAAATGACACAGAAATTAACAACTATAGGTCACCGTACAGCCTTCAACAATGAGCAAAGCCCATACCGCATAGTCAGCTATAATAGGCCCCGATAAGACAATGTAAAACAATGCAAACGAGAAAACTAACGGCCTTATTTATGTAAAAAAATTAACGAAAAACAAATATGTAACACGTAAACAAACGACAACCACTGAATTACAGGCTCCTGACTTGGGACAGGCACATACATAAATAATGTGGCGGGGTTATTTAAATTCACCTTGTATATTTATCCGGGGTTATTTGTTCATGATAAATGATCCTAAGGGAAACGTGGGTTCAGTTATTCTTAATATTAACTCAACTGCTAAAATGACTTCCATGTACATGTTTCACCCTGCCAAATTTTTTGGTCTGTCCCAAGTCAGGACCATCTGGCATGTGTGATGTGTTAGTCCTGAATGAGTTTTTAATTTTTAGTTCATTTAAATATGTTTCTGAGTTTAGTGTGACGTCCATTTATCACTGAACTAGACATAAGTACACAATTTTATTTAGAGGCCAGCTGAGGACCACCTCCGGTTCGGCATTGAAGACCCATTAGAGGCCGTCGGCTGTAATATGATCTTTGGTCGGGTTGTTGTTTCTTTGGCATATTCCCCATTTCCATTCTCAATTTTATGTTTGAGAAATAGAAAGTGATCTGCGAATAACCTTTTTCAATGCAAAATATACATTTATTCAGCGGAGCAGTGTAACACAGTGTACGTCATTTAGTGACTAAATGTGTATATATATATATATATATATATATATATATATATATATACACGAAGGACGATGTGAACAATGTAACACCATCATTCACTAATTGATATTTTAAAATACATTTAAAATGCACAAAACATTCCTACAATGATATATCTTTAATGACAACTTGTATTGTACGGTTTCAATGAAGACTGTATGACTTCGATTTCTCTCTGCTATGGTTTTACATTTCTTAAAAATAATTTGCAATAACTTTAAACACTTTCAGTTGCATTGAATTAAATTATACAGATAAGAATACACATATGTCTCCAGTATACAATTACAAAATATATTTATTAGTCTTTTTAATCCTTTTAATGACAATTTATGATTTTGATATTTTAAATCAAATTACATTCAATTACGGAGGTACAGACTGCAATAAAGATTAAAAGTGCATGTGTTTTAAAATATGTGTATCAATCAGTCTATGGATACATTTTCACATATGAATATTAAAGCACTTGTTTAATTTAAATCCTAAATATTAACAGAGATTTAGATTACTTTTGTTAATCCTGATTAACTCGTCCAATACACTATTGTAACTATAGCCACCCGACGTCAGGACAGATCGTACACGACATTTAGTGATGCCAATATGGTTTAGTCATGGTATTATGACAGACAAATACACAATTCTGTGACTCGTTGAGTTTTCAACGTTTTCAGTAATATTGGTTATATACTTTGGACAGCTAAACACGCAATGTTTCGCGTTTTTGTATTTTTTATATGGATTTCATTAACAGTCAAATCAATTGGTAAGTATTATAAGTTTTTCTTTTTTATAAAATTGTTCTTGTCTGGTCTTCAATTTTTGGAACAAACAGGATAAACAGTGAACAGTATTTTGACCTACCAGTAATTATTCTCGTTAATAAAACCTGTTTGTTGCTTGCTCATATTTTCATGAAGTGTTTTGTTGTAATGTTAATCTATCTTAGATGTTTTTTCTTTAGTTTTTGTTAGGACTGTTTTTCAGTCTTCAACTTACAGTTTGTGTTTGTTCTCTTACATTGATTCTACTTTAGGTGAGCTAGTCAAGTTGAAATTAATTCCGTAGATGTTATTGCCCCTTTTTTAGCAATGTGATTTGTGGCTATTTTCTGTAAAGCTTAAGCAGACAGACAGAAACACTAGAAAGCAATATTAATCAGCAAAAAAGATGTACAGCAGTTTCCTAGTTCGGCTTTCGGTTTACCTCATGTCCTTTTTTGGTTTATAAGGTCTTCAATTTTAAAAATAATTTCGGAAATAATATTCCTTGGCATGAAAAATGTTTCACTACCCTTAAATAACGATTTTGACCTTCTTGCATATTTTGTTATTATTTTGAAAGCTATAAAGATGAAAATTAGGCAATATCTTAAGTTCACTACGGACTTCCGTCAGGGGTTATCGTCCTTAGAAATGATTTTTGACTATTTGCAGTTCAGTGTGTTTTTTGTCCTAGTATGTTTGAAAATGTGTTACAGATAGACTGAACTTTAAAAGAAGCTAAAATGATCAGCTACCGTAACACAAAAGCTACATAGAAACCATTTTTCTGTAATGAATTGTTGCCCTTAAATCATAATTTTTTTATGTTAAATTATTTTTTCCAATTACTAATTCAAGAGAGAAAAAAAGCTATGTCCATCAAAAATGGCCAGCAAGGCAAAGTTCTGGCAGACACATTTTCCATTCAACGCAAACATTTTATTGTAACATTTGTATCAGTTTTATATAAAACCTAAATATTTAGTGATACGGGGTATTTTTGAGTCTCTAGTTCAAAATAGTTGCCAAATATTTGTACTTTTGTCCATTAGCCGCACGTTCAGCCAATTCGTAGAACTAGTCAAAGCAAGCGTTAAATTTTCCCTGTGTCTTATAATTTGCCACCTAACGAATAGCAGTACTGAAAAAAATCTAACTAAAATAAATATAAGTAATCCATATATCACATTAAATCATACCCGGTCACTAAAACTTAAATGTGTATTGAAGCTTTGCATTCAATTCAATAACTTAAACGTAATAATTGTTATTACTTAGGTTGTCATAAGCCGATTATAAAATCTTACTAAAACTGTTAACTGGATTTATGCTATAGAAGAAATTATTTCAGTGACAATCGGATTTAACAATCGTTGGTGTCCTTCAGAAATGAATTCACGGTCTATTGATTTGAGTCACCACTATACTAATTTGTTTCCACACCACTGTCCAAGGTAAGGGAAGGATTCGGTGCAAACAAACATGTTTAATCCTGTAGCATTCTTCATATGCTTGCCCCATTTGTGGAGCCTGTGACTTAGTGATAGCCGTTAGTAAATGACTGCCATATTCGGTTTTTTTTCGTAAAATATAATTGTGAATGGAAACAGGGAATGCGCCGAAGAGACAACAGTCTGACAAAGTTTATAGAGCAGAAAACAGAAAATATTGTATTGCATAAATTAGGCCGTTATTTTTTCACATTTCTCATGTCGGGGCCTTTTATAGCTCACTATACGGTATGGTTTTATTTCTCATAGTTAGCTATGATTGTGTTTACCTGCGTCATTTAAACCTTGGTGGAGTTATGTTCCTGTCCATATCATCATTTGTCATGACCATATGCGTATACTCGTATGTTTGGACCATATGAGTATAATATTTGTTACATAGTATGCGTAGTGACCTAATACGGTATATATGGAGTTAACTGACCCCATGTATACCGTATTACGTCACAAGCACATTATGTAACTAATTTATCTTACCGACTCTCTTAATGTGTGAAATTTAGACTAGTGACCTATCAAATGAGCAAGTCTTCAATACTGTTAGCATTTAGAAACTACTTCAATTGATCCTACAAAAAACAGATGCCAACAATAACAACTTGTTATATTTAAATGTGTTTTATCATGAATTTATTTCAATCTTAATCATCAATTTCTTCGTCTGTTGAAACCCTTGAGGATTTTTCTCAGTTCCTTTTTGTTTTTATAAAGGGACGCAACACCACTACTAACCGTTTATTAAATAAGCCCCGCCTCCCTACTACCTAATATGGAATAACGGGACGCAACACCACTACTAACCGTGTATGAAATAAGCCCCGCCTCCTTACTTACCTAATATGAAATATACACGATCTCCACGCAGACGCTTTTAATTAATCACATTCCTAGAAATGTATAGAAGGTAAGATAATACCCATATGGTCATAACCATACGCAGTCAGGATTCTACTTCGTCAAAATTATCTCCCCATTACGCCAGTTCATTTTCACAATCGTAGAAATGGAAGCCATTGTAGGGATGACGCGCTACCAATTTTGCTCTTGGAAACCGATAAATTTATCCACATTGCACCATTACAATCCTTATATGTCAGTTGTATATTAAAAGACAAATGTATCAACTAGCTAATGAGCATCAGTTAATGATCTTGTCTGCATTGATTCAACTTAAAACTATTGTCTGATCGGTTGTCAGGTGAAATTCATAAACATTTAAAAAAAATCTAATTAAATATTTCGTGGAAGGGCAGACTAGATTTTTGTAGTGATTGAAGACTATAAACCCTAGTTATCACAGACAAAAAATTATAATTTTTCGAAGATATGCATTTTCATCATCCATCTTGAAAGACTGTCGTCAAGTACTTTCAATAAAAAATAGCTATTCGAACACATCTACTCTGTTTTTGTGATTCATTAGATAGGTATTTCACTTGACCCATATATTTCATCTTTTAGTACTGTGATTTTTTTATGTTATAAAGTCAACCTGTAGCTTTGATATATAAAAATGATAGAATCTGAAGCGAGACGATGGATGAAATATTCTTGCTTTGTACGATATCAAGACAAAATATTCAACTCAAACACGCCCTTACATTAAAAGGTGCACTCGATTGTCTCTTTTCGATACTATTGTAACCCATCTTTTGAATTTTTTTCTTGAGTCACATAATGGAAGGGCAGACACGAAAATTACTGAATTAATAGATTGATATGTTTTCCGTCCGTTGTAATTTTTTTTTTAAATCGGAGGATATGCATTTTCTACATCCAACTTGAAAGATACCCATGTCGTCGACTTGATTTCTAATTGTTCTGCTTAAATATGTACTAGATAAATTGAAAACTTATGCAAATGGTGTTTTTAAAATAAAACACATCGTAATTGAGATAAAAATTGTAATTTTGTTTGTGTCTATAAACTTTTAAAATGTTTGTCACCATAGTAAACATTACAGTACACATTTATCGCCTTCTCTAACAAAGAGCTTCGATTCTTTTGTTCTATTTCAACCTGGTTTCAGACTGATACGCGTATGGTCCAAATACTCATATGGTCCGGAACAGTTATATCACATCTCCTTAATTTTAGATTGATTCGGCTATCATTATCGATCCATTTTAGTCGAATAGCTATTCGTTTAACGCTGTACTCCGTATGATTAACATCATTTTTTTGTGTCTTTCATTGAGGGAACTTCATGTATAACCTTAGATTCTCCATAATGGCTTAATTCATATAAGAATATAAAACAAATGGCGGATTTTTTCTCTCTCAAGGTTCTTGTTTTTCTGAAATTATTTAACATTTCACAGCGGTATAATACTTTCACTTTTTATCCCTTATTTATTAATTTTGTATTTACATTGTATCATAGATCAAAATAATTTGTTTAGTGTATGTTCAATTGTGTTACTACGTCTTTTGATTGAGTTAAGCCATGTCATTTGATATATTATAGTGTGTCTTTCTAGATGGTGATGTTACACTATTGTTTCAGTTAAGGATGAAGGGTGGTACCATTAAAACGTTAAAACCCGTTGCAATTTATTGCATCTGTCCTAAGTCAGGAATTTGATGTTCAGTAGTTGTCGTTTGTTGATGTTGTTCATACGTGTTTCTCGTTTCTCGTTTTTTTTTTATTTAGTTGAGACCGTTGGTTTTCCCGTTGAAATGGTTTAACACTTGTAATTTGTGGGACCATTAATAGCTTGCTGCTCGGTGTGAGCCAAGTCCGTGTTGAACACCGTACATTGCCCTATAATAGTTTACATTTATAAATTTTGACTTGGAGGGAGAGTTGTCTCATTGGCACCAATACCAAATCGTCTTATATCTATCATATTTGAATATTACAGTTTTCATGGGAAACTCAATTAACAAAATACGTGTTTCTCGTTTCTCGTTTTTTTTTTATTTAGTTGAGACCGTTGGTTTTCCCGATGAAATGGGTTAACACTAGTAATTTGTGGGACCATTAATAGCTTGCTGCTCGGTGCGAGCCAAGGCTCCGTGTTGAACACCGTACATTGCCCTATAATGGTTTACATTTATAAATTTTGACTTGGAGGGAGAGTTGTCTCATTGGCACCAATACCAAATCGTCTTATATCTATCATATTTGAATACTACAGTTTTCATGGGAAACTCAATTAACAAAATTATTACAAAAGAGACGTTCGTTCGATTCCGATCGTTAACTTTCTCTTTTTGGTAATACATGTTGTTATCGTTGTCAGTTAAACACTGCGAGAACTCTTAGATCTGTACGTTGTGTCTTTTTTGTTGTGTGGATGTATAAATTGACTGCCACGTACGTTTTTTGTTTCATTAGTTGTTTTCTGCTTTGTATCGATCTGATCAGTTAAGCCTTTTTCAAATGATTATTTAAGTAAAGTTTGTTCCATTGTTGTACGATTTCACCGCTGGCTCAGGTTACGGGGAGGGTTTGACGACAGAAATCATGTGTAGCCCCGCCACATTCTTCAGTTCCGGTCCCAAGTAGGTTACGGGGAGGGTTTGACGACAGAAATCATGTTTAGCCTCGCCACATTCTTCAGTTCCGGTCCCAAGTTAGGAGCCTGAAGTTCAGTAGTTGTCATTGGTGCATGTCTGTCTTATTTTTTCTTTCCTATTAATCATACCTTTAGTTTTGGCAATTGAAATGTTTTTCACTTATCATGTGGGTGACTTTTATGACAACAATGGTTGAATGCCTTGCGGTTGCCTCTTATTGTCTAAATCCATCTCAGTTGGTTGCACTGGCAATCAAACCACATTTTCTTATTTGAATATGTTATAAATTATGTCAGTGCAAAGAAACCTATGGAAAGCCGTAAATTAAATTTTATATCACATTTTTCAGACGTACAACAATGCCATTTTACGAAAGTAGAACATGTATTTATTCTTTTTAACAGAATGCACATGCAGTCTGCCTACAGAATGGGATGGCACGTGGTACGATAGTTACAGGGGAGATGTTGTTCTCGACCACAACAACGCACAAGTCACCTCTGGTTGGACGTTGACATCGTACTCATCATCAGTTTCATCATTTACCTGTGTTACAGAAGACACTGGATACTTCCTGTTTAAGTAAGTAATACCCATTACATGTGTTACAGAAGACACTGGATACTACCTGTTTAAGTAAGTAATACCAATTACATGTGTTACAGAGGACACTGGGTACTTCCTGTTTAAGGAAGTGATACCAATTACATGTGTTACAGAGGACACTGGATACTACCTGTTTAAGTAAGTAATACCAATTACATGTGTTACAGAGGACACTGGGTATTTCCTGTTTAAGTAAGTTATGCCATTTACCTGTGTTACAGAAGACACTGGATACTTCCTGTTTAAGTAAGTAATACCAATTACCTGTGTCACAGAAGACACTGGATACTTCCTGTTTAAGTAAGTAATACCATTTACATGTGTTACAGAAGACACTGGATACTACCTGTTTAAGTAAGTAATGCCATTTACCTGTGTTACAGAAGACACTGGATACTTCCTGTTTAAGTAAGTAATGCCATTAACCTGTGTTACAGAAGACACTGTATACTTCCTGTTTAAGTAAGTAATGCCATTTACCTGTGTAACAGAGGACACTGGATACTTCCTGTTTAAGTAAGTAATGCCATTGACCTGTGTTACAGAAGACACTGAATACTACCTATCTAAGTAAGTAATGCCATATACCTGTGTTACAGAAGACACTTGATACTTCCTGATAAGTAAGCAATGTCATTTCAATGTCAATCGGTTTGCGTAGTGAAGCATTTTCTAAGTATGTACTCTATTCATCATTCCAAGACTATTTTTAAGTCTTCTCTTTATTTTCTTTTGACAACAACTACAGTGGAACAGTCAGATAACATTTTGCCTTTTTGAATCTAGGGTTGTGAACCAATATGTTTTAAACTTGCGCTTGCTACTTGTCCGTGTAATGACGCTTAATATGCTTGGGAGACTTCAACTTTTCACTTTCAGAATAGCAAAAAATAAATAAAAATATAAACATTCATGAACATCATGTCTAAGTAAGTAATGTCATTTTAAGCCCAATGAATTTGCGCAGTCTTTCAGAACGTTCGTGCTTATGATGTCAATACAAGACTAATACAATTGAGAATGGAAATGGGGAATGTGCCAAAGAGACAACAACCCGACCATAGAAAAAAAAACAACAGCAGAAGGTCACCAACATCCCAAACATACATGTACAACACAACTTCTATCAAAGACGCCAAAAATATGTTTAGTTGATTAAAAATTTGACAATTATGACAACGTTTTTTGAAGTTGATAGTATATTCAGGTTACAAAAATGCCGCTATAAACAGCTTTTGTAGTTGATAGTTTATACTAAATATAGTATACACTTTCTCGATAAATGGCTAATTTATAAAACATAAATACAAGGGTACACTAAAAGGCAGTATTAGTATACCGCTGTTCAATAGTCATTAATCGATTTAACTGAAATAAATCTGGGTTAAAAACCAAAACTGAGGGAAACACATAAATATAAATGGAAACAAAACAGAACAACGGAAACACTGAACTGCTACAAAAACAAACACCAATATATATGTGATAACAACTTCCATTATTATTCCTGACTTGGCACAGGATATTTTAAAAAAGAAATAGTGGGTTAAACACTGTGTTATAAGTAGCCAAACCTACCGCTTATATGGAAATGTTTGAAATACTGCGATAAAATGACACACCATATTCAGACTTTAGTTTAAATGGTTATTGTTTACGTTCTTTACTTTTTTAAATTTTGTGTTATTGCTTAGTAAGTTGATAATATCTATTCTAGAGGTGATTCCTTTGTGCAGTTATTCTCCAACGATTACAACGCATTTTATTGTCTAAAATATACAAAGATTACAGACTATAGTTACTATTACTATCTATATTCAGGTGAGTAAAACTTTTAGATTACTGCATTAAAGCTTCAATTGATATCCCTAAGTTGTAAATTATTTAATGAAAAGCCCAGGAAACGGTGCAATGTTTGGAGAAAGGGTATTTGTAACCCATCAAACACTCACTTGAAGTAATACTGCTATATCTTACATCTAAGTTCTTTTAACTATTTCGATATATCCATATACGAAATACAAGCAGTATTTGGAGTCTGCAAAGTACAGATTATTTAGATTTGGTCTTGTTTTTCTCAAAGGATATATTTCGTAATGTTTTATTGTCATGTTGCGGATAAATCTTTGGACACAAATATGTCCATCTTACATTTCAATTTGCTTATAAACTGCAATTTTTCTTACAGACACTGAAGCAAACGCAAACAATGAGAGAGCGTATGTAGAGTTGTACAATGCAGCAGTTTCGACATATGCGATATCCACGTACTGTAACCCCTCAACACCTCCAGTTACAGAGGAATTCCACGTCATGGTGAAATCAGGTAATCATCCTAGTTAACCCCTTAACACCTCCAGCTACAGAGGAATACTACGTCATGGTCAAATCAGGTAATCATCCCAGTTAACCCCTCAACACCTCCAGTTACAGAGGAATTCCATGTCATAGTCAAATCAGGTAATCATCCCAGTTAACCCCTCAACACCTCCAATGACCGAGTAATTCCATGTCATGGTCAAATCAGGTAATCATCCCAGTTAACCCCTCAACACCTCGAGTTATAGAGGAATTCCATGTCATGGTCAAATCAGGTAATCAGCTCAGTTAACCCCTCAACACCTCCAGTTACAGAGGAATTTCATGTCATGGTCAATTTAGGTAATCATCTCAGTTAACCCATCAACACCTCAAGTGACAGAGGAATTCCATGTCATGGTTAAATCAGGTAATCATCTCAGTTAAGCCCTCAACACCTCCAGTTACAGAGGAATTCCACGTCATGGTCAAATCAGGCAATCATGTCAGTAAACCCTTCAACACCTCCAGTTACAGAGGAATTCCATGTCATGGTCAAATCAGGTAATCATCTCAGTTAAACCCCCAACACCGCCAGTTACAGAGGAATTTCATTTTATGGTTAATAAAGGCAACAGTAGTATACCGCTGTTCAAAATCAGGTAATCATCTCCGTAAATCCTCTCTTCGAATCTTGGGACATAGTAATTCCATGTTATTGTCAAATCAGGTAATTATCTCTGTTAACCGTTTCTTCACATCTTGGGACAGTTGAATTCAATGTTTTGGTAACATCAAGAAAATATCTCATTAACCGCTTGTTCACATTCAGGTAAAGAGGAATTGCATGCGCAGACAAATAAGGTACTAATGATCGTCCAAGTAAAAGGATTTTTCTACAATATTAAACTAAATATAACCAACATTTTGTGATCAAACAAGGGAGGGTTTCGAAAGGTCTCCGTTTAATAGATAACTGAATATAACATAGTATTCATCCTTTTATTTCATGTGGAAAAGACGCACTTCATTGTTAATTTGTTCTAAACTTTTTATTTTACAGGCTACGAATCCAATATAAAACAATGGTTCCCTACCCCATTGTTAGGCAACTTTTATTACACGCACAATGACGGCAGTTCTGATACTTGTGGAGCCAGCTCTGTGTGGGACGATTGTACAAACAGAACAGAAGCTGTGTTTAATTATACCCTATGTAGTACTCAAGTTTTATTCTCTGGTAAGTATGATACAGAAAACCATATCAAAATTAACACCTATCAGTATAAAATTAACTCGAATTTTCAAAATGTTACAAAAGAGTAGCAATTGTGCTCTAAACTTTTGCATCCGTTTGGGTCTTCTTACAGAGTATGTTAGTTTGACCAAAATGTGCCATATAAGGTAGTTAATTACAAACGTGAGGCAAACGATACCTAGCTGATAAGTCGACAATAAAGTGACAAAGCCATGGCTAAAAAACTAAAGACATTACGAACACAATCAAAAACTTGGGGTGATCGTAGGTGCTCCGGTTTAGTAAACATTCCAGTTGTATCAATACTTAGAATTTTTATCGGATTGAATTTGAGCATTTTCCTGAGGAAAACGTGTACAAAACCAAATATCATAAAATAGTTGAAACTGAAGAAAAATTGTATGTAGCGATTGAGATGATGGATGTAAGGAATGATGTGAACTGATATTTGGATTTTGAATATAAAAAAAGACAAACAAGTATAACAAAAATACCAAAATTCAAATGCAAATTAAAAAAGGGGGTCCATAACAAATGACAAAATAAAATTCAGAGCAAGTGAAACATAAACAACTGCCATATTCCTGACATGGTACTGACATTTGGAAAATTGTGTGTTTAAAACTTGTCTACAGGTAGCTTAACCTCACACTAGTAAGACAGATGTTTGTTTGTTCTGTTGGCAAACAATTGATGGCTTTGAAAAAAATATAGTCATGTTATATCTTGTTACATTTCATAGCGGATGGTCAGCTGAACTGTGCAACTTACCTAAGTAGTGGGGATACATACTATGTCTCTGTATTAAATTTAGATACCGCAGTATCCAGTCCAACGTATAGATTTACGTGTATGGTATGTCTTATCTCATCTTATTTCGAGTATTCCTCTACATGTTTAAAAAACTGATTATGCTTTATTAGCACCCATACTATCATAATAATAGCAACAATAGTCTCTTCACTTAATCTGTAGACCGATATATCTGGAGCACTCGATGAAGAAACAACTATTCTCCTTGTCAGCTGTAGGGATGACATTGACGCAACGTTTAGTATTGCTACTACCACGAAAAATAGCAGTGGTAAATATTTGATAAGGAAATTTTTTTTAGAAATGCTGAAATAAATATTTCAAATTATATATGAAAATAAAGATTGCTTCTTAAATTTTCACATAATGATAGAGAAAGAATTAAAATATAATATTCATAGGCTTCGTTAGACACAAATTATCAGAAAAAAAACGTTCACTTGGCGTTGTCCCATGTAACAAACTCGAAACATTAAACTCGAACAATTCGAAATGTTCACGCAACTCTTCGAAATTTTGCATGAATGTTCTATGACGTGATATATTTCAGTACTGGTTTACATGGCCGTCTAAATATACAATTAGCATAGATATTTTGAAAAATAATACATATAAATGACCGACCCAGGGGAAATTTAGTTTTACTTGAAACGTTTCAGTTAAAAAAATATAATTTTGACATATGATTTATTAAATTGTAAGCATGATCGTTTCCTACTACGTGTAGGTTTTCAATGTCTTGCGGTAATGTCCGAGTTAATCTTTCTTGCATTCACTGTTACTGCTTAAAAAACAGAGATTTGATTTCATGAAGATTATTTTTCGGCTTTGATTACTATACCAATAAAAAGTACTATAATACTAAAGTAATAAAAAGTTAAAATTGTTACACCAAATTGTATTAAAATCACAGGGTTGCCTATATAAATTAAGAATTAATGAAAATGTCTTGCAAGGTTGTCCATTAACATTGATTGACGTCGCCACAAGCGTAATATGGGAGGGCATGAACTGCATCCGTGGGTTCCTTCCTCCACTTAATTTTAATGTCCTACTTTCAACAAAACGTAATGATGCATATATTACAAAAATACACATCTATAAGACGATAAAAAAGTTAAGAAAACTTCAGTGTCATAACTATAAGCCGTTTAATTGTCTCTTGTTCCACTGCTTGAATAAAATCATACTGGAGTTGTTTATATATGGCAGCAATATTCCCCCAAAAACACATTATTACTAGAAGTAAAATGTAATATCCTAGGTAAATTATACAATCATATTGAAATGGAATATCTCGGCATTTCAGCTTGTGTGCTATACTTTGCATTTACCAAACAAGGAAAGCAGGAAAACGTTTCTAATTTAACGTTATTTTTCTGTTACACTAAATGGTAACAATATCTGACGTTGCGTCTAAGTATAAGACTGGAAAAGTTCCGATTTAAAGCTGATGCACATGACACAGGTATCCCATGAAAGTACAATAACTAATTGATATGTCAATATAAATAAACTCATCATAGATACCAGGACTAAATTTAGTATATACGCCAGACGCGTGTTTCGTCTACAAAAGACTCATCAGTGACGCTCGAATCCAAAAAAGGTTAAAAAGGCCAAATAAACTATGAAGATGAAAAGCAGTGAGGACCAGATTTCCTTAAAGTTTTGCCAAATACAGCTAAGGTACTCTATTCCTGAGGTAGAAAAGCGTTAGTATTTCAAAAACTCAAAAGTTTGTTAAACAGTTAATTTATAAATATGACCATATCAATGCGTGTATCTTAAACTCATCAACTTAAAATCAAAATCTCTTAATATGCAATAAACAAAGCAACAAAATTATTTGCAAAACATAAGTTGGTAGGTTGGGTTCAATGAACTATTGGTTCCATCCCGTCTACTAGTATTCCAAATAAGGACTGTCTGACTAAAATACAACAAAACCGATAATAAGATTTCCAAGAGAGACGAAGACAAGGTTGACATTTTTTTTCAACGAAGGGTCGCTATATTTCTACCCTATCTCTATCACAGAATGTGTTATTCAATTTATTATACTGCATGTTCGATTATTGCTGTCTTTTTATTTTTGAGTTAAAAGCAATCAAAGACGTCGTGTTTATATCAATCATTCGTATTAAAGCGTCTTTGAGAAGCGTTATAAAGTATAATCCATGAAATAGAGTATATTACTACCCTTGTTTTAACCAATCAACATCTGTCTTTGACAAGAAATATAATAAACCTACTTTAATATGGTGATTATATCCCTTTAACGCCCTACGATTCAACTTAAAAAGGAATTGCTGCAATGAAACAGTAAAATTACAAGAAATTTTATGTCATAATGAATGTGTCCTGTTATTTTCTTAACAGACCGTGACCCAGTCTGGGAGTACTGTATATGTAAGTACTAACCCAGGGAGCTGTGTGGCTGGACAAACATCTACAGGGAAAACAACAGACGGTGGGACAGTAACACTTACTCCGTATTGTAAGTCAATACTTTCATTCTATACAAATAACATAGTACATAAAAAGAAATCTTAATCATTGAACATTTTGTAAAAAAGTGAAATTCAAATACAAATAGAATACATACTTCATATGTACAATGTATAAAAAGAGCAATCTCTTGAATTCTGTCAAAATCAATATTGTTGTGAACTCAGCTTAACTTTTAATCTACGAAAAAGCTTATTTTAGAGAAAAACAACCAACACTTTCGAAAGAATAAATATTGACATACGCGAAGCAGTTTTTACTCTATGATATTATACATCTTTATGAAATACAATTATGTTCATTCAGAGCTCTAAGAATTTTAGAGAATTTATGCACAATATTACGTTTATAGTTTTTAAAAGATAATAGGATGACAAACAAACAGACAAAGTCTAAGGAATCATGTTTACATTGTTAGTTTTTGTACTTGTGTGTAAACATAGTTATTTATTACAGTAACAGGAGAGATGGTAAAAGTTAAGCTTCTTTTGTTTTCTGTCATGAGAACAGAGTTATTTATTACAGTAACAGGAGAGATGGGATGAGTTAAGCTTCTTTTGTTTTCTGTCATGAGAACAGAGTTATTCATTACAGTAACAGGAGAGATGGTATGAGTTTAGATTTTGTTTTGTTTTCTGTCAAGAAAACAGAGTTATGTATTGCAGTAACAGGAGAGATGGTATAAGTTAAGCCTTCTTTTTGTTTTCTGTCATGAAAACAGAGTTATTTATTACAGTAACAGGAGAGATGGTAGGAGTTTAGCTGTTTTTGTTTTGTTTTCTGTCATATAAACAGAGTTATTTATTACAGTAACAGAAGAGATGTTATGAATTTAGCTGTTTGTTTTAGTTTTATGTCATGTTAACAGAGTTATTTTTACAGTAACAGGAGAGAATGTGTGAGGTCAGCTGTTCAAAATAAATTCAATATTTTTCTTTTTTGTTATTAAATAGTTGTTTGCCGTGAGTATCATTATTAAATAACATGAGTGTCTGATATAGTGTGTTATCATGCACAGTTTTGTGTGATTATTTTTAAGAGTGAGTGCTATTTAAAGTTCACCAGACTTGGTTCGAAGGGCATATAATTGGAATTTTCATTATTCTATAACATAATTTTTTATAAGTTTAAACCACTCAGACAGTGTCAACAAAATGAGTCTGACTTACTTTCCATCGCCCATTGTTAAATCTTCAAACTGCATCTTAATTGTACTTTCACTTAACAATTTTGTGCTCAATAATTTAACTTGACCTATGACTTAACCTGATAAAGACCTATACATGTATAGAAAATATTTTATGTTTGAAGCCGTTTAATATCTCTCTTAGCTATTCATAATGTTTTACTTTCGAAGACAAAGTTAACCGTAATAACAAAATTGATAATGATAATATTATTTATTCAGATACAAATCAGGCAACACATGTACTATATACACATGCATATTAGATTTAGAAACATAGCTGAAAACAAAAGATTAAGTATTGGTTGTGTTTATACTATATACGGATATGTAACATTTAAAGGTTTGAATGGTTTTACCATGTTAACACCAGTAATTTCTTGGGCCCTTTATAGCTTACTATTCGGTTTGAGCCAACGCTCTGTGTTGAAAACCGTAATTTGACCTCCAATGTCCTTTCACTTGCAAATAGTGACATGGATGGAGGTTTGTCTAATTGGCACTCAAACCACATCTTTTTTTATAGCTATGCAATGAATTAACTCAAGGATGATACATTAAGTCGTTAACAGCTTACTTATCATGGGGCCTTTAGAGTTTTCAAGTAAGGTAAATTCAGAAAAGAGCATCGAGAGCACGAAATGTGTCAAGTATTATTTTCGTTTGCACCGTGCAATTGTTTGCTATACTACAGTTATATTTTGTAAAATTACTTTAAACGTATACAAATTTTGTTAACGTTGTCATCAGCTATGTCAGCAGAATTCCTGAAATATTGTGATTTGTTAGAAGTAAAAGGAATTAAATATATATGGAACAAAAATAGTAAAATATTTCAAATCTGAAATGAGATAAACTAAGCGGTTTTATTTGTCTTCACCAATTTATCGTTAAAATATACAAAAGATGGGTATAATGACTAGACCCTATTTTTATTCTTTATAGCGTTCACCACAGACTCGGCGACTGCCTCTGCAGGGTTTTCTATCATTCCTATTATAGCGGCTGTAATGGCCATTCTACTTATACTAATCATAGTATTTCTGGCCTGTTTCCTTTACAAAAAGCATAAGAAAAATAACGAAGAAGCAAAAATTCAAAGTAGTGACATGGAGAAGAAACCAATCGAAAGTAATGGGAGAGTTAAAGAGGGAACAAGAGGTAGATATATTAATATACTTGGCGTTATGTCCTACCACAAACAAAAGCAAGTTATATCGATATTATGAAGGAAAACAACCAGCTTTGACTATGTTAAAAATTATAAAGTTATATTGATATAATGTAGGCAAATCAACCAACATAAGACTATGTAACACATGATAAAGTTATATTGATATTATGCAGGCAACACAACCAGAATTATACTACATAAAACATGATATTTCATAGTATGCTACAATAATAATTTACATTTTTGTGTTAAAACTTATAGATTGGCACAATACCTTTTCAACTAAACACACAAGTCTAATGTTTTAGTTCGCACACATGCTAGTTCGTTTTAAAGTGTTGTTTGCAACAATGCAGTAATAATTAATTTTGTTCTCATTTTGAGTTTAACAACGACACAAATAAAGGCACATTATATGTTAACTCTTACTTGAAACACATTGTGAGAATACAACACTCTATCTTTATACACATTTATGTAACTAAAATTAATTACCTTTGTTTTGTTTCACAAGTTCACCCAAGTACATTTGACGTTGAATCGTTTGTGTCAGGCGACAAGGAGGATACCATGACAGAGTATTCATTATACATAAAATCCGGTAAAGTGTTGTTGCTGGTGTTCTTATTATATACATTTTCTGTTTGAAATTCTCCAGTTTTGTTATTCCTTATGCTGTTATTGTTGTTGTTGTTGTCTATATGTTTGAAACCCCCATTATCCCCCAGTTTTATTATTCCTAATGCTGTTGTTGTTATCTATATGTTTGAAATCCCCCAGTTTTTTTATTCCTAATGCTGTTGTTGTTGTTGTTATCTATATGTTTGAAATCCCCCAGTTTTATTATTCCTTATGCTGTTGTTGTTGTTGTTATCTATATGTTTGAAATCCCCCAGTTTTATTATTCCTAATGCTGTTGTTGTTGTTGTTGTTATCTATATGTTTGAAATCCTCCAGTTTTATTATTCCTTATGCTGTTGTTGTTGTTGTTATCTATATGTTTGAAATCCCCCAGTTTTATTATTCCTAATGCTGTTGTTGTTGTTGTTGTTATCTATATGTTTGAAATCCCCCAGTTTTATTATTCCTTATGCTGTTGTTGTTGTTGTTACTTATATGTTTGAAATCCCCCAGTTTTTTTATTCCTAATGCTGTTGTTGTTGTTGTTATCTATATGTTTGAAATCCCCCAGTTTTATTATTCCTAATGCTGTTGTTGTTGTTGTTGTTATCTATATGTTTGAAATCCCCCAGTTTTATTATTCCTTATGCTGTTGTTGTTGTTGTTATCTATATGTTTGAAATCCCCCAGTTTTATTATTCCTAATGCTGTTGTTGTTGTTGTTGTTATCTATATGTTTGAAATCCCCCAGTTTTATTATTCCTAATGCTGTTGTTGTTGTTGTTATCTATATGTTTGAAATCCCCCAGTTTTATTATTCCTAATGCTGTTGTTGTTGTTGTTGTTATCTATATGTTTGAAATCCCCCAGTTTTATTATTCCTTATGCTGTTGTTGTTGTTGTTATCTATATGTTTGAAATTCTCCAGGTTTGTTATTACTTATATACTTTGATGGGGTTTCCATATCTTCCAACTATTTGATGTTCTTAACATGTGACACTATTTCATCTCTCAGAACCCAAAATATTTGATAAAAAATCGTCATTTAAGAACAAAAACTCCTATCAAAAGTAGTGTGACAGTTTGGAAGTAAATGGACAATAGGTAGATCTCATCATTTCAAACATTTTTGCCATGTCAAATTTTCTCAATTTATAGTGGTTTTGACATGTAGAATGATATAGGTGTATGATTAATGGCAAGCTTAAAAAGTCCCTCAACAACAGATTGAGATGTATTTAATTAATCAAGCAACTCATATATTATTTGGTTATTTAACAGTTAGTTTTTTGTCTTTTGAAACTTTTGCTCTCGAGTTATCCTGATGAGGGTTATATGAACCTTATTTTTTAGACATTTTGTTTCGTAATAATTTTTAATTTACTTAATGCTGAATTTTGATTTGAAAGTGTCTATTTTTTTTCCATAGGGTAAATGGAAAGGTATTGACTGGAATTAAAAGTTTGAACATAAAATAATACTGTTAAGGTTAAATTTGCCTTTTTTATAGTTTGCCGTTAATCCTCGTTTGTGTACTCTTAGAAAAAAATTGAAAACAACACGTTTAATAATTTCTTGCGTCCAAAGCGCTTTTTCTGGATTTACCTTCATCAGGAACGCTCAAAGCCAAATATTTGAAATCCAAAGATGTAAATAAGTACCGAAACCGTTGAAGAGGTATATGTCAAAAATACCTAAATCAAATAGTCAAATTCATCTAAAACCAACATTGCCTGAAGGAGTTGAAAATTAGTATATTTCTGTACGTAGCTACTCTAACCTTTTACTGTTATCATATTAAATATTATACCATACAGCTAGACAAATATTTCTAGTTTGCTGGTTATTTTTAATGGGACATGATAAGATACACCTATTCTTTTGGTTCATTACGATACTGGGCATATCATGGTTTAAATATTCTCTCGCTTTGCCTCTTATATTTCCAATTTGTTCCATTTAGAACAAATTATCCTAAACAATAGGTAACCATCACTTCTCATAGATAATACAATTATTTCGAAAGTGCTTTATGAAAAATTTAGAATTAGTAAATTCTTCTCTAAGTCCTGCAATAGTACATGTAGCTACTTTCCCTACCAAGAAGCCATAAATATTCGATTTGTATTGATTCTTAGATGGATACTAAAATATCATTTTTCTAACATACGTCCTTTCTGACCATATCGTTTCGTGCACCTTAACAATAAACTCTTTGCACGTTCCAATTTCGGTGTAAAAAAGGCCGAGGTTAGCTATTGTGTATGACCACCAACATAGTGTTGACTAACAACGAGAACACTGCAGAAAAATATAAGATAAAAGACTCCAAGATATACATTGGATCTATGCAGTTCTCAACCAAGAAAACTGATCTTGAGCTAACAACATCATCTAAATTAAACTCATCATAGATACCAGGATTACATTTTGTTTTAACTGTGTATACATGCCACGGATATTGTCATTTAACGTTCTATAATTTTTTTTACGTTACACTTTATTGATACTCTTAAAGCTAGTTCCTGTTTCTATCATCCTAATGGAAATAGTAATTCAGATATCTCACCAAAAGTCGTCATCCTTTTGAACTAAACACGATCACAAAGATTTTTTTTTTTAATTCAAAAGCAAATATTTTGCATTCGGCAGGTTTTTTACCGACAAAATACTAAGCATTTATTTCATCGTTAGGCAACCGTCAAATATGACTTATTTGCGATCACTGTAGCGTCGACGCTTTTCAGCATCATACAATCAGCAGCTGTTAACAGCATTATATTCATTTTGTTTGAAAAGCACAACAGTATTTATAATAGCATCAACATTTCTAGAATTAATACAATATAATTTTGTCATACACTGTCACAATGCTTTGGTTTTACAACATAATGACAGATAGTGATGCATTACACTGTAACCGTGGGTTTTGCGTGACATTACAACAGTTCGTTTTTCAGAATCTGATATGATTGTAGAACCAATGACGGCACGTGATGCTCTATCTGTGGACCTACCAGACGAGGATGACAGAGGACTGGTACCTATGAATGATTACCCGAGACCAGCTCCTCCATCAACCCCTATGTCACAAGCAATCAGAGCTCAAATTCCGGACATGGAACAACCGTCAATTCCACCAATCAGTAAGAGATAAACATGTAAATATTATTAAACTGTAGTTTCATAATTGTGTCATTTTTCATTCTTTGGATCCACTCAATGTGTTTTGTATTTTTATGAAAATAATAATTTAAGTAATAGTTGGTGTGAATACTGATGTATTTGATATGAAATTAATCACATGCGTGCCTATTTTACAATTTGTGAACCAACATTGGTGTATTAAAACCTCTTAACTTTAATCATTGGATAACTTGCATACTTAGATCTCATCGAGTATTACTAACTTCCTTGTTAAATGTAGTCTAAGTTTTGTTGTAAACCCAGTTAAACGTAGACATGTAACATGTATACTGAGTGCCAATGAAAACGCAACACTTTTGTTTTTGAAAAAAATCTTAAAGTTTTTATTTTATTTATATTAGAACTTTATATAGTTGGTTGAAAATGACTTTTAAGACAATTGTCGACGATTTTACGGTTGAGTGATTTTTGGAACAAATGCGAAGTAAGGGTTATTTTGAACGGACATTAACCGAGTTCACCGCTTTTCAACATACGCACCATTTTCACGATTTTGTCATTTAAAGCTTGGCTAATGTCATGAATTTTCCCGCCCCTATTGTTAAGAAACTGCAATAAACATCTGAGTAAATGCCAGGACTTTCTGACAACCAGCGACATGCAGTTTTGGGCATGATCCAATGAAGCCTTTCACAGCATACAATTACGAGAAGACTGAAGTTGTAGCGTCTACAATAACACCAATCATCCACAAATTCAACCAAAATGGATCATTTAATGATAAGTCACATCCCGGGGTACAAAACGCAAAGAAACGCTCAGCAAGACCGATACATTTGGTCTTTAACATATCCGATATCGACTCTGATGGCTGTCCAAAGGTCACGAGAGTTCAATGGTGGTCACGGTAGAACCTTTGAAGCAGTTTCAGTAAAGCACCATTTGCGCAGAAATTGTTAAAGAGCACCACAGTCTTTCCTTAGTGTTATCTGAACGGCCGTTTGGCGTAAACTTTGAGTTCTGTAGACCAAAAATCATGCATTATGTATCAAATAACCGTCAGTGGTGGTTACATAGACATTTAGCACCCGCCTTGGCCAAAAGTCATGCTTTTCGTCGGATTTTAGTTCGATCGAGCAAATTTTGCATCAGATTTGACATGGTTTAGACGATGAAAACCACCACCAATATCATAAAGTCAGCTTGAGTTTTCTTTGCGGGACAAGTGGAGAAACATTCCTCGGGATTACATTAAACGCCCGGGATGATCAATTTCACGCCGTTGTCGAGATTGCGCTGCACCACGGGGTTGGAACATTTTTTGTTATGACTGTGAGTTGATGATTCGACATTGGATGTTTCGTTTACCTATTGCGCCTGAAAGATGACAAGGAAACATTTTTGTTTGATATCGATCTATTGTTAAAATTGTTAATTTTCAAGAACAATTTATTTTGAAAGATTATCATTTCTAATATAAATTTTATTTTTGAAAAACAAAGTGTTGCGTTTTCATTGGCACTCAGTATATAAAAGAAATTTTATAACTAGGCTATCATTAAACAAATTGAACAAATAACCCTTTTTAATATAAGAAGGTGTCGGGTTTAAGGTAAAATATCGCAATGAATTAAAGTTAATATGAGATTATGTATGTAATTTAAATAGTCCATGTTTAGAAATAGTATTGTAGTTAATCCAGTGTAAGCTAAAGATACAAAAGAATAAATATGAAATGATTGAACACTCAGAAGGCATTTGTGGAATCCCCTTATTTTTCCCCAATATGGGTTCACACGGTCAATAATGTCTTTTAGTTTATCAGCATAAAATGCATTTCCCCCCCTTTTTTACTTATTTTCATGGGGACATCTAGTTATTAAAACATGAGTAAGCAATACGCAAATAACCCTTTCCCATAAGTATTTTCTGGCTAAGAGGACCTGAACTTGTTCTAAGTAGGCGAAAAGAGAGTTCTCTATGTAACAATCGCCTACTTTCACACTTGTTGGATACACATTTTGTAGAGGCTAACATTTCTAAGAGAGTACTTAACAATACACAAATGGCTTGGTAGTTGTCTTGACCTTAAGATCACTTTCTCGTCTCTGATTAAGGATATCGTAAATAAGATTCGTAACATATATATATGTGACCTAAAAATGTATTTCATTTGTAACTGGCCGTTAAGCAGCCATCTTTCACCATTATAAAATTTTCAACAGTTCAAGGTTAAATAACAAAAATTCAAATTCAAATCCTAAAGACTTTTATCAAATGGCAATACCAAAATTTCAAACATTCAAACGAATGAAAAACAACTGTCATAGTCCTGACTTGGTACAAGCATGTCCGTATGAAGAAAATGGTGGATTTAACTGGATATTATAGCTAGCTAAACCACTCACTTGTATGACAGTTTCATACAATTCTGTTATACTGAAAAAGTGTGTGAACAAAACAAACAGACGTAATAGTAAAAATGTAAAAAATAGGGATACAACATTCAATTTGTGTTATAATCACTAAATTATTATATAAAAAAAACCAAATATGTCACCAAAGTAAAACAAAAAACGATATTTCAAAAAATGGAGTAAACAGTAAAGGTATAATAATGTATATATTTCAGTTATTGGTTGTTTGCCTGTGAGAGAGCTTTCACATGTTTGTTGTCTCATTGGCACTCACACCACATCTTCCTATATCTTTATACAAATAAAAGAACCGTACAAGTTATTAAGATGCTAAAATACTATAAGACCATCATTAGATAAAAACAGCGAGACAAAAAATAACAAAGCTTTTTTTTTTTTTTTTTAGTTTTTATGATTGTTTGGTTCATCTGTACTGTACAACAGAGAGATGGGATATTTACGTTTTGAATATGCTAACATTTGTTCTTTTCGGGTTTTCTTTCTGGTCCTGTTGTAATATATATTAATTGTACTTTGAAATTGTTTCACATATATTCAACATTGTAATAACTATTTTTAGCGACAAAAATGGGTGCTAGACCAGCCAGTGCCATCAGATTAGACCAAATCATGTTGTGAGAGTATGCAATTGTATTCCTCATCATGCATAAATAATGGAAAGAAACAGTTATGTATTTGAAGAACACTGATTGACAAAAAACGTTGCAGATTTTACACATTGAATATCTAGTAACAGTATCATGATTGCTGTTTTGTTACATTGTTAATTTTGAACTTTGCTTCTAGTGGTTTTGGGAAGTTCGAACTCTAAACACAACATTACAACTATACTGTAGCGTAATATGTTGATCCTTTTTACAAAAGAAAAATGTATATTGTATATATAATGGCGAGGAAAAATGGATTTAGTTTTGAAAGGGTTCTTCTTGTTTTAAATCACAATTGTGCAGAAATTAGTTTAAGACCACGCTGCATTTGAAATTAAACATGAAACAACGAGGATAACAATTGAATAACCATAGCATTAATTTTGTAATGTTGTCTTATTTTGCTATGTAAATGATGAGCTTCCCAAGGTTACGAATGACATACATTTTTGTTTTCTAGTCCATTCTTTTGAGTGCTTAAAGCATACTACATTGACTTCGTAATCATTGTATTATAAAATCCTTGTTGAACTTATTATGATTTTTTTTTTAATTGAATGTTATTTAGGCTAAGCCTATGATGAAAGTTTGATGAAAATACTGTATAGTTGTTATGAGATTTTCATCTGTTTGTGTATAAAATGTATAAACATTTAAATATAATATATATTTAGTTTGTCAAATCTTGGTCTATTATAATATATACCAAATATGATAAATGTTAGTTTAATTGTGTATTTTTCATCTTGTTTGTTATATTCTTTTATATCTATTGAATTTCAAGATTCAAATAAAAGCTTTTTCATTCAATCGTATTGTTTTGTGAATAGTTCTACTTTTCTGATTTAGATAGCATATTTATCCATTCAATTATTATATGTTTACGTTGATTTAATACTTAAAAAGTACGATATATACACAAATCAAACTATTGCATGTTATTGCATTTTATATGCTATTGATCACAGCATTATATTATGATGATAGTTGTACGCTAATTCGTGTTTTCAAAAAATGAGTATTATTTGACATTGCTTAGAGGACAGAGGCGAAAGATACCAAGGAAATTTTCAAACTCATAAGACGAACACAAACTGACAATGCCATGGCAAAAAAAACAAAAACAAATAACAGTACATAAAGCACAATATAGAAAACTAAGGACTGAGCAACACCGACACAACCAAAAACGATGTGATATCAGATCTAAGACCACTCTCACTGATTGAACATTGAAGAGTAGCCTACATCTTGACGTCATATAAATAGATTCCACGCACATGTCACAGGTAAGTTAGATTCAATTTTTAAAATGATTTTTTTTTAACTTAAACCAGAAATGTCTATGTTATAACTGATATCAATGGTTATATATACAATTATTTTTATCTTTATTCTTGAATCTTATTTAAATTCTCGGTGAATGAAGAACCACATCTCCAATACCTGCATCTGAAATGAAATATTTGTACACATTAAAGTATAATTTACAGATTTTATTATGATATTGAAATTAAGCAGATAATACAAATGGGTACTACTGGAAACTAATGCACGTTACACATTTTCTTTCTTGAATTTATATCAATTAGCCTAGTTCTTTTGTTAATTTTGATATCAAAAGGGGGAATAGTATAGTCAAAAAAACAAGTGGTCCTTCAAAAGTAGAAAAAAACAAAAATACCGAACTATGAAGAAAATTCAAATCGAAAGTTCTTAATCAAATGGCAAAACCAACAGCATAAGCATATAGCACGAATGGATAACAACTGTTTGTTTCCTGGCTTGGTATAGGCCTACTTCTTTGTACAAATAGTGAATTAAACTTAGTATTATAGCTAACTAAACATCTCACTGGCATGACAGTCGCACACAATTTCATTATACTGACAACGATTTGTGAACAAAACAAACAGACATAATAGGTACACATGTAAAAACAAAAGTAGGTGTCAGTAGTATAGAATCTTTTTCGCTTTTCATTTGTCATTACTGGGCTTTATAGAGCTAACAATGCGGTACTCGTCGTTAAAGGCCGTACGGTGACTGACATATAGTTTCTGTGTCATTTTGTCTCTTTAGGAGAGTTGTCATATTGGCAATCAGCTGATCACATCTTTTTATTTCTATATAAAGAGACTGAGTAAAATAATGTTCGGTTCTTTGTTTAATTCAAAAGGTTTAGTTTTATAAGCATATCGTTGTTGCTGATGTTATATTAAAACAAATGACACCCAATTTAGAAATAAGCCCAGTATGGACATTTATGTGCATCGTGAATTAGTGTTGTTGGCGTTATGTCCCACAATGCAAGTGCAAATCGTATTTAAATTATATCGTCATCAAGGTCCTGTTGAAACATTAGTCTTTTAATTAAGTACCTGCTAAAGTTGTTTTCTTAGGATACATCGAGTCTGGTAGGACATCTCTGTGTACGTGGTGTATATGCGTACGTCTTCTGAAGCACTTCCGGTACAATATAAAAGCCGTCAATAAAACAAGGATAAATACTAGCGCAGCACAAATACCGACAACTAAAGCTGGAATGTTGATATCGTTATTTGACGACATGTCAGGGTTATCACTATTTAAAGCTGAAATGTTAAATAATAGAATCCTTAAAGTGAACACATAAGTACAAATTTTGTTTTATTACTTAATATTTAAAATTATTACCTAATATCAGGCAGGCTTTACCTGTGAATGGGGACGAAGTCTGTATGAATTATCTTTTTTGTAACTTAAATATTTGCTAAAAAAAAAGAAACGAAAATACCGTAACGTTTCCGATTTTGGTTCTGTTGAATTTTACTTGTGACGTCATTTAAGTTATGACGTCATGTTCAATGTAAACAAAGAAACGCAAGTAACGTTTCTTCATATCAAAGACATTTGAAGAATTATTAAAAATGAAATTGGTATTGTGTTCCTTGAGTTACTATATTTTACTAGACAACTCAAAGTCTCATGACAACGAGAGCGGAAAAAGGAAGTAGGATTCTGCGTTCTGCGCAGATTCGGAAATTAAAAGACGCGACAAAAAAAAATTTGAACGATTTTGTGTTCATTAGTACAATGAAAATTTCGGGTTTTCCCAATTTATTTTTTTTCATTTTTTTACTGTAATAGGGGACTTCGTCCCATAATAAACAGTATTTTACTGTTTTATTAATATCAGGCAGGCATTACCTGTGAATGGGGACGAAGTTTGTATGATATTTTTTTAAAATAAAACATGTTAAAAAGGGAAACGGAAATATCGTAACGTTACCGATTTTGGTTCTGTTGTTAGGGATTTAAGTTGAATTAGTATTGCGTTCCTTTCTTAGCCTGACTGATAAATATACATTTTATTCAACGTCTCATGCAAACAAGACCGGAAACGGAAGTAGATTTCTGCGCAGATCCAGAAATTCAAAAACGCGACAAAAATCTTTTTGAACGATTTTGAGTACAATGAAAAATTCTGGAAATTTTCCCGATTCTTCTTTTTTTATTTTTTTATTTTCTACTGCAAAAGGGGACTTCGTCCCCATAATATTTCTATATTATTTGCTATTTTTCTGCCATTTTTTGTTCCATGGTCTATTGCACTGGAAATTATCGTTCTATTGCACCTGGGTGCAGTCTATTGCACTGACCTGTTATGACCTCTTATTCTGAAATATGATTAGTTGAAAGGTTTACATGTTGCCCAATCAAATTGGGTATTGATTCAGTATGTATTAGTTAATAAAACAGTTATTGGATGTGTAACAGTGCAATAGATCAAAATATATTTCCCGCGGTATGAAGATCTGCTCAGTGTTCTATTGCCCTTAGCCATTGACTTCGGGCAATAGAACAATGAGCTGACCTTCATACCTCGGGAAATATATTTTGATCTATTGCATAGTTACATATTCAATAACTGTATAATGTTGCCTACATATACATTGCACATTTAACTAACTTTCGGCTGAAACTTTTTAATCAGTCAAATAAAGAAGGTTAACGAAGTAAGAAGTTGAAATAGTTGTGCACTCCAATAAAACAAAGAGAATTCATTGTTCCTAATGAAAATAATCGTAGAATCACGTATGTTATATGCTTAAATCGGTACCATAAGCTACGGTCACTCTTTATATTTTTCTATTGTGTTTTGTGTTTGCGACTGTTGTTTTGCTTCTAGTCATTAAAGACAAAAATCACGAAAATCCATATAGGGTTGATCGCATGAATTTAGATAGGTTTTTCCTTATACCATGCCTCTATAATTTTAATTAGTGTAGAGCGCTGTAACTGTCACGATATTATTACAAAAGTAATGATATTACAGCATATGGAAACCAATTTTAAAACGTAATACATTATTTTATTCCAGGTGTTATCAACTCGGAAAAGACAGTAGCTTCTTAAATTGTAAATTTCAATGTAATGATACTTACGACAAGTAACTGTAAATAAAGATTTCAATGTAATGATACTTACGACAAGTAACTGTAAATAAAGATTTCAATGTAATGATACTTACGACAAGTAACTGTAAATAAAGATTTCAATGTAATGATACTTACGACAAGTAACTGTAAATAAAGATTTCAATGTAATGATACTTACGACAAGTAACTGTAAATAAAGATTTCAATGTAATGATACTTACGACAAGTAACTGTAAATAAAGGATACAAATAATTAAGATAGAATAGTAAAGTGTTTAATGTAAGCGATATACATCAGATGAACATTATTTTTAAGGGAACAATAATTGTATCATTATATTTCAAACAAAAATAGTAGAAGACTCCGATTGGATATATCTGTATTCGTGTTTATTCAACAACAGATGAATCTATACGGTTAACATCCAGTATTATTGCAAAGCAATATAATATTTCCCACTGAAAGTAACCAAAGGTTAGCGTGCAATAAATTCAAATATTGCACTAGTGCAATAAATCTTCAAAATACATCATGTCATCAACGACAAAATCTTAGTTTAAACCAATTTTTACTTTCAAATATTATTTTGCTATACAATAAAAGGGTTATTGCATGAATACTGGTGAATATTGTCCCTCGTAGAACATATATTGCACTCGCAAGCTAGTGCAATATAAAATTCTACTCGGGACAATATTCCCCCAATATTCATGCAATAACCCTTTATTATAAACATTATTTTACATGTTTCAATGAGTGTGTTTGTTTTTCTTTTTTTTTACATTTCTTTATCCTGTAGGGTTTAATATCTTGCTCTACGGTATGAGTTTTGTCCATTGTTGTTTTTGCCTTTTGGTCTTTTCAAGGCTTGGCATTTTCTCTTAAATTTTGTTGTTAATCACACCTATACTATATGCATAAGTTTACATTCACACTACATGAGTAGTACTAGTGCGATCGTTCCTTTTTTTCATTTAAAAATACTCCGAAGTTCTTCCCATTTGCAGAGATTTATAAAGAAATATTTAAAGATTGTGTAGTCTGAGAGTTTAAATTGTGTTTGTATTCAAGTCTTAATGGTAGAGTTCTCAAGATGTATGTGTTGAAGTAACGTAGAATAAATACTCTGTGTTTGTTCTTACCGTCTTTGGACAAAGTAATCAGGACACTCTCCTGGTTAGATGTCCTTGCAAATGGTGTCTGTCCCTTTTCACAGCTGTCCGGGTTTGTACTCATGACAATTGTCCCTCGCGATGACACCACTGCCTAACAAATTAAGAACTTGCAAGGTCAAAGTCGAATAAGGAACAATGAATAAGAAAATGTAAAAGCTTTCCTTTCTTTTTTAATATTATACAATTTTCAAATTATTCATGTTATTTTCCCTATCTTTTATTTTCAGATTGAGACTATAAATACCTATAGCTATGGCACGCCGTTTTTATATTTATTCAAATTTGAAGATATCTTATTTATTTAACAAGATATCTTATTAAATATTAAGATATCTTTAATTTTTATAAGATATCTTATTTAATTTGAAAGTAAATAAGATATCTCTATTAGTTTATAAGATATCTCTATTAGTTTATAAGATATCTCTATAAGTTAATAAGATATCTCTATAAATTAATAAGATATCTTATAAAGTTTATAAGATATCTTACTTCTTTATAAAGATATCTTTTAAATACATACTTTATAAGATATCTTATTAATTAATAGAGATATCTTATAAACTAATAGAGATATCTTATTAACTTATGGAGATATATTATATATTAAATAAGATATCTTTATAACCAATTAAATAAGATATCTCTAAAAGTTTATAAGATATTTCTATTAGTTTATAAGATATCTCTATAAGTTAATAAGATATCTCTATAAGTTAATAAAATATCTCTAAAAGTTTATAAGATATCACTATTAGTTTATAAGATATCTCTATAAGTTAATCAGATATCTCTATTAATTAATAAGATATCGTATAAAGTATATAATATATCTTACTTCTTTATAAAGATATCTTTTAAATACATACTTTATAAGATATCTTATTAATTAATAGAGATATCTTATAAACTAATAGAGATATCGTATTAATTAATAGAGATATCTTATAAACTAAAATACGGAAGCCTGGAGCTGCCTTGTGTAATTGTTTATAACTAAACCATATTTGATAATTATTGCGATAATGTTTTGTATATTGCAAAATGACGCCTTATTTATCACAATAATTCGCTGTATCTAACAACAAGGCACTTTATTTAGCGCAATGATTTGTTAAATTTAACACTAAGAAGACTTAACTATCGCAATATTTGCTATATATATACCACAAGTCGCCTTATTTATGGCAATATTTCGTTATATCTAACAACAAGACGTCTTAGTTATTGCGATGATTTTATTGTGTAAAAACAGTACCACTTATTTAACGCGATTTACAATTTTTTTCGCTTTAAATTTCGGAAGTTAAAGCTAAGTCATCATAATTATTGCGATAGCACATTTCAATTTACATATGTAGCGTGAGCAGCCATTCAACGGCCATTTTCGTTATGATCAACACCCGATCAACCAGACCATTTTCTCCCGTATGAATCATTTGTTTAATAATTTCTTCATTTGACTAGAGAAGACTAAGTGGACCTACATTCAAAGAAAGCTACCCCTCATTCTGAACAATGCTTTTGGTAAGTAAATATTTCATTGTATCAACATAATAGCTACTGTTTGTTCTTTTTATACCACCCACTTGAAACGTGGGGGTCATGATATAGTAATCGTTACCCCCGTCCGTCTTTCCGTCCGTTATGGAAGTCATGCAGGAGGTACTAATCTTTTATCTGCAACTCCGAGATCCTCCTTGTCCATTGAACAAAACTTAATAAAACTTTCACAAATTCTTTATAATATAATGCCTCTGTGCTCCTTTTATTTCATATATTGATTGAAATTTATATTTTTTGGGGTTTTCCATAGCAAAACATGGACTTTGCCATCCCTTATCAACGGGTATTCATTTCTTATTCGCAACTGCAAGATCAACCTAAACTACTGAACAAAACGGACGGACAGACGACAATTATATACCATAATAGGTCCGTCAAAATTTTGACAGGCGTATAAAAAACAGTTCAACTACTTTTACAAGGCGAAAAGGAAAATAGAATCGTGAAGCCAGTAAACAATTTTTATTTTAATCTGAACATGCCAATTGAATATTATGTTATGTATTTTACATTAGACATATTCACAGAACAACACCATCTATTATGAGAGTCCGAGAAACTATAATAGTGGACAGTTTTCCTACTTATTTCACGTGTTTCCGAGTCATAGTCAACTCGAAGTAGCCTACAATGCATTGAGTCGATTGGTCAGTACTTTAAGGCCATATTTATGCAAAATATTTTCACGTCAGAAAATCTAGAGTTCCCGACCTGTTTATAACAGGCATATATGGTTAATCATATCAAATCATATCATATACAATTTAACATGTGTCATCAAAAAATAATTTTGAGTAGTGCATGCTTTCTGATCCAAAGGGAAATAGATTAAATAAATTGTTTGGTTCCGATTCAGCCTGAAAGGAAGAAAGGAAAATAATCAACTTTAGTTTTTACACCTTGCATGCATATCAAAATGAGCAAAAATACAGTTTCTTTACATTTGAACTACTAAGAGCATGAATTATTTGAAATAGATTTGTACTGCTCATGACTTTCCGTGGTTTAATTTAAAATGTTTTAAATTATTACTTTTATGTCAAAAAACCTACCACAGAGGAAGTTAGAAATAAGCAAAAATAAAAAGGGGCGAATGTTAGTCTGGTCAACAAGGTAACTGTGATTAAGAAACGGTGGAAAGTACAATCCAAATTTTCCACACAAACCTTTCTTTAATCAACATTAACATCGTGATAGAATTTCAATATGATCTGTTTGGTAGAACAAAATTAACCTTAAGTCATTTCAATATTTCAACATTCATACACATAATCCAACATTAACCTCAAAATAAGACCTATAAAATTGGCATTGAAGAAAAAAAAGTTTTTAGAAAGCTCGTACGAGTTCGCTAGCAACCCTTTGCGGGTTTTTAATTTGATAGGTGACTGTTTGTTAAATATTTGTTTGTTTTGAGATTGTGACACAAGTATGACTGCTATACCAATATTGTGACTATTTGACCTATTATGTCTGTTTTGTTCATACATGTACATCGTTTTATATATAATGGAATTTGATACGACTGTCATACAAGTGAGAGGTTTAGCGCTATAAAACCAGGTTCAATCCTACATTTTCTTCATTTGAAAATGCCTGTACCAAGTCAGGAATATGGCAGTCGTTGTCCATCCGTTTGATGTGTTTTGTCATTTGACTTTGCCATTTGATAAGGGACTTTCCGTCTTGAATTTTCATCGGAGTTCAGTATTTTAGTTCCATTTGATAGGATAACGTCATTAATTTTCATGGCATCAATTGACAAATGATGTTGTGATAATGTACACACAAGTGCATACGATGCATGGCAGATTTTAAATTGATGATTTGAGTTTTCTCTCAGTTTCATAAGAATGAAGATAACAATATTTATTTTAAGCTCCACGGCATCAATTGGTGATTTGAAGATCGCAAATACCCGTTTACTGGCTCTGCCAACGCGTTGCCAGTAAAGATAATTTGCAATCATAATCGCGAATTGCTGCCGTCGCAGCTTAAAATATAATACAGTTATCTACTGATAAATATCTTTGCATACATTCATTTTGATCCAATCTTTTAGGCTATCTGAACATCTTCCCCAAGTTTACTATACATCGGATAAGACCATTTTCAGTGGAACAAATGCAGTAAAATAATAGTCTAATGTTGTACACTTTTATGTTTCAGATGGTACTTGCTCTTCTCCTGTTCTGCAAGGCCAGTGCTATTCCATATCCAGACATAGATGCATCATTAGACGAACTAGTTGTATACTATACAAGTTTTTCATTTACAACAAAAGAAGTACTCGGGTTTTTACTAAACATACATCATATAATGCTGAGCGAAAGATCATTTTATAGAATTAAAAAACGTTTGAGATTGCAAAAAAGAGGAGTTGAAAGTGCTATTGCTGATATTGTTACAAAAATTCTACAGTTAAGAAATGCAGGATATACCAATATAGGTTATCGATCTTTATGGAATGTACTTCGCTGCCTAGGCGTAAGAGCTTCACAACACACGGTTAGACTAGTTTTGAAAGCTATTGACGGAGACGGCGTTTTAATGAGACAAAGACATAGGCTTACAAGAAGACGATACACAAGTAACGGACCGAGCTTTTGCATCCACGTCGATGGATATGATAAGTTAAAGCCGTTTGGAATATCTGTCCATGGTGGAATCGACGGTTTTTCAAGAAAGATACTTTGGCTGAAAGCTACAAGTTCAAATAAAAATCCCCGTATAGTTGCAGGACATTTTCTTGAGTATTTGAAGACAAGCAAGAGGGTTCCAAGGGTAGTACGCATGGATGCAGGAACTGAAAATGTTATAGTTGAACGTATTCAAATAGCTTTGAGATCATTTCATACTGATAGCATGGCAGGACATAGAAGTGTTTCAATAGGAAGATCAACGGCCAACCAAAAGATCGAAATGCTATGGAGTTTTATGATGCGAAATTTCACAACATTTTGGAGGAATTTTTTTAAAGATATGGTAGATGAAGGTATACTTAACAATGCCGACCCTGTGCATCTTGAATGCATACGGTTTTGTTTCCTACCACTTATTCAGAGACATTTAGACATGTTTCTACAATCATGGAATTCACACAGAATAAGATCTCAAAGAAATGTTGAATGTCCACATGGTATACCTGACGTTATGTTCTACCAACCTTTTATTTACGATAAATATGACTGCTCTTATGAATTGCCGTGCGACATAGTTGTATTGGATTACTTAACTGATATATACACGGATGCTGTTCTACCTAGAGGCACTAAAGAAGAATTTAGACACGTTTCTCACGTTTTTAGATATCGGAGAATTCGATGTCATTGAAACTCCAACACAGGCCAAAGAATTGTTCAACTTGTTATCAGGCGTAATATCACAACATTTGTTAAATCGATAGACATTTACAGATTTAACATTTGAGCTGCGTCGGATAGAAATCGACCTTATGCATGTTAAGGCAAATATGTACATGTTCAACACTCTGATTTATTTTTGGAGCATTCATTTACGAAAAACAATAAAATAAAAGATGAAGTTTTATCCATTTTGTAGCATTCGTTTACACATTCACCTTACAAACAGTTGCAGACCTTCCGTTGAATTCATTTTCAAACCTAAATAGGTTAACAGATACATTGATGTTGATTTGCATACGGTCGATTTCTATCCGACGCAGCTCATTTATTATTCATGATAATTATCTGTTATGTCACCATGTTGTCGAATATATGGACCCGAATATATACGCGCATAAGATGTTTGATCTGTTGATGCAAAGAACAACATTAGAGTGCATAATGTGTACATACTAATTTTCTTGTTTTTCGTTGATTATGCTTCTTTTATGTCAGAATCGATGTAAATATTGAAAGAAAATGTTCTGTTGTTTTTAGTATTATATAAATAGTAAAGAATAAATGCCAAGACTGTTTCTTTTACCAAGTCTTTCCTATGCCCGAGTCATCATTAAATTGATAACAGTTCGACACATTTAAATATGCCATATTGGTCTATTCCTTCATGATGTAGCTGAGTATCATTCAGTCATTTTTCATATCTGTTACAAAAACCAAACACTTTTCCATAAAAATGACCATCGAGTTTAACGTGTCATACATTAACAAAATATTAAGTACAATCAAATCTTATTTGGTGTCAACTCAACCAATCCGTTTCATTCTTAATGAACTGGACAGAGTGTAGCTAAACTAAAGAGAAACAAAATGTATGATATAGCATGTCTGTCGCTCATGTCACTGAGTATAAAAGGGGGCATGGTTTCACATAAACCACGATATTTGGAAGGTATATAAAGTCACAGTACCCAAATTGCACCGAGTACCAAAATTGCACCTACTAGTATTCAACAAAAATACTTGGGAAATCTTACTTGTTTTCTTTGAGTCTAAACCCTTGGTATTTTTCGGGGTATTTGTATGATTTGATACAATACACGTCATTCAACATTGCTAAACATATTTAAATATACAAAACCAGTAAAAATCAACAGATTTGTTTTTAACCGACCCTCATTGTCAATTAAAGATGTAAGTTATGATATAAGACAGACTTAATTGTATATATGTTTTATCCATTTATTTCATGATCGATGGAATCAATGCGTTCAACGTAACATACATGACATAGTCAGCAAACTTTGACTTATTCAGTGAGATGCAAATATCTGTATAGCTGCTTTTCATTCGTCTTTAGAAGTTAATGTAAACAGGTAAATGAACAAGTCGAGAAGAAGAGAAACACGTTTGTTTCTCATTACAATGCCGATTGGTTACTAAAGTATTGAAAAACACATCTTTCGAACGTAACAAAAATTAAGAAACCTTTATAGCATCAATTTAAGATATAATGTTCATTTCTGATTTGAGTGGGTTTTCATTCTTCTAAAGTACCATTTATCTCTCGTTAAGTCAACGTCTTTGAATCTATGTTGTTTTATGTCTGTTGGTAGATCAGTGCAAGACCAATTATTCAAATGTTTCCTTAACATTGGAATGGTGAATATTCGTGTCAATTCTTTTATATTACTGTACAATAAAACATACTTTAGTTGTATGTAGTCTAACAAATCATTAGATTTTGTCATTATCCACTTTCGATTCCAAGGTATCTAGGGCATGTTATTGTAGTTACACAGTAGATAAAAGTTGGTATAGAAATAACCTGGCAAATGAAATGCCTAGAGTCATATTACCTAATGTTGCTTTATTGTTACATAGATTTGTCGGTTTAAGCCGTTTTAACTATTTATGTTTTTTTCAACCTGCACATTACGTCTGCAAGCAGCCATCTATAGACTTATTAAAGAAAACATGTCAAGTTTTACTAGGGAAACAGGTGTGGACACAGTTCAGAGTGAATAGATTGTTTGAATGTTTGCCTGTGTTTTCTGAGAAAAAGAGTTCTCTCCTTTATTCAACATTTAACTGTTCTGTGTTCAACTGTAGCAAAGCGACACTCTACCTCTGGCCTTTGTTAGTCTTGTATGATTTTTAATTTTAGTTTCTTGTTTATAATTCGGAGTATGACGTCCATTATCACTGTACTAGTTTACATATTTTTAAGGGGCCAGCTGAAGGACGCCTACGGGTGTGGGAGTTTCTCGCTACATTGAAGACCAATTGGTGGCCTTCGGCTGTTGTCTGCTCTATGGTCGGGTTGTTAACGCTTTCACACATTCCCCATTTCCTTTCTCATTTTTACCTGTACCAAATACTAAAATTTATTAGTGTGTTTTTGTTTCTAATAGTAAGTTATATTGTTAAAGACTGTCACGTAGGAGACGCTAATTGCATGCATTACCAAATGATTCTTATAAAATAACTGAAATTAAATGCCAGTGAAAACAAAAAAAAGAGAGTAACACATTAAGTGCTTTTCAGAATGACTTGGTTTAAATTTACGAGATGGTATCTGATAGTATCTGAGAACCTACATGCATGAACTATTTTTCGGAGAAATTTTATTTGCTTATACAGGAAATGAATGAATCATGACCGGAGCGGGCCCCCACTTAGGCATTCAATTGGCCCCCATTCATGAAAATTTCTGGATCTACCACTGAGTTTGTCAAATTTTTGTTTCACAAAAAATACATTTGCATAATAATGGACTAAGCTTAAAGCAACGCACTTTACTAATACACTTACAGAAAGAACTCATGATCAATACAGTGATATAATAAGTACTGGAAATACACGACATTCATGTACATTAGTTCTTCCTATTTACACCACAACTATGATTTAGGTAGCACTCCACAGTTCGGTGTGTAGTTTCGCATTTTGGTCACTTTTTCAAATATAAAAGCTAGTGTTCAATAAAATTCTTTTTTCGGATAGCTGATGATTAAGATGATTAAAATAGCCTTCATAGTGAGGTCATATGAATATCAAGAGTATGTAATGTATGAAATATGGCCTGTTTTCTGTATGATAGTCTGTCTTTGCATATCCAGACCAGGCATTGGTTTGTCAATTATTGTAATATTTTTTTACAACAATTTTCTTGTCGCACGAACATAATGATTAATTTTGCGACAAAAACGGGGCGAAAGACACCCATTTTTTATTTGATCATTAAATAGATTAATGTGAACAGTTTCTGAAAAGGTATCACTCAAAGGCATTGAATTTCTAGTTTGATTCAAATTTTGGGGGAATATGTGACATTTTCACCCTTCTTTTTGCAATATGTTATGTAAATAAATGCAAAATGTTCCCATGGATACACAAAAAGGAATCATATTTTACCCTTTTAACTTTTGAAAATCAAATCTATGGAAGTAACTGATTACATACATTTGAAAATGTATAACACAAACAGTTAGGTTAATGTATTAGAAAGCCAGGAATAGAAAATGATGAAACATTTTGTGGTTCAATTTTAATTAATATTTTTCTAACTGTGCAGTGCTACCTTAACATAAATGTAAAACTACGTACATCAGAAGTCCAGCAAAAGACATGCAATTGTCATATTATATGTTCGTACTACGGATAAACATTCGATTCCTAGCAAGTAATTGTTTAATAGGAAAAATACTGGTCAGCCCAATCGTACTAGTTAATGGGACTTGGTATGGTAACCTGTGTCCTTCTGCACGACAACCTTTCGGAGTATCAAGTTAAAAATAAAGATCAGTGTTGCTTAATTTTCAAAGCAGGTTTAAATCCCATCACATCATGATCATGATTGTGTTCGCTGCCATATCGTATAGAATTGATTGTAAATAATAAACACACGAAAAGCAATAATTTTCATGTGCATACCTTTAAAACTCAATCCTTGTCACTAAATAATTGAAAACATACCTCTTTTCCCCTTATACGATTTTGAAGTTGTAACACTTCATTGTTTTGGGCCCCCTTGAGAGTTTGTATCATTTGCAATCACACCACATGTTCTACTTTTTTTTGTTATACGTAAACATTATCTAACAACCACCTACATCATATACGGAATGCATCTTGCAACCCAAGAAACCAAATACAGACTGTGCCTAACAACCACATACAGCCCGTATCTAACACCACAGACACCATATACAGACTATCTAATAACCACAGACATCATATACATACTACATTTAACAACAAGAGACACCATATGTAGACTGCATCTAACAACCACAGACAGAATATACAGACTTAATCTAATAACCACAGACATCATATACATACTACATTTAACAACCAGAGACACCATATGTAGACTGCATCTAACAACCACAGACAGAATATACAGACTTAATCTAATAATCAAAGACACCATATACAGACTTAATATAATAACCGAAGACACCATATACAGACTGTATCTAACAATCAGAGACACCATATACAGACTGTATCTAACAAACAGAGACACCATATACAGACTGTATCTAACAAACAGAGACACCATATACAGACTGTATCTAACAAAAACAGACACCATATAAAGATAACTTCTATTTTGTTATACGTAGACAGTATCTAACTACCACAGTCACCATATATAGACTACATCTAATAACCACAGACACCAAATAAAGACTACATCTAACAACCACAGACACCTAATATATACAGACTTTATCTTACTACCACAGACACCATATAAAGACTACATCTACCTACCACAGATACCATATAAAGACTACATTTAACAACCACAGACACCATATATACAGACTTCTAACTACCACAGACACCATATAAAGACTTTATCTAACTACCACATACACCATATATACAGACTGTATATAACTACCACAAACACAATGTAAAGACTAAAGCTAACTACCACAGACGCCATATATAGACTACATCTAACAACAACAGATACCATGTAAAGACTACATCTAACAACCACAGACACCATATATATACAGACTTCTAACTACCACAAACACCATATAAAGACTTTATCTAACTACCACATACACCATATATACAGACTGTATCTAACTATCACAGACACCATGTAAAGACTAAAGCTAACTACCACAGACGTCATATATAGACTACATCTAACAACAACAGATACAATGTAAAGACTACATCTAACAACCACAGACAACATCTTATAACCACAGACACCATATATACAGACTGTATTTATCAGTCAGAGACACCATATATACATACTGCATAAATGTGTCAGTAGAATAGCCGGGTGGTATAGGCAAACATGTACTTCTACAATCCCTATAGACTTTTATCTTGATTGTGAGCGACGGGTGTCTCCAAAGGTCACCTCTCATAATCCCCTTAAAACCCGTGTGCATTCATGCGGAACAGTTATTTTATTCTTGAATTCTTGATATTTTTTTTTCGTTCTTTTGTTCTTTTCGCTCGAAAAAGTTCTGGTGAGACAAATGTCTTCCGCCTCTTCCTTTTTAGCTCACCTGGCCCAAAGGGCCAAGAGAGCTTTTCTTATCACTTGGCGGTGTCCGTCGTCCGTAAACTTTTACAAAAATCTTCTCCTCTGAAACTACTGGGCCAAATTTAACCAAACTAGGTCACAATCATCATTAGGGTATCTTGTTAAAAAAATGTGTCCGGTGACCCAGCCAACCAACCAAGATGGCCGCCATGGCTAAAAATAGAACATAGGGGTAAAATTTAGATTTTGGCTCATATATCTAAACCCAAAGCATTTCAAGCAAATCTTTCAAAAACAAAATTGTTCTTTGGTCAAGATCTATCTGCCCTGCAACTTTCAGACCATTCAGGCAATCCATTGCTGGATTGCTGCCCCTGAATTTGTAATTTTAAGAAAATTTTAAAGATTTTGGTTATTATCTTGAATAGTTTTAGCTCATCTGACCTGAAAGGTCAAGTGAGCTTTTCTCATCACTTCGCGTCCGTCGTCCGTCGTCCGTAAACTTTTACAAAAATCTTCTCCTCTGAAACTACTTGGCCAAATTTGACCAAACTTGGGTTACAGTCATCATTGGGATATCTAGTTTAAAAATGTGTCCGATGACCCGGCCAACCAACCAAGATAGCCGCCATGGCTGAAAATATAACATAGGGATAAAATGTATATTTTGGCTTATATCTCTGAAACTAAAGCATTTAAAGTAAATCTGACAAGGAATTAAATTGTTTAATAGGTGAAGATCTTTCTGCCCTGAAATTTTCAGACAAATCGGACAACCTGTTGTTGGGATGCTGTCCCCGATTTAGTAATTTTAAGGAAATTTTGCTGGAGTTGATAGACAGTCTGAAGTGATATATTAAAATCAAAATCTTGCGATAACTAAGGCATCTTGTTAGTATGGCGATATATAAGGTGTCTAGAGCAAATCATTGCGATAACTAAGACGTCTTGTTGTTAGATATAGCAAATAATAACGATAATTAAGGCTTCTTCTTTTTAAATATAGCAATGCATTGCTCTAAATATGGTGCCTTGTTGTTAGATATAGCGAACTATTGCGATAAATAAGTCGTCTTATTAAATAAAGCAAATTCTTGCGATAATTAAGTCTTCTTACTGTTAAATATAAAAAATCATTGCGCTAAATAAAGTGCCTTGTTGTTAAATATAGCGAAATATTGCGCTAAATAAGGCGTCGTATTGCAATATACAAAACATTATCGCGATGATTATCATATATGGTTTAGTTATAAACAATAATACAAGGCAGCTCCAGGCTTCCGTACTAAAAGAGATGTCTTATTATCTTATGGAGATATCTTATTAAGTAAATAAGATATCTCTATTATTAACTATATAAAAGATATCTTATATAGTTAATAAGATATCTTATAAATTAGTAGAGATATCTTATATTTTAAATAAGATATTTTATATATTAAATAAGATATCTTTATAAACATTTTAATAAGATATCTTATTTAATATATAAGATATCTTATTTAATAAATCAGATGTCTCAATAAATATATAAGATATCTCATTTTGTTATTAAGATATCTCAATTAGTTTATAAGATATCTTATTTAACTAAATAAGATATCTCGAAATTGAATATATATAATAACGGGGTGCCATATATAGCTAGTAGATATAATAAAATGAATAGTGAGTGCCAATGATATAGGTCAAAGCACATACATCTGGTTCTGTGCATTACGAGAAGATAACCAAACTTTAATATGATAGAAACTTTGATGGATGTTATTGTGGTGATAGTGTCTATCTGATATATTGGGAAGCTGTAGTATGAATGCCAATGAGACAACTCTCAATTCAAGTCACAATTTGTAAAAGTAAACCATTATTGGTCAAAATACGGTCTCCAACAAGGAGCCTTGGCTCACACCGAATAGCAAGCTTAAAAGGGCCTCAAAAATGAAAATGGTTAAATTCTATTTTTCTCTTCAACACTGTTTCGATGTTTTTGATGGAAGTACACGAAACACGCACAGTACATGTACCTTAATAAAAATTGAAATCTGACAGAAAATATCATCACATGTGCTTGTTACATAAAGTTAGTAACTGAACATACCAAGCAGGTAAACAGCGTATCCTGACCATCAGAGTTTATAACTGTAACATAGTAGGTACTATCCTGTAACACATAGGTAACACTGTATAAATGACCAGTTGCTGCAAAATCACATTCAACATTTGATCAATCAAGGTAGCAAAAATATTAGAAAATCATGACAACTTTGTATGTTAAATTTTCATAATCAGTTTACAATTGGATTCAGCTATCCATTTTGGGGATGTTGTTTTATAGATATGAAGAGCTTCTTTAAAATAATCTATCTTACCCTGAAATGAGCAACACGTACTTGATAACGATGTATTTAGAACTTTAACCTAAATGTATTTGAACATATTTGATTAAAAATTATTTAAAGAAAAGAAGTTGATTCTTTTCCCAAATTTCTTACAATTTTTAAGTCATACATCTGAACACTTGCCTTTCTATAGAAGGCATACATACAATTGTAGTTGTTCTCATCCCTGTCTGTTGGTTTCCAGGTCGAATCCCTAAATGAAAACGGAATTATTTTCCAAATTAGGAAACAATCCAGTTCTTAGATTTGAGACAAATAATAAATATTGTATATATATATAGAAACCTGTTTATTGTTCAAGACTGTATTGCATGTTCTTTCGGTTGTTATTTTTCTTCTTTGAGAGAGGAAGTCTCAATGTGTGTGTGTGTGTGTGTGTGTGTGTGTGTGTGTGTGTGTGTGTGTGTGTGTGTGTGTGTGTGTGTGTGTGTGTGTAAGTAGGGCTTTTCCCTATACATGTATAAAGAACATAATTATCGTGACATTCGTATAGGAAATGTTATGCAGAATTGACAGACGTGTGCTCTCTAATGCCTACCATTTATTCATGCACACCACCCAAAACATTTTTCTTTCATGACTATTTCCATCATTTATTTTTAAGTCCTACCTGAACCAAACATTACAGTTGAACACAGTGTATAGTTTAAGTTGATAGATGTTTCATTTGTACACGAGTCCCACAGAGAACCGTCAGTACAGTAGGAAGATGTCCCATCGTTAACACTGTAGGAGAATTCACCGAGTAATATATCAGGTAAATACTGGTTCAACATCGACTGTTTACCTGTCAATATATACAGTCAGTTATAAGCAAATATAAAATTAAGAAATAATTCCTTCATGTCATGCTCTATGCTCATTTTAACATGGGAAAGCATTGTATTTGTCGATGTTTTACACTGAGCGTTAGCGAGGTGTAAAATGTGGTCAAATATAATGCCTACCCAGGTTAAAATTAGCATAGAGCAACATGAAGGAATTATTTCGATTATAATAGGACAAATACAGTATTTATATTGGTCGAAGCGAACGAAACACTGTAAAAATGTTTGGCTGTTCCTGTTTCTTCCTCGAGCGAGGAGTCTGTACATTGCATTCATGTTAAATTTAAAAGCTACGAGCAGGGTAAATTTATGTTGTTTCATAAAAAAAATATAATAAAAGTTTATGTTAGCTGCTTAAATGTATATATTTTAAAGGATAACGATGGAAATAACGTTAATATAAACAGTAAGTTCGTGCGCATGTGTCAAACATATTATGTGCTCATTAGAACACGGCTTTGTTTACAAAGCGTAATAAGGACGTCATATTAGAATTGCAAATACCGTATAATGTGTTTCATAGATTCCTGTACGAACTGTGACGCCCGTATATGACACGGAAACCAGGCGTAAAAATCATACTTTATCCTGGCGGCATTGCAGTGTTTACAAAATGCATGTCCAGGCGTCAACCAGGCGTAAACTTGGCGCAAATAAGGCGTAAACTTGGCGTAAATAAGGCGTACCTAAGGCGTAAACCAGGCGTAACATTAGGCGTAATATTTAAATGAGTATAAGCCTGGTTCACAAAAAAATAGGCGTAGTATGCAAATGAGTACGCCTGGTCAATAAATAAACCAGGCGTAATATCCTTACACAATACTACACTTATTTTAGTTCAGTGTATTAACCTAAGCTGTCTACTTTTGTGTATTTGATAAAAACTTCTGTACTGTTGTTTTTATTACTTATTGTTTGACAAAAAAATTGTAATAGTAACCATTGAAGAAGCTTATATAGAAATAAATACATTTTATGCAGACAATGGCTCAAATAAGTTTAAGTTTAAATAAGAATTATGACTATTATATTTCTTGAAATAAAAGTAGCATTTTAACTAAGTTGTTTTTGAAAATTATTGTCTTTTGAAATAAAAAATGATAATACTGCAGTTGAACTTAAAGTAAAAGATTTTAATTTTAATTATGCAAGGATAAAGGTTTTGGGATTTCAAAAATTCTGATAGAGCATGATACTTAATTATACTCACATTATTATTATTTACCATGTATTACTTCTTTCCTTTTATTTCACAATTTTCATTAATTTATATGATTCAGTATTTCCAATTTCAGATTCTTCCAAAAAGCACAAAACAAGCAAATTATTCCTGAATATATGAAGCTGCCATGTGTCCAACTCTTGCAAACTAAAACCAAAGAGCCAAATTTTGAAAAAAAAATCCCATAATCCTTTAAACAAAGCATTATGGGTATTTCTATTTACGCCATACCAACAGTTTTACGCCCGTAAGAAAATTTACGTCTTGCTTATTTCAATTTACGCCTTGCTTATTTTAATTTACGCCAGGTTTCCTGCTTTTTTCTACGCCCGTAAGGACTACTACAAATTTACGTTTCCTGCTCCCTTGCGCTTGGATCTAGACACGTAACTACCACTTACGCCTGGTTTACGCCTTATAATTTCATACGGGTTATTGATACAAAACGATTTTTTTCTAAGAATGTAAGCTGATCAGACAATTTGTAAATTTTATCATAGACAAACAGTTTCATAGAATTCATATGTTGTTGCCATTACATGTATTTGACTTGAAGTTTCTACGACTGCGGAACATTGAATAATTATTTGTCTATATTGCGCAAACCTAGGAAAAGGGACTAATATATAGATAAAATATGTTTCTTATGTTCTATGTCATGATTTCGAGTCATCGTTTATTGCAATCGATCTGTAAATAAAAAATAAGATGTTAAAATTTAAAATATAAAGGTACAGATAGCAGGCTTAATGGGTTTGGGTCAAAGGTTGATGGTTTGAGATAAATGGGATAGAGTAAAGGGTAAAGGTTATGATGAAAATAAAATATAAAGTTAAAGTTAACGTTAATGGTATACGGTAAATGTAACTTAAAGGTTGAATAGGAAATGTACAAAGATAAGAGGTCCGTGTAACACTTATCAATTCAAAGTTTTAAAACGTTTTGAAATTTTAGATTTTTGGAATTTTGATCAAAGTTTTAAAATATCAAAATTTCAAATTGCGTAAAAGTTTTGAAATTTAGAAAGTTTAACCAAATAATTAAAATATCAAAATTCTAAATATCGTTTTTAAATTTGATAGTTTAAAAATTTGATCAAACTTTTAAAATGCTAAACCTAACGTGCAATTTTGATTATTTCACTTTTTGAAAGTTTGATATTTTAAATTTTTGATTAAAATATCAAAAATAGAAAAGGGGCGAAAAGAGGGAAACATATACACACGGCACCTATTTAAACCGGCATCAAAAAGGCCAGAGGCTCCTGAATTGGGACAGATGCAGGCCCATAAATGCACATGTTTCGTGAGATCACACCCCCCCCCCCCCTCTACCTCTAGAAAATGTAGAATGAACTAACATTCACACAGTTAATTAAACACACTTTAAAAGAAATCCAAGTCCTATGTCAGAATAGGAAACATAAGAAAGTAATCAAAATGACAATGTTAATAAATTAACAAAGGACTGCCATATATATATAAAGCCAGCTCCAGACCTCAATTAAACTAATTGAAAGATAATGTCTTCATCAAATAAATAACAAACACAAATCCTCCCTGGTGTATTTATTGCTATCATTCATGAAATATATGTCACTGACAACCAAAAATCGATAATTCAAAATAGGTTCTTTACATACAAATTTCAAAGAAACTCAGGATTCAGCTGGCTCGGGCAAAGTAGCCCTTATAGATGTATTTTGGTATGTTTAATAGATAAAGGAAGATCTGGTATGCGTGCCAATGAGACACTCGACATCCAAATAACAATTTATATAAGTAAACCATTATAGGTTAAGGTAAGGCCTTCAACACGGAGCGTTGGCTCACACCGAACAGCAAGCTATAAAGTGCCCCAAAATTACTAGTGTTAATCATTCAAACGGGAAAACCATCGGTCTTATCTATATCAAAACGAGAAACACGTATGAACTACATCAACAGAAGACAACCATTGTACATCAGATTAACTTCATTTTGGCGAAACACCTCTTCAATTGATTCGGTTCTTATATATACTTCACTTTCAAATATTCAGTTTTCAGTGTTCTGTAGGTGAATGCTTTACTTGAAATTCAGCATTTTACAATGTACTGGTTTTTCGAGAGCAACATTGGTGTATGGCCAAAAATGCAGCTGACAGCGTGGCACTCTCTTTACACGTTCCATTCTGATTGGACGTACCTGTGTTCTTTTACTTTGATTCAAGTTGATTATCGTTCGATAACTTAAAAATGCATAAATAACAAATACGGAAAAATGATATCTCTTGATACAAAAAAAAAACCCTTTTCCTTTAATGTGCCATTTAAAAAAAACAGAGGTTGATTTAGAGCCCCCAATGGAGCTACGTATATGATAAATGCATATACTTTTTACAAGCATCAGTCCAAACGTTATCTAAGGGAGCTCCCATTTAACTCCAAAAGTTGTTTTATTGAAGTAAAAAAATCGCGCTAAGCTCTTAAAATTTCATTTATGAAGGTTTTTTTTTTATCGCTATTGATCAAATTATTTGGTTCAAAATTTACACTTTAAGGTATGGGGGGAATCTGGATTCAGATGATATTTGTTTTGTCCTCTGCTTGCACAGATTTTTCCCCTATCAAACTGGGGTTCAAAATATTTTTATGTACCATTATTGAAGCCCCTCGGGAATGTATCCAAGTAAAATAAAATTTAAAAAAAAAGTGTCACCTTAGTGACAATATTTATAGATCAGATTCCCAAATAAGATTACCATTTATCGCTAATATAAAATATTCAAAATATTTTTTAATTTTCAAAATGCCGACGCCTACAAGTGGATAGATGGGGGCATAATGTACAGCGGCAACTTTTACATTAATGTGAAGCCTGGAAATAATGTGTATGGTATACGTTTATGATAAATATGATGAATGTGTTCAGCTTTTACAAAACCAGAACGATAAGTTGTATGTTAACGTTTCTTATTTTTTTTTTATTTTTTACCTTTTTAATTTAATTTGGTTTTATTGGCTTTTTTTAAACTTAATTTGATTCGAGTGTCTTTGATTAGTCTTTTGTAGACGAAACGCGCGTCAGGCGCAAATAAAAAATTTACACCCGGGTAACTATCTATGAAGAGTTTATGTAGAAACCTTATAAAAATTTCCTGACTCCAGGCTACCGATAATTGATTTTACTTTTAATTTCGGCGTAATAAGATATCGAAAACCTCCCACATTCCAGATACCACAACGTTCATTGGGACACCATGAATTCAGATTTCCTACCGTACAAATACTTAGAACTGAAATTATTGATACAAGGCAATATACGATTGTCATGCAAACGATAAAAAAATGAAAACAAAACGTTAAAAGTTACGACCGAAGCGCTTTTCTGGATCAGGAACGCTCAAAGCTGAATATCTAAGGCCAACAATGTATAGCTGACTATGCGGTATGGGCTTTGCTCATTGTTGAAGGCCGTACGGTGACCTATAGTTGTTAATGTCTGTGTCATGTTGGCCTTTTGTGGATAGTTGTCTCATTGGCAATCATACCACATCTTCTTTTTTATAATTAATAAAGGAAGAAAATTGTTGCTGATTAAAACGTTAAAGATGATCATTAAAAATTTATTCATCTACCGACATGATTGCAGAAAGTAAGAAATAGTAGAGAAAAAAAGAAAAAGTTGAAATCAAATGAGATAATACAACGTGTATTGAACCATTTTATTGCTTAAAGTCCAGCAGAAAACACATATATACTCAGCCTAACCATACTATTTGACCTACTGCGAGTTAATTAGTTTTTACTGTTACTCCTAAAATATGGGTGCTGGGTAAATCATCATGTAAAATGGTCATTATCAGAGCCGTGTGTCTTGGTTCAAAATGAATTATCTTCTTTTGAGAAATATTTATTTTGTCATCCTATTTTTCACCTCATAGAACTGTCCGTACCTGTGGTTTTATTCTATACATTAACTTTTATGTATCAGCATGTTTTCATTTCATTCTGTTTCGTTTCGTTTCACTTTTATTTCGTTTCCCAGTTTACAGGTACCCCTCTTTTTGCCCCTTTTCTATTTTTGATATTTTAATCAAAAGTTTAAAAAACCAAACATTCAAAAAGTGAAATAATCAAAATTGCACGTTAGGTTTAGTATTTTAAAAGTTTGATCAAATTTCTAAACTATCAAATTTAAAAACGATATTTAGAATTTTAATATTTTAATAATTTGGTTAAAATTTCAAAATTTCAAAACTTTTACACAATTTGAAATTTTGATATTTTAAAACTTTGATCAAAATTCCAAAAATCTAAAATTTCAAAACTTTTTAAAACTTTGAATTGATAAGTGTTACACGGACCATAAGAGTATGCATGGTAAAATCTAAATGAAAATGGGTAAGAGTAACTGGTAAAGGATTTTACTGTTTCTGCGCAATGTCTGTAATAACTATACCTTGCTTTACCAGAACATGATACTCTTGTGGTGAAGGACCATTTACTGGATTACAAATACTATTTATATCGTAAGGCTCTAAAGCATTCTCATTCAAAACCATTTTAATCCTTTGTCTAGAAGCTTCATCGGGTTCCTCATCTTCAATTAAAACTCTTATTTTTAATACAAAAATTGAAATTATTACAATTGAGACAATAGACAACTTTCGAGTTCGATGCATTTCCGTCAAAAACTCTGGTTTTAGTGAACGTCATTTGTGCGTTTAGGGGCGTCGTCACTTCCCTTCTAATGTTGAGCGAGTGGTTGGAAAACTATAATTCTATATTGTACGAATTATTCGGCAAATTGAATTCTCAAAATTGACAATCAACACTGCTGTCATTAGGGAATTGTCAGTAAGTACCTACAGAGCAACCATTATTTCTAGTTTATCCTGCACAATGACCATCACTAAGACGCTTGATGAACATAAATAGTGCAGGGATACAGGCGACCCCCTCTATCTGGTAAATGACGTCATGAAGGCGTGCATAATTGACGAGTTTTTGCCGGTGACGGATGAACTCGAAAGTGGTCTATTGAGGCATTGCATTGTAATTTGCAGTCAACATTATCTCAATTTGTCATTGACTAAAAGTCCTCGGCGCATAACTATTCTTCTGGTTTTTTTCATGGATTCTCAATCGACTTAAGAGTTCTAAGGTTGTGTTTCTTTCAAAGAGTTATATGTATTACTTAGTATGTTCCCGTTCCACCTCTTTCCCAAATAAATGTTACTGACCAAATATTGTTTGTTTATCTTATTTGTTACTTCTACAAATGTTCATGTTTAAAATGACATGAAAATTTTGCATCTGCTTTTCATTATTTTTGATGTGAGTTACTTGTATGGTTTCTTGTATCAAATCATGACATTGGAAAGTCCTATTTGTTTACATAGTTTGAATACGGGGGACGATGTATATACTTACGGCTTCCTGGAGAAACTCACAAATTTATTTTTAAATATCATTAGACCATACTATATGTATTCATACCTGCCTGTAGATAATACCTGAAGCTGGATGATGTTAGATTAGTGTACACCATACACAGAAATCCGTAATAAAGTTCTCCAAATGTATTGGCTTCATTGTTACTTCTATAACGTAAAAAAACAGATAAAATGTAGCGATTAGTTAAAATATGAACTAATTATACAGAAGTTCGAACAACTTTGTTTCATCTTATATATTAGCTGTAGTTTCAATGTATTAATTAATGTACATTATTCGTCTAAATTAGTGACACAGAACAAAAATAAAATAAAAGTATCTGATCCTCAGTTTATTGATGTTTTACAGTCACTTGAAATTTAAATAACCAAGAAAATTTAATTTTTAATTTCTTGTCAACTTCATATCTATATATTTATATTGGGAAGTGCTGTTAAATTAGCATTGCATGTCCTGGGCACACATGAACTTGGGTCGGTTTCACAAAAAAAGTTACGACTAAGATTTATCGTAAGTATACTGAATTGTTCATGGCTAAGGACCAATCTTACTCGTACGACTCCTTGACAGTAACCCAATGACATTAAAACGAAAACTGACATATCAACATACGGGTTTCACCAATAACCAAATGACTATATCTATAGACATGTCAAGCTTTAATGCTTTTTTAAAATATGGATGAGAACTTACTTAAACAGTAATATATTGTCGACACTCTCTACACATGTGAACTCAGACAAACTTTGTGAGTATACAGTGAATAACCATCCATCTAACTGCTTTGTAGTCTGGGTAAACAGAACATTTCCCGCGCTGCTATCCCACCATGCACCATCTAAATCAGGTGGCAAGTCACAATCACAATATGCTGAAAAAAATCATATACAAGAATACGGAGAGATTCATGTGTGAGGCATGCATCCATATTTTCTCATTAGGTGCTTAACTAGAAAACAAACACATATTATTTTATGCTAACCTTTCTCTCTACGCAATATAAAAATTATGTTATCTTTCTAATTTTTATTTTCGATTTTTCATATGTTTAAAGTATGCCAAACAAAATATTACTTTAAATAATATTGATAAAATTTACAATGGAAATGGTGAATGTTTCAAAGAGTCAACAATCCGACCAAAGAGCAGATAACACCCGAAGGCCACCAATGGGTAATCGATACAGATTAATGGTGAGAAATGCTTTTTAGTAAGCTACATATTGACGAAGCAGTGCTGTTGGGTTTTTTTTTTTGTTGTTGCTGAAAAACAGTTTGTTCGGTGTATGTTTGGCTTGTGTATGTAAAAATTTAAGTGTATGTAAAAGATAAATTGGAAAGTCAAAAATGACTGATGGTGTGCTATTTTTAGGTGAACTAGAACACACCCGCGAAATCGCGGGCATTCAGAGCGTGGTTGAAAGTATGTATATAGTGTTGTAGGAAGAACTTTGTAAAAGATTAAATGACTGGAGAATTTCAGGAAAAGTATCAAAAGTCATTGGTACTGGGGACAGTATTTATTTCCAATGTTTCCCAATTCTTTGTTTTCTAATAATTTCAATATGAACATAAATTTAGTATGTTATGAACATTCAAGTCAGGAGCCTGTAATATAGTGGTTGTCGTTTTTTTATGTGTTACATATAAATTTGTCAGTTTTCGTTCATTTTTTGTTCATGAATAAGGCAGCTAGTTTTCTCGTTTGAATTGTTTTACATTGTCATTTCGCGGTCTTTTATAACTGACTATACGGTATCATATGGGATTTGCTCGTTGTTGCAGGTCGACGGTGACCTATAGTTGTTTATTTCTGTGTCATTTTGGTTTCTTGTGGAGAGTTGTCTCAATGGCAATCGATGAATTTTTGTAAAAGATTTAATGACTGGAGAGTTTCAGATAAGGTATCAAAAGTCAAAGGTACGCTGGGACATGACAATTGGTTTTTCTATCCTGGCTCCTCCTTTTTTTTACCAAAATTCCCATTTGTTTCTATTAATTTTAATAACACATGAATATTTTTTTAAATCTGTATATTATGAATATTCATTACTATAAATACAGTAAAGAAAGCCTCCGGGTGCGGGAATTACTCGCTGCATTGAAGACCTGTTGATTACCTTCTGCTGTGTCTGCTTTGACACATTCCCCATTTCCATTCTCAATTTTATTGCTTCTTACTTTCAATTCTAAGTTTACTAATCGATCCACGGCGGTCATTGATATATTTTACAGACCCTCTCTATTTAATAAACTCTGTGACCGCCGTGGATAGTAAACTTGATATTGATAGCAGATAGGAAATCAGTGGCGGATCCAGAACTTTTCCTAATGGCTGACCTAAGGGGGGAGGGGGCGCTCCAGTCATGCTTCAATGATTCCCTATATAATCAACCAAATTGTTTTCGTAGTATATGTATGTTCAAAGAAAAACGCAAACCGGAAGTCTAATCTGACATTTAAAATTTCCAATGACGGAAGCAATATCCGAATGCCTTTTGGTGTCATACGTTGTACCACCAATTAAAAGTCCCTATCTGTTCAACCAAATTTTACAATTTTCACAGCTTTCTAAATATTTTACATGTACCTTAAGTTTTACTTCATAGAAACCAGGTATATCCTGAATTGTACATGTATCAGCTTTCTACATGCCAATTTTCAACAGATGTTTAAAATCATATAAAAAAGAAAAGGGCTTCCGAATAGAGATACCACTAAAAATAACCCCTGGTTTTCTGGAAATCTTAAATTAGCATACTATGGGTGCATTAATCCTCAATTTTCAATGCAAACTCATAAACAAGTAAATTTTAGCTCAAAATGGTCTTAGTATATTTCTCTTTCACCAAAAGTTTCATTTCTGCCAATGTGTTGGTTAGTTTAAGTGAACAATGACATCAAATGCACTATTTTTTGTCCGAGTAGGCCTACTGTCACATACGTTCTAAATTTAAAGGAGTAATTGGTGGTATGACACCTTTTTTCTCGTTTTTCTCCCAAAATAACTCAAACTGAATAATCATATGATTGCGACTATGCACTGTACCTATAGTACACAGAGGCATGATGATTAATTTATTGTGGGAAGAAGAGAAGCGTCGCACAAAATGAGGTCTTCTCGTTTAATATTATAGTATAGATATTCAGTGATAACATCTCGTTTGCTGATTTTCATCAAGACCCAAATATCGCAAGGAAATGGTTAAACTTTGAATGCTAATTTTCTCTAAACATAAATTTTCATGCAAAAAAATTGCACGACAGCTCCAAATTTTTGCAGAGTAAAATTCAGTCAATTTCAAATGCATAGCACGAAGATTCAGTATTTTATTAAAGTTTCACAAAAGTGATGAACCACTGAATTTAGTTGTATAAACTTTGTGTATATTTAATTGTGAGGCATGTGGTTATTATCTATAGCACGAGAACCTAGCGACTCCCCCCCCCCAAAAAAAAAAAACAGAAGGAAAAGTTTCATGAATTTTAGTCACTTACCTTGAAATGTAAGCGTAACAAGCAAGAATATCAAAATCTGCACATGGTAACTCATTCTGATCTAAACCATTCTTTCGGCGTTTTTGATTTTGTATTAAATCAAACTTAAAAAAAAACCTCCCGAGATAAATTAACTGTTTTGCATGGATTATTACATACTAACACATTGGATTTGTTATATTTCACCGTAATTAAATATTGTAACATTTAATGTCGCACCTGTCTGTTTTAAACTTGTAAAATATATGTGAAATGCATACCTAAATTTAATTTGGTCCACCAAACAAAAACAACGAATAAAAAAATAATAAACACATATAGTCAAAGCTTTCAAAACATATAATTCATTGATTATACAAGTTCAATTTTACATATGAATTTTATATTTGTCAAAGACGAGATCCAAATAAAAGGTAATACTAATAGTATATTCACTTAAAACATATTTTTAAATCCTTTATTAATCTAGTTCGATTGATGTTTATTAATTTGTGTGTTCAGTAATAATAACGGCAAATTAGTGTAATCATTATTCTATTTATTGTCGAAATTTGGGGATAGTTAACGTCAATGAAAGTATCCTAAGATATGTTATTCGTTAGAATGATCTTATGACGTGTCTGAGATATAATGTCTTATGGTGTACAAACACAGCTATCTAAGGCTATAAAAAGTTTGGGCTTCAATATTTTACACAATTGTTGACTTTATACAGAAAATTCGTCCTGGTAAAACATTTGATAGTTCACAAATGATACGTGACTTAAAGTAAAATTATTTCTTAAAACACCATTTTTGCAAAAAATTTCATTCATATTGATTAAAGAGGTATCGTCATAAAGTGCGTTGAAATGAACAGTTCTATAGTAAACATAGAATTCCCTCACAAAATGTTATCACACATAAAGGGGTGTCAGTTATCTCAGATGGTGCCATTAAACAAAGACTTTTTTCTACACGAAGTTTTTGACGCAATTTTACAAAAAAAAATGAGACGAAAGACATATGATTTTCATTGGATTTGCTGAATGATATATGTGCACAGTTTAGAAAAGGTATTACTTCAAGCGATTGAAATTCTACTTTTAGCCAAATTTTGGGGAAATATGTGACATCTTTTCCCCCCTTTTAGCAATATTTTATAACAAATAAATGCAGATTGTTGCCATGGATACACCCAAAAGACATTATATTTTACCATTTTATATACTGGATATAAAATCTATGGAAGATTCTGATTACATAGATATGCACATATATGACACAAACAGTAAGCTTGATATTGCAAAAAAGCAATGAAAAGGGGATCTATAAGGGCAAATTTTAATATTATTGCTACCTAATATCGACTGCAACTGCTTGCGGGAAATAGATTGTGTTGCAGTTCCTTCCGTGCAATACATAATAGTGTACTAAGAATTCTAAAAAAAGAAATGTTGATACTTGAACTTACTCTGATAGTTTTTCTTCGCTTAGAAATTGCCACCCCGTGTCAAACATAGCCGACACCCCGCATGTGGCGTTCTACACTGTGTCATTGCATTTGTTTAAATTAAATTTGTTTTAATACAAATTTTTGATTTAGAAAATTTTTTAATTAAAAATAAAGAAACATGCTCGAGATTTTGAAAGAGTGTGGACTTTTAATTTCTGTTAAACAAATCACGTGTATAATCTCAGCAGTTTCATAATGTTGTACATATAAATGTAGATTAAGGATTTCAGATCACGAGCAATGCAAAAACATGTAGATCTACATAATTTACAGTTTTAGCGTTTTACTTATATATGTAATTAGAGATTTTTTAGATCACCTTGCCCGAACAATTTTCATTAATTAGGTAGATTTTTGTTAATTTTCACAAAACATTTTCCCTTGTATCTAAAGGGCCAAGTTTATTATAGATATAGAAAATTGTAAACAGCAAGAATGTACAGTAAAGTAACATCTTCACACAAAATTTTGTCATGAATCCATCTGTGTCCTACATAGACCAAGGTGAGCGACACAGACTCTTTAGAGCCTCTAGTTAGTTGTCTCCCTTATAAGGGACATTGATTTTTATTTACAATGGAGAGCAAGCAAAAAGAGCAAATTTACCTGTGAGTAATCTTAAGGTTTTTAAATCTAATAATTACATTATTTTTTTGTTGAGCTAAATACTTTTGACATCAGAAATTATTTTTAATGAAAAACTAGTTAAACCGACGATTTTTCACTTTCAATTCATCATGCTTTGCATTGGAAAATTCCAATTTTGTGCGGTATGGAACCAGTCGACGATTGATAAAGGGAAATAATTTGCTTAAAAAGTGTGTAATAACAGAATCAAAGCGGTAATTGGCAAATGGACTATTATACCACAGGTTTCCATACTACAAAGGGATGGTTATGGGGATTATGGCTCAAATTAATTAGCAAATAGGGGCAAAAAAGGATAATAAGAATTTATGGGAGGGGGTACAATTTTTGTCATTTAAGATTTCAAAAATTTAAAGAAAATTTTTTCAAATATTTTTTTTGAGGGGATTTATATTCAACAGCATAGTGAATTGCTCAAAAGCAAAAAAAAGTTCATTAGACCATATTAATTCTGTGTCAAAAACCTATGCTGTGTCAACTATATATTTAACCACAATCTAAATTTAGAGCTGTATCCAGCTTAGATGTTGTGTCCATACTTGCCCCAACTGCTCAGGGTTCGAACTCTGCGGTCGTATAAAGCTGCGCCCTGCATTTTATATTGATAAGACCGTTGGTTTTCACGTCTGAATGGTTTGACACTAGTTATTTCTGGGGCCTTTAAAGCTTGCTATTCGGGGTAAGCCAAGTCTCCTCGTTGAAAACGTACGTTTACATATACTAGTTAACGTTTACAAATTGTGACTTGTAAAGGGAGTTGTCTCATTGGCACTCATACCACATCTTCTTATAACTATTTTAAGCTGACACTGTGATATTAAATAGGGTGTCATTACATATAATACAAATGTATTAATAATGTCAGGATTTTTCTCAATTGGTAAGTCAATAAATAATGTACCTGTTTTATGTGATTGAGATTCAGAAGTTAACTCCTTTCTAGTGGTTTTGTATTATCCAAAATAAAGAGAAAAAAAATTCGTAAATTTACCTTTTTTTCTAGTCCAGGTTTTGAAACTCCAATACATTTTTCATACAAGACTATTCTGAATGGACGAAACTTCAAATGGAAGTTTTTCGACTTTATTAGCTACGAGACGGTAAGTAATTAAAAAAAAGCTATTTCTTGTTTATTATGAAGAATTGAAATATATAACCGTTTACTGGTGACGATTGGCACATCGTCAGAGTTGTAAGGACTTTATTCCAGAAAAGCTTATAATTGAGGCAGTTATTTTTGTTCCACATCACTTATGAAAAAGATTATATAAAAGTCCAAGAAAAATTGGCACAGATCATGTATATTGTTTAATTGAGGTTTGTTTTGATTTTTAGATATCTCTGCTGGATGATGAACAGTACATACGAGAAGCAATGGATCTTAAAAGAGAAGATTATGATTGGATGTAAATTTAGAACAAAAAATAACAGACAGTTAAAGTTCTATTAATTTTTTGTATATTCTATTCTGAAGAAGGTGATAAAAAATGATAGTTGGTTGGTATGATTCCTGTCAGCAACACACAATAACCTTAGACATAGGTTTTACCATGATAGGATAAAACAAAAATAACAATTTGAGGTTGTATTATATGTTTAATTTTAGTCATAGTTTTTATATTTTTCAATGTTAAAAATAATAAGACATTAATTTACTTTGAAATGTCGTATAATTATTAAAATAATCAATATTTTGGTTAAACAAATATGTTCAATTTCTTTCTAGAACTGAATATAGGATCTTGAAAACTTCTGTTTGATCAAGGCTGTAGACGGAACCATGTTCAGGCCTGACATTATAAAATCAATCAAGAACTACTTAACTCCAAATACCAAAAGTCATAAAATAAAAGATCTTCTTATACATTAGTAAAATCTGAAAACCATTGATAATTCATTTTATGTAGACGAAGACGATGTTGGCACATTTAGTGTATGCATGTCCCAAGTCAGGAGCCTGTAATTCAGTAAAAAAAAAATTATTTTTCGCTCATTTTTTGTACCCAAATCACGATGTTATGTTCTCTTTAAAATTGTTTTACTTGTCATTTCAAGGACTTTTATAGCTTTCTTTACGGTATGGATTTTGTTGAAGACCGTACTGTGATCTATAGTTGATAACTAATTTTTACGGAATGTTGTCTCTGTTGGAGAGTTGTCTCATTAACAATCATATTGCATCTTCTGATTTATATATGAACAGAAGTGAATAGTCCGATCACAACAAAGAAGGAGCAGGGATAAGGAAGCATACATATAAGCTATGTATACTTCAGGACTGAGCTGCTCTATTGCTCAATTTAGGTTATCAGATGAATTTGTCCCTTTACAGTGGCGATTTGTGCAGACAATGAATTATAGTTTCTCGAGTGTATAGAAAGTAGCGGTTAACCCCTAATTGAGCAAATTAACCAGTAGCTAACTAACAATACATTAATTTTGTTCTGATCAATGGGATCGGATAGTATGAAATAAACTGTAAACTATCTTTATCTTTCTAAAACTCAAATCTGTCCAAGATAAGATCTCTTTGTCATCATCTTCTGGTTAGCTGTTTAGAAACAAAATCGTACTATTTACGTTTACGAATAAACTATTACAAAAACTTTTAACGTAAGATTTAAACTCCGAGTTTTGTTTCACAAAGGTGTTCGTAACCACATGTATAAGACGATATTTTGTAAAATGCAAAAATACAAAACATACAAGACTTATAAAGGCCACAGCGCACAAAATAAGGCGGGGGTTAAACATGTACCGTAAAGTGTCGACCACTTATACGTATAGCCAATGTAACACACCTGCATACGGGGTATATATCTCCCAATTGATACGAAATTCCAGTGCTTGCATTTCTATCATGATTGGTTGCTGCTCACAAGAAAGCTATTTAACCAAGAGTTCCAAATTGTGAAGTTGAAATCACCCATTCGTAAATTCTACGGACGCCATCACGAGTTGGTTGAACGTTATGAAATAAACATTTCACAAATGATATCGGATATGTTCCCTACGTCGTAATTACAATCCCCTTCCCATTTATGAATGTGACCTACCGAATGAAGACTATTTACAGGAGTTATAACATAAGCAACACGACGGGTGCCATTTGTGGAGCAGAATCTGGTTACCCTTAAGCTTCCAGACCACATAAGATCACCCCTAGTTTTTGGTGGGGTACGTGTTGCTTATTCTTTAGTTTTCTATGTTGTTTCATGTGTTCTATTGTTTGTCTCTTTGTCTTCTTTAATTTTTAGCCAGGCGTTGTCAATTTATTCTCGATTTATGAGTTTGACTGTCCTTCTCATATCTGTCGTCCCTCTGTTCAAGGAAATATAGAAAATTATATATTTTGGAACTTATTGTCAAATGGGCACAGAGAGAAGACAAACAGGCTCCAATTAGTACATAGTTCGAAAGTAAGTAAATTTTTATTATAGTGTTTCTCTTAATTACTGAAAGTATAAAGCCAATTACATCAAATTAAAATATAAATCCAATATAATAGAACGTATTGAAGTTATTGCCGTCATAAGAGGAGAATTGGTTTTTAGGTTTTCTTCGCTTTATTTCGGCTGACAAAACTTCCTTACTGGATTAATTGTGTATGAATTTATCCCGACGGTTGAATTTGATATAAACATAAGCTAAAACCTCTTCTCTAATTCTTCGTTAATTTATTCCTTTCTGCACCAATTTTATAAAAAAATTTAGTCAACGTGTGGTTCGTTTGATCTCAGTTCTTCATTGGTTAAAATCCGATTATGACGTCGAATTTTTGTTGCTTTCCTCTGAACTTCCTATTATGACGACATGAAAAAAGGCGACCATGTCTGATGACGTCACATAGAAAGAACACATCTTTTTGCAGATCATTCGAAAAGAAGGAATACGTTTGCCTGCATATTGTTTGAAAATCATTAGAGAAAAAGATTCTACAAACAAATCTCGTGTAATACGATATTTATCCACTCTCCACAGTTAAAGTTTAGATATTTAAAACGCTCGGCGAGCCTCGCGTTTTGAATTGAAAATTTAACTGTCTCGAATGGATAAATATCGTATCACACTCGATGCAGTGGTAGAATCTATATTCCCATCCATCCCTGAAATAACACCAAAGCTGAAATGGATCGTCCTTGGGATGTATAAATACACAACCAATTCAGATTGAAGTTGGTCACGTTCAATCCAAAGGCTCGTGATTGGTCCCCAACATTCATCACGTTAAAGAATCCTTGCAATAACTCTTTGATGGGTCACACTATGTAATGTTTCAAGAAATGTTTTGTGAACCATTCTAAAATGTCAAACAGTTGAATTAAAATCAATCTATTGAATAATGGTTAATTTGTTCTCGTCCTGAACAGACATGAACTATCTATCACTACAACTTAAGCAATCAATCAAACAACAAATCGTAATGCACAAAACAGAAAGAAAAAAAAGTGACTTCAGTATTTTATATAAATGTGTGTATTATAAACAAATTAGCTCCTCTTAAATTTCTAGAAACTCATTCTCTACAACGACATAAAGTACACGGTAGGGGTGCACATACAATAATTTTAAACCACTTTCGAGTTCGTTGCATTTCCGTCAAAAACTTTGGTTTTAGTGGACATATTTCTTGCGTTAAGGGGCGTCGTTATTTCCTTCCCATGTTGAGTGAGCGGTTGAAAAAACATAATTCTATATTGCACAAATTATTCGCCAAATTAAATTCTTATAATTGATAATCAAAGGGACTTTTCCAAAATACTTGCCACAAGAACTTTGACTCTGGAGGCTCACAAATTAAATAGAGTTGCTTTCATTATATTGCATGTTTTTTAGTTTTATTTGGTAGTATTTGCATGATGCTGCATGTTTTTTATGTGATAGTCGGTTAAAGAGCTCACCAGAGCTCATGTTTTCTCTGTTATTATGTATATATATGCCGACTCTTAGACTAAATAAAATTTACTTACTTACTTACTAACTATCCTTCTTTTTTTCTATTTATTCAATTATTATTTTTTTTTCTGTATTATATGAATGTAAATATACTAGGAATAATTTGTATTCGCTAAATTTACAATCAATTCCAAGTTGGCTATCTACAGCGGAAACTATTCACAGTTTTCAAAATGTCATTTATAATTACCACCTAAATAAGATCTATTAAGATCATGTGATTTAAAACATACAAAGGTAAACAAGGAAGTAGTTACAGATATTCAGGTATTGTGAAATACATTTGGTAAGTTAGAACAGACACAACACATATCAAATACGCATTAAGAGCATACACAATGTTTTACGCTTAAGGTTCCACATTCATTATCGATTACTATTTAAATATATTTATTTTTCATTCGTTATCAAAATTGGTTTATAATTCAGTACAGCAATTGTAGTCTGTTCATGACCTTTTCCATGAGTTAGTAGATTAAAATGTCTTCAAAGGACGACAACACGTTACTACATGAGAAATGGTTTCATCCGTTGGTGTTCTTGGTTATGGAGAAATTTATGTCAGTTCAATTGTTGAGGTCCTGACAACATTTACAAACCGAAAGTTTTATCATCCCCAACAATAGAAAGCATAGTTTGCCATAACTTCACTTTATTAACAAGTTAACCTGGTTTAACGGGTTAAAGCCTCGGTCACATCCTCGGTCACACCTTACCGGATAGCTCGAACGGACGCCTAACGAATAACTTTTTTTCAATCCGTTCATGTCCGTTAGACGCCCGTTCTTATCCGTTAGACGTCCGTCCATGTCCGTTTCATGTCCGTTAAGCGTACGTTTTATCCGTCGACGTCCTTTCTGTCCGTTGGAAAATTTTGAGCATGTTCAAAACTTTGAACGGACGTCCAACGGATAAAATGTCCGTTTTGTACGGTACTCGTCCGTTTCGTTTCCGTTTCGTATCCGTTACTTGTCCGTTATACATCTGGTGGAGGTCTGGTAGACAAATTCACCAACGAACGTCTACCAGACGTTGAACGGATAAAACGGATGTCGAACGAATGTGAAACGGACGTATAACGGATAAAACGGATGATGAACGGATCTGAAACGGATAAATTCCAATTGAAAATTTTGCGTCACAAATAACACTTATTGGTATGTCAGATTTCTTGAGTGTCATGAATTCTTATTTTTCATAATCGATCTTAAAAATAGTGCATGTCCTTCACTATCAAGCAGCTCTTATTCAGACCAGACACTACCCTTTAGTGGCATTTTGAAGAACAAACTAAAACCAGTTACACAGAAACTTTTTGAATATTTATGCGATTTACATGTATTATTATTGTCGCCGTTAAATTTTCTGTATATCTTGTTCATCCGTTTTATCCGGTACGCTTCCGTTAGGTTTCCGTTTTATTCAGTACTCGTCCGTTGGATGTACTTTCGCCATCCGTTCTGTCCGGTACGTTTCCGTTTCTCGTACGTTGCATATCCGGTGTGTGTCCGTTATGCATTCGTTACGCGTCCGTTTTATTCGGTCAGCACATCAACGGGCTCCCAACGGATAACAACTTTTATTTTCATCCGTTAGGCGTCCGTTTTGCTATCCGGTACGGTGTGACCGAGGCTTAGTCCGGATAGCTCGAACGGATGCTTAACGGATAACTTTTTTTCAATCCGTTCATGTCCGTTAGACGTCCGGTCTTATCCGTTAGACGTCCGTCCATATCCGTTGCGTGTCCGTGTAGCGTACGTTTTATCCGTCGACGTCCGTTCTGTCCGGTGAAAATTGTTTAGCATGTTCAAAATTTTGAACGGACGTCCAACGGATAAAATGTCCGTTGAACGTCCGGTAGACGTCCGTTTTGTACGGTACTTGTCCGTTTCGTTTCCGTTTTGAATCCGTTACTTGTCTGTTATACATCCGTTGGAGGTTTAGCAGATAAATTCACCAACGGACTTCTAACGGACGTCTACCGGATAAAACGGATCTGAAACGGATAAATGCCAATTAAAAATTTCGCGTCAGAAATGCCAATAAGATTGCATAAGGTTCATGAATTCTTATTAATTCAAAACAAAAACAGCAAGGTTAGGGTTAGACACTAAGAAACCTCTGCAATTTTATAAGATATATATATCAATAAGAAGCTCACTCCTTCTTATCAACCATAATTTATTTACCATACTTATACTTATAGAAACAATTTCTGTATACAATTTTAACTTTTATATTTGACTGTATAAGTATATATATTCTTTTATATGTTATCTCATCCGAAATTTATTTTTATGTATATTTTTTTAACTTCTCTGTAACCTTTGTACTTGCATGGTTTTATGAGAATAAACTCTCTATCATTATTATTCATAATCGATCATAGAGTAAGAGCACGTCCTCGCAATCTTGAAGCTCTTATTCAGGCAAGACACTGTCCTTTGGTGGCATTTTGAAGAACAAACCAAAACCAGTTACACAGAAACATTTTGAATATTTATGCGATTTACATGTATTCATATTGTCGCCTTTAATTTTCCCGTATATATTGTTCATCCGTTTTATCCGGTACGCTTTCGTTAGGTGTCCGTCTTATGTGGTACTAGTCTGTTGGATCTACAAAAATGTACGTTCTACATCCGTTCTGTCCGTTACGTTTCCGTCTCTCGTACTTTGCATATCCGTTGTGTGTCCGTTATGCATTCGTTACGCGTCCGTTTTATTTGGTCAGTACATCAACGGACTCCCAACTAATAACAATTTTGTCAACGGACAACTAATATTTTCATCCGTTAGACGTCTGTTCGTGCTATCCGGTAAGGTGTGACCGAGGCTTAACGGATAGCTCGAACGGATGCCTTTTTTTCAATTCGTTCATGTCCGTTAGACCTCTGTTCTTATCCGTTAGACATGCGTCCATATCCGTTGCATGTCCGTTTAGTGGACGTTTTATCCGTCGACGTCCGTTCTGTCCGGTGGAAAATTTTGAACGGATGTCCAATTGATAAAATGTACGTTGAACGTCCGGTAGACGTCCGTTTTGTACGGTACTCGTCCGTGTCGTTTCCATTTCATGTCCGTTATACATCCGTTGGAGGTCTGGCAGATAAATTTATCAATGGACTTCTACCGGACGTTAAACGGATAAAACGGATGCTGAACAAATGTTAAACGTACTTCTACTGGACGTGAAACGGATAAAACGGATGATAAATGGATCAGAAACGGATAAATGCCAATTGAAAATTTCGCGTCAGAAATGCCAATTATTGGTATGTCAGAATTCTTAAGGTTCATAAATTCTTATTATTCATAATCGATCTTTGAGTAAACGCACGTCTTCACAATCAAGCAGCTCTTAGTCAGGCAAGACACTGCCCTTTGGCGCCCTTTTGAAGAACAACCCAAAACTAGTTACTTAGAAACATTTGAATATTTATGCGACTTACATGTTTTATTATTGTCGCCTTTAACTTTTCCGTATATCTTGTTCATCCGTTTTATTCGGTACGCTTCCGTTATGTGTCCGTTTTATGCGGTACTCGTCCGTTGGATGTACGTTCCACATCCGTTCTGTTCGGTATGTTTCCGTTTCTCGTACGGTACGTTGCATATCCGGTGTGTGTCCGTTATGCATTCGTTACGCGTACGTTTTCTTCGGTCAGTACATCAACGGACTCCCAACGGAGAACAATTTTGTCAATGGACAACTTTTATTTTCATCCGTTAGGCACCGTTCATGCTATCCGGTAAGGTGTGTATATTCAATGTATATGACTTAACTACGTACAATTACTCAGTTGTAAATTTACTTGATCCTGTAGTCATGTAAATTTTCCTAATCCTATTGGCGTCTTGAAGTGGCTTTTGTTATGTACACCGACTATCTGACCGTCTCTTTTTTGTTCCAAAAACATGTTTAAGCTTCTGTTTTCATGCTCTTGCATTGTATGTTAGTTGATTCCATTTTAAAGAGGTCATCGCATGTTTTTGAGGTTTGTCATAGAACTACATACACAATTGATATTCGATTTTTTATATATTTAAGTCATACATGTAGACTGAGTGGAAGAATACTCTGATATATGTTACAAGTACTTGTACTCGGACGTAAAAAAATGATTAAACGTGTTGTTTACAATCTTTTACAGCACTGGGTCGATACCTCTGCTGGTGGACTATCAGTCCCCGAGGGTATCATCAGCTCAGTAGTCAGTACTTCGGTACTGACCGAAGTACTGACATGATTTAACAAACTTTACGAAAATTGTCTGTTTATAAATTTTGAAATTGTAAAGAAACTAAGGTTTCAACTCCCTCAGGCAAAGTTGGCTTTAGATGAATTTGAGTATTTATTTTAGGCATTTTTGACATATAGCTCTTCAACAGTTTCGGTACTTATACAACTTCGGATTTCAAATTTTGGCTTTGAGCGTTCCTGATGAAGGTAAACCCAGAAAAGCGCTTCGGACGCAAGAAAGTTTTTAAACGTTTTGTTTACAACTTGTTGTAGTTCATGCTTCAATGAAAGTTAACATTTGGGTTTATTTATTATCAATATTTATGTTGACTACCGTTATTAATGACAGTCATCACTTTACAAAAAGAATACGTTTTATTTCTATGTACTTTGATATGAAATTTCATTTATATAACCATGATAACAGTTTTAGTGATAGTTTTGGTGTATAGTGAATCGATGGAAGTATATCACCCTTCATAGGAGTCAACACTGGGAAAAAATTACAAAAAAATATGACCAATTAATTATGTCTAATCATTTACTACTATTTATGTCATTTCTTTTATTTTACAGCAGAATGTATGAGTTCCTGTTTGCAATATCATCTGTGTAAAAAAAATGGCAATGGAACAAGCAATAAAAGATAATGATTTAAAGTCACTGAAAACTTATGTTGCAAGTGGAGGAGATGTAAATGTACGCAATACAAATGGTGATACCCTTCTCCATATCGCCATCGCAGTCTCTGCTGATATTGGTATCATTCAAGCTCTTCTTGCAAATAATGCTGATCCAAAACTGACAAATAACAATGGGCAGTGTCCACTACAATGCATACAACAGGATGATATTCAAATGATAGAAAACATTTTAAAATTAGAGAAAACGTTCGATCTTAGAGATGAAGACGGGAATACCTGTTTGCTCACAATACTAAAATTTAAAAGAAGATATGTCGTAGACATTGAGCAATTTTGGACAATGATGATAAAAAACAGTAAATCTCTGAACATTGATTTCAACATCAGAAATAAATATGGCGATACCTGCTTAATTGGAGCTTCGCGTGCAGTATTTTTTCCGGGTGTAAGTCAACATATCGAATTTATCTTGGAAAAGTTACAAAATGTTAATGTTCTTATTACAAATCGAGACGGTGATACATTTTTGCATTCATTTTGCCGTTCGGTAGCTACGGAGGTTGAATCTGAGCTGATAAAAAAAATATTTCGTGGACAATTGAGCAACTGCCCAAAAGCTTTATTAAAGAAACTTCTGTTATGTAGAAATAACACCGGTGATACTCCTTTCCTTCAATTTACACAGAACACAAATACGATAATCGATATGGACTTGCTCAAATTATTTATTGATGCCGGTGCAGACATTAATGGTGAAAATATAAGAGGCGAAAGGGCTATCCATAGAATGGTTATCCGAAGTGAAGGAGAATTTAGTTACGAAAACGAAGACTGCACTGCAAATATAAGGTATTTAGCGCACGAAGGAGCTGATGTTAACGCGCAAGATATTACTTCGTCGTCACCCATTATGCTTGCAAATGAGTCCAAAACTATACAAGCTCTATTGAACGTAAATGCGAGTGTGAACATACCAAATAAACTTGGACAGACTCCTTTAATTCTTAAATTGACCTGCAGAGCAATAAATACCTCAGTCATACAAATGCTTCTTGAGCATGGTGCCGATGTAAATGCGTTTGATAACTACCACAACAATGCTTTACATTACCTTGCATGGGAAGGAACAGGAACGGAAGCACTCACTATTTTAAAACAATTCGGGGCCGTAAGCGTACCTGACAAGTTAGGTCAATTACCCTGCCATGTTGCATATTTTAAACGTTACAAAAAGACATTTGATAACTTGTGTATGTGCGAAACGAATGTCCATGGTGAAACAAGAGATAACTTTTGTGTTAAAAGCGAAACAAGACAACTTCAAACTGTCATTGATTTGAAATTTGAAGATTTAATAGAACGGTTTAGTAGATTTCGTGGTAAACTGAGATATACACTTCTCAATTTACCAGACCTTGGTCATGTGTCATTTCAAGAGGAAGCCCACATGATTTATGCTTTTGTCAATGACCTAGTAAGCAATCTTTGCAGACAAATTGCAGAAAGAGATAAACTTTTAGCGAATACTGTTCTTAAATCAGGCAGCGTGGCAGAAGGAACAAAAGTTGGTATGCCAGACGAATTTGATTTTGTATGTATTTTTCAAGAATTTAGTAGACTTTGCGAAGTAGATGAAACTCTCTCTTCTGAAAATCCTGGATTTGCATATTTGAAATTAAAGTCAGAATATTTTAACGGTATCGATCAAGATTATTTTAATGCCGATGGGTATTTCCGGACGCATTCTGTTTGGTTTAAGTGTCAAACTTTACTAACAGAACTATTGCAAACAGGTAATTTTTTCAATCATCCAAATGTAGTTTACTGCACAGAACAAAAAACACCCAACTTTACAATAATGAGACCTACGTGTCATTTCTCATTTTATTGGTCAGGACCGTTTTTCAAAAACATGGAAATAAACGTTGATTTGGTTCTAGCTTGTCAAATACAAGGATGGTGGCCACACGCAACGAAATTGGAAAATCTACCCATTCATCTACAATGTAATGCTCAACAAGAGGGATGTATACTGATACTTCAAACAGAAATGGACGAACAGAAAAATCAACTTCGAATTTCTGCATTGAATGCTGAGACAGCATTTGTGAAATGGTTACCCAAAGTAGCTCGTGATGCATATGTTGTATGCAAAATACTCTGTGATGAACGAATATGTCCAGGTGTATGCGATGACGGAAAAGAAGATGACTACCACGACTGCAGAGAATATGTTAACAGTTATGAACTGAAGACGTGCATGTTTAAGGTCTTTAACAATTTGTATAGTGAAAATATTTCTCATGGAGAGGCATATTCTGAGGCTGAACTTCATGACTTTATAGTACTAATTCTCAAAACATATCAGAAGTATTTAACACTGGAAAACTTACCGTCGCATTTTTTCCCCTGGCAAAATGTATTAACATTTTTAACATCGTGTCATTATAACGACGAACATCTACGGGTTTTATGTTCAATGAGGAAATTGTTCACGACAATTATTTTGGTGCTTTTAGGGGAACCACAAGACTTCAACGACGTTGATGTTGTAAGTATAAAGAATCACTGGAATGAATCAGAAGATGACGACATGATATCGGCAACAGAATATTGGGATAGATCAGAAGAAATGATAAGGGAATTAGAAGAGAAGTAAAATCAGATACGTTTTTATCTGACAAAATGGAAGTATAATTCTGTTATAATCAGAACCTTTAATATTTTAAAATCGAACAGATATGATCATCGTGGCTACAACTTTAGGACATCCTCCCCTCCCACCCCCCAAATATACATGTATAGATATTAGCCTTAGTTCGATCGACAGCTAGAAAAAAAGAATTGATAACAAAAGATACCGCATGAATATATTTTCATTTTGACAGATATCAGTTATTTACTAGCTGTCCGCTGATTACATAGGTTAGAATCAACACGGATAGTATATGAAATGTGTTTAGCTAGAAATGTGAAGTCATGTGTACCGCAATTCTGAAACAGAGTAGTATTACTGATCATGATATTCGACTATAAACACTTTTAAGGAGATTCATTTTCAAAGGGTTTTAAGTAGAAAAAAATCTTTATTACTTAAATAATACGTTTTATTAACCAATCTATTGGTACATATTTGTACTACCATCTCTATCTAACTTCTCTAAGTTCTCTACACTTTTGTATATTTTGGAGAAAGTATTTATTAACAATACAAGCTAGATACTTCCCTGATAAGTAATTTCATCAAGATTTCAATTTATCCAGATATTCATATGAATATAAGGCTTAATGTTATGTAGAAATATAAAATAGATAATTATGTAATATATACAACACTGTCCAAAGCAACACAATAATTAAAAAACTAACATTGGTAATCCACGTGTCGTCAATCTCCAAGGTTTTATTGAATTCATGTTTGAAATTAATCAAAAGATACATTAGCTGAACATCAATTTCTGTTGACCGCATCCGAAAAGCGTTAAGACATCTAGCTTTATTATAATGTTTAGATTATTCAAACAATGCTAACGTAGCTTTATATATCAGTATTAAACCCCAAAAATGGATCGTATCATAATTATTAGAGTTGTCTCTCCTTTGACATTAGACGATGATAAAATGTTTTACTAAATATTTTACTATGAGGATAATTTCAAAAGTTTTTCAGGGCGGGTATTTATCTGTATATTTGGCAAATCAAAGTACATTTTTCAAAAGCTAAAATACTTTTATACAAACATAACTTCAATATAACGATCAATAAATTACTTCAGAAATTGTAACTTTCAATATAATACAGAACATAGGAGAATAGTTTACATGCAGTAGACTGACAACAGATTTGTTTTCTTCTAAAGTTTTCACTTATTAATCTTGAGAAGCAGGTTTTGTCATCTTTAAATAGAACAAGGATCCGAAAATAAACATTGTTTAATTATCAAGAGATCCAACTTAATGACATTGTGTCTAGCTGTTCAAAGAATGAGAACAAAAAAAGGAGAAGCACTGGTATGTTTATTATTATGCATGTTTTTGTGTTGTGTTAAATTGTTCCTTTTAAAAATGTTATACGATGATGACTGATGTACCCATATTTTGACTGTTTTATTTATTGTGTCTTTTTAGTTAACGCATCAATGTAAATATAACGGAATTTGATGAGACTGTCATCAAAGTGAGAGGGTTAGCGCTATAAAACAAGGTTTAATCCACCATTTTCTACATTTAAAAATGCCTGTACCAAGTTAGGAATATGACAGTTCTTGTCCATTCGTTTTTGATGCGTTTTGTTATTTGATTTTGCCATGTGATAATGGACTTTCCGAATTGATTGTCCTCTAAGTTAAGTATTTTTGTGATTTTACTTTTTCCATGATAGGATTATTTTGAGGAGTATATTTTATGAAAGCTTGTATGATTGGAAAAATTGACATGATCATGATATGATCAAGGAAAGAGTAGTACTATACTCACTATCAAAACCTGTTTTTATTTACTGTAAACTCAGAAATTATTGCGATTTTTGAAAAATGGTCGAAAATACGCGATTAACTATTGCAATGTCAGGAAAATCCGAAGACATCATATATCAGAATGAGAGTTCTTATTACTCTGATACTCACCCAGTCGCATTATTCGCATTAATAAAAATTCTTGCCATAATGTATGAAATTATAGTTTAACATACAATACTATTTGTTGTTCTTATTTGATTTGTTATTGATATTTTCTATTCACCTTAAGTAGCCAACACATCAGCCTAGGCCAGACTGTTGTGTAAATAGTGGTGGTTTATAATGAATTCATACATTTTTAGATAATTGGGTTTATATTTTTTCAATATTTTTTGTCTATCAATGTTGATTGCAATTTCATGTTTGATTCATTAAATATAGAATAATTCGTAGTTCTTATTTCTTAGACCAATTGTTAGACATTTAACCGATATCAAAAAGCAAAATCCGTGGACAATTATACACTGTAATACAGACAACTTATCTAGATTGGATTCAAAATGGTAGCATAACATTACGGGTTTTTTTATAATGTCAATTATGGTTTGTATATTTATGCGATGCGTCATTAAAACTTTTTTGAATCACTAAAAACGTGGACTGCAGTACAACAAATCACACATTCCACTATCATCGCTTAAAGGATACAAACAAAGACCAACATCAACGAACAACAAAGACACAACGATGAATTAAACCTGGCTGTATAGCTTGCTTTACCTATCGCCTGTCCCGGGTCGCCTGTATGACTTATGAATAGTTCGAGTAGACTGACACAATTTGGTGAGCATCTGAAACATAAATGGTAAATGTTACAATAATTAGGATCCAGCAACCAAACTTACATTACAGATATGCAACTCAACTGACTAAAAATTAAAAAAAGAACAATAATACAAATAAACTCAAGCAAGGATTAAAAACAAAAACATTAGAAAAAATATTCAATATGTACTCATTACTACACGAAGAATATACGATAGTCAATGTCAAGGCAGGATTATGAAGTTGTTTTCAGTTAGATGATGTGTTTGGGGTTTTGAATATGTTTTTTGATAAATTTAAAGACTTTTCACTTTTCATTTTGAATTTTCTTTTACGTTTGGTATTTTTGGTATTTTACTTTTCCCAATGATTTCTTTTCATGTTTAGGAATTACTTTTGGTTCTTTTCGATTATCATCAATTTCCAACGGTTTTATCTGTTTAAAGATTTTTGTTCTAAGATTTGAAGCATATCACTGAATAAAAGACACGAAGAGAAATATATAGTCCACTTATTTTTGTTTTAACTTAAACATTATCTTCACAGACAATAAACTGATGACAACTGTAAAAATATTCACCAGAAGTTAACCGATGTTCAGTTCTCGTAAATCGTTTATGAAAACAAATCAAAGCAACAAACCATAACTGAGGGAATTGCATGAAGGACATAAGAATAAATTCGTAGACGGGTCTAAGGTGTTCACTGTTATGCATGTCAACCACCATTCGAATCCACACTCAACTCAAAATCTCTAAATCGGAAAGAGAACACACTCGATCAAATGAAAAAGCAAACGACTATCCCGGTATCTAAAGGATGGACACACCATTTTCTGTTAAACAAAAACAAACATTATGCTCACTGAAAACAAAATCAATGAGCGATTTTTAGAAATATTATTGGTGACATATGATAAGCATTCTATATAAGGTATAAGTCAGTTATATATCTCGTTCTTATATAAAGTTTGACCCTCTACCTTACATCACAAAATAACAGCGCAACATCTGCAGCCTTCAAAATTTACACAGAAAAGTTTTCTGTGGTAAACATTTCACGGATTTGATACATTTTTGCTTCGGTGCAAAGCTTTTAGTTTGATTCAATATTCACTACATCTTAAAATTAATATTTAACAACTAGCGGCTAAGACGTTCTATTTTTATGATGTTGCCAAGGTAACATTTGTTAGAATCCAATATACAATTGGGTATATCACGGAATCAGAAGATGTCAAAAATAGAAGGTCATCATATGGCCTTCAACAATGATCGTAACCATACCATTAAGTGAATATATGCATTAGCTTAAGGGTCACCATATGGCTTTCAACAATAATCGTAACCATACCATTTAATGAATATATTTATTAGCTTAAGGGTCATCATATGGCCTTCCACAATGATCTTAACCAATACCATTGAGTGTATACATGCATAATGATTTTGACAAGTATGTGTTTATTATTTTGTTGTATACCTATCAAATGCAAATATTGTCTGTAAATGAACAAAGAGACACAATAATATTGAAACGGTATAAAATATAAAGAAAATAATTGCTAAGTAACTGTTGTAATTATATATTGAGAAAATCAATCTTTACCACGCCTAATTCCCACGGTTATATGATAGTATACTGAGGTACAGAATTCAGTCAAGATGTACAGAAAACAATATGGAGGAAAAAATTAGCATTTTAAATACGATAACACTCATAAAGATGTCCACAATACAATTACATCTTAAGTATATAAACTGAGAACTTTATTGATATAACTGTAACTTGTTTACGTAACAAACACTTGTCATTGTCACCTTAATGCTCAATTGTTCCTCTCTTGTTAATTGGTCGGTTTTAGTTTATGGGGTTTATCACGTCTTTGGTGTTCTGTCTATAGACTCTCATTATACGTCGTAATACATGACTTGCAAATCCAGAAGTAACATAGAACTAGGGAACACTTGTCTACAATTAAAGGATTTGGCAAAACATATCATATTGTACATACATGAACATCATAAAAGATATCTGGCCAAGTTTATCAATTTGAAATTACATTGGGATCTATGCAATTCGACCTAATCGGCACTAACATCTTTTTAAATAATTTCATGACTAGCTTAACTTGTATAATTGTTATCTGATTAGTAACCTGAGTGGTCAGATATCCTACCAATCCTTATATGTTTGCATTGAACAAGGTCGTGGTTAACTGTTCGCCGTGAAATGATGCGAACACTTTCATTTATTCATTAGTTGAAATTTGGCAATGACCAAGCTTTCAGTAATAACAAGTACTTTTACAGCGGTATTTTGGTATATATCTTTAACACATTTTTCTTCTGTTTGAGTGAAAACCTCTTGAATTCTTTAACTTGGTTTTCTGATTTTCCAAGTGTTATATGGTCGGATAACGCGTCTGTTGGATTGTTAGTAAATGGGGTAATAGTCACCAACATTAAAGAAAATACTAGTATCAAGAAACTCAGGTTCCAAGTCCCTCAAGAAGATGATATGGTTTGAGGACTATTCTATTGTTTTTTCTTTTGGACCCGTAACTGCTCAAGTATTCTTTATCTTCAGCTTTCAATATACATGTATTTACTTTTCAGGGGCATTCCTGAGTATGGTAGATCTAGAAGAGCGTTTCTTTAAACACCAATGTTATAAAGCGTTCCTGTTGTGCTGTTATAAAATTGAGAATGGAAAGCAAAAATGCGGCGGTATTAAACATGTTTTTTGTTTATATCTCAACCCTTCCCCTATATCATTGAACAATGTAGAAATAACAAACACACAACAATACGCAAATTAAAACTCAATTAAAAAGAAGCTGAGTCCAATGTCAGAATAGGTAACAAAAAGAAACTAAACAAAATGGCAATGATACATAATATAACAAAGTACTGCTAGCAGTTACTGACATGCCAGCTCCAGGACCTCAATTAAACCGAGGAAAGATATGTCTTCATCATATTAATATCACGTACAATACCTCCCATTAGGGGTGATTTACTATTAAACCATCATAAAATATATGAGAAGAGCATAACCTGTATCATGCCAACAACTGGTTTTAGAATCAAAAGTAAAATCACAAAAATACTGAACTTAGAGGAAAATCAATTCGGAAAGTCCATAATCACATGGCAAAATCAAATAACAAAACACATAAAAAACGAATGGACAAGAACTGTCATATTCCTGGATTGTTATTGGATGTGTGTTTATTTCTGATGCAAAGACCCTTTAAGTAAATACATACTAAAGCCAAAATATGCCATCTTCAATAAGCTGACTACAATATTGTAACTATATCTCTTCTTAATAAGTCTGTTTAAAGGTTTTGATGTAAATGCCAACATTGTTGTGCTTTGTAAAGCATATTACCATAAATAATTGGGTGTGCAATACCCGAACTTATAAGATGTCTGCATATGGAAATATATTTACGAAAGATGTTCTTGTACCGATGATACAATACAGTAAATGTTTTGACTAGTTTGTGATATCCAAAACCCTGGTGGGATAATTTTCAGTAATACATAAATTTCTCTCGCTAAAATCTAATACGTTGTTACATACACGAGCGAATCGTACAAGTTGAAATATATAAACACCATAAAATGGAGACAAGGGAACTTTACCATCTAAACTTGATGATTAACGATAGGAAATGAAAAATCATCTCTTTTATCATACATTTTAGTATTGAGTTTCCCGTTATAGATATAGATATCAAGATCGAGGAAAGGGCAGTGTTCATTATTAGTATAAGCTTAATTCTAAGTTAGTTCAACAGGTTAAATTTTTTTAGTATACATACTGAAGTCGTTTTTATTTAAAATAGTCAAAATATCATCTAAATATCCAAACATATTGTCAAATTTTTGTATCGATGGGTCTTTTCTGATTTTAGTCATACATTGTAACCCATAACAATATAGAAACAGGCCCGCATTAAGTGGTGCACACTTAGTCCTTTTGGAATTCCGATAGCTTGACGATATACGGAATCTCAAAAGCGAACAAAAATGTTATCTCGTAAAAATTCAAGGGCAGTTAAGGTATCAAAGCATGTCCAATTGACATAGTTCTTTTGTTTGTTATTACTCACAAATGACGACCTTATAAAAAAAGTTTGAACATATGAATTCGCATTCTGACTTATTAGATGCCCATTTAATTAGGTGTGTTATTTTTTTCTTAGAGTATTAATCACCAATAGAAGCATGCAGTTTAAGGTACTTCCAACGAATTTGTGACACTCCCAAAGTAATTAATTTCATAATTTCAAAGGCCTTATTTGAACAATTTATTATTAGGTTTTCGATTGTACAATGTGTACTGTCTAGTTAGTAGAAAAGACCATTTAGTAGTGGAACAATGGCTTGAAGACGAAAATTTATCTTTATTTGTAAGGTGTTTTGTGTAGCTTCGGAAGAAGCCAGTACATAGTTGGAACTTTCATTGTGTTTGGTTCTGCTTGTAAAGAACATTCCACGAGGAGGATTGAACATTAACAAACAGGTGTAATCTCGGAACATCCAGTATATGACCATCTCACTCTTGATATCGTTGATTGCCGTCTGCTGTATTAGATATTTTATTATTAACCGCTTTGGCATAACTGAAGCTCTTGTTTTTGTCACATTTCGTCAATACCTGATTGCAGGTTTTGCTGTCCATTGTTAAACAGTGACTGTTATTTTCACATGCTTGTCCTTTTATATGTAAAGCTACTTTCATACCTTTGTCTTTTGAATTGCATTCGAATATGACTATACATGTGAAATTAGTTGGATAAAAAGTACAAACTGAAATGAATAGTTCAAAAAGAATTATAGTGGTTGAGTTTGCCTTCATTGAACTAATATATTATTTTCTAAAATTAGAATAAAAACCATTAGTCACGTTTGATAGAAAGTGATAAATTCGCCAGTAAAATGTGAACAAGAAACAAAACACAGTGTGACATGACACCATATTTATATTAGTATACATGATAAAGAGGAAATAGTAGACGATATCTGACATTTTATAACGTTTCTCATTTTATCACGAAAATAGTCTTATGTTTTGGTAATTAGATATTTATGTGTATTCTTACTGCCATTAACCCCTATCCAGGTAAATTAAATATGACACATAGGTTTATCTTCAAAAGAATATTTTGGTACTACGAAATGGATGAATTTGAAAACCGTTGAACGTTGTATCTATAAGGTTATCAATGTACCGCATACGATTGTCCATTTAAAGGACATGTAATTCGGCGGTTACTCACTGTACCGAACAGAGGTGATCTTTTATCTGCTACATGCAGATGACCATAAATACATCGATGTTATATTTAAAGTCAATACAACTAAATTAAATACAAAAACATAATTAAGCTCTTAATAGAACTTTTAACTGACACAAGACGTTAGTATAACAGCCATGATATGTGATTTGCAAGAACCTGTACATATTTTGATCTAACTGGTAATTCAAATGGTTTATATAGAAATAAGAATAATGTTGTAGTGTGATTACAAATGGTACATATGTCCACTTGACACCAAAAGACAAAGAAGTTAGTAACTATAGGTCATTGTTAGGTCAGAAATTAACATGATCAGAACCATATTGCATAGAAGCCATGAAAACACAGTCTTGACAAATATGTAAAACAAATCAAACGAGAAAAATTACCATCTGATTCATGTAAAAAAAAATCAAACGTGAAACAGAAACAAGCAACAAATTTTCTGCACTAAAGGTTTCTGACTTGTGACAGCGAGGTTAAACAGTTATGCACACCCCCTAGCCAACCCTAAACTTGGGACAGGCTTGTAACAACCAAATTCTAAATCCGTTAGAGATCTATTAAAGATTACAAACTGAAAAAGACATCTTATAATAAAAGAATAACACTTTATTTTATTGCATGAAAGTTATTTTGATTGCTACGGATAATAAATAATATCTTTTACATCAGAGAATCTTTAGTTGTGTTTGTCCGGTATTGAAGCACTTTAATATCCCTTATCAATTTAAAAATCTTTAATATAACGATTAAACGAATCCTCATTATCTTCAAAATAGTGGTCTTATCTAAAATGTCAAGACATAAAATGCTTGACTGTAGTTTTTTGCCGATTTGCTAAAGTAAATCATTACAATAAAATATTTAAAATGTAAAACATCGCAATGTATGTTTAATTTATGTGAAAAAATAATCATGTCAACAATATGATTCAAATTTATCAGGCTAAGTATAATATATTATATGTTTCCTACAATGGTTGTTAACACAACCAATAGTATGTTTTAGGGGTTAATAAATATGGTAAAAGCTTCAAGGTTTCAAGCAGCCACAATGATTGATGAAATAACCACCAATAGGTTTAACTGCTTTATAAATATGGTGAAAGCTTCAAGATTCCAGCCACAATTATTGTTAAAACTACTTGCTGTAGGTTCTCCTGGTTTATAGATATAACTACAAGATTCCAGCCACAATGATTGTTGAAACAACCAAGAGTAGGTTCTCCTGCTTTATAGATACGAGGAAAGCTACAATTTTTTCAGCCACAATGATCGATCAAACAACTAAGAGTAGGTATACTGATTTATAAATATAGTGAAAGATACAAGGTTGCAGCCACAAACCGAAGATGTGGACGCTATAATCGAGTTTTTACCAAGTTTCTTTGACTATATTCAAAAGACAAAAACCTTCCACTCACGTCATATATTCTTCTTCACCTTCCTCTCATTATAACACAACTTAAACATCTATATACCTTCTGACAAATCATGATACAAAAAAAACGTTAGTAGTATAGCAGTAGTATACCGCTGTTCAAAACTCATAAATCCATGGACAAAAAACAAAATCGGGGTAACAAACTAAAACCGAGGGAAACGCATTAAATATAAGAGGAGAACAAAGACACAACACTAAAATGTAACACACACAGAAACGGACCAAGCATCAGACAAAATCCAACGAGAATAACAAATATAACATCAAAACCAAATACATGAATTTGGGATAGACAAGTACCGTGACACGTCTTATCGCAATGTGAAACTACACTCAAAAATAAGAGAAAACAAACGACGCAATGTTAAAATGTAACACACACAGAAACGAACAATAATATAACAATGGCCATATTTCTGACTTGGTACAGGACATTTTTAATGGAAAAAATGGTGGGTTGAACCTGGTTTTGTGACATGCCAAACCTCGCACTTTAATGGCAATGTTAAATATAACATTGAAATGACGACATAATATTATAATAAATAGGAGAACGTATTAGACAAAGAAACACATGATTAATGAATAACAAAAAGCATCAGGTTTAAAATTCAATACGTCAAAAACGCGCCTCGTCCACACAAGACTCACCAGTGACGCCCAGATATAAAAGATCGAAAGCGAAAAAACGTACAAAGTTGTACAGCACTGAAGATCAAAAGTTGAAAAAGGCTGTGTCAAATACGGTTATGTTTTTATGCTTGGGATAAAAACATCCTTATTATTTAGAACAATTAATGCTATTGCAAACAGTAAATTTTATCAAATGAATATAACAGATATACATAATGAAACTGAAGTATTAACTCATTACAGAAAACAAACACGAATACATGCAAAGACCAACACAGAATAGACACACCCGACTCAGTCCAGGCCTCAACGCAGTAAATTGTGAAAATGACGTCACATACGATGGTGAAAAGGCATTAAAAATTACGTCACATTTGAATTTATGAAATTTCTGAAACAGCAGAAGAATGACGTCACATATGAAAAACTATATCTCAAAAGTAAGATCGAATTAGGATTGATTAAAGATTATAATAGAACTAAATACTGATATTGCATTTAAACACAATGCATATTGCAATACTTATTTATAGCAATTAACTATAATATATATATATATATATGTCCAGTTTGTTATGAATCCAACTTCAAACGTAAATTATCGTACAGATTACGTTGATCAAAATTAAATCTAATAAATGACGGCGGTGATTAATTTTTCTTTCCATAACACATAAATATAATAGAAAAGACGTCAACACATTTGACAAAATCCGATGAGAATTACAAATATAACATTAAACATTTAAACTAAATACATGGATTCGGATAGACAAGTACAGTAACACGTCTTATAGTAATGCGAATTCACACTCAGCAAAACAGTCACAAAACCATACATTTATAGAAATACACAGCCACAAAAAAAAACCATTTCATGTCCTATATGCCGTTGCAAATGACAATTGTGTGATTAAATGTATAATTTATGAACCAGAACTATCTTTGCCACTGAATTATTGGCAATAATAAACCAACAACCAACCAATCAATCAATCGGATTCGAACAATGCAAAGCAAGAACGGGGGGTTGTACATGTTTGTAACACTTCATTTCACAAACCCAATGAAATCACAAAAAGTTAGTTGTAATGTATTGACACTAAAAACAAAAAAAAACAACTTTGATGATTTAAAAAAAAATGCGAGGAATGAACACAAAAATATTAACAAGGGTGATGGTCATACAAGTATTTTACAGCTACACGAGGGACTCAAACAAGATACACTTAAGAACTTTACTTTAATAAATCAGGTTGTTAAAAATACATAAATCGTAGATTAAACATACATGACTAAGTATGATATACTGATAAAAAGTATAAAAGATTTTTTTTTTGCTTTTCATGCGCCTCGAACAAATAAAAAATTAATATAATCTGATTAAATGAGAGTCGTTGTGCTTCTTTAAAATTGTGTCCATGTTCCTTTATAGTTGAATTAAGGCAATCAAATTCATATTTATCACACTAAACTTTTTGTGGTATACTTTTATTACAGTTGTGTTAACTTTGTTTTTCTTTTATTTGCCGAATAGCCGTGTTAACCAGTTATAGTTTGTGATTGTTGAACGAGCAACCACCCCATTTATAGTGCTTCAATTTCGCGGATTTAGGCATTTATTGACCACCGTATGGACTTCAACAAGGAAAAAAGGTATAGTCGGGTAAAAAAGGCATGACATGATTAAATCCGAAAATGTTTAAAAAAAAATGAACGCTACTAACTAGACACTATTATATATATTCCCCATTTCCAATCTGAATTTTATTTTTAATTCAGAAAAAAATATTTTACACTTCGACTTCATCTATTAAAGCTTTTAACACAGTACATATGATGTATTTTGTCCGGGCATTAATTATGTACATGTATATTGAGTACCAATAAGATGAGCTGATCAATTCTATTGTTAAGGGTTATATTTACTATGCAGTAAATATGTTTTTTATTTGTCTTAAAATATGACAACTCTTTAATCTTACACTCCCCATCTGATAATAGAGATTAACATGATTAAATTAACATGATTGTATTAGATGTTCTATTAACTTTGTATAGATTCATACTTCACAACTAGATCGAGCCAGAGGTTTTCAAGGTTTTGAGTTTATTCTACCAATCAACATTGACGGTCTTTTGAACAGTTATCCTTCAAACTGTACAACACAAATGAACATTGTAACAATATATAGTACAGGTAAGGAGATACTATCAATAATTAAGTAATCTGATATTTCCAACAATTAATGATGCTATCAGTCTTTTTTTTTAACGGTAGTTGAGGTTTAATATTTCCAAATGGCTAATTTTCTTAATTTGTTTCTAGTAAATTACTGCACTATGCCAAACAGTTAATCTTGCTTAATTATTTCAGCTTATTATAGCATTATTACTTGATTTAAATAAATACTCATACTTTCAGAACATGACCAACAGCAATAGGCATTTATATAGTGAGTAAAGATTCTTTGAAGACACTTACAAATGTACTAAGACTTATATCTGAAGCAGTCATTTACAACATTAACCGCCCTTGTGAATTAAATTTGTTAAAGAAACTTTTTATGTGGAGTTGTGGGTTGATAAAATATTTAACCCAAAATACTGATACATATTTATTCATGTAATTGGACACACCAAGCATGTTTATTTTTGTCGTTGGCCTAACCAAGCATATTGATTTACAACATGCACAATTCTTTAAAATGAGATTTCTGAAAGAGCTGTTATAAACTTATAACATATATTGCATAACATTACATAACTGCAACGAGGTCCTATTTCAGACAAAATGACACAAGTCATTTTATTTCTTATATAATACAATGTTAACGGTTAAATTCTTTAAAGTGCTTTTTTTTTATTTTTTTTCATAAAAAGCAATTATTAACTTTTAATAACATTTTAAATTACATCTTCATATAATATTCAATTACATCTAGTATATCAGATGTCTTGAAATGCTTTTTAATTTGACCATTTGGTTCTGAAAGCATACTTTATGTGAATCATACGAACAGGAAATAGTAGAATCACGCATTCAGCTGACACAAAGGGGTTTATCTCGGCTAACGTCAACCTCTAAAAAGTAAAATCACAAAACTACTCAACTTCAAGGAAAATTCAAAACGGATAGTTTCTAATCAAATGGCAAAATTAAACGCTCAAACGCATCAAACGAATGGATAACAACTGTCATATTCCTGACTTGGCACAGGCATTTTTTTTATGAAGAAAATGGTGGATTGAACCTGGTTTTATAGCTAGCTAAATTTCTCACTTGTATGACAGTCACATCGAATTCCATGATATTGACAACGATGCGTGAACAAAACAAAAAAACCTAATACGCAAAAATCTCAAAATTACAGCGGTCAACATGTGTTATAATCTTAATCACTTAAAAAACAAACAAAAAAAGTCGAAATGAAAACATACAAATATTTAACAAAATTATACTGTGGATGTTGTAATATGATCATAATTTATGAAGATTATAACAATAAAAAAACCCATACTGTATAGTCGGCCCTGACATAAAATAATATGACACATTAACAATTTGATAGTGAAAACTAACGGCCTACACATGCTATTTTGACAAAATAATTTACGAAATATAAATATGAATCAAGGACAACCATTAATCTACACACTCCTTACTTTGGACAAGCACATAAATAATGTGGCGGTGTTAACATGTTTGTAAGCTCTCAATCCCCCCTAGCTAATTGGGTCTTTTGAAAGAGCATTGCTTATAATTAATTGTCGTAGGATAGTTTATTGGTTCATACTGGTATAAATATACTGAAATAAGCACTTGAAAAAGAAATTTGAAGATACTGATTTGATTTTTCAATAAGTAGATAATGTAGATAACATAGATAATGTCCAGGCAATCGTAGTTCTTGAGTAAAATTCATATCATTTTGTTTTATCATGTGGTTTCATACGGAGGCCGTTTAGTGTCAAGATGAAGTTTTTTTAAAGTCGTTATAAAGACTTAGCTAATTTGTTATAAAGGACTTCAAATTAACTTATTTAACTCGTTGGTGTATTTGTTTGAAATATTTCACATTTTGTCATGTCGGGTCATTTTATATATTTGACTTTATGGTATGAGTTTTTATCATTATGTTGACGATCGAGCCATTTAAACTCTGTTCATATAATATATTGCTTATTCTCTCTATAACTGACTGATTATAAAAAGAGTACTACCAAGTAAGAGTTTATTTACCAGAATACACAGTTTTTCGGTTTGTGTTTTTGCATCATCATGTTCTCTTGTGTTAAATAGGTGATTATATTAACACTTATCTCCACCCTAAGCGCAACAAAAATGTGACAGTTTTTGTTTGAGTCAGTGCAACCCGGAACATATATAAATAGTATAGTATTTCTTTTGATGCGGTAATAAATAAGCAATTGACACCTATCATGATAAATCTTAGTAATAAACTGTTAATAAATTCTTTATACTTTTATGGTATTAAAAAAGTCTTCACACATAACAAACTGGAAAACAAACACTGAATTTATAAAGGTCAAAATACTGTATATTGTCTAATAGGAAAGTAAGGATATACACTGTATTAACACCCTCTGATGTTGTCGTTCGTCTTACTGGAACGGTTCTAAAAACAACATCAACCCTGTTTTACTTATCTATGTCATTTTCTTTTTCTCTCATAAAATGATATTTTTTTACACATCCTATCAAAAGAATGAAGTGGCTGCAGATTTCAAGTCAATTGGGGTCCGTATGTTTTTCTGTTCGGCCATTCGTATATACATTATCTGTCCTCTCTTTTAGGTTTTCATGGCATTGAATGGCATTTGTAATCTCCGGACATAAATTGTGTTTACTGAGTGAGCAATCGCTATAATGGGCTTTGACTGGAAATTGAAATTGAAATTTGAAATGAGGAATGTGTCAAAGGGACAACAACCCCACCTAAAGGTAGAAAACAATCCAAGCAATCAATGGTTCTTTAACACAGCGGGAAATCCCACATTCAGACGCAACACATGTTAAGTCGGTCAAAAATTTAACTAAAGACGTTTGCATTTTAAGATTTATCAACATTATACTATTAATTTCGTTTGACGTAACACGTTTCTTTGAGATGCTTCAACTAATTGTACCTCGATATAGAAAATTCAACATAAGAAGCAGTGTCTTTTTGGAGATATACGATCTACACAATCTGATAAATAAGTAAAATTACAAAGAAAAAAAGAACTCAAAGGAAAATTCAAAACTGAAACTCTCTCATCAAATGGCAAAATCAAAAGCTCAAGCACATCAAAGAAAAAAAAATGTATTTGTTTGGCTGTGTTGTGTATATTAATAAAGACTCAGCAACGTCCGCTACGAAAAATTAAAACCCCCAAAAAATACTGAACTCCGAGGGAAAAATCAAAAGGTTAAACACATCAAACGAATGGATAACAACCATCATATTCCTGACTTGGTACAGGCATTTTCTTATGTAGAAAATGGTGAATTGAACCTGGTTTTATATCTAATTAAACCTCTCACTTGTAGGATAGTCGCATCAAATTCGGAATGGGGACCCGAAGACAAATCAACATTCTCCTGTAATGAGAGTTTCACAAATCTACGACAATGTATAGGATTTATTGGTGGCCTGATACAAAGACAAAATGTTTGCCTTTTCCAACATTTTATCAACTTTTCGGGGCTCGTCTTGTTCCATAGAAATCGACCAATTATGAAAAACTAACCTTTGTGGTGTCGTTTTTGTTATTTGTTTTCTCGTTCTGGATTTGAATGAAAATACTTTCAACTGGGCGTTATCTGAATAATAATCTATTAATTGCGATTAATATAATTGAGGTTCCTTTCATCCATATACATGTAGCATAAAATTGTTATCGATGTATAGCATTTACAACCTATAGGGCCTTCCAATTTTAACAAAATATACAGAACAACTTCCAAATCATTAGTCAATTAATAAATAATAGTGTTTTCCCCTTTATTATGTATGTGCATGCAGCCGACTTTAGATTTTTTTCATGTTTGTGACATACAATGTATAATACAAAAAAAAAAACACAAAGTGTTAAGACAGATTTCAGTTCAGACATAAAGATTGTTTATTGCAGTGCATATGCATCATTTCTATGGAAAGATTTTGAATTTTTCCTGGGTTTATCTTTTTATCAGTGTCCAGGGATAAGTTTTAACATCTGTATAGATTACTATATAATATAAATTACACACCGCACAACTGTTTCTTCTTTTTTTGAAAGGTATAATTCGTGCTAGTATCGTCCTTAGTAATTTAGACAATAAATCAAATGAAATTAGAAATTTGAAATAACTTTTCTACTTTCGTGTATAACCTCGATTCTTTAGCATACGACAGGGTACATCTCAGATGTACAATACGGGCAAATGTGAATTGAAAAAAGTGACTATAAATATCATATTTCTAGTTTACAAACATATATTCGTAATATATTGTGAATATCTAGATAATGAGGAACGTTATAAAATGTCAAAACATCAGCTTTTATTACCTTTTCAGAAAATGTAAAAGGCTTGGTGGGCTACTTTTCACATACTCAGGTGTTCAGGAGATATAGTATTGTATTCCTTCTTTATATCACAAATTATAATATGATCTTCGTTAGCCTTGTGACTGTTCGATGTCGTGACCTACAAACATTAAAATATAATAGACATTTATAAGTAACCATTACGATATTTTTATCGATTGATTGATTGTTGGCGTTTAACGCATATTTGAGCACTCCGGTTTTTTCCAACAATTAAAACTGAGAGTGCTCAAATATGCGTTAAACGCCAACAATCAATCAATCGATAAAATTATCGCAATGGTAAACTTATCAGAAATGAGTCTATACCTGTTGAAATCCAAATAAAACTTTTTGACTTGATGAAAGACCCAATTTTATTGTATGGTTCCGAAATCGGGGGATACGAAAACCTCAAAACTTTTGAGCAAATCCATTTGAAGTTTTGTAAAAGAGTACTCAAAGTAAAGATTTAATGACCTTCGACAGGAACACTTGCAATCATATAGTCAATTGAAATAGGAAACGAACTCCCAAACTCAGAGTTAGCATGCAAGTTAATATACGCTACATGAATCTAGGCCAACGAGAAAGGTTTATTAAATTTTCAGACATGACTGGAACTGAATCAAAGTCAATATTTGCGCTAAGTTGTAAATGATTTGCGATAATTCAGAGCTATGAAATACCATATGAACAAAATAACAAAATGATAATTTGGCACACTGGTAACTGAAATAATATAATAGTACGAGATACAGAAAGATGGAAACTATTCCGAAAATCCCTAATGTAATTTCGCATAATCTTCCTTACCAACTACAAAAATCATGTTTGTTATACACATTTTCCTATTTAATTAAATGGTCTTTTTATAATAAATCTTTGTGTAGCTACATGTATAGGGCTTGTTTCGTTACAGTCACCTGTTAAAGTGATTCTTGAATATACACCAGCTAGACAAGCAGAGTAATGATTAAATCTAATTTTTTTTTAACTTTTATAAAAATAATAAAAAGATACCCTAGGGACATATGAACTCATTTAAAGAAAATTAAATGACAACTCCATTGCCAGAATAAAGGAAAAAGACCAACAGACAAACAATGGTTACCAAAACACAAAATGGAAAACTCAAGACTGAGCAATACAGACTGGACCTATGAAGTAATAACATCAAAAATGTGGTGCACACTGAATAACCCGTGTAACGGGTTATTTTAGAGTGTGCACCACATTTTGTTTTATGTTATTTCGAATAGACAGAAAAAGATATTCAGTCTTTTCTTATAATTTAATTCTTAATTTAATTTTAAACTGGGGTAAACAAAGAATAAACGTTGATGACGTCACGGTCACATGACAAAATTATGTCTATGAAATGAAAAACAAAACAACCTCAGCAAATCAAAAGACGCGTTACAACCAAAATTAAATTATTACAGGTTATAAATAAAATAAATTGCTTTTATCACACATAAAGATAAAATTATTAAACGGAATGCGATAAATATACTAAAAATAAAAAAAATAAAACATTTTTTATCATTTGTATTTTGTATGAAACTTTTGAAATATAGTATAGTTATTGTTTACATGCTCGTGGTTTTGTTATATATTAGATATATGTTTTATATGTGTAATTCAGTTTTATATGTTTTACGGAATTGTACAAGTGATGTCCAGAAACGCCTTTTTGTTTAACTCTCTCTTTTTTTATTAAAATTACATAACGTAAGACGTGTTTTTATTGCTGAGCTAGTCACAACCCCCAAAACTAAAGTTTAAAGACGAGGCCCATATCGTTACAGTTTGGTATCTGTTTGATGGTTATCGTATTGGCAGTCATACCTCATTTCGATTTGTGTATTTAAAACATCTTTTGAGATAAAACATTTTTCTTATGACAGTGGTGTTGTCCTTTTATATTATCATGATAACATATAATTTGTAGCATAATTTTTGATATAAAAGTAAAGGAAATGTCCTTTGATTTTTCTTTCTTTCTTAATAGACCTCAGAATATGATAAAAACAAAAATACTTTTATAACTCAGTTATTGTGCCAAATTATGGCTCACATATTTTACTTTTCTGCATTTAATTACTGTTGGTGTAGCTCATGTTCTTGGCTCTTCCTGTGCGTTTTGTGACACAACTATGGCTGGGTTAAAACTTTTGTAAAAGTGCTGCCACAAACATTAGAGTGCAGGATGCATGGTTTGATATAAAGAAGTACGTTTAAAATGCTTCCAGTGATTTTATTCAAATCTTTTTACATAAAGAATTGTCAACTGTTTTAATAAATGTGTAAGTGTAAGCAGGTTGAACACAATACACTATCGTAATTTAACCTCGTATTTCAAATTTAGACATGGAACAGACAAAATATGCTAGATCAAAACTTCATATTCATCAGACTCATTCTGGTTCAATACACACACATAATAAGTAGCACACATGCTAAACTCAGTCATAAATAATGATGAATTATGGAAAGATAATTAACCTTCTGCTATGTCATTTGACAAAAATGCGTATGCGTATACGAAAAAGAAAAACATCAGATTGATAGTTTCTTGCTTAATGTCCATTGTCAAATATTTCATTGAATGGCATGACGATAATAAATTGACATAATGATCGGTGCTTTCAATAAAGTTATATTGATGATATTTGTACATAAATCATTATTGATTAGGGGCACAAATCCCTCTCGGTAATCTAGTATGTATCTTGTTCATCAAACCAATCCCGCTCACATATATAAGTTGTATCACCTATATTTAGGTTCTTCTCATAAAACCTGCAGGATGTTGCCAATAATATTTTAACTATTCCAGTCCCTTATCGTAGCTGGACCAACAGGACATAAGGTGCGCATGTCGAAAAAAATTGTATGATTTTAAAGCATGGTCTAGGTGATTAAATCAGGGAATGGATTAACACTATGACCGTTCCAACACATGTTACATTTATCATAACCAAACTAGTGCCTTTGCTGATCTAAAATGAGAAGGACGTAGAAGTGTCAGTTTAGCCGAATTAGCTTTGGACAGTGATATGTTTTTATTTTAACCATATACAGAAGTAAGTAAAAATGTGTTTTAATTACTATTAACAAACCTATTAGTTAAACTACTGTTAGGGAGTACGTTAGAAAGAGATTAAAACTAGTTGCACTTGAAGTGAATCTTGTGTTGCATTCCCTTAGGTATGATGGTGTCACTACGGCGGCAAATTCAGGTGTTAACGAAAGGTGCTTGAAGCGCCATGGTAGGTGGAAGAGTGATTCAAGCAAAGACGGCTATATATCCGACTCCGTAGAAAGTAGGTTAGCCGTATCAAAGACTTTTTGCTTGTAGTTTATTTAGTTTTCATATTTATTTTTTATCTGTGTTGCTCTATGCAGTATTCGAGCTAGCTAGTCAACAACAAAAGTTTGTGCGTGTTTTTCTTGAAATGGTTGAGTTGAAATGTATTAAATGGAAAGAAGACTAAACAATTCCTGAGGCACATAAGTATAATGGGAATTGATTGTCTTCTTGCCCATGTGTACATGTAATACATGTAAGTGTAGGCGTAGGAATTGTGGATTGTAAAGCGGCGGATTCACATAGTTAGTTCTAGTCTGTACTTTGTACTGTGAACATCGTATTTTTTAATGGTTATTAAGGAAAAAAGATTCGCATACTTTGTATTTTGACAGATATATTGATTTAAATCTAGGTGGATTGACTATACAAACGTTATCGTATTTCGACTTTTGTATCTTTTTTCTTTTCTATTTCAATATTTACAAACAAAAGTATGTTTCCTTTTATCATTTGACTAGTATGGTCCAACACGTCGAGTTTCGTTGAAATTAACAAAAGGACACAGGTTTCCCAAATATTTTGTTTTCTTCTGATTGCTAACGAAACATTCAGTAATTCAGTTATTTAAATACAAAAGGTTAACATGAGTTTATTTTTATTGAACAATGGTGTTATTATATTCACATTGTATAGTGTATGAAATGTTAATATTGATCATTTGTCTTATTAAATCAGCAGCTTACAATAAATATGCAGTACTTGACCTAGTCAACAACAAAAGTTTGTGTGTGTTTTCCTTTAAATAATTGAGTTAAAATGTATTAAGTGGAAAGAAGACTTAAATAGTAGTTTGCTATTTTCCCATTTGAATTACCACCGAAGTATAACATCATGTGATTAAATGACAAAAAACAACAAGGAAGTGACTTTACATTTTATATTTTGTGAATTGATTGTGGTAAGTAAATTATTTATTTATTTTATTTATTCAATTGTCTTTTTTATTATTTATTAAGATAAGCGTTATTCATTGATCTATATATTTACTTTATTCAATTCTTTACAAGTATTACCGTTTTTGTCAGCTAATGTTCCTTGACACAGATAACAACGAGAAAACCTTGTATAAATGACCAAGATCAAAGAGTCTGAGCTATAATATAATAAAATACAAGTTGAGTAAAATGTCATTTATTCAGAAATTAATTTAAAATGCAACTTACATCTTAACAATTATAATAGTACTGCATAAATGACAATGACTTTAATAAGCAAAGGTGGGGTTGAAAAAGAGCCACACCGTAACAAAATAAACATCATAAAAATGACAAAAATAAAAGTGAGTTGAAAAATTAACTCACCAATATATGTATATACAAATTATATAAACAAGTATACATGAATATTGTAATTAATTCATGATTAAAGAAAAAAATAAATGTCCTATATAATAACACTTAAAAGGGAGGAAAATGGGAGGGTTTTCAGATAAATTCAAAACGATCTTTTCTTTCTCCCAAAACAAAGGCGAATGACCGCATGTCCAAGCACATGTTGAAATTTGATATTAATTACCGATTTTAAGAACTGACAAATCAGATAATGTAATTAGATGATCATGCATTGAACATGATGTAGTCCTTGACCTCATGTTGATATACTTAACAAAGAAATGCCTTCTACACACATGGCATTAATAAAATCAATATTATCGGAAATTCCAGCCAAAAAATCTTTTATTTACAATAAATGTTATTTTGTCAGCTAATGTTCCTTGACACAGATAACAACGAGAAAACCTTGTATAAATGACCAAGATCAAAGAGTCTGAGCTATGTTTGCTGTTAATAAAATACAAGTTGAGTAAAATGTCATTTATTCAGAAATTAATTTAAAATGCAACTTACATCTTAACAATTATAATAGTACTGCATAAATGACAATGACTTTAATAAGCAAAGGTGGGGTTGAAAAAGTGCCACAAATCCCAAGAGGGATCCCCAACCGAGGACTCTGTATTCAACTTAGGAACTCCAGAATTAGAAAATTGAGCAAGCCATGTTGACCTCAATAAAAAACACCCAAAATTGAATAAAATATACTCTTTTTAACTTTAGAATTTCAGTAAAAGTGTAGAGCAAACCATGTTGACCTCTACAAAAATAATAACACATATTATAAACAAAACAAAACAAAAAAGAAATGATATATAAGTATACAAAATAATCATTGATAATTAAACTTGTAAGGAAAGGTAAAGCAAGCCATGTTGACCTCTACCAACCCAAAAATACCATTACATATAGTAAATGACTGAAATAAAAAAACTTAAATTTGCAGAGCAAACCATGTTGACCTCTCTAAAAGTAAATACAAAAAATCACAATAAGGTAAAGCAAGCCATGTTGACCTCTACCAAAGTAGTTAATAAGCGACTGAGATTACATTAAATCTAAGTGTGAAAATTATCAAGTCGAATATAATGTTGAAAAGCGTTCGACTTCCATCTACCCATGCTTTGGATCAAGGCTAACGGCACACCTCTGGCAGCTGCAGATGTCGCAGCTCCAATTCGGAAACTGTGGCCTTTATAAAAATTAGTGTCTAATCCTACGAAATTAAGCAAACTTTTTAGTGAAGAATTGAAATAAAAACCCAAAACAGGTTTTCCACACTTAAATCGAAATAAAGGACCATGTGGACAATTTTGTAACCTTAGATATTCCTCAATAGCTTTAACAGGACATAAATAATTTTCAGGACGTCTAGCTATTGATAATGTCTTACTCTGTAGATTACTATGTTTGTAGAACTTCATAGTAATTGTCATATTGCTCACATGACCATTTACTCTTTCAAACTTTATATCTTCCCTTTGAATTACTCTATAGATTTCAGACTCAGTTTTAACTGCAATTTCTCCAATCCTTAAGAAACAAAAATAAGCTGTAGACATCATAGCTTTTAACAAAACCTGATTATAAATGCCTACTTTTACTTTTGGTAAAGCCTTAACCAATTTTACAAGAATGTCATAGGTTATTGGCAGCCGTGTATCAACAGAATGTCTCAACTGTTTTGTACCTTTTAACATTTTTTTCAATAAAAAATGTGTCTGTTGGATCCTGTAAGAACTCAATTTTATGCATAAAACTGATGGCTGATATGTAAGACGCAATTGTAGATGGTTGATAATTTTGAATAAATAAATGTGAAATAAAATGAGCAACCATGACAGGAGTAGATGGAAGTACATTAACTCCTGGAAAATATTTCTGACAAAAATTTGAATACACACTTAGCATTCTATTATATGATGACTGAGTAGCAGCAGATAATGATGCACTAACAAGCTTATCAGTCATAGATGCAAAAATTGAGGTGGAATGGCCACAGAAGTTGGACTTAATCAAGGAGCAATCTGATGAGCTTCCTGAAATGAAAAACGAGACAAGTCACAAATAACGTTTGTTTTCCCAGGAATATGTTTGGCTCTATAGATATTGTACTTTAATGCAGCTAACACTAATCTTCGGATCAGTCTCATAATATTCTTTTCCCGAGATGATGTCTTATTTATAATTTCAGCAACAGCTGAATTATCTGTTAAAAACAGTATTTTATGATTTGCTAATAGAGGGCCCCATATATCAATAGCTAACACAATCGGGAAAAGTTCTTTCACTGTAATGTGTAAATCAATTAACTCCGGTGGCCATTTCCCATGAAAACCATTTGCTGCCAAAAACTGCAGCAAAACCACCATAAGTACCTGCAGCATCAGAAAACAGTTTTAAAAAATCTGATGAAACCCATTCTTTGAATAAAAAACAAGATTTACCATTGTAATTTTCAATAAAACTGTACCATAACTTAAGATCTAATCTTGCATCAGAATTCAGATTGATTCTATAATGAGGAGATGTATGACCTATAGTCAGATCAAAAAGCCTACGTAAAAAGGCTCTCCCAGGTATGATAACTCCACATGCAAAATTTAAAAGACCCAATAAGGATTGCAATTCTCTGAGTGAGATACTGCGTTTACATTTGTATTTACTTAATAATTGCAATTTTTTTTCTATTTTCTCCATAGGTAATCGAGCTACCATCTGAGTAGAATCAATTTCAATACCGTAGATAGTAATGCAAGTAGTAGGGAGTTGTGTTTTTTCTGATTTGATGGGTACCTCCAATTTATCAGCAAGACAAAGAAAAGTTTGTAATGCACTATAACATTCATTTGAGCCAGCTTTTCCGACAAAGAAAAAATCATCTAACAGGTGTGATACCCCATATATTTGAAATTTAGCATTTAAAATTCAGTGGAGGGCTGTAGAAAAAGCCTCAAATAGCTGACATGAGGACGAAGCCCCCATGGGGAGGGATACATCATAATAAAACTGTTTGTCCCAATGAAAACCTAACAGATGATGATCTTTTTTAGCTATTGGAATTAAGCGAAATGCATGCTCAATATCGGTTTTGGACATTAGACAGTTTGATTCATAAGATTGGACTAAATCTATGACTGTTTCAATGTTTTGGTATTGTACTGCCGAAAATTCTGGGGAAATACCAGAGTTTACAGAGTTACCCTTAGGATACGACAAATCATGTATTAATCGATAAGAATTGGGTTCCTTTTTTGGAACTAAACCCAAAGAGGAGCATACAAAAGAGGGAAAGGGGGCTTTGTAAAGGGACCCTTAACTCTGCCTGCTTCAATCTCTTTATTCAGTTTCGATTGCACAACATGTAAATCAGTAAAATTCTTTCTACATTTGAAAATGCCTGTACCAAGTCAGGAATATGACAGTTCTTGTCCATTCGTTTTTGATGCGTTTTGTTATTTGATTTTGCCATGTGATTATGGACTTTCCCAATTGATCTTCCTCTAAGTTCAGTATTTTTGTGATTTTACTTTTTCCCTTGCACTTTTATGATTTGGAGGGAAAATCTTCTTATTAAGAGATGTAGAAAAACAAGAATTAATTGAAAATCCAAAAGAAAAACCATGAATCAATTTATCTTTCAACTGGGTTTCATAACTTACTAAAAAATGTTCCAAATTTTCAACCTTTATTGGTGTTGGAAGTTTTGACAAAGTTTGCCTGTTTTCCTTTTTGCTCTGGACATGTAAGGGTACAGTGTTTCTTGCTGAAGTGTACACATTGGTGTTTGAGTTTACAAAACTTTGCTGTGCATTCCCCTGATTTACAGAAGGCCCAGCAATAGCCATTTGGGAATTGATACTGATGCTGGGCCCTCCTTTGAAAAGAATTTGGGCCTGAGTTTGAGGTTTTAGCATACGACTTCTTATTTTGACCTGAAAAATCAGATTGTCTTTCATATAAAGCAGCAGATCGCCAAAGTTCATCATTGATTTGATCCCATTGTAACCCTAAAATTTTTCTTATCTTTCTAAATTTCTCATCATATACTTTAGCGGCTTGGAAACCCAAGGACTTGCATTATGACCGTACATTAAAACCATATTTAATCAATGCTCTAGCCGACCTCAAATTCTTTTCAAGATATATAGACATAAATATGTCAAAAGTATTTGTCCATTGGTGAATGGACAAACGTTCTTTGTTAGACTTCCTATTTGAAATTGTTATATTCAAATTCTCAAATAATGTTGATTCATTACATGTATCATCAATGTTAGAAGGTAATAATAAAGCAAAATTTACATAATTATCACACCAAACATCAGATTTAACCTTACTGCTGACATGATAGTCTAAAGGTATAGAATGTCTCAACATGTCACAAGCATAAGGATTCTCGGCATACGAGTTAGAGTTTAACAGCTCACCATCAGAAGACGTGTTAATATTAGGATCTGAAGACAATGGCGGTTGGAAGACAGCTAACATTTGTCCCTGAGAGTCATTATTTGATGAATTTTCTGGTTGTGTGGATGATGACGACAACATACCAGTTAAGTCATTAATTGGAACTGCTGTATTGTCTTTTACCAGTTGCACGCCGGAACTTTCAAACTTTCGGAATAAAGCATCAGCAATGTCATTTGCTGTTGGAACAGACGGCTGTTCAGTAATTGTTTCAGGAACAGCTCGTCTGGTCTTGCGTCTCCGCACTGGTGGCCTGTATAGTGGTGGTATCTCACTTTGTTCCTCCACTAAATTTGGAACATCTTCTTCAATGCTTTGAGGAGCAGCCTTTCTTCTTGTTCGGCTCTTCCGCTTTGGCATTTTGCTATAAAAACATAAAACAAACAAAAAATAAAAAATAAAAATAGAAATCCTGTATATCACAGAACTTTAAGAATGTTACTACAAATGTAAATAAGTATAATTTTTAAACCAAAATGCTTGTCAATAAAATTAACATAGTTGATATGATGATATATCTAGCAAAATGTACTCATGTTAAAAGTTAAGTTTGACTATGATACATGTATGCTAATTATTACTCCAAAACCAATTTTATAAAACCAACCAATATGATTAAAATTCTTTAATAGTACCAAAATCGACCCTATTGTGACACAACCATTATAGGGAAAGACATGATTTATTCTCTGATTAAATAATTAACCTAATGATATACTAAAATAAAAGTATATAAACCATGATTATGGATAATCAATATTTAAATATAAAAATAGACATATTATATTATATAACTCTGATATAAATGATGTAACCAACCATAATTATTTACAAATAAGACATCTTTCATGTCACCAGTGTCACAACCATGTGCGTATAAGCACAACCATGTGCATATAAGCACAACCACGTGCATACTAAGCACAACCACTCAGAGATAATTTAGATTATAAATCGTTACAAAAGGTGATGGAGTAATAATATGCAAATAATTCATAGATAACTACATAATTGTAGTGTATGCTTCTTTTCTTCATATGTCCAAATAGGGACAATAAGTTTATAACAATCATAAACGGTAATTTGCAACGCATGTTTGCTCGACATTACATGTTCGTGAAAGGCTACCAACAGCAGCACGGACACTTCTAGCGTATATTTCCATACCTTCATCACTAAGATGAACTTTATCTTTTAATAATAAATCTGGGGTGTTCTTCCACAACCCCCTATGATGCCAGAAAGTCGCATTGTCTCTTTCTTTTACTAAATGACTAAGTTCTTTGTTTACAATGTAAACCTTGTTGTTATAATAAGCTTCCGGTCTTTCGGAATACCTCGGGAGAAGTTGACCAATAACCACGTGGTTAACATGATAGCAATTTATTATGTAATCGGCAAAAACACTGATATCTCTTGCTATTTTCACGGGCTCATTTTCAGAGGACAAATCGTTGCCCCCAACCTGAAGAAAAACCGAATGTGGCATATATTCTTCAATTATATGCATATATTGTTGCTTTTGAACACATTTATTACCGGGGCGAAGAGTCCCTCCCCCAAACCAAAAATTTCCACCTGGATGTCGGTTCCGTCTAAACCTAAATTTAACCAACCTCGATCACAGTTTTCATGAGTAAAAGTTTCTAAACGACGAATATAAGAATTACCAAAAATTAAGGAACGCCGGACCATGGTTCAAAAGCAACAAACAATTCAAAAATAAATAATAATAAATTAAAAATTAAGTAAATTAAAAATATATAAAATAATAGTTAAGGTTCGCTTTTACCTTCTAATCTGTGGATTCTTCGATGAATGCCTTTCTACAGTTTATTCGGTTTTTCAGATAAATTCAAAACGATCTTTTCTTTCTCCCAAAACAAAGGCGAATGACCTCATGTCCAAGCACATGTAGAAATTTGATATTAATTACCGATTTTAAGAACTGACCAATCAGATAATGTAATTAGATGATCATTCATTGATCATGATGTAGTCCTTGACCTCATGTTGATATACTTAAACAAAGAAATGCCTTCTACACACATGGCATTAATAAAATCAATATTATCGAAAATTCCAGCCAAAAAATCTTTTATTTACAATAAATGTTATTATATAATTATACAAATTAATGTTGATTTGAATTCAGGCGGAAACCCGGTTAAGATGGAACAAAAGAATCGAAGCTCTATATTAAAAAAGGCGATAAATGTTTACTGTAATATTTACAATGGTAACACAACTATTAAAAGTTAACAGAAACAAATAAAATGACAGTTTGCTGCTCATTCAAAGTACTAGTTTTTTATTTTAATAATTACACCTTATGTAAAAATCCTGGGTTTTGATTGGTTGATAGCCAGTGTATTTCCACCAATTTACTGTTATCAAATGAATATCGTTCATTTTTAAACACCGCCGGAGTATGTGCAAAAAGGATATGCCTTTTCTTACCCTCTCTGCTGTGGTATTTGCCAAAAAATACTCTATCTGACTGGACGCTTGTAACGCCACGATCAACAATGCGTTTTGAACGTTAACATTCGGTATAATTAAACAGATATATCATGTTGCGGAGGCTTTTTTGCGAAAATGCCAGTCGAGAGAATGTTAAATTCCGCGACACGTAATGTATGAAATTCTATTTAAATAAGAGTTTTCATGATAGTTTTCATGTAATGGTAATCAGTAAAAGTATAATATCTTTTAAGGAGTCTACACTGTATGAAAATAAATCGAAAAAGCGAACTTGGTTATTATTTATGACTTATCATTTACTACTATTGATGTCACGTCTTTTGTTTTCTTCAGCAGAATGTATGAGTTCAAGTTTTCAATAATATCTGTGTACAAAAACAACAATGCAACAAGCAATAAGAGTAAATGATCTACAGTCATTGGATGATTATATTGCAAGTGGAGGAGATGAAAATGGAAACACTCTACTGCATATCGCCATTGCAGTCTCTGCTGATATTAGTATTATTCAAACTCTTCTTGAAAATAATGCTGATCCAAAACTGTCAAATAACAATGGAGAGTGTCCTCTGCAATGCATACGACAAGATGATATTCAAATGATAGAAAATATTTTAAAATTAGAGAAATCGTTCGATCTTAGAGATGAAGAGGGGAATACCTGTTTGCTCACAATACTGAAATTTAAAAAAAGATATATCGTAGACATTGAGCAATTTTGGACAATGATAATACAAAACAGTAAGTCTCTGAACATTGATTTCAACATCAGAAATAAATATGGCGACACCTGCTTAATAGAAGCTGCACGTGCTGTATTTATGCCGGGTGTTAGTCTACATATCGAATTTATCTTGGACAAATTAGAAAATGTAAATATTCTTATTAAAAATCGAGACGGTGATACATTTTTGCATTCATTTTGCCGTTCGGTAGCTACGGAGGTTGAATCTGAGCTAATACAGAAAATATTTCTAGGACAATTGAGAAACTGCCCATAAGCTTTATTAAAGCAACTTCTGTCATGCAAAAATAACACCTGTGATACTCCTTTCCTCCAATTTACACAGAACACAAATACGATCATTAATGTGGACTTGCTCAAATTATTCATTGCTGCGGGTACAGACATTAATGGTAAAAATATAAGAGGTGAAAGTGCTATTCATAGAATGGTAATTCGAAGTGAAGGAGAATTTTGTTGCGAAGACGAAGACTGCAATGCAAACATAATGTATTTAGTGCGTGAAGGAGCTGATGTTAATGCGCAAGACATTACTTCGTCGTCACCAATTATGCTTGCTAACGAGTCAAGAACTATAAAGGCTCTATTGAACGTAAATGCGAGTGTGAACATACCAAATAAATTTGGTCAGACTCCTTTAATTCTTAAGTTGACCAGCAACGAAATAAATACTTCAGTAATACAAATGCTACTTGAACATGGTGCTAATGTTAATGCGTTAGATAACTACCACAGCAATGCTTTACATTACCTTGCATGGGAAGGAGCTGGAACAGAAACACTAACTATTTTGAAACACTTCGGGGCTCTAAGTGTTCCTGACAAGTTAGGTCAATTACCATGCCAGGTTGCTTATTTTAACCGTTACAAGGAAGCATTTGATAACTTATGTTTGTGCAAAACTAACGTTCACGGTGACGTAATGGCTAACTTTTGTGTTAAAAGTGAAACAAGACTAATACAAACGTTCACGGACTTGCAGTTTGAAGATTTAATAGAACGGTTTAGTAGATTTCGTGGTAAACTGAGATCTACACTTCTCAATTTACCAGACCTTGGTCATGTGTCATTTCAAGAAGAAGCACACATGATTTATGCTTTTGTCAATAACCTAGTTAGCAATTTGTGCAGACAAATTGCAGAAACAGATAGACTTTTAGCGAATATTGTTGTCGAATCAGGCAGCGTGGGTGAAAGAACAAAAGTTGGAAGACCAGATGAATTTGATTTTGTATGTATTTTTCAAGAATTTAGTAGACTTTGCGAAGTAGATGAAACTCTCTCCTCTGAAAATCCTGGATTTGCATATTTGAAATTAAAGTCAGAATATGTTAATGGTATCGATCAAGATTATTTTAATGCCGATGGGTATTTCCAGACGCATTCTGTTTGGCATAAGTGTCAAACATTACTAACAGAACTATTGCAAATAGGTAATTTTTTCAGTCATCCAAATGTAGTTTACTGTACAGAGCAAAGAACACCAAACTTTACAATAATGAGACCTACATGTCATTTCTCATTTTATTGGTCAGGACCATATTTCAAAAACATGAAAATAAACGTTGATTTGGTACTAGCTTGTCAAATAGAAGGGTGGTGGCCACAAGCAACGAAACTGGAAAATCTGCCCAGTCAACTTCAACGTAATGCTCTACAAGAGGGGTGTATACTTATACTTCAAACCGAAATGAATGAAAATAAACACCAACTTCGAGTTTCTGCTTTGAATGCCGAGACAGCCTTGGTGAAATTGTTACCTCAAGTAGCTCGAGATGCATATGTTGTTTGTAAAATACTCTGTGATGAAAGAATATGTCCAAGTGTATGTGAGGAAGGAGAAGAAGATGACTGTCATGACTGTAAAGAATATGTTACCAGCTATCAACTGAAGACGTGCATGTTTGAGGTCTTTAACAATTTTTATAATGAAAATATATCTCATGGAGAGGCAAATTCTGAGGCTAACCTTCAGGACTTCACAGTTCAAATTCTCAAAACATATAAGAAGTATTTAACACTAGAAAACTTACCGTCGCATTTATTTCCCTGGCAAAATGTGTTTACATTTTTAACATCGTGTCATTATAACGACGAACATCTGCGGGTTTTATGTTCGATGAGGAAATTGTTCACGACAATAATACTGGTGCTTTTAGGGGAACCACAAGACTTCAACGATGTTGATGTTGAAAGTATAAAGAACCATTGGAATGAATCAGAAGATGACAACATGATATCGGCAACAGAATATTGGAATAAATCAGAAGAAATGATAAGGGAATTAGAGGAGACGTAAAATTAAATAAGTTCTTTTCTGTCGAATAGTTTCAGAAAGTTAAATTAAAAAAAACAGAAACGAAAAATAAGTATGTAAATATAGTTCTGTTATAATAGAACCTTTGGTATTTTAGAACCGCACATATATGATCAACCTAGCTACGATTTTAAGACATTTTCTCCCCATTGTATGTGTATTATTATCACCCTTGGTTCGATCGACAGCTAAAAAACAAGGATTGCCAACAAAAGATACCGCGTGAATTTGTATGCCTATTCTTTTATTTTCATTTTGACAGACATCAGTTATTTACCAGCCATCGTCTAATGACATAGGTTACAATCAACACTGTTAATATGTGAAACTGTTTGAGCTGGAAAATGTGAAGTAAATTTGTTCGGAACAGCTTTTTTGTCTCAGTTTCTAAAGGTATATCTAGGGAAGAACGAATACGTGAAAGTTTGTACAGCAATTCTGAAACAGAGCAGTGTTACTGATACTCGACTATACACATTTTAAGAAGGTTCATTTTCGAAAGGTTTAAATGAGAATAAATCTTTTTAGCTAAAATAATATGTTTTATTAACCAATTTATTGGCGCATATTTGTACTACCTTTTCTATTTAACTTCATTTCTCTACGCTTTTGTATATTTTAGAGAAACTATTCATCAAAATGCTAGTTCTGTTAAATATTCGTTCAAACAATATTTATTTATTTTTTATTAAACAATATTAATAAATCAATTGGTTTATATCAAAATAATACATTTTTTACTAAATCGACAATACAAGATAGATACTTCACTGATACAGGGACTTTCTATTTTCTTAGTATAGAAAAAGTAAAATCATAAAAATACTGAACTCAGAGGAAAATCTAATCGGAAAGTCCATAATCACATGGCAAAATCAAATGACAAAACACATCAATAACGAATGAACAAGAACAGTCATATTCCTGACTTGGTTCAGGCATTTTCAAATGTAGAAAAAAGTTGATTAAACATAGTTCTATAGCGCTAAACCTCTCACTATTTTGACAGTCTCATCAAAGTCCCTGACTGATAAGTAATCTCATCAAGACCTCAATGTATCGAATATAAGGCTTAGTGGTATGTGCAAATATGAAATACATAATTATGTAATATATACAAGAATGTACTTAGCAACACAATAATTAAAAACTAACATTGGTAATCCATGTTTCGTTGATCTCCAAGGTTTTATTGAATTCTTGTTTAAAATTAAACAAAAGATACATTTGCTGAACATCAATTTCTGTTGACTGCATCCGAAAAGACATTTGGCTTTATTATAATGTTCTAATTATTCAAACCATGCCAACGTAGCTTTATATATCCTGATTAAACAAAAACAAATGTGTTGTAGGGGTAAATTCAGTAAAGAAATATACGTCATCAGGGACCGCCAATTTGGTGGAGAGCTTTCTTTATAAAACTGAAGACATGTGCTCTTCTGATTGGTAGATAATGTTTGTAATAAATATTTTTTGGTAGATAGATCAAAACTAGAGTTGAAAAAAAAATGCTAAATGTACTTATTTTTTTCCCCTACAGGGTTGACAAGTAATGGGGGTCAGTATAGGAATTCAGTACGAATCTAAATTGTTTGTAAACAAGGCCATGTGAATGCTCAAAAATGCCGCATGACTCTATGCTTTTATTGTTGCAAAAGATAGTGCTACATTTGTATTTCATGGATGATATATGAAAGATTCTAATTTCTACAGGTGAATCAGGTATAAATTTATTTCCATACCTAGATTAGCATTTAAGGTGGCACGGTAGTATTTGCATTCCAGAATTTAGGTTGCTCTTTTGTGTACCCTACTTAGGTAAATGTATCTAAACAGTGTGATTGGACAAAAAATACAGTATCAACTGAACATACTTTCCCAAACTGAGGGATGAATCAGGTGTAGAAAAATATGAAATAATAAATAATTTTACATACAGATGAAAATGAATTTTTGAGAATTTGTTTTAAATTTTGTATTCACTGCACCATAAAATACCTAAAAGTACTAGTGGCCTTAGGTTTTTAAAAATAGCAAAAAAAAAAGTAAACGGTCATGATACTTATTCAAATTCATTTCTGAATAGTAAAATGAAAGTACTTCAGTTAACTGTGAATGTAGAATTTTTTGCAGTGTTAGAAAGTGGTGAAAATTCTAAAAAGGCTATCATTATCCCTTATGGGCAAGGAAATACTACCGTGCAACCTGAAGGGGGATATATACTTTTACACTAACATCAATAAAGGAACTTTTTTTTACCTATGCAATTTGTTAGTTTATCAATAAAAAGTTGATTAAGGGCAACTATGATAAAAACAAGCCTTAAATTCCACCCCTGAGAGTAAAAATTGCTGATTCAGCAAATTTTGCCTGATGTGTAGGTAATAATGTAAAAATTTACGTAGAAAGTAGAACTTCATTATTTTTATGTAACTTGCAAAACATTTTTAATTATAAATGCTCGCTCTAACTTTTCGCAGTGTCTGACACATGTGCAACCACTGAAATTTGAGACGCGACATTCTTCTGTTGCATGTACATCCTATTATTTTCACCGAAATAAATAAATTGCATAATTTCTTATTTTGTTCATTACAAGTACATTTGTACAGCTATACTAGTTTTCTTGAGGTTTAATTTGTAGTTCTGACGTAAAATGACACCAGTAGGAGCTTTTGGGGAACCAGTAAGTGGTTAAGGGGTTCTTACTTAGTCATTTATCTCTCATATTGGTCTGAAATAGAGATAGAAATAGGGGTTTCTGTACATTGACTAGACATTTTTTTTCACAAAGAATGTATTTATGATGCTATATCAGCAAGATTAAATGGTTTATTCATTTTCAATGCAAATACCATTAGTTGTTAATATTTTCTGACAGTGAAAAGTACAATAGAGGCAAATTGATTATGTAAGGGGACATAAATCAACTTAATGCATACATGAGAAATAGACAAACAGTCAACTTAGAGATGTATTCTAGTACATGTATTGTCAAACAGATTTTGGAATAATAGTTAACTGCAATCTAAAGACTCTTGTTGTATTACCCTCATAATCTGGAAATGTTTAAAGTAATATAAGGCATGCTGTAAAATGTGGAATGGACTTTAATATCAGTTTTCATGATTTGGTGCTTAAACTGTTTCTTTTAGTCAGATTAACCATAAACATAGTTGGCAATCCAATAATTCCTCCTGAATCACCATGTTTGACTTCTGTGTTGATTTGAAACATAATATATTTGGGTTTTGTTCACTCCTTAAGTAAAAATGGTAAAATGAAGAAAAAGTAATGTTTCGTTTGTTTTGGTAAGAAATGAGTGCAGACTAGTATTCTTTATTGTAATATGTTCTAAAGTAAGAAGTCTATGAATCATAGGTGTCATGACTGGTTTCAAGTTTGTTATGTCTTGGTTAAGGTGGCACGGTAGTATTTGCATTCCAGAATTTAGGTTGCTCTTTTGTGTACCCTACTGAGGTAAATGTATCTAAACAGTGTGATTGGACAAAAAATACAGTATCAACTGAACATACTTTCCCAAACTGAGGGATGAATCAGGTGTAGAAAAATATGAAATAATTTTACATACAGATGAAAATGAATTTTTGAGAATTTTTTTAAATTTTGTATTCACTGCACCATAAAATACCTAAAAGTACTAGTGGCCTTAGGTTTTTAAAAATAGCAAAAAAAGTAAACGGTCATAATACATATTCAAATTCATTTCTGAATAGTAAAATGAAAGTACTTCAGTTAACTGTAAATGTAGAATTTTTTGCAGTGTTAGAAAGTGGTGAAAATTCTAAAAAGGCTATCATTATCCCTTATGGGCAAGGAAATACTACCGTGCCACCTAAAGGCAATGGGAGATTTTTTTTACTGAATTTACCCCTGTATTATAATTATCAGAGTTGTCCTTCCTTTGACGATCATAGAATGTTTTACTAAAAATGGCATTGAGGATAATTTCAAAATAGTTAAAAAAAAAAAGGGCAACAGTAGTATACCGCTGTTCAAAACTCATAAATCTATGGACAAAAAAACAAAATCGGGGTAACAAACTAAAACTGAGGGAAACGCATTAAATATTAGAGGAGAACAACGACACAACATTAAAATGTAACACACACAGCAACGGACTAAGCATTAGACAACATCCGATGAGAATAACCAATATAAGATCAAAACCAAATACATGAATTTGGGATAGAAAAGTACCGTGAAACGTCTTATAGTAATGTGAATTCACACAGTTTTCTTTGTTTTTTTTAGAGCGGGCAGATTTTGGTATATAAATTACAGTACATTTTTCAAAAGCTAAAATACTCCAATAACAAATAATAATGATTACTTGAGAAATTGTATCTTTCAAGATAATACAGAACATATGAGAATAGTCTAAGAACATACAGTAGACTAACAACAGATTTTTTTTCTAAAGTGTTCTCTTGTTAAAAAAAGAATGAGAACAAAAAAAGAACAAGCACTGGTATGTTTATTATAATGCATGGATTTCATGACATGATTATTTTGAGTAGAATATTCATTTTATGAAAACTTGTATGATTGAAATAATTGACATGATCATGATATGATCAAGGACAAAGTATTACTATACTTACTATTAAAACCTTTTTTTATTTACTGTAAACTTAGAAATTATTGCGATTTAAAACAAATAAATATCCGAAATACGAGATTAACTATTGCAATTTCAGGGAAATCTGAATACACAGATATATGTACCACATGAGAGTTCTTATAACTGCGATACTCACCCAGTCGCATTATTCGCATTTTAAAAACATCTTGCCATAATTTCTGTAATAATTATGTTGGGTCATTAATCCGATTAATCTATAATGTTATCTTTTTATTCATAGATATGCATTGATACTAATAAAACTATCCACAAAAGTCAGAATGAAGTAAATTTAAGAAATTATAGGTCATCATATGGCCTTACAAAATGATCGTAACAATACCATCAATAAGATTTAATCATTAAGCATTAAATCAATTAATAAATTTAGAGTATCGTCTGCTAAACTAGAGTTAACTTTTCTTTAATTTTGACGGACTTAAGCGTCTTTTGTTAACCTACATTTTTCATAAGCGGTTTTCCACTTTCATTTGGTATAAAATCGCATGCTTTTCCTGATTTTGATTTGAACTCTGAAGGAACACAAAAACCCACCTAGCCCACCTTTGAGAATATTTTTCTGGTGCTTCTTGTATATTTTCAGATATTGTCAAAAGAAGCGTCATGGATTGGGCAGAATGTTACCTGAGTACATAGTTTAACTGAAGGGCTGAATTTATCACAGTTGGCGTCTGGTAGCCCAGTCGCTAGTTGGAGAAAACATATGATGGTTACCCGTCAATGTTTTTATCTTGGAAATTAATGAGAAATTGTTGATGAATGCAAATTCGTTGGCCGGTTGATACATAGTTGAACTGGCCTAATAAATCCATGACAAAAAATTGTCAAAATTCACACTTACTATTTGTTGTTTTTTTATGATCATATATTAGTTTGTCTTACAATTTGTTTTCATTTGTATAACGAAGTTAATCTGGAGGCGTTGGAAATATTACGAGGGATTTCAACGAATTTGGGTTATCTTTTATCTGGTATATCGTATTCCTAAATTGACTTCTATTGGTTTCTTTCGAATATTTAATAAGTGAATATATGCATTAACTTAAGGGTCACCATACGGCCTTCAACAATGATCTTAACCAATACCATTAAGTGAATATATGCATTAGCTTAAGGGTCACCATATGGCCTTCAACAAATATCGTAACCAATACCATAAGTGCACACATACAAAATGATTGTGACAAGTATGTGTTTATTATTTTGTTGTGTACCTATCAAATGCAAATATTGTTTGTAAATGAACAAAAGATACAAAATAATATTGAAACGGTATAAAATATAAAGAAAATAATTGCTAAGTAACTGTTGTAATTATATATTGAGAAAATCAATCTTTACCACGCCTAGTTCCCACGGTCATATGATAGTATACTGATGTACAGAATTCAGTCAAGATGTACAGAAAACAATATGGAGGAAGAAATTAGCATTTTAAATACGATAACACTCATAAATATGTCTCCAATACAATTACATCTTAAGTATATAAACTGAGAACTTCATTGCTATATCTGTAACTTGTTTACGTAACAAACACTTGTTATAGTCACCTTAATGCTCAATTGTTCCTCTCTTGTTAATTGGTTGGTTTTAGTTTATGGGTTAAAACCGTTTTATCACGTCTTTGGTGTTCTGTCTATAGACTCTCATTATGCGTCGTAATACATGACTTGCAAATCCAGAAGTAACATAGAAGTATGGAACTCTCGTCTACAGTTACAAAATTTAGTAATCTATATCATATTGCACATTTACGTACATAATAAAAGATATTTGGCCAAATTTATCAATTTGACATTACAGTGGTATTCTTGAAAATCGCCTGTCCCGAATCAAAAGCCCGAAATTCATTGGTTGTCGTTTTTTGCTTTGTTACATATTTGTATTTCGATCCTTGCTTGTACATTATTTAGACCGTTAGTTTTCTATATTGAATTGTTTTACAATTGTGAATTTGGGGCCTGTCAATGCTGACTATGCGGTATGGGCTTTGCTCATAATTATTGACGGCCGTACGATGAACTATCATGGCTATTATTTTCTGTGTCATTTAGTCTCTTGTGGAGAGTTGTCTCATTGGCAAATTGGCAATCATACCACAATCATACCACATGTTTCTTTTTTTTTATATTAATCGATACTAACATTTTTATCAATTTGAGATAATTTCATGACTTACTTAACATGTATTGTTATCTAGTTATTAATATGAGTAGTCTGATATCCTATCAATCCCTATATGTTTGCATTGTACAAGTTTGTGGTTATCTGTTTCTGTTGACCTGATGCAGACACTTATAGTTGGTTCGTTAGTGGAAATTTGGAAACAGCCATACTTTCAGCAATGACAAGTACTTTTAGATACGAACTTTTGGTTCATGTGTTTATCAGAGTTTTTCTGCTTGAGTGGAAACCTCTTCAAATGACTTTTTCAATTTGTTTTTTTTTTTTGTTTTTTTTTAAGTAATTTTCTAGTGCTGCTTGGTTGAATAACGCTACTGCTAATGACATGGTTTATTGATATACATTTCTGTTTTTAGTTAATAAAAGAAAATATTAAGAAACTTGGTTTCCAAGTCCCTCGTGCAAATATGACTTTGGATGTTTTTTCTACTATTCTATTTATTTCCCTTTTGGACCAAAAATGCAACAGAATTGACCTCTAGCTTTCAATACACATTTCCTTTCTGGGGCATTCCTGATTATAGTAAATCCAGAAAAAGCGTTTATGTGAGCACCAATAGTATAAAGTGTTGCTGTTGTGCAGTTATCCTACTCTATGAGGAGAATTGGAGGGTTAAACGCTTACAGAAAGGTCTAACAGAGGGACGAAAGATACCAAAGGGACAGTCAAACTCATAAATCTAAAACAAACTGACAACACAATGGCTAAAAATGAAAAAGACAAACAAACAACAGCACACATGATACAACATAGAAAACTAAAGAATAAACAACACAAACCCCACCAAAAAAACATAGGGGTGATCTCAGGTGCTCCTGATCCACATGTGGCACCCGTCGTGTTGCTTATGTGGTAAATAGTCTAATTCGGTAGGTCACATTCATGAAAAGGAAGGGGATTGTAGTTACGACGTAAGGAACATATCCGATATCATTTGTGAAACGGTTATTCCATAACGGTCAACCAACTCGTGATATCGTCCGTAAAATTTACGAAGGGATGATTTCAACTTCACCATTTTGGAACTCTTGGTTTAATAGTTTCCTTGTGAGCAGCATCCCTCTATCAAGAAAATCATGATAGGAAATACAAGCACGGAAATATCGTATCAATTGGGAGATATATACCCCGTATGCAGGTTTGCTGGAATAATGCTACTTAGAAATAAAAAGTTCAAAATTGGACAGCTGGAATCATCTGTTTTGTCGTAAAGTTTTGTTTTCAACCGACCCTAATTGTCAATTTCTAGATGTAAGTCAAGATATGAGGTCGACTTAACTGTATCTGTAGTATCCTTTATCTCTAGCTCGATGGGATAGATGCGTTCCACATAGTCACCAAATTTTGAATTATTTAGTGAAAGAACTTCATCTCTATAGCGGAAAGTGGAGTTAAAGGATATTGCTAACTTCTTATCTTTCTTCCTCAGAAGTTTTTGCATGAAGTCAGCCTCATAATTATAAAGAAACAAGTCGGCACAGTTTGTTCCCATTGGAATGCCGACAGTCTGTTGAAAAACACGTCCTCCGAACGTAACAAATATGTTGTCAATCAAGAAATCAAGCATCTTGATAATATCAGTTTCAGAGAATTTTTTGTTTGAATCAGAGTGATCCTTTACAAAGTAGGATTTATCCCACCCTAAGACAAGATATTTGTATCAATGTTGGCCATTCTTTTTTATGAATCAAAGCAATACCAACTCTTTTAATTTGTCTTTTAGTTTGGAATGTGGAATACTTGTGTAAAGAGTAGAAAAGTCAAATGTTTTAATACTGTTACAGGCTGAGAGAGAGTTAGATTGTATGTACTCCATAAGATCTTTGGAATTCTTAAGTATCCACATCTGATTCACGCCAACTCTAGAATAGTTTCACAATAACTTTGAAGCCCGTCTTTGATTGCTGATAAAATAGATGTTAATAATTTAGAAAAAGGTTTCGTAGACGACATTTATCGATTAACAATTCAGATCACCGTAACTTCTGATAAATTATGACTTCTTGGTCAAATTGCTAGTGAATTCAGCATCTGTAATTAAAATTGCACAAGATTTGCAGCCTTTGGTCTCACATTTCAAAATGCGACTGTGTTGTTGCAGCCTATGGTCTCACATTTCGAAATGCGACAGTGTTGTTGCAGCCTTTGGTCTCACATTTCAAAATGCGACGGTGTTGTTGCAGCCTTTGGTCTCACATTTCGAAATCTCGGAACATTCAGTATATGTCTAAATCACTCTTAAGATCAAGTGGATGTTGTTGGTTGAAGTCAGCTGTATCAAATATGTTTGTTATTTGCTTTATCATAAATGAAGCTGTTACTTTTCTGTTTCGATTTTAGCCACGTTTTTGTCAATACCTGATTGCAGGTTTTTCTGATCATTGTAAAACGGTGAAATATTGCTTTCACATGCTTGTCCGTTTATATTTGATGATTACTTTCTTACCTTTGTTTTTATACATATATGTCTATACATGCAAAATTTGATACACTTAAAACTAAAGTAAAAATTGCAATGAAATGAAATGTTGAAAATGAATCGTAGTGTTTGAGTTTGACTTCATTGAACTAATATATTATTTTCTAAAATTAGAATAAAAAGCATTAGTCACTTTGATAGAAAGTGATAAATTTGTCAGTAAAATTTTAACAAGAAACAAAACACAGTGTGACATGACACCATATTTATATTAGTATACACGATAAAGAGGAAATAGTAGACGATATCTGACATTTTATAACGTTCTCCCACTAGTTGTTCTCATTTTATCACGAAAATAGTCTTATGTTTTGGAAATTAGATATTTATGTGTATTCTTACTACCATTAACCCCTATCCAGGTAGATTAAATATGACACATAGGTTTATTTTCAAAAGAATATTTAGGTACTACGAAATAGATGAATTTAAAAACGGTTGAAGGTTGTATTCATAGTATTATCAATGTATCGCATACGAGTATTCATTTAAAGTACATGTATTACAACGGTTACTCACTCTACCGGACAGGGGTGAGATTTTAGCGGCTGGTGACCATAAAGACATTGATGTTTTATTAAATTTCGATACAAATGAATTAATTACAAAAACTTAATTAAGCTCTTTACAGAGCTTTTAACTGACACAAGATGTTAGTATAACAGACATGATGTGATTTGCGAGAACCGGTACAGATTTTAATCTAACTGGTAAATCAAATGACTTGTATAGAAATAAGAATAATGATGTAGTTCGATTGCAAATCGAACATATAGATATAGGGAGATGCGATATGAGTGTTAATAAATACAACTCTCAATCCAAGTAACAATTTATAAAAATAAACAGTTTAAGGTCAAAGTACGCCTCATCACGGAGCATTGGCTTACACCGAACAGCAAGCTATACAATGCCTAAAAAATTATAAGTGTAAAACCATTCAAACGGTTATGTCCACCTGACACCAAAAGACGAAAAATTAAGTAACTAATGATCATCGTTAGGATAGAACGTAACATGAACAAAACCATATAGCATAGAGGCCATTTAAGCACAGTCTTGACAAAGACAAAAACAAATTAATCGAGAAAATTTATAACCTGATTCATGTTAAAAAACAATCCAACGTAAAACAGCAAAATACAACAAAAAAAACCTGGGACAGGGGTGTAACAATCAAATGTTATATCCGTTAGAGCTTTATTAAAGTTTACAAACTGCAAAAAAAATCTTATAAGAAAAGAATAACACTTTATGTTATTGCATGAAAGTTATTTGATTGTTACGGATAATAAAATAATATCTTTTACATCAGAGAATCATTAGTTGTGTTTGTCCTGTATTGAAGCACTTTAATATCCCTTATCAATTTACAAATCTTTAATATAACGATTAAACGAATCCTCATTATCTTCAAAATAGTGGTCTTATCTAAAATGTCAAGCCATAAAATGCTTGACTGTAGATTATTGCCGATTTGCTAAAGTAAATCATTACAATAAAATATTTAAAATGTAAAACATCGCAATGTATGTTTAATTTATGTGAAAAAAAGCATGCCAACAATATAATTCAAATATATCAGGCTGAGTATAATATATTATATGTTTTCAACAATGATTGATGAAACAACAAACAGTAGTTTCTCCTAGTTTATAAATATGTTGAAAGCTACACGATTCCAGCCATATTTATTGTTAAAGCAACCAACAGTAGATTCTCCTGTTTTATACATACTGTGAAAGTTACAAGATTCCAGCCACAATGATTGTTAAAACAACAAGCAGTAGGTTTTCCTGATTTAGTATTATGGTGAAAGCTACAATGTTCCAGACACAATGATTGTTAAAACAACAAGCAGAAGGTTTTCCTGATTTATAGATATGGCGAAAACCACAAGAATCCAGCCACAAACCGAAGATTAGGACGCTATAGAGATTTTACCAAGTACCTTTGACTTTTTTCAAAAGTTAGAAACCTTCCACTCGTGTCATATCTTACTCGTATAATAACAACTATAGAATTCCTACACCTTCTTATAAATCATAAACCCAAACGTTGCATCGCAACATTTTACACTTTAATTAACAAAACCATACACTAAGAAAAATACACAGCCATAAAATAATTTAACATGTACTTTATGCTGTTGAAAATCACAATTGTGTGATTCAGGATTAAAAATGCGTTATTTCTGAACCAGATCTATCTTTGCCACTGAATTATAGAAAAATATTATCCAACAAGCAACCAATCAATCAATCTGATAAATCCGAACAATGCTAAGCAAGCACTGATTGCATAAACACTTCATTTTGCAAACCAAATTAAATCACATAAAAAAATAGTTAGTTGTAATGTATTGCCATTAAAATTTAAAAATTAACTTTAAAGATTTGAACAAATTGCGAGGAATGAAATCCTATTTTATCACACAAAAATATTAACAAGGATGATGATCATACAAGTATTTTATAGCTACACGAGAGACTCAAACAACATACACTTAAGAACTTTACTTTAATAAATCAGGTTGTTAAAAATACATAAATCATAAATCATAGATTAAACATATATAACTAAGTATGATATACTGATAAAGATTTTTTTTTGCTTTTCATGCGCCTCGAACAAATATTAAACAATTAATGTTATCTATATAACCGAGCTTATTGTGCTTCTTTAAATCTGTATCCATTTCCTCTATAGTTGAATCAAGGCAATTAAATTCATATTTATCATTTATTTCTGGTATATTTTAATTATAGTGTGTATTAACATGTTTTTACTTTTATTTGCTGAATAGCCGTGTTTACATAAAAAGTTATAATATGACTGTTGAACGAAGAACCACACTATAGTAATTTCGTCTTAAGCAATTATTGTTCACCGTGTAGACGTCAACAATTAAAAAAAAACTAACCGTATAGTCGGGTACAGTCTCTATTTTCATTCTCAATTTTATTCCTGAGTCAGAAAAAAAATATTTTGCACCACGGTTTCATCTAAGATTGCAACACAGTATATATAAAAAGTAAATTCACAAAAATACTGAACTCAGAGGAAAATCAATTCGGAAAGTTCATAATCAAATGGCAAAATCAAATAACAAAACGCATAAAAACGAATGGACAAGAACTGTCATATGATGTATTATGTCCAGGATTAAGTATGAAGATTTAGTACGCCTAGGATCAGCTGATCCTATCTTTTGTTAAGTGGTATATTTGTAACACTCCCAAACGTGTCCTTCCCCCCAAACGTGTCCGATTCCCCCAAACGTGTCTTTTCTCCCTAAACGTGTCCGAAATGTACAATATTCCCCAAACGTGTCCGAATTCATAACCCCCAAACGTGTCCGATAAATGTTATTCGCCAAAACGTGTCCAATATTTAACGCCAGAACGTTTCATGTCTTTTAGCGTTAATACATGTATCTCCTAAATAAAATCGCTGATAACGTTGACGACAATTTTATAATGGGGACACAGGTGACAAAGTTTTTATTTAATAGCTTTATTTAATTAAATGGAGGTTTTTAATGAATATCATAATTCAAAATTTAATCTGTAATTGTTAATTAATTTTTGACTGAAATTGCTTATTGTTCAGTTGCAAGTATTTCAAACTCATTAAGAGCGAACCTGCACATAGTCATAGAGTTGAATTAATCGGTGACTTTGTAAATTATTTTGTACTTATAAACTCCAATGATGCGTTTTAAATTTATCCGAATATTGCCTGGCGGGAGTTAAGCCGCATTTTTTTTTAAACTTTTGTTAATAGTTCTCCATCTGAATTTGTGTGTATTTCATAAACTCATCAAATCATAAACTGGTTATCCGTTTTTTTGATAAATTTTAGGTTTCCAGCATCACTAAAGAGACACGATCAAGAGACATAACGTCCAGTGCCAAATATTTCATGCATTGGTTTTATAGATTCTTTTTATCAATATGAATGTTATGTGATCAACGCCGGTTATTAGTGGTTACCGTAATTACAAATTTAATTTGCACTGTATAAATTCACTTTCTAGACTGTTGATAGCGTATTGTCCAGTTGCAAGTACTCTATGGATATTTAGAGCGAAATAGTTTTACATTTGCTGAATAAATTAACTTTAAACTGATGATTGTATATTGTCCAGTTGCAAGTATTTCATATATATTAAGAGAGAACATAGGTTACAAGTTTTTATTATTTTACATTTGTACTGATGCATTTATTTTAGAATGTTGATCGTCCAGTTGCCGGTGTTTCACAATATTTAGAGAGAACATACAAATTTTAATGTTCAGAGAAAGGGACACTTTCATCCGTTAACTGTACAGTTTAACTAAACATGTTTGCTTACAATTTACATACGACATAGCCGAAATGACGCCCCCACTTTTATTTTTCGTGAAATGGTAAAATTAGTATACATTAATGGAATAGCAATAACCAAATAACGCTTGATATGGACACGTTTTTGGGATTGGACACGTTTGGGGGTTTGTTGAAAATCGACACGTTTGGGCGTTTATACAAATCACACGTATTGGCGATGTTTTTAACTAGACATGTTTTGCAGTTCAGTGACGTCAATATGGACACGTTTGGGGGAATCGGACACGTTTGGGGGGAAGGACACGTTTCTGAGTGTTACATATTTACTATGCAGTAAATTTAATATGTTTTTTTCATTCGTATTAAAATGTGACAACTCAAAATCTTACAATCCCCAGCTGAAAACCGAGGCTAACATTATACCATTACAAAAGCTTTGAAAGGCATTGAAGAAAGTAATTGTTATCCTAAGTGTTGCATGCTTAAACGTGCTAGCTATTTCCAAGTCTTAAAAGTCGATCGTTTGGTCTTATCAATTTGTATGGAATTCTCGGAGTTTGAAATTAACAAGGAACAAATATGTGTAGACCTTTTTTAAATTATGAATACAAATCAGCTTTCTAATCAAATATATATCATTATTCAACAATGACTTCTGACGGATGTCGCATTTTCACTACAAGCAAGTAATTCGAATATACAAGACTCAAATATTTTATCTCCTTTTTTTCAATTTGGTTTTATTTGTTTTTTGAAACATTTTCTGAAAACAAAATTACTGTTGTCCATTTCAATAACCGGTATTGTATTAAAGTTTCTATTAACCTTATATAGATTGACACTTCACAACTAGATCGAGCTAGAAATTGTCATGGATTTTAGGTTGATATTCTACCAATCAACATTGACGGTCTTTTGAACAGTTATCCGTCAAACAGTACAACACAAATTAACATTGTAACAATATAAGGTACAGGTAAGGAGATACTATCATATAATAAAGTAATCTTATATTTCCACCAATTAATGATGCTATCAGTCTATTTTGAACGGTACTTAAGGTGAAATATTCAAATTTAAAAAAAAAGTCATTTTATTTCTTATACAATACAATGTTAACGGTTTAAATTCTTTAGAATGTTTTTATTTTTTTCAAAAAAGCAATTATTAACTTTTAATAACATTTTAAATAACATCTTCATATAATATTCAATTACATCTAGTATATCAGATGTCTTGAACAGCTTTTTAATTTGACCATTTGGTTCTGAAAGCATACTTCGTATGAATCATACGAACAGGAAATAGAAGGATCATGCATTCAGCTGACATAAAGGGGTCTATCTCGTCTAACGTCAACCTCTAAGTTAGACTGTCACTGTGTAAGTCGTCATATAAACATATAGAAGATGTTGTATGTTTGCCAATGAGACAACTATCCACCACAGTTCAACTGAAGTGGGTGTAAGCAATTATGGGCAAAGGCACGGCATTCAACAATGAAAACCTGTACCGTTAAGACGGCTGTAAAAGAACAGTATAACAATATAACACATTAACAATTCAATTGGGAAAACTAACGGCCTAACTTTGTAAAATAATTTACGAAAAACAAATAGAATAGACATGAATCAACGACAACGATGAAACTACAGGATCTTGACTTTGGACAGTCACATAAGGAATATGTTTAGCGGAGTTAAAAATGTTTGCGATCTCTCAATCCTCCCCCTAACGACTTGGGTCTTTTGATGGAGCATTGCTTTTTAATTTATTGTCGTTTTATTAGATAGTTTATTGTACAATAATACTTGCTCATGCTGGTAGTAATATACTGAAATCAGCACTTGAAAAAGAAATTTGAAGATCCTGATTTGATTTTCAGCGATTAGAACGAAGGCTTACATTGATAATGTCTAGGCAAGTAAAATTTTTATCATTTTGTTTTAACAAAATTATGGTTTCATACAGAAAAGAAATTGAGAACGAAAACGGCGAATATGTAAAAGAGACAACAACCCAGCCAAAGAGCAGACAACAGCCGAAGGTCATCAATGGGTCTTCAATGTAACGAGAAACTCCCACAACCAGAGGCTTCCTTCAGCTGGCCCCTAAACAAATATGTATATTAGTTCAGTGATAATAAACGTCATACTGAACCCCGAATTATACACAAGAAACGTAAAATTAAAAATCATACATGACAAAGGCCAGAGGCTCCTGACGCAAAATGTAGCGGGGTTAAACATGTTTTTGATATCTCAACCCGTCCTCTATACCTCTAGCCAATGCAGAAAAACAAACACACAACATTAAGCCGGTTAGTGTCAGGGTGAAGTTTTATTTTTGAGTCGTTATAAAGACTGAACTAATTTGTTATAACGACCTACCTTATCTAACTCGTTGGTGTATTTGGTTGAATTGTTTTACATTTTTTCATGTCGGGTCATATCATTATTTGACTTTACGGTATGGGTTTTGATCATTGTGTTGACAACCTTCGGAAACCTTCACGTTATGTAAACTCTGTTGATATAATATATAGCTTATTCTTTCTATAACTTACTGATTATAAAAAGAGTACTAACAAGTTAGAATTTCTTACCAGAATACCCATTTATCTGTTTATGTTATTGCATCATCATGTTATCTTGTGTTAACTAAGTGATTACATTAACACGTATCACCACCCTAAGCGCAACAAAAATCTGACAGATTTTGTTTGAGTCAAATCAACCCGGAACGTATATAAACAGTATAGTATTTCTTCTGATGCAGTAATAAATAAGCAATTGACACCTATCAGGATGAATCTTAGTAATAAACTGTTAATAAATTATTTTTACTTTTATGGTATTAAAAAAATCTTTACACATAACAAACTTGAAAACAAACACAGAATTTGAGGCCAAAATACTGTACATTTTCTAATAGGAATATACACGGTATCAACACCTTTTGATATTGTCGTTCAACTTACTGGAACGGTTCCAACAACAACATTAATCCTGTTTACCTTATCCATGTCATTTTCTTTTTTTTCCTCACAAAATAAAGGTCCTTTTTACACATCCTATCACAAAAAGAAAGAAGCTGAAGATTTCATGTCACTGGGTGCCCGTATATTCTTCTGTTCGGCCATTCGTTATATACATTATATGTCCTCTGTTTTAGATTTTCATGGCATTGAATGGTATTTGTAATCTCCTGACATAAGTTGTGTTTACTGAGTGAGCAATCGCTATAATTAATAGGTTTTGAATGAAAATTTAAATTTAAATGGAAAATGAAAATGGGGAGTGTGTCAAAGGGACAACAACCCGACCAAAAAGTAGAAATCAGCCCAAGGCAATCAATGGTTCTTCAACACAGCGGGAAATCCCACATTCAGAGGCAACACATGTTAAGTCGGTCAAAAATTTAACTAAAGCCGTATGCATTTTAAGATTTATCAACATTATACTATTAATTTCGTTTGACGTAAGACGTTTCTTTGCGATGTTTCAACTAATTGTACCTCGATATAGAATAAAATTGAGAAAGGAAATGGTGAATATGTCAAAGCGACAACCACCCGACCATAGAGCAAACAACAGCCGAAGGCAACCAATGGGTCTTCAATGTAGCGAGAATTCCCGCACCCGTAGGTGTCCTTCAGCTGGCCCCTAAAATATGCATAATAGTCAACATAAGAAGCTATGTCATTTTGGAGAGATACGATCTACCCAATCTGATAAATAAGTAAAATTACTAAGAAAAACAGAACTCAAAGGAAAATTAAAAAACTGAAACTCTCTCATCAAATGGCAAAATCAAGAGCACATCAAAGAAAAAAAGATGTATTTATTTGGCTGTGTTGTGTATATTGAAAAAGACTCGGCAATGTCCGCTACGAAAAAGTAAAACCAAAAATAAATACTGAACTCCGAGGATTATTCAAAACGGAAAGTCCCCAATCAAATGGTAAAATCAAAAGGTTAAACACATCAAACGAATGGATAACAACTATCATATTTCTGACTTGGTACAGGCATTTTCTATTGTAGAAAATGGTGGATGGAACCTGGTTTTATATATAGTTAAACCTCTCATTTGTATGATAGTCGTATCAAATTCGGACGGGGATCCGAAGACAAATCAACATTCTTCTGTGATGCGAGTTTCACAACTTTACGACAATGTATAGGGTTTATTGGTGGCCTGATACAAAGAAAAATTGTTCGCCTTTTCCAACATTTCATCAACTTTTCGTGGCTCGTCTTGTTCCATAGAAATCGACCAATTATGAAAAACCAATATTTGTGGTGTCATTTTTGTTATTTGTGTTCTCGTTCTGGATATGAATGAAAATACTTTCAACTGGACGTTATCTGAATAATAATCGATTAATCGCGATCAATATAATTGAGGTTCCTGGGATCCATATAGATGTTACAAAAAAGTGTTATCAATGTATGGAATTTACGACCAATAAATAGGGCCTTCATATTTTTACAAAATATACAGAACAACTCAAAAATCATTAGCTAATTAATAAATAATAGTGTTTTCCTCTTTGGTATGTATGTACATACAGCCAATTTTTTCATGTTTGTGACATACAGTGTACACTACAAAAAAAACCCACAAAGTGTAAAGAAAGATTTGAGTTCAGACATAATGATTGTTTATTGCAGTGCATATGCATCATTTCTAGGGAAATATCTTGAATTCTTCCTCGGTTCATCTTATTGGCAGTGTCAACAAGTGTCAACAAGAGCTAAGTTTAAACATCTGTATCGATTGTTATAATATAAATATCACATCGCAAAACTGTTTCTCCTTTTTTTTTTTGAAAGGTATAATTCGTGCTAGTATCGTCCTTAGTAATTTAGACAATAAATTAGAAATATGAAATTACTTTTCTACTTTAGTGTATAACCTCGATTCTTTAGCATACGACAGAGTACATCTCAGATGTACATTACGGGCAAATGTGAATTGAAAAAAGTGACTATAAGTATCATATTTCTGGTTTAAAAACATATATTCGTGATATATTATGAATTTTTAGATAAAAAGGAACGTTATAAAATGTCAAAATATCAGCTTTTATTACCCTTTCAAAAAGTGTAAAAGGTTTGGTGGGCTACATACTCAGGTGTTCAGGAGATATAGTATTCCTTCTTTATATCACAAATTATAATATGATCTTCGTCAGCTTTGTGACTGTTCGATGTCATTACCTACAAACATTAGAATATACAAGACTTTAAAAAAATAAGATGTCTTTAGTAATCATCGCAATAATTCTATTGATTGATTGCTTGTTGGTAATTAACTCACATTAAAGCACTCTCAGTTTGAATTGTTGGAAAACACTGGAGTACCCTAAGAGAACCAATGACATTCGACAGAAACACTTGCAATCATATAGTCAATTGAAATAGGGATCGAACTCACAAACTCAGAGTTTGCAGGCTAGTTTATATACACTACATGGATCAAGGCAAACGAGAAAGTTTTATTGAATTTTCAGACATGACTGGAACTGAATCAAAGTCGATTTTTGTGCTAAGAAGTAAATGAGTTGCGTTAAAAAAAAACTATGAAATACTATATGAAAAATATCAAAAAAGAAAATTTGGCACACTCGTAACTGATATAATATAAAAGCACGAGATACAGAAAGATGGAAACAATACTGAACATCCCTTTTGGTATAATATTCCTTACCAACTACAAAAACCTAGCATTTTTGTTAAACATATTTTCTTATTTAATCAAATGGTCTTTTTATAAGAAATCTTGATGTAGCTACATGTATAGGTGTTGTAGTTGTTACAGTTTTTTTTAATATACACCAGCTAGACAAGCAGCGACATGATAAAAGCCATATTATATTACTTTTATAAAAAATGATGCAAAAGATACCAAAGGGACATTCGAAATTTATAGAAAATCAAATGACAACGGAATGGCAAGAAGAAAGAAAAAATACCAACAGACAAACAACGGTTACCAAAGCACACAATTGAAAACTAAAGACTGAGCAAAACGGACTGGACTCCCTACAAATCCCTGGGGAGATCTCATGTGCTCTGGTAATTAGTTATGTATATTTTATGTGATACCATATAACTTCAAGTCATCAGCATCCGAATAGGACATTTGGTACTATCGTGTGTGTTTAAATTATCTTTTGCATCAAATCATAGTAAATGATCAATCATTGTCGTGAATATAGGCCAAGAGACTTTAGATCGTTTTCTTATGTAATTGTTTCCCGTACTTTCGCGTACACTATTGTTAATGTAACGTAACGTTATTGTTACGTATATATATATATCATCTTACGATCATAAAGCATCTGAACTAGCAAGACGTTATTTTTCTTCCACTACAAAAGTGAATAACCCTCAAGATATTGGTGCCGTGACGAAAACCTCAACTAGAGATGAGTTCGAAACTCAAAACAGTACGAGCCGCACATCGACGAGCAGTAATAAAGCTACTGAAAAAAGCAGACCCGACAGAAGAACCGCAACAAGATGTTGTCAACCTCAAATCCATGATGGAGCTTATCAAAACCAAGAAACAGACATTGTCCGACCTCAATGAGAAGATTTTAGAATCTATTGAAGAAGAAGAAGACCTCGACGAAGAAATTGAAGAAGTTGACAGATACGAGTTAGAGATTCAAATTGGAATAACGAAAATTGAAAAGTTCATAAAAGAAGTAAGTGTTAGTCAGTCTAAAAATCAATCAGCTCTTAACCCTAATGCATCAGATTTTATATGCAATAACCCCAGCGTTCAAGAACATTCTAACCAGATAATTTTCAACTCAGAGCAGACAAGCCTAAGCCAGTCAAGCATGCCCACCTCCACAGTGTCAAGTCATTATAACAAATTGCCTAAACTCAACTTGCCAACTTTCGGCGGAAATCTATTGGAATGGTCAGCCTTTTGGGATTCCTATAATAATTCCGTACATGAAAATCCTTCATTGAGTGACGTGCAACGATTTAATTATTTAAAATCGCAACTTTATGGAGAAGCTAGCCAGTGTATTTCGGGAATGCAAATGACTAATACAAACTATAATCAAGCAATACAAATTCTACACGAGAGATTTGGCCAACAACACAAAATAGTAAACGCATACATGCAAAATTTGCTAAATTTGCCTGCACCAACGCCCGGAATTAGGGGACTGAAATCGTTCAGTGACACAATAGAAAGTAATATACGTGAATTAGAAGGAATGGGTCGATATCAGGAATCGTACGGAAGCCTTTTAATACCACTAATACTCAACAAGCTTCCATGTTTTGTCAGACAAAACATTACTCGAGACCACGGTAATGATGATTGCGATATTTCAAGTTTACGCAAAGCAATAAAGAAAGAAATTTGTATCCAAGAGGCCGCTAACGCCAATCCTATTGAAACCGATATTATCCCCACCGCATCGTTCGTGACAGAAACTACAAATAAAAGATGGAAGTCAACAGGGTCTAAAGATAGTAACAACAATAGTTCCGTTAAGACTAAAAGGCCGTGTTTGTTTTGTCAAAGCCCGCATCACCCAAATGAATGTACAAAGATCACCGATATAAACGCCCGCACCCAAATCGTAAAGGAAAAACGAGTTTGCTTTAACTGTTTCGGTAATCACAAGGTTTCGGAATGCAAGTCAAAATACAGTTGCCGAAATTGCAGTAAGAAACATCACAGTAGCATCTGCCGTAATAATTTACTAAATGAAAACTCCACTTCAAATGAAAATAAAGCCGTAACAAAACCTGTCAACGAAGAGCTTCAAAGTACCACAGAAACAAAGAGCGCCGCTATGCATTCTGCAGTTACAGCACATACCGAAATTCTATTGAAAACCGCCGTAGCGCCCGTATGGTACCATGATGAAAGTGTTATGACTAACATTCTACTCGATGAAGGCGCCCAGAATTCATTTATTTCTCAAGAACTAGTAGAGAAACTCCATATCAAACCAACTGGTATAGTAAGCATGCAAATTTCTGCATTTGGCGGGAAAGAAGGTGATGTACGCAACCTGGAGAAAGCAACATTATCCATTGAGACCGAAAGAAAAGAAAGAATTCCAATGGAAGTAATTATTGTTCCAAAAATTGCCGCACCGATACATATGAAGAAACGGGTAAACATTAACAGCTTGCCCTATTTACGAGGATTACAACTTGCCCACCCAGTCACGCAGGATGAAAAGTTTTCCATTTCACTTCTCGTTGGAGCAGACTATTACTGGTCTTTAGTACAAGATGAAATTATTCGAGGTGACGGACCAACAGCTGTTAAATCTAAAATAGGCTATTTGCTATCAGGACCACTGAACACAGATATCAACACTCAACAATGGAACTCTACGATGATGAATGTCTTAGTTGCGCACAAACCCGAGGAGTGCGATTTACAGAAATTTTGGGAAATTGAGTCGAGCGGATTAGAGGCGGATTCTGATGAAAACACAAAAAATGTACAAAACCTAATGCTTGAGTACCAAAACTCTAGCATAACATTTAAGGAAAATAAATATGTCGCAAAACTACCATGGAAACAAGATCATCCCGAGTTACCCACTAATGAATATATAGCAAGAAGGAGGACCCAGAATGTTATAGATAGGTTGGCTAAAGATCCGGATATGTTAAATCTATACGACAAGATTATCAAAGAACAGGAGATGAAAGACTTCATAGAAAAGGTACCCATTACAGAAATAGATCGCGAGCATGGAAGAATCCACTACATACCACACCATCCCGTTAAGAAAGATTCAAACACGACCCCTATTAGGATTGTATATGACTGCAGTTGCCATGGAAATCCAGATTTACCCAGCCTTAATGACTGCCTATCTTCAGCACCACCTATTTTAAATAAATTGACAAGCATACTTACAAGATTTAGATTAGGAAAATATGGCATCACAACGGACATAGAAAAAGCATTTTTACAAGTAAGACTTGACAATGATGACCGAGACGCCACACGTTTCTTTTGGTTATCCGATTCAACTGACCCAACAAGTGAATTGATTATGTACAGATTCAAAGTTGTTCTTTTTGGAGCAACGTGTTCGCCGTTTATTTTAAACGCAACATTACTGAAACATTTATCCACGAGTCAGAGCAAAGTAGCAACAATTCTACAAGAAGATCTATATGTTGACAATGTACTATCTAGCATTAACTCGGAAGAAGCCACAATTAAATACTTCAATGAATCCAGAGAATTGCTAAAACAGGGAGGCTTCAACTTACGTTCATGGATGTCGAACAGCGACAAACTCAGAGATTTAGCCTTATCGGAAAAAGTACTGGATGCAGACAAGGTGACAAAAATATTGGGAATGCGCTGGGATGCAAACTCAGATACACTCAGCTTTGCCGAAACAAAACAATTAAAGATGGACACACAGTTGACAAAACGTGAACTTTTGAGACAGTCTTCTGCTATATATGACCCGTTAGGACTACTCGGACCGATAACCATTAGAGCAAAAACACTCATTCAAGACCTTTGGAAAAAAGGTTATGCATGGGACGAGAAACTACCAAAAGAAATTGAAAACGAATGGACCGATGTGAAGAATGACATCTTACAGATAACTACGAAACTTCAAATACAGAGATACTATTTTTCAAACGAGGACGAAGAAACTACCGAGTCTACTCTACACATTTTTGTTGATGCAAGTCAGAAAGCATACGGAGCTTCCGTTTACTTGAGTAAAGGCACAGGGTCGACACTTGTTATCGCGAAGAACCGTGTAGCACCGTTAAAATTAATAACTCTACCAAAATTAGAATTAATGGCTGCAGTGATTGGAGCACGACTCTCAAAAGATGTAATCAAAAACTTAGGAATCAAAAGAGCAGTATTTTGGAGCGATAGCCAAATAGTTCTACATTGGCTCACCTCATCGAAATCGTCAAACAAGTTTGTAAAAAATCGTGTTAGTGAAATTAAAGAACTAACTGAAACTCATGAATGGAAATATGTACCCACAGAAATGAACCCAGCTGACTTACAAACACGTGGATTGACTGCATCGCAATTTGAAGATTCGACATTATGGATGAATGGACCCCAGTGGTTAACGGACGAGTGTAAATGGCCTACGTGGACAGGACATGTGGAAATAAGCACTCAGCTATCTAATATCACCGGACCAAAGACACACAGAAGTGACGATAAAGTACCAAGTGATCCGCAGCGAATATCACAAATCATAGACATGAACAGGTATTTTGATCTAAATAGACTTTTAACTGTAACTGGATACGTCTTGAAATTCGTTAAGAACTGCCAGAAAAAACGTCCATATCGACTACGGAGTTCACAAGGTGACAGGAACCTAAGAACAAGTCTAACAGAAGAGGAAATTTCATTAGCTATGAATTTATGGATCAAAGATACACAGCAAGACAGGTTCGTGAAAGAGCTAGAACATATTTCGTTAAACCCGAAAGTTAAATCACTACCGCTTGTACAACAGTTACGTTTATATTTGGATGAAAATGGAATCATACGATGTAAAGGCAGAATACAAAATTCATCTATAGAAGAAAACGCGAAGTTTCCTATTTTACTACCAAAGAACCACAAAGTTACAGATTTTGTCATTATGGACGCACATCTAAGAAATCTACATACAGGAGTCGGTCAGACAATAACACATATAAGGCAATCTTACTGGATACCAGCAATTCGACAATGTGTGAACAGTGTCTTACGTAAATGCATACAGTGCCAAAAAATAATTGGTAAACCGTATAACAGCCCGGAACCACCACCACTACCAAAGGATCGAGTAAAAGACACCATACCATTTTGCACAACTGGGATAGATTTTGCCGGACCTCTACACATCAAGGATACATCAACACAACCGCGAAAGGTATATATATGTTTATTCACATGTGCATGTATACGAGCTATACATTTGGAACTTGTACCTGATTTGTCATTGAACACTTTTATCCTAGCATTTAGACGTTTTATCAGTCGAAAAGGAATACCGCAAACTATTTATTCTGATAACGCACCTACATTTGTAGCCGCATCAAATGCACTTCAAAGTCAGCTGAATTTACATATCAACTGGAAATTCATTCCGAAAGGAGCGCCGTGGTATGGCGGATGGTGGGAACGTCTAATTGGCTTAACGAAAATGACATTAAAGAAAGTATTTGGTAAAGCACTCGTCAGCGAACAATCTTTGACAACAATACTCACTGAGATTGAAACTATTATAAACAATCGCCCACTTACATATATATCTTCAGATATAAGAGATCCCGAACCCTTGACGCCATCTCATCTTTTACACGGGAGGATTATTACGACCACAGAGATGCACAACGACAAACACAACGCAAATATTCAAGAACTTGATACGATCACAGCAAACAAACTATTTGAGAGAAAAGGACTCTTATTAGATCATTTCGCAAAACGCTGGTCTAATGAATATCTTACCGGATTACGTGAATATCATCGAGCCTCTGGAAAACATACTGGACAAGTTAACATCGGTGATGTAGTTCAACTAGGAAGTGAATCGCCACGACTTTTATGGAGATTAGGAACAATAGAAGACGTCATCAAAGGAGGAGATGGACTTATTCGAGCAGCAAAAGTACGGACTTCTAGAGGACTAGTTACCACGCGACCAATTGTGAAGTTATATCCATTAGAACTATAGTAACTGTTCTAGGATTTTTGTGAAGGACAGTTAACGTAAAGTGAAATTACAAAAAAAACTTTCAATGTGATCCATTTATAGAACTTTAAAGTTTTGATTATTTATCATTTAAAATAATTTTATTTCTTATGCATTTTGAGGCCCCCAGAATGTCGTGAATATAGGCCAAGAGACTTTAGATCGTTTTCTTATGTAATTGTTTCCCGTACTTTCGCGTACACTATTGTTAATGTAACGTAACGTTATTGTTACGTATATATATATATCATCTTACGATCATAAAGCATCTGAACTAGCAAGACGTTATTTTTCTTCCACTACAAAAGTGAATAACCCTCAAGATAATCATCATTAAAACCAAACGTATAATCAAAAGTTTCGTCGCATTCTCTGCCAAAAATATATTTAAAGGTATACAACTGAAATCTTCCCCCAACCCCTTCCCCTCCCTTAACAGTCTCTTTTATAAACATATGTTAATCGTGACATGTAATTTTTGGCTCTCATTGTTTGAAATTTTTTGAAACTCAAAAGTTATACTTAATAGTCTACTTTTTATGGGAGGATGTAAACAATTGTTATATCATATTTGAAAAGTTTCATGCAAAGAATATCAAATATTATAACATTTATCTTTTTAGTATATTTATTGCATTCCGTTTAATAAATTTATATCTATATCTGTGATAAAAGCAATTTATCATGTTTATATCTTGTAATAAATGTTTAAGCATTGATCATATTGCTTTTATTGACATTTGAAACGTTAATGAAACAAAGTACATATCGAACCAACTGTGATCGGTGTTTTGAAACAAGAACCACATGCATGTCTGACCTTTCTGTTGTGAATCACTGTTGCTGTAGCTCATGTTCTTGGTTCTTCCTGTTACTTTTGTTAAAGTGCAGCTGCCAACATTAGAGTGCAGGATGCATGGTTTGATATAAAAAAAAATTCAAAGTATGTTTAAAATGCTTTAGTAATTCTATTCAAATCTTTTTACATACTTTAAAAAGAATTGTCAACTGTTTTAAAATGTGTAAGTGTAAGCAGCCTGAACACAAATATGCTATAGATAAAAACTTCATATTCATTAGACTCATTCTCGTTCAATACATGTACATACACATTATAAGTAGCATACGTGCTAAACTCAGTCAGAAATGCTGATAAATTATGGAAAGATAACTAACCTTCTACTATGTCACTTGACAAAAAAGTGTATGATTATACGAGAAAGAAAAATCAGATTGATAGTTTCTTGCTTATTGTCCGTTGGCAAATATTTCATGGAATGTCATGAAGATGATAAATTGACATAATGATCGGTGCTTTCAATAAAGTTATATATGATATTTGTACATCAATCATTATTGATTAGGGACACAAAGCCCTCTCGGTAATCCATAAAATTGAGAAACAAAATGGGAAATGTGTCAAAGTGAAAACAACACGACCATAGAGCAGACAATAGACGAAGGCCACAATGGGTCTTCAATGTAGCGAGAAATGTCCGCACCCGTAGGCGTCCTTCAGCTGGCCCCTTAAAAATATGTATAATAGTACAGTGAAAATGGACGTCATTCTTAACTCCGAATTCTACACAAGAAACTAAAATTAAAAATCCTGACTTGGGACAGGCGCAAAAGTTTGCGGCGGGGTTAAACATGTTTATGAGATCTCATACCTCCTCCTATACCTCTTGACAATGTAGAGAGGTAAATGCATAACAATACGCACATTAAAATTCAGTTCAAGAGAAGTCCGAGTCCGATGTTAGAAGATGTAACAAGAGAAAATAAATAAAATGACAATAATACATAAATAACAACAGACTACTAGCAGTTAACTGACATGTCAGCTCCAGACCTCAATTAAACTGATTGACAGATTATGTCTTTTATGTCTTCATCATATGAATATTAGGCACAATCCCTCCCGTTAGGGGTTAAGTATCATACTTTCATAAAATGTATGAGAAGAACATAACCCGTGTCATGCCAACAACTGTTTTTTAAATAAATGTGTTTAGTTCCGATTCAATATGTATCTTGCTCTCCAAACCAACCCCGCTCACATATATAAGTTTTATCACCTATATTTAGGTTCGTCTCATAAAACCAGCAGAATGTTGCCCATAATATTTTCACTATTCCAGTCCCTTATCGTAGCCGGACCAACAGGACATAAGGTGGCATGTCGGAAACAATTGTATGATATTAAAGCATGGTCTAGGTAATAAAAGCAGGGAATGGATTAACATAATGACCAGTCCAAGACATGTTTCATTTATCATAACCAAACTATCGCCTTTGCTGATCTAAAATGAGTAGAAGTGGAAGTGTCAGTTTAGACGAATTTGCTTTGGACAGTGATATGTTTTTATTTTAACCATATACAGAAGTAAGTAAAAATGTGCTTTAATTAGTATTAACAAACCTATTAGTTACACTACTATTAGGGAGTGCGTTATTAAGAGATTAAAACTAGTTGCACTTGAATTGAATCGTGTGTTGCATTAGCTTAGGTATGATGGTGCCACTATGGTTGCAAATTCAGGTGTTAACGAAAAGTGCTTGAAGCGCCACGGTAGAGGGAAGAGTTATACAAGCAAAGACGGCTATATATCCGACTACGTAGAAAGTAGGTTAGCCGTATCAAAGACTTTTTGCTTGTAGTTTACTTAGTTTTCATATCTTTCAATCTTTGTTGCTCTATGCAGTATTCGAGCTAGTCAACAACAAAAGTTTGTGTGTGTTTTTCTTTAAAATAGTTGAGTTTAAATGTATTAATTGGAAAGAAGACTAAACAATTCCTCGGGCACATAAGTATAACGGGTATTGATTGTCTTCTTGCGCATGTGTACATGTAATACATGTAAGTGTAGGCGTATAAATTCTTGGTTGTAAAGCGGCGGAGTCGCATAGTAATTTCTAGTCTGTACAGCGTACTGTGAACATCGTATTTTTTAATGGATTTTAGGGAAAAAGATTTACATACTTTTGTATTTTGATAGATATGTTGATTTAAATCTAGGTGGATTGGCTATACAAACGTAATCGTATTTCGACTTTTGTACCAAATAAGTTATAGCCGGTGAGTTCTTATAACTCGATTTCTTTCCTATTTCAATATTTACAAACAAAATTATGTTTCTTTTCATCAGTGTGGTACATAGTGTGGTCCAACACGTCGAGTTTCGTTGACAATGACAAAAGGAGAAAGGTTTCCCAAATGTTTTTTTTTTCTTTTCTGATCGGCAACGACGCATTCAGTTATTCAGTTATTCTTACACAAAAGGTTAACATGAGTTTATTTTTATTAAACAATGGTGTTATTGTATTCACATTGTATAATATATGAAATGTTAATATTGATCATTTGTCTTATTAAATCAGCAGCTTACAATAAATATGCAGTACTCGAGCTAGTCAACAACATAACTTATGTTGTGGTTTTCTTTAAATAATTGAGTTGAAATATATTAAGTGGAAAGAAGACTTAAATAGAAGTTTGCTATAATCCCATTTGAATTACCACCGAAGTATAACATCATGTGATTAAATGCCCACGAAAAACAAGGAAGTGACTTTACATTTTGCATTTTGTGAATTGATTGTGGTAAGTAAATTATTTATTTATTCTATTTATTCAATTGTCTATTTTATTATTTATTCAGATAAGCGTTATTCATTTATCTATACATTTATTTTATTCAATTCTTTACAAGTATTAACGTTTATATAATTATACAAACTAATGTTGATTTGAATTCAGGCGGAAACCAGAAACAAATAAAATGACAATTTTTTGCTCATTCAAAATCCTGAGTTTTGATTGGTTGATAGCCAGTGTATTTTTCACCAATTTACTGTTATCAAATGAATACCGTTCATTTTTTAACGCCGCCGCAGTATATGCAAGAAGGATATGCCTTTATTTACCCTCTCTGCTGTGGTTTTTGCCAAAAAATACTCTATCTGACTGGACGCTTGTAATGACACGATCAACAATGCGTTTTTGAACGTTAACATTCGGTGTAATTAAGCAGATATAAATGTATCATGTTAAGGAGGGGTATTTGTGAAAAATACCAGTTGAGAGAATGTTAAATTGCGCGAGCTGTAAGGTATGAAATTCTTTTTAAATAAGAGTTGTCATAATAGTTTTATTGTAATGGGAATCAGTAAAAGTACTAGTATACTATCCTTTAAAGAGTCAACACTGGATGACAAATGAATAGGAAAAGCGAACTTGGTTATTGTTTATGACTTATTATTTACTACAATTGATGTCACGTCTTTTGTTTTCTTCAGCAGAATGTATGAGTTCAAGTTTCCAATAAAATCTGTGTAAAAAATCACAATGGAACAAGCAATAAGAGTAAATGATCTACAGTCATTGGATAATAATCTTGCAAGTGGAGGAGATGTGAACGTAAACAATGAAAATGATAACACTCTACTTCATATCGCCATCTCAGTCTCTGCTAATATTAGTATCATTCAAACTCTTCCTGAAAATAATGCTGATCCAAAACTGTCAAATAACAATGGAGAGTGACCTCTGCAATGCATACGACAAGATGATATTCAAATGATAGAAAATATTTTAAAATCGTTCGATCTTAGAGATGAAGAGGGGAATACCTGTTTGCTCACAATACTGAAATTTAAAAGAAGATATGTCATAGACATTCGGCAATTTTGGACAATGATAATAAAAAAAACATCAAATCTCTGAACATTGATTTCAACATCAGAAATAAAAATGGCGACACATGCTTAATAGAAGCTGCACGTGCTGTATTTATGCCGGGTGTTAGTCTACATATCGAATTTATCTTGATCAAGTTAGAAAATGTAAATATTCTTATTAAAAATCGAGACGGTGATACATTTTTGGATTCATTTTGCCGTTTGGTAGCTACAGAGGTTGAATCTGAGCTAATACAGAAAATATTTCTATGACAATTGTTAAACTTCCCAAAAGCTTTATTAAAACTACTTCTGTCACGTAAAAACAACACCGGTGATACCCTTTCCTTCAATTTACACAGAACACAAATGCGATCATTAATCTCATTTTTGCTCAAATTATTTATTGATGCGGGTACAGACATTAATGGTAAAAATATAAGAGGTGAAAGTGCTATTCATAGAATGGTTATTCGAAGTGAAGGAGAATTTTGTTGCGAAGACGAGGACTGCATTCCAAACATAATGTATTTAGTGCGTGAAGGAGCTGATGTTAATGCACAAGACATTACTTCGTCGTCACCAGTAATGCTTGCTAACGAGTCAAGAACTATAAAGGCTCTATTAAACGTAAATAGGAGTTTGAACATGCCAAATAAATTTGGCCAGACTCCTTTAATTCTTAAGTTGACCAGCAACGAAATAAATACCTCAGTAATACAAATGCTACTTGAATATGGTACTAATGTTAATGCGTTAGATGACTACAACAGCAATGCTTTACATTACCTTGCATGGGAAACAGCTGGAACAGAAACACTAACTATTTTGAAACAATTCGTGGCTCTAATCGTTCCTGACAAGTTAGGTCAATTACCATGCCAGGTTGCTTATTTTAACCGTTACAAGGAAGCATTTGATAACTTGTGTTTGTGCAAAACTAACGTTCACGGTGATGTTAGGGCTAACTTTTGTGTTAAAAGTGAGACAAGACTAATACAAACTTTCACGGACTTGCAGTTTGAAGATTTAATAGAATGTTTTAGCGAATTTCATGGTAAAATGAGATCTACACTTCTCAATTTACCAGACCTTGGTCATGTGTTATTTCAAGAGGAAGCACACATGATTTGTGCTTTTGTCAATGACCTTGTTAGCAATCTTTGCAGACAAATTGCAGAAAGAGATAAACTTTTAGCGAATACTGTTGTCGAATCAGACAGCGTTGGTGAAGAAACAAACGTTGGGAGACCAGATGAAATTTTTTTTGTATGGATTTTTCAAGAATTTAGTAGACTTTGCGAAGTAGATGAAACTCTCTCCTCTGAAAATCCTGGATTTGCATATTTGAAATTAAAGTCAGAATTTTTTAATGGTATCGATCAAGATTATTTTAATGCCGATGGGTATTTCCAGACGCATAAATGTCAAACATTACTAACAGAACTATTGCAAACAGGTAATTTTTTCAGTCATCCAAATGTAGCAAAGAACTACAAACTTTACAATTATGAGACCTACATGTCATTTCTCATTTTATTGGTCAGGACCATTTTTCAAAAATATGAACATAAACGTTGATTTGGTTCTAGCTTGTCAAATAGAAGGGTGGTGGCCACAAGCAACGAAACTGGAAAATCTACCCAGTCTACTTCAACGTAATGCTCTACAAGAGGGGTGTATACTTATACTTCAAACCGAAATGAATGAAAATAAACACCAACTTCGAGTTTCTGCTTTGAATGCCGAGACAGCCTTGGTGAAATGGTTACCTCAAGTAGCTCGAGATGCATATGCTGTTTGTAAAATACTCTGTGATGAAAGAATATGTCCAAGTGTATGCGAGGAAGGAGAAGAAGATGACTGTCATGACTGTAAAGAATATGTTACCAGCTATCAACTGAAGACGTGCATGTTTGAGGTCTTTAACAATTTTTATAATGAAAATATATCTCATGGAGAGGCAAATTCTGAGGCTAACCTTCAGGACTTCATAGTTCAAATTCTCAAAACATATAAGAAGTATTTAACACTAGAAAACTTACCGTCGCATTTATTTCCCTGGCAAAATGTGTTTACATTTTTAACATCGTGTCATTATAACGACGAACATCTGCGGGTTTTATGTTCGATGAGGAAATTGTTCACGACAATAATACTGGTGCTTTTAGGGGAACCACAAGACTTCAACGATGTTGATGTTGAAAGTATAAAGAACCATTGGAATGAATCAGAAGATGACAACATGATATCGGCAACAGAATATTGGGATAAATCAGAAGAAATGATAAGGGAATTAAAGGAGACGTAAAATTAAATAAGTTCTTTTCTGTCGAATAGTTTCAGAAAATTAAATTAAAAAAACAGAAACGAAAAATAAGTATGTAAATATAGTTCTGTTATAATAGAACCTTTGGTATTTCAAAACCGCACATATATGATCAACCTAGCTACGATTTTAAGACATTTTCTCCCCATTGTATGTGTATTATTATCACCCTTGGTTCGATCGACAGCTAAACAACAAGGATTGCCAACAAAAGATACCGCGTGAATTTGTATGCCTATTCTTTTATTTTCATTTTGACAGACATCAGTTATTTACCAGCCACCGTCTAATGACATAGGTTACAATCAACAAGGTTAATATGTGAAACTGTTTGAGCTGGAAAATGTGAAGTAAATTTGTTCGGAACAGCCTTTTTGTCTCAGTTTCTAAAGGTATATCTAGGGAAGAACGAATACGTGAAAGTTTGTACAGCAATTATGAAACAGAGTAGTGTTACTGATACTCGACTATACACATTTTAAGAAGGTTCATTTTCGAAAGGTTTAAATGAGAATAAATCTTTTTAGCTAAAATAATATGTTTTATTAACCAATTTATTGGCGCATATTTGTACTACCTTTTCTATTTAACTTTAACTTCATTTCTCTACGCTTTTGTATATTTTAGAGAAACTATTCATCAAAATGCTAGCTCTGTTAAATATTCGTTCAAACAATATTTATTTATTTTTTATTAAACAATATTAATAAATCAATTGGTTTATATCAAAATAATACATTTTTTACTAAATCGACAATACAAGATAGATACTTCACTAATACAGGGACTTTCTATTTTCTTAGTATAGAAAAAGTAAAATCATAAAAATACTGAACTCAGAGGAAAATCTAATCGGAAAGTCCAAAATCACATTGCAAAATCAAATGACAAAACACATCAATAACGAATGAATAAGAACTGTCATATTCCTGACTTGGTACAGGCATTTTCAAATGTAGAAAAAAGATGATTAAACATGGTTTTATAGCGCTAAACCTCTCATTTATTTTGATAGTCTCTTCAAAGTCCCTCACTGATAAGTAATCTCATCAAGACCTCAATGTATCGAATATAAGGCTTAGTGGTATGTGCAAATGTTAAATACCTAATTATGTAATATATACAAGAATGTGCTTAGCAACACAATAATTAAAAACTAACATTAGTAATCCATGTTTCGTTGACCTCCAAGTTTTTATTGAATTCTTGTTTAAAATTAAACAAAAGATACATTTGCTGAACATCAATTTGTGTTGACTGCATCTGAAAAGGCATCTGGCTTTATTATAATGTTCTTATTATTCAAACCATGCCAACGTAGCTTCATATATCCTGATTAAACAAAAACAAATGTATGGTAGGAGTAAATTCAGTAAATACATATACGTCATCAGGGACCGCCCATTTGGGGGAGAGCTTTCTTTATAAAACTGAAGACATGTGCTCTTCTGATTGGTAGATAATGTTTGTAATAAATATTTTTTGGTAGATAGATCAAAACTAGAGTTGAAAAAATAAAAGCTAAATGTATTAATTTTTCCCCTACAGGGTTGACAAGTAATAGGGGTCAGTACGAATCTAAATTGTTTGTAAACAAGGCCATGTGAATGCTCAAAATGCCGCATGACCCTATGCTTTTATTGTTGCAAAAGATAGGGCTACATTTGTGCTTTCATGGATGATATATGAAAGATTCTAATTTCTAAAGGTGAATCAGGTATAGATTTATTTCCATACCTAGATTAGCATTAAAGTCAAAGGGAGATTTTTTTACTGAATTTACCCCTGTATCATAATTATCAGAGTTGTCTTTCCTTTGACGATCATAAAATGTTTTACCAAAACTGGCATTGAGGATAATTTCAAAATAGGTATCAGTTTTCTTAGTTTTTTTTTTAGAGTGGGCAGATTTTGGTATATAAATTACAGTACATTTTTCAAAAGCTAAAATACTTTTATACCAAAATAACTTCAAATACAAATAATAATGATTACTTGAGAAATTGTATCCTTCAAGATAATACAGAACATATGAGAATAGTTTTTAAGAACATACAGTAGACTAACAACAGAATTTTTTTCTAAAGTGTTCTCTTGTTAAAAAAAAGAATGAGAACAAAACAAGAACAAGCACTGGTATGTTTATTATAATGCATGGATTTCATGACATGATTATTTTGAGTAGTATATTCATTTTATGAAAACTTGTATTATTGAAATAATTGACATGATCATGATATGATCAAGGACAAAGTATTACTATACTTACTATTAAAACCTGTTTTTATTTGCTGTAAACTTAGAAATTATTGCGATTTAAAAAAATAAATATATCCGAAATACGAGATTAACTATTGCAATTTCAGGGAAATCTGAATACACAGATATATGTACCACATGAGAGTTCTTATAACTGCGATACTCACCCAGTCGCATTATTTGCATTTTAAAAACATCTTGCCATAATTTCTGTAATAATTATATCGGGTTATTAATCCGATTAATCTATAATGTTATCTTTTTATTTATAGATATGCATTGATACTAATAAAACTATCCACAAAAGTCAGATTTAAGTAGATTTAAGAAATTATAGGTCATCATATGGCCTTACAAAATGATCGTAACAATACCATTAATAAGATTTAATCAAAAAGCATTACATCAATTAATCAATTGAGAGTATTGTCTGCTAAACTAGAGGTAACTTTTTTTTAATTTTGACGGACTTATGCGTCTCTTGTCAACCTACATTTTTCATAAGCGGGTTTCCCGCTTTCATTAGGTATAAAATCGAATGCTTTTCCTGATTTGTTCCATTGCGTGATTTGAACTATGAAGGAACACAAAAACCCACCCTAGCCCATCCTTGAGAATATTTTTCTGCTGTTTTTTTTTTGTATATTTCAGATATTATCAAAAGAAGCGTCATGGATTGGGCAGAATGTTACCTGAATACATAGTTTACCTGAAGGGCTGAATTTATCACAGTTGACGTCTGGTAGCCCAGTCGCTAGTTGGAGAAAACATATGATGGTTGCCCTTCAATGATTTTATCTTGGACATTAATGACAAATTGTCGATGAATGCAAATTCGTTGGCCGGTTGATACATAGTTGAACTGGCCTAATAAATCCATGACAAAAAATTGTCAAAATTCACACTTACTATTTGTCGTTTTTTTATGATCATATATTAGTTTGTCTTACAATTTGTTTACATTTGTATAACAAGGTAGTCTGGAGGCGTCGGAAATATTACGAGGGATTTCAACAAATTTGGGTTATCTTTTATCTGGTATATCGTATTCCTAAATTGACTTCTGTTGGTTTCTTTCGAATATTTAATCAGTGAATATATGCATTAGCTTAAGGGTCACCATATGGCCTTCAAAAATGATCGTAACCAATACCATTTAGTGAATATATGCATTATATTAAGGGTCGCCACACGGCCTTCAACAATGATCTTAACCAATACCATTAAGTGAATATATGCATTAGCTTAAGGGTCACCATATGCCCTTCAACAATGATCGTTACCAATACCATTAAGTGCACACATGCATAATGATTGTGACAAGTATGTGTTTATTATTTTGTTGTATACCTATCAATGCAAATATTGTCTGTAAATGAACAAAAGAGACAAAACAATATTGAAACGGTATAAAATATAAAGAAAAAATTGCTAAGTAACTGTTGTAATTATATATTGAGAAAATCAATCTTTATCACGCCTAGTTCCCACGGTCATATGATAGTATACTAATGTACAGAATTCAGTCAAGATGTACAGAAAACAATATGGAGGAAGAAATTAGCATTTCAAATACGATACAACTCATAAAGATATCTTTAATACAATTACATCTAAAGTATATAAACTGAGAACTTTATTGATATAACTGTAACTTGTTTCCGTAACAAACACTTGTCATAGTCACCTTAATGCTCAATTGTTCCTCTCTTGTTAATTGGTTGGTTTTAGCTTATGGGTTTTATCACGTCTTTGGTGCCCTGTCTTTATACTCTCATTATGCGTCGTAATACATGACGTGCAAATCCAGAAGTAACATAGAACTAGGGAACTCTCGTCTACAGTTACAAGATTAAGCAATCTATATCAAATTGTACATTTATGTCCATAATAAAAGATATTTGGTCAACTTTATCAATTTGACATTACAGCGGTATTCTTGATAATCGCCTGTCCCGAATGAAAAGCCCTTAATTCATTGGTTGTCCTTTATTGCTTTGTTACATATTTGTATTTCGGTCCTTGCTTGTACATTATTTAGACCGTTAGTTTTCTATATTGAATTGTTTTACAATTGTGAATTTGGGTCCTGTCAAAGCTGACTATGCGGTATGGGCTTTGCTCATAATTATTGACGGCCGTACGGTGAACTATCATGGCTATTATTTTTTTTTTATATTAATCGATACTAACATTTTTATCAATTTGAGATAATTTCATGACTTACTTAACATGTATTATTATCTAGTTATTAATATGAGTAGTCTGTTATCCCATCAATCCCGATATGTTTGCATTGTACAAGTTCGTGGATATCTGTTTGCGTTGACAAGATGTAGACACTTATAGTTGATTCGTTAGGTGACATTTTGAAACAAACCAGTCTTTCAGCAATGACAAGTACTTTTAGATACGAAGTTTTTGTTCATGTGTTTATCAGAGTTTTTCTGCTTGAGTGGAAACCTCTTCAAATGAATTTTTCAGTTTCTTTTTGTTTGTTTTTTTAATTTTCTTGTGCTGCTTGGTTGGATAAAGCTACTGCTAATGACATGGTTTATTGATAATATACATTTCTTTGTTTAGTTAATAAAAGAAAATATTAAGAAACTTGGTTTCCAAGTCCCTCGAGCAAATATGACTTTGGATGGTTTTTTTTACTCTTCTCTTTATTTCCCTTTTTGACCACAACTGCAACAAAAGTATCTATTGACCTATAGCTTTCAATATACATTTCCTTTTAGGAGCATTCCTGATTATGGTAAATCAAGAAAAAGCGTTTATGTGAGCACCAATAGTATAAAGTGTTCCTGTTGTGCTGTTATCCCACTCTATGAGGAGAACTGGAGGGTTAAACGCTTACAAAAAGGTCTAACCTCGGAACAATCAGTATATGTCTAAATCACTCTTGAGATCAAGTGGATGTTGTTGGTTGCCGTCTGCTATATTAAATATGTTTGTTATCCGCTTTATCATAAAAGAAGCTCTTACTTTTCTGTTTCGACTTAAGCCACGTTTTTTTCAATACCTGATTGCAGGTTTTGCTGATCATTGTAAAACGGTGTAATATTGTTTGCACATGCTTGTACGTTTATATTTGATTGCTACTTTCTTACCTTTGTTTTTATTCATGCAAAATTAGATGGACTGAAAATCAAAGTAAAAATTGCAATGAAATGAATAGTTGAAAAAGAATTAAATAGTGTTTGAGTTTGCCTTCATTGAACTAATATATTATTTTCTAAAATTAGAATAAAAAGCATTAGTCACGTTTGATAGAAAGTGATAAATTCGCCAGTAAAATGTGAACAAGAAACAAAACACAGTGTGACATGACACCATATTTATATTAGTATACATGATAAAGAGGAAATAGTAGACGATATCTGACATTTTATAACGTTTTCCCTCTAGAAAATAGTTTTATGTTTTGGTAATAAGATATTTATGTGTATTCTTACTGCCATTAACCCCTATCCAGGTATATTAAATATGACACATAGGTTTATCTTCAACAAAATATTTGGTTCTATACGAAATGGTTGAAGGTTGTATCGATAAGGTTATCAATGTATCGAATACGAGTGTACATTCAAAGTACATGTATTACAGCGGTTACTCACTGTACCGGACAGAGGTGATATTTTAGCTGCTATTGTCAGATGACCATAAAGACATCGATGTTTTATTTAAAATTGGTACAACTAAATTAATAACAAAATCATAACTAAGCTCTTTATAGAGCTTGAAACTGACACACAACATTAGTATAACAGTCATATGTGATTTGTAGGAGCCGGTACAGATTTTGATTTAACTGGTAAATCAAAAGGCTTATATAGAAATAAAAATAATGATGTAGTGTGATTACAAATGGTACATATGTCCACCTAATACCACAAGACGAAGAAGTTAGTAACTATAGGTCAACATTTGGTCAGAAATTAACATGATCAGAACCATAATGCATAGAAGCCATAAAAGCACAGTCTTGGAAAATATATAAAACAAATCAAACGAGAAAAATTAAGGCTTGATTCATATGAAATAAATCCAACGTAAAACAGAATCAAGCAACAAATTACTGCGCTTAAGGTTTCTGACTTGTGACAGCGAGGATAAACATATATGGGCACACCCTAGCCTACCCTTAACTTGGGACAGGGTTGTTACAACCAAATTCTAAATACGTTAGAGATTTATTAAAGATTACAAACTGAAAAAGAGATCTTATAAGAAAAAAATAACACTTTATTTTATTGCATGAAAGTTATTTTGATTGCTACAGATAATCAATAATATCTTTTACATCAGATAATCTTTAGTTGTGTTTCTCTTGTAATAAAGTACTTTCGTATCGCTTATCAATTTACAAATTTTTAATGTAACAGTTAGAAGAATCCTCATTATCTTCAAAATAGTGGTCTTATCTAAAATGTCATAGACATAAAATGCTTGACTGTAGTTTATTGCCGAATTGGCAAAAGTAAATCATTACAATAAAATATTTAAAATGTAAAACATCGCAATGTATGTTTAATTTATGTGAAAAAAATCATGCCAACAATATAATTCAAATTTATCAGGCTGAGCATAATATATTATATGTTTTCTACAATGATTTATGAAACAACAAACAGTAGTTTCTCCTAATTTATAGATATGATGAAGCTACATGATTCCAGCCATATTGATTGTTAAAACAAACAGCACTAGGTTCTCCTTGTTTATACATACGGTGTAAGTTACAAGATTCAAGCCAGAATGATTTTAAAACAACCAACAATAGGTTTTCCTGGTTTATAGATATGGCGAAAACTACAACAACAAGCAGTAGGTTTTCCTGATTTAGAAATATGGTGAAAGCTACAATGTTCCAGACACAATGATTGTTAAAACAAATAACAGTAGTTTCTCCTGGTTTATAGATATGGCGAACACCACAAGATTATAGCCACAAACCAAAGATGAGGACGCTATAGAGTTTTTACCAAGTACCTTTGACTATTTTCAAAATTAAGAAACTTTCCACTCGTGTCATATCTTCCTCGTATAATAACAACTATTGAATCCATACACCATTTTATAAATCATGATACTTAAAGAACCCAAACTTGGCATCGCAACATTTTACACTTAAATTAACAAAACCATACATTGTTAAAAATACACAGCCATGAAATAATTTTACATGGCCTTTATGCTGTTGCAAATCACAATAGTGTGATTTTAAATAACAGTCTTAAAAATCCCCAGATCTAACTTGGCCACTGAATGATGAGCAAATTTCAACAAATAACCAATCAATCAATCATTCCGATCTATCGGAACAATTCTAAGCAAGCACGGGTTGCATCAACACTTCATTTAACGAACCCAATAAACTCACAAAATGAAGTTAGTAATATTGTATTGACACTAAAAAGTCAAAAAATAACTTTGATGATTTGAACAAATTGCGAGGGATGCATACAAATATATCATTAAGGGTGATGATCATAACAGGACACAAACATGAAAGAATGAAAACATACACTTAAGAACTTTTAAATCAGGTTGTTAAAAATACATAAATTATAGATTAAACATAATTATTTCATGCTTTTCATGCGCCTTGGACAAATTAACAATTGGTGTAATTTTTATAACCGACAGTCGTTGTGCTTCTTTAAAACTCTGTCCGTTTTCCTCTATAGTTAAATTAAGACAATTAACTTCATATTTATCACACTACATTATTTGTGGTATACTTTTATTAGAGGTGAAATTACATTTTTTCCTTCTATTTGGTGAAAAGCCGTGTATATAAATATATAAATAAGAAGAAAATGTTTTATTTTCCATCAAATAAACGAGGTTAACAGATGGGGTAAAAAGTAAGACAACTAAATTATCAAACGCGAAGGAAAATTCTAAACAGAAAGTCTCTAGGCAAATGCCAATGACAAAATCAAAAGCTAAAAACAAAAAACAAATGAAACGAATGGACAACAACTGTCATATTCCTGACTTGATACAGGCATATTATTTAGTAAAATGATGGATATAAACTTGTTTTATAGCTAGCAAAACCTCGCACTTGTATGACAGTCGCCAAATTTTTTTATATGGAGTGTGGAAACAGAAACACAAATAAGTGTAGTTTATTTTCTTATGAATACACATATTAGCTTTCAAGCTGTTCACAATTTACAACATACAAACAACTTGCTAACGGTTTATATTGATAAATAAAAGAATAATAGTCTTTTTTACAAACGGAAGAATCAAATAAGCGAATGAAAGATCGAATCGTTTTAAAACAGCGCAAAAGTCATACGCCCGTTTTTGTCATTTCAAAGTTATATAATAATTTACACTGAATTTTGACGAAAGTCACATTTTCACTTAAAGCATGTACATGTACTTCGAGTTCAAAAGTCAATCAACATTGACTATCAAACAGTACAATAACAATTAAAATTGTAACTATATAAGGTACAGGTAAGGAGATACTATCAATAAATAAATAATCTCATATTTCCACCCGTTAATGAATTATTTGTTGATGCTATTTGTCTTCTTTGAACGGTGCTTGAGGTTAAATATTCAAGCTTATATTATTATTACTTGATTTCATTAAATAATCATACTTTCAGAATATGACCAACATCGGGCATATATTTAGGAAATATAGTGTGTAACGATTCTTTTGGGACACTTATAAATATAAGACTAATATCTGAAGCAGTCATTTACAACATTAATCGCCCAAGTGAATTAAATTTGTTAAATAAACTTTTTATGTGGAGCTGTGGGTTGAACAAATATTTAACCCAAAATACCAGTACATGTTTGTCCATGTAGTTGGACACACCAAGCATGGTTATTTTGTCGGTGGCCTAACGAGGCATATTGATTTACAACATGCGCATTTCTTTAAATTGAGATTACTGAAAGAGCTGTTATAAATTTATAACATATATTGCATAATATTAAAACTGAAACGAGGTCCTATTTCAGACAAAATGACACAAGTCATTTTATATCTTATATAATACAATATTAACGGTTTAAATTCTTTAATATGTTTTTATTTTTTTCATAAAAAGCAATTATTGACTTTTAATAACATTTTAAATAACATCTTCAAATAATATTCAATTACATTTAGTATATCAGATGTCTTGAAAGGCTTTTTAATTTGACCATTTGGTTCTGCAAGCATACTTCATGTGAATCATACGAACAGGTAATAATAGAATCACGCATTCAGCTGACATAAAGGAGTTTATCTCGGCTAACGTCAACCTCTAAAAAGTAAAATCACAAAACTACTGAACTTCAAGGAAAATTTAAAACGGAAAATCTCTAATCAAATGGCAAAATTAAAAGCTCAAACGCATAAAACGAATGGATAACAACTGTCATATTCCTGACTTGGTACAGGCATTTTCTTATGAAGAAAATGGTGGATTGAATCTGGTTTTATAGCTAGCTAAACCTCTCACTTGTATAATAAATAAACTCATCATAGATACCAGGACTAAATTTTTTATATACGCCAGACGTATGACAGTCGCAACAAATTCCATGATATTGACAACGATGCGTGAACAAAACAAATAAATATGACAAGAATACAGCGGTCAACATGTGTTATAATTTTAATCACTTAAAAAAACTCCCAAAAAAACCAACATACACATATTTAGCAAAATAATATTTGGACGTTGTAATATGATCATAATTTATGAAGATGGGGTTTGTTTGCCAATGAGACAACGATCAACCAAAGTGCAAATGAATTGAATGTTAGCAACTATAATCAACCGCACGGCCTTCAACAATGAAAAAACCCATACCGTATAGTCGGCTATAATAGACGCTGATATAAAATAATATGACACATTAACAATTCGATAGTGAAAACTAACGACCTACATGTTATTTTGAAATAATTTACAAAAAATAAATATGAATCAAGGACAACCATTGAACTACACGCTCCTTACTTGAGACAAGCACATAAATAATGTGACTGTAAGCTCTCAATCCTCCCCTAGCTAATTGTGTCTTTTGATGGAGCATTGCCTTTAATTAATTGTCGTAGGATAGTTTATTGGTTCATACTGGTATAAATATACTGAAATCAGCACTTGAAAAGGAAATTTGAAGATCCTGATTTGATTTTTCAACGAGTAGATAATGGAGATTACATAGATAATGTCCAGGCAATCGTAGTTCTTGAGTAAAATTGATATCATTTTGTTTTATCATGTGGTTTCATACGGAGGCCGTTTATTGTCAGGATGAGGTTTTATTTTAAAGTCGTTATAGAGACTTACCTAATTAATTATAACGAATTCAAGTTACCCTCGTTGGTGTATTTGCTTGAAAAATTTCGTGTTGATTATATTAACACTTATCTCCACCCTAAGCGCAACAAAATGTGACAGTTTTTGTTTGATTCAGTGCTACCCGGAACGAATATAAACAGTATAGTATTTCTTTTGATGCGGTAATAAATAAGCAATTGACACCTATCATGATAAATCTTAGTAATAAACTTTTTATAAATTCTTTATACTTTTATGGTATTAAAAAAGTCTTCACACATAACAAACTTGAAAACAAACACTGAATTTACAAGGTAAAAAAAACTGTACATTTTCTAATAGGAAAGTAAGGATATACACTGTATTAACACCCTTTGAAGTTGTCGTTTATCTTACTGGAACGGTTTCAAACACAACATTAAACCTGTTTTACTTATCTATGTCATTATCATTTCTTCTAATAAAATTATATTTTTTTAAACATCCTATCAAAAGAATGAAGTGGCTGCAGATTTCAAGTGAATTGGTGCCCGTATGTTCGTTTGTTCGGCCATTCGTTGTATACATTATCTGTCCTCTCTTTTATGTGTTCATGGCATTGAATGGTATTTGTAATCTCCTGACCTAAGTTGTGTTTACTGGGTGAGCAATAGCTATAATTAATGGGAATAGAATGGAAATTGAAATTGAGAATGGAAATGGGGCGGAGGCGGATGTAGGGGGGCGGAGGCAGGGAGCCCGCCCCCCCCCTTTCTGGGAAAAATTTGGTTGCTTATATAGAAAATCACTGAAGCATGACCTGAGCGGGCCCCTCTTAGGCAGTCAACGTGCCCCCACTTATGAAAATTTCTGGATCCACCAATGTGGGGAATGTGTCAAAGGGACAACAACCCGACTAAAAAGTAGAAAACAGCCCAAGGAAATCAATGGTTCTTCAGCACAACTGGAAATGCCGCATCCAGAGACAGCACATGTTAAGTCGGTCAATTATTTAACTAAAACCGAATGCATTTTAAGATTTATCAACATTATGCTATTGATTTCGTTTGACGTAAGACGTTTCTTTGAGATGTTTCAACTAATTATATCTCGATATAAACTAGTCAACATAAGAAATAGTGTCTTTTTGGAGATATTCGATCTACCCAATCTGATAAATAAGTAAAATTACAAAGAAAAAAAGAACTCCAAGGAAAATTAAAAACTGAAATTCTCTCATGAAATGACAAAAATCAAAAGCTCACGCACATCAAAGAAAAAAAGATGTATTTGTTTGGCTGTGTTGTGTATATTAATAAAGACTCAGCAATGTCCGCTACGAAAAAGTAAAACCCCGAGTAAAATTCAAAACGGAAAATCTACAATTAAATGGTAAAAACAAAAGGTTAAACAGATGAAACGAATGGATAACATCTGTCATATTTCTGACTTGGTACAGGCATTTTCTCCTGTAGGAACCTGGTTTTATATCTAGCTAAACCTCTCACTGGTAGGATAGTCGCATCCAATTCGGAATTGGGATCCGAAGACAAATCAACTTTCTCCTGCAATGAGAGTTTCACAACTTAACTTTACGACAATGTATATGTTTATGGATGGCCTGATACAAAGAAAAATTGTTCGCCTTTTCCAACATTTCATCAACTTTTCGGGGCTCGTCTTGTTCCATTGAAATCGACCAATTATGAAAAAACAACCTTTTTGGTGTCATTTTTGTTATTTGTTTTCTCATTCTGGATATGAATGAAAATACTTTCAACTGGACGTTATCTGAATAATAATCAATTAATCGCGATAAATATAATTGAGGCTTCTGTGATCAATATACATGTACATGTAACATAAAATTGTTATCGATGTATGGCATGAACGGCCAATAGGGCCTTCTAATTTTTAAAAAATACTAGAACACACCCGTGATATCACAGATCTGTGACTGAATTAAAGTATACAACTATGCGCAAGCCTTATTTTAGTATTAGTATTGTCATCTGATAAAATCATGTCAATTATAAGATACACAGTTTTTTCTCTGCTTTCAAGTCTTTCTGTTTGAACCCGTTGAACTGGAACTTATCAGTTATTGGTAATATTAATTATTTTGAAAACATAAGGTCCTGGAATGGAGTATTTTTTAATCAACAGCATTGTCCTATATAAGTTATAAATAAAGTTGAATTCTTTGCTTTGCTGTTTTACGTCATCCCCACTAACAAATTGAAAACTGTACCTATACGCCTTATTTTTAGTCCCGATTTTTAGTATTCGTATTGTTATCTTAGAAAGTCTTACTGAATAAAATACTACAATAGGTAACAATTTGACAATTTAGTAGTGTCAACCCTGTGGTTATGACCCGTGTATATGGCATATTAGTCCTGAATACAACGTTTGGTGGTGCGCCTGTCAGATGCGGAACGTACAGATAAGGTAATAGGTAACAGGTGAATATACTATTGGTATCGGACTCGACCCGGAACTTCTAAATTATTGGCAATATTAATTACGTGGAAAACAAAAGGGCCTGGAGTGGTGTAATTTTTAATCTACACCTTTGTACTATATTATATAAAGTTGAATTCTGAGATTCGTCGTTTTAACGTGATGACGGCTGACAAATTGGACCTCGTAATTTTAGTATTATAGATACAGAACAACTTCCAAATCATTAGTTAATTAATAAATAATTGTGTTTTCCCCTTTAGTAAGTATGTACATGCAGCCGACTTTAGATTTTTTCATGTTTGTGACATACAGTGTATAATACAAAAAAAACCCGCAAAGTGTTAAAAAAGATTTGAGTTCAGACATACATGTAATGATTATTCATTGTAGTGCATATGCATCTTTTCTATGGAAATATCTTGAATTCTTCCTCGGTTTATCTTATTGTCAGTGTCCAGAGCTAAATTTAAACATTTGTATCGATTGCTATAATATAAATCTCACATCGCACAACTGTTTCTCCTTTTTTTGAAAGATATAATTCGTGCTAGTATCGTCCTTGGGGATTTAGACAATAAATTATAAATTTGAAATAACTTTTTTACTTTCGTGTATAACCTCGATTCTTTAGCGTACGACAGAGTACATCTCATATGTACATAACGGGCAAATGTGAATTGAAAAAAGTGACTATAAATATCATATTTCTAGTTTAAAAACATATATTCGTGATATATTGTGAATTTTTAGATAAAAAGGAACGTTATAAAATGTCAAAATATCAGCTTTTATTACCCTTTCAAAAATTGTAAAAGGCTTGGTGGGCTACATACTCAGGTGTTCAGGAGATATAGTATTCCTTCTTTATATCACAAATTATAATATGATCTTCGTCAGCTTTGTGACTGTTCGATGTCGTGACCTACACACATTTAAATATAAAAGACTTTAAAAAAAGATATAACCATCGCAATAAATCTATTGATTGATTGATTATTGATATTTAACGCACATTAAAGCACTCTCAGTTTGAATTGTTGGGGAAAAACGAAGTACTCTGAGAGAACAAATGACAATCGACAGGAACACTTGCAATCATATAGTCAATTGAAATAAGAATCGAACACATAAATTCAGAGTTAGCAGGCTAGTTTATATATTTTACAGTGAATATGTATAATCAGGGATTATGTAGAATCCCTGATTTTTCAGGGAATATGTAGAATCACTAAAAGCATTAGTAATTATATATAATCCCTGAAAATTACCAGTGATTTAACATAATCACTGAACATTTTAATAATTATTCTACAAATTCCCTAATATGATAACAGGGCTTATCAATAATTTAAGGATCCTTTGTTTGCTAATAAAAATTAATATAGACACATTATCCTTTTAATCTTTCATATTCCTTGCCAAATGAAATAATTTAGCTTTTAAACACAGAGGATGATCTTAAAGATATAACCAACACTGGGTTTCGAGATAAAGTTGAAGATTTCAAAATTAATAATATCAACATTCCCTTAATAGCAATAACTTTACTTGTATTGGTCGTTTGTATAAAGCTAATATCAAATGGATATTCATGTTCTATTTGTAAATTCACAGAGCATGTTATTTGTTGTACATGTAAAACAAAGGGAGAAGAAGATTATGAAACATCGGTTTTGTGTTTTTTTGTTTGTTCCGATGAACAAGAAATTCAACCTGAGAGAACTTACCAATATAAATGTTTAGAAAAACAGGCAGAACTAAGAAGATTGCATTTGGTGTAATATACTCATTATAATTCAACTGGATAAAAAAGGAAAGGAAAAAAAAAACAAACATACATACATGCAATGGCAATTGTTCACAAAAAATATCGCCTGGCAATTTCGAGGTTTCTAATTCCCTTTTTGGGGAATTTTTAGATTTCTAAACACTTTATTTCTCTCACGCGTGTCGTAAAATCTGATTTGATATGTGAAGGATTTATTTTTTTGAATGTAGGTATTTTGTTTTAAAAATAGATGTGAAGCATGTTATTTTAATATATTGTGTTGAACATTTTAATATATTGTGTTGAACATTTTAATATATTGTGCTTAACATTTTAAAAAATTGAGGTTATCCTTTTGATATATTGTGCTTAACATTTACAATTTATGTTTATAAAGATGTTTTAATATGATTTGATAGAATAAATCATTTGACTTTAATCAATTTTCTTTGTAAAGAAAACATTTTCTTCCTTTCAGCTATTATGTATAATCCCTGACGTTTTTTTCAGGGATTCTACATAATGACTGATTATACAAATTCACTGTATCATATACACTACATGAATCTAGGCAAACGAGAAAGTTTTATTGAATTTTCACTGACATGACTGGAACTGAATCAAAGTGGATATTAGTGCTAAGAAGTAAATGAATTGCGATAATACAAAGCTATGAAATACTATATGAAAAATATAACAAAAGAAATTTTGGCACACTCGTAACTGATATTATATAATAGAACGAGATACAGAAAGATGGAAACAACACTGAACATCACACATCAAAATTGGTATAATATTCCTTACCAACTACAAAGACCTAATATTTTTTGGTTAAACACATTTTCCTATTTAATCAAATGGTCTTTTTATAAAAAAAATGTTGGTGTAGCTACATGTATAGGTGTTGTAGTCGTTACAGTTTTTTAAATATACACCAGACAAACAGCAAAATGATAAAAGCCATATTTTTTTAACTTTTATAAAAATGATGCGAAATATACCAAATGGACATTCAAACTCATTTATAGAAAATTAAATGATAACGCCATGGCAAGAATAAAGGAAAAAGACCAACAGTCAACAACGGCTACCAAAACACAAAATTGAAAACTAAAGACCGAGCAACACGGACTGGACTCCCTACAAATACCAGGGGCGATCTCATGTGCTCTGGTAATTAGTTATGTATCTTTTAGGTGATACCATATAACATCATGTCATTAACATCCGAATAGGACATTTGATACTATCTTGTGTGTTAAAATCTTTTGCATTAAATCATATTAAATGACTAAAACTCATTAAAACCAAACTTTACACCACTTTATAGATATAATCATAAATTTCGACGCATTCCCTCTAACAAATATATTTTCAAGGTATACAACTGAAATCTCCCCCGTCCCCTCCCTTAACACACTCTTCCATTAATGTATGTTGATCGTGACTTGTAATTTTTAGCCCTCATTATTTTAAATTTTCTGAAACTCATAAGTTATACTTAATAGTCTACTTCTTATGGGGTATACAGCGGTCACAGTTGGTTCGATATGTACTTGGTTTCAGTAACGGTTCAAATTTCAATAAACGCAATATTATCAATATTATCAATGCTTAAACATTTATTACATGATATACATATACTAAATTGCTTTTATCACAGATGTAGATAAAAAGTTATTAAACGGAATACAATAAACATTCTAAAAACATACATTTATAACATTTGATATTTTTTGCATGAAACTTTCAAAATATGATATAACAATTGTTTACATCCTCATGGTCTGGTATCTGACGGATGGTTAACTTATTGGCAATCATACCTCATTTCCTTGTGTGCATATTGCAAATCTTTTAAGATAGTCTTATTTTCTAATGAAAGTGATGTTGGCCTCCTAAATTGTCATGATGACATACATTGTATGTTTTGTAGCATAATTTATATATACAAGTTAGGGAATGTCATTTTATTTATTTATTTATTTCTTCAAAGACCTCAGAAAATAATAAAAACAAAAATACTTTTTTGTTCAATTATTGCGCTGATTCATGGCTTCAATAGAATTGTGAATGGAAATGGGGAATGTGTCAACCAGACAACAACCCGACCATAGAAAAAACAACAGCAGAAGGTCACGAAACACGACTCACATACATGTTTAATCTTTCTGTTTTGAATCACTGTTGCTGTAGCTCATGATCCTAAGTATTCCAGTTTTGTGTGTGCCATTTATATGGCTGAATTAAAACAGCCGCCAACATAAGAGTGAAGGATGCATGGTTTAATACAAAGAAGTTGAAAGTACGTTTATTTCGATTATTTTGTGTACATGCCTTAGAATGTTAGTTTTACTCCTTTGAATTGATTTACATTTATCATTCCAGGGCCTCTTATAGCTGACTGTGCAGCGTGGACTTTGCACATTGTTATAAGACGTACAGTGACCTATAGTTGTTTTATTTCTGTGTCATATGTTCTCTTGTGAAGTGTTGTCTCATTGGCAATCATTCCTCATCATCCTTTTTATATATATACTAGAACACACCCGTGATATCGCGGGTCCGTGACTGAATTAAAGTATATAACTATGCGCAAGCCTTATTTTAGTATTAGTACTGTCATCTAGTAAAGTCATGCCGATTATAAGATACACAATTTTCTCTGCTTTCAAATCTTTCTGTTTGAACCCGTCGAACTGGAACTTATCAATTATTGGTAACATTAATTATTTGGAAAACAAAAGGTCCTGGAATGGAGTATTTTTTAATCAACAGCATTGTCCTATATTAGTTATAAATAAAGTTGAATTATCTGATTCGCTGTTTTACGTCATGCCCGCTAACAAATTGAAACTTATTTTTAGTCCAGATTTTTAGTATTCGTATTGTTATCTTAAAAAGTCTTACGAATTAAAATACTACAATAGGTAGCAATTTGACAATTTAGTAGTGTCAACCCTGTGATTATGACCCGTGTATATAGCATATTAATCCTGAATATACCGTTTGGTGTTGCGCCTGTCAGATGCGGAACGTACAGATAAGGTAATAGGTAACAGGTGATTATACCATTGGTATCGGTATCGGACTCGACCCGGAACTTCCTAATTATTGGCAATATTAATTACGTGGAAAACAAAAGGGCCTGGAGTGGTGTAATTTTTAATCTACACCTTTGTACTATATTAGTTGTATATAAAGTTGAATTCTTTGATTCGTCGTTTTTACGTGATGACGGCTGACAAATTGGACCTCGTAATTTTAGTATTATAGATATATACTCAGACGAGATATGGTTAGATAAAAAGACAATACAAATTGATAGCTGCTTGCTTAACGTAAAGTGGCAAATGATTTATGGAATTTCATGACGATTGCAAATAAACAATTAATATCAGATTATGCAGGTTTTGCAAGATAGATGGAATTAGAAGGAGTGATGGAAATTCGCATTGTACAGTGTATTTTCTACATAAATGTTATATAAATAATTATTTCTATTAAATTTCTACAGTAACATGCGACCTAATTAAACTCGAATGACTTACACAGCATATATTATGCAATAACAACATCTTTTGTTCTTCCCATAATCTTCCATGTAGGAATAGCCAGAATACTAAAATACAAATGTAGAAATAGCCAGAAGACAACGTTCAAGACAGTTTATCAATAGCTATAAAGCTAGCTGGCAGAGTCTTGATAATTTTAAATGAGTAAGGCGTAGAAGGATACTCAGTATTGAGTGCATTTAACTCTGGATTAAAATACACGCCATTGCTTGAACAACATACACTGCAACTCTTTAAGATCTTTGTTTCAGACTTTTAAGCTTCTTTTGAACCGATCCGTTGGGCCCCATGTGAGCTTATGCTATCACTTGGCGTCCGTCGTCGTCTGTCGTCTGTGGTCTTCTGTCTTCTGTCACCGTCGTACCAAATACCTTCAATCTTTAACTAAATGTGCCATAGGGTATCTAGTTTATAAATTGTATTCAATGTTTGAGCCATCAACACACATGGCCGCCATGGTTTAAATCAGCGTAGAACATAGTGGTCAAATGCAGTTTTTGGCTTATATATCAGAAACAAAAGCATTTAGAGCAAATCTGACATGGGGTAAAATTGTTCAAAAGGTCAAGCTCTATCAGCCCTTAAAATTTACAGGCAAACTGTGGGTTGCTGCAACAAAATTGTTTATTTTAAGGAAATTGTGCAGTTTTTGGTTATTATTTTGATTATTATTGAAGATAAAAATAAACAGCAAAAATGGCCAGCAAAGTAAGATTTACCTTGAAGTTTGCGATCGCTATTTTGTTTTCTTTTTTTTAAGCAGTTTTAGATAGTACGTATTGTGTATTGCTGCTTTGCTTTGGCTTAACGGCAGGAAAGTCGTCACCAGTTGAATTTAGTGATATTTCATTTTCTTTATTCAGTCTCTATTCTTTTTTTTTTTTTTTTTTTTAACAACATAATAATATTTATTCATCTAATCTTGCTTGTTACAAGTTTCACCAAGAGTCCAAGCTTCTCTTGATTTACCCTGTTACACTCCACTGATTATCCAGGGAAATAAACAGCTAATCAAACTTATTAAGTTATAAAAAATAATATAAAGTTGTATAGTTGTCTTATGCAGAGATTTATCAATGCTAAAAATTCTTTCTAATTGACAATAATATTGGACATCTTGTATTATATGCATCTATTCTTTTATTAAATTCATTTTCAAAAATGCTAAAGACATCAACAGTTTGTGTTCTCTGCTCGGATACATAGTATGACTTATATATAGAAAAACTTAATACTGTTAGTATATAATTCAGAAAATAATAATTACTATCTGCGATTTTATATCCAAATACCAGATGTTGCAATTTAATATCAAAATCTATTTTACTTCTTCTAAAGAGTTCATAGATTTTTTGCCAAAATTTATTCAAATATCTACACTTCAAAAAATAGTGAGCATAATCTTCTTCTTGCTTACAAAAATTACATTTATCTGTCTTAGTTACTTTCCACTGCAATAACAGTTTTTTAGTTGGAACAATATAATGTAATAATTTCCATCTAAATATTTTTAATTTATTTTCAGTCATATATTCAAAAATAAATTTGTACAATGAATTCATATTAAGAGTTTCTTGTATTGGTAGGATTCTAAGCCATCTGTTTATCCCTATTGACGACTCTAGTTTTGTATTTACCAAAGAGTTGTATAACATTTTATTTGTTAATAATGTAGTCTCAATAAAATTATTTTTCCATACGATTTTATTTCTCTGAATATTTATTGTAGTTTTGACAGAACTCTCTTTTTGAACAATTTGAATCCATTCTGCTGGTATAGATTTTTTTAATTTTTGAAACTCGGCGATCCAGTTTATTTTTAACTTTAATTTGTTTAGAATGTAGATTTCTGATAATGACAATTTATCATCTAAGATATCATTTATGTAAATTAAATCACTCTTAATCCAGTTCTCAAATATGATTGGTTTATTATCAAATTTTATATATTTATTTCCCCATATTACTTGCTTTCTAATATCAAAAAATGTGTCTGGTTGTTTTGTTTGCCCCCCGCCAGTCAAATTCCAAGACTTTATTACTTCTTTATAAAACGCAGGAATATCTTTAAGATATCTTAAAGATTTGATATCACTAAAATTCATATTAAATATTGACAAAATATTGTTTGAGACATTTAAGTATTTAAATGGTATAAGCTTCCAAGTCTCAAGTTTACCATTTACCAATCTATTTACCCATGATGCTTTTAAAGCCACAAAATAACTTTTAAAGTCTACCATTTTAAGACCCCCCTTCTCATATGGACCAATCATCATGTTTCTTTTAATCTTGTCTGGTTTCCCATCCCAAATATATTTATAGCTACTGTTTTCTATTTCTTTTATATAATTTTCTGGGGTTAGACATACGCTTCCCAAGAAAGTAAACAAAGGCAATATTAAAGTCTTTATAATTAGGATTTTTCCTAAAATAGAAAGATTTCGTTTTTTCCATATCATAAATAATTTATTCATCTTTTCTATTTTACCATTCCAGTTTAACTTTTTGCATTCTTCTTTGTCATGTCCGAAAAACACCCCTAAAGCTTTAATAGGTTTATCTCCCCACTTAATCCCGACAATTTTATCTTTACAAGATTTCAATTTTCCAATCCATAATCCCTCTGTTTTATTTCTATTTAGTAGTAAACCTGAAAAGGAACCAAAAATTTCTATTTCGTTCATTGCAGCTACCACATCGTTTTTATCCTTGCAAAATAGTGTTGTGTCGTCTGCTAATTGTGAAATCTTGATACTATGACTTTTCCCATCTAATTTTATATTAATTCCTTTTACATTTTTATTATTTCTTAATCTCTGGGCCATAATTTCAACAGCCAAAACAAATAAAAGAGCCGATAAAGGACAGCCTTGTCTTATTCCACGTGAATTTTTGAAAGTTTCTGATACCCACCCATTGTTCATAACACATGTTTGTATATCTGTGTACATTGCTTTAACCCAGTTAATAAATGAATCGTTAAAACCAAAATGTTTCAATGTTCCAAACATAAAATCCCATTCCAATGAATCGAACGCTTTTGTAAAATCTACAAAAACTAATGCCCCCTTAATATTATATGTGTCTGCGTAGTCTATTACATCTTGAATTTGTCTCAAATTAAACCCAATAAATCTGTTTTTAACATAACCGGTTTGGTCTTCATTTATAATTTTTGGCAGTACCTTTTTTAATCTTTGAGCTAGAACATATGACAAAAGTTTAAAATCTACATTTAAAAGTGAAATTGGACGGTAGTTTTCCAAAAGTAAAGGATCTCCTTTTTTAAATATTAAAGTTAATATACTGGTACGTTGTGAGTATGATAAACTTTGTTTATCGTAGCCAGTATTTAGAACATCCACAACTAAAAATTTAAGTTTATCCCAAAATTGTCTATAAAATTCAACCGTTAGACCATCAAGCCCTGGTGATTTATTTAGTTTCATTTTATAAATGCCTTGCGTGCATTCCTCTACTGTAACTTTTCCATCGCATATCAGTTTATCCTTTTCGTCTACTTGATTTTCTAATTTTGTGTCATTGATATATTTTTCAGTTAAATTTTTATTTGCAGATTTTACATTATACAAGTTTTCATAGAAATTTTTTATTTTATGGAGTAAATTTTCTTGATTAGTAATTAATTCCCCATCCTCTCCTTTTAGTTTGCTTATTGATTTTTTCACTTGCCTCTTCTTTTCTAGACCGAGGAAGTAGGAATTGTTCTTTTCCCCAAACTCAACCCATTTTTCTCTAGATCTAATTTGTGCCCCTCTTGCCTTTTCGTCATAAATGTTACTTAATTCTTTTTCTATATCTTTAATTTCTTTTTCCAAATTTTGATTTTCATCATTATTTCTCTCATCTATAAGTTCCATCTTTTGTTCCAGATCTTGTTCTAAACTACGCCTTCGCTCTCTTGTTAACTTCGCTTTATTTCTACAGTAAGTTGTAGTTACTTCCCTTACCTCGATTTTAAATCCATCCCATAAAAGCCTACAATCTATTGAGTCTTTTTTAAATGTATATTTATCAATTAAACATTTTATACATTCTTGATAATCTTTATTTTGTAATACTGAGTTATTTATTTTCCAATACCCATTTCCCCTTTCTGATAACCCTGGCTTAAATTTTAAAAATACACTTTGGTGATCAGTAGACTGTATAACAGCCGGTTTAATTTTACACCATTCTATAAGAGGTAAAAATTCTGACCCAATAAAAATCATGTCTAGTCTACTAGCTTGTGATTTATCTTTTCTTCTCCATGTAAATTGCTGTTTATTTGTGTTTAAATTTCTCCAAACATCCGTTAATTTGTTAGTTTTTATTAATTGCTTTAATCCGTTAACAGGTTGAATAAATTTACCAGTACATAAAGACTTTCTATCGATTGGTTTAAGTGCATCATTAAAATCTCCCCCTAGTATATGTATACCAAGACTGTATTCTTTCAAATTATCGCTTACTTTTTTAAAAAAAGAATTTCTTGAAGTTTTACAGTTCGGTGCATATATGCTGGAAAATGTGAAAATAGTATTATTTAATTGCACATTAATAAGTATAAATCTCCCTTCACTATCACTAAATTTATTTATAAATTCAAAGCTCAGTGACTTTTTAATTAAAATAGCTACTCCCCTACTAGCTGTTGTACCGTTACTGCAAAAAGTTTCATATTCTGTTTTATTTTTAATTTCTCTTTCAATATTTTCGTCAAAATGTGTTTCTTGTAAAAATGTAATTTGACTTTTCTGTGCTTTTATCCATTCTATTACTCTATTCCTTTTCCCTCTAGAACCGATGCCATTAACATTGAGACTACATAAGTTAATTGTATGTGCTAAAGCCATTATTAAAGTTACAAATTAATGATCTTATTAGCTTCAACAATGATATATTAACTATAGCATGCATAGTACTGCTCATATTTACTATAAGATTGACATAAATATACATCATTTTAATAAAGTCATATTTATAGCACAATTTTCTATAAAATAAAAACATATAATATTTACCAGTAGGTATACCCTGGTGTGACCTCCACATAATTATTGATACGCTACTAAACCACGGGTCTATCGTGTGCCCTTTAATACATGTTGATACATACCAATAAAGATAATTGGCTAAGTTCGGAAAAAAGACATACATAAATTTTATACATTCCCTGTGTGAACTATGTGCTTTCGATTGTGTATACAATCTATTCGATATTTTATTTATCAACGCATTATGTATTCGATTGAGTTGTGTAATGGAATATCTTTGTGAAAGTTCGAAACAAAAAGATTCTTCCGCTTTGTGTGTGCATGATGATGTAATTGTATTTACAAGTCTGCCAATTTTATAAGACAAAATTTCAACCGGGATATAAGTTATTTGTGTATTATACACTTCTACACTGCTTTGTATTTTTAGCTCAACAAATTGAATCTGAAGTTTATCAAGTGTTGGATTGTATAAATATGTGTGCGGTTTTTCAATCAATTGTTTTGGATTATATAACCATGAGTGGTTCATGTGACCATATCTATATTTTGCAGGTAAGTAACTATTTTTGATAAACATTTTATTATCGTATGTTTTATTGAATTTCAGGTGTTGTTGAGAAAATGTTGTACTGAGACTAACGAATCTCGTGTATGGCTTATCGTTGATTGACACTGCGTGTTGTGTTACTAAAAATAGCATAGGTAAAAACCCAAATAGTCTACTTGTCAGTTTGATAATATTGAACAGCTGATTTCTAAAAGTTTGTTCTATACAAGATTGTTCTATACGAGAGTCATTACTATAACTTTCAATAGTTTTGTAGCAATTTGTACATATTGATTTTACTACTAAGTCGTTAATCTGTCTAAAGATTGTTATACCCGTACATAATATTGGTACATAGAAGACATATAGTATTTTAACAACTTTTAACACATTCAATTTTATCACATTCAATTTGTTACATCTGTTATACACTTCTCTACAACATGATTGAACTCTTTCAAAGAGCTTAAAACTTTTATATACTTTTATTAATTTTTTTTTCATGTATTCATGGTATTTGATATAAAATAAAATTTCAGCAAAACAAAAAAGTAAGCTGAGACATATAAAACATTCACTAATGTTTTTTATGTATGATTGGTTAACTCTTAATCTGAGCTTGAATTTGTTGTACATATTTTAAATATTTTTGTAGTTTAATTTATATGATAAAACTATAATACAATCCTTTAATGTCATTAAGATATTAATTTGAACATTTGATTATGCTTTAGTCTTTTTAGTTCCATGAACTCCAGTAGTTTTCTCATGTAGAGCTTCAGTTGGTGTTGGTGGTGTTCTGTCTCCTGCATTAACTGTTCTTCTATGTGGTGTTCTGACAAACCTCTCCATAGATGGTTGTGTTTTGTCTGTGTTACCACTATTGCCAAGATTGGTTTTTTGTTGTCCTGACTTGTTTGCATGTTTCTTGCTACCACCTCTTGTGTTTTCAGATGTTTTTGAAGAAGGAGATTTTGTTGGAGTTTTTGTAAGTTCTACACTCTCCTCCTGTACATTGTCATCACCAGACTCAATGCAATTCTGCTCTAATTGCTGATTATTCTCATCTTTGTCCTGGAAGTTTTTTTGACAGTCAATCATTTTGTGTCCACTCTCTTTGCAAATTTTACAAGCCCAATCATTAGGGCACTGGAACAGCATATGTCCTGGTTGAAGGCATTTGTGACAAATTCTTTCTTCTGAATTGTTATTTCTGTTTTCGAATTCAGGTTGGCCCGAATGGAAAATTCTGCCCATGTATTTTCCAATTTGCAAATTTCTAGGTATAGGTTTATCTAGTGTCTTACTAATCACTAGTCTATCACCAGTCTCACAGTTGGTTACTTTTCCGTCTATGCGCAAACGCTCCCTAAACAATCCCTGAATTTTACAGCCTTGAAGGGATAGGGCTCGATGTATTTGCCCATCGTCCGCAGAAAGGGGGATGTTCTTCACCTTTATGCGGATTGTGTCACTTTGTAACGTAGATGGATTGTGAGGGTTTTGTGAGAGAAGGGGTACTTGCCTGCCACGTAAGTTTAACCCCTGTACTAACAAAGACAGTCTGTCACCCTCATTGTCCATGTATATACGCCACATCTCTCTTATTCTTTGTATCCCCTTAATGCACTCTTCTGGGACTTTAGCACCAATTGACTTGTATATTTCGACATTTGTGAGCCATTGGGTGCGAGGAGGTTTGACCGAGCCATGAACATCTTGATCTTTCAAGAAAATAGGTTTTACAAAATCGCCCGGGTCACTTTGTTCTCTTGGTGCTTTATAGTGAGTATTATTCTCTGTATATGATTGATCAGATTGAATGTTACTTTGATTTTTGTGAATATCTGAAACTGCCTCGGCGTACGTCGCCATTTTGTCATTGTTTACATCTGAACTGACCGTCGCTTCATTTTGTAATGTAAATGTATCAGTACCCTGTAGACCTTCTATAAGCCTTTGAAGGCGATCCTGAGTCATTTTTCTGCATAATGCTTCTACTTCTGCATTCATTTTCAGCTTTTTCCAACTAGTTAAATCACTTTTTTTATGGAGTATTGTACGATACGTCTTAACATATCAAGGGACGTTACTCATCTCTATTCTTGAATTTTGTTTTTTGTTTTTATCGAAGGCTTTTCTGTGATGTAAATAGTAGTTTGAACCACTAAAATCTATCTACTTTTCTTTTCTTTTCAAAAATGCGTTTAATCCAGTAAAATGCACTTTTACATATTTTAGTTATTTCTAAAGTCACCCCAAGGGATCAAAGTCAAAATGACATTTCCCAAAACCTTTGATTTTTCAATTATCGAATACTACTATCATAATCAAAATTGTTAAAAGCCCAAATTAACGAGTTTTAACTTTGTTCTTAGTAAAAAAAAATCATTGGTGGCGTGTGGTGTTTATCGAATGTATGTTTTTATGCAAAGAATATTTCAACTTCAAGGTAACTATCAGCTCCAATAAAAGGTATTTTCCCTATAGAATTTGATGTCATCCTTTCTATTTGAAAGCCCTAAGTCATGATACAGTACTTAATTAACGATCAGATTACAATAATAAACCTAACATTATAAATGTCAATCCATTTGTCGTTCTAGTTGCTTTTGTTGTGATTACAATTTTTTATTATTTTTTTTTAAAGATACGCAGCATAGTTTAAACATAATAATGGGAGTCTTAAATATACATTTCGTGCTTTGGGTTATAAAAATTCTTATTTTTTTTGAAGAATTATACTGATTCTCCAAAACAATATAGTAAATATGATATAATCCAATTGTTGAATTTTTTTATCAATTTTTTTTTTGTTGATTTCAGGTCGGTGTTCTAATGGGTTTAGATAGTGCTACCTTCTGGTCGACTTGTTTTTGTACTCATATGAAGCAAAATTAATTTAGGAACTTTTAGAAGACAAATAAAAGCGTCTATGCGTACTGTGTTTACTCATTGTTGAAGGCAATACGATGACTATAGCTGTTTTAAATGTCTTTGTCATTTGGTCTCTTGTTGAAAGTAGTAGCATTGACATTCATATCATACCTTATTTTCATATATCGTGTCTGCTTCTTTTTAAAAATTATACAGTTTTAGAAATTTAATTATATTTGTTCCACTTTTTTGGAAGAAGAAATGATTTTTTATATGATATCTGCGACAGATTCGGAGAATTTTAAGCATACTCCGCTACATTGTAGAAAGTGCGAAAACTATCTATTGGATATTTGTTTTATTGTTTTCAAGCATGGACTGTTTCCTTTAACGTTCTAAATGTATTAAATGATAATTTAATTTTGGATGTAACGAGTCTTCTGATTGGCTGATAGTGTTTTGTCTATCAGCTCATAGTCATGTTTTTTTCATGTGACCGTGACGTCATCAACGCTTTCATGGATAACGTCGGTTTAAAATGATCTTTTAAAATTGAATTATAAGGGATGACTGTAATATTTTTTCTGTCTATTCGAAACAACATAAAATGTAGTGCACACTTAAGAATAACTCGCTACGCAGGATATTCAGTGTGCACCACATTTTTATGTGTTTTGTTTTATAGACATAAAAAATATTTCAGTTATTCCTTAATTCATTTTAATTTATGAAAATTTAATCGTTCTTCGTTGTTTAATGCTTTTTTCACTTTAAAATGTCAATTTCTGTAATATTTTCCTTTGATCATTCAACCTCAAAATATGTATATATAATCATAAGAACATAAAAAAGAATATCATTTATTGTTACGACAAAAAATATGCAATGTGTGTGTTATTGAAACAGCAGCACAACAACATAACCTGAAAAAAAAAGGAAACACACTTTTTGAGATTAGCTTGAAAAAAATAGAATGAGGTCACTTAGAGCTTCAAACTTCATGCGCTAATTGTCAAGTATTATAGAGAAGTTATATCGCCGTTAGATTTAAGTGATATAACATTAAACATAGGATTTTACTGCCTTCCTTACAGTTTATGATGATCATTAAATATATATTAATATCAATATCGAAAACTTACATAAATATTTTTTTTTCACTTCCCAATAATAAAACCAGTACTTATTCAAGTTGTTTGAATTTCAATAACGTTGCACACACATCATAGTTTAGTTATTTAATTATTTTTGCTCTCTACCTTTATGTACAGAATACTTTATATCCTAAGTTTTGTTCGGCCACTGCAAATGTTGTATTGTTGTCTGACTATATATGTCTGTGATATAGTTTGAAGCAACCTGTTTTTACTCGAGATCGTTGAGGGCTTACCATATTTTGCGGTCGTTTTCTTAATTCTAGTTTTCTGTTCCTATTTAGGTCATTCTAGTCTTATTATTGTAATAGTAATACACAAATTCTTAGCTCGGACATGTAAAGAATGTGTGTATGAGTTGTCAAGGGTGGGCGATATATTTTTGTGCCAAAAATTAACTCATTTTGAGTCACAACCTATTTCCGACAATGCAACTTCTGCACCATTTCATTTTAAAAGCTATAGGTATCCTTTGCACTAATTGAAAAATCATTTTATTGCGCCAATTTTATGACCAATATCACCAAGAATTCTGTGAAACTAGCTTGATTGTTTGGTTGAGATGAGTGCCGTTTCCTTCTTTCACTACATGAACTGAAAAGGGGGGGGGGCAGAAAAATGTCGAATAAAGCAGGATGTCAGAATACTCAGGTTCTGTAAGGATATTAGGTATATTTTGTGTCGGTTAAAGCTGCATGATGCTGAAGTACGCAGGTGTCGGATTAGGCAGGTTACACTGTATTAACATATCAGTTGCTTTCGTTTGCATCTTGTATTCAAAATCTGTCCATCTAGTTTTGAGAATAATTTTCATGTAAATGATCTAATGCCCTACAAGAGTCATTTGTAAACATTTTAGCACACCTCGACTTAAGTGTACTTTTCCATCTAATTTCTATATTTTTCTGAACAAATGATTTACGAAATATGTGTTCTTCGAGAACGATGGCAGGTTTTCCTCTATCAAACTTGTCTTTCTATTTTCTTTAACGATATATCAGAAATCGTTACATGTGAAAAACTATTCTGTTACTGAACAATTTATTTCTTGGTGATTTTTCTCAATTTTCATGAGTGCTGAGTTGAATCTTAAGTTAATTGGTTATTCACAGTACATGTTACATTTATCCTATAGATAAAAGTCTACGTCAGGTGAATGTGGCACAATTTGAATCTATTTATTGGCGCAATTGATATCATCCGAAAAATAAAGAGTGGCGCAATTGATCCCTTGTGAAACTATAATTAGCGCAAATTAATTCTGCCCTCGAGGCCTAGGGTTAATGCTAGTATTGCAGAACTGCATTAGTTTAATGTATGCATTTTAAATTTTTAATTGAGTTGGTGTTTTGTCTATTTTGATTCGAGTGTCACGATGTTGCGCATGGACACACGTCTACTTGTATTCTTGAAGCATGGAATCTATTATTTTTTTTCTGAGTAAAATCATCATTATGTTGTCGCAAATACTCGTTCGTGTATCAGTATATAAAAGAAGTGTGATTGTTATTGAGACAATTATCGCGGGCCCCGTTATCCACCAAAAGCCAATCGACAAGGATGAGAACAACTAAATGTCACCATATTGTTTTCAACAATGAACATAATAAAATCTGATAAAGTAAATAACATGAAACATACACAATTGTGAAAGACAGAAATCAACGACAGACACTGAAGTACATGATCCTGGCTTAAACTGGATATAAATACGAAAAAGACTTTGTTAAACATGCTCACGGGCGCTTAACCCTTGTATCTATGATAATTTTATTTACAACCACTGGGTCAATGCCACTGCTAGTGGAGTTTTTATTCCCCGAGATTATCACCAGCCCAGTAGTCAGTACTTTTGTGCTGACATGAAATATCATTGATATGGTTATATTTATAAATTAACTGTTTATAGCAAATCTTTGAGTGTTTTGAAAAACTAAGGTCATTTGACCAGGAAAAGATTACCTCATCTGTATTTTGCAAAACTTTTAGGAATTTTTGGTCCTCAGTGCTCTTCAACTTCGTTCTTTATTTTGCCTTTTTAACAAGTTTTGAATCGAGCGTCACTGATAAGTCTTTGTAGACGAAATGCACATCAGGCGCAAATATCAACTTTCAATCCTTGTAACTATGAAGCGTTTATTAAATACCCTGGTACAGTGGTGTATAAGTACAAGATAAGATCAACATATAGTATATTTTTATCATAGAAAAATCATCAGATCGGTTAAAACAACAAAACAAAACACAAATGGTTAGAAGTTTAAAATAAATAAACATAGTAACGACTTAAGAGTTATCACAACTATCAACATGAATATACGGTGTAATATTCAGTTTATGATGAGATAACTACAGTGACAGCTACAATGCCAGTACAAATAGTTGTAAATGTTTACTAGTATTAATAATAGTAAGGTTTACAAATTAAGTAAATTATGGTAAGGAAATCTATGACAGTTGACCAGCAATATAAAGATTGTTTTAATAGAAATGCAAAACATCAATACAGACAAAGACATACCGAAAAACACCATAAGTAGGGACCAAAGGAGTATATAAATCCCCCATAGACATACCGAAAAACACCATAAGTAGAGACCAAAGGAGTATATAAATCATCTTTCAAAAAATTACATCTAGGAGCTAAAAATGCTTCATTTTTTGTATATTTAAGTATATGGTGTTTCTTTTAAAAACTTGGTTCATTTTTGTTTTGGTTGTTTATTATTCAAGAATCTCGTACAAAAAACAAACTTACTACTAAAATAGTTATAAATTAAGTTAATTCGGGTGGGTGGAAATCTCAATAAAATATATTTACCTTTAAGGGGGCGTTTTTAAATATTAAAATGGTGAGTTTATTTAAGTATTGACTAAAATAGTTACTTGTCTTATCATAATCTTTCGTAATGGTGTATTAAATAGATAGATAAAATCATACTTCACATCTAACCATTTAAATTATTTTAATTCATATATAGTATCAGCCAATCAAAATATGTTATCAACATTCAAAATCAAACACGTGCAATTATAACTGATGTAAAAAAAAGTTAGACCGAAACACTTCGTGAATAGAATGAAAATTGAGAGTATAAATGTGATTTAGCAACCACATTATCAATTCAACGATTATATTTTTTATTCCATATTTGCACATCCTTATGTAAATGTGATTTGTGTCAAATGATAATTGTATCTATTGTTCTTCTCATGTTATAAATGTACAACGTAAATAATATGCTTCCATGGTTCTATATATCTTATTTTTTTAAATGACGGCACTGTGTTTTTTGGCAATGAATTTTCTTTCCGCCTTCAAGAATTTTCTCTTATGCGGTTAATCATCGGTGTAAAAATAGTTTCCAGGACAATGTTTTGCTTCAGTAAGCTTTCATTCTCCAATAAGCTCAATAGTTATCCTCATGTATGTGGTTAACATGTCGAAATGTACTATTATATATTAGTTACTAATGTATTTGGCTGTCCTGCGTATTCTTGCATTTATTTGTACTGTATTCCTGTCATTCAATGTTGTCATTTAGGCGATTTAACATTGCCATAAAGCGCAAGTTTCGACTAGCCACAAAACCAGGTACAACCCACCATTTTATCTTCAAATGACCTGTAACAAGTCAGACATATGGCGTTTGTTATCTAATAGTTCGTTTTTATGTATGTTGCATTGTGGTATTACGTTACTGAAGTGAAATATGGGCACCTATAAGTATATTTTAAGAGACTTTCAGCAGAAATATGAACATTTATGTTACCTATTACTATTAGTGCGTTATGTCATAAAGTAAAAGCTTAGAGTACAACAATGATTTTGTTTTTGTTATGATGCAATTACTTTCTGGAAATATGAAGAAAAAAAAATGGTAATTAAAAACCAGTCAGTTGTTCATTTATATGATATATAACAACAACTGAACATGAAATCTACATACCACAGGTGTATTTGTGGGTTCAATAATGACAAAACTATTAGTGAATTGTACATAAACAATGTAATTTGATAAGAAAGGGAATAATCTGGTAACACCATAAATAATAGGAGATAAAAAAGAGAGAAACATCCAACAGAATCATATTTCTATTACCTATAAATAGATGAAAAATATATTGTTTCCAACAACGTTATAATGTGTCGAACTCTTTCTCATCTAAATCATAACAAATAATTGTTCGTGTCAGTTGATTAAGGTAACGTGACAGTGGTTTATCGAGAGTTAAGCTAGCTATAAAACCAGGTTGAATCAAACATTTTTTATACAAGAAAAAACCTGTACCAAGTTAAAAATATGACAGTTGTAATTCATTCCTTTGATTTGTATGGGATTTTGAGCTTCGCATTTTTTTGAATTTTCCTTGGAATTCAGTATTTTTGTGATTTTACTTTTTTCAAAAAAATGGTTTAACAATGTTCAAATCTCGTAAATCGATAAATAAGATATACAAGCAATGTAACACATATAAGCAAGGGAAATCGAATCCAAAAGAAACAAGTCTTTATGTGAAATGTAACAAGTTACAAATGAGTACTGTCGATATTCACATCTATAGAGAATGTCCTTATTATCTAAAAAGGTTTCATGAAATTGTGTTGTGTGGTTTGAGAGGAGTTCCAATGACAAACTGTTGGCGTAGTATATTGAAGCAAATAATTTCAAAGGGGAGTAACTTCTAGACAAAAACAATTGAATCATAATTTCCTGTCTATATGTACATGTACATAGTATGTCCTTATTATCTAAATAGGTTTCATGCCACTCTGTTGTGTGGTTTGAGAGGAGTTGCGATGACAAGCTACTGCAGTAGTATATTGACGGGTCAAAAACATTTGACCCTCCGCAACTTCGTATAATAACATTAAGGCTATCCGAATTATGCCAAAGAGTATGTCCACAGATTTCGTAACACCTTTCCTATATGAACAATAAAGAATAAAATCAATAAATATGACAAAATGTTAAGGGCTACGAACAGGTACATTTTCATGATGCCTTCCTTAAATTATTTTTTTATTAAAGCTTTGTACATGTATGAACTGATTTAATTTAAGTTATATACGGTTTATGATACATATTATGTCGAACCTGAATGAGCCAGAAATATACGAGACGACAGATTGACAAAAAGTTAATTGACTCATATACCGAACTACAATGTGAATTTAAATCAGAAACCCTCTAATTAAATGGCAAAATCAAACGCTCAAACACACCAAACTGATATTAACTGTCATTAACCTGTATAGGCATTTCAACATGTCACAATATGTACAAAATGTGTTTTTTTAACCTGGTTTTGTAGCTAGATAAACCTCTCTCTGTATAACGGTCGCTTACAATCCAAGTGCTCGTTCACTCTCAAGGATCTTAATTAAAAAAATGTTGAAATCCAAACTGCAAAACAGATAAAATATGAAATCAGGTTTGTGTGTTTCGCATGTGATCCTGCACTAACTTTCAGGTAGCTCAGCTCAATGTTGGAAATAAATGAAACAAAACAAAGATCAAAATGCAGCATGTTGATAAATTATAAAATTGGTGCTTTTCATTGCATGACTTTTGTTTTGGAAGCAATATTATTGAGATCAGAATGTGGCATATGCACATTCGACGTAATTTGATTTTACAATATACTGTAAAAGAGGGACAAAAGATACCAGAGGGTCATTCAAACTCAAAGATCGAAATAAGCTGACAAGGCCATGGCTTAGAGAAGAAACAAACAAACAAAAGTACACAAGACGAGACATAGGAAACTAAATATTTAGCAAGAAGAACCCGATCAAAATCTGGGGCGGACTCAGGTGCTCCGGAAGGGTAAGATGAATCTGCTTTATATGTGGTACCCGTGGTGTTGCTCATGTAAATAGTCTAAATCGGAGGTCACATTCGTGAAAAGAGAATGAATTTGTAGTAACGAAATTTGCAAATTATCCGATATCATGTGTGAAACGGATATTCCATAACGGTCAACCAACTCGTGATAGCGTCCGTAAATAGTTATATCAAACGTACCAGGATTATAATTTAGTACGCCAGACGCGCGTTTCGTCTACATAAGTCTCATCAGTGACGCTCATATCAAACTATTTATAAAGCCAAACAAGTACAAAGTTGAAGAGCATTGAGGATCCAAAATTCCAAAAAGTTATGCCAAATACGGCTAAGATAATCTATGCCTGTGATAAAGTTTCGAAAGGGTGATTTAAACCTCATTATTTAAAACTCTTAGTTGAATAGCCTCCGTGTGAGTACTTATCCTTTATCAAAGAAATCCTGATTGGAAATACAGGCGCGGGAATAACGTACCAATTAAGAGATATAAACTTCGAACTGAGACGCTGCTTGAATGTTGCTACATAAAAATGGAAAGTTCACAAATGGGAAGCTGCAACTATCCCTTGTGTAGTTAAGTTTTGTATTCAATCTACACTTATTGTCAATTAATAGATGTAAGATGCCACCTAAACTGTATCTGTTGTATCCTGGATCTCTAGTGCGATGGGATAGATGTGTTCAATATAGTCACCAAATTTTGAATTATTTAGTGAGAGAACATCATCTATATAGCGGAAATTACAGTCGTAGAATATTGCTTTTTTCTTTATTCCAAATAAAAATCATACTAAGTTAAAGAACATTGTGGAACCATTGGTAAACATATGTAAAATAAAATAATGGTATAAGGCTTTTGCTGTAATTTAGATAATCAAAATTTACTCTAAGGTTACATAAGAAAAAAAAACTTCCTCTATTGAATACAATTAAGCGTGTAACGTATTCAAGGTAATTCATATAAATATTCGGTCATAGCACATACTCGCGTGTCATATTTATTGCAATTATGACCTTTACGAAATATATATTTATAGCTCATATGCAGTCAACATCAAAAGATATATATTTATTAATATGCTTTATCATTTTATCGGAATTCCTTAACACTCAGTTACATTGCCTAATGTTGTAATTTTTTAAACATGGACTTTTGTTTATTTTGAAATTGAATACAAAAGAAAAAAAATATTAGTCAAATAGGATATTTAACTGATAATTTATTAGTTGACTTTGACAAAAGAATGTTAAAAATCACAGATTCATTGTTGTCCTAGGTCATTTTTTAAATTTTTACATGTGAAATTATGTAAATAGAAATAGTTTTCACTCGAAATGTTTCCTTTTATTTTGGGGTTTAAAATGCAAAGTCATTTTTGTTATGAAGGGTCATGTTGAGGTTTTATAGTTTTCAAGATTATTTTCAGTTGTTTGTAATAAAATTCAGTAACTAAATATATATAATAAAATAACTTTCAATAAGTTTCTTAGTAGTGATACTGTTGCGAGTGCTATCCATCTATGACATTTAACATGGATTATTGTATTCCAAAAAATATACAAGTTAGGGTCGAATATTTGTATCAGAGATATTTCAAGATTGAATGATGGATAACTGTATACATGTTTCAGTTAGTGTGCTTCGCCTTTGTTGTTTGATGTCTTGTATTTCGTATAAAAAAAGTTTGAAATATCATAAATTGACGAAATATTTTAAATTGTGTTTTTTAATTTGACAACGGCATAGGAATCGACTGAAAAGTCTGCGGGCAAATGTTTTCCATGGACAAGATTCAGTACAAGGTTTCCTTTAGTGAATTGTAATATCAAACAATCTAAGGCCTCGTGAGGACGTCATGTTCATGAATAAATCGAACACTTCTATTGACTACACATCCCTTTATGGGACCTACAAACCGGTATATCTACTTTCAGAACACGTTTCAAAAAGAAAGTTAGAGGATGTAAAGAAATTTTTGCAGCTCAATGTTTAATGTCTAGAAAAATATTTTTGCCGCTTATTGTACAATTCTTAAATTAAAATAAACAGTTGTATTCTTTGGTTTTCGGTAGAACTGTGTCTCTCATTCAGTCCACTAGGTTCAAGAGTACGTAGCTGATTCATCCAGAATCTTTCTCTCTGTTTTCCCCTTTGGGTGTCCCATTTTTGGTTTACCTCAATTATTTGAAACGTATTTTTAACGTATGCCCTGTTCTTAAGGTGGCTCACCCCAATAGTGACCCCCGGTAGAATTTTTTTATTTTCACATATTCTGTAGATTTTTTTATGCTGAATCCAAAAATGCAAAGAAAAAAGGGGGTCACCAGGCTCGTTTTCTCCTCAAATTGAAGCGAAATGTGCGATTTTGACCCTATTTCCAAACATGCCCACCCTTCCAACAATAACCGTTACATCAAATTCAAAGACTTTTAAAACCAAGTCAGTATGATTTTTATGTGAAAAAACATTAGAATTTGAAATGTAAACCTTTCCCTTGGTTGTTTTTGACTTAAAAATCCTTTTATTTTCAGATTAATGTCTAAATTTTGCATTTTCTAATTTTAGTTTAAGGCAAAAAATATTGGTTTAATCGATTTTTCGTAAAATTTCCCCGGTAGATTTTTTTTAAAAACAGATATGTCAAAGCTATGAACTTTTCGAACATTTTAAGGTAAAATAAAATGGGGGTCACCAGGCTTTTAAAAAAGTTACGAGCTTTTGTTTAACCCCTCTACCCCATAAGGTCTGATTTCATTGCACTCCATTAATTACTTAATTGTGAATTCTTTATTGATGGCTTTAATAAAATAATGTTTGTAATTATATCAATAAACGATTGCTGAATATAAATGTGGTTATCGTATTACTGTTTGTTATCAAAAAGTGAAATTTTGATTATTTTGGTGAAATACGGTAATTTTGTCTGGCGCGAGTTGCTTCCCTCTAATTTGGCGCTATTATCGGACCAGAGGAATTTCAAGGTCGCCATTGCCGAGCAGCATACTATATTGATGAATACGACCATGTACATGCATAACAGACATTGTGGCGAATATACAACGATGAAGGTAGAGTTATTACCTAAGAAAACATAGATTTCGATATATTAGGCAGCCAAATGTTATCAGTATAACGAAAAATACAAACTTGGGGGTTGTCTCAAAATACTCGCTACTGTTGAAAATCAATGCGGCTGAAATCTTGCACGGGCTCAATTTCTGTTCCATGTTTAATATTATAGATCGTTATAGCTGGTATCTTATTTATGTGTTTATTTTACCTTTTACAGACAAGTTGTAAACATGTCTGGCCAGTTTTGCAAAATATCCGTGTGCAAACTTCCGAATAGGAAGGGATGACATCTACTGTCATTTTTACGCTACCGTTAGCAATGGTTAGTGTCCATGAATTAGTCTTTTTTAATCATCATTTTTAATAACTTATTTCGTAGCCAAGTTAGGTTCAAATTAGTCCGAGATTAGCCCCAGCTTGTCTGCCAAAACAGCCGTTGGACGCCAGAGAAATCTCGGACTAGGGTCATATGTATGTGGGGTACCCCATAACTTCGGTTCATCGGGACAGTTTCTACTCCTTGACCCCAACTATATTTCCCTTCCCATTTTACTCTAAAATCCCCCCCCCCTTTTACTTCAATTCTTCCATCTCCTTGCCCCAAGACAAAATATATTTCAAAGATACCCCCTTTTCCCTGATCCCTCATTCCCCTGTCTCCTTACCCCTGTCCACCCCTCTATTAAGGTCTGGTTTGATTGACTTCTTTATTTTCTTGAGATTATGATATAATTGGCCTAACTTGTAAATGATAAACCCTACAGTAGGAGGCAAACGAAGGATTCATCTTTATCAATCACAATTTGTTTACCATTAACCCCCCCCCCCTAATTCTGTTAGGTATACAAAAATGTCTTAAGGTCTAGTAATAGAAGTATCAGGGTTAAACATGTACAGAATGCGGCCATAAGTATTTGTCACTTGAGATTTTTAGCTGTTCATATATATTGTATATAATATAAAAAAGAAGATGTGGTACGATTGCCAATGAGACAACTATCCACAAAAGACCAAAATGACACAGACATTAACAACTATAGGTGTATACATTTTTTCAAAAAAAAATATTTTGGATTGATTTTAAGCATCCTGGTACCAATAGAAGCAGTATTATCACAGGTTTATTTTTTGGTTATATTTTTTTTGTGTCTCATTTTCATTATTTTCTGTTCAGAAATTCGATATACATGTATATTCAACCAAATTAAATTATAAAAAAATATTTTATGTGTTCTCAAGGGAAAACAAAAATAAATGAAAACGAACCTATTATCAAATAAACACATATTAATTTAGACCATTTTTTTGCATTGTCAGTCTTATCAAACTTGCATGTACCTCCCAAATTTGGTTTCTGTTCTCCAATTTCAGTTTGCCTCTACCAATGTTATGAAACTAATACACAATTAATGCATATATATATGCTTACTACATTGTACCAACAAACACACATGAAGTTTGAATTTTTGGTGGGGTCGCTTTTACTTTTCTAGAGTTATGCCCCTTTACAAATTAAAAAAATGCTGAAATTTTGTTCCTTTCTTTAACACAAGTTTGCTTCATCCAAATGTTCTGAAACTTATATGCAATGCTTACTACAACAACACTCAGATCAAGTACAAATTTGGGTGGTGTCACCCTTTTCATCCTTTATATGCAAGCGGTTGCTCATCTGTGTCCCATGGACACATTACCATTATGAACTAGTCTACATCTATATGCTTTTGAATGTCAATAATTGTTGATTTTCTGACAGAATTACTCTATTTAATTTCAGGCTGCAAGTACATTTGTACATGTACATTGCAAATGGAAGGAGTGAGCTTGGAATGTTCAACTTTACTTGGAAACTATTGGCAAAGAACTGACAGAATTTCATGAGAAGCCAGTATCATATTCTAGTCTTGCAACCGGAAACTATGCGTAAAGTGCTGAAACTTAAGAACAACATTCTACATGTATATATGCAATATATGTTGCCACAATCCACTTAAGGAGCTAAGATCAACTATAAATTGGAACTACATGTATATGCTTTAGTGCTGTCGAAATCCTTTAAAAAAATCAAATCAAAAGGACCTACTTCACCTATATATATAGCTACCTGTCCCAATGATGAATACAGATCATATATATGAGTCTACTCTTATAAATAAAACAGTGAAGGAGAATAAAAATAAAGAAAATATAGAGCTGATCAGCTAATGATTGTACATGTACATGATGTATAAATGGCAACAATTCTTACATGTATACTAGAACATTGAAATTAGTTATATTAATAGATGTTTTATAAATTTGATCTCATAGATATTAGAGAAATAAAATCAATCACGTTTCAAAAATTTGATTTAGTTGAGCCTTTTTTTTTACGCCAGTTTTCAGGACATATTATGGTATACCATTGACTGTCCGTCGTCAGCATGTCGGACATGTACTCAAAAAAATAATAAATACTAATAGGTACATGTAGTAGTCAATATTGTGTAATCAATAGGTCATCTTCATGTATATTTGGTGTATAAAATGATTATTAAATGTCTTATCACAAATTAAAATATCAAATGAGAGGATGTGATATGATTGTAAATGAGACACAAGAGACCAAATAACACAGAAATAACTATACCTGTAGGTCACCATATGGACTTCAACAATGAGTAAAACATATTCTGCATAGTTGGTTTTAAAGGTCTCGAAATGACAAATGAACAATTTGAAACATTTAAAATGAGAAAACTAATGGGTGATTTATGTACAAAATAATAAATGAATAACAAATATGTCTGTCTTGCAGGGTTTATCTAAACTTAACCTCATTTTCATGGACTTGTCTGTTTCTTGAATTCTAAATATGTTTCAAAATATTTGGTTGATGGGATGATTGTTACAGAGTCCGACATAGGGTGGGGGCTCATTGGTGGATTATATTGCAAATAACTGAAGCCAACCCCGCTTTGGCAGTCAGTCCCCACATTGCCACTAGAGAAATAAAATAACTAAGAAAAAAAAATGGTATATTAATAAGAAAAAAAAATTAAATCACGATAATTTCCTGTCGATATGCACATCTACATAGTATGTCCTTATTATCTACAAAGTTCATGAAATTCTGTTGAATGTGTGGTTTCAGAGGAGTTTCGATGACAAACTGTTTGCAGTAGTATACTGCAGCAAATAAGTTCAAAGGGGCATAACTCCCTAGAAAAATAATTCGTAATTTCCTGTCGATATGCACATCTACATGGTATGTCCTTATTATCTAAAAAGGTTTTATGAAATTCTGTTGTGCGGTTTGAGAGGAGATGCAATGACAAACTGTTGCAGTAGTATATTGAAGCAAATAGGTTCAAAGGGGCCTTATTCCTAGAAAAAAAAATATGTATATCTAAATAGTATGTCCTTATCTAAAAAGGTTTCATAAAATTCTATTGTGCGGTTTGAGAGGAGATGCGATGACAAACTTGCAGTAGTATATTGAAGCAAATAAGTTCAAAGGGGCATAACTCCTAGAAAAAGTTTGAATCGTAATTTCCTGTCGATATGCACATCTGCATAGTATGTCCTTATTATCTAAAAAGGTTTCCTGAAATTTTGTTGGGCGGTTTGAGAGGAGTTGTGATGACAAGAAACAGGACTGATAGACTGGCTGATGGACGGACGGACGGGTCAAAAATGTTATACCCTGCGCCACTTCCTTGCGTAGGGTATAAAAATAGGAAGATGGGGTGTCATTGTTTATGAGGCGACTTCACCAGAGACCAATTTACATAGAAGATAACAATTATGTCCCCGTACGGACTTCAACAATTACGTTAAACTGATATACCACATAGTCAAACAAATAAAAGTCCCAGAAATTACGTTTTATTTTTATATGACTGCACATAATGAAAATTAAAGTTGTGCATACTGAATGATCACTGGCAAGTATTTCAAGCATAATACGGATGAGAACATGCAGATAAGTATCAATTATGAAAGTTATGCAAAGTAAGACGGGAGCTAGATATATGGACTGCCATAAAAAAAATGAATGGACAATTACGCTTGGTGCATGTGTAGGCAAAATTCCCCCTTTTTACCCTACGAGGCTTGGTATGTATATATCCAGCTGTTTGAACACCCTGAATAATCAAGGGATCATCTGTCAGATTAGTCATATTTCTATGTTAACCATACGATATGAAAATAAGCAGATGAGGTATGATTGCCAATGAAACAACTATCCACCAAAGTTCATATTTAAAATTCAATATTATAAATAAAAAAAACATTATCTCCTTTTATCATCACGTATAGATCGATGATTAGTTATGCTATGCATTTCTTTGCCACGGTAAGATCAAATCAGTGTTCACAAACAAAATTGTCATTCACATTTTTTGCCGCATTGACATCACTCAACTATATTTGTGATCATTTGTTTTAATCAAGAAAACTTTCCTTATTAGCTTACCTTTTAAAAAAGCATTTCAAAAATTAACATTAAAGTTAAAGTTTGCCAACATCACCGGCTAATACAGCTGGGCTAATATAGTGTTCTTCAGGGCGTAGCTTTTAAATTACAATCCAAACTTTTCCTGAACCTAGTAGTAGTATAGATTTTTTTTATATATAAAGTCTTTAGTAGTGTTTGAGACTGTCCGGCACGCTGCGTGTGTATGTCCTAGCAAAATCCCGACATGGTGAAACCAAATATTTTGCGGTTCTCCGCAAAGCATGCAGTATTGAGGAATTATATCATAGACCGATATATAAGGTCGGAATACTAGGCCAGTCCCGGTTACCTTTGACTGGTGGATCCAGGGGGAGGGTTCCGGGGATTGGAACTCCCCGTTTTTGGACGATAGAATGGGGAAATATAGTTGGAGCACCCTCTTTTTGTCCTGGGTTGGGAACCCCCTTTTAAAATGGCTGGATCCGCCCCGATTGATCAATTTTCATCTTCATGAAAAGGTGGAGAACAGCAAATTATTGAAGTGTCGTTTTATTTCTACAGGAAAACAAATAATCATTTTAGTGAAATAAGTTGCTGGATCCATTAGTCTATTTTAATAACACCGTCAGTGCTTTGATTCAATTATTTTAGTTTTAATGCTGATATTTCTTTTTTTTTTAATATGAACTCGGTTGACATATTGATAGATCTATACAACAGAAAATTGCAAATCAACAAAATATCAATTCAGCAAAATAAGTAATAGAAGAAAAGTATCATAAAAATAGAAAACATTGGCCCCGAGGTCTTAGATTATAGGACTTATGTCTAGTGTTCCGGAAATCATGGAATTGTGATACGAGAAAAAATTTCAAATGATTTTCGTGCAGGTAAACAAATCTTTAAATTAAAATGTTAGGTGTGCCAGTCAAGTATTAAGTCTGTTAGAAAATTGGCATGTTCAAATTTGTTTTGGGGAAAATAAAAAATATTTAACTATAATAATCAAAATTTTGCAGTGGAAAAATATATCGCATACTCGGGAATAAACTCCAAAAAATACTTGGAAATAAAGATATTTCAAGTTTTAAATAGATTTATGACAGAATCAAACTGTTATAAAACGCCAAACGGATTATAGCTTGAAAATAAACCCGCCCCGATGCTTTTAAAGCATACTATACGGGCAGAGACATATAGACATATATACACATACATGTCGCTGATACGGGTCACAAGTTTACCTGTTTTTGAAAGCTGTACGATGACATGAAGTTGTTTACATCGCTATCATTTGTTTACAGTTAATCATTGTCATTGGCAAAATATTTTCAAAAATAAATCTCCAAGACATCATTTAATTCAACCGGTATTTAAGTGAATTTAAAATATGGTACGAACGGACCCAAGAGGCGACCGTGTAAGATGAGAATGCGTTTTGGGAGCGAAGCGGCACCAAATACCGTCGACGTCATACATGTGACTTTGTCAGTATTTATATATTCTTTTTTTTTAATGTTATGCTTAAATCATGTATATTTTTCTCCTTTTAAACTTTTATGCGAAAAATGAAGAAAGCACTGTGAATTTCTGACCGTTCGTATTTCCTGTTTTGAAGAACGTTTAGCCTCACTTGTTTACATCGTCAAGGGTGCTTTCATACACGCCCGCGTTCCAAGGTCGTCAAAGCTATTTTTGAGAAGACCCCTTAAAGCGACCGTTTCCAAGGCACTCGTCGTAAGAAACATGCGTTAAAATATGCGCATTGGTAAAGGGCCGAGCCACCTTAAAAGGTGTCTCGTAATTGAGCAGTGTATTCCTTTTGTATAAAAAGACCGGAGATTGTTAAGTCTGACGTTGAATTTAGTTTCTGTTTCGCCAACATACTGCAAGTTCCACAAGAAAGAATATGAACACTATTTTCCGTTTTGTAATTAGATGTAAAATAGAAAAGTAACGAAAGATACCAGAGGAAGAGTCAAACTCATAGATTGAAAATAAACTGACAACGCCATGGCTAAAAATAAAAAGACAAACAGACAAATAATAGTACAAAAGACACCACATAGAAAACTAAAGATTAAGCAACACGAACCCCACCAAAAACTGAGGGTGATCTTAGGAAGGGTTAGCAGATCCGGATGTTGTATCGCTGCTTTGTTACTGTGCTGCTGACAGAGTGGTCAGTGTTTGCGACTTTACAGCACTCACAATTGCTTCCTTTGCATTGTTTGTTTCACCAAATTTTAGAAGTCTCTGGTTTCTTTACTTTGTATGTGACAAGTAGGTCTTTCAGATTTTTGGGTCTGTGATTGGCAATAATAGGAAGTGATGGAAAAATTTCTTTTAAGGAAGAGTCATTTTCGATAAGATGCCAGTACTTGCGAATAGTAGATGAACTATTTGTCAAATCGGGATTGAAGGTGACAACAAATGGAATTCTATCTGCACCGGTCGTCTTACCTTTGTATTACATCGGGATATCTCGATCCTTTCTATAGGCTTTAACCTGGATGGCTGCACGCGCTTGATGAAGTTAATTTGATTAGCGAAATATTGCGTGAATAATATATAAAATATAACAACTAATTGTTTAACACACATTAGTGTGCTAAAGTTACATTCTTTGACAATTATATATAATTTAATTTAATAACTGCTTCCGCGCTTCATACAAATAAAGGCAACAGTAGTATACCGCTGTTCAAAACTTGTAAATCGATGGAAAAAAACAAAATCGGTGGAACAAACTAAAACTGACGGAAACGCTTTAAATATAAGAGTAGAACAACGACACAACTTTAAAATGTAACACACACAGAAACGAACTAAGCATTAGACAAAATTCGATAAGAATAACAAATATAACAAATATAACATCAAAACGCGTCTAATAGTAATGTGAATTCACACTCAAATATAAGAGAAAACAAACGACACAACAAAACACAACGTTAAAATGTAACTTCGGTCATCGCTTTTACATCACAATGAAGTTACAAAAAGAAGCATTCAATGCTTAAATGAAAATATTTTTTTTAAATGAATTGTATCTACCAAGTGCTGTTTCAGTTAAATATGATGTAGTCATGATTTGCTATTCGTGTAGCAGGAGCCCAAAAAAATAAAATGGGCGTTGTTTTTTCATAAATGACAATAACTGATAAGTAAATAAATCTGTTATCGCTAAAACGAACAATTATCAATTCAGCTATATACTATCATTATAAAAGTAAATCATCTGCTTTTACTACGAAATGGACATTTAATGACTGTTCTAAAGTGACATTAACTGAAACCCAATTGGAAATTATGTTGTTGATATTTTTTATATTTAATAGTCATGTTAGTAATAAAAAAATATATTTCTAAAAATGTTAAAGATACATTTAAGTCCATATGACATAAATTGCATAAGATGTTTCCCAATGTCAGAGTTGTAATATGTTAGTTTTCAAGTAAGTATAGGTATTCAAAAACGTCAATTAAATGCATTGTCATATATTTTGACACTGATATGGTTCAGGCTAGTAAAATGCACGGTTTCGATATTAAATAACAACTTTTATTACTCTGTCTTTTTAAGAAGCATATTTCTTTACTTAATTTGGAATTCTATGACATCTTCTTCGCTTTCAATATACCCCCTACATTAAACATGCTGAGTACCTTGGAGCATGATTTAACACTGGGTTAAAAAAGTAAATAAACTGGTTTGATCTTTTTCTGGAACTACAAAACCTTAATATTAGAAATCCAGGAATGCACGAATATGCAGCTACGTGAGGAGTTATATGACAACAATAGACATAAACAGAAAAGTGAAGTTTATCTAAAGCCAACTTTGCTTGGGAGAGTTGGAATTACTAACCTTATTTTTTCTATCTTATTATACGGAGAATTTGAATTCAGTATTTGTTATTAATCATGTCTGAACTTTGCCACTGATTATTGATATTGATAGTTTGTTTTGCATAGTTTGTTACTTATGTTAAATAACTCAATTGGCTTTGATGTTGCGATATCGGGATGCAGATTATTCCAGTCCTTGACATTAAAGTTCGTTTCTGTGTGTGTTACATTTCGGTGTTGTATCTCTGTTGTGTCGTAGTTCTCTTATATTTGATACGTTTCCCTCAGTTTTAGTTTGTAACCCGAATTTGTTTTTTCTCTATCGATTTATTAACTTTGAACAGCGGTATACTACTGTTGCCTTTATTTATGATGTGGACCTCTTTCAATAGTATTTTTAACTGGTTGTAGTTGATATTTTGTTTCTTGTGCGACTGTGGCATCTTATAGATTTTATTCATTTCTTTGGCTACCAGGTTATCTTTTTTTATTTTGATCCACATTGTTTCTTTATGCCACATGTATATGCTTGTTCATCCTAGTTCACTGATCATGTTAGTGACACTGGTTTTGTTTCACTTTCTGCTAGTATCGAGTCGTCTATGTTCTTTTCTTCAATTTTATCATTTGGTTTTGCTAATCCAGGTACCATACTGTCTTGGCATATTTCATTTGTGCTTTTTTAAGCATCTAAAGAGCATGCTCTTTGATTGATTAGAACCTGATGTGTGAGTTGTGAAGGAAGTGCTTTACCTGTAATGATGTTTATATGTGCTTCTCAATTTTGATCACTTTGAATAGGATCCCAGTTAAGGCAACCAGTCCAGTACCCCCGAATGTAGTTCTTAAAAAAAAACACTTTTGTTTACAATTGTGTAGTGTTATTATTACACAATTTCTGTAACTGAATGTAGATTTATTTGAAATGGTAGGATTTCTTGTTTGAATTTCTGTAAAAATTTTGATTGATTTAAATGTCTTCTGGCGTCAATACATAGAGTAAAATTGCCAAGATTCTAGCCTTTATTATTCCCCTGAAGTAGATAGACTGACCCTGTTGTCAATAAAATAAAATTTTTGAAACGGAATGCCGGTCATGAGGCACTGAGATTGTACTTAGACACTTCAAAACAAATGCCTGACATGAACCAGAAGTCCAAAGGTGGCTATCAAAATTATTAATTGAACAGGACCCAATATATTTACTATGATTTTCAATGCGTTATAATCGGGCAATTAATTGGGTCCCAGTTCCACTTACGAAGGTGTAGACATGGTTATATTATAATGTTTAATGAACAGTAGCATGGCTGTGACACTTAAAAGTAAATTTCGTTTTCTGCACAAATAAATAACAAGAAAGGTGTTAATGGTTAATTATATACAGATTGGTATTAATTCACACATAAAATTGTTAATGTCAATGCTTATGTCGTTATGGATATGAATAAGTGACCTAGCTTTGCGGTAATTAAACGTTCGGGTACGATATGTGTGCTCAGAATTAGAAATAAATCAATCAATCAAAACACTAGATTCCTTGTTTCGAGCACACATTTTGTACTTTGAGAACAGAGTAAAGTTTATTACCGAGAGCCCTGTGGTGTATATGTATATGAAATACATCCGGATATATTTAGTTATTCGAATCATAACGCTTGTGTAACGTTGTATTCTTGAAATCACATTAGCGTCATATTCCAACTATTCGAAATTACACACAATACCACGTTTATAATCAGAACAATTATTAAACTTAAAAACCTTTAATTCTCCTTACGTCCGTGTTATTATATATTTATTGTATGTTTTTATATAAAAGGTTACCAAAATCTGTTTTACGTTTTACCATTACAAATGTAAACTCATAAACAAAATACATCAAAGACATTTTTTATTAAATTTATTCCCTTGCACTTACAAAAATACACAGTTATAGTATCAATGTTCAGTATTCTCATTGTTATATATGTATAAAAAGCAATATATAAACATTTTTATATATTTATTTACCGTATTGTGGGTTTTATATAAAAGTGAAACTGTATTTATTTGCTTAAAACCGTTATGTAATAAAATACCCTATTCATTAAACATTTCATTATATTAAATTGGGAAAGTGCTAACATAATTTTATAAAGTTGTCGTTTAAGGTACCTTCACGTGCATATTGGTTGCCGGTATTAATTTATTAAATTATTTTCCGTCAAATTTTACATCAAGTCGATTTTTTTATACCATGTTCTCTTTTCACAAAAAAAAACTGAAATCTAATGTAATAAATAGTAAGATGATAAAAAATTAAATACCTTAACATTATGTTCTCGTTTTAAATGTCTTCAAAAACATTAAGATACATTATCTATAAGTACTCAATGAGTATGACGGATAATGGCATCAACATTAAAAAGATAAAGCACACAACATAAAGCTATAATGTGAGAGAGATACAAAAGTAGAATTGAAAATATACATTTTAAATCAGTGATGAACAGCCAAGGTCATCTGTGACATAACTGTATCACTCAAAAACAATTCGAAATACAAAATGACACTTATGGATGAGACACATCGGGTATCAACCAATCTGCAATATGCATTATTTGTAAACATGACTAAATCACGTCTTGATACATGATTCATATTTTTACAGTTAAATACAAAAGAAAATTTGGTTCATTTAAATTTTACGTCAAATAAACGTGAAATTCCTGTGAAACTCTCTTGTAATGAGATTCACGTAATATCTTCTTGAGCAGAATGTGAATGTGTATCTTGCAAAAATCTTGCAAAACTTTTAAAACTCTATATGGTGAAAATAGTTCACCTGTTCGATGATACCTTAACAATATTAAATCTTGTTCTTGAAAAAGTTATCAAAGGTATCAGGATTATAATTTAGTACGCCAGACGCGCGTTTCGTATACATAAGACTCATCAGTGACGCTCATATCAAAATATGTATAAAGCCAAACAAGTAAAAAGTTGACCACTAGCAATCTGTACACTTCGCTCACATATAAAGATCGTTAATTTATAAAAACTTTAAAATAAAACATATAATATATTTGTAAAAGCATGTTCCATTATGTATAGCATAGAGGTGCTCAAAATCAATAGGAATAAATTTTACTGGTAAGTAAAAAGCACAAAATATATTTTTAAGAAATTTTTAAATTTTATTGTCAAACATTTGACTGTCTAGAAAAAAAAGTAATTACACAGTTGCATATGAATAGTATAAAGATATCCTAATGCGGGGTTCACACAGTATGGAGTATTGCTCCCGTGTAAGATCAGACAGCGCTAAGAAACGAAAATTACTATCCTCAATGATCTGGAATGTCTTATTATTGCCTGAACACTGTAGTATACGTTCGTCACAGATTCCTACAGATCGGAGAGGTCGACCTACCACTCCCGACAGTTTGAAGCGTCCCGTAACATTCGGGAAAACTCATCCGATTTTGTAAAGTAGGATTACAATCGTGGTTATGTCGTGACAGATTCTGCTGCATTGGACACAATTGTAACAATGTTCTGTGTTTTCCGAACGGTTTCATGTGGAACGGGCATGATCTGCAAAGATTTGTCATTGCTGATTTTTTTGCCGATTGAGTCCAGATTGCATCAAGAAGTCGAATGGTATTTGATAAAACCCTTCCGGGAAAGTTCTGCTATTAACACAAAATTCAGCAATAATACCCTCGTCTGAGTCCCGACAATTACAGAACCCGATACGACTGAGTCAAGACAAAGCTGCCTGCAATACGGTCCAGCAGATTGTGATAGGATTCCGTTCCGACAGTAACTTATCATCTCAAATATGGCGAGACTTCTCACGAATTGCTTCCGTCCGCGTCAGGTCACTGTCTGGTCACTGTCTGATGTCTATCGAATCGCATTCGGCGGAATTAGGACGCTGTGGGGATAAATTCTGTCGTTTTGAACCATAGGAATGATGCAAATCGGATTAAACCGGATTGAGAACGGAATAATCGGGACAAGTTCTGATGAAAACGGCTAAATATGGACGCGTCTTGAATGATATCTGATTGTTTTCGTGGTTGAATTAATGTTTTCACAAATATTGGGAATGCTCATAACAAGGACGGCAGTAAAAATCGTGAATGCGTAACCCCAGCTTTACACCGCCCTAAAACTACGATAACAAATATTATTCAGTAATTGACAAATACAAAAAATATTCACAATCTTAAAAAAATATAAATTGCAATGAAATTTTCTATTACAAATTGTGATTCGTGGAATTGAGTAGATAAATGTAATTTTTGTGTTGAAACGTGAGTAAATTCGAACATACATTGTAAATTTGAAGCGTAAATTATGTTTCCATGATCTTCGTATGCTTGACTTCTGTAGTAAATAGATGCTGTACCATTTGTCAATAAAACAAAGATTTGTTTGATTTGCATGTTGATTATGAATTTAAAATGCAACACGATCAATGTTTTCAAAATTTAATTTGACTTAACTGGTAAAACATTGTTGATAATTTAATATATTCATGTTGTCTAAAAAAACTCTACGAAAAATAAAAGATGTAGTTTTGGTTATCTAAAATTTTCCACTTCGTGCTTTATTTTGCAGTTTAAATTTCGAGAGGCACTGCTGAGTCTTTTGTAGACATTGTAATCTTAGTATCTATAGTGAGTAAAATAATAGCCCGTCGTGTATGTTATTTTCAAAGGAAGACAAACAACATTGAAAATGCTCGCAGGGGACACTTTTATCTTGGAATTGAAAGTAAGTATCTTTATAGAGGGTATAGTTAAATCTGACGCTCATTTGAATAGGGAAATGAACTACAAAAAAAACCAATCAAAAGCAATGAGTTAAAGGAAAACAGACAACACCATGTCGACAAGACCAAATATGTGTCTACAAAACTAAAAATAAAGATGAAACATTCAAGGTAAATTTGATTCATGTACATGTGAACTTGAAACTGTATTGATTAAAGTACAACTCATCAAACGAATGGACAACAACTGTCGTATTCCTGACTTGGTACATGTATTTTAAATGGTTGTACAGCGCTAAACATATCACGTGTTTGACATTCGCATCAAATTTCATTATATTTACTTCTCTTTTTTTTAGTATCTATATTGATAAGTTTGTACGCTAAGAACATATATTAATGTCGATTCAGTCCCTGATCAACCATCAAAAAACCGCCTATGACACTTTTTATTTACTACCTTTAAAAACACATAAAAATTATTTTTTTGTCCATTTTTATACTTAGGTTGGAATAATCTTTCACAAAGATTCTATAAAATTTGTTTATTTAAATGACTTTATCTCCATAGCATCTTTGCATTTACATGTGTATGCTATCGAAACTTCTTATAATTTGAATTAACATTTACCTATATATGTGCATCTATCCTTTCAGAATGTCATTGGTACGTAAACCAAGGACATATTCTTTATGAGTTTCAAAATTGTACTTTATTAATACACTTCTTCTGAAACGTGGTTAGATTTATAAAACCTTTTAATAATCCAATAGTGTTTTCTGTACTCTTTCCCATTTTACATTCATTGTAGTAAAGATAATAAATTAGGAAAACTTATTGGAAAATGCCTGAACAAAGTCCGGAATGTGACAGTTGTTATCCATTCATTTAATGTGTTTAGGTTTGCTTTTGTCATTTGATTAGGGACTTTCCGTTCTGAATTTTCCTCGGTGTTTAGTATACGATATAAAATACAAGCCCGGGAATATCCCATTAATTGGGATATACGGACTCCATTTGCAGGTGCTGTTGGAATGTTGCTACATATAAATGGAAGGTTCACATTTGAGAAGCTGACATCATATCTTTTTCGTAAAGTTGTGATTTCAACCATTTGAGGCAGACTTTAATGAATGTATCTCCAGCCATGAAGACCCAAGTTCAGTCAAAATGTCATATTCCGGAATAGGACATAATTCGTAAAGAAAACAACATCAAACACTATCTGATTTCTTAAAACTTGATTTTACGAAAATATGTCGCTAGACACAGATAACGGTCATCCAATTGGAGCTGGTTAAGCAGGAACTGTTATTAACAAAGAATTGTGTGTTCAATATAATGATTTTTTTACTAAAAACTTAACAAATAAACTCATCATAGATGCCAGGACTAAAATTTACACTTACGCAAGACGCGCGTTTCGTCTTCAAAAGACACATCAGTGACGCTCGAAAAAAGAAATATTTAAAAGGCCAAATAAATAACGAAGTTGAAGAGCATTGAGAACCAAAAATTACGAAAAGTTCTGCTAAAATACAGCTAAGGTAATCTATTCCTGAGCCTTAGTATTTCAAAAACTAAAATTTTTGATTAACAGTTAATTTATTATTATGAACATATCAACGATCAGTGCTGACTTCTGGGCTGGTGATACCCTCGGGGAAGATACTCATCATTGGCACTTGAGTACATATAATAAAGTCAGGAAAATAACTTGTTCTGTTGATTGTTAGCGTTCGGTTTTGTTAGTTGTTGTGGACTTCTCTTTTTGAATTTGTATTGCAGTTTTCTGTATTTGTTGTTATATTTATTCTTTTACATTATTTCTATTTCTTATATTTTGTAAATTGTAACCTTAGCAGTTTTCTTTGCATAGTGACATGTATTAATTATCTGTAAAATTAATGTACCTGTAATACAATTTGTGTTGGCCTGAATTAAAGTCCTTAGTCATGATATGGTACTTATATGGTCATTAAATTTATCACATTACTACATATAGGTTCACAGTAACGTTTTTCTAACACGAGATAGTTTGCCCCTTTCATATACATTATTTTTAAATTTCTACAAGTCATTGTAACATTTATTGTTTTGTTTATATCTGTGTCAAGTCTCTAGAATTATAATTCAGGCATTGATTTTGAAAGGACTTCGTAGAAGATAATTGTATAAACTATTTTAGTAATTATTATATGTCTTTCATGTGATAAGCGCAACATAAAGTCGAATTAATGAAAGACATAAACCCAACGACATAAAAATGAATTTATAAAGCATTTTGATGTCTACATTCATCATTTTACTATCTAAAAAAGTGGTTCTGCACAATATGACAAGCCTGATTCACCCTTCGTCTAAACCAGCTATGAACTTATTTCACAGATTGATAATGAATTGCCGTCAATACAAAATTCCCGAAAGTGACAGATGTCATAAAAGATTCTGCATAAGAATACTTTGAACGATGCAGATATATGTAGAGTTCATGTAGACGGTCATTAAACAGGACGATGCGAAGGAAAACAAAAACAAGCAAAGACATCCCTACAAGTCATACAATACCGTTGTTCATTTTTGTGTGCCTTCAATCAAATATTTGATTAAATATAAGTTGACTTCATTTGTCACCAGTTGGCATCAACAATAAATAATACCTAAATCAGCTGAAAAACACACTCAAAGATACCAAACACCAGGAGCTATCTACAGATACATAGAATATGTACCTTTGATAACTGTTTACACCACTGGGTCAATGCCCCTGCTGGTGGGCGTTTCGTCCCCGAGGATATCACCCGCCCAGTAGTCAACACTTCGATGTTGACATGAATATCAATAATGTGGTCATTTTTATAAATTTCGTGTTTACAGGCGCAAATTGCCGCTGAAATCAAAACAATTTCAAGAAATTAGCTTCAGCCACCTATTGCTTGGGGTATAAAAAACTAGTACTAATTTATATATTTAATCTCAACACAAAAGGGCCAAATGGCGCACTATTGATACTCTCGGGATGAAATGTCTACCAGCAATTGTAAGGACCCGGTTGATGTAGAAACTCATCACTGATATCAGTTTTACATTTAGTACATTAGACGCACGTTTCGTCCATATGAAAAAGATTCATCAGTAGTAATTCATTCAAAACAGCTAAAAAAAAAATACAGATACGAACCAAATATCATGAATAAACTCTAAATTCAGAAAGTTGTGTCAAACACAGATAACTCATTATATGCAAATATATAGTACCTGTGTTATGGTATAATTGAACAGAATTGGTTTCGCGTCATTTTCTCCTAATAAACAATTTCAGTGAATAATAATAATAATAATAATAAATTCCTTATTTAAAGAGGGTAACTCAATTAGAAATAGTCTAATTTTCATTGAGGCCCTCAAACAAAATACATGCATACAGTTAACATTCATACATTCATACATTAATTTACAATATATATTACTAGTATATACACAATTCAATCATTGAAATATACAAAGGGTAATACATGACAATATTTGATATAGTTTTGTTAGAGGAAAACAAATTAGTTGACTTGCATATAATTTTCAAGAAAATGATTATAACTATGTTTCTTGAATAATTCCACATTAGGACATTTCTTTATTTCGAGTGGTAAATTATTCCATACTTTGGTTGCAGAATAATGAAAAGATTTTTTATAAAAATTTGTATTTGGTCTTGGAACAAAAAGATCATTATTAGAGACAGCTCGTAAGTTGTGGCGTTGTACATCATCAATATTTAGTATTGCTAAGTAATCAGGTGTTAGCCCATTTACAATTTTATACATTAGAATTGATTGTTGGTATTTTATTCTTTTGGTAAAAGATAGCCATTTTAAAGAAGAAAACATGAAATTAGATGGAATAGAAATATCGCATTCCAGTATAATTCTTGCTACTCTTTTTCAGATACCAATCTGTATGTACGGATTACCAGTTTATCTGCGTATTGATATTGTGATATATCAGCTGCAAGTCACACTATGAAGCTTTTGTCGAGTGAACGCAGCAGACAAGTTTCAAAGGCATTATATTGTGTCGAGAAGCTTCTATTTTACAATTTGAATATGATGAAAATGTGAACGATTTATCGGACGGATTGTATTTGTGTAATTTGCCTGATAAAAAAATAGGATTTCCTTTATTTCACCAGCAAATCGGGAAATGACTTGATATATTTGGATCAACGTCGATGCATTCATTATGTCGTCGTTGTATTTAAAACAATTACTTAAGACTTGTCGATAAACGATTAGAGGTCTGCCCTTTTAAGACAAGATCCTGTCTTTAAATGACAAACGATCTATTCCTTAACAACTAAATATCTGTCCTAAAACGACCAAAGATCTATCATTCGAGGACGACGTATCTTGATATACTTTTACGTTCAAAGTTAAATGAGTAACAAAACAAATTATTTCATAAAAACAGATGTCAGCTGTCAAAACATTAATTTATGTAAAAGTAGATGCATGTGGTCATGTTCCATATGATTGTTATTTTAATCACAAAACCTTGTACATTCTCCTTATCGTAATAAAAAATGAAAGGAATGAATTACTTTTTGAAATATTTTATCTACTGCCTAATTAAAGTTTGTAACATATAACGTTACATCTCAGACACTTAACAATATGTGGTTAAATTCTTGTGCCTATAGCTTACCAGGTGTTCATGGAATAAAACAGATTAAACTCATTGTTGCGCATGATTTTTTGGGTTTGTCTCCAATTTTAAATCTTATTCTATTTTCATATGTTGTCATCTTTGTTAGTGCAGACATTGTCAACGACTCGGAATATTACTCTTCTAGACGTACAAATCGTTAAAAATTGCTTCAGCAGGTCATCAATCTAATTATCGGCACTGCCAACTCCTTTCCGCAAGCTACTATTCTATAGATTAAGGTTCTTTTTGCAAGATCGAAATCGATTAATGTTCGGATTAAGGTCATTGATATTTCGGTTGAGTTTAGTCATATTCGTATTTCAACTTTTACTGATCCTCATTTTGGTTGCTAATATTACTTGTTTTGTATAATTTGATTTGCCTATACTTTGCATAAATAATGTGGAAGGAAATATTGAAATATGTTATTCCTGTTTTCGGATGACATGTTTGGAGATTTGACGATTCCGTCAATATTGTTTTAAAAGAATTACCTTTTATTTTTCCTTTTGAACGAAAAAAGATGCAGAAATATCAAAACCAAGAAGCAGACGACACCATAACCGAAAGAAAAACGAAAAACAAATAACATTCAATAGAACCAAGATTAAGCAACACGAACCTCACATAAAAAACCGGGATTGAACTCCTGTGTAACTGTTCTACATTATTTCGGGATATATTTCATCTCACGAGTTTTTGACATCAGTATGTCAATAGAACATTTTAACAAAAAAGAAAAACCACGCAACAGATAGCATTTCTTTTTTATTTAGAAAGAAACTGTCGCTAAACAGGTAAAGTAGCGTGCAGTGTCCATATCACTGATCACCGTTGATATTTTTGTGTCACTGCATTTCTTTTCATTAGAGTGTTATTTTCTTAAAATCTTTACATCTCACAAAATTTACCTGTTATACTTTTCAAATTCTAAAATATTTCATTTCCTGATGAAATAAATAGATAACAGTGATGTATTGTTTATAACAGGAAAATATGAAATCTAAGGCTATTATATGCATTGATTCAATACTGATAAGACAAGTTTGTTATTATTGCTGTTTCTGCCTAATTTAAAGTTGTATACTATAGTCTTATTGTAAGGTATCAATGATAACAGAACAAAACATGTTTCATTTTTTATTGATACAATAGATTTTAATAGAAATATTTAGGACAAAAGAAGCGTGCAAAATCTTTATCTTTTTTTATTTTTTGTATTAAAGTCTTCCCTTTTATGTTTGTCCTTGTTTCATGAAGATGGTCTTTTAAATGTCATTTCTATCCAAAGTATTGCTTACTACATTTTTATATCGGGGACTGAAATCATTTAGAATTTATCATTTTTTATACGTCCGTCAAAATTTTGACGGGACGTATTATGGTATACAAATGTCCGGTGTCCGTCCGTCCGTCCGTCTGTCTGTCTGTCCGTCTGTCTGTCCGGCTTAAACATGTCGCACCGTAACTTGAGAACGACTTTCATGAAACTTAATATAGTTGTTTTTTATGATGGTCAAATGATCTGTATACTTTTTGGTGAAATAAGATTTAAACTTTTTGAGTTACGGCACTTTGTAACTATAACAGGGGTGTGTTCTTTTTCACATGTCGCACCGTATCTCAAAAACGATTATTCTTGATTATTGCTTAAAACTTAACACACTTCTTAGTTTTATTAATCTTAATATCTGTATACTTTTTGGTGATGATTCAAAATTTCATATTTGAGTTATTGAGTATTTGTAAAAAAGGGGGAGGGTTTTTTACATGTCGCGCCGTATCTCAAAAACGATTTATGATTATTGCTTAAGAATTTACACATTTCTTTGTTATATTAATCTAAAGATCTGTATACTTTTTGGTTTGATTCAAAATTTTATTTTAGTGATATTTGTAAATAAAAAAACAGGGTGGTTGGGGGGGGGGGGGGTTCACATGTCCCGCCGTGTCTTAAAAGCAATAAATGATAATTGCTTAAAACTTTCTCAGAAACTATTTATGATTATTGCATAAAACTTCCACACAAGACGTCGGGCGTATCATGCGCTCATGGCGCAGCTGTTTATTTACCTATAAATGCATAAACCAAATTTTTGACTATCTTTATTTTAGAAGTCGATGAGGAATAACCTTTCAAGAAACACTCAGTGGGCTGTAATAATATATTTTTTAAATATGACAACAGAAATATTGAAGTCGATATACATCTTCGTCAATATGCATAAACCACAAAACCTACATCGTTACGAGTCCTCACACATTACCAATAAAGTCTACAGAGGCTCTTTAAGACGTAACAATTCATCAGCAGATAGATAAAAATAGCAAAAAAGAGTAAAAGTGGGAAACAAATTTAGAATAAGAATTACTACAAAAATTATTAGAAAAGATTTAAGCGCAGGTACACTTAAAACAATTTGTAAAAGGTGTATTGATAAAAATACCGAACTCCAATGAGAATATAAATCGGAAAGTCTCTAATCAAATGATAAACTCATTAGCTCAAATACATCAAACAAATGGCAAACAACTGTCATATTCCTTATTGTATTGTAAATCGGAGTTGTATCTCAAATATCTGTTTATGGAAATAGCTGTTCATCGGCGATGAAGTACACAAAAAGGTGATCGTGGAGGTACACGACATTATTAGCATGTTGATGAACTTTATCTTGAACGTTTACATTAAGATATTTTGTTAATCAGCAATTTTTCTGTTTCTTCGCGAATAATTCCAGTAATAAAATTTTCATTTAGCTATTAATATTCAAATAGAACCTGCACATTGAGTACTAGTACTAGTATATCGTGTCTCCAAGTTGATTATACATTACATCGCTAGTTACTTTTTGTGATTTCAATGACAGGGGTTGCTGCTAACATGCCAGGTTTTTAATGATAACATGAAAATCATTTAATTTAATCATTTAAAGACGCTATCATTCGTGGTTGTCAATTATGAAATATATGCGCCACAGATGACTACGGATGCATTTTTTCTACTTGTTTGTACCCTATCCCGTCCTCGTTTCCTTAACTATGACAAAACGAATGAAACAGAGCACCAGATAACTTATTGATATGAGCATTACAACCAGGGTTATCAGTGGAACAGGGATTACCCGTCCGAGTGGAGCACTGAGTGCGTTTCTAGAGTTTGGCAGCCTCATTTTTCTCTCATGTATGTAGAAGTGGTTTCATGATCGTGAATTTTCTTTCATATAATCGTTTCTTAAATATTATGAGTTATTGTAGGAAGTATCCGTTTAAAAGAAGTTTCCATTATTACAGTTCCTTTAACATTATGAGTTTTTATCAGAAATTTCCTTGAAGTAAATCTAATGAACTTATGGATATTTCTCCTTATCTTTGGTTACGATCTTATTTGTTTCGAGAGAAAAAAAAAACTATTTGTGTTTTGAATTTTTTTATTGACTTTTTTAATTTTTCAGTAGTATTGTATCAACAAAGGCAATGATTGTTTTATAAAAGAGGAGCAAAAGATACCAGAAGGACATTCAAACTCATAAAAAGGAAAAAAAATGAGAAAAAACAAAAAAACAAACAATAGTACACAAAACACAACATAGAAAAATAAAGCCTACAAAACAAACCAACCAAAAACTGGAGGTGATCTCAAGTGCTCGGGAAGCGTTAACAGATCCTGCTACAAATGTGGCATCCGTCGTGTTGCTCATGTTAGTACAAACCCGGTCAAATGTATAATTCGGTATATCACATTTGTGAAAGTGTAACGGGATTGTTGTTTCGACATAAGGAAAATATACGCTATTATCATGATTATGTGTGAAATGGATATTCCATAACAGTCAAAAGTAACAAAAGAATGATTTCAACTTCACCAAATGGAACTCTCGATACAAAAGCTTCTTTGTGAGCAGCAACCTTCTATCAAGGAAATCATTATATGAAACAAAAGCTCGGGAATATCGTATCAATTTGAAATATATACGTAGGAAGGCGCTGTTGGAATGTTGATACATAGAAATGGAAAGTTCACAATTGGGCAGCTGAAATCATCTTCAAGAAAGGGATTAATATAAGTTGCAAAAAACATGTTTCCCAATCCACTATAAATAGATATGTTTAAACTAAACTATTTCATTATGACTCCATTTTTCTGGTTGATATAGAAATAACATGTGGTATAATTGCAAATATGTACACATAAATAATGAGTTTTCGTATAAATGAATATTGTATTGTATATATTTATGACCGTTCCCTGAAATTGCTCATTGATGGCTACGTGTGTTGCAATTGCTGACAAGACACCTGTAATTTCTATCAACCTGTTCAACCACTGAATGAATGAATTAATATATATAAAGTGAAAATATAAACTTTGTAATTGAAAAAAATACAAAACAATTATTACACACCCTTGCAATTTTTCAATACTCTATACGAATAAATATTTTTAATTTTCGTCTAGGCTTTAACCGCTTATGACATATGTATCGAATTATTTTGATATTTAACACATACCGTTAAAATGTCACCTTTCAAATGAAAGTTTCTTGACCCGTTCTAAGATAACCTACCCATGACGAACCATTATTTACTGCGTTTTATTTACTGCGTTATACAAAAAAAAATCATTTTGACACATTGATGTGTAAAATGAGTTTGAATTATATTCATATAGTACATTATGGTGGCCGTTAATTCATCATTGAAGATACAAATTGATAGAAAGTCCCATCCACCCGACACTTGTAGCATTTATGACTATAAAAGAAACGATAACATTATCATAATGCATTTTTTAAGTGTTCATTCATCAAAAGTTTTTTACAAAACAGTTAAAACTTTAAAATGCCGTAGGAAAAAAAATGTAAAGAGTAAAAACGCATTTATATCATATATATCCCATTACCGGGTAAAACGAATATTATAAAGTGCTTTAATACAGTTGTATTACAACACATAACAGGTTTAGCATGACCCTTGAAGTGAGAAAATTAAATGCACTAACATTAAGTAATACAAGTTGCTGTAGGTCTTTAACCATATATATCTTAAATAAAATACGAAAATGTGTCGTCTTTTATCTAATATATATTTTTGTCAATTTCAGTGTTTTCCCATTAGTAACACTTTGTAACATAAATTAAATGCTTTATAAAATGAAAAACATGGCATTTAAATTTGTTTTCCTTATATTTTTTTCAACTGGTTATATATGAAGTGCAGGAATACATGCAGACATATTTGCCACTGAAAGTAAAGCAACCATCAAGCAATCAAACAATAAACCAAACAAATATTTAACTTAAAGATTTGGATGCAGGCGAGTTATATATTTTGGTTTGACTGTCCGTCGTGGTACTTTAAAAACATGATAAGTGCTTAAAGAAAAACATGTCAAAGTCCATTAACATATACATCACATAAGAAAATTTAGCTCTAAAGTGAGTTATCTGTAAAGCTGAAACTAGTTTGAATCGGATGTATTTTATTTTTGCAATCTCAAGGACTAAATAAGTTTTAAAAAAGCAACATAAAAAGGGCAGTCAACACAGCGTATACACATATATATGTTGTAAGACATAAGAATTCCACATATCAAGTGTCAACGCAATAAGAAATTATATCTATTAAATGCCTTTTTTTTGCTTTTAAGGTTCACTTATGTAATACACTATTTAAATGGAAAGCCATCTCTGGATAAGTGTAATAAATAATGCTATATATCCTGTCGTAATAAATACCTTACACACAATTGGTATCAAAGATTGTGTTTTACTTCATATTTAAGAAATGGGTTGAATGTTCGTGAAGAAAGTGCTATGTACCCTTATGCCCTATACACATTGCAATCTAATTAAAAACCGATCTCTCATTGCTCCCGTTTTCTGATATGTCGCGTGGGAGATCTAACGAAACCCCCTTTGAGGTCACATGTGAGTGAACTAAAAGTTATGAATTTATAATGATATGCAAATGACTTGACGACCTATTAATAAGCCAATAAAAAAAGTTTATGAATTAATTTGACTGACGATTTCGTCGTAAATAAAATGAGTTACATCCCTTTACCTTACGATAAACTTCCAAGATCGTGGAAGACTCAATTTCATTGGTTGAAAAAGACACACCTACGAGGTCACTTACATGTGACCTCAAAGCGGGTTTCGTTAGATCTCCCACGCGACATATCAGAAACAGGAGCGATGAGAGATCGGTTTTTAATTAGATTGTACACATTGCTAACAAATGGTATCAAAGATTTTGTAAATACATCACATTTCAGTAATCATGTGAATGATCGTGAAGTAATTACTATTTTAGCCTGTTGTCCTATATACCTTAACCTAAAGACTGATTTTATTGTACTTCACATCTCAGTAATGTGAATGCCCGTGAAGAAAGTGTTCTATACCCTAACCTCCTATATACCTTACACACAAATGGTATCAAAGATTTTGTTTTACATCACATCTCAGTAATGTGAATGTCCGTGAAGAAAGTGTTTTATACCCTAACGTCCTGTATACCTTACACATTCAAAATGATATTAAAGAGTTTGTTTTACATCATATCTCAGTAATGTGAATGCCTGTGAAGAAAGTGTTCTATACCCTAACGTCCTGTATACCTTACACACAAATGATATTAAAGATTTTGTTTTACATCACATCTCAGTAATGTGAATGCCCGTGAAGAAAATGTTCTATACCCTAACGTCCTATATACCTTACCCAAAAATGGTACAAGTGTTCTATACCCTAACGTCCTATATACCTTACCCAAAAATGGTACAAGTGTTCTATACCCTAACGTCCTATATACCTTACCCAAAAAATGGTATCAAAGATTTTGTTTTACATCACATCTCAGTAATGTGAATGCCCGTGAAAAAACTGTTCTATACCCTAACGTCCTGTATACCTTACACACAAATGATATTAAAGATTTTGTTTTACATCACATCTCAGTAATGTGAATGCCCGTGAAGAAAGTGTTCTATACCCTAACGTCCTGTATACCTTACACACAAATGATATTAAAGATTTTGTTTTACATCACATCTCAGTAATTTGAATGTCCGTGAAGAAAGAGTTCTATACCCTAACGTCCTGTATACCTTACACACAAATGATATTAAAGATTTTGTTTTACATCACATCTCAGTAATATGAATGCCCGTGAAGAAAGTACTCATTTATGAGTTAAACGAATACGTTCGCCTTTCGAAATGTATTTTGCTAGAATTGTCTGATTGTGTTGTTGTCTCTTGAATTGTTGACTTCTATTGGTGCTCTTGTACACTTGAAGCCAATGTTAAGAAACAACGGTTTATTATGTCGTTGTAAGATTTTTTTTCGAATTGTGAGTTTTGAATGTCACCTTGTTATCTTCAAACTCCCGTTGAAACAAAAGCTGTATGAAAGCATTTCATCTGAACAGAAGAAAATCGTGTAAATCAAAAAAGAAAAGTAAAATCACAAAAATACTGAAATAGGAAAATTCAAAAAGGAAAGTCCTCAATCAAATGGCAATATCAAAAGATCAAACACATCACACAAATGGATATATCAATTGTTATATTCCTGACTTGGTACAGGCGTTTAACTCATGTAGAAAATGGTGGATTAAATCTGGTTTTACTTGTATGACAGTCTCATCCAATTCATCATCTCAACAACGGTGTTTGAACAAAACAAACAGACATAATAGGTTAACTTGGCAAAATAGGGGTACATCCGTCAAAATTGTCTTATAATCTTAATCACTATAGACACAAACAAATCCATAACAAAGAAGAAGACAAAGGCACAAAAAGGCTTATATACAAAGCTTTATTGTATTTATCTGGTGAAGTAGATGTTTTAGTTTTCGAGGTAAATGTACTTTTATAACATACAATATTAACATATTTTAAAATGAAGATCCTCTTAGCCAGGCCGTATATCAAAGTATAGGAGGTGTGTTATCGGTATTATGTCGTTTAAAAGTTAAAGAATTGAAAAATATTTCGAGAACCAATTTCAATCATGCATATGCCTAACGATTATGACAGCTAGCATTGGGTCTTCTGGTTTCTTAATCATTGTTGATGACGCAGTTAACCAGTCGGTTGGTCTGAATGAAATACTGATAAAGGTAAACAACTATTATGCAAAACTTAAATTTTTACCATTATGGAGGTACATGGAAGGGTAATTAAGGCCCTTTCTTTGGATTGCAATCAAATTCGTAGTTATACATAAAATATATTAAGTTGAACAGTTCATTTGAAAGACAAAACCATCACGATGGTTTTAGTTTGGATATTTCACTCTTATAGTCGTTCAATGTAAGGCACCTGGCCTCTTCTGCTATGACGCATATAACTTACAGATGATAAAAACAAAACAGCACAAATTCCAGTCAGTGGTTGAACTCAAGCAGGTTCGTTCATCGTGTTCATAGAAATAAGTGAAAACAAGATTTATTTTGTTTCAATTTAATTGAAAGATTTGACGAACTATAATGATAGCTTCGAACATAAAAAAAAACAAAATTAAAAGAGTAAATGTGATCACGTGATCTCCTTTAAAATACATTCCTCCCACATTAGTTTAAGAATTTAAATGTTTCTTTTTATAGAGTGTAAAATGAGATATTATGATAATTAATCTTAAAATAACATTTATGAATTGGTTGTAGGTGTGTGGTTTAACAGTTATTATAAAGTTGACATAATATATCATCCAAGATTGTTGCGAAGTATATTTTTCGTTTCTTAGTGATAAAGTACATTGCATCATATCATTTTGGACTCAATTTCATATCTTCGCTATTTTAAGAGTAGTACTACATTTTTAGTCCTTTACGATTAAACCAACTAAAATATAAAATAACCGTGATTACGAAAACAAAGTTTATGTTTTAAATTTTTATACATTTAGGGTTAGAGTGAATAAAACTGCAATCAAACAAAAAGTACACAAAAAACGACATTTAATTTACAATATTGTTAATCTTGCTTACTTTCTTATTCTGAGACATCAGTATAGTATAAAAAAAACTCTTTTGTAAAAAAATATTTTTTTTGGGGTCGAAATAAAAAAAACTGTTCATACGAAGGAAATCCGAATATTCTTGACAATAAGAATAACCTTTTTGTTCGAGATTACTGTAAGCGATAATAATATTGTCAATCTAACAATACCAAGACCAAACACCTGGGGCATGGATATCAGTAGATCGTCTTCTGTTTCTCCTTTCTCCGTTTGTTAATGCCGATTTCTCGTGACTTCACTGTATGGTAATAAACCGTGAAATTTAGATGTAACTAAGATATACAGTTGTTGACAAGAACGCATTCCTCTACCATTATATGTATCGCTTCTATCACTGTCCTTATTGTTTTTTCTTCCGTATCATATTTTGTGGTTAGACATGCACCACGTGTTAAAAACACCGAAAGGTGCAATAATATCTAGCATCCGGAAAATGTCTTAAACGCTAAAATAATAATGATTTGTTATGATTTCAGTCTATATATTTTCAACATTTTTTACGTTTTAACAATGTAGAATGTGTAGGGTTTTGAAAGAAACAACGTCTTCTTGATTTTTTAATACAGATTTACGGCTAGTATGGAACAGTAGTAACGTATTCTTCCTTTAGGTCACACGAAACTCCGAATAATAATTCGAGAAGGGGGATGTGTCAAAGAAACAACAAGCCAACCAAAGAGTAGAAAACAGCTGAAAGCCATCAATGGGTTTTCATTGTCGTTCTTAAAAATTTAGGATCAGACTGGGTTTTCCTTGGATTATTTCCATCTGTCAGTAAAAGTCTTTCGAAAATTTCTGTTGGCTTTGCAGGATGTATAAATGCGCACCTACTTCCGGTCGGTTCCCTAGGAAATCATCAATGAATCATATTTATAACGAGATCATTTGGCTATAAGTACGTTAAAGTAGCGTTGCAATAAATGTCTGATTGGTCGATAATTTTTTCATTTATTATCGCCCAGAATAGGCTTACATAGTTTGGCACTGGACATTAATGGAGAAAAAACAATCAATAAATCTGATGGATTAAAGATTTTCTTTACCTTTTATTAAGTTCGTTAATGTTTTGATTATGTCACGTTTTTTTATGTCTTTTGTTCTACATGTAATTTTAAAGTGCTGAAAAATGCGTTTTTAAAACTGATTTTGTATGCAAATATTTCTTTGAATCTACATGAAAACAGCCACAAATATGCCAATCTTTCCATATGATTAGTTATATAATATTGTGTTTGTTGTGGTTGGATTTGATTAAGGAACATGGAATGAATGAATGAATGAATGAATGAATGAATGAATGAATCTTTATTTCCTCCATGTATATGAAGATTTTGCATACAAAAAGAAAACAAGCAATTATTTACACAATCAACAAAATATCATACATTATGAGATAAATACATATGAAAAAAAAAAGAACAAAAAAAACACACACAAAAAAACAACATATAAGTTAAACACACAATGCACAGATTCTAGTATAAACAGCAGAAACACAATGTTTTTCAATCAATGTCTATTCAAAATTCAAAATTAAACCTATTTTCAAATAAAACATGTCTGAATTTTTTAAACATGGGGTAAATATGTTTTGCTACGTAATACATCATTCTAGACCAAACTATAGGATCGAGATCGTATACAGTATTATCAACAGCTCCCAATAGTACTTCAAGAAGGTCATCATCGTCTAAATTGAAAATATCCACGGACTTTTGAATGGGAAGTTCATCCACAATTTTATAGAACATGACATTTCTTTCGGTTAGTAGAACATGACACTCCATTATTAGATGTTTAACGATATCAAAAGATTGTTTGTTACATAGAGTACATGTAGCTTTCTTAATGGCTGCCGATCCTAAAGCTACAAGTACTAACAGTTCGAGTTTTGTATCGGGATATAAAACTGTCAACCGAATTAGTCTATGTTCACAGAGGGTAGGATGAATTTTGGAATACCGTTTGAGTTCATTTCTATTTTCTAAATTACTTTTCCATTTGTTCTCTTCATAAATTTCAATAGACTGACGGACAATTTTCGACCAAAGCACTTTTTCTGGTATGTAATCCTCATTTACATAAGTTTCAAGGAAGGAAAATAAATCGTATTTAACAAGAGTTGTTATAAGATTATATGTTATAGAGTGTTCGGCATTTTCATCCAGTATAATCTGACTGATGCACATGTTGAACAGTTTTTTATGAGTTGTGCCAGATTTACTCCTACATAATCGCCCAAAGAATAAAAGTTTGAATTTGTCGATTACAGCTTCTAATGACCATAGACCAAGGTTACTTGTAGTTGAGTCCGTTGGTGAATATTTGTCCATGCATTGTATATACCGCGCAGCATATCGTTGTGTTCTTTCTAAAAGTTCTGTTTCAGAATTTGAGAGTTGTCCCCATACTTCGCAAGAGTACAATGCTGTAGGAAGAACAAATCGTTTCCATATCAACGTGTTTGTAATCGGTGTAAGGCCTTTTGGGTTTACTCCAGCACTATACAATGAGTGTAGATTTTTCTTTAATTTCTTCGCCGCCTTTTTTGTCCTTTCAAACGTTTTATTATTGTTAGTTATCAATGTACCAGCATAAATTGTATCAGTTTTACACGCTATTGTTGTATTTCCAAGCTTAATGTCAACATCTGTATTATTATTATTAAAAGTCAAGACACAACTTTTTGTTCCTTTATATTTAAGTCTCCATTTACACGCATAAGTTTGAACACAGTCGAGAAGACCTTGTAGACCTTTTGGCGAAGCACTTAGAAGGGTTGTGTCGTCCGCAAGAAGAATGGTAGGAATGTTCAAATAACCAATTCGTATTCCACAATTTGTCGTAATCAGCTGCAATATTAAGTCATTAATGTACAAAGAAAATAGCCAAGATGAGAGTACTCTCCCTTGCCCTACACCCTGCGAAATGGAGAAATTGTCACTAGTGAGTCCATTATATTGCACATGTGCACTAGCAGATTTGTAAGACATAAAAAGAATGTTCCATAGTTTACCAGTTACACCGATTTCTTTCAATTTCAAAAATACATGTAATTTTAAAGTGCTGAAAAATGCGTTTTTAAAACTGATTTTGTATGCAAATATTTCTTTGAATCTACATGAAAACAGCCACAAATATGCCAATCTTTCCATATGATTAGTTATATAATATTGTGTTTGTTGTGGTTGGATTTGATTAAGGAACATGGTAGGATAGAGGTTGTATGTGTGGAAGTTGGTTCCATGAAAGTTGATCTGGATTTAAGCAAACACATATTTCTGTATTACAAGCCAAGAACACGTCAGTTGTTCCATGTTTTCTTGCAAGGACTCTAATCGTCTAAAATATGACATTGTTTCATGCAGCTTCAAACTTAGAAGGACTTCAGCATCCGTCGTAACTCCCTATTGTTAATTTAAGACTTGCACTTCTCAATTTGTCCTTTAATAATTCAAGTGTTACGTGTAAAATCATAATAAAGTAGTTAAACTAGTAAAATTTAATAGATAATAAAATTCAAGTGCAACATACCATGATGAATCTTACATGAATTCAAATCATGTATTTTTATCTATTATATTTTATTTTCCTCTTTTTTTTAACACATTTATTGCAATTTCCACCAATTGCACGTACTGATACAGTTACGTGGTATTGTGCAGTAATATTAAACAGATGATAAATCATTTATTAAATGTACTGAATATCCTGTAAACAATTACGTAACTAATCAACACACTTAGTAATTATTTACAAACCATATCATATGTTCTGTGCCTAAACCATAATTTTATGTTAAATATAGCGATTTGTTGTGGAGATCTAATTATCCGTATCGATGTTAATAAATGCGTTCAAATTTTATAATCGTAAATGTTGATATGGCGTTGTCAGGGTTTGTGGAACATTTTAGATTCATTTCCGTCCATATTATTTAAAAAGAGGCTCTAGTTGAGACATTGCCGTATTAAGCTTTTACTTATCAATTAATCCGCCCGTCTGTTATGCTTTTTATGGACTTTTACGAACGTTAATAATAACCCTAACGAAAAATCGTAGCTTATTAATTATTATGTGAAACATTTTATCTACAAACTAAATTCAATCAGCGTACATGCAGTGCATATCCATCATGTTACCTCTTCTTGAATCAGCCGTTAAATTGTTCTCCATATGAATATTGAATTGGTCAGTGTTGATTCAAAAGTGTAAAAGTAACCTGAAAAATTAAAACAGCACGTTTCTTGAACGAAAGTATAGAGAAAAGAAATTTCAAGTCTTTTAGTGAAAAAAAAATAAAGGGTACTTTTTTCATGTCTAGTATGCTGTTACAAACATCTTGTTTGATTACACCAAAAGTATACTGGTAAAAAGTGCAATTTAACGTTCTGGGAACCAAAATCACCACAGAAAAACATTATCACTTTACTAAAGGGAATAGTTATTTCACAACAGCATTTAAAAATGAAGAAATGTGTCTATCCTGTCATGACTATCCTGTTACTGTGGTTGCTATGGTTACAGTAACAGGATAGACAATTGTAGACAGAAACGTATTTAAAAAGTTTATCATGACATATAGTTGCAAACATATTGAAATCTTTCGTTGTTTGAACTCATCTTAAGGTTATAACGTCTTAATCTTCCCAATTTAAAATTTTCAGGTGCAATACTGATATTGGTAACAGAATAGAACTTTATATAGTGATATATCATTAACGTACGTTCCTGTTACCAATGAAATAAAGACAAAAGTAAACTAACATATGAGGTATTTAATTGATGTTCGGTTTATTTGAAAGAGAGAAAGAAAGCTGAACAATATGAATTGCTATCTAAGACTTGTATGACTGGTTTGAATTTTTATAACCTTTGAAAAACCAATTTTGAGAGTCATTTTTCAGTACAACCTGGAAAATTGGCAAATAATCTATTATTTCACAGAATGAATACATATAGAAGTTTATACTCTTGAAAACCATCTTATTGGCTACGAACAACAAGCTAAAAATGTTATCTAAACCTTTTCTTAATAACCTTAAATTTCTTTTAGTGAACATGGTAACGGGAGAGACAAAATATTGTACCACCTATCAAAAAATGTTTCAAGATATTCTTGTATGACATTATTAAGATTGCATCTTTTAATATTTTGTTCTATAAGTACTGTTTCTTTTGATTTGCTTATGTAGAGGGTTGTTTGAATAAATCACTTTTAAATAAATTTTTCAATTTAAAAATGACCCATATATCCTTTATTTAGAAATAAAATTCATCTGATATATATAGTAGTCATTATTTGTATTCGTAAATATACATTTGTAAAACTCTAAAATGCGTAGATTTGTTAAAAAAAAACAATAATTGTGTCTTTAAGTTATATAACTGTACTCAATGTCATTAGACAGTTATTGTTAACACCTTAAACTGCTAGAGCCTAAATGCACACATATATATATATTCATTAACCATTTATTCTAAATGAATCTAATACCGGCATCACACAACAGCGTATATATATAGCTCCGACGTACACCGGGCGTGATAAAAAATCATGTACGCAGCAAATACGCTTGTAATTTTGGATGCATTCAGCCTGTCAATCATATCTGTAACGTGTGTATAACTAGCTTTAAGCGTGTTGGGCGCGTACGAGAAGCGTACCTAAGCGTTCAAGAAACGTATAGTTGCGTATGACCGGCGTTTGTCTAACATAAATGGACAACACGCTACGAAGGAAAAAAGTTTCTTGAACGAATTTGAGACGCGTCGCGATCGTATCTTGGACGTTCTATTATTGGGTGTTTGTTACAAACACACCAGCATACGTTTTAGTTAAAGTTGAACGATCTCGAAGCGTATACAACATCACCTAAACGTGTCTCAAACTTATCTGTAGCGCGTAGCGTATGAATAACATGCGTGTAGCGCACAGGTATGCGCTAGACACATGCTTGAGCTGGATGAAAATTTGTATAGCGTTCACCAAGCGTATACCTTTGTATTTCGACGTATTTCAAACTTATGCAACGCGCGTTTAACGATTGCTTAGCGTTCATCTGGCGTGCAACTAACGTAACCCGACTTTGTCAATTTTCTCTGTACGTTTGGTGCACGCCGGTCTATACGCCAATGTGTGACACCGGCATTAAAAAAACTAAAGTGAAAACCACTCTATCGGACATTGTGTTCACAACCACTAGATCGGATACACAATATTCAATTATCGCATAACGATATACACTTAATATAAACATCTAGGATTCAGAAACAAGCAACGTTGATCTTACAGAACTGATGCATATTCCCATGAGAATGATACATTTTCAAACGAAAAAAGTATTCCTTTAGTATCTAATTAAAACCCGCACGTCGCAGAAACAAAACACAAACAGAACAAAAACGGTACCACAACCGACAAAAACACAACGAGATATAATGTCGCTTACGATTGTAAGAACCAGTCGGTAGGAGAATTACTGAAGCTGGTTCCCATCGGACTGACTGTTGAACAATGTGTTTGCCAACGTTCATGTGCTAATATGTACATTGTAAGCACATAAGTACATATCAATGGTATTTTTGAATGCGCTGTACGATAGAATAAGCAGGAATTATCTAGTTAGGATTTTTTTAATATTCCTTTGAAGCATAAATTTGCTTCGTCACTGAAAATATAAATATTATGATCAAATCAAAAGTGATAGTACTTGCGGAAGAAAGTCACTTCTGTAATACAAACCTACTTACTATAAAAAGGTATCACTTTTCTATACTAGAGATTATTTACAGGGAAGAAGATACCGGAGCTATCAGATTAACATCTTACATTTCTAGCTTGTTAACATGCTGTTGCATTCGATCTCTCCTGAATTACTTCAAATACTAGTATATCATTCATATAGATGTATAAGCATAGGTTATATACCGAAGACAGATATATATACATTTGTAATATACAGCTAAGCAACGACAGAAATTCACAAATGCATGCATTATGTATTTTTAGATATTCTTCAGATATTGCATGGGATTTGTAAATACTAAGATAGTTGTTGTAAGAGTTGTTTAACATAAAAATAACGTTTCACCTTCGTTTTACGATTTGTCAGATTTAGCGTCCCCATTCCGAGAAAGTTCCCAATTGTCAACTTTCCGTTTCTATGCAGAAACATTCCAGCAGCGACTGCACAAGGAATGTGTGTTATTATTTGTCTATTTGTCTTTTTCTTTTTTAGCCATGACTTTGTCAGTTTATTTTTCGATCTATGAGTTTGACCGTTTTTCTGCTATCTTTCGCCCCTCTTTCTTATTTATACATTTACGTATACATCCTACACTCTAGCAAGGGTGTCACCGCCGGATATGGGAAGTGCAATGATACCTTTAAACTATACCTCTGTCAAACGGCTTTCGGGTTATAACCAATATAAAGAAGAGTGGTAAACATGCGGTCGAGATTCACTATTCTATTAAGTTGGTATATAAAAAAAATAACTAGAGTACAGTCGCTGGTAGTAAAGTTTAAGATAACTCCAATTTTTTGGTAGGATTCGTGTCATTTAGTCTTTTGTTTTTCAGTGTATTGAATTGTAAAATTTTTACTGTTTTTCTAATCAGATAGTTCATCATTTTTGGTAATTGTAACAATTTTTGTCTTTCGGTTTTGTTTTTACTTTTGTTTGTTCCTTTGATATATTTGGTCTCTTTTAAACAAAAACAGTAAAAATAAGTAAAACGTAGAACAACACAAACGTTACCATCGTTACTGCACCGGATGCCCATTTCAACAATACATATACATATACAATGTAGGCTAGGCCTTTGTCATAATTTGTATTACTAAAATACGAAAAGTTGTAAGCGACTGAATATACAAGCGCCTACGATATATTAAAAGATACTTAACGTAGAACATTACATACGTACTTAATATCAACACTTAAATAACAAAAATGCATCGTTAACAGCAATGATATCATTGATAATATTTCATAAGATACAATCCATGATGTCTTAACAGTATTGGTTTCATTTAATTCATGTTAAATGCATTATATTTCAATATTAATTCAGTATAAATGTAGTTAATAAAATGTGTTAAAAAAGGAGTTAAAAACTATTTTTAATACGTATAATCTAAATTCAATATTATTCTGTAATAAAAATAAAAAAATTGGGTTGTTCCTTAAAACACAAGAAGCATTTGAAAACACACATATACAAACAAACTATAAAAGATTTTATTAAACTGACTAACACAACATTAGCATCTATAAAGAAAACAAGTTTAATATCTGTTTGTAAGTTTTTGATTTTCATAAAGTACTCTCATTTCGATGAAAAAAGAGAAAACAACCATTTTTGCTTTTAGAGTTAGTTCTGATTTAGAGATAAACATGTAGCAGGAGTGGGTTTAGGAAATACTTAGACGAAACGCGCGTCTGGCGTATTAAATCAAAACCTGGTACCGTTTGATAGCTATTATTTGTGTGTTTCTCTGTACTATATGTTCGCCCATTATTTGTTTTGTAAGCTTGTCATGTAGTGTTGTCATTTTAATTATTAATATTTTACATTGCCATAAAAGCGGGAGGTTTGACTAGCCACAAAACCAGGTTCATTTTCTCAAAAATGTCCTGTACCAAGTCAGGAAAGTGGCAATTGTGAGTGTTGCATTGTCGTTTGTGTCTATTTGTGTATTTATTTGTCCTGTATGTTCTTCCATTTATTTGTATTGTAGTCCTGTCATGTAATGTTGTCATTTTAGTGTTATATTTAACATTGCTATAAAAGCGGGAGGTTTGGCTAGCCACAAAACCAGATTCAACCCACCATTTTTTTTTCTTAAAATGTCCTGTACCAAGTCTCGAAAATAGCCATTGTTATATTATAGTTTGTTTCTGTGTGTGTTACTTTTTAGTGCTGTATTTCTGTTGTGTCGTAGTTCTCCTCTTATATTTGAAAGTAATCGATTCCACAGTCTTCTGAGTAGACGTTTAATGCGCTGTTTATTAGAATTTTGATCAGTTTCACAGTTCTTACGTGTTTACATTTAAAGCGTTTGTTTACTTTAATGCACTTTACATGAAAACATGATCAGTTTCGAAGTCCTCATGTGTTTACATGTAACGTGACTTGGTCGCTTCCATAGTCCTTGCGTGACTACTTTAATGTGCTTCGCATGAACAAATGATCAGTTTGGCAGTCATTATGTAGTTACAAATGCACTTCACAAGAGGCTTTCGGATGTTCTATAGTCCTTGCAGCGATCTTAATTTAAGCGATTCACATGAAAACATGTGTTTTCTTAAATTGCGCTTCACACGAGAGATTGGTATAGGTTCCAATGTTACATACGTGTTAACATGAAATAACAATGTTGTTATATTCAAGTGATCTTATGACAGACATGGTATGTGTATGGTCTCAATAGTGTATGTTACAATAACATAGTTGCAGCATATTTTGACCGCCTTAATGTTGTGTGGGTTGATAAGAATCTTAAAAGAATCATCTGTCGGAACCCTAATGTTAACTAATCAACGATTTTCTTGAAGGTTTTGTTATAGTACCTCAAACTAAGATCATAACTTCAAATTCTGCATTTTTAGAAAAAATAAATAGTTTATATAATAGAAAAATTAGAAGATGTGGTATAATTTGACAACTCTCTACAAAAGACAAAGTTGGACAGAATTTAACAAATACATGTCATCGTATGACATTCAACAATGAGTATATATTAACACAAGACCTAAGACATCCTGCAGGTACAGTCGTATATTCAATTCAAAGGTAACAGCATGCATAGGATATAAAGAAATTGAAGGATTTAGATTTAACATAAAAATGAACCTAAATCATTTTTTTACATCAAAATGATATTTTTCTGACTAAAATGTCGGTTGTATAGCGTGGGATGCTTTATAAGCTGGGTGGAAGCGTTTCGAAGGGCGATGTAAAATGAATATTACTCACCGTAGCAATGAGACGATCACAGTTACCAATAAATATATTTCATAGTTTTAAATTGATTCAAAATTTTAAAATATGTAAATGATTTCTAAATTATATCACATAGGTGAAGACATTTGCTCATTTAAAAAATTACAAAAAAATCACATAAGTTACATCAAAATAGACAAGTAGTATAACGCTTTTTAAAATATTTCCCGGTTCAGCGAGCGCATCTTTCTCATTGTGTTGTTTTCTTAAAAGATACCTTAAATTGACAAACTGTTTGTTAAACGGGAAGGTGTATCATTTCATTGTTACGGATAGATGGTTTGTATATAAAAGGTTGCGGAAACTAAGCCCGTTATACTTATAAACTACATCAATGCTGTAAAACAGATACGTGGGCTCACCATAGCATATGTTGACAATTTGGGAGTCGGCAGCTTTTTGAAAAACAACAAAATGCCAAAATCGTTCCTAATTAAGAAATATAATAAACGGAATAGAAGTTTGTGTAGTGCCAAATTACAAACATTTGGGGATGAAGATAAAGCAGATGATATAACGTTAAATGTAGCTGTCTCAAACCAAGATGATTTGAAGTTTAAGGATAGTGTTATTAAAGGTAAATATTAATATAAATTATTAAACTGACTCTAGGAGCAGAGGATGACATCGACATGCACATAAGAGGATAGAGTGCTAAGGATATACTTTTTTGTAAGAGAAAATATGCTTTTTTATAAATACTTAATTTGAATGAAAGTTATTATTTTTTATCTTTACTTAAACTGAACAAATTTTGAAAATAGCTACCTTTATTGTGAATTTTAAGTTTGCCCTACAACATGTATGGGGCAAGAAAAAAAACATTCAATTTACAAATAATAATTAAACAAACGCTAGCCGCAACTCCAGACTAGCGGCCAGTTTTCAGAAAAATTTTGAAACCCAAAAGTTGCACAATTTAATGATAACGATTGAGCAAATTAAACAAGTACAGTACTTATTTGGTGATTTAGTTAATGCCGAACAACTTTAATACCTTAAGATTATTAGGTCCTTTACGTCTCGTCTCAATGGTGAACATTACTGTATAGGACAAAATAAAACTTTACGAATTTTTAAATTTTAAGCCTATAATACATGTTTATCAACCTATGTTAAACATAAACAATAAATATAAAAAAAGAAGATGTGGTATGATTGCCAATAAAACCATTAATTAATCATAAACAACAAGTCTTGTATCAAAGAATACACAATGCCATTTAAACATTGAATACTTTATTTCATTTTGAACATTTCAAAAAATAAAACGTGTTATTTCACCAAATTTCTGTATTCGATATCTCTGCCGTGAATGTATACGAATAACAAAATGAACATTGAATTAAATTGTTGTAAAATTTACCAAATGAGCATGCACCAGACAAAAGTTTAGAAAGAGAAATTGTCATAAGATATGAAAGAATTGATATTTTTTTTTAATTTATTTTGGAATATGCATCAACCGAAAACAAGCTGTTTACATTTATAACATTTGATAGGAATTAAAACCTGCCATTTTTGTATAAAACAGTTAGACATCTTCAGTTACGGATTTTGTTAATAGAAGAAACACTTGCGAACAAATGAGTTTGTTTAGATTCCCACAAGTACATTGTCCTCAGCATGGTATTATTTACCTAGCGATATACCTATAATGTGTATTCAGTTATCTTACTAATTACAAAAACCGTTTGGGTGTGTAGATGCTTAAAATTGAAAGATTTAAGAGGAATCTTTTAAATGGAAACAAAACAAATCATGAATGGATGTAAAATAAACAAAGTGTATAGACACTGATATCTTTGACAGTTATATTTAATGTAACTGTTCAAGTATATAATTACAGTAATTATGGGATGTTACCCGAGGGAGATGTTTGGTGCGCATGACAAAACCTCATCCTGTGACCAGCCAATCGTGTTACATTTCATTTTACATATGATCACAGCTATTCTGTTGCCAGGTCCAAATTATTCGTTATTAAAGTCTTATTTCAAACTAGCATGCAAAACATCAAATTAAAAAAAAAAAAAACCTTTTCATTTTTAAAGTTTGTTTGTTTCTTTTCATCTGACCATAGTTTCAAGTAAGATTTTCTCACCACTTGCGGTCGGTCGTCCGTCGTCGTCCGTTAACTTTTACAAAAGCTGTCTCCTATGAAATTACTGGTCAGATTTTAACCAAATTTAACATTTTTCTTGTGGTATAAAGTTTATTAATTTATGTCCGGTGATCCGGCCTGCTAACTAACATGACCGATATAGCTGAAATAGGACAAATACGTTCAACTTGTTTATTTTAATTTTTGATTAATAATTTATAACTTTACAACGACGATTTTAAACATATATCTATGTGAGCGACACAAGTTCTCTTGAGTATCTTGTTCATATAATGATGGATCAAAGGCTATCTGCACTTGGATATATGTTTCCTTATATCTTAATAGTCTCCAAATATGAAAAATATCCAAACAGTTTGGTTGCGTTTCATTCACATTTACTGAAGGAGGAAGAAAAAGCTTGATTTGTGTGTTTCTTTTTAGTTTATTTATTTGTCGTATCCTTTTTTAACATTTTATAATATATTTTAGTGTTAAAATACCACAAGATGGGGGTTGAAAAATACTGTATTAACACTATCGTAAATTTGACGGAATTTGATGTAAATCATTGATATATAACACCATCCAATATATGAAAAAACATTGTCGCTCTATTGTAAAACCTCGCACCTGTTCATCGGGTCGTGTACTCTCATAAATTGCAGTTTAATCAAATTTAAATTGACAGAAAAATAAAGTAAATGAAATTGAAGAATCTTTTTCACTGATTTATATATAAATCTGACAACCGTGTTTTGTTGAGGAATAATAAGGTTAGTAATGAAATTCTATAAAAAAATATTATTATTTTATTATTTCCGTATAAAACATCCCTTAAAAAATGACAGCATTAATGTAACGAGATTGAGAAGGTTTCAATAACATTCAAAAAGATTTATGGGCAGGCAGATTTGAAATGGACTTAAAATATTATTATTATTTTTTAAAATATAGTTAAAAAGATGCATCCGTCCTACATTAATAATAAAACTAACCCCAGGCCGAAGTCATGGAGAGTGTGATGGGTCGTTAGTTTCATAACATGGACCAACATCTCATTATATTTGTGATACTTATATATAATAACCCAGGAGTGGATTTTTAAATTGAATTCCTTGCACCGATGGTTTTATTTCATAATGTTTATTCTCTGTTTTAAGAGACGCACGGAGACATAACAAAAACCGAAGATGTTGACGAACGACACACTCTACCGTCCGTTAAATATCGTATCATAATCTGTCGTCCATTTAATAGCGTATCATAATCCATTATGATTTATCGTTTTATCCCAGCGTTTCTGTAATAGCATTTCATTAAACCTTTTGAAAGGTAACGTTCCAATGCCACAGGAGATGTCTAACATGTTTTTATATGTGTTAAATTATGCGAATATTTGACAAATGGTCGTTTATAACTTCATTAAACGGGAATATATTTTTCAAACATTGATCCCTGCTTGGCTTTCATATGAAAATACACTTCATCGAGGTTTTTGTTCATTTTCTATATGCGAGACTTATAATAAATTACTTCTCTAATAAGTGCCTTTTTTATTATCAATTATAGATGTGTGCTCCGATATTGCACCTACACCAGAATTGGACAAATTCCAGCAGCGTACAATATCTGAAGAAAATGGCGGCTATGAATGCAGTACCGAATGTCAATCCGTGGTTCTAAAGCAGCAAGATATGCCAACTAGAAAGAAACCCGAGAGACAACGAATGTTCCTACCATTGATTCCGGATTCTGATCTTTATCACTTTGTCCAACACCCGCCTAAAATGAACATCTACAGTCCTGTGTCGCCGTTATCTATCTTCCCATTTAGGCAACATGAACTGTGTTCGCCTATGTCCACTTCGCCTATGTCGCCGTCGTCTATACCAAGTCCATGCTCTGATGTATCCATGGAGTATAACAGCCTTAGCAACAGACTTACTCCTGATATATGTACGGATGCACTATGCAGAAAAACAGATATTGATCTCAAAATTTTACCGGTACAGTTATTTTATAACATAATAAATTTACGAGAAGGAGTACACTTTTTATACATGTACGAGATATTGTTAGATCAAAGTAGGAAATTCCCAAATAATTGACAGATATATTTTATTCGCTGATATCAGTGCAAAAATAAATCGTTATAAATTTGAATTTTACTTTTAGGATCCTCCTCTTAAAAACTCTCTTTTTCTAAATTTATCCCCCACTTTGTTTGTAAAGTTTTAAGTTTACACTGTGTCTACTATCAAATCATTTTTCAACTGCTTGAACCATCAAAGTTTCATTCAAATAGAACAGAAGAGGTCAGAAAATTTCAATATAATTTAGAATATTGATGAAAGAGATAGAATCGTTTGAGAAAAAATAAAATGATAGTCAATGTTTTATATCTCAAAGTGTGTACACATGTAATCATACTAGAATGGTTGCCTTTAAGTTATTGCAACTTTTTTGTTGTTGATATAGATATTCCAATATATATAGTTCATTCAAAAAAGTGTGTTAATGAAAGGCATATTGACATGAAAACTCAAACCTGTAAGTTGATTTCTAGCTGTTCCGATATGTTTTTATATCCCTCCTGTAAGATTTGCATATAGTAAATCATGTGTTCAATTTTTTTTAATTGTATTTACATTATCAATATATATGTGTACATATGCATGTTCATTTGTATTTTACAGGGTGTAGAGCTTGTAAACGGAGGTTATGGAATAAAGAATCCATTATTGGCACATGTTCCACAAGATCTGACGACAGGTCATGGTGAGTCGATCGGATTTAGTTTCATTCAAAATATTATTCAATGCATTTTTGTCCTTCCATAAAAGAAATTACTTTTCTCATGAAAAAGATAATTGAATTATTTTAAATTTACATATTAAACAATCTTTTTAGCAAGCCCAAAGCAAGTTATTAAATAAGCTTATACAATGTTGTCTAAGGTGTTTGAAACAACTTTGTTTATCAAAGACGAAACAAAAAAGTGGAAATACCACGGATGTACTTGTTAACTTTTCTTACATTGTGACTTGGACAGAGAGTTGTCTCATTGACACTCATATCACATAATGATCTTCTTATTTACACTAATATATATATATATATTTGTATGTATTCTACAGTTAAACAGACAGAAGACAACAAATATATATGCCGTATGTGCAATAAAGAATTCAGTTTACAAAGACTACTTAACCGACATTTGAAGTGTCATAGCGAAGTGAAGAGATTTCTATGTACGTTCTGTGGAAAAGGTTTCAATGACACGTTCGATCTGAAACGACACACGAGAACACATACGGGTAAGTTATAAGTAAATGACATTTAAAAATGTATGTTTTATACAAATGTATGTAGCCGAGACATAAAAATGCATGGTACCAATATGAAAAAAAGATATAAGTTATTAGCGTCAACACATGAGCATTGGAAAATACTTGGGATTACTACATAGAATACTATAACTATTGTACGTTTTATGCTTCAAATAATTGTCACACTCAAACACTTCATTATTTCATCCTGTTTTATCTATACCAGAAATGTGCAGAATATGTCTTCAGATTTTGCTTCTATCACTGTGTTTACCACGCTATATCCTTTTTCAAGAGAACCAGTAAACGAAATACGTTCTTATACTTGTCAATAACATTTCGATATAAAGAAAAGAAATAATAAGCCAATTTTGGAGGACTTTCCAAATTTATATTCTGAGTTATCTTTCTTTAAATGATTTTGCGGAACTAATCTTTATTTCTGAAATGCAATATACATTGAAGTATTGTATGAGAAAGATTATCTCATGTTTAATTCCATTACTTTTCCTACCTATAGGTGTGCGACCATACAAATGTGATAGGTGTGGTAAAGCGTTTACACAGCGATGCTCTTTGGAATCTCACGGTAAAAAAGTCCATGGTGTCAGTTTTACATTTGTACATAAACAGCGCAGACGGAAGTTGTACGTGTGTGAGGACTGTGGAAATGCAGAGAGTGATCCAGGATTACATTACCTCCATCTCAAAAAATTTCATCCTCATAATCCTGTGTTGATGAAATTCTATGATAAACGCCAATTTAAGTTCGATGCAGATCTCCAATCCAATGGTACAAGATGTTACGAACAATCAAGAGACTAAATATATGTATGTTGAATTGTGTGTTCAAGTATACATGGTGCTACTATAGAATGCAATGTTTAACTGTATGTGGGTTAGATTTAATCTGTCATGTCTTAAATCAGATCAGCAACCTAAAAATATATTTAAGACTTGCTTTGCTACCTTTGAAGTTGGTACAATTTTAGTTACATTCTTGGAAAATCATGAAAATATTGGTTCGTTGAGACACGACATTTCTATGGTTATGTGTTTCTAATATGTTGACTTTAAAATATCGCTGGGTTACGTATGTTCCTCTCACTTTCAGCTCAGGGATATGACTATGTACTCGAATAAAGGATGATGCATGTATACTAGATGGCGCATCATTTGGTCAGGTCTTCATGCGAATTCAATTGTTTTTATTCCCATCTATAATACTAAAATTACGAGGTCCAATTTGTCAGCCGTCATCACGTAAAAACGACGAATCAAAGAATTCAACTTTATGTACAACTAATATAGTACAAAGGTGTAGATTAAAACTCCAGGCCCTTTTGTTTTCCACGTAATTAATAATGCCAATAATTAGGAAGTTCCGGGTCGAGTCCGATACCGATACCAATAGTATAATCACCTGTTACCTATTACCTTATCTGTACGTTCCGCATCTGACAGGCGCACCACCAAATGGTGTATTCAGGATTAATATGCTATATACACGGGTCATAATCACAGGGTTGACACTACTAAATTGTCAAATTGTTACCTATTGTAGTATTTTAATCCGTAAGACTTTCTAAGATAACAATACGAATATCTGGACTAAAAATAAGTTTCAATTTGTTAGCGGGCATGACGTAAAACAGCGAATCAAAGAATTCAACTTTATTTATAACTAATATAGGACAATCCTGTTGATTAAAAAATACACCATTCCAGGACCTTTTGTTTTCCAAATAATTAATATTACCAATAATTGATAAGTTCCAGTTCGACGGGTTCAAACAGAAAGATTTGAAAGCAGAGAAAATTGTATATCTTATAATCGGCATGACCGGCTTTATCAGATGACAGCACTAATACTAAGATAAGGCTTGCGCATAGTTATATACTTTAATTCAGTCACGGACCCGCGATATCACGGGTGTGTTCTAGTATATGTTTATACTTAGACTCGCATTGCTTTAATGTAGTATGGGGGTCTTCCACCATCTGGAATCTTAAAAAACGCAGTAAAATGATAGGTCTAGATTTTCAAGGACCCAATTAATTTGTAAAATCTTCGTTTAAATTAAATAAAGATTTTGTCATTTATCTTATCATTAATACTGTTCTTACAATTACATACTATTTTTTTGTGGATTAAAACAAAGTAAAACTCAGCCTTATAACGGGAGATAACTTAGCCTGATGATAATCGTTTTTCTAATGAAGGAATGTTAGAAAAAATCTTCTACTTGGCGAAACAGTAAGTTCATTCATTTGATTTTCTGTTTTATCGTTGTTATTGTTTCTTATTCATTTTATTCAGTGTTTTTCATTTAACATACAGTTCTAATCATTGGTGTAATATGCAATGTTATCATCCAACGGATCCCGTGCAATTCGCAGGTCTGTGTGCAATAGTTTGAATTCACACTTGCACGTTTTATCAACAATGTTAATATATAATCATATGTTTTAGAGTAGATATACTTAATTAACACATCGTTTTGACCTTTAAAAAAAATCTGCTGTAGAGTTTTTTCTGTTGGAACTTTCTGTCTATCAACAATGCTAGCACTGTTCCATGCACTGTTTAATCTTTCGTAACCAAGTATTCCATTGTCTTGTCATATACATCTATTCACGTCATGTTCATTCTTTTGATATGTTATCATGTACACATTTAACTAATGCATTACAAGTATGGATATGTGTATCAAAATAACGTTTCATATGCTCACTTACATGCATGCACGTCCATGGCTGTCGATTACCAAATTGTGTTCAAATAAGGATGCCACCAGCTGCATGTTCTGTCAAATTTCATAGGATAATATGCATGTGGTATGACTAAAAATCATAATAATACGCAGCCCCATTATTTCAGAGCAAAATCCAAATAACTATTCAAAGGGAAATAACCCAAACATTTTTTCAGTTGAAAACACCAAATTATAATATTAGCACACTGTACTGAAGCAATCATGTAATACATGTACAATTACAAATAATGTACATACTATTTGTGTTATCTACCTCTAATAAAACTAAGTATGGCTTCATTATCAGACGATATATCATTGTTATCATTTCCATATTCTTGTGATTTGATTTGAGAATAATGTGATGTCTTTAATGAATGAAAATAATTTTTATAAAACAAATCTTATATTTTACAGTGTACATTTTATTTTACAGAATTATTTTTATACAAATATTGTAACAACATAAAATTATTTTTTCATTGAGTTTATCTGTATGGACAGAGCTCGGATTAGTTAATTCTGTATGAGCAGAGCTCAGATTAGTTAATTCTGTATGGACAGAGCTCGGATGAGTTAATTTTCTATTATAATACTAAAAATTCAGTGTTATGTTTATTACTGTAAATATTTTGCTCAAATGTAAAGATATATATTTATACATGTACATAAAACAGTTTGTTAAATATTGAATAATATTTTATTGTTTGTTTGAAGAATTAACTAAAATTTTAATAAATATTAAAGTGGTTTTTTTTGTTTTTTTATATTTGTATTGGTAAAGGTCGTCTTCTGGTTTGCTGGTGAAGCAAAGAAATCACTTCCAAAAGACGCAAATATAGCTCGAAAGGCTAACTGCATAATGAGATTGTAAAATATCAGCTATGAGTCACAATATGAAGCTTTTATCAAGTGGAAGCAGCGAACGAGATCAAAAGCCCTTCATATTGTGTGGAATGAAACAATGAAAAAACTCCCAAAATGCGGAAATATCAGTACTTACATGTTCACGAAATACGTACACCAAACTGATTATCTTTGAAACATTTCAATGAATAAATAATGTAAGAAGCATGTTAGCCATAATTATATCATTTGTAACCTCCTTATTTTATATCTATATATATTAACTTACATGTACGTATAAATTACTCCTACTTTGCAAATCAATGCATTTAGTTTCTAAAAGAGCTATAATTTTGATGTTGGATGTGTACGGATTGATAGTTTAGTCTTAAGATGCATGATTTTTTTATTAGTTGTTAGTGGCTTTAAACTAGCTGTCAGATAACTGCGAGTACTCTCAGATCTGTTCATTGTGTCTTTTTGTGTGGGGATGTATAAGTACCCGGCCACGTCCACTTATATTTTTGTCCATCTGATGAGTTAAGCCTTTTTCAACTGATTTTTATAGTTCGTTCTTATGTTGTACTGTTATACCACTGTCCCAGGTTAGGGGAAGGGTTGGGATCCCGCTAACATGTTTAACCCCGCCACATTATTTATGTATGTGCCTGTCCCAAGTCAGGAGCCTGTATATTCAGTGGATGTCGTTTGTTTATGTGTTACATATTTGTTTTTCGTTCATTTTTTTACATAAATAAGGCCGTTAGTTTTCTCGTTTGAATTGTTTTACATTGTCTTATCGGGGCCTTTTATAGCTGACTATGCGTTATGGGCTTTGCTCATTGTTGAAGGCCGTACTGTGACCTATAGTTGTTAATGTCTGTGTCATTTTGGTCTTTTGTTGATAGTTGTCTCATTGGCAATCATACCACATCTTTTTTATATTTAAGAAAACAATAGAGAATTGCTTTGGACACATATGTTTTTCTTACACTCGGAAATAGTGTTTATTGAACATGGCCGTTTTAAATATACTAGTTATCGAACGACGATTATTATTATTAACAAGGGTTTTACACTTGTAATAAAAAATAGATGAAATGAATACGTCAACCAGACAGCAACCTATCAACACAAAAATCAACGACAACAAAAAGTCAACATACGATCATAGATAATAAATAAAAGTTATGAGCAAACCTAATAGAGACAATCAAAGATATGCCATCAAAAATGTCCTTAACTGTATTAGAAAATCATGACATAGACATATGGTGGACTTAGACCAATTTTTAATTAGCAACACACAATCCATCTCTTAATTTCGATTGATTGAGACTTGGTATATCAATTGTCCTCCCTGGACCTGATCCCTCTAGCAGTAGCGGTCCGTTTTACTTTGCAGGATGTATATATAGATAAGCACCCTCGGACGATGTCGATATGAGGACGTTAGGTATGATATCTCGTATTTGAAGCCACCTCTCTTCTTGTTAAAAACCCTTGCGGCAAATGTTTGGGGAGGATGTTGGTTAGCCTGTCGCAAGATTGGTGAATGGGAAAAGACGCATTAAAGAACGCACTTAATAAAAAGGTTCAGATAAAGTATTTAGACTTAAAATACTGTATTCATATAGATAACAAAAATACCGATTCCGAGGAAAATTCGATTAGTAAAGCCCCTTATACTGTTTTGATAAATCAAAAAAAAGGTGGGCAGTAACTGAAAGTAAATATTAACAAGACTAGTTTGCAGATCTGTCAACTGTCATACACTAATGTAATGCAGAGTGCAGGAATATTAAGGTTCACCTTGTACATAGTTTGAATACTTACAGCAAAAACAATTGTTTTTGTGTTGTTGTTTTTTTTAGAAATTAAGCAAATAATGAGTTTTATTTTGTAAAATGAAGAAACAATGGTGTGAGAACTATAAATCGGCGAAATAAGTAATGATTTTACGAAGTGTCATCATGAAACAAATTTCTTTTAGACCACTATAAATATATCATTTGGGGAGCTCAATTACACATGAAAAAATGTTTTTGACCCTTATTTCCACTGGAAATTAATTGGCAAGGGGTTGCACTAAGTGTGGAGCATATGCCTAGTAATACTATCGAAATTGTGATCTGTTATATTTCATTGCACCCACTTGAACATTTTTGCACACCCTTTTAACATGCAAATCAGTGAAATCTCTTTAAGGCCCATTATATATATATAGCCATGGATTCTTGCTTGGGGTCATTAACCAAATAACCCTTCAATAGAAAAGAGTCGACAGAAGAAAAAGGGTGAAAAAAAACTGGACAAAAGAACGAGTCACCAAACTTTGTTTGTCAAATGTTTTAATGTGGTAAAACTTTTTATTTTAATTGTTGGTTTTCTATAACGATAACTGCAATTCTATGATGGACATATTTAAAAATCAATACAACAATTTATAAATTTCAATTCGTTCTGGTACGTAACTTTTATGTTTTGTGTTTACAAATCATATACGTTTTTCTGTATCTATGTAACATATTTGTTTTCTTTCTTCTTTTTTTTTGTAAGTCTATGCAACTGTCTATGAGCTTTATTTTTGTTTTGACTCGCTTACTTCTGTTTCTCTATTTCAACGTTATTTTTGTATCCGCTACATCCGGGTGTTTTTGTAATGTATATTCTGTCACAACAGTCCTCCGCTCTATATGAGATGATATCAATGTATCTGATGTTTTGTAATTATGTTTTGAGATTTGAGATATTTATTTGAGTGTTGCTGAAAGAGTAATATAAGGATACAGTTTGAATAAGTGGAATTTGAATATCATTACTTCTCTCTGAAATCTGGAAACCGTGGCAAAATGTTTACTAAGCCTGTACGATTTTAATAGAAGGAGTGAAATGCAAATTTCAAATGATATTTAGCCTGTGAAATTATGCATTATTTTACATATACTTAATAAAAATAAATTATAGAGGAAGATAGTTCATTGTTAGAATATTTATCTGACATTCCGAATAAAAGAAAAGAACCATACTTGAAACTTGAAATCAGAAAAATACAGAAAAACCTTGTACATATGTTTAGAAAATTTCAATTTGATACTCTACATTTCCGTAGATAAACGTATAGATATTCTTACAATGAATTTAAAGCAATATCTTTATTTTAAATGTTTAACCGGATTTTCTGGTCGGTATGATTAAGAAACCAATATCTTGACAAAAACCACAATTTTGATTTTAATCTAGAGAAGGATTTTATTAAACGTCCGTTCTATAATTGCTCATGTAAAATTGTAGACCAATTGACAATTACAATAGTTGTACAGCGAGTGTCGACGAACTAAGTGATTACGCCGTGTTGTTTCTGAACCCACGTGGGAAATCATTCTCATCATTAAGTGCTCATTCAGATCGATGTTAACTCAATTATTTTTACAACAGAATGATTAAATCCCGATTGTGGACCAATATGGCGATCTTTGCCACCTGCCTTTTTAACGGGACATAACTGTGCAACGTTTTCAGAGTTTTTCCCGCGGGATTAATGAGTGATTTCTGATTACAGAACGTTTTCAATAGAAATTCACACGAAAATTAAAGTCTCTGATCATGCCGCTATTTGACATATATTCTGTCTATTTTGTCATCTTGCTGGACATGTTCATGCTCGAAAGACGCCAAATTCGACACGTAAAGAGAACAAATAGTGATGAAAGATAGAATTCATTCCCTCAGGAATTTGTCTGATAACTAATTTTTACTTTGCCAAATTATTTATCGAATGAGAATGTTTAACAATAAATAAAAAAGCATACGGCATACAGCATAAAATCCAATAATATCTCAAGTGCGAGAATAAAATGCGAATTTCAAAGTCAAACGTTTATGAAAATTTTCAGACACATAGAATCGTAAATCTTTAAAGGGGCACTAGCTACGATATATATAAAAAAATAAAGTATGATTTTTTTTAGATCAATCATTAATCAAATTGGAATAATGAAATAATAATTTGCTTTTAGCAATCAATTTCCTTAAATTTTGTTGAAATAAGAGATTAAACATAATTTTTGACTGATTCACTTGCAAGTGAAAACGTCATCATCATTCCAACCGGTATTCATGTGAACTTCAAGTTAACCCCTATCTAGAGATTGACAACGCATGCATTGTACGTGTACTGGTTATTTAAAGAAAAAGAATGTCAACAATGAAAGTGAAACTACGGTAAATCATTTGATTACTAATTCGATGCACATAAAATCATTCTTATATGGTTAAAAACAATGAGAAACATCTATTTTTAATCTATAAAATAAAATCAAACAGACCTATAAAAATGCAATTGCACGTGTTGGTTTAATCTATTCGTATCTTTATTTTTGTTTACATCGCTTATATGGTCATCTGAGGTCAAATCGATAGTTAATTAGATGGCGTCTGGACTAAAATACACACGAAACGAACCTATATATTATCTACCCCATGCTCTGTAAACTGTTTATTTTAGACTTTTGATAGTTTGGATAAATGTTTTACATTGTTATAAACCAAATATGAGAATTTGAGTCAAATCGGTGACCATGAATTTGACAGCTAGTGCCCCTTTAAACAAAATTATCTTTTTTTCGACAGCCCAGGTAAAAACACAATCATGGCACATTTGTTTTTTAGAATACTAGCATTTCCCGTTGCTATGATTAACGGTACCAATTTTACTAATGTCTCTCTCTCTTTCTCTTGCTTTCTCCCAGTTGTTTGTCTGGATATCTTTAATCCTATAAGATCGTGATGAAAAGTACATGATCACTTGAGTTCTTCATTTGAGTTATTAAAATATTTTTAAGACTCTTGCAGTGTGTAAAGGGTTCCTGTTATTTGATTAATTGTTTTCCATGTTTGAATGTAACAATTTTAAGATTATAGAATTGTGAGAGACATTTCTCACTAATAATCAAGTTACCTGCGTTTACCAAACATCACATTCAAATTGTAACATCATTATAATGATAGATGGAGCTTTAATCGTTATTTAGTCTAAACAGTGTACAAGTTGGAAGTTTAATTAGTTCATGTCTCCAAATATCGCGAGTTACATCGGAAATATCTAAGGGTTTCCGCAGTTTTTCTTTCTAAGAAATTGTTTTACAATTAAAAACCAATTGTTCAGAGAACAATTGAAGGTCTTTCCATCAAAACAATGTATTTTGATATGAAAAGTTGTGAAACTAAGTTTAAAATGTCATTTCAATCGTCAAATGATAGCTCCTAGTAAGCTGATTCCAAAAATATATTGTTTCCATACATTTTTTTTATTTTTTTTTAATTTGTTACTTCCGGTTTGAAAAATGTTACTTCCGATTATATTTGAATATTTACTTGACACTAATTCCAAAAATATCTGGTTCTATATACTTTTATATTAATAAAGTACAAAAAAATAGCTACTTCCGGTTTACAAAAGGTCACTTCCGGTTGTTTTTTTCAAGGTTAAATGGTTTGATACCTTTTTCTAAAAGTTGTATATCTTTATCATGTACACATATTGAATAAAAGCAAAGGTCAAAATCTAGAACGTCAAATTAAGCTATGACCTTGAGATCAATTTCAAGGTCATAAACCAAGGACCTCAAATCAAAAGACCATAGGTCTTAATTATATTTAGTCAATGAGTTATATCACCAAACGCGTATTTTTAAATACAAGAGGGGAGAAAACTCCCTTTTACATTCAACGTACGCTTACAATCAAAATTTACATCTTACGACATGTCGTAACTAACAATTTAGTAAAAATAATTTGTTGATATCTTATACAGTCTTTGGATATAAGTGAAAAAAAGCCAAATTCAAATATTAGAATATGACCTTGACCTTTGACCTTGACCTAATTTTCATTTTTAGGGACCAAGGACCTCAAATCAAAAGATGCTAGGTCTCTATCACTTATGATTTATAAGATAGAAATTCATATCACTTATATCAGATGCATAAGGGGAAATAACTCTCATATGGAGCGGTCATATCGCTTCGGTCAAAATAGGACAAATCATGCCAAGGATATAACGAGCAATTTTGTAAAATAAATTTGTCATAATCTTTTACGGTTGCGAAGGAGATGCGATAACAAGGAAAACAGTGTTTGGGGAGATAACTCCTACAAAGAAAAGTATTTGTTTACGCAGGGTAAATTTCAAAAGCGCATAAACTGTTCGATATCATATACAAAATATCTAAGCGACATATTGCGAAACAAATGTTTATCGCAAGAACAAAATTAGGCGGAAGAAAAAAAAAAAATAATCAGAAGAAAAACAATAGGTCTTTCCACAGAAAAGTGGAAAGACCTAATAAAATTAATCAGATGGTCACCAACCGCTCTTCCACATTTCGTATACCGTAGAAAATGTATTTTTTTTTATCGACTAACTTATTTTAACCTTTAGTAGATGGTGGATAGTTGTCTAATCGGTAAATATATAACCGTCTCCTATTTCTAAGTTTGACTTTTTGTGCCGTTCCGCTTACATGCAGTTTGTTCAGGCCTGTAACTTTTAAGGCTAACGATAATGAATTAAACATTAAGTGAACATATCTCAATTGACCGCAATGGACGAGACTAAACAGCGTTACATCTACCGCTGTGAAATTATTGGTACTAGCTTACAGAATGGCATAAAACATCAAAACTAGAGTATCGACCTAAAGAGTTCTTATAAGTAAGTGAAAGCTAGTTTAAACGGATTGCATACAATTCAAATATTTAGCAACACGAACCTTAACGAAAATCGCAAACAAACTTAAACGGTGACCTATTTTCTGTGGTGTGCTGACCCATTTGCAATTTTACAACACATTCTTATCTTTAAATTTAAAACTCCGGAAATGTAAGCATATCCTGCTATGATTGTGGCATCCGTCGTGTTGTTCGTAGTGAAAGGATACCGATAAGAAATCGAGGACGGTGTTGTTAGAGCTAAAAGTTTAGCAGGATCAAGTTACATAATAATGTTGATGAAAAGCTACAAATAGAAGAGAACCCACAGCCAGGAAGATTAAGAACTGTTATTTCTGCAAAATTGTCCACAAACTGGTAAAATAAGTCAATGAATTTGGTTAATTTACAGAAGAAGTACACTTGGCTAATAATGATAAAGCTTTACTCTGTATTGTTGTATACAAAAGTTAACCTAAGACAGTTTACTGTATTTTCTGTTATATTTGTATAAAGGTATACCATCAGATCTTTTCTGTTCTATACATAAATTCCATACTCATTCTGTTTCAATAAATGATTAGTACAAACATATAAAGACGTATCTTTAATAATATCGTATACATAATATTCCTTTCAAGTAAAAAAAGTCAAACAAATAAAAGTTGAATGTATCTGTCATCTATGGACATACATCTTTATGACTTGTGAAACATTTTCAGATCATTCATTATATCCTTCAAGAGGTAATAATTGGCACAATACATTTATTAATACTGAATTTAAGATCATTTTGCAAAACAATACTATTATAATTTGTCATAAAAATCATACAAAAGGAAGCAATTTATGTGTATTTACAGTGCACTATTTTAATCCGGTGTCTAGTTATTCAAATGTTTTATAAGCAAAATGACTTTTATAAGTGTGGTTCGTGTTGGTTCATTGTTTTGTTTCAATGTTGCAAATGATGTTAGAAACGGTGAATAAATTCTGTAATGTAATGTTTCGCTGATCAAAATCTCGTGTAAAAATAAAATGAGAACTTTAGTTATAGTTGCTTAAACAATCATTTGGTATTCGTCAATTGAAACGCATGCACAACAAAATGTTAACTTATTATCTGTTACGTTGCATTGTCATATATTCCATTACTGTAAATTCACTTCATATCAAACACTGCACTTGTGGCCAAATAATCTTATGATATTTTGTAACGCACTGATTTATTTGTAAATAGGACAATTCAAATTCAATGACAAGAAATTAGATTGCACGGGTGTGGATAAAGTGTAACCGCAATGCCTGCACGGTTCTACTATAACACGAAAAAAGTAGATAAAAAGTAAGCTTAAATCTCATTTAGATTGATAATTCATTTTCGTTGTTGTTACTTTTGTTTTTGTCACAAGTATCATTTTACTTATATGACAATAAAAGAATTATAATTATAATTCATCAAAATGACACCTGTGCTCCTTTTTACATTACTGGTGCAGGAATAATGTACACGCATTGATAACAGTAATTAAAGCACAAGACAGACGGGACAAAAATTATCACTTTATAATACAGCGGTTGTTGCCTTTTTTCAATATCACCACTTATTTTCGAATAGAAAAATGCAACTAAAATAAAACTGGATTTTCATCAATACATTTTACAAATAGACAATAAAATTAAAACATATACAAATTAAAATTCATTAGTTTTTTTTTGGTATCGTGTGTTACAGAAGCTGTAATACGTATACACAAACTTTGAACACGTTTGTATACTTTGCATTCAACTGACTTAATATATTTGGCACATAAAAATAATACTGTAAGGGTCATATCATTGATAAAAATAAACTTAAAATGCTTTTATAAAAAAAATATAATACTGATCTGATGTTATTATAAATGACACCACGTATATCATATACGATATATTCAAACATAAAATAGCTTTTAGTTATGTACATAAATTCTAAGAGGTATACAGTATTTGCTGTATCATGATTTTTACAGCTGTCATGTGAGATGCTGGTTGCAGAACAAAATGTAAGTCTTATCAAATTGAATAGTTACATGTCCAAAACGAAATTGAACATAATTGCTAATGGAAAATAGTAACTATGCCTTATTTATGTGAGTGCTAAACAGCATCAATTTATAACTTTAAGTACACAAGAATGTCCCTTCTCCATATTTGTCCCCTTTACTCATGGTACTCTCTCACGTATATAAATCCAAATTACTGTTCTTTCACATCAACATATTTAGCTTCACTCTATGTGCCGTATACACACAATAGGTATTTTCAACAACACTATCATATCTCTGAACCAGTATCGATTTACAATTATATACAAACATAATCATTGGCACACTGAATGTATCTTAGAACACGAAGTATATAATACAATCCTTGATCTCTATATCCTATTTAGGTACAGTAAATCTTCTGCAAATGAACGTGAACGTTATCAACACAACATAAATTAGTAGCAGTTTTTCCCCCTTTCTGTCCCATTCTCTTCAAAACAAACCTGCTGCCAATGACGTTGCTTTTTCTAAAGCTGGAACGTTAGGGTATTCAGATGAATGTGCTGAAAGGATACCAGAGTACGGACCAGGTAATGACGGTGCTCCACTCAGGGAGGTTGCTACTTTATTATTCGAAACATTGCTTGTCCATTTAGAACTTTCTGACAAAGTTTTATCTGTAAGAATAAGATATACTTGTGATGCATTGATTATGACAGAAGCACAAAAACATCGATTTACAGGCACAATTTAATTAGATGAAACTATAAAGAATGTATATACAGTAAAAGACACGATGATACCATGAAGCCATATCATAATTAATATCAGATGAATCTGTGTTTTTTTGCTAGATACAAATGTATGATTTCCCCAAAAATAAATAACTGGAGTAATACTGCAATTGTATGAATATTCCACTATTTGTATATTCGAAAAACTCGACGGAGTAATTAACAAAATTTCATCCGATTAAGCAACCAATTCTCATACACAATTAAAATACAACAAATGTATGAAATCGTAAAATGTGGTATAATGTTCAATGACACAGCCTTCCGATAGAGTCGATATGTATACTAGGATACTTACTTGAACTTTCCTCTGGCTGTTTATGCTTTTCCTTAGTGTTGTTATTGTTGTTGTTAGAACTGTTCGTATTGTTGCTTGCATTAGGCTCCTGTTTAATTGTTGTTGCTGGAGTGGATGAAGCAGATTGTTGTTGCTGCTTTGCCCGCTCTACTTTCCTAAACTTGGCACGTCGGTTTTGAAACCAGACCTATAATATAAACTTTTATTTTATAATTTTACTTCTTATATTTCACCAATCGTAATATAATTATATAATAGCTGTGATATTCAACTAACGGAATAACATATAGATTCCCTACAAAGGGTCATGTTCAGAATTTTTTAAATATTTTAGAAACGAATTTATATATCAAAGCAAGTATACTTATTCAGACCTTTGTTGTAGAAAATAGTCGTGGATGCCATCACGTGATCATTTTAAATCAAAGAGGGGCGGAAGATATACGAGGGACAGTCAAATTCATAGATTGAAAATAAACTGACAACGACATGGCTAAAAAATAAAAAGACAAAGAGACATATAATAGTACAAAGATACAGCATAGAGAACAAAACTTTTCATAGATGATGGAAGGCTGCTTAATTAATATGCTTATTCCGGACGAGAAAATGTTAAGGTAATATGAATATTTTCCCTGCTTTGTACTATATGGCCACACTAAGCCGTCTTATTAACGTGGTAGTCGTTCACAAGGTACCAGTCCGCAGACAGAGATGTGACCTTACCCGGCCACATTATGATTGTAAATTATGAATTAATTAACATCTATAAATCAAACATGACGTCTAAGATTTCTAAGGAAAGCTAACCTGTACTCTGGCTTCAGTGAGATCAGTTTTCATTGCTATTTCTTCTCTTGTATATATATCTGGATAATGTGTCTCTGAGAAAGCTTTCTCTAATTCTTTCAATTGGGCACTGGTGAATGTTGTTCGTATTCTTCTTTGTTTTCGTTTTTCTGGACTCAGACCACTTTCATGACTATGAGGGTACATTTTATAGGATAGCCCTAAAATGGAATACTAAAGTTATTATATCATTTTCATGCAGTCTTTCAGTGTTGGATTGAATCAACATTAATGTTCTTCGCATCGTGTGTGAATATACAAATAAGACGTAGAAAAAAAAGGGAAATAAAAAATAGGTTTATAAATTTGTTATCATCAAAATCAGCTGGTAAGAAATGAAAATAATTTGGAAATAAAAATGAATTGTTGAAATCGTTTATAATCCTGAAACAAAAATAGCAAATATTACATAAATGTATCTTTTTTTCTTTACAAAAGTGAAGGAAGTCAAAGAGAAGAAAGTTTGATATTAATGAATAAAACATTGAAAATATTTTGACAATATAGCCTGAAATAAAACATAAATATTTTTAGAAAGATACACTCACATACATTGCATTTCCACACACGCACAAACAGAGGGAAAGAGAGAGTGAGGGAGGGCTCGCATAGTAAAAAAATCACACTACTTTATATTGTATGTTTTAAATACAACAATTTAAAATCACATAACTGGGGCAGTTACGGAATTCAATATTCGTTGATGATTTTTTTTAAAAATCTATGATCAAATGTAAATATTTCTTAAAACAATGAGATTTTCTATTTGAATGATGATCGACGTATTGAACCACACGACACGTGGGCACGCACTTATTTGTGGTTAGGTTAACTATTTTATGATCATCAAGCATGTAAAAAAGACAATACACATTCTAAATTGTGCCACTGTACAGTTAAAGAAGAACCATAAAGACATCAATAAAACGAGCAGTTTCCATCAATTGTAGATTAACAAAATATATACAATCAATTCCAAAGGAGTAATCGCTCATTATTCTGACAAGATCATAAATTATAACCCGCAAGGGAGAGCTAAGAACATCCAGAAAATAACTTGAATATTTAACCACCGACAAGCTGATCTAATAAATTCTTAATACAAACTTTGTTAGGCTTCATTTTCATGGATACAAATTGGAGAAATAGAATGAGAGGTCGACCTTAGGAAAATTAACTTCTCCGATGGATACATGTGGATAATATCAGACATCACTTGAAGGGAAGTAACTCTCAACCTTCAGGGAGCAATATGCAATTCATTTCAATTGGATTTTCTCCATTTGCTTTTTTTTCGAATGTTATCAATTAGTATCTTTTTTCTAAGGTTGCTATGTTTTTTTTCTGTTTTTCTATCTTATGACAGGTCTAAGTATTGCTTCGTTAAACCGGTCCCAGTTGTTTAAAAACATGTCCGTACTAACATGGTTACATTGTTTTTATATTGGTGTATTTTAGTTGCCTTGTATAATCTATGGTGCGATATTTAACATTTTGATATTCGATCACCATCCCAATATGCATATCATATGAATGTAATTCATAGATTTATAGATTTCGAATTGTGTCAAAATACCATTAATAAAACATTTAATTTATTAATGATGGTAAGAATATTCAAAATAAAAAAATGTTTCATTGCTATTGCTTGTTGCAAATAGATTATAAAAGGAAAGTATTTTGAAATGTGCATTTATCAATCTTTATTAACAATCAAATAAAATATGGAGATTAAGATAATTGTAGCATGGCTTATTGACAACTATCTTTCTACAGAAAAATGTTAAAACTTCGGGATTGTCCTCAACAAGATCAATCTCAGTAACTGCTTTGCAACTGGGCGACATAAGTGTTACGTTTTAGAGTCCTGCCATGAATATGTCTATACACTTTGTCATTGCAAGCTTCTGAAAGCTTTCAAGACCTATATATGACTGCTGTACACATTTAATACAATGTTGTTGGAGCACAGCTTAGATAATATGAGAGTCATAAACTTGACAGAAATTATAAACATCTTAAAAACTGCTTTGCCATAGCAGTGTAATGGAATTCTACCCTTACATGTGGACGTTACATAACTGCGATGTCACACATTTACGTTAGAGACGTCTGTATCCAGATATACAGGAAATAAAGCAATCAATATATAAAAATATATAGGATTAGTACTATACCATTATATTGTGCAATAACAATAAAACTAACGCAAATCTATTGTGTCATTAACTAGTGGAAAATTGTCGCTATCTTCTGAGGAAAAAGGAGATCTGTTTGATCATTTAACGTTATTTTGATACACAGAGCCCAGATATTTATTTTGTGCCGTCCCCAGATATTTGAAGCGTACTTAGACAATAGTCAAGTAATCGCCATCCGGAGAATCAAATCGAAATTCACATATTGATATTAGTTTTATATTCTTATAATTTGATTACAGCAAAGAGCATTTGACTGCCGCCGAGCAATTATTACTTGAACTAAGCCTCTGCACGCATTTTATCTTAAACAAGAGTGAAGAGAAAATTAATCAAGGAATTGAAAACATAACGGACAATGCCTTTAAACTTTTTTATTAAATAAAATTCGTATTAAGCAAGAGTAGAAATGGCATCTAATTTATCAGGAAAGAATCAATGATAACACAGGCTAATAAAATTCTCTTGTTTGCCTTCGCGATATAATGAATTTTAGCCAGACTATATCCAGTATTTGTCTAAATACAAGACGCATTGTCAAATTACCACTACTAAATGCTGAGTGTTGAAAGACATGTTCAATAAAATGATAGGTCGATTCTTATTGAATTTCAGAAAACGGAACTCTACCTAGAGGTGAAATTCATTATAGTTAGCACTTTTATTATTTGTCAATTGGTCGGGAAATAAATAAAGACTGACTTGCAGTTATTATCCTTCGGCAAATTTTCAATTAAAAACTCGGAAAATAACAACGGAAAAAATATTTGGTGAAAATCAAATCATATCTGATTTCGAAAAGCAGTAAAGATTTTTTTTATTAAAAGCTATTTTAAACAATATTAAATAGTATCCAAAAATAATTATCAACAGTCAACAACACTAGTTGTTAGCTTATTTGGTGTACTATGTGTATTTTATTTTATTAATTTACTTATATTATATGCTACCATTTATTTATTTGAACTAAGTTAATATTTGTTAACTGCATTTTATGCTTTTGGAGGAGCACGTCAATACATACTGCCTTATATTTCTATAAGCAAGAGACTAACAGTCAAAGGCAACACGAGAAAAACTGACAGACAAATTTGTTAGAATAGTTTGTATTGCTCTTGCTTTAATTTTGTATTAAAATATGTGAGCTAGTAGAAAAGAGAGAACATGTAATTTGTTGTATAAAGAAAGGCAACAGTAGTATATCGCTGTTGAAAACTCGTAAATCGATGGACAAAAAATAAATCGAGGTAACCAACTCAAACTGAGGGAAACGCATTAAATATAAGAGGAGAACAACGACACAACATTAAAATGTAACACACACAGAAACGGACTAAGCATTAGACAAAATCCGATGAGAATAACAAATATAACATGAAAATCAAATACATGAATTTGGGATAGAAAAGTACCGTGACACGTCTTATAGTAATGTGAATTCACACTCAAATATAAAAGAAAACAAACGACACAACGAAAGTACAACGTTAAAATGTAACACGCACAGAAACGAACTATAATATATCAATGGCAATTTTCCTGACTTGGTACAGGACATTTTTAAAGAAAAAAATGTTGGATTGAACCTGGTTTTGTGGCATGCCAAACCTCCCTCTTTAATGACAATGTTAAATATAACATTGGAATGACAGCATAACATTATAGGACTACAATGCAAATAAATAGGAGAACATATTAGACAAAGAAACATATGAATAATAGATAACAAAAGGCATCAGGTTTAAAATTCAATACGCCAGAAGCTCGCCTCGTCCACACAACACTTACCAGTGCCGCCTAGATATAAAAGTTCGAAAGTCAAAACAAGTACAAAGTTGTACAGCACCGAGGATCAAAAGTTCAAAAAGGTTGTTCCAAATACGGCTAGAGTTTTCTGCTTGGGATAAGAACATCCTTATTATTTATAACAATTTATGCTATTGCAAACAGTAAATTTTATCGAATGAATATAAAAGATATACATGATAAAACTGAAGTATTAACTAATTACAGAAAACAAAACCCGGCTACATTACATAAACGAACACAAAAAATAGACACACCCGACTTAGTCAAGGCCTAAACGCAAAAAGTGAAAAAAAAGTTCATTGTTGTGTTTATCCTTTGCCTGATTCGTTTTGTATTTTTGTATATTTGTTTATACGCTTTCTTCATATTCAAGGTGTGGAAAATTACATGTTATGACGATTCATATTTGGATAAATGAAATGTTCAAAACGTGCACATCAGATGTTTGTCCGCAGAACTGATTGCTAATGCAATTCAATCGATTTAATTGACCAATCCACGATCAATGATATCAACGTTTCCTCTTTCTAGATCTTTAAAAGAAAATAGAAAACTTTTTAAAAATAATTGAACTGCCCTGAACGTTATACGTGCTATATCAAATCTACTAGTAAATAAGCTAGATATCGGCTATAGTATTATGTAACGCCACAGTCCCCAAATTCAGCGAGTAAACATTTTTTTCTTTGAGACTAAACCATAAATGATTTGACATTATGAATGTCTTCAGTTCTTCAGTGTTGACATGAATTATCATTGATATGGTAATATTCATAAATTTCTGTTTACAAAACTTGTGAATTTTTGAAATACTAAGGCTTTTCGACCTCAGGAATAGATTACCTCAGCTGTATTTGGTAAAACTTTTAGGAATTTTGGTCCTCAATGCTCTTCAACTTCGTACTTTATTTGGATTTCTGAACATTTTTGGATTCGAGCGTCACTGATCAGTCTTTTGTAGACGACACGCGCGTATGGCGTGAATACAAAATTTAATTCTGGTATCTAGGATGAGTTTATTTTTGATTGAATAGCTAAACATATTTGAATATTCTAGAATAATCTAAATATTTGAAGAAATAAAACAAAACATTAGTTATTCGATTTAAAAGGATGGAAATTTAAGCTTTCATTAGATGCAATTCGGGTACTTCGCATTACAGAAGCATGGATAATTTGGAGGTCGGTTTAAACCAATTCAATACAATACAATAAGGAATCAAAGGTAAATTGTAAGAATAATAAAGTAAAATTGATAAAGATACATCCACAAACTAAATACAGAATAGAAACTTTTGTCTGAATCATAAATAGACATAGGTGAGAAATAGGTAAAATAGGTGCAATTTGGGTACCCGCACGTTGCACAAATAAAGACCAAATATTACTTTATCAATCTTTATTTTCAAAGATATTCTTAACAATATTCATTCTTGTATGTTCGTTTTTTTTTATCTCTAAAGATAAAAAACATATTCATCATTTTGAAGATGTCGACTCTTTTCAATTGAAAAAAAAATATTTGAAAATCTTTTATGGTTGATTCAAACTGTATTTACAAAATTAATCTGGCAATTTTATTTCTTTCTGCTCATAAAATGTAATTCTAGGTTGACTATATACGCTTTAGTGTTCATTTTAATGTGATCGAAGTGATCTAAAGTTTGAAAGAGTCAGCAGTGTTGCAAGTCTATGTTTAGATTATTTAGATTATCTCGCCTTGAACGATAAATATTTTTGTAAACGAATCTGTAAAGTTAAAGGTATGAATTTGAATTTTTATTTTTCAATCCCTGTCATCGTTTAAATAGAAGTATGAAGTGATATACAAAAAGGAAGATTGACAAATTAACGCATATATGTTATGGGAATAGTTAGTAGTTTTCAAAGGTACTAGGATTATAAATAAGTACGCCAAATAATACGGAAAGGAGAAATATGCACCATACGATTTCTTGTCAAAATATATATCTTCGCCAAGTCAACCCACTTAACAGCACCGTTTTATTGCACTGATTTTTTTTTTTGATTTTTTCTTCTCGTGAATTTTGCATAGACTATTTGTTATTAAATTGCAAGCAAGCAAAAATTATTAAAAGAATCATAGACGTTTTAAAGGGGTGTTGGTACATGACCTTTCAACATATACATTTTGAAATTTCTAAAACAGACGAGGGGAGTCGACTTAAGTGCATAAGTATACAGACAAAATCTAATATGTAAATGCATCTAAAGTCTTTTCAACCTATTTTCACTTATGTAATTAAATGGCTAAATAACAAAACAAAAGATAATCCTATAGTTCTACGGCGAACCCGGAAGTACTTCGACATTTACACATCTACACGTATCGTAATGAGTACTTTTATTCATATACACAATAAAAATTTCATAAATCAAATCAATTAAAATAGACTAAAGGAAAAAACTATTAAAATTTCTTGAAAACAGTATAAAAATCACGAAATGGTTTTGCACAAATAAAAATATATCAATTCATTCATATGGTACCAGAAGGAGTTGTCCAGAGTAGAAATATCAAATGACTTTTAACTGAATAACTAATTACAGTATTCATCATGGAATGTCAAACAAGTCAGGAAATTATACACATGGTTTTTGTAACTGTTTGTGATAATATGTCTGATCATTGAAGTCACAGTCATTATAACTGGACGTGGGCACATTATTTCTCAAAACGACACAAATTTATCGACCAAAAATGCAATAGAATTGCCAATGTCAAATAAAACATGAAACATTAGGTCCTATTCCCTGGAAATACGTTCTAGTCTTTATGACAACGACTTGCATCTGGAAAGTATCAACGGATTTCTTGTCCGTCTAACCATGGAATAATATTGGAATGGTACTTAAGGCAGCACATTATTTTATTCATGATAAATGAAGATACTGACTTTATTCTATCCAATATAATCTTACAATACTTCAATTTTTATTGATGTATAAACCAAACACGTTTTATATAATGTGAGATAAAACGTTTAACACATATAAATATTGTGTGTTTTTTTTTTGTGTGTGTTTTTTTTAAATATATTTATATTATGTTGTAATGTTGTAAACATTATAATATGTATAGAATTTTTGTACAAATTATAGTGTTCTATGGACCGAATAACACAAATAGATGATACAAGCACACAGTCTTTTGTTTCACATATAGTTGTAATATTTCCATGACTGCATCATTGTACATGATATTGTCTTATACTGAGCATTGATACCTAAAATATAACAAGAACACAAAAAAACTTTTTATGGATATAACTTTGGTATAAGGAGAAACATAACAATGAAATTTAAATTATTCAGGTGTCCTCATTTGCAGTTTTATAACCAGGAGAATGTATTTCAATGTAAGGTTGAAGTATATAAATTTGAAATTAAGACATTAAGCTGATAAATTTTGGAAGATTAACTGTTGTCACATGGTGCAAAAAAACTATGTGTCAAAACACTTATAACTTGTACAAAAAACTTGTAAAAAATATAGTTTTTACACAACATATATATTCATAATTTGCCTATTTTTATAATGATATTTTTCTAAATGTGTTACTAGTACCCCTAACTGCATATAGATAATATGAGCAAGTTAGTATATATAATAAAATACCTTAATGCTTTTAATCTTGTTAATTTCTTATACAAACAAAAATTCCTGAACATCACAGAATTTTTTTTTCATTTAATTGTTTTTAAATTTCTGCTTGTAATTTGATATTCTTTTTTGCGTTTGCTTTAATTTTGCAAACAATCATGTTATGAAATGCTTCCGTACCAAATCGAATGAACAACTTTAAGTTTGGGGTGTACATACATTTAGCTCAACATTACTAGCGTAATAAATTCCCCGTTTGAACAGTTAGAACAATTGAAAAAAGTAAAATCACAAAAATACTGAACTCCGAGGAAAACTCAAAACGGAAAGTCCCTAATCAAATTGCAAAATCAAATGCTAAAAAACATCACACGAATAGACACCAACTGTCTATTCTTGACTTGGTACAGGCATTTTTAAATGTAGAAAATAGTGGATTGAACCTGGTTTTATATCGCTAAACCTCTCACTTGTATGATAGTCGCATCAAATGCCGTTATATTTACAACGATGTAAAATTTCAACTATTATAAGCATCTTTGAAGGGGTATATGACATAAATAAATAAAGGTCACCAAGACAGAAAATCAACTTTGTGTAGAATCTTTTTTTATTATTAAACAGAAAACATAATTTCAAGTTGATAGCTACAGAGATGGACAATACCAAATAAAACAAGATAAAAGACGTTAGTCTCAGCCTGGGTTGCACGTACTTTTCCTAAAGCATTTTTAAAGAGTTTTGGTTTATTTTTAAATGGCAATCATTGAACATGAAATATTCAGAAGTCACCTAATATACTTGACCTAAAATATGTATTCTTTATATAGTGAAGACGTGTGTTATGATTGCCAAGAAGACAATGCAACAACCGACCATAAACCAAATGACGCAGATGTTCCCAACTATATGTATTTGATGATTTATTTACTGCCAGCATAGCAAACGTTCAACGGCTTTGTTGTGACAAATTGAAACGCAGTTCAATCGAGATATATCAACCAACCAACAGAACAACAATTGTGATAGTCAGCAACAAACGACTATCACTGAAATATATACTCTTTACTTAGGAATGTGACGGGATGGAGAATAGTTTCGGGCACCGAGCTCCTCCTAACAAACAGTGCTTAACTCGTTTGATGGAGCACACAAGTACCAACCTTAGAGTACTAATAACAAATTTACCGAGCACCAAGGTAATTGCAATAAAATTGCCCATAAAAACTGACCAAAAACTAGTTTAAGAGCCCATAACTTATCAAATATCAAAATTAAAACAAATATTTTTCCTGTTTTCTGCTCTTTAGTCGGGTCGTTGCCTCTTTGACAGATTCTCTGTTTCCACTTACTGTTTTATTTGTTTAGTAGATTTTTTTTTAATACGTTACAGTATTTTGATAAATAAGTTATAATGAAATTATGAAAACTATATATCATTGTGTTTGGAAATTTTATGTATCCTTTTTTTTTTTTAATTTATCATTGATTTCCATGTAAAAATTAGATAACAAAATACAGAACTGCAAGGAAAATTCAAAACGGAAAGTCCCTTATTTTAATTATGACAAAGACAAAAGCTGAAATACATGACACGAACGGAATATAACCGTCGTATTCCTGACTAGTGATAAGTTTGCTACTCATTTGCAATCATTCCAAAAATTTATCCAGAGAATGTTTTTAGTATTTAATCAGTAATAGTTATCCTCTTTTTTAGTTATATAACATAACTATGTAATAAACAAATTAAAAATAAAACTGCTAACATTCGTTATTCATTTAGATAAAGGACAACAACAAACGACATTTACTCCCCTTTGGTTGGCCATTTTGACCTTAATAAAGTGCGTTAAGTTTCACGTAATTACCTTTTACAGTAAAAATATGCCTAATTCATGTTAGGTTGTATATTTAACACATTGAATTATATGTAATGAAAACACGATCACGTGTAGACTTTTGTCCTTTCTTAATGAAATGTCCCCGGGGTAAATAAATCGGCATAATATAATTGTGTTCATTTTTATTAGATTTCCAAGAAACATAATGCTAATGTGTGTACATTAGATATTCCAGATCATCAATGAAGTAAATGTTTATGATATCTTGTGGTTTATCAATAAATGTCATACTGAATATTTCCAAAGGTTAAATATGACATCTTTATTAGGCTATTTGTACTGACCATTTAATTTGCTGGTGAATTATATTATCAAATTAAGTATAATCGGCAGAATATTGTTGCTTAAATTGGACTTAAAGGTCCCGTTTTTTTCATTTGCGGTTTAATTAACCATTTAAATTCATTTATGTAACAAAATATGTAAAAATTCCAGGAAAACTGAATAAAGAACAGTCGCCTTATAATTAGGATCTTGAATCCTAATTCCTGCACAAGGTCAACTTTATTTATTCTGGGAATAGTATATCTATATATATGTTCCTGATTTATTTAATAATAAACTATGTAATCTTTAGTTAGAGCTTGCTGTTAAGACAGGGGATTCTTGTCCTGTTGAATTAAAACACACTCTTTGTGGAGGTAAAGTGACTGTTACTGGTTTCCCTCACAAATTTGTCAGCTTTTGTATGGTCTTGTTATATTTTAACATACATATTTTTATAGAAAATAATTACAGAATATATTGTTATGATTTAAATTTCATTTCTTATATATAATGGACTTTCGTGTTACAGAAATATACAAAAATAATGTAGTACTAATTTATCACAAACAAATAACAGATGTTTGTCTTAAAAAATACTTTATCAAAATAAATATTTTAATTTTTTTTTATATAATCTGAATAAGGTATATTTTATACCAGTTTTGTTTGTTTTGTTTATACCAATGCATTCAGTTTGAAATATATGTTGTTGGATATAAAGTAAATAAGAAATTTCGTTTGAAGTGCAATTCAAATAAAAATTCAAACGGAATTACATGGTCCGAATAAATGTTATTACTTTCGGTCGTCCATTTGTTTTCCTCAGTTTACAAATTAACGTTTATATTTAGCGACGTTTTGTATCACTAATATTCGCTGAATGGACAACGTAAACCTCTAAATTATCAAGATATATCTGATGAGCGTATATACACTATAAAATATAATTTAATTGTTTAATATTATTTAATAATTGCTATAATATATGACTAACTATGTTACAAAAGCTGTAACTCCGTTTGGAGTTGATGCGATTTCCTCACTTTTGTTTTACTTTAATTGATATCTTCCTATATCTTTGCTTGTCTCTAAAACTCTGTTTAATGCTGACCGAGATTTGTATCAACAATGTTAACTTTATATTATATCATTTAGACCGATTATACTCTTTAAAAACTAATGCATCCCCTATGATACGCTAGTGAACAGATTGAACCTGTATTATGCCACAAGTTTTATTATGCTGAACAAAATGTTTTACGACAAACAAAGAGAGTCGACCAGAAGTTTAAACGACGGCACAACAACGGTCAGTTTCCGCTTCATGGAATCTTTATAAATAAAGAAGTAAGTACATCTTCAAATAGAATAAAAGTCTTGTCGACCGGTTATTGTTTCAGATTGGTTATCTAAACACTTAACTGGTTAATTGTTCTGTAAGGAGAAGATCATAAGCCAGTCACGTGGCAATCTCCTCAGAACGTGCCCGTTCAATGAAGCGGACAAGTCTTACATAGCTAATTGCGACAAAATGGCCATTTGGTTGTTCTAATCAAGAATTTCATATTAACTATCACGGGCTGTGATACATTCACACATAGAAGGTGTTTTCATTTGAGTAATAGCTACTGGCAAAGTTTGATTAAACCGAGGTTAACTGATCCCTAGTTCGAGCCGGCCATCCCGAGATGATAATTACAATTCAAATCTCAGTGGTACATTAAGAAAATTGCTTTATATTTTTGCCGAGATTGATGTTCAATAAAAGTCTTCTCTGTTTCATATGATGGGTTAGAATTCCGTATGATTACATGGAAAAAGATCAAGCATATAATTGCGATTATATCTGGAAATTACAAATTATATTGATAAAATGTTTATAAATCAAAGAGAGAAATAATTTTAACAAATGATGATAATTAAATTATAATTGACGGTTGGTCAGCGTTAAAGTGGTTGTTTCAATCATTTTGATGTATGTTTACGACGTTGCAGTCAGAAATGTTACGAAGAAACAAATGCTTTGTTTCTCGTTTTGGTAAATAGACAGATTGAATGATAACTTTTGAATTAGAGCCAGAAAATATTTGAGGAATAGACTTCAAATGTATCTAAAATTATGAGTTTTAAGTACAATAAAGTCATGATATAACAGTACAATAGAATCCCCAGTTACGTAATCAATTTCCAACAAAATCTTCTGATAATTAAAAATTATTTGTTTCAATGATGTTATTTTGATTACACTTTTGGCAAATTTGACAATAAAGATAAAATTCAAATGTAAAAAAAGAACATTGTATAAATCAAATGCGTCCAAAGCTCCTTTCTTACTTCATCCAAAACGCTTGAAGCATAATTTTTGAAAGTCAGTGGTGTGTAAAACAAATACATTTGAATAGCTCTATATAGCAGTCAAAACACACAAATAATTTAAATAGATGCGTTTTAGTCATTACTGTATATAACCCCTAACGTTTAATTGTAGAGATGTATTTTTGGTCATGAATAGACAATACTTGCTTCTTTAATTAAATGTGTCAAACTTGCCACGTACATCCAAACATGCCGACCAAAACATGTTAGCACTAACTTTGCAACTGTATTTAGTTTAACGGGCTGTCTTCATACACAAATGAATAGCATTTTTTCTTTCTTAACAAATTATCATACAAATAAAATAAAACTTGTATATATCCGTAAAACTTTGAGACGTTTTTACTGTTATATTTAGTAGTATTGTTTTTTCGATGCTATTGACTCTAAATCTATAATTCCGGACAATTAATAATTAAAATATGTAATCTTTCTACCATATTGATTCATATGTTTTAATGACAAGTTATATTATGGCATAAAATAATCGCTCAACATTTATTCATTATGTGGAAATAAAATTGTCAAAATGCATTAATATATAACACGATGTTCATTTCAGACAACATTAGGACATAGGATCCGTTAAAAACTGCCACAACTTGCCAGGCGCTATAACGGATTGTTGTCGCTAATCATATAAATAATTAATAAAGTCTAAAATGAAATTACACCTTTCATATACCCAAAAGTATACAAATGAAAGCAGCATCATTTATAGACTAACACGTCAACAAGCTAGGAAGCATTATTGATGCTGTATGGGAATTTTATAGTTATACAAACTACTCAAACAAATTTTAGTCAAAAGGATTCAAGCTTTTTAGATATTAGTCAAGCACATTCTGAATCCAAATTGATACAATTCAAAAACAGTTTCTACAAAAGTTTATTCTATAATCTTTCAATAAAAAGTAGATATGAAGTCCGACGTATTAGAATATTTCCAAAAACTTTTGAACCGTTTACAAATGTAACTTTTGAATTAAATCTTCAGACATAATTAGCCCTAATCTAAAAACAAAATCAAATACTGATCTAGTATTTCATTGTTTGTACTTGCTCTTGAAAATTAACTTTTGTGCATACACATCTTACATTCACGTTCATAAAACAATGCAAATTAACAATTGTATTTTTATATTATTTTACGTTTAATCGTGTAAATAATCTTTAATGAGAACGAGGTGTTTCAACTCGTTTGCAGTTAGAAGTTCACGTCGAAAATGATAGCTAGATAATTTGTTCACTATGGTAACTATTAGTATTTTAATTTCGTATATATTCTAATGCTGGTGCTTGTTTTATTTAACATAAATATTGTATTATTTGGCCATGATAATGTCTGTTCATATCCAATTGATGATTTCTAATTTACTCTTCGCATCTTCTCGTTCTGCACATAACAAGGTGATATGTTCCAAATATAAGCACATAGTAATGAATAGTCTAAGACTTATCCTAGTCTTGATATAGCTTTGTTAAACCCTACTACTCGTTGTACAAGCAAAGTAAAAAGTTTGATATATTTTTCTAAATACACCGTATTTAGTAACATTTCATTCATTTCACATCCTGTAAGTAGAATACCGTCACCAGTACACACAATGAACAATTACAGTTTTCTTTTGACAAACAGAACGGACAATTGCTAAAGACTATTTTCTATCAATGTATCAAATATATCAGTATTTTGTTTAAAGTTCAGTACTTAAGTCAGATGCCATAAATTAAGGCGGAAAATACAAAAAGGAAATTCAAAACTCAAAAGTCGAGAGACAAAGACAAAGTTAAATCAAGATACGATGAGAAAATAAAAAAAGTTCACAAAACATTACAGAGAGAAAACTTAATATTGATCAACTTGAATCCCGCCAAAAAAAAAACGTTCCTGTTCCTGATGAATAATGTATTTTTTCTATGATAAGAAGGGTAGACACAAGCACTTGTTCATCAAAAAACTTATAAACTGGATAACGTAAGTGAGTAAACTACAACTCGTTTACTAGTTAACTACAACTTTCAACTCATGCACATCACAAAGGGAATAAACATAATTCAAGGAGTATAATGTGAATAAGCGTGAAGTAAAACTGTACTTGCTTTTTGACTGGGCAACAAAGCCGAGTGTGGATGCTGCATAGCTGTCACCATACTCTGCAAAAAATCAATTTAAAACATAATAAAATCTGCTTTATATTTTACCCGTCTTGACATAATTCATGATATGTAATAAGCAGCTATACAGCAAACCTTTTTATCAATATTTTGCTGATGTGATATGTAAATAAAGGAGTTTTAAATTTCATCTTATCTATCACCTTTAAATCTCCAAAATGTAATATAAAAAGGGATCTTTCAATAAATTCAACGTTGAAAGAGTATAGTACTATTATACAAGTACATTTGTACTTACCTAAAAAACAAATCAATAGTTATGAAAAAAGGTAGCCATCATGTAAAGATTTTTTTTTTCAGTCTGTTTAAGAACATCAAGATATTTATTTATCTCCTGTTAGATGTGTTTACTACAATTATTGTTTTCTTAATTTCATAAAAGAAAAAAAAGAAAAGAAAATGATGACTTTACGGACAATTTTTAAATCGTAACTTTACAGAACCTATAATTAACAATATAAAGATTATTGAATTCCGTATCGTGTAAAACATGATATTAAAAATAATCCTATCGAAAGGAGATAACATTTCGAAAAAAACACTTACGATTTATACCTGTAAATCACTTTTATCAAATTTAAATATTGTTTGAATTACAATTTGTGAAGCTTCAAACTGATATGCTGATGAATGACCATAACAAATGTGAAGCGATTCAAATGTATGTTTATTTCAACTGAAAAATTTGTGAAATATTAACATTATGATAGCCTTTGCGAGAATGATCTAATAAAGTCAAAAATGCAAATTACTACTCTCTTATTTTTTCTATTTAATACTTAAACTTGATATTTACTACGAACTGGTACACTACTTTGTGTATACATGGAACACTTTTTTTTAATTTTCATCTAGGAAAAACTTATTTTGCATACTTATGTCGGCCTTCATTTTTAGTCAATCCAACCCTTTATTTTCTATTCCATTTGATCTTTTCTTGTTTCGAAAACTTTTCAAACACACACTAGAAATAGGCAGTATTCGATAAAAAAAAAAAAAGAATGATATATAGGGATAGTCGTGTATTTTATTTTGTTCTTGTTTGGTTGATATTGACAACTATTTCCAAAATGAAAGGCAAATTTAAAACCATTTTATTTTGTATGACTAACACAAAAGCAATTTATCAAATACTGAGATCATTTACTTACTATTTAATTATAAAATCACTAAATCTTGAAACTTATTAGTTTTGATTTTAACTTAAATATGTATACGGATACTTTAAACATTACGCATTCATGTAGTTTTGAAAAAATGGAAAATGTTCACATAACATTTAGCAAAACGAACCAAGTGGTCTTTATTTTTGTACTGGATTGAAAGGACGAAAAGTTATTTTTATTGAAGAATGTTGCTATAATTTTTTAAATCATTTTTAAAATAAGGAATGTATTTTTTTTATCTATATGTTTGATTGGTTTTCTGTCGTCAGATTTATGTATAACAGCTTGGATTTTTTCAGAAAAAGTATTGACATAGAGCTTTACTAAAGAGATATTCAGTGTCCAAATTCCCATCTAATTGCCATAAAATGGATATTAATTCGACTTTATTTCTTTTATTGATTTAAAAATTCTACTACCCTAAATAGATCTTAACATAATCACAGTCTGATGATGATGCGATATTTCTTGGTTTGAATAATTAGTAATTTTGAAAGCAAACCATTTGATCTTTAATTTTGATACGACATTGCATGATATATATATATCTAAACCCGAAAAATTGTAAACCATCTGTATTCATGATATTTGTTTAACACTAATAGTACTTAAAATATGAGAAAATTCAATTCTAAATTTTGTTGACTGTGTCATTTTCCTTTTCGACTGGGTCTGAATATACATGCCGGCCGATAATGCTGTGTAGTGTGAGATTCCAAACATGTCGAATAACCTGATCTTATTTATAATATGATTCATTCGATTTACCCTAGTACGACTTGGTTTGGTTTCTTTAATCAGTTTATTATTTTTTAACATCGACAAACTACTTTTCATTCGTATTCTATGCTATATGATAACTCACTGAGCAGCCGCCAACTTGTTACAAGAATAGGACATTACAAGTTAAAGTTAAACTTGAGAAAATCATTTGACAATATACATTTTAAACAAAAAATTAATTTCGCTATATATGGTATCATCATGTACTCAAACAAATCATCACTGAATCTCTGTAAAATAAAGTGCAATATATGTCAGCAAGGTTAATTTATAAATTAAATAAATATTTGATAATTAAATAAACTAAATGTAATGCCGCCTTCCGTTGACCAATTAACGAATATTTCTAATTTTCTGAAGTTGGATTTTATATGTGTTCCAGTACGTATACATGTCCATAGAAGGTGTCTTAAAGCCGATCTCAGGTGCTTCAGAAGTGTCAACCTGTTTTGCGCCAAATGTGGCACTCGTCGTTTTGCCTTAGTACATGCAAGTAGATATTTGCTGAAAAGTTTTAGTTGGTGATGTTACATTTGAGAAGGGATGGTGGTTTCGGCAAACGTGGTATATTCGTCGTCAACTGTGAATCAAATATTTGATAATGGTCCATCAACATCTGATGGCGTTTGTAAATTTGTCCAAGGAAAGATTGCTTCCTTGTATGCAAAATTTGTCTTTTAAAGAAATCATAAAAAACGCAAGCTCTGACATACTGTATCAATTTGGAAACTTGCTCCATATAAAGGCTCTGTGGAATGTTGCAACATAGAAATCGAAAGTTCACAATCCGAATCATCTCTTTATTCGTTAAATGTTGTTCCCCACCGACCTTTATTGTCAATTACTTGTTAACAAAATAGATATGAAGCAGACCTACATGTACTAGTGTACCTATATTTAAAGTTCGATGAGAGTAGAAGAAATCTTTATAGTTGAAGTTGAAGTTAAAGATCAATCAGTGCTAGGTTTTTTTCATCATACCACAGTTCAGGAATAGATTACCTTTGCTGTATTTGGCAAAATATTTAGGAATTTTTGGTCCCCAATGCTCTTCAAATTTCGTACTTTATTTGGACCATAACATGTTTTTTATTCGAGCGTCACTTGTGAGTTTTTTGTAGACGAAACGCGCGTCTGGCGGAAATATTAAATTTTAATCTTGGTATCTATGGTGAGTTTATTCACATATGGAGTCACCTCGACAACTCGACAAGAAGTGTAGCACATTATTGGCTCATTGGAATGTCTTTATTATTTGCTAAATACAGTGCCTGCAAACGTTTCAAATTGCTTTTGTGTCTATCAAGACATTAGGCATATTTACAACGTCCGTTATGTAGAAGAAACGCGCGTTTGGTGTATTAAATTATAACCCTGGTACCTTTGATAACTATTTACACGGAATTGTAAATTATGACTAGAGGTTTTTTTTTTAAATGTATGATGTATCGAAGTTAATGTTAATCTAACCATGTGTCTGTCAGTGTTAAGATTGGGTCCCAGAACTTGAAATCTTTCAATCCTTTATAGATGGATTTTGAATATATAAATAAAATCGTATAATAAATAAATCAAGATGAATTTGTTGAATTTGATGAATGCCTTTATGTGCTTCTTTGTTACATTTGTTTGTTTTATAGTGATTTAGATGACAACACAGTGTTGACTGTACCCCTAGTTTTGGAATTTTTACCTGCCGTGTCTGTTGGGGTTTTTTTCACGCATCGTTGTCAATGTAATGGAATTTCATGCGCTGCCATACAAGTGAGAGCTAGCTATAAAAATAGGTTCAATCAACCATTTTCTAAATAAGAAATGCCTGTACCAAGTCAGGAATATGACAGTTGTAGTCCATTTGTTAGATGTGTTTGAGCTTTGATTAGGGTCTTTCCTTTTTGAATTTTCCTCGGAGTTCAGTATTTTTGAGATGTTACTTTTTTTCCCCATAAAACAAGCTATCAGTTTAATTTGATTGAAACAAAGTTTGACAAATTCAATTATTCTGTCTTTCGGTTTTGCATAATAATACTTGTATAAATGGTAGAAAAGTAACATGTCGGTTTACTATTGAAAGATTGAAGATTCAGACTGAATACTATAACAGATCTTTCGTAATTTCAGTTTTTATTTTGTCGCTGGAGAAAATTGGCTGAAAATGACCATTCAGTGGTTTTATTCCGACACATATCCTGGGGGACTAAGCAGCTATCAAATTACTTCGAAGCCGACAAACCTAAGGACGGATTTCATTTTTGTTTTGTTTCATAAATTAATTTTGTATTATCCTATCTTTGCTTTATATCGTTATATTTTTCTGATGATTGCATTATGTTATTATTATTTTCATTTTAATATATTGGATAACTATATTGTTATGCACTTTTATAGGACCTACTTCATGTTTAATCAATTCTAACTTGTTTTATTTAAGACATTAGCTGCTTATATCTTATTTTAGTTTTAAGTCATGCAATTATCTCAGTCGTTTCACGTTAATTTGTAAACTCTAAACAATATACGTGTTATGTTTATACAATTTTACGATTTATTTCTGGGGCATGTTTTTGAAGCGCTGTCCAATATGTTAAAAACAAAATAATAAAATAATAATTCAATAATTAGAAAAATATAGCGATATATAGCAAAACAAAAAGGAACAATTTAAATGTGAAAAAGGGGATCCATATATAGTTTGCGGTCGATTTTGTTTTACAAATTAACCGTCAAAATATATGTTCCTTTTTTTTCTTTACGCTAACCCTTAGGACAGTGATTGGGACATCCTAGCTAAGATAGTCCTAAGATAGCTTTGGTGTGCATACTGACACATTTCGTTATTATAAGTCAGTCCTAACGTTATTCTAATTTTTTTATAAGAGAAATCTTAGGACAAATTCTATGACAGCTCCGATAACCTGGCCCCTGGTGTTATAAGTTCGTATGTCGAACAATCTTTGAAGCCAATTCACTTTCGGCATTTACAAAACCATACATTTTTTATGTGGTAACATAATTTTTGCGCTTTACTTACCTCACAGATTGCAGGTTTTTTTTTTTTTTTTTTTGTTTTGTTTCACAGTATGTGACTTTTTTAGGTGTATTTTAAGACACGAAAATACAACGCAAACAAGTTAATATGTTTTACGAGTGACAGGTTATTATTGTTTAAAGATTACGTATAACTGTTTACATGTTTTACAGCACTATGCAAAATAGAATATTTTTTAAAATGTCTTCTATTTGTTTTAAAGACCGATTAATCAGTAGAAATTTTAATCATTCTGAAATTCCATAGAGTATGTATAAAAACAGATTTATTATTGTCTTTTTTATTTTTCTATTTTGATTAATAATCTAATTTTTATCCTTTTTTTTCTGTATCGTTTCTTCTATTTTTGTATTTCTAAAATTGTTCAGCAAAATAATGTTTAGTCTATGGGCTTGTTAAACAACGGTGTCCTGAATGATTTTACTGGTGAAAAATTTTATAATTCTCGTGGATATAGAAATACGGAAATTTAGTATTATAATTGATATTGAATCAAAATTAAAAAAATAAATATAATTCTAAACCATTTTGAAAAAATAACAACAGATTCCCAATGTATATTTCGCTATATGCATCGTCTATTGTAATATTATCTACATATCTTGTGCATCTCATTTAAGGCTTCCAAATTTTTTTTAAATGTTCCTATTTCGTTTTATTTTAAATAAGTAACAAAAAATTTATATTTTTATAAATAATTACAAAAAACGGAGGTAAAAGTATTAGGGCCAGGATAATGAACCTGTTCTTTCAGCTATCATAATACATACATTAAGGTATAATTTAGGACATTGCACGTTAAGGCTTTTAATTTAAGTTTATAACTATAAAAGTATATGCGTGTAAAAGAATAAAACATAAACTTTGCAAATACAGACCTTCAAATTACATTTGAAAGAAGTTTAAAAGATCAAATATTTATCTTTCGGAATAGTCTAAATTAAAACAAGGCTATTTTGAAATTTATAAGTTGATTAAAATTGTTTACTTCGTTCTGAATATTTATTAAATCCTAAAGTTATAATTCCTCCAAATTCAGTTGTAAAGAGTAAGATATTATTACCATTGTAACATTAAATGATATTTTTTAAAGAAAATTTTCAATGGATGATAAATAATTAAAATACTTCGTTATTATGATTATAAAACAAATCAAAGACGTCTATAATTTTCGAAAACAATTCAGGAAATTGAAAAATATAATTTTTTTCAAATAGTGTATAAATTAATCGAGACGATAATGTCCGGTCGTTATATGCGGAAACATGTGTCATTGTAGTGTTTGATATTAGAAAAAATAAATGTTAGTTATATTTTTCGCTTCTGAAAACAAAAAAGTAATTTAAAAGTAACAACTTTACTTAAAGTGATTTAATTCTTAAGTTTACTGTTCATGATATTATCGTAAGTCGTCCTTGTCAACACTCGTATATTGTATATTTTATTAAAAAATTAGAAATGTACAATAAAATAATAAAATTTAAAAAAAATGATAATGAGAAAAACATATCAAACTATCTGAATGCAATTTTGTTGAAAATAAATTATTCATTTCTGGATTAAATAAAAATTCTAAACTACTATGTGTAACAGAATTTGTAGTATTAAAACTAATTGTTTAATATATAAGTGAAAATCATTTATTTTGAACGCATTTAAAAAACAATTTTTTTTATAGAATTTAACTTTCTATATAATTTAATATCATAACATTGTAAATGATGAACTTATCGGCGTACGTAAATATCTGTTAATTTTTTGATTATACAAAAAGCAAGTAAAATGAATCACAATTAAATAAAAAGAAGAAAAAAAATAACAAAAATACATTTTCCCACAATATTTTAGTAATATAAGTTGATTTTAAAATATAAATGAGTGTTCTTTCTATAAAATAAAAATCATATAATTCATTAAATTAAGATTTCCTTACTAATCAAGTCAATTAATATATAAACCAAGTAATTTGTGAAAGGTAAGTTGAATTATCACCTATTAGTACATTATGTAATTATGGGGAAGTCTAATGTGTGATGATTTTTCAATAATCTTTAAGATATCTTTTGACAAGATCAAGTATCTTCTTTGATATATGTTATTTCAAATCCAATAAAACAGTCCAATATGGTAAATGCGAGAAACTTTCTTCTTCAATGTATCACATTTCTTCCACAGAGACTTAACAAAAGGTATAAATGAATGTTGACGAATATCGTATTGGAAAGGTTATTTAATATTTTCAATAAAACTGAATAGCAAATGTGATTAGCGATGCCAAAACGTAAACTGCGGCGAAGCAAATCTTATTTCCGCAACTTCTCAAGCGGCCAGAAGTGAATTACCCGTCTAGTTGCCTTGAAACATAACTAAGTCAGTTGCTTAAATCGCTTTTGAAACTACCACCCCTGATTCAATTTACTATAATTTTGCTGTTTATATCAATTTAGTGCCATAAATAAATAGAAAATTTTCAGCTAAAGCGAAAATTATGTAAAATGTGTATTTCTACATTGAGTAATCCAATTTACTTCTCATCATTACGGCTAAGTAGACACCGTTAACAAAATTAGGTGAACTTAAAACAATTTTCTTTCCCCAAATCTTATTTCATCGCCGACAAGCAACGCCATATAAAGTGTGTAAATTCACTTTACTTACCAGAAGGGAAAACAGGAGCCTGTGGATGTTCTCGTGGTCGAGGAACCATACTGCAGTTAGCAGACGACATAGCTGGATTAGGCGGGAATGTCCGCACCCCATTATAACGATATCCTTGTGCAGCCATTTGACCGAAGGGATTACTATCCCCATAACTACAAGGGATACTGCAACTGGCTAAAGGGTTTTCCATTCCCGGTAGAGTACAATTGGCAGCATCGAAAGTGTTTTGTCCTAAGTACGAATATTCCATCATATCTGTAGATTTTGGCGATATGCGACTGTACCGTTTGATTTCGTTGGACTTAATAATTTTATAAGACCACAAGCACAAGAGCAGGTGATGGAAATGGTACCGACCTTATGTTTTAACAAATTAATGATGTCCCGTTTGATCTATTTTCATTAGAATAAATGGGTATTCATGAAGTTTATAAAGTGAGAAATTTACAAACACCAGGGACATTTATTTATGCTTGGGTTCATTAAATTATAATATAATTCTGAAATCATATATTCTAGGAATAACGGTTTTCTCATTGGAGACACACTTCACAGAGGCGTGCCGCATTGATCAAGCTGCATAAGACATCACTTGGGGAAACCGATCAATAATACTTCTACAATACAAATACTTTTCATCTCTTAATTTCTTTTATCAAGTATGTCTTTAAATTAATCGGGTAGAAAATGAACCAAATAAAATGTACTGATACATATACAAGTATTAATGATCTGGAAACAGTTGTATAAACATAATAGTTTCCGATTACAATTTTATTTCTGTATAAATTCATTCGTGGTGGAAACAAAAATGAAAATGAAATGAAATGTTTAGTTATTTTCAATCGCACGGTTGTTCTTGTTGGATTGCGAATTTTTGAAGCACCACAATTTAAAAGTCAATTTTTTTTTTATATAATTTTTTAAAACATTATTTTGAAAATTTAAAAAGGCAATGGGCAAACATTCAGTTTCACTTGAAAACTATAGATTTTCTTTATTGTTATTTCATTCAACTATAGTACATAACTTGGACTTTTTCGCAATTCATTTCAGTTTATTCTCTTTGAAAAGAACATACAATTATCATAGAAGATTTTCTTTCTGTCATTTCAGTCAATTATAGTAAATAATTTTGATTCTTCAAAATACAATTCAGTTTATTCTCTCTGAAAAGAACATACCATGAATTAGTTTCAGTTATATTTTATGCATAGAATGCTTATATAAATGTTTACGTTAATTGATGTTTAATTGACATTTGCATAGACGCGATCGCTCCTATCCGTTCGCGCTATTACTTGAAATATTAAAGGATTTCAATTACTCTTACTGGGGATCTGCAGTACGTTTTTCTAATTAGGTATTTGACCTATTTATCTTTATAGGATCGCCGATCACTTACAGTCATCTTTTCATGAGACATTAAATTTTTCTTTTAAACAATTACGATGGAACATACTTTGTCGAACAACAAAAAGGATATAAAAGATTTAAGAAGTCAATATTCTGCTATGCGCTAGAAGTATTGTCCTTTAGTTACAGAATTGTATGACAAATTACAAGTCTGTTATAATTCAAGGTCTATCGTATTATCAAATATTTTAGATTTGAAATGAATTGGGTATTTCTGGATAGTTAGCTAAGAATTACCCCGCACAACTAATCATTGAATTGATTTCAGAATATGCTGAAGAGAACAGTTGTGCATGCAACATACGTAATCATTTGTATCATATTCTGATATATAGTAAATAGTATTGAATTCAACAGACATTAAACCATTGGAATAATGGAAGAAAACATAGTAAATATCGCTCAAAATTTCGTTCACGATTAAAAAAAAATATTTTGAAATGTACATGTGAAAAGATTTTAAATATTTAAGCCAAATAATGTATGTTTACGTATAGATGCAAAAATATATCAAAGCGTCCGTTAAAGTTAAGTCGGCCTCATATTTTGACTTACGTCTAGAAATTGACAATGAGGGTCGGTTGAAAACAAAACTTTACGACAAAAGAAAGAAACATCATTCCAGCAGCACCTGCATATATCTCCCAATTGATACGATATTCCCGTGCTTGCATTTCCTATCATGATTTTCTTGATAAAGGGTTGCTGCTCACAAGGAAGCTATCAAACCAAGAGTTCCAAATGGTGAAGTTGAAATCATCCCTTTGTAAATTTTACGGACGCCATCACGAGTTGGTTGACCGTTATGGAATGACCGTTTCACAAATGATATCGGATATGTTCCTTACGTCGTAACTACAATCCTATTCCCTTTCATGAATGTGATCTACCGAATTAGACTATTTACCGGATTTGTTATCACATAAGCAACACGACGGGTGTCACATGTGGAGCAGGATCTGCTTACCCTTCCGGAGCACCGGAGATCACCCCAAGTTTTTGGTGGGGTTCGTGTTGCTTATTTTTTAGTTTTACATGTTGTGTCATGTGTACTATTGTTTGTCTGTTTGTCTTTTTTCAATTTTAGCCATGGCGTTGTCAGTTTATTTTCGATTTATAAGTTTGAATGTCCCTCTGGTATCATTCGTCCCTCTTTTGAAGATGTTTCGGATGCAAGACATCGTATTAAATGCTCAATTCCTCAATGTTGTCAAGAGTTTAGTAAAAACGAACAGATTAACATGTTTTGACTTTTTTCTGTATCGCTTCATGCTATGTTAATACTTGTATTTATCCAAAAAAAATAACAAGAAAATTTATATAATTTTTCCTCTTTTGTGAAATTATATAAATAAGTTATAAAATCTGAATAAAACATGCAGTAAGGAATAACTTACTCGTTATGATGTTTTGTAAATAGATGCCGATCAAGGTACAATTAAAAGACAACTTTCATGCAGGAGATGTATGAAATCTGTCTGTCACATGTACATAAAAGCAAGTTACCTTCAATACAACTTGATATGAATGAATCCCCTACTGTATGATTGTTTGTGGTTCCTCCATTATCAATATAACTTGGTTGAAATCTTGAGTTTTCTGATTAGGAAGTACCATATCAATAGTAGTTGTGAGGTAAACCTCAATGAGACAGCAGTCATGGCGTTCAACTTGTGAATTTGGTGCCGAAATAGTATTATCTATTTGATTTATGATTAACATGATACTTGATCATGGATAACAATCACATAAAATATACATAGTTAGACCAGAATGAATTTGTAAGATAGGTTTTAGTGGCCGCCTGGCGGATCAAAATATTTTCATAATGGAGGTGCAATGACTGCCTACATGTAATAGGAGGCCGGCTCCAGTCATGCTCCAGCGATTCTCTATATAATCAACCGCCCTAACCCCTCCCCCCTAAATCAGCCTCTGGCTACATTAAATTGTCTTCTAGAGACTTGGGATAAAATCCCACAATATGCCTTCAATGAGGAGTATGCAATAGTTTATCGAGATCCAAGTCCATAGTCATCTTCTAAATAGTTGATACAATTATAGTATAAAAGCATATAAACAACTGCACACCTCTTTATATTTTCAAATGCACCTATGTCATGATATGACATAAAATGCAACAGTAAACTAATAAAAAGTTTCGTACAAAAATATTGTTTTTAAATATCCTTATAAAGAATAATGCACAACTCTTATCAATAAGCTAAATGTTCTAATGCATGTCTCTGCCTATATTGCATACTGACAGCACTAGTTAAATACTCGAATATTTTTTTTATTCAAATACAAATATTCGTAACATAAACGTGCCAACATATTACATTACTCCTTTTGTCAGACATTATGTTTCTTATTTCAGCTATGGTTGATCGTTTTGTAAAGACCATTGAACAATATGAAGATTGCCTATATGACATTATAAGTGAGTGTGCATTCTATTCGCAGTTTAGTATGACGTCCATTATCACTGTACTAGTATATATATTTTTAGGGGCTAGCTGAAGGACACCTACAGGTGCGGGAATTCTCGCTACATTGAAGACCCATTGGTGGCCTTCGGCTGTTGTCTGCTCTATGGTCGGGTTGTTGTCGCTTTGACACATTCCCCATTTCCTTTCTCAATTTTACTTCGTTTTGGGTGTATGGGATAAAGGACAAGTTTTATTCTTAACATTTTTTTTTTTATAAATATTGGATTATCATATTGCCGATATAAATATTTATACAAGTATGTTTTTTGTAATATGATAGTTACAATAATCTTCATTTCAAAAAGGTCATTGGCTGATCTGATGATTGAATTTTCATCTTTGTAATAGCTACCGAAAACTTTCGTGCGAACCGTTGCTTATAGATAATCTGTTATTGGACTTTTTTTAGCAGATTTGTACCTACATGTAGTATGCTGTAAATCTCAATTTGTAAGACAAACGAATGCATAGAGTTACGATAAACCAGGGCATCTTTTTAATAACCTCACTGTTCTGCGGAACATCGAATGAATTGACATTTAGCTCGTATAGCATATCTCCTAAACAATTCTTAGGTGTTTTAAAACTCCGTGACTTTTGTGATTTCTTCTTCAGTCTTAATTTAAATAATTCGTTTGAAGAGGGTTTTTTTTTAGAACATTTATTTCGTACTTATTCTGTTCTGTAAATTGCTACCATTTAACTTATAATAAAAAAATGTATGACATAAAGAAACCCAGAATACGCATGAAGCATCAATACCAAGGATTAAAAGTACATTAGAACAATTATTCTGTTACATGTTTTCCTGATCGGACGTAAACCAACAATTATATGGCAAAATACGATCTATTAAAGGGGCACTAGCTGTTAAATTCATGGTCACCGATTTGACTCAAGTTTTCATATTTTATTTATAACAATGTAAAACATGTAGGGAAAACGGTAGTATTTAATTTTCCCAGCATTAGGTTGGCCTTTTGTATACCCAAGGCAGGTGAAGGAAGTCAAATTAGGAGCGCTGTGATTGGATGTAAGGGTACAATATATTTTTTATTTATCTATGAATAACTGCAGTGTGTATATTTACAATATAAATTTTAAAACCTATTGAAATATTTTCTAGTGAATTATTCGAAAAGACTTGCAAAATTTCATAAATTTGGTGCAAAATGACGGTGGGCATGGATACCATAAACAAGCTCCGTTGGAAGTTGGTCATGATACTATTTGGCTTTAATTTTTAAAACAGAGTAATAAAGTACTAACACAACATATAACTGTTTTATCCAGGTTTTTATCTTAAAAAGTGGTAAATTTAGAAAATGTTAACATTGTCGCCAATGGCAGAATAAATAGTACCGTTTTCCCTGTATCCAAACTATCAAAAGTGTGAAATAAACAGTTAACAGAGCATAGAGTCAATTATATGTAGTTTCGTTTCGTGTGTATTTTAGTCTAGACTCCATCCAATTAAATATCGAGTTGACCTCAGATGACCATATAAGCGATGTAAACATAAATATACTTATGATTAGATATAAAAAGATTAAGCCAACACATGCATTTGAATTTTTATAGTTTAGTGGATCGAATCAGTCATTAAATGATTTACCTTTGTTTCACTTTCAATGTTGACATTCCTGTCCTTTAAATAAACAGTACAGTCACGTACAAAGCATGCGTTGTCCACCTCTAGTTAAGGGTTTAACTGAAGTTCACATGAATATGGATTTAATGAGGTCGACTTATTCACTTGCAAGTGAATGATTCATTATCAATATTATTTAGCTTAATTTGACAAAATTGAACCATTTTTGGCTGCTAAAAGTGAAATACTTAGATTTTTATACATCTCGTAGCTAGTGCCCCTTTAAAATAGAAAAGGTTATATTTGAATCTGTACTTTCTCGGTATGTGTGGTCTTATCTAGAAAATAAATAAGATGGTTGATGCATATATAAAGATCAGAAGATGTGGTATAATTGCCAATGAGACAACCCTCCAACAGAGACCAAATGACACAGACATTAACAACTATAGATACCGTATGACCTATGAAGTTGATATAAAAGAGAGGCAAAAGATACCCGAGAGACATTCAAACTCCTAAGTCGAAAATAAACAGACAACGCCATAGCTAAAAAAGAAAAAGACAAACAGGCACACGATAGTACAGAAACACAACATAGAAAACTATAAAGACTGAGCAACACGAACCCCACCTAGAACTAGGGATAGTTTTTTACTCTCAGGTGCTCCGGACGGGTAAGCAGATCCTGCTCACGTGTGGCACCCGTGATCACAATAATATCTTATAATTTTATAAAGCACATTCATATAAGGTCCAGAAACTAAGCATTCTATTTTAAAGTATTTAACCTAAACAAAATGCATATTCAACCCATCTTGACCCCTTTAAAGTACGTACCTCTTCCAAAGAGATGCGAAAGTACTGCTAGTTGTATTTTATACCAGACACACTTTGGGTAAAAACTGCCTTAGTCTTTAGTGTAAAATTTGTAATACTCAATGACCCGATGGAATGTACGCTACTTTTGGTGAATATGGTCGTTATGTTGCTGTTTCACTGACATTAAACCCACAACTCATTATACATATACTTCAAATATAATACACCTATGTATTATGAAATACCAATGACGGCAAGTTTGACTATATTTTTGGAAGGAACAAAATGCAAACCAATAACATAGAAGTATGTTTAAATTGATCAAGAAAAATAACATGCAAGTTAGCGTAGAGGTTCTTCAGTAATTATTTCATTACGTCTTTTTTTTGCAAAATTGTTTTGGATGAGATCCCTCTTCATTTTCTAAGAGAGCACTCAAAAGCCGTAGTACCGAAGTAATAATTTACATGGATCGGCCCATAGTTTTTCCAAAAAGAATTATTATTCCCAATTGCTGAAGATTTAATTAATATTCACCAGATTTTTATTAACCTAAAATCATTGGCACTTAGATCTTTTATCGATGTATAGCGATAAATAAGACGAGTCTGCTTCCTCAACAAGTTAATCAACACATTCTATAGGGAGATGTTATTGTTAATTCTATAGATGAATTATGATCCATACAAGCAGAAAATTAGCTATGATTAAAAGTTGAAATTTGATACTTTTATTGTCTTATGTGTTAAACTTCTGTTGGTAGGTTCTGTAGTACAAGTCTGTGAAGTGGTTAATCGGAATAATCAATTGATCGTTTAATGCCTTGATTAATTTGTATTAATTATAAAAGAACCATTTTGCACCAAAATACAGTCAATTGTTGTCGAGAAGGTTCATCATTCTCCTGTTAAAGAATTGATCGTTTTTTCTGTAGTGGTCAAAACATCTGGACATCTTAGATCTGAGTCAAAATTGTTTAAAACTTATTATAACATAAAGTTAACTTGTTCTTTATATGCATCCATTAAATCGGTAACCATGACTGTATTTAGTATGAATATTTCCCTTTAATCGTTGAATATAAAACACTTTATTTTATTAATTGTACAAGACCACTTAGAACTAGCAGTTGTAACGTGCTAAGCAGTATAGTGAATTTGCCAGCAAATGCGTTCACTGAGCCAAGATATCGGTACTAAAGTAGACTTTTTGAAATTCCAAAAATAAAATCAATTTCTTAAGGTTATGTATCTAAAAGCTGATATAAAATGACATCTACAATGTCATTGTCAACGGTGAAATCAGTATAGATGTGTCTATTTAGGAATACGTGTATAGTTCTAATTCTGTGTGACGTCAGAAACCTCACCAGTGGTTGTTTTGTCATATCTTTATATTGTTACGGTAACCTTTGATGGAATTCGATATTAATAAGCAAATATTTGCTTGTTTCTGTTCTGTTCACATCTCTTTTAGTCTGCGAGCAGATAAAATTTCGACATTTTGTATATATATTTTGTATATATACTCTTTTCTATTCGTTATACTCTTTAGATATATGTGTCGTTGGGCTGCTGGCTTTCTGTGAAGATACGGAGATGTGATATAATTGCAAATGGTAGAACTATTCAATAAAGTGGATGTAAGGAATTATTATAGGCAACCGTGCAGACTTCAACAATGAGAAAACCCATACCACATAGTCGTCTATAAAATACCCCGACATGGTTAATATGAAGCAATTCATTTGAAAAAAACTAACGACCAAAATTATAACAAAACAATTCACGAAAAAACAAATATAACAGAATGAACCAGCAACAACCACTGAACTACAGGCACATGAAATGTGACAGGTACATATAGAATATGGCGGGTTAATCTAGTTTGCATGCGCCAAACCTCCCCTACCCTAGGACAATGGTGAAACGCTACAACACAATAATAAATTTCACAAAAATAAACATAAAACAAATATACAAAACAGCAAAATAAGACAACCAAGACAGTCTCCGGACTGAGGACAGGCAAATATAGAGTTTGGTTGAGTTAAACTAGTTTGTTGGCGCCAAACACTCCCCTACCTTTGGACAGTGGTGTAACAATTCTAAATGTGAACAAACTATAAAAATCAATTAAAGGGTCATTGGCCTATTTACGCAATTCAATATTTTATCGATTCTTTTTGTTGTTAGATTCAGTTATTTTGGTTTTGAAATTACATACAAAAATTAGAAGATAATACGCATCAGTGTATAAATAGATAAATTTTAAAGGTTAAATCTGAAGCTTATTAGCAGTTTAAATGAATACATGAATAAATTGTGTATGTATCTGGGAGTTCAGTTTGTTTACCTACTTGTACAAGAAACAAAAGTTTGAAGCACATGGACAATAAATAATAAATAAGTTATTTAATATAAAATCAGAAGAAGCGGAATGCACCGTATAAAAAAGCTTTTCACTTATATTTTCCATAACACTCAACAATGAAAACTAGAAGTGTAAAATAACCGGTTTGTCATTGCTGTATGTGTGGGTATACGTGACATGAAGGTGACAAGATTTTATACAGAAGGTGATATGACTGTAACATTTACTGTCTTATCATTGTAGAGGCTTCTTGGTGTTCTGACAGTTAACAGATAACGGCAATAACTAATGGCTCAGCCATCTGCGTATCTGACAATTCTCACAATACTAATGCATATTTCATTGGGATCATAATAAAACGGCACCATATAGATCTAGGACATGGTAAAACACAAACAGTCACTACATTACGGAACCGTGTGAATCCAGGTCTATAAAGTTTAATTAGTTTGACAATGGAACAATTAAAGATATATACTGTACGTCAGGCAACTGCATTTGAGTAAGGTAAAGCTGGGATAAAGAGATAAAAACTATGACTAGGAGTAGGACAACTGGTTCTTTATGCTTATCATTCCGCTGTGATATGTTTTGTTATTTTTCGCAATAAAATTTTAGGAATCATAAAAATATAGAACGGAAATGGGAAATGTGTCAGAGACAAGGACCCGACCAAAGTACACAAAAATATGAGACTATTCCCGTTTCGTTGAAATATGTTACACGCTGCAAAGTGATTAAACGCAGTTTTTATATATAATATACAAAACTTCCAATAAGTTTTAATGAGGTTCGTAACGTATGAAGCGAATTTGTAAATGTAAACAAATAACAGAAAACTATTTTAGAACGAGACAGAGTATTGAAAATTTTTCTACATCTATACATGTAGATCAAGTCAATTTCAAATTTATCTTGAAGTTTAACGTATTTGGTATCATAGAACAAAAAAGGTTATGCATGTCACCTCGCAATAAATTATTAATTACACACTCACTAAATACTCCTCGGAAAGTACACTTCAATACTAGCGTTACGTCACAATGTGTATGAGCTATATAGTGTAGAACTACAGGTGGATTCCAAAAAGAACATTTTCAGTATTTATCTTGAGATATTTATTTGATGGATTTTTTGTTTTTAGCTTGCTTAGCGTTGAGCAGTGGCATTTTTTCTAAGCATATTCAGGACGGGAACAATATACCATTCCACGTGTTATAAGAGTTTATTAGCGTGAAAGCTCTTTCTACAAATAATCGTCCATATTCCGATCGAAAGTGTATATGTACTATTGTTGTTGGTTATATATCAAAGTGTTCTTCTTCTTCTTTTTTTTTCTGTTTTTGGTTAACAGGCAAAAAATAGATAGGCCAGATTGATTCCTCTCACAAAGCCGTGTAACGAAATATGTCTATAAGATCAGAATGAAAAAAAAGAGACAGAAAAATACGACAATTTCGTGTAACATTGAAATATTTGCTGTAGAACATAAAAGTAAAATAAAAAAAGGTCAAAGGTGCAGTACTGTTAGTTTAGGTAAACATTAACGGTGGCCTATAGTTTCTTATTTCTGTGTCATTTGGTCTCTTGTTCAATCTGATATTCTACTGTCAAAATTGTACAATTAACACACAGTTTACATACAAGGAAAATTAAATTTGGTATTAATCTCTTTTCTAGAAATTTTGTTTCGTATCACAATTTGAAAATATCCATCTGATTAAATTTCATAAAGCTACTAAGCTGCTGTATTATACCTTACCGACTATCTATTATTTATTTTTACAGTGAAATACTTCTAACGTATGACGAATCAAATCATTTGAAAAAACTAACTAAACAGTCTGCCCGATATGTCCTTTCATTAACTGAACATCAAACCCAATACGTTGTACCATTTGTTTTCCCAGTAATATGACTGCAATGGACATTACAAATTGTAAAGCATAATTAAATTGAAAGTCTAGATTATTATTTTTTGGTATCGTGTTAAACCATCTGTCACAATATTATTTTCTTCAAACTAAGACAGATAATAAATGGATATTAATTAATATAGAATATCCATTAATAAATTGTTAAAAAGCATTTTGTATGATAAGTTTTGATTTAATCTAAGTTAACACCCACCACTAAGTTATGATGGCGGTATTCGGTCCGTCGCACGTTTCTGTTCATCATTCTTGTGCAACCAATCAGTTAACGTATTATACTTCAGACAATCAAATATCAATAATGTAAAGGAAGGACGGGTGACCGGAGTTTGCCGGGAGCAATTTAAAATTAATTTCATCGCCCATTTTATCCGTCGGTATGACAAAAGGACAATTGAATTACAAAACGAACAATAACAATCGTTGTCTATCAAATTGTTATTGAACAAAATGAAAGTGAATAACGGGAATTGTTGTATCAGGAGTAAGGGTGACACCGGGTCAATTTCAACAACAAAAACAGGATACAATTAACAATAGTAAACAATAAATGCATATGAAGTCTGTTTGTTTATTTTCCGAATATTGCTCCTATGTAAATAGTTTTTTTTTATAAATGTATTAAAAAAGATTGAAAAATCGCATTGAAACAATGTATAAAATAAATTTACAAGAAAAATTCACATATCAAGCCGAAAGAATCGGAAATAATCATGACATTCTATATTTAATTTGATTTGGGGGTATGTTTCCGGGCCGATGTTTCATTCAGCTAAATTAAACCTAACTGGTTTTTTGAATTATTTAACTTAAATTTTGATATTTTTTAAAGGGGAGGGTGGCGAAATAAGGAAAAATTAAATTATTGAAAACGATTTTATCTCCCCACATTGCTGTATGTGAGAATACTAGTTTCATAAATATTCCTTTTCTACATTAGATGCTATGATTGGTGTTATAAACAAATTGAACAGACATACAACAATTCATAAGTTCGACCAAAGGGAGTGTACTACTATTATATATTATAATTTGTGAAACCAGTCTTGAACTAACGACAGGAATAGATTATTTGACAACACATCCTTTAATTTTGCATTTCCTATTGTCTGTGTTTTTAGTTTGTTACTTTTTGTCATTTGTGGTTTGTTTGTATCTTTGTTTCAGTCTGTTTTTTTGAATTAAGTTCTAGATATTCTCTAGAATAGAACTATAATTTTTGTCATAATTATGGGCGATATAACAGTAAATCAAAGCCCCGTTTGTATATAATTACCCTAAGGCTTGTTAAGATTCTACTTAGTAAAATCTGAGACATTATTAAGCCTAGTTACACTTTTTTTCTATTTGAGCGAAAACTTATTGACCTTAAAAAAGTTTCGGGTTTAAATCTTTCATAAACGAAAACAAAATAAAAGTTCACCAGCGATCATGACCGTTATGGTCTCAATTTTATATGTACAGGTCGGTTCGACTTACTTAACAAAAAATGTATGCAAGAACTGTTTTTGGAAGTCGGACTTCTAAAATACATTTTGTAATTACAAAATCAGATGGCAACCAATTATGTATCCTTTTTTCATTTTAAAATACATTCACGGACAGTTGAAGGTAAACCAGAGCAGTGTACCCTGTACAAGATTTAGAGGTTATACCCCTTATTACAAAATTGGAATATAACCAACAATTCTTCCACAAGAATTCGCTGTAAAGGTGCACGTGGTGGCAAAATAATGTTACGATCTATTAGGACATACATGTCTAGATACATTGAAAAAATATAACAGTCTATAATGATTTTCATCTAAAACGCCATTTTTTCAATTAGAGGAATTCCCAAAGTCAAACACAAAGCATTACTCCCTTTTATAATTATTACAAAAGGACACATGAAACTAAAGAAACTGATAAAAAAATCCTCTATTCAAATGATATTAAATACGGATACGTACATTGAAAAAATATAACAGTCTAATGATTTTCATCTAAAACGCAATTTTTTCAATTAGAAGAATTCCGAAAGTCAAACGCAAAGCATTACTCCCTTTTATAATTATTACAAAAGGACACATGAAACTAAAGAAACTGATAAAAAAAATCCTCTATTCAAATAATATTAATACGGATTTGTACAACAGCATTAGTATTCTCAAATTGTAGATATAATTAACTGTAAATATCGAAAGGATCTTTTTAACACGCATTTATGATTTCTTGAGACATCAATTATGCAAGAACTGTTTCTGGCAGTTTGACTTAATAACAAAATCTAATGACAACAAATTATGTATCATTGTTTTCATTTTAGAAGCATTCGTTAACAGCTGAAGGTAAACCATAGCCAGGTACCTTCACAGAATGAAGATGGACTGTTCCTAAGTTCGAAATAGGAATATAAATTACATAACTACAACCTTCCTTGACAACATTCGCGAGTATAGTCTTGAGAAATTATGATAGTCCGTCGGAAGAGGGCGATAAATGGCTGACCCGTGTTAAGAGACAGCAATGTCTCTTGCATGTCAAAAAACACCATTGTAGATTTCGAAAAAGAGCAGGCTAATGCCGCTACAAGGCAGCACTAGCACCCGCAATGTGGAAATGGATTAATATAAAATAATGGGGTAAACGTGAAGAAAATAGCACGACCCAAATTAACCAAATACATTTAGAGGTCTACAAACGAAATTCATCAATAGCTACTTTTCAATATAATATGCAAAGCTCATAACCAACCCATAGGATGACTGGCCTTCATCATTAAAGGCGGTTCTCCTAATACGCTATACTTCTTTTTTTTTTTTAATGTCATAGTAATTATTTTAAGATTTAGCTGAGAAAGACCCATTTTTGAATCTCACAGTTTGATGACATCTCAAAGGAAGACAGTAGTTTTGAATATTTGATAAATAACCTGCTGTTTAATCCATATCGCGCAACTTTGATGCGCACCCTTTACCATACCCTTTATCACACCCCTACTTGTAAGGTATCCAAGGTGCTTCGGATAAGTAATTGAGCAGTTCTTTTAAGGCTTTTAAATCAAGACAAAAGTAGAACTGAAGCGGGCTAGGGATCAGAAAGCAGTTCATAATATATACTCTCCTGTTGAAATATATGATAAAGCGTATAAAACATGGCAAAATCCGTATCACATGCCGTATCACCCTCGACCAATATCATCCCTCGGGTCTAAAGGCCATTGGGCTGATATTGGTGTCTCGGGATGATACGGCATATGATACGGATTTTGCCATGTATTATTCCCTATATATTACCGGTATATACATGTTTGTATATCAAAAATATAGAAATATACATTTTTTTTAAATGATTTTCTGCACAACAGATTTTTTCGTTAATAAAGCTTTATATGTTAAATATATATATGGAAAACACGTCAACAGAACATATTAAAATATTTCTAGCAGTAATAACTTCATCTTTACATACTTTTTATAAAGCACACAATTGTGTTTATTCAATTTTATAGTGTTTTTTATATTGATTAGAAGGACTACATTTAACTCAACAATCTGTACATAACTGATATTAAAAATGTAGTTCACTGGCAAATATAGAAACATTACATGGTATCCAATACTGTCGATCAACGGGGAATTACTCTGAAAATAATTTTGCTACTTTAACTTTTGTAATTTACCTACCTACTACCTGCGTTATGAAGATTAAATTTAGATTTTTTTTTATTTTGAAAAATTATTTAAAAAAATTATGTTCACAATAATGAATTTTGTAAGCCTGAACCGACAAATAAGAAGATGTTGTATGCGTGCCAAATGAGGCAACTCTCTATCCAGTTCACAACGTATAAATTGTTAACTAGTTCAAATGTGATCAAATAAAATTACAGGATTTCAGAATGACACAAAAACACATGTTTTTTGAAAGGTGAGTAAAACCATATGTCTTCAAATATTTTTGTGAATGCTGGAATGTTTTAAGGATGTATTCTTTTGACATTTCAGTCTCGTTCAGTCTCATTGAAATCTCGTTCTGGAATTATTTCCAAAACATGTGATAAAAGTTGAAAATAGCAATGATATGCCATGAACTTATTTCAAGTATCACTGTACGACCTACACAGGCACAATTTGCTAACGTGAATTTCTCACGAATCTCACACGTTTTTCCCGTGAAAAATGTCACGTAAGATTCAACTCAATAGAGCTTATACATGAAACTCACGTCACGGTGGGTATGGTTGTCCTGCGAGAGAACGTTCTGTGCTGGTGATTTGGTCCTGTCAGGTGCTGGTGGGTCCTGATTCTGTGCTGGTGGGTTTGTTTACATTGTATCAGGACGGCAATAAAACGACTGTTTTGTTGCTTAATTTTTCTCTGATTCGTCATAAGTATCATGCAAAGTATATTACAACAATATTATATTGCAAAAGTCGTGCAAGTTCCTTAAACGGAATTGTCCTGACGCTGTGCTGGTGATAAGAAAAACGGTCCTGGTTCTGTGCTCCTATGTCCTGGTTCTGCGCCTTTATATTTTAGTTAAAAATTGCATATATTCAAGATTATTGATACTGTTATCGACTAATTAACTGTTGTCTGCTTTCTTAAAATTGACATTGATGTGAATCTGTTTACTGTTATTATGAGAGAAAAAATAGCCCTATTTTTTTAATTTTTTTTTTTAAATTAACTGTAATCTTATCATTTGGCCTGTTAATGGAACCCTTCTTGCCCCCTTTTAAGATAAGAAAATATATTTACGATTTCCGGGATTACGATCATTTTGCAAGATCACCAAAATACGTTGTAATTTATACAAATTGAATACTTAGAATGAAGTTCAAAACAGTGTGGCTGTGGCCATTGATTGACACATTAAATTCATCTATTGACTGGGACAATTTAGGTGAACGTTTGTATGTAACGACCACTGCTCATTGTGTACGTTTTAAAGACACTTGAACTATGGGGTCACCAAAGGTTCTCAACACCTTAATAAAGTAATTCGAAAAAAATAATCAGAAATAACACGATGTTTTGATTTAATATATCAATTATATAAATCAAAACATAAAGGTTATTTCTGATTAATTTTTCGAATTATTTTATAATTAAAGGCGTTAAGACACCTTGGTGACCCCACAGTTTAAATGTCTATCGTAGGTACGTCGTGAACAGTGATCGTTACAGACAAACGTTCACGTAAATTGTCCCAGTCAACGGATGAATTTAATGTGTCAATCAATGGCCACAGCCACACTGTTTTGAATTTCATTCTATATAAAGTAGATGATGTGGTATTTTTCTTGTTAATGGACAAATTTCCATAATAAACCAAGTATGTGTTAACAACCATACGTCATCGTACGACCTTCAACAATAACCCATAAAATAAAAATGTAAAAGGTTTTGCATAAAAATGGAGAGCAAAAATATAGAACAAAGGACTTTCTGAGCGTTTGAATCATATGTCTTTAGCAGCTTAAAACACATTTGTTTGTGAACAATTTAGTGCTGACTATAAGAATAACAATAGTATTGCGGGTTTGTTTGTTTGGGTTTTTTTTTTTTGGAGGGGATGGGGGATAAGTTAGAACGAGGTTACAGTGAAAGTTTTAAGCTTGGAATAGTTTCTTGTAAGATTTAAAAGTTGTATTTTAAAAGAAAAATGTATCTTATAGCTATTAAGAATCACTTGCTGTATCTGTAAGATTTTTTCAACATAATTTTTTGTCTGAACGGTTATCAGGTTTTTTTTTTTCGAAAGTTCGATAGAACACTGAAAAAAATTCACTATTTGATGAAAGGGCAGACTAGAATGTGTCAGAGAATGAAGACGAGATAACCTTTGTACAGAGATTTTTGTTATGTTTAGCATGGGATCAACACAAGGGTACATTATCCTTAATATCTATTTAAAAGTATTTGAAACTACCGTTTGCTTTGTTAATTGTGCCTTCAATTTCAAATATTTCAAATATACTCGTAACAAGTATATAAGTTTAAAAAAAAGAAATTCTTAGATTAAACACCTACATTTAACTTTAAAAGGTCATAACAGTTTAAAACAATACAAATCTACACACACAAAAAACTGGCTTAATTTCAACTGGTTACCAACCCGAATCGCTATAAGATCATATATAAGCTCACCTGTGTCGAGGGGTCGTGTGAGGTTCATGTATTGTCTTGGCGTCCGCAATTACAAAAAGATCTTTTCTGAAATTACTTGACCAAATGTTACCAAATGATTTTTCAAGAGTGAATCTAGGAAAAACAATATTCATCAGCAAATATGACCACTGTCTGTTAAAATGTATTCGAGTTTTTAGTTACAGCCGATTCCATTGAGTATGTAGGCAAAGGTAATATCTTTGGTTAGCTTGCTTGTTAACTAAACCGTGAATTCATTGTTAGGTAAGGTATACTACCCTCCTTTCGAAGTAGCTTGGTCCTACATACAGAAAGATGTGTCCTTTGTCGGACTAGTCTACTCGTAAAGTTTACATAACCTAACAATGACTTTTCTGTTCAGCAAGCAAGATAACCAAAGATATTCCCTTTGTCTACACACTCATTGAAATCGGCTTTAATATTGCAAAAGTTCAAGCAATTAGGGCAAATCCTACCGAGTAAAAAAAATCAAAAGACCAATGTCTATCTACCTTGCACATTTCAGAAAATTCAGATCAGATTACGAAAATTGGACCAGCAACATTTATAAGCAATTTAAGATTTTGACCCTCACAGTTTCCATTCACCACAAATATTCTCGTTACAACGAATCATTTTAAATACAAAAATACCAGTTGCAGCCTTTTGTTTATCTATTAATATATGTATACGGATAAAGCTATGAAAGGCAACAGGGTCACCAGGGTGAGGAGTCCATGTCATCTGAAATAAATGCTAAGCATACATGTAGATCTAGAAAGCGACAGATAATCATGACATTAAAAAAACTCTCTTCTTTTTTTTCTCGACTTTTTTCGAACAAATTGACACATAAAATGAATTATATAGTATTGTGGAATTTTTAACTTGTGTTCAATTCATTGGTTACAGCTTTTACTAGGATAACAATCCTGTCAAGTATGAGCTGGGGAAAATATTTCAGAAAAGAAGATGGAAATGTGAAAGTTTCCGTGTGTCAGGTGCAACAGCATACGAACAGCTAACATGCCTCGTCAGGGTGGAAGCTAAAAGTCCACGAAAATTTGATTTAAAGTCTTATTCGTTCCAACAAAGTTATTGAAATTTTGTTGAGGATTCATTTTAACCATGTACGACAACAAGATTTTTTTTTTTAGAATTTACAGCTCTTATATAAATATATGCGGAGCGCTAACAAACATGTCTATGCGGAATATGCTTTGATCATTGTTGAAGCATCAATGTAAGGGGCATTTAATATCTTAATAAAACTATTCTTATTTTAGATACTATATATTGCTATCTGATATTGGACGAAAGATGTTGCCCTTTTATGTAATTATGTAATACAAGTTACGATCATTTGAAAACACATATTAAACAGCCAAATGGATGCACAAGAGCTAAAATAGGAGTCATAGATCCTATTGACAACAATTATCTGCCCAATTTTATTGATTTTGTAACATTTGTTTCAAATATGACCAACTTCTTATCCAAAATCACCAGCACCGTATCAGGACCCACCAACACAATGACAGGACCCACCAGCACAGTATCAGGACATGAATAAATTGAGAAAATGCTAAATTTTAATGAATTGCAATGTTTTTTTCACAAAATAGTTTTGTCGTGTGGATTGCGGTATAGAAAGCGGACTATATGAGCATTTTTGTTGTATTTTTTCAGTTCTAGATTTTCTGAAAATGAGCATTTTTGTGTTACGCTTACTGAAACAGTTTGGAGGGTCAACTTTTTAATGGTTTACATATGAACCCATAAGAAACAAAATTGAAAAATCTCAACTGTTTTCTTCCATTTTTTATGAATGAAAACGTCAAAAATCATCATTTTCGTCTTTGTTTACATTTTTTCATTAATCACCAGCACCCGTCAGGACCGAATCACCAGCACAGAACGTTCTCTCGCAGGACAACCATACCCACCGTGCACGTGAACAGTTTCATGCACTTAGTGACTGTTTGTTGTAACACAAGTACCATGTCACGTTCACTATGTGTGTTAAAGATGTATTTCTGCTTTGTATCATTATTTTTTTCAACTGATTTTTATAGTCTGTTGTCATGTAATACTGTTATACGACTGTCTAAGATTGGCACGCCTTCAAACTAGGTTAGCCCGGAGACATTCTGCATGTGCCTGTTCCAAGTCAGGAGCCTGGAATTAAGTTGCTGTTATTAATTTTGTTGTTTTAACTCATATTTGTTTTTAACTTTATTATTTTGCACATAAATCAGGCCGTTAGTTTTCTTGTTTGGATTTTTTAAACTTTTATAGCTGACTATGCGGTATAGGATTTATATATTTTGGAAGGCCGTAGGGGTGATATTTTGTTAATAATTCTTTAATTAAACGATTTGAAGGCTAAACATCCATTATGATAAAAAGGAGAATATCTTAATGTAAGAAGTATTATGAACAAGTAAAATACCCGTTTCAACAAAGACGAGTAAGAAATGAACATCTTGTACAATCCGAAGGAAAATTTTACTTAAATAAACTCATCATAGATACCAGGACTAAATTTTGTATATAATACGCCAGACGCGCGTTTCGTCTACAAAAGACTCATCAGTGACGCTCGAATCTTAAAAGTTTTGCCAAATACAGCTAAAGTAATCTATGCCTAAGGTAGAAAAGCCTTAGTATTTCAAACAATTCAAAATTTTGTAAACAGTTAATTTATAAATATAACCATATCAATGATAATTCATGTCAGCACAAAAGTGCTGACTACTGGGCTTTTGATACCTTCGGGGAAATAAATCTCCACCAGCAGTGGCATCGACCCAGTGGTTGTAAATAAACTCATCATATATACCAGGACTAAATTTTGTATATACGCCTGACGCGCGTTCGTCTACAAAAGACTCATCAGTGACGCACGAATCCAAAAAAGTTAAAAAGGCCAATTAATCTAGTTCCATAGCATTGTTTTGGAAATCGTTTTAAATCATCACAGTTAAGAATAATATATGTTCGAACAAATGATTTCCTTAATATATTGTTATTTTAAAAAAAAACATATCGGGAATACAACATATTGCGAGTGGAAGATATGACTTTTAACAACAAGGTTAATAGCATGTTTCATATTGAAAAACATATATATTTACCAGTTATTTATTAAACAGGTATAGAGAAAAAATAACTCAATCCATTTTGACAGGAAAATACGTACTTAAATAAAGACATAGTTTATCTGTACATGACTCAGTTTAAAAAGTTGTCTCGTTTAACTGATTCAAAGTATGATGAGATAATGAGCTTTTCCTGGAAGACGTGTGGTGTGCTTTACATTCATTGTCAAATAATCATCGTTCCATATCGACCTAGGTATATATTTAGCAATCAGGGGCGGATGCAGGAATTTTCGAAAGGGGGGGGTGCTAACCCAGGACACCCAGGGCAAAGGGGGGGGGGGGGGTGCAAAACATATGTCCCGATACAAATGCATTGATCGGCAAAAATAAAGGGAGGGTGCGCACCCCCGGAACCCCCCCCCCCTGGATCCGCCACTGGCAATAGTTTAACTACGCACCCTTTTATGTGTTTGGATCAGTCAGTACTTACATATGTTATTAATAAAAGGCAAGCATGAAAGTAGTTTTATACAGCATTTTATCTTAATTAATTGTCTGAATATCTTATATGAATCAGATAATAAAATTTCTGACTTTACATAAAAAGATAACAAATCAAAAGAAAAATATCAATTTTGATAACTGAAAATACTTTGATTTTAAAGGATATGATAATTGAAACGAAATAGCTACATATGTTCATGTTTTATCCTGTATTTATAGAATGGATAAAGAAGATAAAAGAAGATACTTTATTGTTGGATCTATTTACTTAGAGGTTGTTACTCCATTGTTTCAACAAAAGTTAGAACAAAAATATCAAGACCTAAACTTCAAATGTCTGAAGGATTTCCTTGATAGAAAGGCAGCCATCCACATATTATTTCACCTACGCCACAGACATACAAAGTGTTGTACAGATAGTGTTAACTGCACCAAGCATAGATCCCTACCTCTTAATCATCACCAATGGAAACTACTGTATGCTGAAAATCCAGGACCTGGTAAACAAAACTGTTTTTGCAAGTACATAGCCAAGTCTGTAAAACTAAAGCATCTTGATGTGAGTTTGTATGGGCTTATTCTGTTCAACTGCTGCAACTTGGGAAAACTGGAGCAAGAAGCACTTAATATCCTCCGAAGAAATAAATATGACTACCTGAGTCATAACATAACATGTGGTATTACCAAGGATGAGTATGGCCCATTGATGGATGAGCTCCAAACCAATATCCTTCAACTGGACCAGACTAAAGAAGATGAACTGATAAGGATACACAATAGACCGTTGGATGATGCACTGCTTACCAAATATGTTACATACCTTTTAGATAACCATGAAGTGTTGGGAAGGATAAGTATTGTAAGTTTTAAACACCAATATAGTAGGTATTTAACATAACTACGTAAACGGGGACTGAGTTGCGATCTCTTAATCTAGTCTTACCCGACCACAAGTTCATATGCATTTCCCTTGTTTGTTCTTGACTGTTTTATATAATCTGAATGATTTTTTGTAAATATTGGGAATAAGCTGCTGATGGAAGGACTAATTTAGTCTCAGAATAGATGTAGGAAGATTTGGTATAAGTGCAAAGAGACAACTCTCCATCCAAGTAACAATTTATTGAAGTAAACAATTATAGGTCAAGGTACGGCCTTCAACACGGAACTTTGGCTCCCACCGAACAGCAAGCTATGAAGGGCCCAACAAATTACTAGTGTAAAACTATTCAAATGAAAAAAACAACGGTCTAATCTATACGTTTACGTTGTGAACTGGATAGAGAGTTGCCTCATTTGCCTTTTTGGTGTTTTCTGCTTTTTGGTAGGGTTGTTGTCTCTTTGACACCATCCCTATTTCCATTCTCAAACAAAAACATGCACCCAACAATAAATTCTATAGATTCTGGTTTTCAAGACATTTGAATATAGACCAAACGGAGTATTTCAAATGTATCAAAATTAAATACCATTCAATTTCATATGGTGTTAGTACCAAACTATTGAACAATATAGCAGCCTTATGGTAAAAATCAGGCAACTGGATCAAAATCCCAAAATCATTTAGACACTTATGCATCCAAATGCAGCTTCTGAACTACTGTCTTTTTTAAATGTCCTGTCAAACTGACAAAAGACAGGCAATGTAAGCCTAATGAAAACTGGATCAGCAAGTTTTCAATACCATTCCCATACCCTACCAAATACAAATCACACGACCTTGTTTGCTTTAAAGTGTACCAGTTCTCGGTTTTAAAGAACATAAGGAAGTAAATAAGTATGCCTTCGAAAATAAACAAAACTTCAACATCATACAAAAGTGTCAACGGCCTTGAGTAACGAAATGTGAAACAATTTAAAAGAGAAATTTCCAACTTGTTTAATGCGAAATAAAGTAAAGAGAATAATATGATTGCAAAGGAGAAGTTCAAATGACGTTGATTTATGACCTATCATATTTCACCGTGCTGATTTTTAGGTCAAGTGATCCTAAAAGGTCAAGTGAGCTTTTCTCATCACTTGGCGTCCGTCGTCGTCGTCGTCGTCGTCTGTAAACTTTTAAAAAAAAATCTCTCCTCTGAAACTACTTGACCAAATTTAAGCAAACTTGGCCACAGTCATCACTAGGGTAGCTAGTTTAAAAAATGTGTCCAATGACCCCGCCTGCCGACCAACATGACCAACATGACTAAAATGGAACATAGGGGTAAAATGCAGTTTTTGGCTTATATCTCTGAAACTAAAGAATTTAGAACAAATCTGATAGGGGATGGGGGTAGTGGGGGGGGGGGGGGGGGGGGTAAATTTTTATCAGATTAGGATTTATCCGCCCAAAAGTTTTCAGACAAATCCGACAACTCGTTGTTAGGTTGTTTTCCTTGAATTGGTAGTTTTAAGGAAATTTTGCAGTTTTTAGTTATTATCTTGAATATTTTTATAGATAGAGATAAACTGTGAACAGCAATAATGTTCAGCAAAGTATGATCTACAAATAAGTAAACATGACCAAAATGTCTCCTTTTAAAAGGAGTAATTGCCCTTTAAAGTCAAATTTTAACAATTTTCGTCAATTTTTGAAATCTTTTACAAAAATACAAAAATCTTCTTCTCTCAAACTACTAAGACAAATGTAACCAAACTTGTCCTTACTCATCATTAGGTCAGCTAGTTTTAAAATTGTGTCAGATTAACCCGTCCGCAAACCAAGATGGCCAAAATGGCTAAAAATAGTACAATTTTATAGTAGTTCAGTTTTTGGCTCTTACTTCTCGAAAACAATAGTATTTAGATAAAATCTGACAGGTTAAAATTGTGCATAAGGTTAATTTCTATCTCCCTGAAATTTTCAGACCATTAAGGCAACCCGTTGTTAGGTTGCTGCCCCTGAAATGGAAATTTAGAAAATTTAGCAGCTTTTGGTAATTATCTTGAATATAATTAAATATAGAGATTAACTGTAAACATCAATAATGTACAACAAAGTAAGACCTTAAAATAAGTCAGCATGACCAAAATGGTCAATTGACCCCTTAAGGAGTTGTTGCCCTTTATAGTAAATTTTTAACAATTTTTGTAATTTTGTAAATTTGTAAACTACTGGGCAAAGTTTATTTTAAATAGAAATGTTCAGTAAAGTAAGATCTACAAACACATCACCATCACCAAAACACAATTTTGTCATGAATCCATTTGTGTCTTTTATTAATTATGCGCATAGACCAAGGTAAGCGACACAGGATCTTTATAGCCTCAGGTTGTTTATTTTGACAAATATTTACAAGAAAAATAAATCATAACAGCCTTTTAAGATAGTTATTCTCATCATCCTAGATGCTAGGATGTTTACTCTGGATTTATAACTAATTCAAGTAATTCAACACTGATGAGAAGTATGAGGATTTACAATTTTGTATCGTGAACATTTACTTTCAGATTGAAACTAAGATAGAATTAAATACTGAAATGCTAGAAACCGTGGTCATGCTCAATGATGAACTTCCTGCTAAAATAGAGGTAATTTATATATTAAGGTCTGACATATCTAAATCCCACTAAAATTAAGCATTGCCTCATACATAATACAAACCAAATTTAATTAAGTTGCCATTAAAAATGTAGTTTTTAAACTAACATAACTAAAACCTGTTATCGTGTAAACTACGTGAAAGTTTCAATATCAACAAACACGATAACGTGCTATCGAAATAGATATACAGTGTGGTAATGCTGATATAAATTGAGAACCAATTATCATTTACTTAACACCTTTGAAATCCAGGTATGAAAAAGAATCAATGTTTTGTTTATTTTAATGCAACATCCATTGCTACGTTCATTTTGAATGGATACTACGTACCGTTACTAATTTTCATGGCAACAATTCACAATTGATGCTATGCAAATGTACACACAAGTGCAGACGTTTTTTTTTACAGTTTTATTAGAATGGAGATAACAGAATTGTATTTCAAGCTATGATGGCATCAATTAGTGATTGGATGGTCTCAAATACCCGTGTACTAACCCTGATATCGCCTCACCAGTAAACTCAATTTGCGACAATCAAATCACCAATTGATGCCGTCTGAGCTTATAATACAATAAAGTTATTTCAAAATATTAATGCTCTTAGACGTATCACCAGGTCTGTACTGACATCAGCTACTGGAGTCACATTTAGAGCAGGATTTGCTTACCCTTCTTGAACACCGGTTATCACTCCCGGTTTTTGGTGGGTTTGGTGTGACTCAGAATTTAATGCCATGTTGTAGGTTTATTTTTTTAATTTTTTGCCATGACATTGTATGTTTGTTTTTGACTTTGTATGTCCCATTGGTATCTTTCGCCTCTCTTCTTTTATAAAGTACTTATAACAACCCACAGTTATGCAGTTAAAGTCTCCGCTATTTGTCACTGGTTTGGTACTTATATTTATCAAGAAAGATACCAATCATGCTTAATATATTCTTTTATGCTAGAAAATTGTTAAAATCAGAAGTATTTCAATATTTGAAACTTGTCACGTTAGGGGATTGTCCAGAATGTTTAATGTCTTCTATGCGAAAGCATTCTTTTCTTAATATTTCTTTTTTGAATGAAAACATAGTTTCTTTAGTTCGATGAATAGATAGATCATTGATTAAAATCAAAATATCTAGATTATCAACACAATAAACCGGAATGAAATAATATAACGTCTATACAAATGACAACTCAAAATGTTAAAAAAAAAAGGTTAATTTTTTCATTTGCTTTCTAAAATAGCAACTTTTGTAAACATAAAACTACGCAAATAGTTTAACAAAATATAAGGTTATATGGATAATTTGGAATGATTCCTAAAGGCATCAACATAAACATTTTATATTACCATAATGTCAAATTTGTTCGATTCTCGATTTGTTTCTTGCTGATCGATTTACATAATTTTACATTGGTAAACCACCGTCTTTAACTAAAACTAAATTACTAAATTAATAAAAGCTAGTCGCAATCTAATAATATGCTGTATAGGTATTTACAGAATCTGTATACGCAAGCCAACGCATGAGTATTTTTGCATATTTTTCACTGTTAATGTTCATGAAATTGAATTAAATGTGTGTATCCCATCTGTAGAGAAGAGCATTGTGTTTTATACGGATATTTTCTGTAAAATTGAATATGTTCTTAACAAATAATGAATATATTTGGAAATTTTTAATATTTATATACTATTTGTAGATTATCGAGTCTTAAAAAATAAACATAACTCAGTTTTAATATAATTGTTCAAATATTTCTACTAACTATGAAAACGAGAAGAAAACTACCGAAATAAAACAAATCATATTTTGATCAACAATGATATAAAATGCACCATAAATTGTTGGAATCATCACGTGATTTTTATTTATCATAATTCAATCGACTAATCAACTTTTTCCAAAAAAGGTAATTTCATTTGAATGAATCAAATGGTTCTCAAAGTTATTTTGTGTAATCATTTTCAGGAAGTCGGTTAATAAAGAGATTTTCACAACAAAAAAAATATTTTTGATCGCTAAAGATCATGTACCGCTTTTAAAAGATCATGAAAAGGATTGTGAAAAATCTGATGCTTCGAAGACGTTCAAATCATCAAATCATTCTTCACTTATATGATAATTTATATATATGTTATTTGTATAGAAAAAATTAGATTTGCATGACTAACCCATGTCTCTTTTGTTGAAGAATAGGACTATCTCGTGAAATGCCATTATGTCTTTTAATCTTATAACAATTCTTATGTGATTTGTATATTAGGGAATACGTTGATATGATTGGTCGAGAGGACTTCCGGTAGATGAAATTTTTCGATAGACGACGTTGACCGAACTTCTTTACGTAACAAATGTAAACAAGATGGGGGCGATAATAGCACCGACGTTAACAAAATTTATTTTCACTATATGTTAATCGTTAAATAAAATAATATTCACAACAACATTCGTTTGAATGATAATATAATAGTTTTTGCAGTTTATTTTTTTATAAGAGAGCTAATTTCATTGAGTACACGAGTACATATTTTTTCGATAACAAACACAAAGATTCATGCGCCAGGGCTATTCAATGAAATAGTTATACAATATTCATGTGACAAAGGTAACGATTGTGGAAAAACATTCTCTTTATCCAATTTTGAAGAATTAAAGGGATTAAACGCCTTTTTAAAAGAATTTATTGGTGTATAAACTGGACCAAGTCATTCAAAAACATATCATAAAAGTCCTTCGGATCTTTATATTGGCGCTTCGGACGCAAGTAATTATTAAACGTGTTATTTTCAATTTTTTACACCAATTGGTCGATACCTCTGCTGGTGGACTATCAGTCCCCGAGGGTATCATCAGCTCAGTAGTCAGTACTTCGGCACTGACATGATTTAACAAACTTTACTAAAATTGTTCGTTTATGAATTTTTAAATTATTAAGAAACTAAGGTTTCAACTCTCTCAATGCAAAGTTGGCTTAATATGGATTTGGCTATTTATTTAAGGTTTTTTGACATATAGCTCTTCAACGGTTTCGGTGCTCATACATCTTCGGATTTCAAATGCTTGGCTTAGAGCGTTCCTGATGAAGGCAAATCCAGAAAAGCACCTCGGACGCACGGAATTAGTAAATGTGTTGTTTTCATTTTTTCATCAGAGGTTCGCAAGGGGATCAATTTTATATACAGAAGATAGCAATATTCTAACAGGAAACTGATTCATAGTCGAGTATCTTTTAGGTTTTCAATACTCTACTACCAAGCTGTATTGGAATATTCGAGTACTCGTTGGCATTCCTAGTATTAACGCTATGATCATGTTCTACATTGAGACCTATTCACCATTCCACATCGTCATATTTGTTTATCTAATATCGTTCACCAGTTCTCAAATGAGAAAAGCTACGTCTTAAATGGCAATTGTAAAAGATTTACTTTTTTTTTTTATTTCTCGTTTAATGTCTCCATCTTCTTGTAAAAACAAACAGAACGATTTAGAGATTTAATCATTCCAATAACTCCATCCCTTTTCGACGTATTCCCCGTATCATTTACATTTAAACTAACTTGTCAAAGTCCACTGCTGGCGATTTGGCATTTGCAGCGCTTGAGTCAACATATTTGCATCCTCAGTGGCGGACTTTAAGATTTAGAGCACTACACTTTACAGTATACAAAATACTGCAAATATTATCTGAATTGATGAATGAAACGTCCAGTAGAACAAAATGCTGTTGTTGTACATTGGGATTATGTAAAAAATAATTGTTTATGCAACTATTCAAATTGAAGGAATCGCTTAATTACACAAAAGAGATGGAGAAAAGACAAAACTGACACCGGCATCGCAAAACCAAAAGACAAACAGCCAAATACAAGCAACAGTCGACGGAACACGACACAGAAAATAAAGATTAAACATCACGGACTCCTCTGTGCGTTAAGTAAGATGCCCCAGACGGGTCCTGAGATTTTGTTCCACATTTAACAGCCGTCTTGATACTCCAATAAAAATATGTTAACAAGCACAAGAGTGGGATTAGGTGCGTCGACATGATAGGTGGTCCCTGATATGCATGTTTCATCAGACATGTGAATCTCCAGTCAGTCAAAATGTTCTATATCGTAATTGTCATCGTTAAACTTATGCGGGAGCTATTTCTGTCGTTCTTCCTCATAACCCTGTTAGTGCAGTGTTTGTGTAAGGAGGACACCAATGCGAATACATATCATTTAGCGCCAACAAACCCGAGTGTAACGTATCAAGTTTATTCTAATGAGATAGGTCAACGTCATACGATGAAGCATTTAAATGTCCATAAAAGTGAAACTGAATTCCAATTTGCACACAATCATAAATGTCTTTTTAATAGTTGCGAATCTGTATCTATTTTTTACTGTGTTGATTTCGACAGACCAAACGTCTCTGTTAACATTGATGTTACTAAAAATATCCCAAGGATTTTTAGGTTTGCAGTCTTACCATATTCCAGATTTAATAATATTTAAAACAAAAACAGAATAGAGAGCAAACTAGAATAATTACAACGCGTCTTACAAGAGATAATCATACTGATAATAATATTTCATTATCATCAATATGCGTCACGTCTGACAAATATAAATAAAGGTGTTGAAAAGTGCTGTTTTATATCTTTTAGAATAGACTAGAATACTGTACATAAGTATATACAAAAACATGCCAAATGGCTATCAATGTCGGAATTTTGAGAAAAATAAACAGAATCATTATGTCAACAAAGTGCAAAAAACAACGACAAATACATCTTTAAATCTTCAAATTTAAAGACCGAGAAGTAAGAAAAAAGTAAAATAAAAAAAACTAAAAACCGAGGAAGATTCAATACGGAAAGTTCCTACTCAAATAGCAAAATCAAAGCTCAAATACATCAAACGGATGAATATCAATTGTCATATTCCTGATTTGGTGCCGGCATTTTCTTAGGTAAAAAATGGTGAATTAAACCTGGTTATATAGCTAGCTTAACCTCTCACTTGTTTGACAGTCGCATCAAATTCCGTTATATTTACAACGATGTCAAAACAAAAAAAAGTTGAATAAAAGGTAAAATATGTCACAAATTCAGGAACAGCAGTCAGCATTATGTATCTCAATCACTATAAAAACAAACAAATATGCAACAAAGTTCCACAATAAGGTATATATACGAAGCACATTAACTTTCCTGAAAGACAAGAATTCAAAATTTACAATTGCATAATAACACAATGACGGGATGTAAAAGTACAGAACCACGACATATGTATCAGGGAAGCACAACAAGGCATATAGACAAAGCACTTTAGAAAAAAATGAAAGACATTATTCATACAAACATAATCATAAAACAATAACACAATGACGGAATGTAAAAGTACAGAACCACATCATATGATTAAAAGAAACACAAGGGGCATGAAGTCAAAAAACATTAGCTAAATCAAAGATAAGAATACAAAAAAAATATTCTTTGTACCTGCCAATGAACTTTCTTTGAGACGTTATTTGACATACCCCTGGTTAATTTACTTTCTATTCAGACACTGGTGACGTTTTACAAAGTCTGCGTAGAAGATACAACCACATCGAAATACTGTGATTATCTCAGTTTCTACGGTAGAGCTATGAATGTTTGTTTTTGTCGGGTTCATGTTTCTCAGTCTTTTGTTTTCCATGTTGTTTTGTTTTCTGTTGTTTGTTGTCTGTTTAATTTCGACTTATGAGTTTATATGTCTTTTTGGTATCCTTCACCTCTCTTTTCTCCCCTTAAGCCAAATGAATTGATTTTATTGCTTTTATCTTTTTTTTCTATTTAGTATGATTTTATATTTGAGTACATATGATACAAGTTAACAATTCTTGTCCAGGTATATTTGTAAGGAAATAAAAGTAATATATAATTTTAATTATTCATTTTAATTAGCTGTTCATAACACAACTTTTGAAATACTATGGTTTATTTTTAGTCCAAACAAGAAACCCTTAGCTTTATTTGAAAAACACACTTTCGAAATAGCGGGTCCTCAATTCTCCTCAACAATTAATACTTATTTCGGCTTTTTCAACTTCTATTATTCGAGCGTCACTGATAAGTGTTTTGTTGACGAAACGTTAAAAATGTTAATCCTGATTTCTTTGATGAGTTTATCTGAAACAACAATTATACACATGAACACATTTGACAAACTATGAATGTATACGTTCAGTTGAAATACCAAGATAAAGATGAGTATCAATAAATGGACAAACTGGATATTCCTCAATAAGACAGAAACCCGCCAAAAAACAAAATAAAACATTTCTAGAGAACATATACTAGAAATCTCAATGAAGATTAAAATTACCTTTACATTTACACAATCTCGGCGACTACTATAAAGATTGGCAATCGAATATATGTCACAAGACATCAACTGATGATGAAAACTGACATTGGGTTGGACTCCAGAAACTTTGGTTGTGATAAAAGTACTGAACAGAAGCTCAAAGCACTTTTACTTGGGTTTATTGTTCACAGAAATCAAACTTTTATTGTCTCGTCATGAATAGTACAGGATGATATTTAGGAGTAATATCCAGCAAAAACGGGAGACGTCTAATCATTTAAACATGGTGAATATATTTCACGAAAACATAAACGTTAAGAACACATGATTAAATTCAAATTAAATGAGTGTATGTTAAATTTAGAAATATAATCAATACTCATTGAAGTGTGCCTTTTATTTCCTTGTGTTTTTTTCAATTCATATTGATTTAATGTGTGTTTCTAAAGATAGTGCATGTACATGTCATTCCCGATTTTATTAGTTTTGTCAGCCATTTATAATAAAAACTTTATAAGAGTGAAACAAATGAAAAGTAAGTTTGTTTAAATACATTATTTTTATCAATTAATCTTTATATATATAGAAAAAAACCTTAAAACGGTTTATCAATTAAAAATAATGTACATAAATCATATGTGAAACATGTGACTTGATATATAGTAGAAGACCATTTTGTAAGGCGGATTAAATTGCTGAATGCTATCAACAGGGATACATACATCTATTATTGACAAGACTATGACATTGGTATTCGTAGATATTAAAACAACAACTTTGAGTTCTGTCTAGTTATTGTAGTATGCCAAGGACTAACTTTTGATTAAAGTACATTTTTTGCTATCAATATAAGATTGTCATAAAACATTTTTTGGTGTGAAGGTACATGTAATTATTCTGATAAAAAATAGATTAGCATTTATTTTGTTACTTGTCCAAAACGTTGCTTATATAAACCTCGGCTATAAATTTCATAACAATTCGGACATGTAGTAAATATGTCAGAGCTTTTACAATTCTATGAAATAAATATTTCAAGTGGCATATACATGTAATTGGTCGATAAGAGTATTGCAGATTGAAACCTTTGACATATATTTTATATACATCTGTTTGTAATTGTACAGTTTTAGCTGCAGTGCGGCATAATAAGCATTTTATCTACATTCGATGAACTTTTACTTTTATACTAAAGTAAAAAATAGTAGTTAGACCTTTAAATAGTAATCTAAGAAACAACTTCTATAGAGCCGTTAAAACTCCATTCCCTGCTACAGTAAGAGGTCGAGTTTCAAGTGTAATCACTACGAAACATGATGAATAGATCTATAATATGATCGAACAGATATATTGGATGTGTAAGAATGCAAAGAGGTAGAGTTTCTAGTGTTATCCCCGAAAAACATAAATATATCTAAAAATTAATTCTGTCTGTTCATGCATAGTTATAAATATAACGGAATTTGATGCGACAATCATACAAGTGAGAGGTTTAGCGCTGTAAAACCAGATTCACCGTTTTTGTCTCACTTGACTTTGACAAAAAGCGATACATAGTTATGCTGTTTCCGGCGTCGGCGGCGGTGGCGTCAACAATGTATTAGTTTGCGATTAGGTCTAGTTTTTGGTGAACCACTAGTGGTAAGTCAAAGATATGATGATATGTGGATGTTTTACGTCCGGTTATCCTGTCTGGATATTGCGGACTGACAAAAAACTATTTACAGATCTGTGTCTGTTTGTCGTTTGGCCTTCGTCTTACTCTGACTGCGTTGGTGTTGCTGATATTTTGTATGCAGTTGAATAAGTATTGGCACATCTTATTACCATGGAGATTATTTGACCCCGCCTCCTCAGTTATGGTCTATTGACTTTGAAAATTTTGCCTAGTTTTCATGTATTAGTTTGTGATTAGTTCAGTTTATGAGGAACCACAAGTGGTAAGTCAAAGATATTTGGTATGCAGTTATATAAGTATTGGCACATCTAATTGCCATAGAGATTAAGTGATCCCGCTCCCTCAGTTATGGTTTATTGACATCGAAATTTTGCTTAGTTTACATGTATTAGCTTGTGTTTATGTTTGTTTAAAGGGAACTACTTATAATAAGTCAAAGGTATTTGGTATGCAGTTGTATTAGCATTTGCACATCTCATTATCATAAAGATTGTTTAGCCATTTACATTCAGTCATTGTTCATTGACTTTGAATATTTGCAAAACTTACATGTTAAAGTGTTGCTATTTTTTTCAACATTTACATTATCGAAATTACAAAAAAGCGAGACATATCGCTGTGAATACAGTTAATCTACATTTGAAAATGCACGAACAAGTCAGGAATATGACATTTGTTGTCCATTTGTTTAATGTGTTTTATCATTTGATTTTGCCATTTGACTAGGGGACTTTCCGTTTTGAATTTTCCTTGGAGTTTAGTATTTTTGTGATATAACTTTTTCTTCTTTTTCCTTTTTTTGAATTCCAAGAAAAAAATCAGTAACAAATGCATTTTTTATGACATTTAATCTCAAATATCTCTGTTCATAAGTGAAGACCAATTGACAAAGTTTATTCATTAATACTACGTAATTCCTGACTTGATACAAATGTCAAAGAAAAAAGTAAATGCGGTATGGCTGCCAAAGACCATACTATCAATATAGATCAAAGGATAAAGATATGAACAATAACAGCCTGAGAATAGTCCATACTGTACAGCATTATATATAAAGACTCTGCATAGAAAATGTTTAAAATTTTAAAAGAGAAAAACTAGACACATGATTTTTTCAACAAAGAACAAAAAAAATGCTTCGCTGAGCGCATTAGGGAAATTTGGAGAAAATATTCAAGCTTGATACTATCTGAATTTTGATTGTGATCAGATTGTTGACATAGTATAGGTTTCTGACACAAAATGAATGTGCCAAAGATCTTACAAATATGTTGCGCAAGACTGTTCAATTTGAGATTTCTTCTTCAAACTTTTTATAAATTGGAAATTTGTAAAGTTTTGAAAAAAATATGAACCCCTCGAAAAATTGCCCCCTTTCCAATTCAGAGTTTTTGACTCCACCCTTATATTAATTACCCCCACACCCAATCCCAGCCTTTCGTTTGTAGTATATGGAACCTTGAATACAAATTCAGAGAGATCCTTACACTTAAACACAAGTTATTGTCTGGAAACTTGAAACATGCTTGTTGTTGGCCTTTTTTGGTCACTTATTCCTGCATTTCTTAAGCAATTATACCAAACGCAATCCCATTTTTCCCTATGTGATACGGAACCTTTGTATACAGTATCAGAGAGATCCATATACTTAAACACAAGGTGCAACATGTGGAGCAAGATCTGCTTACCCTTCCGGAGCACCTGAGATCACCCCTAGTTTTTGGTGGGGTTCGTGTTGATTATTCTCTAGTTTTCTATGCTGTGTAATTTTGTTTGTCTGTTTGTCTTTATCATTCTTAGCCATGGCCAGTTGATTTTCGATTGATGAGTTTGACTGTCTCTCTGGTATCTTTCGTCCCTCTTTTATAGTCAGGAAACTACAAAAAAATCTTGTTTTGGCCTTTAAATCCTAAACTGTTGGTACCATAACCCCCAAAATGAATCCAAACCATCTACTTGTGGTACTCCACATTGTGGTACATTTCAGAGCAATCAAAATACTTTTACACGAGTTATTATCCGGAAACTAGAAAACGCTTATGTACGGTTTTGGGCCCCTTATTCCTTAACGGTGGGGACCATTATCTCTAACCTTCTTTTTATGGTAATGAACCTACTTAAAAAATTATAACATTATACGATCCCAAAAAATCTGTGCGGTCGTAATAAAACCAAGTATTGCAGACACTATTTAAGAACAAGTACTGGATTATAGGTTTTTTTCTCAGGGAACAACTTAAATTTTTACACTATAGTGATAAAAAAAAATTAAATTATGAAAACTATCAAATGGCCAAGATGTTGCCAAATATTGCTCAAAGAGAATTTGCAATGATTTAAAACTACAATGGATTGCCAGAGTCTTAGGTTAATGATATTCTACATTTTGTGTTAATAATGATTGAATACACGAAAGAAGAACCTTTTGAATGCATTTAGTAGCAGTTTAGTTCGTGTGAGCTTCAATTCTTTCGATATCATATTTTATATATATTACATGATTATTTAGTTCTAAATTTAAAACAATATTATAATCCAGTTAAATTCTTAAAGTTTTATATTGTTGGAAAACCCAGGTGTATGTTACTAAAAATAGTGCAGGTAATTTCTTATTTTATGAATATTGTCAACCATGATACAATCATATATTCAAAGTCAAACACAAAAAAAGTAAGTCAAACAAAAAACTTTTTTATATAGCGAATATTCCTTAATACTTTTAAGACAATTCTGATATATTTTATACATAGAAATGATATATTAGTATCTTCTGGAATAATGTTACAACCTAAAATCATCGATTAGAAGTAGTGGCTTTAATCCAAATGTATATAAGGACACAAATTAAATAATTTGAATTTTTTAAATCAATGTTTTATAAAAGTTGTATCTTTCAACAAGTACAATCAATAGTTATACATTGTAAAACAATAATAAATAAAATGAGAGCCATTATATAGAGAATTATAAAATGCATAGATATAATACATAAAACAATATGAAATACAATACTTTTTAAGATCAAATAATAGGTTATATGACTTTGTTGGATGAATCTATTTATAGAATGGATAGAGAAGATAAAAGAAGATACTTTTTGAATGGATCTGTTTACTTAGAGGTTGTTACTCCATTGTTTCAACAAAAGTTAGAAGAGCACTATACAAGCCTAAACTTTAGAAGTTTGAAGGATTTCCTTGATACAAAGGCAGTCATCCACATCTTATTTCACCTACGCCACAGAAATGCATGGTGCTGTACAGATAAAGCAAACTGTACCAACCAAGGATCTCTTCCTCTAAATCATCACCAATGGAAACAATTATATGCTGAAAATCCAGGGCCTGGTATACACAACTGTTTTTGTAAGTACACAGCCAAATCCATCAATCTAGTGGATCTTGATGTGAGTTTGTGTGGTCTTATACTATATAACTGCTGCAACTTGGGACAACTTGATCAAGATGCAGTCCACATCCTCAGACGGAATAAGAATGACTACTTGAGTCATAACACAACTTGTGGTATTACCAGGGATGAGTATGGCCCATTGATGGATGAGCTAAAGACCAATATCCTTCAACTGGACCAGACCAAAGAAGATGAACTGATAAGAATACAGAAAAGACCACTGGATGATGCACTGTGTAACAGATATGTTACAGACCTTTTAGATAACCATGAAATGTTGGAAAGGGTAAGTATTGTAAGTTTTAAACACCAATATAGTAGGTATTTAACATAACTACGTAAACTGGGACAGAGCTGCGATCTCTTAATCTGGTTTCACCCGACCACAAGTTCATATGCATTTCCCTTGTCAGAATAGTTTGTTCGTGATTGTTTTATAACATATCTGAATGATTTTTTTGTAAATATTTGGAATGAGCTCCTGATGGATGGACTAGTTTAGTCTTATAATATATGTAAGAAGATTTGGTATAAGTGCCAATGAGACAACTCTCCATCCAAGTAATAATGTATCAAAGTAAACCATAATAGGTCAATGTACGGCCTTCAACACGGAGCTTTGGGTCACACCGAACATCAATCAATAAAGGGCCCCAAAAATTACTGGTGTAAAATCATTCTTGACCAGACTAAAGGAGATGAACTGATAAGGATCCGTAACAGACCATTGGATGACACACTATGTATTTATTACATGACAACCCTTCTAGATATCAACGAGATACGACTTGTACCAAAAGTGAAGATAATTCCAAGATGGCCGATACATACAGTTGTCAAGTATTTGTCACAGTTCAACCTTTGTAATTATATTAATAAAATGAACTGAACTCACCTCATACTTTGTGATGTTTCCTTTTGCTCTTATTACTACCCTCAAACGTCTTTCAATTGAATTAAAAAGTTTTGTTATGAATTCTAAGGATATATTTGTCCATATGTCCCGAATTGCTGTCTCCATTTGAGCATTTGTAGTGATGTTATGTGCCTGCTTTTGCAGTTAAATTTTAATTTTACGCCACATATTTTCGATAATATTAAGGTCTGGACTTTGTGCTGGCCATTTCATACCATAAAGTTGATTTTGTTCCATGTAATCTTTCACAATTTTGGCCCTATGAACTGGGGCATTATCATCTTGCTATATGTTATTGTCAGCGGGGAAATGGCGAGCAATAACAGGCCAAAAAAAATTGTCAACAATCTCAATTTACTTTAAAGCACTTATATTACCAGTTACAACAGTAATAGAACCAACAATACCTTCATAGGTAACGCAGCCCCAAATCATCAAACTCAGTCGTGACCCACGGCAAGGATTTAAGCAAGGAGGGGTCCACTCCTCACTAGGCCGTCTCCAGACTAAAACACGATTATCCATTCCAATTTCTACCTTACATTCATCACTATATGTGACCCTTCTCCAAAAATCTTCCACAGTTTTGTGCCTGGCCAACTTACACCATGCCAGCCTTTTTTTTGACATTTGCAGCACAAATTCTGATGGATATTTTTACAACACGTTTTTTTAAGCTTCTTCATACAATTTTCGCTGAACAGTACGCTTAAATACTGGTTCTTTCCTAGATTCATTAAAAACAGCAGTTATTTCATGCAGTGGACGTTTTCTGTCCGACTTGACAGTGGTGCAAAGTTTGCGAGTATCCCGCGGTGTTAGCAGATTTGGCCTTCCCGTTCTCTCCTTGTTTTCCAAACTCCCCCGACCTTTGAAACGGTTTAAAACCCCATAAATTGTTGGAAGTGGATGTCTTGTTTGTCGTGCGATGTCAGGTCTTTCATACCAGACTTATATAATGCTACAATGGCATTTTTCTCAGACAATGACAGTTCCTTGCGTTTTGGGGCCATTCTCAAAACTAAACGAAATGTAAACATAGCAGACGATTCTAAAGTTCCGGTGACGTATCAGGTCAATGACCTTCCTCAAAACTTTCATATTGTGCTAAAAGAGAGATAACTCCAACTTACTGCTTTAGAAGTTGTCACCTCCAACCTGCATTCAACATGACGTCGTTGAATTATCTTTACTTTTAGCACGGTAGTGTACTTGAACATGTTTCATATAATGTGAAAAAGAACGAATGAGCGTTTTCACTCTTCATTACTTTATATGGGGGAGATTGGAAATATTAAACTAGTTGAACTCAGCTCTTTCAGTTCATATGGCAGTCAACGTGCTAGAAGCTTACACATTCGGCTACTTTTAGATTTTTTATTAGTTACATAGCTTTTCAACTGTTTCGGTTTTATTCATCCTCGATTGTCAAACATTTTCGGCTAAGAGCGTTCCTGATGAAGTTAAATACAGAAAAGCGCTTCGAACGCATGCAATTTATAACGTGTTAAAATTTGTTAATACTGCACTCGATCTAATTGAGCAGTCATGCGATGACTGCATACGTCTATGTCACATACAGTCACTGACCTGATATCACTTTTCCTCATAAATATCTAAATAGAATTTGCCGAAATTATAATTAATTATTCATACGACCTCTTCAACCTGTTCTTGCTTCCAATGTATACAACGACTCAAATTTATTTCTTTTGCAATTAAAAAAAAACATATTCCAAATGTTGATATTTTTGGTTTGCAAACTATAAACCATTATGTTTTATGCTTATTGTTGATATTTTGGTCCATTGTCTAATAAATTCGTTCACCATCGATTGTGGCTTTCAACAGGTAATGTACATTTCATTGTGTTTTATATTTCTCCACCTGCATGATATGAGGTCTTTTAACCCAATATTTAAGTAAAATAATTCTATAACCTTTTTAAACAACAATTAAAAATGTTTTCTTTTTAAAATGCAGTATAAAGACAATAATAGTGCATTGATTTGACATATCAACGATAAAAGGAATCGGCCCGAAACGGGGAAAAAACTCGGCAGAGCGTCAACCTTATATCCTTGATATGTCAAGTCAATGCACTATTATTGTGTATTTGCATAGTTTTGGCTAATCCCATTTCTTAAAGTATTGTCTTTAGGGGAATTTATGGTGGTGTTGTATCTTTGTAACATTAGATATTTTGTCTGCACATTATTTTAGATTCTTCATAAATTCGATCTTAAGGATGTACTTAGGTGAGGTTAGGTGAAAAAAAATAAATTAAGAATTTTAAATTGATACTATAACATGTATAAGCTGGTAGAGCATCAATTAAGGATGAAAATAAGCTAAAAATATTTATAGGTCATGGACCTCCTTATCGAGATATTTGAGATTTAAAATATGGCGGGAAAACGCTGACTCGGACTTTATATTTGCATTGGTATTAGTTGGGTCACTAAACAAAAGAAATAAAATCAAGAATCATACAAATTTTTGGTAAATGACCTTTCATAAGCTATTAAGTCTTATATGAAAAAATAAATGGGTGTTTTGGGGCAAAATATTTTACATTGTATTGTATGGAAAAAACATAAGGAGTCCGAACATTTGACACAAATTCCAAAACCTCACCAAAGTACATCCTAAACATATAATGACAATTATTTTCTTTTGTTGAAGAGAATATATTGACATGGAGTTGTCTTTAAATATTGTTGAGAAAATTTCTTCTTATTCGTACTACCCCTCTCTGCCGGTGGACAGTTTACCCCCATACTATCACCAGCACAGAGGTTATTACATTGGTACTGGTGTTCAAATTCAAATTTTGATCGATTAAAATTGCTGTTTGGAATATATATTTTTAGTCCAAGCTCTGATTCCTTGTCCATATATTGCTATACGTGAATTCTCGTTTGTTTTATCAGCTTGTCAGCTCATTTTATGTTTCAGGTTTTTTCATATTTAATGAGTTCGAGTCCCACCTTTGCGGAAGTTATTGCTGAAATGCTCATCAGGTGCTGTAGAATACGTACCGTCAATGGTTATTTGATGATAATTATTATAATTTCTACCTTTTGTTATCGAATAGGCAGAAAGCCTAAATAAGTATTTAAGAAATCATCCTGGAAGGGTAATTACTCTAAAAAGATCCTGATAGTTTTTTATGTTTACAGGATCTCAGTAAGTTATACTAACTTTTTCATGAATTACGAGTAAAAATCATAACGCATACTATTCAGTTACTATCTTTGTTTGCATGTATCTCTTTTTACCGTTAAATATGAGCTAAACATACGTTGATGTCGCATTTAAAATAAATGATGAATTATTCTTGCTCCAAATTATCATGTCTGCTACAAATGCGCCCATTCAACAAGCTGTTGTTGTAATTATCAATATCACATATCTAAAAATAACTTCATTTTGAAGATCGTGAAAAATGTATTATATTTAAATAAATGATACAGATTATAATTTGATAATTTGGGACTTTAAAGATTAATTGATCGGCATCGAACATCACCTTAAAGGGGCATTAGCTACGAGATATATAAAAAATCGAAAGTTTGAATTTTTATGTTCAATCAATAATGAAAGTAAAATAAAAAGGTTCAATTGTGTCAAATTACGCTAAGAAACATTGATAATTAGTTATTCACTTGTAAGTGAATGAGTTTACCTCTTTAAATCCGTATTCCTGTGAACTTCAATTTAACCCCTAGCTAGAGATTGACAACACATGCATTGTACGTGTACTGGTTATTTAAAGAACAAGAATGTCAACAATGAAAGTAAAACTACGATAAATCATTTGATTACTAATTCGATGCACATAAAATCATTCTTATACGGTTAAAAACAATGAGAAACATCTATTTTTAATTTATGAAATAAAATCAAACAGACCTATAAAAATCCAATTGCACGTGTTGGTTTAATCTTATCATATCTTTATTTATGTTTACATCGCTTTTTGGATTCGAGCGTCACTGATGAGTCTTTTGTAGACGAAACGCGCGTCTGGCGTATATAAAACATTTGGTCCTGGGGCCGTGTCAATGAAAGTATCCTAGGATATGTCCTAAGATATGTCTTAGGACATTATTTAGGATGGTCTTAGGACGTGTCTGAGACATGTCTTAGGATGTAAAACAAAGCTGTCTTAGGACAGTCCTAACTACGATGGTCCTAGGACCATCCTAACACTTATATTTAATTGAAAAAATATGTAGAGATTTCTATGTCATATATTTAATGGTATGTTAGTATCTACTCTTATATGGAAACAATTAACGCAAAATGAAAGTTATAGTTTTAACGTAATACTAATAAATACGTTATTAAATATGATAAAAGATATGAATTAATTTGATACGAAAACAAAAGTAAATAGTCACAAAACTTTGTTAAATGCGATATTCGTGCTGCAATTTTAGTACATTAACAAGTTTTGTACTTAGGTGTACTCGATTTCATTACATGTATCGAATCAGAATTAGTTAAAAAAAAAAAAAAAAAAAAAAAAAGAAGTCAACGTTTTACCATATTTAAATTAATATTGCACCGTTTTGGTTAGTCGCAAAATATGTTGCTTATAATGATAGTATTATTTAGGCTTCAAAATAAACAGCACGAAATAATTTAATGTAATACAATTGAATCTTTAACAAATATTCAAAATATTTTGATTTTTTAATTCAATTCTAATAACAGTATGATAGTTTAATATTGTATTAGTATTCCTAGTATTAAGTTTGTTGTTTTTAATGCGTTTAAGGACATTGTAACCTTTAGGACTATCCTAAGACACCTATTTGTATATCCGAACTTTAGGACCAAATTTAGGACATATCTTATTTTAGGAGACTTTCGTTAACCTGACTTAGGACTAAGACATGTCCTAAGACCATCCTAAGACATGTCCTAGTCCTAGGACAGCTTCGTTGACACGGCCCCTGGGGCCGGTTTCACGAAGCTATCCTAAGACATGTCATAAGACATATCTTAGGACATGTCTTATGATCCTCTTATGACTATCCTAGGACAAATCTCAGACCTCGTCTCGAAGCTGTCTTAGGATCATCTTAGCTAAGACATCCTAAACCTGTCGCAAGTTCTTTAAATTTTCAAATATAAATATGATCTACGGAAAAAAAGTCATGTAAATGTAGTATGTCTTACCATAAATTATTCTAAACGTATTGATTAATATAATGACATAATTTGCAAAATAAATATAAAAAAAATAAAAGTAATTTATATATAAATTATCTTTAAACAATATATCAATATAAATATGAAATTTTCAATGCAAAATTAAAAAAAAAGAATATAAAATTATGACATTGTTTTGGTACAAGTGAGTTGAATTCACTTTCGACTTTATTGGTTATAAAAGGTTAAGAGATAATATCGTGCAATTTTTATATCAATACTTCGAATTTTCATTGTTGACAAATCCTGTTATCCATCATTGTATATATGTTTTAAGCAGGAACAGGAGAATAGATAATTAGATAATAATAAGATATTTTTTTTTCAAAATTAATATAAGAAATGAGTGTAATTTATATAAATAAACGTATAACTATCCTAAGACCATCATAAGACACCTCTCGCGTTGTCCTAACTTTATGACCAACTTTAAGAGATGTCCTAATTTAGGACCGCTTTGTGAAACCCACTTAGGACTAAGATATGTCGTAAGACCATCCTAAGACATGTCTTAGTCCTAAGACAGCTTCGTGAAACTGGGCCCTGGTATCTATGATGAGTTTATTTTTATGGTCATCTGAGGTCAAATCGATAGTTAATTAGATGGCGTCTGGACTAAAATACACACGAAACAAACCTATATATTATCTACTCCATGCTCTGTAAACTGTTAAGTTTAGACTTTTGATAGTTTGGATAAATGTTTTACATTGTTATAAATCAATATGAGAATTTGAGTCAAATCGGTGACCATGAATTTGACAGCTACTTCCCCTTTAAGAGACGTGTATTGATAATATTAATAAACAGCCTGAATTATTTGCAATGGTCATACAACAGCCAATCAATGCATTTGGCGTTCTAACGTGTCAATTAGGTATATTTAAGTTTAAGGATTTGGAATCAACGTAAGTAAGTTAGTTAATTATATGTATTAAGTTATATATGTAAATATCTACAGATTATAAACATACAATATAGGATCTTTAAGTCACCTCTATGGTAAATTACTAATTATAAAACAACTTTATAACGTTCTTGGAAATAACAAATTATTCATGATATATCTTTTTGTCGACGAAAGTTAGTTTAAAAATATATAGGTATTAAGCTATTTGTACACAGGATTGCGTCATTTTTTATAATAAAATTTCACCAAACACAATTCAATTCAATTCAATTCAAAGTTTTATTTAGAGTCGATATTCAATAAATTACATACGTTTTTTGTAACACAAGCTCTAGTGAGCTTTTCAAATCGACTTAATAACAAAATACAATACACACATACAAAAGTCATGAAAACAACACAATTTTAAACATATAATGCATAGTAAGATACCATAATGACATATATAAGTTAAAAGCATATAGTACACTTAAAACATAGCACAAGTTAATAATAAGATTGTACAAATCAAATAGTCACACAAAAAATAAAAGTAAAATAAAACAGGCATAAACAATGTATGCATGCACTGCACTGGCATGAGCTGTTACTTGGATCCCATTTTTGTACCTATTTTTTTAATTGGTCGAAAGATGTTTCCACTCGACAATGGTTCGGTAGCTCATTCCAGATTTGTGCAGCATTATAGCGAAATGATCTTAAGCCATATTTAGTAGTTCGAACTCTTGGGAGTACTGCTGTTTCCTGTGATCTTAAATCATACTTGTTAATTTTTATATCAATCAAATCATGAAGGTAGCTCGGACTTTTTTGGTGAATTATTTTAAATGTTTCTATTGCAATTGTTTTTATTCTTCTTATTTTTAAAGATGGTAATTTAGATTTTTCTATCAATTTTTCGTAAGGAATATCATAATCTTCATAAATGAATCTTAGAGCTCTTTCTAGAATTTTTTCCATTTTAAAAGAATTTTTTTCACTACAGTAGTGCCAAATTACTGGACAATAGTTAAAGTTCAAAAGTATGAATGAGTAGTATGCTGTTAACCTACCCAGCCTGTTTAAATATTTACCCATACGTTTTAGAATATTTAATTGTCTTGATGCCTTTTTACATATTTCAGAAATATGATTGTTAAAATTTAAGTCCGAATCTATAGTTATTCCAAGAAAGTTTAACATTTTCTTCACAAGAAATTTTATTTCCATTTAAATTAAATATCAAATTATGTTTATTTGTTTTTTTCCCAATGGCTATAGCCTGGAATTTGTCAGGATTAGCCTTCATTAAATTTATAGAAAACCAGTTTATTAGATTTAAACTATCAGTTTCTAAACTTTCAACAACTTTATCGAAATTATGATCACTGTATGATACAGTGTTGTCATCAGCATAATTATAAATGGTGCTTTTTTGTACAAAATGAAATATGTCATTTATGAAGACATTGAAAAGAACAGGACCAAGAATTGACCCTTGTGGTACGCCTTTAAACATACGATCCCATTCGCTGTAAGAACTTCCAATTTTAATTCGTTGTTTTCTGTTTTCTAAATAACTTTTTAATAATTTTAGAAAATTTTTAGACAGACCGTATGCTTCTAATTTAAGTAAAAGTAAATCATGAGGTAAACAATCAAAAGCTTTAGATAGATCCATCAAAATTGCAGCAATAAATTTGTTCTCGTTCAGAGCTTTTTTCCAGTCTTCTATTATTTTAATAAGTGCAGTTTGGCAACCAAAACCTGACCTAAATGCCGAAAGAAGAGGATGAAAATGTTTATTTAAGAATTCCATTAGTTGGTCATGAATAGCTCTTTCATAAATTTTAGAAATACATAGCAACACACTTACAGGTCTATAATTTTCTTTATCAAGAGAGTTATTCTTAAAAAGTGGGGAAACCTGAGCAGCTTTAAGATTATCAGGAAAAATTGAGCTTTCAATTGATTTATTTATTAACTAAAATTTTAATAGGATTTGCTATTACTGGCTGTGCCAATTTTATAATTTTTGGTGAAATATTGTCATATCCAGTGGCTTTTCTTATATTTAACCTATTTATTTGTTTACTCACAAACTCTTTTGTTACAGGTTTGAAATTCAACTCATTATAATCATTTTTATTCTCTTCAATTTTTATTATACTTGGATGATTTCTGTCTATTTTAATGTTTTTATCTCCTATATCTTTAGCCACATTTATGAAAAATTTATTGAAAATTTCTGATACCTCTTTAGGATCACTGAGAATTTTATCAATTTCATATAAAATTATGTTATTGTTTGATTTAATATTTTTATTTGATAGAAATGGTTTAATAGTGGAATAAAATGTTGTTGACTTTGGACCACCAGCAGTTCTTTCATAAAAATATGTTTTAATTGAGCTCTTTTTTATTTTTGTCACAGTATTTCTCTGTTTTCTGTACAACTCCCAGTTGGCATCACTTTTATTTTTAAGAAATCTATTATGGTACATTCTTTTTTTGTAGATTGCACTTCTTAGATCTTTATTCATAAAGGGTGCAGGTGCTACTATTGATCTTCTTTTTTTCATTGGTATATGCTTGTCAATGATGTTAACAAGTTCAGATTGAAAATTTGAATACGCTTCATTGACATCATCAACTGACAGCAAATTATCAAAATTTACACAATTTAGTTCATCTACAAATTTTTCCTGGTCAAAACTTTTAAAACTCCTGTAATTTATAAATTCCTTTTTAATTTTAGGCACAAAACCTTTTAACTGAAACGAAATTATGTTGTGATAATCACTGAGCCCACAATTATAATTAGATATATTTTGACAAAAATTTGGTTTGTTTGTCAGGATAACATCAAGTAAAGTTGGTAATGCATTTTTTGTAAAACATGTAGCTTTTTTAACTATGTTTGTAAAATCAAAAACATCACACAGATTTATTAGAGGTATACATTTTTCTGCATCTAAACAATTGTAATTTAGATCACCAATAAAAATAACATTGTCATATTTTTCAGATATTTTATCAAATCTTTTATTAAAGTCTTCAATAAATAAATTATCATTGAGGGAGGGGGGTCTGTAAAGACCACATATCAGCCACTTTCTGTCTTTAAAGTTTATTTCAGTAAAAATTGACTCGATTGTTTTACATTCAAGTTTGGTCTTTCTGTCACATGCCAAATCTGAGCGGATGTAAACTAGGAGGCCTCCGCCTTTCGCTGTCCGGTCTGCTCTCCATAGGTGGTAATTGTAAATAAAGAACTCGCCATTTTTAAAGGTTTCATCGAGTTTGGTTTCTGCTACAATTATCATGTTCTCGTATATCAGAAAAGAATGTACAGTACAGTAAAAATGAGTTTCCGTTTCGGTCACGTCTGCAGTGCAAAATTTGAAGAGTCTTTCTTCTGTTCTTTCACCTATATATTGTCCTGTTTCGATCCTTAGAGGTAATATTCCACATCTGAATTGTGCCACCAATGGGTCTTCGAAGCAGCGAGAACATTCTGCACCCGGAATTTTATTATACTAATTTTGGACATCAAGAAAACGTTTGAATTAACATGTTTTACCTATGTATTATCGCTTCTCACAATCAGAAATGCATGCACACTTGCATTTCCTAATTTAAAACAAGACACATTACCATATCATTGATGCATGGATGAAGTCAATGATTCTCGACTAAGTTACAAGTATTTAAGACTGTTTGGAAAGTTAAGGATAATATTCTTGTTTTAAATTTAAATTATCAAACTTTTACTTTCAGATTTACACTAGAATAGATCACAGCGAAACTCATATAATAAATACCATAACTGCTCAAATAAAGGTAAATAATTTTTAATTTATAGTTTACATCTTACGAAACACACTGCTTTGAAAAGTTAGTCAACTGTGGCATTCGAATATCACCAATTGAACAGTCAATACCCACATTCAAAATCACAATATCCTCTTTGATTCACTTTATTTGTCCTTTTGACGGAACTGAAGATTCAAAAAGGAGTTTTATCAGTATTTGTAATCCCTTCCACATCTTCACGAATGCGATTTATTATCGGATTTGAAATTGCTGGAGAAACATGGCGGACTCAACATATTGCTTACTCTGCCGGATCATCTGAGCTCCCACTTTTTTATGGGGTTAGATTTACTAAGTTTTAATCTTCTATTGAATGGTTTGTTATTGTTGGTTGTCATTTCTCCATTTTAGTTTTGGGCTTGTTATTGTCTGCTTTGCTCGGACTTATGATTTCAAGAATTGTTTGCTTGCTATATAAAATGAGCGACGTAGCAATATTAAAATTAAACTTATGATAGATAAGACATTTATACACTGCCACCAGCTTCAACACCATAGAGATAATAATACACAGCCGTCAGCTCCGTTATGATAAAAAAAACTAGTATCTCTGAAAAATTCTTGCTAGTGATTTACATACAGCTGAAAAATCTTTGTACAATGTCGGTAACTTTGTGAGGTATTTCGATGAAATAACAGCACTGTGCATCGATTGAACATTCACTTGAAGCCGCATACATGGTTTATAAATGTTGACGACATAGGTATTTTAAATCGACCTTTTTGAAGTGTTTATACATAGTGTGCTGAGTCGTTGGCAATTAATTATAAAATCTCAATTATCGTTAATTCTTGCAAGCTATGACGTTTCAAAATTAAAATGCTCAGTCAGATAGATTGTTAATATTATGGCAGGTTCAATTTCGTCTGAAAGCGTGTGGACTACAATTTTCGTTTTAAATGTACAACACTAATGCTTACAAAGCAAACATACAAAATAACCCTTTCAGCTGTAAAAAATAATCAAACCACCAGAAACGATTCCTGGAGTTGCTAATTTGTTATTGGATTTAGGTATCTAGAGCAGCCAATCGGTCTGTAAAATGTTGTCGTTTTTCATGATCAGTGCACCACAAATAGAACATTACGCATACACAAACAGTTCGGTTTATTTATTGGTTGTGGATCAGAAGTCGTTTGTTTTCCATTTTTTAATGAAATTTACTTTCCAAATTGTCGTTCAGGTTACCTGAATGATTCAGGACATCACCGTTGTAGGACGTAAACTAAATGAAATGTCTGATGTAAATTATTTAATTAAATTACGACTCTCTCAATTTGCCATAAGACCATGCCTCAAAACGAGGTGTTGTTGTAGTCGTTGTGCGAAGTTCCCGGAGTAGCGTCATTCTTTATTAAAATATAGCTGCGTGCACATTTCGTGTACAGTAAAATACGCAAAAGTAAAAAACGGATAGTGGGTTTTTTTAAATTTCAGTCTTATTGTAAGCATTTCTCTTTTAAACAAAAAAACAATATGAAGAACTAGAGGGTGTTTTTTTTATCTAATGCACACAACTGTTGCTCTGAAAGGTTTCACACGTAAAAACAAATGTCTTGTCAATGTAAAAGGTCAACAGATGATTTAATTCGTAAACTTTTCAAGTTGATTGCATAATTACTCCTTAATGTATAACTAATGGTAAATATGTAATACATACAAAGATGAATACAAATACACGATCCAGATAGGAAGATTATAACCAGTAGAAAATATGAGGAACATGAAAGGGAGATAGTGCTTGCTATTGCACAACCAAAAAACAAACATACAAAGAATTACTGCAAAAACTTAATTCGATATATAGTTTTTCGTTCATTACTTCAATGTTTAACCTAACATTTGTATTGCATGTCCAAGTGAAGGAACTCCAATCAAAGTCTATTGCAAAATAAAGAAATAACAGAAAAAAAGGAAAGCATTCTTATTCTTAAAACTCTTGATTTTGTTCATTGTAATTTCGTTGGGAAAATATTATGCACGTTTATAGTGACATCAGACAAAGCCGTTTACGTAACTTTTTAACAAAAAAAACTGTGTCCTATCTTGTCTTAGTTTAAGTTATGGTTCAGTATTTGTCAATATTATTTTTTAATTTGGATTTTAACTGATAATAGCGGACATCACATTTAGGCATTTTCAACATACTTCTTTGACCTATTGTTTGAATATGTATGAGAAACAAACGCAATCAAAATTGTATTCATTGACCAATGCACAATGATACGTGGTCAATATCAGACGAAACAAGTCAGTTCGACACAATTACCTCGCAAACATTGTATTCAGTTGACAAACTTCTAATAGTATCTAAGATAAATAAACAAAAAAATAACATAGAACACTGAAATGTAATTACGTTTACGACAATGGTGCACGTGGCCGAGGCCGAGTGGTAAAAAAAGTCCAACTTCAGTATTCGTTGATCCGACATTACACTATAAATCCTTCTCAGTGCAGGAGCATTCAACTCTTTTCAAAATTGCAACGATTGCCAGTTTTTTCTACGGAAGGTTGGCTGTTTGCTTCCGATATAATTGCTTAATTCCCTCACACGGAGGCGTGCTTCAGCTGGCTCCTAAACAAACATGTTAAGCTGTTAATTTTCTCCTTGATAATATTTATGTACGTTTCGGCAACTACGTTTATCAACAGGTTGCACATATTCCAATGGGTACTAGTGCGTCCCTTTAATAGCATACTTGTTTTTGTACTGCTATGAATCACAGTTTATGACCAAACTCAGTAAAGATCCGTCTACAACACTTGCCGTTATATTGATGATATTTTTTCGTTAAATAATCAAGAATATTCACAATATACTTGCGAAATTTACCCAAAAGAACTTACTTTAAATAAATCAAATTTTAACGGTAATGGCTGTTCTGTCCTAGATTTAGATATTTCGGTTATCAACACACCGATTTCTTTACCACAAATTACTTTAATTTTTTACTAAATTCTTATAGTTATAAAGATTTGGTTTTGAATTTTGGTGGTACTTGTATTTTTTTTTTAATTTCAAACGGTATAACAGATGCCCATTTTTACGGAAATGTTGCTTATCGTGCCCGTAAATTTGAAATCGATTCTGGTCAACTTATCGATCCCTTAAATAAACTCATTCTAAAAAATTGTCAATTAACACTGTTATTAGATCATTGAATATTGTTTTTTTATATGTGTACTAATTCAGTGAAAACGGGTGTTATACTTAACTCCAAAAGAAATAAATGAACTACAATTAAAAATCATAAAATCTAACAAAGTCAAAATGCTCCTGACTTTGGATAGACGCAAACATATATTGTGGTTAAACCGGTTTTGTGATATCTCAACCCTCCCCATAAACATCTAGCCTATGTAGGAAATACACACAAAACAATACGCACAGTGAAACACAGATTGTATTGTGATCATTGCGAAAATCGTGACAGAATAGGTCTCACCAAATTAAAGAGTTCCATTTTACACTTTCAAAGAAATATTTATATGCAGTATTTCCCAAAATTGTCAAATCAAGCTTTTTTTTTTTGCGTTGTTAAATAATCTCAATAATGAATTCACATAAATTCCTACTTTCTTGTAGGAATTATGGCAGACTTTGTCTTCCTTTATCTATTTGAGGTTTCAAAACGGTAGAGAAAATTTGGATGAACAAGGTATGTGTCTCACATTTTCTTCTTTATGTATCTAAAGAATCTTTAACTATAGAAGAAAAGCAAGCTATTTTTTAACAATTGATAATTATTATCTTATATTTCAAATGACAGAAAAAATATACGATATGACAAAAGTAATAAAATTTAGACTTTTTTTCGGTAAATGTGAAAATAGTACATTGCGTGTTTCAGAAATAGAGGAGCAAGCAATTGAAACCATCGAATTGGGTCAACCTATCTTTGCCCTTCATCATACAATAGATCTGACATCAGAAATTGGTGATGACTTAAGTAGAGTAGTACCTGCTGCAGTGATGATGGATGATGGTAGAATAGTGATATGTTTACCTGATCTACATAAACTATTGATCTGTAATACAGATGGATCAAATATAGACAGAATACATGCACAAGAGGGACCATGGGCAATAACTGCAGTCGACGACACTACAGTAGCTGTTCTGATGCTAATTATGCGTATAGAGATTTATGACATTAACACTAAACACAATCTTAAATCAATATCAGTACCTGGAATGTGGCTTGGCACTGGCATTACAACTATTAACAACAAGTTAGTTGTTTATGCCGAGCGTAGACTACAGATCATAGATCACCAATCAGACAAAGTTGTACAGACAATAGATACTGAATGTGGCCCTTATAGGTTACATGGTTCTGGTGACAGAATATTCTATTATAATAATGATAACGACTTCAACAACAAGTTGTACTGGTACAGTTATACGGATGAACAACATGACACAGTTAAATTGCCGTCACAACCCATGTGCATGACAACACTACAAGATGGCAGTCTGTATGTGGTGTGCAAGGATGGGTCAGTACGACATGTGTCACGTGATTGTCAACAGTATGAAACTGTTACAACAGAGGGACTTAAGGGACTGAAATATCATTGGATGCTTTATAATAAAAAGCAAAGAAAACTGGTCACAAAAGGTGATCAGAAGACAATATTCAACGTCTTCTATAAAACTTAATTCAGTTATAATTGATACATTTCTATGTTTATGACAGTACCTTTACTAGTGTAGATATTAAGGAGAGAAGATGAATGATTGAACAAAATCAAGATCTCTTCAAAAAAGCGGTCAAAAGTAAGGAGCTAGTTATTTAAAAAAAAGTCGACGTTCGCTCTCTTTCATATTTGTTTTTCGAATTTGTTTTTTGTCATAAATCAGTCGTTGGTAATTTCATTTGTGTTTGTTTGGTGTCTTTTATAGATGACGGTTATTATTTCACTTATTTTAAAATGTTGGTAAATAAGATTTACAATGATGGAAAACATGCTGAAAAATAGCATTGTGATACTTGTGATATTTATTGTAACCGTTTTCCCCTTCAAATAAAGCAAAAATAAATAAGGCAAATGATTTATCGAAATTAAGAAACAGTTAACTCATTTCAAAACTATTTATGTTGAATCAATTAAATAAAGGCAACAGTAGTATACCGCTGTTCAAAACTCATAAATCCATGGACAAAAAACAAAATCGGGGTAACAAACTAAAACCGAGGGAAACGCATTAAATATAAAAGGAGAACAACGACATAACACTAAAATGTAACACACATAGACAAAATCCCACGAGAATAACAAATATAACATATATATATATAACATCAAAGCCAAATACATGAATTTGGGATAGACAAGTACCGTGACACGTCTTATCGCAATGTGAATTTACACTCAAAAATAAGAGAAAACAAACGACAAAACGTTATAATGTAATACACACAGAAACGAACTATAATATAACAATGGCCATATTCCTGACTTGGTACAGGGCATTTTTAAAGGAAAAATGGTGGGTTGAACCTGGTTTTGTGGCATGCCAAACCTCGCACTTTTATGGCCATGTGAAATATAACATCAAAATGACAACACAGGACTACAATATAAATAAATTGGAGAACACAATTGACAAAGAATCACACGAACAACAGCCAACAAAAGGCAACAAGTTCAAAATTTTAATACGCCAGAAGTGTATTTTGTCCACACAAGACCTACGTGTGACGCCCAGATACAAAAGTTTGAAAGCCGAAACGAGTACAAAGTTGAACAGCATCGAGGACCAAAAGATCAAAAAGGTTGTGCCAAAAACGGCAAGGGTTTTCTGTTAGTTACCAGAAAATCCCTATAATTTAGAATTATTTATACTTTTGCAAACAGTAAATTTTATAAAATGAATATTCAAAAGATGTACACGATAAAACTGAAGTATTAACTAATTACAGGAAACAACTGAAATACATTTACATAACCAGACATTTGAAACACAAAAGTAGACACATCCGAATAAGTTTTAACCTCTACGCCAAGTGACGTCCTATTTGAAACTGAAAAATGACGAAAAAATGACGTCATTTGAATTTGTAAAACAGATCATCAAAAAATGAAAAATGACGTCACATAAGAATGAATAAGATAGAATTAGGATTGATTTAAGATTATATATTTGAACTAAATACTGATATTGCATTTAATAACAAAGCACATTTTAATACTTATTAATATCAAACTAAGGTAGCAATTAACTATATTATAAAACTATGTCCGGTTTGTTTTGAATCTAACTTCAAACGTAAAATATCGTTCTGATTACGTTGAAATCTGATAAATGAAGGCGGTGATTAATTTTCTTTACCATAATACATAAATATAATAGAAAAGACGTCAACACATTTGACAAAATCCGATGAGAATTTCAAATATAACATTAAACATTTAAACTAAATACATGAATTTGGGATAGACAAGTACCGTACCACGTCTTATAGTAATGCGAGTTCACACTCGGCAAAACAGTCACAATCGGGAATAAGTCACGTTTGGTAATTAAAAGATTAGACGACATTATGACAAAACACAATCTACCATGTGGTAAAAATGTCCTTAGCTAGTTTGGTCAACGAAACATCGTATGGATCCACCAAATCGTGATGGTGTCCATAAAATTTACGGAGTGTCAATTTTAATCTGTCCTCCTCATAACTTTGTTGGAGCAGTTTCTGCGTAAGGAGCACACTCCTGTATATGAAGTCCGTATAGTGTGAACAAGCACGAGAATAACGTATCAATTGTGATATGTAAACACCATATGAAGGGGCAGAGGATATGTTACTGTTGAGAAATGGGAAATTGATAATTGGGAAGTTGAAATCGTCCCGTTTATCATAGATTTTCGTGTGAAGTCGTCCATCTACGTCTATATTTAGGAAAAGATCAAGGTATGAAGCAGTCCTTCTAGTATCAGTGGTATCCTTAATTTCAAGTTTACTTGGATATATGAGATGTAAGTATTGGCTGAAATATGGGTTATTCAATGATAGAACATCATCAATATATCGGAAAGTAAAATTAAAGAATTTCGCAAGGTGCTTTTTCTTTTTGTCTTTTAGAAGGTTCTGAATGAATTCTGTTTCATACGAGTACAAAAACAAATCAGCCAGCAGGGGTGCACAATTAGTACCCATTGGAATACCGACTGTCTGTTGAAATATAAATCCTCCAAACTCAACAAATATATTGTCGATCAAAAAGTCCAGCATTTTGATAATATCATCTTCTGTATATTTTCTGGGAGATTCAGTGTGATTTTTCACAAAATATGAATTAGTGTAACCCAAAACAAGAAATTTATATCTACGATTTCCATTTTTATAGAAAAAGCTCTGTTTTATGAGATGGTGTAGTCGATCTTTCAACTGAGCATGGGGAATAGTAGTATATAGCGTAGAAAAATCAAAAGTTTTTATGTTGCTGCAAAATTGCAAAGATTGTGATTGAAGGTTAAGCAGTAGATCTTTCGAATTTTTGAGAATCCACATCTGGTTAACACCACTGGTAGAATACATCTCCTCACAATATTTTTGAAGCCCATCTTTAACTGTCGAAAGAATAGTAGTCAGTACTTTAGAAAGATGTTTGGTCGAACATTTTGAAGACCCAGCTATGTATCGTTCTTTATAAGGAGTTTTGTGTAATTTAGGTATCCAGTATAATGAAGGCAAGTTTTCTTTGTATTCTTTGATGTTGATACCAAAAGAAAGAAGGACAGATTTATGATTTTGTAAAATTTCGTCCTTGGTAAATGATGTTAAAGAATATGTAGGATTACCAGTAGTTTTATCAATTCCAAGCTCTGTAGTGAGACATTGCAAATAATGTTTTTTACATATGAAGACAATATTATTGGAGGCTTTATCTGCTGGAACAACGACATATTTGTCATGCAAAGAGGATAAAGCATCCACAACCTCCGGATTCTTGAAAGGGTCAGAAACTTTAGTACTCATATTACATCGTAGTTTTTGTATGCGCCTCTGAATGCATGATCGAATAGCTTTGATCCATTCAGACAAAGTGTCCAGTTCTGGTTCGCGCTTTACCCATTTTCTTGCATAGTCCTCAACTGCATCCATCAGTAACTTAAAATTCTTTTTCCAGTTGATGGGCTGGGGGATTCTATATTTTGGTCCCTTGGCTAACAACTCTCTTAGTTGTTCATTGGTAACGATGCCAAGGTCTCCAGTAATAATATGACCAGCTGGACTGTAATTGTATTGTGACGATGCACATGAGCAATCCGGAGGCTTGGATTTTGTATCTTTGAGGTTAAAAGCCTCTAAAACTCTCTTGTGGTTGAAAATCTTGGATGCAATAGACTTGGTGTAAGTATAAGAAATAACAGGTGTAGCTTTATTTTTGAAGTAATCAGGTATAGTTTTTTGTACATATTTTTGATGGAAAATATTGCTAATATTTACAGCATCTAAACCTTTATTGGCGAATTCTACCTTTAAAAAATTACGTTTTTCCTCACTATTGGATTTTTTCTAATCAAATGTTCCTTATTCTAAAATCATCACAGCATCAGGAGCGCATGAAAAGATTTGTATATATTTTTTTCTAATTTGCTGATTATAGTTCCTATCGTTTAAACTACCTTTTTCGTCAATACCAGGACTACATTAGTTATGCAATAAATAAACAAGCGGATTCTGTTAAACATCTTTCAAATAAAAACCATTTTTTTTAAATCAAATGTTCCTTATTCTAAAATCATCACAGCATCAGGAGCGCATGAAAAGATTTGTATATATTTTTTTCTAATTTGCTGATTATAGTTCCTATCTTTTAATTGCTATACTTTCAAAATTATATACATACATAGCAATTGTAGTTTATAAAAATCATCCTTTAAAGTAAATACCATTTATACAGAATGAAATGATGGTTTGCATTTTAGCATTTTAAGGTTTTGTTTTTTAATAATATTTGCTGTCTAAAATGTATTCTTTTTTTACATTTCATGAGATTAACAAATTTGTCAATATTGTTGTTTGAGGGGAATTACAGGTGTCAGTTAATGCTTTAATTCATATATGAATTTCTGTACATCTTGTATTGGAGATCATTAACTAATAGTTTACGGTTTCTATTATACTAATCAAGCTAACATTTAGAACTTGCATTTTTTTTAAATCATTTATGGACAATAACTAGTTTTAGTCTTGTAGGTGTCCTTTTAGACGTTGTATCGCTGACAGTTTTTTAAAAGTGATACAATTGGTCATTTTGTTGTAATCGCCATGTAAATTAAGTTTTTTCATATTAGCATTTATTTAGATGTTTAATTTCTGTTCGCATTGTTTTGTCTAGAATGTATTCTCATGTAATAAATTGTTTTCTATCATAAGGAAAAACCCAAAAAAATGGGTAAAAAATTGTCATCAAGAAGCAAAAACTATATAGAGTGTTATCCGATGGATTCCATTATTCAGCATTTTTGTATGTCTGTATTGCTGACCTTTATTTTTGTTTTGACTTTTTCTTCTGTCTATGTATTTTGATTTTTTAGATAATAATGTGGTCTACAAGATGTGTTTTTCAATCAAAACTCAGAACGACGACCAACGGCTCATATCGTATCTTGTGTTAAGAACAAACTCGTTGAACTTTATCAACAGGAGTGGCTAAAAGTATTGGAACATATGCCTAAATTACTAACATATAAACACATAAAAACTACAATGTAGAGCCATACTTGAAAAAGTGTTTATCAAGACAACATCGATCTATGATAGGCCGGATGCGAAGCGGATTTTACATTTAGACCTCGAAAAGGGCAAAACGCCTTTGTAAAATGTGCAAGTCTCAATCAATAGAGGACGAATCCCATCTCTTGCTGTTTTGTGAACGCTATGAACAATTAAGAACAACATTATTTGATGATATCCGATATAAGTAAAACATAGACTTAACTACGCTACCAGCGAACATCAAATTAAAACATTTATTTTGTAATTACAGAAAGCTTGTTTCTTACTTTATTTTGAACTGTTTTACCATTAGACAATCTGTGACCAACTGATAACGTGTCTTGCTATAATTTGCGTGTGAACTATATTTATTTGGTTTATTTTCAATATTGATACACAATGTACAGTGCATCATAAGCCTATTTGGCTGGCTGAAAATTACTTGAATATGTGAATGTTAGTGTTTGTTATAATTCAGGTTGCACTTTAATATCAAAATATTCATTCATTCAATATGTATACAAACAGTCATTTGAAGGCAGTAATTTCTATAAGCATTTGGCTGAAAAATTCCGTCATAATGTCATTTTTGTTGATCTTCTATTACTAATCAAGTTTACAGTTTATAGTTTATGTATATCTATATATGGTTTCTCAATATATAACAGAAGCATGAAAATATGTCCGAAATTGTTATTTAACGGCATTACCATAAGATGATATCTGCTTCCTTTTGTTCATATAAACATAAGAATAGATTTTGAACTGTTGAAGAATATTTTCCTGCGAATTGTTTTAATTCTGGTTATCTATTAATTTCGTGGAGTTTTCAAATTTACTGCTAGGCCACAAGCTGAAACAAAGTAAAAAATTGTCAATCAGGAGACATTGTTAATGTATAATATGTACAGTAATTCAGATTTTTTGTAGATTTTGTAGTGTTTATATTTTTTGTATTAATTTTAAACATAATTAGGTATCTTTAAACAAAATAATCGATAATTGTTGAAAACATTATCGTTATCTGATATCAAAATTTCCCGAAACTAGTATTATAAACCAAGTTTACCTAAGTAATGTCTGCCTGTCTACTTTTATATCGTATTGCTTTTATGTGTGTGGTTTTTTTTCGTATTATATTTCTGATGGTTTTTAGAAGTTCGAAAATTAAATTAGAACACTCCTTAATTGATATATTTTTTGTTGTGTTTCTGCTGTGTCGTTTCTTTCCGCACATATTTGAGTGCGAATTCACATTACCATAAGATGTGTCACGGTACTTTTCTATTCCAAATTCAAGTATTTAGTTTTGATGTTATATTTGTTATTCTCATCGGATTTTATCTAATGCGTAGTTCGTTTATATGTGTGTTACATTTTTAGGTTGTGTAATTGTTCTCCTCTTATTTTTAATGCGGTTCCCTCAGTTTTAGTCTGTAACCCATATTTGTTGTTTTCTATCGATTTAGAATTTTCGAACAGCGGTATACTACTGTTGCCTTTATTTAGCCAAGTCGGACATGTAACTTGTTTGGCGGGAACAAAAAGCATAAACCTCACTTAAGAAGATACTGTTACATTCATTCCCCAATTTATTTTATTTTCGAAATTAGTCAAACAAATTAATACGAGATGATTTTGTGAATTTTTTTTATCTAAAGTTCAGATGAATGAGTATCGAAAACGACGGACGCCAGCTGACTATGACAATTGATTCTTTTACCAAAAGTCCCAAATTGGCTTAAAGGGATGATTTATATTGAAAAACCTTGGTGTAACAAGTATAAATATAAATCTTAATAAAGAAAACTGGAGATGATGATGATGATGATGATGATGATGATGATGATGATGATGATGATGATGATGATGATGATGATGATGATGATGATGATGATGATGATGATGATGATGATGATGATGATGATGATGATGATGATGATGATGATGATGATGATGATGATGATGATGATGATGATGATGATGATGATGATGATGATGATGATGATGATGATGATGATGATGATGATGATGATGATGATGATGATGATGATGATGATGATGATGATGATGATGATGATGATGATGATGATGATGATGATGATGATGATGATGATGATGATGATGATGATGATGATGATGATGATGATGATGATGATGATGATGATGATGATGATGATGTGTTGAGTAATATCCACTTTAGCAGAAGTGTTTATTGACCGTTTATTTCCTGGAACTTGTTTGAAGCGAGGGATTTTTAAACACAAGCCAAATGAATACATCGAAACTTGAGTTGGGATGTTTATTTTTTGAATTTTATCAAATATCCATTCGCAAGCAGATAAATCATATCCTACTTGATTCGGTGTTACTAAAGCCCCGGTCAAAACAGATCTTACGATTTTTTATCGTGGAAGATTTATAAAATAGTTGTCGTGGTACTGTCGTGCAAAATGTCAAAATAATATTTCGAGTGGTCATCAGCTACGACATGTCCACGATGGTTCCACGATGGGTACACGACAGAAAGAAATATTCTAATTGTATTGTCGTGGGTTTGTAGCAAATCGGTCATGCGACAATCGTACGACAATCATTAGTTTTTTGGGGCTATTTTTCAGGTTTTTATGTCATGGTATGCGCATGTCACTGTCGTGTTACTGTCGTGTTACTGTCGTGCCACTTTCGTATGACTGACGCACAACAGTCGCGGGTCACTCGAGCGTTTGACTCCAGGACTACTAGTATATAGAAGACCCGATTTATTGCAAGCTTTTATCTTTATCTTTCAATATAGTTAAGCGTCATTATAAGTTCGGTTCAAGTAAACGACGGGTTTCGTATTAGTTTATATTATAATGTTCAGCGAATTTAAACTAGGATGCCCCCGAAAAGAAAAATAAATGGATGATATTTTGCTCTAGTTGGAGTCCGACAAGGCGCATTTTTAGCAGGGCCAAACGTAATCGTTCTGGTGAAATAGCCTTCCTCTTTAAACGGCAGACGGTATGTTTTACAAACATTCATTCCCGCTGAATTGTAAAACGCAAAATTGTTGCGCGACGAATGTACCACTGTCGTACGACAGACAATCAATGTTATGCGAGCATCGTACGAAATTTTGTATTCATGAGACATTCGTGCGACTGTATCACGAATGCAGTAAGACAGTCGTGAGATTGTTATACGACAGTTTTACGATTGTTTTTTTCTTGAAATGGTGTATGTTGGTTCCCACGACAATGTGCTTATCGCACGATAGTCGCACGATTGTGGTAGGCCACTTTCACGACAGCCCTAAGACAGTGACACGACAAAATATCGTAGAGCAAAAACGGTGCATGTCCAATTTTTGTCCCACGACACAAGACAGCGCTACGATGCTCAAAATATCATGCGACTGTCGTACGATGATCACTGTTGACCCGCGATTTGACCAAATTTCTTGTCGTGGCGTGCATCGATGTGTTGTGGGTTCGTTGTGATAAGGTCTTATATAACTGTGCAAATAGCAAATAGTTACAAATGCCACTGCAGCAGAAAAAGAAAGCGTTATACCCTCAATCCTTTTTTGATTAATGGTTCCACTTGAGCATTTTGTTACATGATTGCCTTATTTCTTTCCATGAACATTGTCAATATTGGAGTACATTCATGAATATGAACACAGTGACCGGAATACATATATTCACAATATTTGCTTCTTCGTCCCATATGTTGCATTCGAACGTAAAACATTACAACCTTTTTGCATACTGTTATATATAGATGGATATTTGTAGAGAAAAATGGACGATGAAGAATATGTTTGTGTTTATTATCTGCTTGTCAAAATATATGTTTTCATTTTGAGACATATGTCTGCATTTTACATTTTATATATATGGACTGCGCTCAAAGGTCCGACAGCCAAATCAAGACATTAGGGAGTCCTCAGACTTAGAAGTAATTGACACCTTTTCTTAAATAAATTAAAACCAAATAGAACAAAAGAATCTGGTCTAACCAGGAAATGCTTTCTTTATTGTAAACAAGTTAAAAAATATTGTTCACAGATGATACCCCTTCAATAAATATTTGTGAAACAGGAAGTTGATAATTGGATGTAGAATTGCATTTAACAGAACAGCTTGCTCGCATGAAGTTTAATTCCGAAATTTCAGAAAGCTTTGATTTGTACTTGGGAAAATGCTGATATATGTTTACTCATAGCCATTATGCGAAAGAATATTTTGTTATTCAAAGGTAATAAGATTCTAGTAATATTTAGTTTTCATCTGATAAAATAATTTTAAAATTTTGTCCTTTTTACCAATGAAAATGATTTTAAGGGTCACTCAATTATTACTGCATCTTCAATGCAGTATCTCAACCAGATTTACAAAAACGTTAAATCAGAAAAATACAGAACACCGTGGGAAATTGAAAAAAGAAAGTAATCAAACGAATGGATAACAACTAACACAGCCCTGACTTGGTGTAGACATTTTCTTATGTTAACAATGGAGGATTGAACCTTGTTAAACCCTCTCACATGAAGACAGTCGCTTAGGCGTACAGCAGTCAACATTATGTTGTAATCTTAATCCCTATAAAAACAATAAAACATGTAACAAAGATGCACATAACGGCATTTAGACAAATCTCATAATCACAAATGAAAGACAAGAATACCACACGTTTACCAGAGCACAATAACAGAATGACGTGATGTATAAGTACCGAGCCACGTCAAATTGATATCAAAATCATTGGACTAAACATTTAATCCCCCTAACAGTCTGTATGTATGTGTCTGTATTTTTGGCTGTCGTTTGTTTCTTTGCTACATTTTTGTTTTCCGTTCATTTTTTGTACATAAACTAGGCTGTTAGTTTTCTCGTTTGAATTGTTGCATTTCGGGGACTTTTATAGATGACTATGCGGTATTGGCTTAGTTCATTGTTGATGGCCATACCATGACCTATAGTTGTTAATTTCTGTGTCGTTTGATCCCTTGTAAGAGTTGTCTCATTAGCAATCACATCCCAGTTTTGTTTAATATAAACAGTAAAAGTAATATTCAAACAGGCAAACAAAAGAATACTTTAACACGTTGTTTCGATGATAAACATCGTTAGTACCCAGAATCTATATTTTAAGACCCTCGTGTATTATTTGTAAAGGTGGTAAGGAAAATTTATCAACACGGTCTTGATACCTTCCGATGATGGTTTTAGAAAAACGACGAGACGTTCTATGACATATCCTGGTTCCGCGGCTGTTTACTCAGACACTGGTGACATTTAAAAAAAGTCTGAGTAGCAGGTGGGAAATGTATATTCCATATGCAGGTGAACTTTGTATATTGCTACTGTATATGTTGGGGGAAATTAATAATGTCAAAATAAAAAATCATCCCGCTGTGCTGACATTAATTGTCAATGGTATGGTTATATTTATAAATTTACTGTTTACAAATTTTTGATTTTTTTTAAATACAAAGGTTTTTCTACCTCAGGCATAGATTACCTTAGCTGTATTTGGCAAAACTTTTAGGAATTTTGGTCCTCAATACTCTTCAACTTCGAACTTTATTTGGCCTCTTTAACTTTTTTGTATTCAAGCGTCACTGATGAGTCTTTTGTAGACGAAACGCGCGTCTGGCGTATATACTAAATTTAGTCCTGGTATCTATGATGAGTTTATTGATATAAATTCTGGTACTGAGATAAGCGTCTATGTCAAATTCGAGATAAAGGTCTAAAAATGAGATCGTATATGTTGTTTCTCTTATTTATAGTTCAGGAGGGTATATTAATTGAACCAAATCGGAAAAGTATAAATTGTTAATGGACATTACATCATCAATATATATGAATTTGAAATTGAATGACCTGACCTTCTTGTTTTTGAAGAAATTACTGAAGGAACTTTGAGTCATATGAAAATTAGATGAGGTCGGCAAGTAAAAGCGCATAGGAATGCCGACAATGTTTTTAAAAATTCTACCTCCAAATTTCAAAAAATGTGTTGTCAATAAGAAACTCCAACATACTGATTACTTGTTCCCCTGTGCAGATGTTTTACCTTTTTCTTTACTTTAAACAAAATATGTCTTATGGTATCCCAAAGTCATATATTTAAAGCGTATATATCACTTTTTGTTGAAATGCATTATGAATAATTTCGTTTAGACTAGTTTTCAATTTTACAAAGGGAATGGTGGTATACATGGTGGAAAGTTTTGATAAAATTAATTTCAGAATGATTAAACATTATCTAGAAGTTCTTTAGAGTTGTTTTAGTATCCACATATGGTTAACACCACTACGCAGGTAAACAGTTTCACAGTATTTCTAAAGACACTGTTTCACTGCGAACAATTTTTTTTGTTAATTTAATTGACAATTCTTAAATCGAACATGCAGATGAGCCGGCAATGTACCGTTGTTTGTAAGGAATTTTTTGAAGCGTAGGTATCCAATACAAACAAGGTTAGTCCGATTTGTTGTTTAATGTAATGTTTATTGTAGCCATGAAGGACAAAATCTCATCCTTGTCAAATGATATGCTTTTTTATGTGAGATTACCTGACTGTTAATTTATTCCTAATTCTTTTACAATACACTCGTAGTAGTAAGATTAACATACAAAGACAATATATTATTATTTGAAGCTGTGTCCAATGGAACTCCAACATACACTGTACATATCTTTAAGAGATGTTAGACAATTCAAAGTCTCTTGTCTCTGAAAACGGACTTTGGTCGATCTATTGTACAGTTTTTTTCAACTTAAGAATGCGACGTTCTATTAGACACCTGATTGTGTTAACCCATTCAGACAAAGTGTTCATCTCATATTCTTCTCTTTTAGCCCATGCTCTGGTGTAGTCCTCAATGGAATACATAACGATTTGGAAGTTATGGCTCCAATTATTGTGTTGGGATTCTTTAAACATAGGACCATAATATATAACCTTTAAGAGATGTTGATATTGAATTATGACCAGATCCCCAGTATTTACATGGGCAGAGGAGCTGTAAATACAAGGCGAGTGGGAACAGCCATATGTCAGAGGGTTTTTTTTTTTTTATTATAAAGCTTAACACAGTTAAATTATTAATGTCTTTACCAAATCATTTCTTTGCAGCAATATTCACATTTCCCATTTCCCTTTCATAGCACTTTTCCTTACAGGTAATATTAGAAAAGAAAGTGTGCTAGTCTGATGTTGATTGATGTGTTGAATATATTATTTATATTTATATACAAAAAAAACATGTTTAGTTTCACGCACAGATCCTTCCTGCTTTTATGTTATTGTGTTTATAACTTGCAGAAGGATCAAAAGGTAAAATAGCAAAAATACCGAACTATGAGGAAAATTCAAAACGGAAAGTTCCTAATCAACTGGCAAACTCAAAAGCTCAAACACATCAAACGTATGGATAACAACTGTCATATTTCTGACTTGGTGCAGTCATTTTCTTTTGTAGAAAGTGGTGGATTAACCCTGTTTTTTAGCTAGCTAAACCTCTCACTTGTATAACAGTCGTATACAATTTCATTAAATTGACATTGATGTGTGAATAAACACACATAATAGGTACAAATGTCAATAATAGGGGTACATCAGACAACATTGTGTTATAAACTTAATCACTATAAAAATATACAAGTATGTCAACTAGGAAACACTAACAGGCATATAGACAAAGCAGATTATCAAAACATTAATGAAAGACAAGATTAAAAACATTAAGCATAGCACAATAAACAATGACGGGATGTACAAATGTATTATACTAAAGGAAAGTATTTTCTGCATTTTCAGGAAGACGCGTACCTTGAAATTAAAAAGATATGGTTGTCATTTTTGGCGTCAATTTAGTTATTTTCATCCGTTTAAAAATGTACATCTCCACAACTTGAGGTAATTCATGATAGAAAGACATCACAAAAATAACAGAGACAGAAATAACCAACATATAAACTTTTATTATTAAAAGATTTGGGAAGTGTTTCCCGATTTTGTTTGGAAAAAAAGATGAATTTTATGAAGAATCTGGTGCCATCTATACTTTCGAAAAGCATTTGTAAAATGGCTCCAAAGACATGCCGAGTTATTTATTTTCAATACATTGCAAGTCAGGTTATTTATTTTCGAAAAGATGTATGTTTGTTCATGGTATAACGACAGTTGCAATCCTTACTTTTAGTTCAACGACATCATATTTCATATCAAAACTGAAAGTTTGCAATCAGACGGTTCTATCTTACAATAATAGTACTGAATCCGTGGCTGTAGCAGGGTATAGGTAGCCACTGTTGCTGACCAGCAATATACATCATGCATAAATACAGGTCACTTCGGATTATTCAGATCTTTATTTATATTTTGTTTCAATAAGATACAACATCAATTCACCAATCATCAATACTAACATACTTCAACTTTCAACATGTTTTGATATATAAATTAACTAACTCGTCAATGGTAAGAGGTGAAGGACAATGTCATCATTAGTTTGTCTATTGTAAGAAGTGGAGGCCAATGTAATCATTAACTTTTCTATGGTAAGAGTAGAAGGTAGGTTCCCCATTGATAAGAAGAATTCATTGTATTATTTATCATTTCACTTGGTGGTTCCAACTTCCATCTGAGATGAGCATGTTAACAGTCAAAAGTCGGAATAATGCAAACATATGACACCATCTCACATGGCTTCATAATGTTTTAACAAAAGTTTAAACAAATTTAGCACTGCAAAAAAATGGTCTCTTTTTTAACTTTTACTTTAGATTAGATAATCTCAACTCCAAAAAAACATTTTCGAAATGATGCAATTCTCATGAAATTTTTTTTTTTGTACTTTTGACCAATATATATATTTTGCAAACAGATGTATCAATTCATAATTTTGAAATGATTAATAAATTTAATAAGCAGGGATTAATTTTCCTTGAACAACAACATATTATAAATAACAAAAAGTTGTTATTGACATTAAAAAAAAGGTTGTTTCGTCTTGTCTCATCTTTTTTCGCAGTTCAAACATTACTTTGAATATGGGATTCATGGATTGACGATGTGGTACAGTACAATGTATTTAAATCTGACATGATGAAGCAAACTACAATAATACACTCCTATCTCACATGTTTTGTATTTGTTTTAAATTTAAATTTCCAGACCAAGGACTTAACAAAGAAAAGAGACGCGTTTAATCAAAATTTACATATGGTCTATTCAATAAGAAACACATCAAAATATAAATAAATTACTTGCTCAATATTTGGAGACTATATTCACATTCAGATATATGTATTGAAACAACTTGCCCACAGCAAATGTTTTTCATTACACTAAAAATAAAAATCTAGATTGTGTAATCCATGTTAACATACACTTACCCTACATCATACAGCATTGTATATCCTGGATTCACATTCAGACATATATAAAATAAATTATACACTAACACTTCCATTAAACATGTAAACAAAATAATCTCATAAGAAAATAACACAATGGTTTTTAGAATAATATACTTCTGGCACAAATATTTTGCCATTTTTTGTTAATATTTTTTTTGGTCATTTCCATAAATCTTTTGTACGATGTAAACAGGGAGTTAGTATCTAATGTTATTGCTCAGTGATTAGAACCATTTTAAAACTTCAATAATATATCGCTTTATTATACATTTAAGGAAATGCTGCAATGTATAAATTCATTTCATTTTTTTTTAATTTTCAATGAACATTTCAACCACATTTTATTTTCGCAAACTAAATGTATGAATGACTATGCAAAAAAATCAAGATTTAAATGTTGTGTATTTTACAAAGTCAGGGAGTTGGTAAACTTTTTTTGTATCTTCTTTCATACTTCGATAAATGGGAATCTAATTAAGAATCTTATAGATACAAACCGACAGTTTTTTTAAAATTTTTCACAATATTGAAGTGGAGAACTGAAAATGTTTACTAGAGGTATCATACATATGACCTGTGTGCATACAAGTCATCATCTTCTTGAGTGTTTCTATACAGTGTAACATATGTCTGGAAAGCATCTAACAAACTTTGCAAAATTAAAAGCAGTTTGGACTTTCCAATAATGAAAGAACAAGGATGAAGGAACAAAACAACTGATATTTTTAATCCCTATACATTACTATTTTGTACAGTTTAAACATGATGACAGATACATAATACATAAACTAAAGCATAATAAATATTAATTACATACAGTTAACTCAGGTTATTCAGTAAACATAAAATTCTACTAAAATAGATTATCACAGCCAAGTCGAGCCAAATCTGCACATTAAATATCAGTTTGTTATGAATGATTAGTATATACACTAGAAAAAATAACTGTTACTTTACCACACACAAATTCACAGTACAGCAATCTAACATGGCTTTATCTATAATTACAGTATTCATATCTTGAGTAAATGTTATAACATTTTGTAACCATACACATATATACTTAAAATGATTGAATGTGTTTATTTTACAAAACATAACAATAAAACAAATAAATGTGACATTTATAGCATTTGTAGGGAACACGGGTCACTGATTTATAAACCATCAAACAGACAGAGGAAAATACAACAGAACTACCATGACTAATGTAACATGTGTAATGTTGACCTTATTGAGTAGGATTACTATGAAATTCAATCTGGTATCCCTTGAACTAGATTTTTGTAGATGTTCCTGAGATAGGATTTGTGTAAAACTAAATCAGGTATCCCTTGTATAGAAGTTATGTAAAACTATACCAGTATTTCTGGAAAAGACTTGGACGATGTATCCCTACGATAGTATTAGCATAAAACATATTAGCTGTCAACACTATAGTATCAATGTAAAACTAAAACAGTTATCTCCGGACAAGATTATGATCCTAAATCCCTTAAATGGGAAATGTGCAAAAATAAGTCAGGTATTCCTAGTATAGTAGTAATGTAAAACTACACCAGTATTTCTAGACTTTAACCATGTATTGGCATAAAAACATATCAGCTGTCCAAACTATAGAAGCCATGTAGAACTGAAATGGTTTTCTCTGGACAGGATTACGATCGTGGATCCCTTAAATGGAAATGTGTAAAAATAAGTCAGGTATTCCTTAAATAGGGTAAGTATGTAATTCCTCGTTAATCACTTGTCCTTTATCAATTTTATTATAACAATAACATAAACAATTGCCATGCAGTTTGATTTATAGAATAACAATCTTTACTTTAATGTCAAAGTTTAAAATTAGTTTATGAAGGTGAGAATTAAAAGACTGCCTTTTTTCAGAAACCATATTCAATTTCTTAAATGTAATGCCACTATTGTTTTCTATTTTATTTTTATTTTTAAAGATTCTGATAACCTTTAAGAAATTTTATTTAACATAAAAGCAAATGACAATACAATTATTTTATAATTTTCCTTCAAATCATTGACCCACATGAAAAGAAAAAATAGAATCTAATGTAGATACTACTACACAATTTATGTTTTTCTATCACACACACACATTTCTAATTCTTGTTTACTTATGTTAACAACTTACACATAGAAGCATATAAAACAATTCTACTAAATAATAAAACAGCACACAGTCACATGATAGAGGATAATGTGGAATGAATTTAAACAACCAGGAATGTATCTATCCTTTCAAGTACCCGCTCAATTATATATCTCACATCACTATCCTTACAACAATAAATTATCCTTTTAGCGTTTACATATAGCAATGTATCATCATAATCATTTGTTGTCCTCTCAGATAGAATATTATCCACACATTAAACACAGAGGAATGTTGCATTGACAACAAACCAGGAAGTTAATTAAACAATATAGATTCAGGATCCTGGTTTCCTAGTTGTGCAACATGCCGTAAAACATCTTTCTTTGTTATAATACCCAGAAGTCTTCTGCAAGAAATAAATTGTAAAAATATAAATAACTATTTGATGTATGACTATGTACAAGTCTAATGTGGAATTAAGTTGGAAAAGGACCATCTCATATACCAGCTCGGATGTCAAACTTTTATTCAACAACAAATTAATCTATAATGAGAAAGGTTATTCATTAATAATAATAATAGATTCAGTGATCACTTACATTAAATATATCCAAGTGAACTTAAAATTAAAGATACTACTGACACAGATAAATCTGCTTCATATGTAGACCTTTTTCTGGAGATGACTATTGATGGTAGGTTCAATACCAAAATTAAAGAACAAACGCGATGATTTTAATTTTCCTAGTCATCTTTCCATTTCTGTGTAGCAACATCCCAGCGGCACATGGAGTATATGTGTCTCAATCGATACGTTACTCTAGAGCTACCTGAAAGTACGTTGATTTTGTTGAACAAGGGACACTGCTTTCTCAAAAGTTGATAAGACAGTGCTATGAATCAATCAAATTAAGATCATCATTCAAGAATTTTACAGTCGCCATCATGAGCTGATTGGCCATTCTGACAAAAGTGTGTCAGAAATCATATCTGATATTCTTCCTCAGTCATAATAACCTTCCATCATTATCGCACTGAACAAAGAAATAAGACGACGGGTGCCATTTACGGTGCAGGAAATGCCTACCCTTCCGGAGCACATGATTTCACTATCGGTTTTTAGTGGAGTTTGTGTTGTTTCTTATTTATTATTTATAACTGTTGATGTAAATGTCCTTTGTTTTTTTTTAATCTTTGTTTATTCCTTGGTTTTGATTGTTATTGCCACTACTGCATCTAGTTTTTGTGCATAATGAAAAGTTTGTCTCACCCTGTTTATATGCAATTTCCTTCATTTTTTATCTAATTTTGTATGTTCAAATTGGTTTGAAGGGTTTTGGATATTGGTAAACAACCATAACTTATATCCCTACAGCAAAATTTAATTGGTATGAATAATTTTAATTTACAGATCCCTAAACCTATAAGATGTAAATAATGAGAAAAGAGACAACAAAGTTATAGCTTAATCTTGTTAATATCTTGAGAAATACAACTGAATTATATGCAAGACAAATGTGACCTTTAAATTTAACAATTTAAAAAAGCACTGATTCCAAAGAAATACATCAAATCTAAAAACAAAATCCATTATAATTTTTTCTATTTAGGTCAAAGTATTTAGCACTATGGTACCATGGCGTCATCAGGACAAAGGATAAAACAAATCTTTAGTCAAAAAGGATCCGAAAAATTAATATAAGAATCGATGGATAAAATATGTTGTAGAGTGGTCACTGGTTCAGACGTACTTATAATATAATGATTTCTGGGACTGCAACTTATATAAATTTGTTGGATCCTTTACAATAGATAATTCAGCTGATCTGTACTCATGTACTGTTTCACGATGCTAGATTAAAACTGCCAAGGAAAGGTAACACCCAGTCACAGAAAGCTCCTTTTTTAAGAACCTAGGTGGTTGAGTGGTCTAAGGTGTGGGTCACAGTGCAATGTGACTTGGTGCCACGATATCTCAGAAGCATAAGTTTGAATCCAGGAGAGGGAAGAACAAAAAATTTGCTCACGCAAATTTACAGATCTATCATTGTATGGCTGATGTTGAGACGAATTATATACATAAAATATAATATAAAGTTTGTTATTATTTGAACTATGCAACCTACAGCTGGTGCATTAATAAACGTGAAAAATATCATTTGAACTGACTGTTGAAATAATCAAAAGTAAAAGATTTATATCTTGTAAAGTTTTATATAAATCTATTTAAGCCATTTTGAAAGGGGTTCCCAAACCTAGGATAAAAGGAGAGGTGTGTTCCAATTATACGTCACAACTGAAATGCATCCAATGCCAAAAAACAGGGGTCCAACCCAGAAACCCCTCTAGATCTGCCACTGCTAGCACACTCAAGTTTGTGTTATTAAAACAATATATGATAGCTAATCAGCATAAGTTTACTCTAATAATGAATCAATATGTATAAAGCGCTTTAGGTGTGACAGTTAAAGTTATGTAAATTTAGAGAAAAAAATATTAATAATTCAAACAGCAGTGTATAGATTTTATTAAATTGATCAAAGCAAACTTTAGTTAGTGTGCAATGTATAAAAGATGCCCTAAATCTTATTATTAAAAGTAACTTTACTCTTGAACAACAGATCAAAATGCTTTCAAATTCAAATTATATTAAAATTTCATAAGGAAAGATAAACATACAGAACTCTTGGGTATACTATACTAAGTCCCTAATAGACTAATAAAAATGGACATTCAAATGTATCTCTCCCTTTACCTTATAGACACATTTCACGGCAAAACATCTTAAAACCAGTTAATATGATAATGAATAAGTATTAGAGGTGTCACTCAAACAAGCAGTTTTCAAATTGTTAAAAATGAATTAGTACTTTCGCAAAAATAGAATTAATACCTGATTTGTATGCAATACGTTTAAGGTAAAGAAGATAGGAAAAGTCTTGTAACAAATCTAAAGAACACAGATAGGGTTGTTTATGGAAGTTAGTGAATTTATTTTGAATATGATTCTATATTTAATGAACTCCAAAATATTGTAAAGATGTATCATACACTGCATATTCATATCTCAAACTTGTAAATGTTATCTATTTCTTATTTGCATTATAACATTATAGCAATACCATTAATGTCATGTCATTCACTTTAATATGTAATTTGCATATTTTTCTGTCTTGAAAGATTATTTTTTTGATTTTTTTTTCCGACTGACCGACCGAGTGGACTTTTTCATGGGGAAAATCTGTAAACCAACAAATTAAAAAACCCTTGCCTTATGTATAATTTGTAATAATGTATGTATGCAGTGTAGCTTGAACACCAAAAATTTCAAAAATTTCAATTAGAAAAAAATCTAAAAAAGTACATGTAATTGTAACCAAAAATCTATCTGTACTACAATTGTACATATGTTAATAATAAAATAGTGCACATAATCAGGTATCAATTCTTCTTTTAGTTGGTCATGTCCATTTTAATGTAATGGTCGTAAGTACATTCATTATTTTAGGAAAAAAATAAGGCAATTAGGATAATATTTCAAATAACACAACACCACAGTATTAAATGTCCACATCAAATGTTTACCCAACAGATAATCTCGTTTTCTCTTGTTTGAAGTAAAACTTTCCTTTATTATAGAGTTGTCTGTTGCTACAATTTTGTTTTAAAGAGTAAAATCAAGAGACAACATGCAGCAACAACACTGAAAGTTTTTGTTTCTCAGTCCTTGACAAAATACTTGTTTCTGTTTGATTACTTATAATAAGAAAATTGCTAAAAGTTCATCAGATGTACTGATTTCTTTTCTTAGAGTTTTAAAAACATTAACAAAGCACACACAAACACAAATGTGTGGACCTAAAGCGTACAGATATCAATACATTTCAATAATGATGCATTCTGATCCAATATAAGACTTCTATATTTCTGATCTCTTACAAATGAAAATAATGGAGTTTTTTTTGGTCCAATAATAGTACATCAGGTGAATTGATTATTTTCTCAGAGGTGAAAAACATGCTGATATAAAACTAAATATGTTGTGAAATAATGTCATTGCCCAAAGTTTGTAACTTTTAAAATATAAGCTTTCCATACATTTTTAAAAGGACGATAAGTAACTCATGCACTTTTAATTTAAGTTTTCTTTAAAAAAAAAAACAAGAACTACAATGGCTCCTACCAAAAATGTGTTTCAAAGGTTTGTCTTAATTACAGATATCTCAAAATTTCTTAAATAGGACTTACCCATTATGAGTTACTAATGTCTGTCTTAATCCAAGTTTTCTGAACATTTCTACAACTGTTTCCATTGGAGTTTGATCAGTTATTGTAATAGGTGCCTACAATTATAAATTCCCATACAGAATAGACCATAATATTCATTGTTTCAAATCAAACTTTGTTTTAGGCAAAACAAAAAGTCTATACTTTCAAACTTGATCTTAGATATATTTTGATTCTTTATTTTATTAACTTTATGAACATTGTCAAATTATATATTTTTCTTTGCTTTAGTTTTTTTTTAATTCTTATTTCTGCCTCTATTTGAGGAATGGCTTATGATTTTCTGTCTATGAAGAAATAATTTAACTTTGGATGTAACACGTCATTTGATTGGCTGATGTTTTTTTGTTCATTAGATCAAAGACATAATTTTGTCATGTGACTGTGACGTCATCAACGTTTTTTCCTGGTTTACTCCGGTTTTAAAATGGAATTTAGAATGAAATTATAAGAAATGACTGTAATATTTTTTCTGTCTATTTGAAGTAACATAAAAAATGTGATGCACACTTTAAAATAACCTGCATAGTTCCAACACATTTTTTATGTTGTTTCTTCATAGACATCAAAAATATTACAGTCATTCCCTAAATAACATAAAAAATGTGGTGCACATTAATTAACCCATTATTTTAAAGTGTGCACTACAATTTTGATGCTATTTTGAATAGACAGAAAAAATGTTACAGTCATTCCTTATAATTCAATTCTTAATTGCATTATAAGCCAGTTGAAATCATGAATGTCAGGGTCACATAACCAAATGAGCTAATAGACAAAACACTGTCAGCCAATCAGAAGGAGTTACATCCAAAATTAATTTATATAAGAAAAGGCCCAATTATAATTTTGGAATCTAAATTATAAAGTTTATCAGTTTTTGTTTATACTATATATATCATTGTATTAATATAGGAAGTTATTTGGGAGGATGTAATGTGTTGTTTATCCATTACCAATGTGAGTCACCATCAAATAAAAAGAACCTTTAACATAAAACTTACCATATCTAATATTTTCCTCAATTTAAGTGGAGCAGGATCATTAGGATTATTTGGTACTTGACTTGAAAAATATACTATAGAATTACTAACTACTCCTTCTTGATTTTTTCTTGCATTAGCTGTAAAATAAAGCAAAGATCAAAAGTTAAAATTTGTTTCAAGTCATAGTAATGAACCAAAGTGCATTGAGACTAAGATTTACAAACAAATTCTAAAAAATGGCTGGAAGAAAAAATCTACTTCTTAGTCAAAAGAGCTCTGAAATATTTGCATTTGTTTTATATTGGTTTGTTCATTGACCAGTTGTGTCAGTTTACTTTTGTGGTTTGAGCCTTTTTTGGCAATTACTGTTTCTCTTTTTATAAAGATATTGATTCTGTTTCATTTTTTCACAGTTTTGTGTAGCTACTTCATAATGGAAAGCATTTCAATAAAAGTAGTGAATTGACAATTCAGTAAAACTTTCAAATTTTAACTCCTTCTTTTTTTATAGCTATATCTTACCAATGGCTAACATTAAATCTCTTCGTAAAACAAAACCAACGAGATATTGTGATTCACTGGATAATACTACAGGGAACCCATTATGACTTGTATCTCTAAATATGGCTTCTGAAATACAAAGTTTTTCACCTTTAAATGAAAAATACAATTAAAAACTTGATGTGTTTGAAAATAATTCAACAAAGGAAATTTATCAAATTACAATTTTTTTATTAAACGTTTTCAAAACTATTTCATTTAAAAGAGCGCCTTTCCATATTCCTGCTGTCTAAGTAGTTGGTAAACAATGACCAATCATGTCAGTCTTAGTGTTTTGCTGGTACAGTATTTTTTTCCACTCTGTAGCACAAAAAACAAATTGATTATTTAGTGATAACTTAGAGTCCTCGTGTTTTTCAGTCCATATAACAGACCAATATGAAATTATTGAGTATATAAGAAACTATAACATTGTATAAGTTGTTAAAACATTTTTGGAATTGTATGACCAGAACACATATACATATGATATAACAGTATTGTCTTTTAAAATGGACATACATTGACCTATAATGGTTTACTTTTTTAAATTGTTATTTGGATGGAGAGTTGTCTCTTTGGCACTCACACCACATCTTCCTATATCTATTAGTCCATGTTCTTTACCCTCATTGAATTCTGTGTAATAACACATAGATGTGTATCACTATTTCAAGACCCAATGCAAATATCAAGTTTATCAAATCCAATCATATTATCTTACCCACTTCCTCTACAGTCATAGAATCTTGTGTAATTACACAAAGTGGAGGATCATTTCTCCTGAAAAAAGAAAATAAAGGTTCATGATTGAAGAAAGCTATATAAATGTATTTTGATATTTGTCTGAGGGTAATGTATCGTGTAAAAATAATAAATTATATTCTTAATTTTAATTTGTTTGTTAATTGTAATGTAGAATCTTGTTTTGCTACATCTCAATTTGATCAAAATTTCTTTTTTTTTTTTTTTTTTGTAAAATTTGAAAAAACAATCTCACAGATTTTAACCACAACTGGCCCTAGCAAACATAGACCCAAGGATTTGTAAAACTAACATGCAAGTCAGATAGGTCTCTTGTTATACATTGTTATAGCAACAGTAATGTTTATAGATCTTTTTTGTTTATGCTTGCACTTTTTGTTTCTAGTCCCAAGAACCTAATCTTAATTCTGAACCAGAGACTATAGTAAAACATGTGTTGGGCATACAAAATTTTTCTGAAAAAGGTCACAAGCTGAAAGAATAATTTTCTGGCTTTTAAATTAACACTCACTAATGTAAATCTTTATATTTTCATTTAATTTGATAGAAATTTGGATGCATGCTCATTATGATAGCAAAATTGCTGATGCATACATTTTCCAATAAAAATATTTTTTATACTGTATTAGCACAGCTTTACACAAAATACAAATTATATGAAAATACTGCTGAGCTAAATAAAGGCAACATAGTATACCGCTGTTCGAAATTCAGAAATCGATTGATGAACAAATCTGAGTTACAAACTAAAACTGAGGGAAACACATCGACTATAAGAGGAGAACAAGGACTCAACAGAAACACTACAATGCAACACATTAAAATTGTTGGTGAACATCTTTGAAAAAGTTAAAACATCAATGACATCATGATCAAACAACACATCAAATCAAAACAAATCTAGAGGTCAAATCTGGATCATTAATGATAGACAAGAGTTCATGCTCTTATCTGTATCAATATAGACAAATTGTGACTTGAGTCCACATAGACATTAAGGGCATACGATACAGTTTTGATTCCATATTTAAATTTTGCTAAAAATTTGCATGTAGGCTATTTTTTGCCTGATTAAATCAAATATGTAATAAAAAATATATCTTCATGTGCTACTTTTTGAGTAAAATGAGGTCCACATTTTATATAATTGTACTAAATTCGGATTGGTAGATGTATTTTTCCTTTCGACAGAAATGTATAACTTTTTTGTTTTAAAAGAAAAACGCAAGCTGTGTTTTGTTAAATTATTTGTTATTTGTTTTACGAATAACTCATAATTATCAAATGTACACGAATGTAGAAAAAAACATCATTTTTGCTGTATATTTATCAAATCTAAAAAAAATTACACTACTTACATTTTTAAGTTAGATAAGTTTGAATGATATAAGTCAGTCAAAAAATGAATCTTTTTCCAATAAGTCATGGTTTGAAGTTGTGAAAAATAACAATTTGCGTTATCAACGTCATTACCTCCCCTGTAACTGTATCGTATGCCCTTAAACATCTAACCTGTTTCACAATTATTATTGTAGATAAACACAATATTCCTTTTATCTCTAAAGTCTAAGTAATTACATGATACTGATAAAAATGTAAAACTTATATTTCACAATATTTAAATACTTTTAATTCTTTCGGCCATGGCAAAAATTATTAACTTAATTTTTTTAAATTTCTGAGTAGCTGTTTCACAAATATGTCAAACAAGGATTTTTTTTCGTATTTATCTACACCAACTACATTTAAAAAATCCTGATATTAAATTGTGGTGAAGTGGGCTACAAGGGGCTACAAGGGGGCTACATGCCAAATAAAGTCTCCTTGAAAACGAGGATTCAATGTGTGCCCAAAATCTGTCTCTAAAATGTACTTAAAAGAAAATTTATTCTACATTATTAAATATTCCCAAATATCAATAAAAAACAAAAATCAGAATTAAATCAAACTAATAAAATCAATTTCACAACAGTTGCTTTTCATACCAAAGTTATAATTAGTACTTATCATGCAAAAGTGGATTATGAAATTTTAAATCAAACCAGAAAATGTCATTTAATTCAAAATTCATACAAGTTCTCAAGTTAGTTAAAGCTAAAAGTACTAAATTTCAATTGTTAAATTTATGACATTTTAGCAGAAAAAAACATGTATTACAGCAACATCAAACATCCATGTGAATCAGATTTATAACTAACATCACTGACATGCTTTAAAATGATACACACAACATACAACAACAACACACTTACTGAGCAGCACCATATCTCCAGTATCTTAATAAATAAAGCGGGATATTTTAAAAAAATATATACACATTTCTGGGGAAAAGTTTTTTTTTATTTAATGTTTAAAATATCTGCTCTCTTAAATATGCTTATTAGTAAAATTAAATGTGACTTCACATTCATAGCATTTAAAGGGCCTGGGAAATCATGAATAGTTTAATAACTGAAATATAAAGTCCTATGCAAATAATAATTATTGTCATCCTCTTATTTAAAGTAGCAAGTGTATGATTTCCAAATTTCTCACTTCTTACCAGGAAATAGAAATCCAGGGTAAAACCATATGATATTAGAGAGAGGACATAATTACAAATAAGCTGATATTATGTGGTAATTGTATGACGACTACATAAACCTATGTTCAGATATCATCCTATGGATTATCCTTGTATTGCGTTACATTGTCAAGTATTCATAGAATTTATGTCAAAGTTAATAATAGTTGATATTTACCTCGGCCTCATCACATCAGCTGCTATAGTCGCATGTGTAAATTCTTTTTTACTGTCTAAATATGGATAACCATTTAATGCTATATGTGCATCATATCTGTTGAACTATGTTAAGAACAAATATATATATATATAGTTTTACTGGTTATATCTTCTCCCACAATTAAAGTACACTTCATGTTGCCATCACATTCATTTCAGAGAATAATATACAAATAATAATAAATGGCTTATTCAATGTTACACTTGTACTAACCTGACACACTAATTGTAACCGTAGAGTTCTGTACCATTAAGTTAATTAATTGAGGGATTATAACTTTATATTGAAAAAAATCATATCATATACCGAAATAAAATGATTTCAAAAGACTTGATCAGTTACAGATTTTGGGTTTGAATAAGCATGTGCAGCTGTGCCAGCTATAGACATCATCGTGCAGGATGGCTGACATAAAACCAATATCATTAAGTTTAAACATATTTATTTATAGTGGATAAGGAAACAAGTTACTTCAACTTCTATTAATCCCTTTCCACTTTGCGGGTGGCAGTACTGCCTAGTAGCTGCATTAGCCTGCTCATTTTTGAAATCTACAAGGGTCTTTTACGCGCAAGAGATACGACTGTCTCTTAACACGTGTCAGCTGTTTATCGTCCCCTCCTGACAGACTATCATCCTTTCCTCAAGACCATACTTGTAAATGGTTTCACAGTAGAGGCACACATTCAGTCCCTGAAATTTTTATCCCAGAATGGAAATTGAACCAGGAACCTTTGTGTTAGTTAGTCCGATGCACGTAATATCATTTAAACACCGGTATATACAAATAAAATATGACAGAGTTTTAACTGAATATCCTTCTGTTCTTCTAAAGTATCTAGTTTTAATGTTTTTACAACTAACTTATCTTCAGTTATTTCATTCTGTACAGTGAACTGAATAATTTTTATGCTTCTAAAGTGCATTAAAAAAAATCAAAATTATCTGCAGTTGTCTCCCCTAGACCAATAGAAATTTACTATGCTATGAAATTATAATTCATTTAAAAAAAAAAATGCTAGGAAAAAAAATATTTGGACCAAATTATCCATGAAAATGTCTGAATTGCACCTCAAAAATTTAGGTTACCATGAAATTACCAACTATATTACAATACAAGGATGAACTCTTGATTTATGATTTGTGGAACTTGTTTTTCTCATGGCAAGTAACAGTGAGAAGAATATGAGTAAAGTGACAAAACAGATAAAAACAAATAACTTAACTATTATAATTTGTACAGAAACAAGAATGCGACCAAAGTACAATGCCATTTTGTGCTTCTTTGTTATATATCGTTGTCAATATAATGGAATTTGATGGGACTCTCATACAAGTGAGAGGTTTAGCTAGCTTTAAAACAAGATTTAGTCCACCATTTTCTACATAAGAAAATGCCTGTATCAGGAATATGACATTTGCTATCCATGTGTTTGAGCTTTTGATTTTGTCACTTGATTAGGAACTTTCCTTTTTGAATATTCCTCAGAGTTCAGTATTTTGGGGATATTACTTTTTCAAAAAAATTCTACATAGGACATCATAATTTTCCGTAGATGCATAAATATTTTCTTAAATAATGACATAACTGCATTTAACTATCAACATTTTTCATCTCTGATTTCTATAATTTCAGTAATATGTGATGCTATCAATCAAAAGTCAACTATTAAAGGCTTATTTTTGCTTGATTATGGTATTTTGGTATTTTCACTCATTTTTCTTAGAAAACAACTTGAGTTTTAAATTATACACTAGTATATTATCATTTCTGGGTTATCTGACTTAAAAATAAGACTCTTATGAACCATATATCTGTATTTTTGGAGAAAACAGAATAATATCCTTTTGAGGGTTATTTAACATACTCCTACAAACATGGGACAGAATCCTTTGAATAATGCATAAATAAAACTAATAAAGTAGCATGTTGCCTCCATGTTTGAAGGGGACATGTTTTTGCAAGGTCTCAAAGAGGAATTTTCAGTTTGAATATCTTTATCATATATAAGGTAAAAAGGATACATTCCATCTTTTCCTAAAGCATCTCCAACCCATTTACTTGTCATCACAGCTAACATTAATGGCACAATATACTGCAATCCACCAGTCAACTCAAACATAATTACCACTAAAGATACTGAAATATATAAAAGAAGATTACAATAATTTTATAGCAATAAATTGTAACATAAAAAAACTTAAAAACCAGATGTTCCGCAGGGCTCAGCTTTATACGACCGCAGAGGTTGAACCCTGAACGGTTGGGTCAAGTATGGACACAACATTCAAGCTGGATTCAGCTCTAAATTTGGATTGTGATTAAATAGTTGACACAGCATAGGTTTCTGACACAGAATGAATGTGGTCTAATGAACTTAAAATTTTTGTTTTGCCTTTGAGCAATACACTATGCTGTTGAATATCAATCCTCACAAATAAATGTTTGAAGAATATTTTTTTTTAAATATGAAATCTGAAATGAGAAAAATTTACCCCCCCCCCCCTCTTATTTTTTTTTCACATCCCCCTTTCTCTTATTCCAAAACTGATCTCAATTCAAATTTCTAATGGAGTTTGCAACAATAATTATTCATTTAAATACATCATAAAATATTAAAATGTAAAAAAGGTGCTTGTTATCATTGAACTTGGTAAAGATTGTTTTAATTTATCAGTTGGTAGTAAAAGTGAATATACATTGTATATTGTATAAAACAATGATTTAAGTTGATTCAACTACTATTCTGCACAAAGAAAGATAACTCCAATTTTCGGAAATTTCTTGCTATTGCGCAATACTGTGCAATTGAAAATACTTGCTAATTGAAGATTTCTTGCTTATTTGGACCCTTTTTTGGCCCCGAATTCCTAAACTGTTGGAACCAAAACTCCCACAATCAATCCCTACCTTCCTTTTATGGTCATAAACCTTGAGTCAAAATTTTATAGATTTCTATTTACTTAAACTAAAATTATAGTGCGAAAAACCAAGAAAATGCTTATTTGGGCCCTTTTTGGCCCCTTATTCCTATAATTTTGGGACCAAAACTCCCACAATCAATCCCAACCTTCCTTTAGTGGTCATATACCTTGTGTTAAAATTTCATAGATTTCTATTCACTTTTACTAAAGTTAGAGTGCTAAAACTAAAAGTATTCGGACGACAATGACGACGACCACGCCAACGTCATACCAATATACGACCAAATAATTTTCAATTTTTGAGGTCGTATAATAATCACTACAAAAGACTTAGAAATATATAGAAGTTGGTCACTGTAATTATTAGTATATCTTTTACTGTTAACAAAAATTGAACAGAAGTGGTTTAGTGTCCATCTGTTGTATAAGGATAGTGAAAATAACGTACACAAAACATATTATTATGTACAAATGAGTTGCATGCAATGATTCTGACTAGTTACTTTCCTAGTCTAAAGCAGCTTGGGCTTCAATATAACAAAATAACACTGATATATGACTTAGTACTATACTTTTAACCTCACCAGTCATTCTTGTAACTCCCCCTAAAGCTGCAGCAGCCCCCACCATGGCATACAATCCTGGTGTTATAGTACAGAACTGTTTTGATTGGCACATATTCTGGAAAAATGGGTTGTCATGGTTCCTCCTACAAAGACAACATTATAAAAAGTACTTACAAAATAATTGTTGTTGTTCAGGCAATGCATTTATCAACAACAAAACATATTTGTAAAACTTTTTCTGACAGGAAATGGTGTGGATCTTTAAGTTACTTTACAATAAATCCTTACTTCCAAAACTGTCAAAATAATCATTTGTATACATTTGTAGTGGTCATGTTATTCAATAAATGAGCACAGTCACATTCAATTTCAGTGATAGTTAGTTTTCATAGAGTTCAACACATATGACAGACAGAAACTTCATAACATATACAAGGTATGAAGATCACAGGTTACTCCCTTGTTGCCACATCAAGATTATAATCCTGATGTCTTGCATTCTATGAATGTCCAAGCAAATAAACAAGAATGTATCCATAGAACATGGATGTCCCACTAGAACTATCATTTTCTATGTTCAGTGGACTGTGAAATAGGGGTCAAAACTCTAATTTGGCATTAACATAAGAAACATCATATCATAGGGAAAATGTGAAATAAGTTTCAAGTTGATTGGATCTCAACTTCATCAAAACCAAAATGCCTATAAAAGGGGCATCAAAAATGTTTTCAATATCAAAGTTTCCTAAGTTCTGCACCATTTCTGAAAGATATAATGTCACAAAATATAGGTCAAAGTGACTAATATATAAGTTTATGCTAAACTACTTCTAAGAAAACTTTCATTATAAGGGTAAAAAAACATTCTTCTTCTTTCAAGTTTATAATATATATATATATATGTTGCCTTCTTTTGCCTGGCATAAGAACTCAATAATAAATGTTGATGCAGGTCAATAAACCATGAAATAATTTATCTTCCGACTTCATCCTAGCAATATATATACTGTAGGACTGCCTTAAACTTACCAACATGAAAAGTAATACAGTTTTTGGCTTACTACTTCTAGTTAATGTCTATAATCTAGAAATCCTATGTGATTATGAACACACAGCATGCTGATGACAATGCTTCTTTAGCTCTTTTTGATGAACATAAGATAATACTTACACTACTAACTGTTCCATGCCTATGCCAACAATTCTTCCTACAATAGCTCCTACTGCCATACTGGGAATAAATAAACCTGATGGCACCTGAAAACAGTCATGTAAATAAATATATGTAAATATACAGTTTGACAATATATGATCTGATGACAACAAAATATATATATTTTGTCAATATATATTTTGTCATGCTTCATTTTTAGGAAAAACAATATTTCTTATAAAAATACATGGAAATTGTAAAAACGCATGGAAGATGATGCATTTCCAAATAATATATTTTTTAAAGTCTTTGTTGTGCAGTGGTTGTAATTGGATGCTGTCTGTAATATATTTTGTTTAGCTTTTTGGTCAATCATAACCTTATTTAGCTTTAAATCTTATCTTTCTATTTTTAATAAAACAATATTATTCAAATGATTTTGCTTTAACAATTTCAATTCAATTCAAAGTTTTATTGCCATATAAACTTTACAGTTTGTGACACATAACAACAACAAAAAACAGATGCTCTGCAGGACGCAGCTTTAAACGACTGCACCCTCAACAGTTGGGCAAGTATGGACACAACATTTCAGCTTGATACAGCTCTAAATTTGGATTGTGATTAAATAGTTGACACAACATAGGTTTCTGACACAGAATGAATGTGGTCTAAGAACTTAAACTTAAAAACTTAAAAATTTTCAATTGGACATTTACCTATTATGGTCCAATATCCAAAATCTAAATACATTGTTAGATTCAGCATATCATAGCACCCCAAGAATTCAATTTTTAATGAAATCAAATAATGTTCAATTTAGACCCTTAAGACCTCAATGTGGACCAATTTGATAACCGGGCCCAAATATTAAAAATCTAAATATATGGTTAGATTCAGCATATTGAAGAACCCCATATATTCAATTTTTGTTGAAATCAAACAAAGTTTAATTTTGGTCCCAGATTTGGACCAACTTGAAAACTGGGCCCATAATCAAAAATCTAAGTACATATAAAAAAGAAGATGTGGTATGATTGCCAATGAGACAACTATCCACAAAAGACCAAAATGGCACAGACATTAACAACTATAGGTCACTGTACGGCCTTCAACAATGAACAAAGCCCATACCGCATAGTCAGCTATAAAAGGCCACGATAAGACAATGTAAAACAATGTAAAACAATTCAAACGCGAAAACTAAAGGCCTTATTTATGGAAAAAAAAAAATAAATAACCGGGCCCAAATATTAAAAATCTAAATACACGGTTAGATATGGCATAACAAAGAACCCCAATCATTCATTTTTTGATCAAATCAAACAAAATTTAAATTTGGACCCTTTTGGCCCCTAATTCCTAAACTGTTGGGACCAAAACTCCCAAAATCAATCGCAACCTTCCTTTTGTGGCCATAAACCTTATGTTGAAATTTCATAGAATTCTGATTATCTATACTAAAGTTATTGTGCGAAAAAACAAAAAAAAATGCTTATTTGGGCCCTTTTTGGCCCTTAATGCCTTAACTAGTGGGACCAAAACTCCAAAATCAATCCCAACCTTCCTTTTAAGGTCATAAACCTTGTGTTTAAATTTCATAGATTTCTTTTTACTTAGACTAAAGTTAGTGTAAACCATATGTCTTCGGACAACGACGAAGACGACAACGATGCCTACAACGTCATACCAATATACGACCAATTTTTTTTCAATTTTTGCAGTCGTTTAAAAACACTGTGTCATAGTTCAGTGAATCTTCACTTGTATGTATTAATGTGTCTTTTGATTGAGTGTCTTTCTATGTTGTGATGTTACACTATTTTTTTTCAGGTAAGACCGTAAGGGTGAAGGTTAGTACCTATTAAATGTTAAAACCCGCTGCATTTGTTTTCCCCTGTCCTAAGTCAGGAACATGATGTTCCATACTTTTTGTTTTTTATGAGTGTCATAAGTGTTCCCCGTTTTTTATATTTAGATATTAGACCCTTGGTTTTTCTGTTTAAATGGTTTTACACTAGTAATTTTTGGTGAGCTTTATAGCTTGCTGTTAGGTGATAGCAAAGGATCTGTGTTGAAGAGCATACATTGACCTATAATGATTTATTTAACAAATTTTTTACTTGGATGGAGAATTATCTCATTGGCACTCATACCACATCTTCTTATACCTACTGGCAAGAATTGTACGCATGAGAGTATATGCTTTGTGCAGGGGGGAAATAGTACATAAACACTTACCTTTATACCAAAGGTAAAAATAGTAATAAGCCCTTTAAATAGTAATCCCAGAAAGAGCATCCACAGGGCTGTGTAAACAGGGGGAAATAGTACATAAACACTTACCTTTATAGCAAAGGTAAAAATAGTAATAAGCCCTTTAAATAGTAATCTCAGAAAGAGCATCCACAGGGCTGTGTAAACTTCATCCCATGCGACTGTACTGGATGTATAAGAACTCAAAGAGGTGGAGTTTCTGTTGTAATCACTGAAAACATGAATTTGTAATATAATCTTTAATACTTACAAACATTATCAGGTTCATCACACAAATGTACAGGTATTCACTTCAGAAAACTCTGCACAATTAAACAAGAGTGCACATGCTGAAATGTCTCGCCTTCTATACTAATCATTAATATTATGTTGATAGTCCTAAGTATAAAGCTAAGCTTTATTACAACTGTCACATAAACTTAACATTAACCAAGATAACTAAACAAAGACCAATGAACCTTGAAAATGAGGTCAAGGTCAGATGAACCATGTCAGACAGACATGTACAGCTACAATGCTTCTATACAACATATATAGTTGACCCATTACTTATAGTTTAAGAAAAATAGACCAAAACACAAAAACTTAAAACTGTGCAATGAACCGTGAAAATGAGGTCACGGTCAAATAAAACCTGCGCGACTGACATAAAGATCATAAAATATTTCCATACGCCAAATATAGTTGACCTATGGCATATAGTATTAGATAAAAAGACCAAAACTCAAAAACTTAACTTTGACACTGAACCATGAAAATGAGGTCAAGGTCACATGACATCTGCCCGCTAGACATGTACACCTTACAATCATTCCATACAACAAATATAGTAGACCTATTGCATATAGTATGAGAAAAGCAGACCAAAACACAAAAATTTTATTATAATCACTGAACCATGAAAATGAGGTCAAGGTCAGATGACACCTGCCAGTTGGACATGTACACCTTACAGTCCTTCCATACACGGAATATACTTGCTCTATTGATTATAGTATCTGAGATATGGACTTGACCACCAAAACTTAACCTTGTTCACTGATCCATGAAATGAGGTCGAGGTCAAGTGAAAACTGTCTGACAGACATGAGGACCTTGTAAGGTACGCAAATATCAAATATAGTTATCCAATTACTTATAATAAGAGAGAATTCAACATTACAAAAAATTTGAACTTTTTTTTCAAGTGGTCACTGAACCATGAAAATGAGGTCAAGGACATTGGACCTGTGACGGACGGAAACTATGTAACATGAAGCATCTATATACAAAGTATAAAGCATCCAGGTCTTCCACCTTCTAAAATATAAAGCTTCTAAGAAGTGAGCTAACGCCGCTAACACCGCTGCCGACGCCACCGCCGGATCACTATCCCATGTAGAGCTTTCTGCAACAAAAGTTGCAGGCTCGACAATAACTAAAACTGCATTTTTTAGATTTGCTTTCTTAAAATGCCCAATTGTTTGCACAATTTGTTTTTTATGGAATTTTAATCTAAATCGTTTCTATAAACGAGTGTATATAAATTAAACCGGGTCCGTTCGTGCCCATTCACGTTCGCACCCACTCATGTTTGCCACCTTTTACTTTCGCACCCTACATGTTGGCACCAAAAGACCGTTCGCACCCTACATTTTCGCACCTAATTTAAATTGGTTTTGTGTTAAATAACTTTATAATCAAGTTTTGGCAAGTGTATTCTTATAAGTATATTTGTTGTCATTGTCTCAATATAAAGCGAGACAGCATTTTTTTTTTTGTGTTGAATAAATCTTAATTATGTTTGAATAGTGTAATGTTAAAAAATGATAATCCTTTCTAAATAAAGTGGGATTCTGTCAACGTTTTAATTTGTGTTGAATAACTCTTAATCATGTGTATTGCTATAACTTTGTTTCATTGACTTGTTTCAAAATAAAGTGAGATTCTGACTACGGTTTTTTTTTTGTGTGTTGAATGAATTTGATCATATTTTGGTTATAATAGTGTACTGCTATATTTTATTGTTTCATTGTTTCAGATCAAAGGGAACAAGCTGTAAAAAACAATTATCTTTTGTCTTTTTCATTTAAAATCAAAGTTTTACTCATACCAAGCTAAATATATTCAGTATTTACATCAAAGCAATTATAAACAACAATCATGATTTTCCAATTAATCAACTGGAATTTAATTAAAATTGGGCACAAACGTGTGGAGTGCAAACGGACCTTGGGTGCAAACGTGCGAGCTGCAAATGTGTAGGGTGCGAAAGTGTATTGGGGCAAACGAACCTGATACCATATGAAATCAGTAAGATATAATTCCTAACTAGATATAAATATTTATAAGTGGTATAACCAAGGATTTGTATAACCATCAATGAAAAAGCTATACATATCAAAGGACAGAGATATATACAAGAATAGGTCACTGAATGACCTTTAGAAAAACATAAACCATAAAATAAGATAAGAAAGGTATAAATGTATAAATGTGAATAAATAAAAAGAGAAAAGCTTGATTTTTTTCAAAAAGGAAAGAGAACGCATAGAAAGAAAATTGACAACCAATGGATTACAGGGTTTGTTCTCATGATACAGAAAAAATTGTTATAATAGTTATATATATATATGAACCTTAATATGAAAGCAGTACTACTTGACACTATATATAATGTGCCTTACATTTCTTTCAATTGCATATCAAAGATATCACTTCTTCTTTTTAGTATGCGCCTTCTTTAATTAGGAGCACCTCCAAATAGATATGGAGTTTTTCCTTAACATCAAAATTTTAAAGAATAACACACAAATTTTTTTTTTCTTCAATATATGTACAGCAAATATAAACAAACAAGTGTCATGCATGACATATTTACATAGTTCTAGCTTTTAAAAATCCAGGTAAATTATATTGTTGATTAAACCAGGTGTATGTTACTAAATATAGTGCAGGTAATTTCCCATTTTATTAATTTTGTCAGCCATTACACAATCATATCTTCAAAGTGAAACAAAAAGGAAAGTAAGTTAATAAAAAACGCTTTAAATCTTTTTATAAAGTGACTATTCCTATACATTTTATATATTCATGATATTTGTAGCTTCTGAATTAATGTAATAATCTAAAATCATTTGATTAAGAGTAATAGCTTTAATCCAAATATAAGAACATTGATATGATTTATATTTCAATGTTTTATTTAAATCTCATCTCTCAACAAAAACAATCAATTTTTATACATTGTAAAATAAAACTATATAAAATGAGAGCCATTCTATACATAATTATAAGAGACTATTAAAATGCATAATTATAAATAAAGGCAACAGAAGTATACTTCAGTTCAAAATTCACAAACCGAATAAGAGAAAACAAATTGGGGTTACAAACTGAAACCAAGGGAAACACATCACATATAGGAGGAAAACAACGAAACAACAGAAAACACTAAAGTGTAACGAAAAACCAAAAGACAATGTAACACACATATAATATATTAAACAATATGAAATAAAATACTATTAACCATATATAGAACTTGTACCCTTTTTTAAATCAAATAATAGTTTTTGTTGAAATAATTATAAGAGACTATTTAAATGCATATATACATATATCTATAAATAAAGGCAACAGTAGTTTACTTCAATTTCGAAAGTCATTAACCCAACGACAGAAAAAAAATCAAGGTTACAGACTAAAACCAAGGGAAACACATCACCTATAAGAGAAAATCAACGAAACAACTGAAAACACTAAAGTGCAACAAAAACCAAAAGACAATGTAACACACATCAAATATATTAACAAATAATAGGTTTTATGACTTGTAATACAATTTAGGCTGTGACAAGTCAATATTTTTATCCTGTATTTATAGAATGGATAAAGAAGATAAAAGAAGATACTTTGTTGTTGGATCTGTTTACTTAGAGGTTGTTACTCCATTGTTTCAACAAAAGTTAGAACAAAAATATCAAGACCTAAACTTCAAATGTCTGAAGGATTTCCTTGATAGAAAGGCAGTCATCCACATCTTATTTCACCTACGCCACAGAAATGCCTGGTGCTGTACAGATAAAGCAAACTGCACCAACCAAGGAGCTCTTCCTCTAAATCATCACCAATGGAAACAATTGTACGCTGAAAATCCAGGGCCTGGTATACACAACTGTTTTTGTAAGTACACAGCTAAATCAATCAAACCAGCAGATCTTGATTTAAGTTTGTGTGGTCTTATATTATATAACTGCTGCAATTTGGGACAACTTGATGAAGAAGCAGTCCATATACTCCGACGGAATAAGAATGACTACCTGAGTCATAACACAACATGTGGTATAACCAAGGATGAGTATGGCCCATTGATGGATGAGTTAAAGACCAAAATCCTTCAACTTGACCAGAATAAAGTAGATGAACTGATAAGGATACAAAAAAGACCATTGGATGATGCTCTGTGTAACAAATACACAACAATCCTTCTTGATATCCAAGAAATATTGGAAAAGGTATTGTATTATTTCAATGTCAAAAAAAATAACAAAAGAGTTGTTATTCTTCATTACTTTGTATGGGGAGGATGGAGCTTGAAAAAAATATGTAGTATGATTGCCAATGAGACAACTCACCACAAGAGACCAAATAACACAGAAATTAACAACTATAGGACACTGTACAGCATTCAATAATGAGCAAAGCCCATACCATATAGTCAGCTGTAAAAGACCTTGAAATGACAACTGCAAAGCAATTCAAACGAAAAAAAACTAACAGCCTAATTTATGTACAAAAAAATGAACAAAAATGAAATGTGTAATACATCAACAAAAAACAGCCCCTGAACTACAGGCTACTGACTTGGGACAGGCACATACATACAGAATGTGGCAGAGTTAAACATGTTAACAGGATACCAACCCTCCCCTAACCTGGGACAGTGGTGTAGCTGTACAAGATAAGAATGAAAATTATTTATAGTTTAAACCCACATATCTTTATGTGCCTGGCACCTTTCAGGATGCAGATGGACAAGGGTAAAACTTAATGCCCCCTCACGAACAACAGGGGCATAACAAAGTGTAAAGGGTCAATAATAGCCGTACCAGTGAATAAATCTGTCAACAGCATGTGCAATACTGTTGTTGATATAGAACAGACAGTGTAATTATAATAGGTTATAAGTTATTTCATTTACTAAAAGACATGATCTCGTGAATTAGTAATGCATAAACTTTAATACACATGAACAAATGGCTTGCTTAGATAAATTACCCATATCCTTACTAAGGGTCCAGAGTTCATAACTCAGTAATTTTGGATGAGGGAATTTGAGATTATAATATTCTTTGTTTAAAAATCATAAGTATAAACATTTAATTTCAGATTGACACCAAAATAGATTTAAGTACAATCAAATATTGGATACTGTAAACATGAACACTACTGGGCTTACAGCTAAAATAGAGGTATGATTTATTCACACATTTTAACACATCAATAAAGATTTCTATGAAATGACAGGACATACAGGTTCAGATATCATTAATTGAAGAAAGACAGACAAGACCAAAAGAAAATGGAAAAACATTGGGCCATTTATTTTAATATATATTTGCATTTTTTAACATAACTATTCACTCAATATTCTGTTTTCTCTTGTATCTAATTCAATTTTATCAAGCAAATGATTTAATTTATGTTGCTGGGTTTATGCCATTTTCTTAGATTTGCAAAACCTATTCAATTTTCATAACTTGTATTTTTGAACAAAGTGTTCTGCACTGAAAGCTATCAACACTGAACTAATAAATAAAAGCGTTCAATTGCAAGGTGTAATAAAATTGTGTTGTTGAAATGGCTTAACACTTAACCTATCCCTTTCGACGAAGAATCCCCGTTTACCATGATTCATGCTTCAGACAGCTGATGATGACTCAAGTCAAAATCTATCTGCCCTGAAATTTTCAGATGACTTGGAAAACCGGTTGTTGGGTTGCTGCCCCTGAATTGGTAATTTTTACAGAATTTTTGCTGTTTTTGGTTATTATCTTGAATATTATTAAAGATAGAGATAAACTGTAAACAGCAATAATGTTGACAAACAAGTTAATGCCCTTAATAGTCAATTTTCAACAATTTTCATAAAATATTTTCCTCTGTAACTAATGGGCCAAGCTCATTATAGATAGAGATAATTGTAAGTAGCAACAATGTTCAGTAACGCAAGATGTACAAACACATCACCAGCACCAAAACACAATTTTGTCATGAATCCTACTGTATCTTTTGTCTAATATGCACATAGACTAAGGTGAGCGACACAGGCTCTTTAAAGCCTCTACTAGTTTTACATTAAAATGCTGTTTTTTGTACAAATACACTTGGAATGGACATTGTTTAGTGTAAGGAATTTTTATAACCTCATTAAAATTTTGAAACTTAGGTGCTTTAGATAAAGACGATTTTTGGTCAAAAATTCGAAACTTTGAGAATTTCATCAAAATAATGCTGAAAATTTGCCAATTTTCTTGTTATGCCGAAAAAACTATCAAAACATGAACAAAACTGTGTACAAAGTGAAGGTGAATAAAATAAAGCCAAAAATGACTGCAGATTTAATATAAAGATCTCTTTCTCGTGTCAAAATAGCTAGTGAAGCCATCGTCTCAGAGGAGCTTTTGTCAAGGCTGAAAGGGTTAAATGAGTTGTTTTTACAACTATTCTACAAAATCATTTGTTGAAGAGGTTACATCAAAATTGTAACACACTTCTGTTTCAAACAAATTTTACATTTAAAAATATTTTCCTTGAAAACAGACACTTTAAAAAATAAAGAAAATTGACTAGACAGGAACTGTAAAATAAACTGATTTTATACCGTTTGATGTTTTGCGTACATATTGACATATAGTTATTGCAACTCAGAAATTAACAAAATGGCCAGTAAAAAAGTTGTAACGCCATTGTAGAGTATATTTACAGTAACTATAATTAAGAAATAATTCATGGAAGCCATATATTGTTGGAAATTTACACATGGCCTGGGCCGTGATATTCGAATTTTATCCTGAGCGTTAGTGAGGGATAAAATTAACGAATATCATGGCCCAGGCCATGTGTAAATTTTCAACAATATATGGCTTCCATGAATTATTTCGATTCTAATAGGACAAATACGGTCATTAAAAAACTGAAGCGAGGGTTGGTATGCTGTGTGTGTGGCTGTTCTTTTTTACTCCCTGCTAGATAAAGCTCAAATATCTTTATAAATATGTAGCCTGTGTAGGTTAGTTCGTGAATAACTGCTAGAAAAAAAACTTTTTAATTCTTTAAATTCTCAAACCCAACATTTGCCATTTTTAATTTACATGTTTTTCTCGTAAGCTTCCGTTAAATCCAAAGTTGACATTTTGTAACTAAGGAGCCGCCATGTTGACTTGCTAAAACAAGTAAATATGCGAACAATGTAATAGAATAGAAAATAAAACAAAACCTACCTCAAAAATCAGTTTTAATACAATATCATACGAAATTCCGATGGTTCACGCAACAGAAAACTTTCAACTTTAGCGGTTTCATTTGTATGACGTCATGTTTTGAAATGACTTAAATGCGCCAAAAAGATTAATAGACTTTCGCGGAATTTTATTTAATTTTTATTTTGTTGATTTCTCCGAGCTCTTGTGCATTACTTCTTTTTATTATGCATATGAATAAGAAGAAAAGTTACGTTGGGTTTTTTTAATTGCCCTTTTTAAAACAATAAAATCGGCAGAGGGTCTGAAAATAGGTTCCAATACATGTAGATTTACGTGGCAAGTATATTGTAACAGCCATTATTATGTATATCTCTGAGTCTGCGCTAAGTATATTTTATCGAGAATTTTATCACAGTGTTGTTTACAAAGCTAAAGAAGCACGTCATATTAGAATTGTAAATAAAATTGATTATACTCATTGCGTGTTTTCAAAACAATATCTCTATTCATTTTTATACATTCTTATTTTTTTTTAAGGAATCCATGGAGAGAGTAGTTTGCCAGAACTGTAGGAGGAAATTTGATAAACAAGGTTTGTATCTAAAATTCATCAACTTCATAATGATATTTATGTTAAGTTATCTATTCAAGACACAAACATATCTTTTGAGTGACAAATGATGAATAATGCATATAAAAAAAAATAAACTGATCTTCCATTAATTTCAGTGTACAAACCAGATGCTTCATATTTCAGAAATAAAAGATCAACCAGTAAAACCCTACAAACTAGGAAAGCCTATCTTCACAATGCATCAACAGACAGACCTGACATCAAAAGTTGGTGACATGGGAGGATATGTAACAGATATAGTGATGATGGATGATGGTAGACTGGTGATATGTATACCTAAACAGAGGATACTACTGATCTGTAATACAGATGGATCACAGATAGACAGTATAGATGTACAAGGTAAACCTATCTGTGTTACAGCAGTCAACAACTCTACAGTAGCTGTTCCATTGTTGTATAGTTACAGTATAGAGATGTATGACATAAACAATAAACTCACACTTAAATCTATATCAGTACCTAGAATCACGTGGACAGGCATTACAACTATAAACAACAAGCTAGTTGTAAGTGGTAACAAGAATCTACTGACCATAGATCACCAGACAGGAGAGGTGGTACAGACAATACAGTCTGCCTGTTATCCTTACTGGTTACATGGTTCTGGTGACAGAATATTCTACTGTGACAACTTCTACAACAACAACAAGAAGCTGTACTGGTACAGTTGTACTGATAACAGACATCACACTCTAACATTACCAGCAGGACCCAGAAGTATGACTACACTACAAGATGGCAGTCTGTATGTGACGTGTAATGATGGATCAGTACAACACGTGTCATATGATGGTAAACAGTATAAGTCTGTTAAAACAAAGGGATTTCAAAAACTGAAATACACTTTGATGTCATATAATTTGAAGCAAAGAAAACTCATTATAAAACATGAAAGGGTAGACAATATGTGGATATTCAATGTTTTCTATGAGGAATAATACAGTCTTGTGCTAACTTTTTTACGTTTAATAACGATATAAGTACTTTAGAAGGAATGAGAGATGGGAGATATGGATGGATGATAGAAAAAGTTTCTTCATAAAACATATATATGCAATGAGAGTGTCAAAAAGAGATCATTAAAATATGAATAACTCTACTTACAAATATTTTGTTCAAGCCAAATTAAACGAAACTTGAGAATTATTGACTGAAACTGTAAGTGTAGATTATTGAAAGCATTATGTTCCAAAGTAAAAAAAATAACAAAAATGTTTAATAAAAGAAACTTATTACTTTTTCACAAAAACAAAAAAATTTATACATTACCATAACATTGTTTTATCTTCAGCTCCACATCTACTGAACAACTGTCTGATCAATTCGCTTGTGTTCATCCTGTAAATATGTGTCATGGATAAATAATGAAATTTACAAAAGTTGATTGCATTGTGTTGCATCATTTTGCTCAAGATAATGTTTATAGCTGAACATTTTTTTGTTAAACCTAACAAAAATATCTATCTTTCCAAGTATTGGTTAAATTAGTAAGGTGATACAATAGCTATAAATATTTTCAACAACAATTGCATAGGCTTTTGAACTTTATATGACAATTTTTTGTTCAACTTCTATCTGTTGTGTAATTTTATTTCATCCTGAATATGCATAAAATATTTGACATTCAACAAGTGGCAAAAAGATATCAGTCAGTTTCAAAATGTTATAGATATCAAATGGAGTTAAATAGCGGTCATTCAATCAGTATATATTTATTAATAGAATCATGTCTACTGTGTGTTATATATGTTTTGCTTTTTTTGTATAAGTGTATAACTACTGCTTCCCAAAAAAGTGTCTGTCTCAAACTGTTTATGAAAAGTGATCAATAAATATGTGGATACATTTATAAGTTAATGAAATTGGTAAAAATGTTGATGTTAGTTGAAATTGTAAATTATATCATATATATGCAACACTCACAAACGTGTTGTCCACACACCCATAAAACGGTCCATGATAATGAACATTGGACAGACAGAAAGTTTGTATCTAAGGTATGAAGCATTTAGGGCATTGGCCACCTCTGTAATTTTACAAGTCTCCATTTTAGATTGTCTTCTTTTAGGTCCGTATTTATTTTAATCTTCAGAAATTGCACCAAAAATACATCGATATTGACAACCTTGGATATATTTTTTCCTTTTCTTTGGACTCCTGTGGAAAACTATTCATGGACTTGATTTGCTATAGAAATTATTGGCGTTTTAATAAAATGTCAGTACCAAAAAGTTTGAGCTAAATGGACACGTTTTGGGGAGTGTTACATATGTTTGTGTTATTTTTCTTGAAAACAAAATAGAATTAAAAATGTTTTTGGAAATAATAACAGTGTGTTTAATAATATCAGCAAGGAATATTTTTTTTAAAACTTAATAAAAGTACAGAAATTATATAGAAACTAAAAAAATTTGTTTAAAAATTCTTTTTATATAATGTAAATTCAGAAATTATTTCGAGGTTATTATAATGGCAAATAATGCAATAAGTTGAGTATCCCAATAATTTGAACTCCCATTCTGATATCTGAAACACAAATCAGTATGCAGATATTCCTGAAATCGCAATAAATTAAGACTTGCATTTATGTAAATTTAAAAAAAAAATCACAATAATAAATGCACACAATAATTTCTGAATTTTGGTTAATAAATGTTATATATATCTACAATCTTCTCAATACCTTGTATATTTGTTTGGATAACTGAGAATGGCTGTCAATAAGGTAACACATAAAACCTACAATAAAAATAACAAACAATAATAGTACTTCTTTATATTAAAGTAATCCTTTCAGAAATTTCATATTTTGTCAATGTCTAACGTCTGTAATCATAAATGTTAGTATAAACTTTATCATATTTGAATTTCGTTGATTAATTTTTATATAAATCAGGATGTCAGTTTTTCTGGTTTGATTTGTTTTCAATAATTCAAATTGTCTTTTCTTGATCTTTCTAGTTGAATATGCTGTATGGGATTTGCTTAGTATCAGAGGCCAAACAGTGACCTTTTGTTTTTTAATTTCTATGTCATTTGGTCACTGGTTGAGAGTTGTCTCATTTGTAATCTTACCACATCTTCTCATGTTTATAGAAACCAAGCATCAATGAACAACACATGGTCTAGACATGATACTAGCACAAAAGAAAATGTGGTATATTTTTCACAATATTCAGGGCACAAAAGAATATTTCTATCACACCCAATCTTAATTTGTCTTCAAGACATTTCGAACTGGATCTAGTGGTTCCTATGGTATGACTAACTGAGAGGTCTAGTGATAGTATGATCACCTCAAGGGAAGGAGGATGTGTTTTGGAAAGAGGGCCCGGTCAAACTAAAGACTTTCAAATTAGTATGTTTTGCTTCTCCACTAAGCACACAGCATTAAGAATAAGTGCAGAGAATTTCCCACTCAAGAGTATATGGTAAGATTTATGTTATAAGTAGAAGAGAAATGATTCATTTTCCTATCTCCTGTTGTTGAAGACATAATTCAAAATAAATATGGAATGTGTTCATAGGAAACTGAGGAGCTCCTGCTTGCATAAAACTTCATAAAGGAAAATAAATCAAGACCAGTAAAAGTCACGCTACCCAATATGTTCCTGATTTGAGTTTTGTAGTAATGAGCATTTTGTTTAATTTTCATAAGATTTTATTGAGGCAAACTTAAGTTAGAGAATGAAAACAAAAATTCAGCAATTTTTCCAATTTGTAAAGGGCATCTAAAACAGTAAAAGTTACTGCACCAAAATTCAAACTAGATCTGTGTTATGTGGCAATAAACATATTGTGTATAAGTTTCATAAAATTTATTTGAGAACAGAAACCAATTTTGGGACGTATGAACGTACGTCAAGACGAACAAGAGTAAAACTTAATTGCCTTCTGCTACGGCTGGGGCATAAACAGTCATTTTAGAACCTTTGCCAAAACAATAATTTTTTTTGATATCATAGGAAATCCTTTTCTACACTATTTGTAAAATCTTTGTATATACCAACCTCAGCTATTAAGTATTGTCCTAACTTCGAATTCTTCCTATATCTACACCAGGCAATATTCATTTTGTTAAAAAAAAACTTCCATATAAACCCTGAAGGAGAGGATAAGTGATAATGTTATTAATTTTGTTGTGATGCTACAGCTCAAAGTTATAACAGAAATCAAAATAGGATAAAATTAAGTATAAAGATTTAAAGACTTTTCTAAGATCTTGTTCAGACATCGAGTCTTTAACTATAATTCATTTGTGCCAACAGCTATTGGAGCACAGTTTAATAAATTAATGGAGCATTGTGTTGACCTGTTTGCACCTTAAACAAGTTGTCAAACTTTTGGCTATTTCTTAGATGCATAATTTTTTTATAAGTTATTATTGGCTTTGAACTAGCTGTCAATAACTGTGGGTTCTCTCATGTTTGTACTTAGTGTCCTTTTGTTGTTGGGATGTATAAGTACCTGTCCACATCCATTCTTTTTTTGTGAGATGTATTTCTATTTGTATCCATATGATGAGTTACGCCTTTTTGAACTGATTTTAATAGTTGGATCTTATGTTGTACTTTTTAACCACTGTCCCAGGTTAGGGGGAGGGTTTGGATTCCGTTAACATATTTAACCCTGCCACATTCTGTATGTTTATGCCTGTCTTCAGTCAAGAGACTGTAATTCAGTGGTTGTTGCGTGTTTGTGTTACATATTTGATTTACTTTCGATTTTTGTACATAAATTAGGCTGTTGGTTTTCCTGTTTGAATTGTTCTACATTGTCATTTCAGAGCATTTTATAGCTGACTGTGCAGTGTGGGTTTTGCTCATTTTTGAAGGCTTTATAGTGACCTATACTTGTTAGTTTCTGTGTCATTTGGTCTCTTGTGGAGAGTTGTCTCATTTGCAATCATACCACATCTTCTTTTTTATATTCAAGATATTAGACAAAACTTCTAATTTCTGTCATAGTTCCTGTACATATACATTTTTAATGCCTCTGGATTATAAATGTCTGTATTCACCCCTAATGCCCCTAGGAATATAAACTTTGTACTCACCCCTAATGCCTCTATGAGTATAAATTGTGTACTCACCCCAAATGCCCCTAGGAATATCAACAGTATAAGTTCCTGTAAGTACTCACCCCTAACGCCCCAAGGAATATAAACGGTATAAGTTCCTGTAAGTACCAGGGTTCATTATACTCTACATAAAACATCACAAGATGATCATTTCCAAATGGATTAATTGATCTGAGTACAAATGCAGCTGCTAGTGCACAGAAAAATGATCTCCACAGGGTCTTCAAAGGAAAATAGTAACTAACCTACAAAAAGTACAAAAACAACTTAGAATCAAAATTAAAAATAATCAAACAAACAATGACTAAAAGGTTTAAAATGGGAGTTTTGATCTTATGCCATATATGGTCTATTTATTTAAAAAATATTAAAACATTTAAAAAATTCATAAATTTACAGTACCCAATATTTTGGTACATGTCTCATATAACTTATGTTAATTCACCTAGAATAAACAAACAATTGACTATCAGGTTTTTTTTTTCAATAACCTATAGCTTGTTCGATGCCTTGAAAATTGAGAAAACTAAGAAACTTACTTCCTCTAAACTAAACAATACTCCACCAATAGGAGCACCAAACGCCACACTGACTCCAGCTGCAGCAGCTGCTGATAATATCTACAAAAAAAATAGTAGCTTTAAATATATTATATAAGTAAGAACACCAATTGCAAGTAAAGAATATGTTACTTTGATAGGCAGACAAAAACTAGGAGGCATTCAAAGATTGAATTTTATTCCCAAATAAAACGCAACATTCCTGACTGCATGTGCTTCCTAAAAAGAACATTTGTTTGATGGTAATATCATATAACAAAATGTAATTTGATAGGGTTTGTCAAAATGTCGAACATGTGCACATTTGTGGTATGAAAAGCTTCTCTGTTTCATATAAAATGTGCTCCAGCAAAACCCTTTTACAACTTCATACTATATTGGCCTTTTAATTTTTTTTTTTTTATTCCAGTCTTACTGTTGAGTCTTTTGTAAATGAAATGTACATCTAACCGTAACCTGAATAGTTCAATCGTTATTTTCAGGTCATCTTCCATCAATATATTGATAGCACAGACAATGAAAATTCATCAATTGATTATTTGGCATGAGCACAAGGTTTACCCATCTCAATAAAATTGAGCTGACTTTTGATTGGTCTCTTTTTCCACATGGCACTTATTAATATCCAGGATTCATGACCAGTTTTAAGAGCAATAGGAATTTAGGCCCTCATAAATAGAAAAAATTGATAATGGGAGGGACTGAATTATTAAAGTTAGTCTGACCTAAAAAGTTTTAAGCGATGGGATGTAAGGGGCATCGAACGATATCCACGGAACTCGTCGTGCTCCTTAAATATTGTTAAATAACCAAAGAAATATTCGTCTAAGATTACCAATTTGTATAGTGTTACAGAAAATAACAATCAGGAAAGTTTGAAAAGTATATTAAACATTTTAACAAACGCTTAACACCGTAAATTTAATATATCCAACCAGTCAAGAAAACCAAAACAAACAACATGGCTGAAATCAACTCATATTCCGATGCGGTTTCACAACCAGCATATCATAAACATACCAACTTTTACCCGATACATGAAGGTCTTGAGGAACTGAGGTCAGTAAAACCGGTATTCATTTTAGAAACAGATTTATTTGGCAATACAGAACTCCAACAAAAAGACTTCTTACAACATGAAGAAGTTTACAAAAGTATCGGTTCAGAGGTACCCAGATTCCAAATGAAAGGGTTACAAAGAGTCAAGGGAATGTGGCGTATTTATCTTGCACAAGAACTAGCAAGAGATCACCTCCTTACAAGAGGTGTATCTATACGTAACAAACTTTTAACAGTATACGATAAAAACCCAAGAATCCCTGTAGCTGAACAACGCCCAGAATACCTCCGAATACGTGTGTCCAACATTCCATTATCAGCTGAGGACGGTATGATCTTCTCGTTCTTTCAATCTAATGGCGTAGTCGTTACAAGCTATTTCAGAGAGAGAGTGAGAATAAATGGCGAAATGACCGACTGCCAATCTGGAGACAGAATTTTTTTTGTCGAACCATTGGAAGGCACACTACCCAGATTCACAAGGATAAGCAAGTACAATGCCAAAATATATTACAAAGGCCAAATCTACATAAATGCACATATTACTTGTCAAAAATGCCTGAAAAAGGGACACAAACAGGACAAATGCCAAAACGATTGGGTTTGTAATGAATGTGGAAAAGAAGGGCATAAAGCAAAAAAATGCCAAACTCCTAGTAAACCAGCACCAGATAATGACACTCCTAGTAAAACAGCATCAGACAATGAAGCTAATAAAACAGATGACCAGTCTGATTCTAGTGAAAGTGAAAGTGGGGAAGAGACTGACATTGGTGATCATGTTGATCACAGTGAAACCCCATCTTCACAGTCCATATTGCTACCTACAGAAGCAATAACAGCAACAACAACAGCTATCAGTAAAGTCGTTACAGAAATTGATCCTGATTCACAGGAGAAAAAAACAAGAAAAAAGAAAAACAAAGACAAAACAAAAAACAAGCCAAAAGTTGAATCAAAAGGACCAATAGACAAATTCATTGTAAACCCTGAATCAACAACACCAGTACAAAAACAGGGGAAAAGACCAGCAACAACCCCTACAGATGAATATCACAAAAGACAAACTGATTCCAGTAAATCATCAAAGACATAGGTACAAGAACAGTTACCATATACCATTTCCTTTCAAAATATATTATCCATACAACAATGCCTAAGTCAATGGACATAATAATTTGTACTTGTACAAATATCTGTATATACTCCTATTTTATATATATTCATAAAAAACAATTAAAAAAATATGTGGCAGTGTATGATACAATAACATTAGATTGTATATACTCTGCACAAAACAAAATAAAACAATAAACTCTATATATAGATTGTTGTCAATATAATATGTATAGATCAATGAAACTAATTCTTTTTTTTTCATATGAAACAACTAGTATAGTTATATATATATATGTAATAATTTGTGCTTCAATGTACCACAATATCAATATGTGCGCTATGTCATATAATCATGTAAACAGAAAAGCAATAGCATTCTACTATATTTATATAGATATGCAAATTAATTCCATCGCCATTTCCACACACCTGTATACAAAATGTAAACAAATCAGTTTGACCTATTTATACCTGTTTTTATATGCAGATAATTATCCTTTTTTAGTTGTAGCCTCAAAAGTTTTCATTCATGTATTATGTCTTCATTTTTTCAATTATTTGCATCAGAATCTCCGTGTCCTGCTAAATATCTGTATAATTAAAGTCAAGCCCCTTAAACATAATAGTTTTAAATTCTCCCTCGCCCTGCTCGTCCGAATTTAAAGCATTTAATTTCTAATTCAATAGGCTATAAACAAGACAAACACAGATATAGGATTAGTTGCTCGCAGTAACATCTTATTTTCTCTTGCGATACAATATTTTATTTTACTGAATTGTACATATTTCTTCAATCGAAACATTATATAAACACATGATCATGACATATAACATTGTTCCTCTTTCGCATCGTTTCTTTTCTCCCGGCTAATTCCTCCAACGCCTGTACGTACAATAAACATAGCAGCAACTGCACATATACCTATGTGACCAACTTCAATCCGACGTAACTGCGAGCACCTTCGATACTAATACATTTAAATCCCAAACTTTATATAGTACCTTTAAACCCCACCCATAAAAACCGCCAAAACTTTCCTCGTGCCTCCTGCACCTAACATCAAACTTATAAATAGTACATACTGTTACAAAACCAGTATCCGAACTAGTTATACTAGTTCCCATCTGTAAATATTAACTACAAATAGCTAACGGGAAAAACCCTATTTCAAACGAAATAAAATACATGTAATATTATCTGTACTGTTATCACAAGCATACGAAAGTATTTGATAATATTCTCCCGTTATTTTTGCTACTTGGTTATTAATGTCTTTATTTCTGAAAAGTGTTTTAAAAATATACAATTAACGAAAAATAAATTCAATACTCACCAATTCAGAAAGATATATATTACATCCATCACATTTATATATTTCTAAGTCTATTAAAGTTAATCCTCGTGCGAATTAATCGTTTTACATGTGAAGGTCAATATATTTTACCAGCTAACAATTCTAAATATAGAAATAGGTGGAAACCTATTAAAGTCGGTCAATATGAAATTAAATGTATGTGTGTACATGTAATTATATTTCGTCTAGCAACTCACACATGTACAGTCAAAGCTAAAACTGTCACTAGAGATGCACATATGATTGTATTTTTATCTCTAAATTCTGTATATATTTGTATGTATATTATTCTTTTTATATTTGAAATACATGTATCAAATACTTTTTTAAAAACAAAATCAAGATGTCACTTAATCCATTGCATATATGTTCTTTAAATTGTCAGGGGTTAGGAAAATATGAAAAAAGAATTAGACTAAAAGAATGGATAAAACAACAAAAATGCAACATAATATTTTTACAAGAAACACATTTTTCGAACAATTTAATAGATAAAGAATTTACGGGCGATTTATATCATAGTTTTGGAAGCACACAATCAAGAGGTGTTTCGATTTATATTAACCAAAAAATTAAGTATGAAATCATAGATAAATATGTAGATCAACACGGAAGAATTGTTTTAATCAACATAGAAATCGACAAAAATATATTTACTTTTGTAAACCTTTATGCCCCAAACACAAGTAAAGATAGAAATATATTCTTTAAAAAAGCTTTAAGTGTCATTGAAAAATATAGTCTTGGTATAATTATCATAGGCGGTGATATGAATGAAACGCTTAATATAAAAGATAGAAAAAGTAATAGAAAAGATCAACAAAAAATAAAAAATAAGACAAATGGGCTAAAAACTCTGATAAAAAAACTAAAAGTTATAGATATATGGAGAGCTATAAATCCAAATAAAACGCAATATACCTGGAAAAGAAAAAATAATGAAGTAGCTAGTAGAATTGATTATTTTCTAGTAAGTGAAGATGTGAGACCAAGAGTACTCAGCACTGATATACGACCTGCAACAATTCAATATACAGATCACAAGCGATTTCACTTAAAATTAATCATTGTCAAGGGAACAAAGGAAAGGGATACTTCAAATTAAACAATAATATCCTTAACGACGAATCATACAAACTAAAAATAAATACTTTGATAGATAAATATGAAAAATTAAGAAATAAAAAAAAGTCTAGCAATCGTGTGGGATCTTTTTAAAATAGAAGTTAGAGAGAAAACTATAGAACATTGTAAAATAAAAGCTAAACATAAAAGAGATGAAATTACAAAACTAGAACAAGAACTTAAACTTTTGAATGAAATTCACGATAACTACATAGATGAAAAAAATAATAATTTGCCAAATATAATAGATTCAATAAATAAAACAGAAGAAACACTACAAACTTTATATTCAGATAAAATAAAAGGGGCACAAATAAGATCACGAGTTAAATGGATAGAAGAGGGCGAAAAAAATACAAAATATTTTTTGGGATTAGAAAAATCAAGACAAACAAGGAAAAACATTACTGCTATAAGAGACAGTAAAGGAGAATTAACAGAAGATCAAGGCAAAATATTAGAAACGGGGAGAAATCATTATGTCAATTTATATAAGTCAACTAATCCTGATCTAACAGAAATTGAAAATTATATTGAAAAAACTAAAATAAATTACAAATTAAGTACAAAAGAATGTAATGAAATTGACGGCAACCTGACAATAGAGGAATGTACACAATCTGTTTTTAAAATGAAACTTAATAAAACACCAGGTATCGATGGTCTCTCAATTGAATTTTATAGAGCTTTCTGGTCAAATCTACAAACCTTTGCTGTAGATGTTTTTAATAATTGCTATGAAAAAAAAGAATTAACAAATTCTCAGAAACTTGGATTGATTACCCTTATATACAAGAAAAATGACCCATTAAATTTAGATAATTATAGACCAATTACCTTACTAAATGTAGATACCAAAATTATAGCATACTCTCTTGCACAAAGACTGAAACCAATATTGCATAAAATCATTCATAGTGATCAAAACGGTTATGTAAAAAACAGATATATAGGATTTAATATTAGACAAATCCAGGATATTATAGATTATTCGGAAAAATTCAATGTAGATGGAGCTATCTTATTTTTAGACTTCACAAAGGCATTTGACTCGCTAGAATGGGAATTTATGTATTGTTCTTTAAAGAAATTTGGCTTCCAGGAATCTCTTTTGAGGTGGATAAATACTTTATACACAGATATAAAGGGTTGCATATTAAATAATGGCTGGATTTCAAGACCCTTCAACATTGAGCGCGGTATCCGTCAAGGGTGTCCCGCGAGTTCTATAATTTTCGTAATTGCTGTTGAAATTTTAGCTAGTAGATTAAGACAAAATAAAAATTTTAAAGGCTTTCAAATTAAACTAGATAATAAAACCCATACATTAAAATTAAGCCAGCTTGCAGACGACACCACTTTATTTTTAAATTCAAAACAAGAAGTGTCATTAACTCTGAATATTATAGAAATTTTTGGATCACTTTCAGGCCTAAAGCTTAACCGAAATAAAACAGAAGGAATATGGCTCGGCAATTTAAAAGCCTGCAAAGATAAAGTTGAAAACATTAATTTTACACAAAAACCTATAAAAGTTTTAGGAATATACTTTGGACTTAATAAAAATGAGTGTAAAAAATTAAACTTGCAACGACAATACGAAAAATCTGAAAAAATAATTAAAGATTGGAATAAAAGAAATTTAACTATGTTAGGTAAGATAACTCTTGTTAAATCATTAATCTTACCGAATATTACTTATGTTGCATCTGTAACCGAAATTGATAACGAATACCTAGCAAAATTTAAAAAAATAATATACAGTTTTATATGCAATAATAAATCTGAAAAGGTTAAAAGGAATATAATAAGTAAAAATTACCATGCTGGCGGGCTTAAAATGATAAACATAGATAAATATCTAGAAGCGATAAATATTAGTTGGGTAAAAAAACTCATCGAAAACGAAGATCTATCACCCAATTGGAAAGTATTACCAAGATTTTATTTTGATAAATTTGGACAAGAATTCCTTATATTTAAAATGAATTTCAACAATATTAATTTGGTCTATAAACTGAAAGAACTAATTCCACAATTTTACTTAAGAATAATCAAATCATGGATAAATACAAAATCTGAAAAGGAATTGGATCATCTATCATATAAACAAATAAGACAGCAGCTTATATGGGGCAATAAAAATATCAAATTAAACGGTAAATGTCTCATCTTCAAAAACTGGATAAACAGCAAAATTCTTTTTTTAAATGACATTATTGATAATAAAGGAAAATTTAATCAAAACATGATCTTAGATAAACTTTCCTGTCATGCTAACTGGTTTTCAGAATATTCTAAATTAATGAAAGCAATACCAAAACAGTGGTTACAAGAGCTAACTAAAGAAGAATCATTAAAAACAAAAGTTGCCACTGACTCCGAATATAAATTTAAAGATAAAAAAGGAAAAATGGTATCACTTAAAAACATTTCCTCCAAAGACATTTACATCTCCCTCTTAAATAGATATTATGAAAAACCAATAGGATTTCAAAAATGGGACAACATATTTATCTTGGAAAACAACACAAACAAAAGACAACAAATGCTAAATTATATCTTTTATTATATACAAGATAATAAATTCAAAATGTTAAGATGGAAATTTCTGCACTACATTTTACCAACCAAACAATTACTTTTCTCTTGGAAAATAACTAAAACTCCGCTATGTAATATTTGTGATGTCATCGAAGATTATGAGCACTACTTTTTAACATGCAAATTTCTGAAATCATTTTGGGATAAAATAAAACTTTTACTTGATAAACTTAAAATAGGACATCACATCATATCAATTAAATCACTTTTGTACGGATACAAAATAAACGATACAAGTTACTACAGTATAAATGATTTAATTACAATTATTATTTTTACTGTATACAAAGGATACTATACATCCGAACAAAAAACAAAACAAATTAATATGTTTGAAATTTTCAAAAAAGAATTTCTTCAATATCACGAAATATTGATAAATAAAGAAGGCAAATATGAAAAATTCCATAATCTGGTTTTAAGCATAGCTAATTTGACAATGTTTATTTTAAACCCTAATAAAATTACAAGAAGAATACATGTGATGTGATGATCGTTTACCTGAGAAATGTGTGACAGATATTTTTGTACAACAAATGAATTGGAAAGGGACTGATGGAGAAAGCTTAAGACTAAGACCAGATGGATGAATTACTGAAGAACAGATGAATGGACAAGGTTAATGCAATATAGCTGCCACTTTTAAATTGGGACAGAGAAGGTAAAAAAAGCTTTCAATTCTTTACAAATATAAAATTTTCAAAAACAATAAATATGTTTGACTTACCTCCGTTTTCTTAGCTTCATTGGAGCCATATTTAGGAAATAAATAAGAAAATATATTGCCACAGCATGCAGCAACATGTACAAATGGTCCTTCTTTACCAAGACTTAATCCAGCTGATACAGCTAACATCATTCCTACTGACTTGGTCAATAATGTCCACTTTCCTAAATATCCACGAATAATAAATCCACTTAATATTGTTTTAATCTGAAAGATAAATATATTTTTCGATTCAAAAGTTTTAATAAGATAAAATAATTACTATTTTAAGTTGCAGCTCTTAATCCATGGGTACCTGTATGTTTCCAGAACAAATATTGGAATGTCAATGTAAATTTTCAGTTTCTGCTTCTGAAATGTGTAAACACTACACACAACAATTTTACCACCTTCACACTGAATGGCAGCCCTTGGTCAAGAATGATATGAATCAGCATTGTAATCTACCAAGGGTGTACAGGATAGGACTGAAACATAATCCTGGGCTAGAAAAAATGATAAAAAGTATGTCATTTTTTCTTGAATTAAGTGTTAAATCATCATGCTGTTCAAACTTCAGCTGGTTTCATATCAGCATGGGAAAAACCAGGTGCTCTGCAGGGCGCAGCTTTATCCGACTGCAGAGGTCGAACCCTGAACAGTTGAGGCAAGTATGGACACAATATTCAAGCTGGATACAGCTCTGAATTTGGATTGTGATTAAATAGCTGACACAGCAAAGGTTTCTGACTCAGAATGAATGTGGTCTAATGAACTAAAATATTATTTTTTTTGCTTTTGAGCAATTCACTATGCTGTTGAATATTATTCCCCTAAAAAAAAATATTTGAAGAAATTTTCTTTTTAATTTCTGAAATCTGAAATGAGAAAATTGTATCCAAGGAAGCAATTCGCCAAACATATTTTCCATATGCAAAGTGACCTTAGCGTGACCCTCTCGTCAAAATCCGGTGATCTCAAAACGCATGGATCTGTCACTGAAATAAACTATTATCTGATTGTATATATTAAACAAGTGCTCAATATCCATGTTTTTTTGTTGATTGTTGACAAACGGGTGACAATCGTTAAACTTTGGATTCAAAACACGAACTTTAATTACCTGACATATTTTACCTCACTGACCGATTGAAAAATCAAAGCGCTGTAAGCATTGAAGGCAGTTAACCAAAAACCAAGGCAAACGTAACAAGTGAAACTGCGAGCTACTGCTCACTGATGATACCCCCCCCCCCCACAAGTGGATAATATTAATAGTGTAAAAATATGCAAGTGTTCGGTAAACAAGAACTTATTGAGTGATGACTCTGAAAACGCATCACACAGTATAGCTGACTTAATATATAAACCTTGAAACCAAATTTCAGAAATCCTTGTATTGTAGTTCCTGAGAAAATTGTGATGAAAATTTTCAACTTGGCTATCATGTGTAAAATTATACAAGTGTTTTCGGTAAATAGGAAGTTGTTAAGTGATGAATCTGAAAACGCATCACAGGGTAAAGCTGACTTATTTAAACCCTGAAACCAAATTTCAGAAATCCTTGTATTGTAGTTCCTGAGAAAATTGTGATGAAAATTTTCAACTTGGCTATCATGTGTAAAATTATACAAGTGTTTTCGGTAAACAGGAAGTTGTCAAGTGATGAATCTGAAAACGCATCACAGGGAAAAGCTGACTTATTTAAACCCTGAAACCAAATTTCAGAAATCCTTGTATTGTAGTTCCTGAGAAAAATGTGACGAAAATTTTCAACTTGGCTATCATGTGTAAAATCATACAAGTGTTCCGTTAACAGGAAGTTGGTGAGTGATGAATCTGAAAATGCATCACACGGTAAAGCTGACTTATATCAAGCCTGAAACCAAATTTCAAAAAATCCTTGTATTGTAGTTCCTGAGAAAAATGTGACGAAAATTTTCAACTTGGCTTTCATGTGTAAAATCATACAAGTGTTTTCGGTAAACAGAAAGTTGGCGAGTGATGAATCTAAATACGCATCACACGGTATAGTTGACTTATATCAAGCCTGAAACCAAATTTCAGAAATCCTCTTAGTGTAGTTCCTGAGAAAAATGTGATGAAAATTTTCAACTTGGCTATCATGTGTAAAATCATACAAGTGTTCCGTAAACAGGAAGTTGGCGAGTGATGAATCTGAAAACTCATCACACGGTATAGCTGACTTATGTCAAGCCTGAAACCAAATTTCAGAAATCCTTGTAGTGTAGTTCCTAAGAAAAATGTGACAAAAAAAATCATGGGACGGACGGACTGACGGAAGGATGGATGGATGGAAGGACAGACAGAAGTAAAACATTATACCCCTCTTTTTTTGAAAGCGGGGATATAAAGCGGGGGTATAATTATGAAAACTGTGTCAGTTTGCTTCAACATTAAACATTCATATATTGTACATTTATGTTTATCTAATGAATTAATTATTAGGGCAATTAATTTATATGTTATCAAGGTTTCAAAAGCAATGCATATATCAATGCATATTTTCTATGGTGAGTCTGCAGTGGTACAAGTTCGCAATGATTGCAGTTGTTCTAGTTGGTAGTTAAAGTTGGTTTTAGTTGTCTCTTAGTAGTACAAGTTGACTTAGTACGAAAATGTAATAGTATGAATGGACTGGTTTCCCTGGAAAGAAAGCTGAATTTGGTTCTTTAGTACAAAAGTTATGAGACACAAATCAGACAAATGTTCACTACTAGAAAGATCAAAGGTGAGGTCTGACTGACCTGCCCATAGTAAATGTAAATGATTAGTTATATTGACCCATACATGAATACATTTGGTTTAGGGATGGGATCTCAACGGTTTTCAAGTTCTCAAACAGGAAGGGGTAGGGTGATCCCCAGGGACTTCCCCTATATCTCATTTAATTAGTTATATTGACCCATACATGAATATATATTGTTTAGGGGTGAGGATCTCAACCGTTTCCAAGTTCTCAAACAGGAGGGGTGGGGTGACCACAGTGACACCCACTATATTTCATTTGATTTGTTATATCGTCCCATACATGAGTATATATGGTTTAGGGGTGAGGATCTTGACCATTTCCAAGTTCTCAAACAGGAGGATGTACGGTGACCCTCGGGACTCCCCTTTTATTTTATTTGAATTGTTATATCGTCCCATACATGAATATATATGGTTAAGGGGTGGGGATTTCAACAGTTTTCAAATTCTCAAACAGGAGGGGTGGGGTGACCCAAGGGACTCCCCCTATAAATCATTTGATTTGTTATGTTGTCCCATACTTGAATATATGGTTTAGGGGTGGGGATCTCGACCATTTCAAAGTTCCCAATCAGAAGGGGTGGGATGACCCCAGGGACTCCCTCTATATTTCATTTGATTAGTTATATTGTCTCATACTTGAATATGTATGGGTAGGGGGTGGGGATCCAAACCGTTTCAAAGTTCCCAAACAGAAGGGGGTGGGTTGACCCCAGGGACTCCCCCTATATTTCATTTGATTAGTTATATTGTCCCATACTTGAATATGTATGGTTTAGGGGTGGGATACCAACCATTTTAAAGTTCCTAATCAGGAGGGGTAGGTTGATCCCCTATATTTCATTTGATTAGTTATATAGTCCCATACATGAATGTATATGGTTCAGAGGTGGGGATCTCATCCGTTTCAAAGTTGTCAAACAGGAGGGGGTAGAGTGGCCCAAAGGACGCCACCTATATATCATTTGATTTGCTTACATATGAATTAGTATTATATAATATAGTTGCATTATTTCTGAAAATAAAGTAAGAAACTTCCAGCTACTTTAACTGACCCTTCAAAATTAGAATTACAGTAACATGTTTACACTTTAAAAGCATCTTACATGCATTATCAACATTTATCTTTGATAAAGAAAATTTATACTGTCACAAGGAACATATATAATGTTAAATATACTGTTCCCAGCTGTCACATTGTATTGGATTTTGACATTAAAATTTGTCAAAAAGTAATTTTGAGTTTCTGTATAAAATATTTTCTGCTTTTTTGTAGTTGGTCGATAAAACCTGGAATTACCCTTATCAACTTCCAGAATAGTATCCGATATTATTTGTCTTAACGGCATCCATTGTGTTTTCAATGTTGTTTTTGTCAGTCAGATACGATTTTACTCGAATTTACACATTATTTGTTGGGGATTTTCTGTATAAAGTTGAACAAAATAAACATCGCTGTCATGAATAATAATGATGAAAATAAGTTTTGAGATCGTTTTTTTGGAGACTTTGGTGAAAAGGTTTGCAGTTCTTTTTTATTTTCTTTCAAGTGGATGTTCTGTCGGGCGTAGCTAGTGACCAAGTCGAAAATCTGTTTGCAAAAGTGGGAGGTCGCAGACCTCGGACCACCACTAATTTGAACCCCTGCCTCCAAATTGAAAAGATACGAAAATTTCGTCTTCTAATTTGAAATTGCCGCCAACAGCATGAACAGTTGAACATATTTTGATAGACTACTGACGTAGTTGACTACGTATTGACGACAAACAATATTCCTACGACTTTTGCCATTTAGGAAATCTAAACTACATGTCTTTAGAGATTTTCGGCGATTAAATATTTTATACAATAGTTCTTTGACATCTTAGCCAAAAGCACAGGCAATAATAAACTACATAAGGATTTCTAATGAGCACTACATCCTATGTGCAACTTCAAAACTTTTGGGTGATTCGACGACCATTTAAGGTTTTTCTGGTCATATTTTTTGTAATCCAGAATTAAAATTATTAAAAAAGTGTTCGATTAGTTATATATACATAGTAGCCAACTAGATAATAACACTGGCACGTATTTCAGCATTTATTGGGTAGAACACAAATCTAGGGTGCTCGCATAATGCAGCTTAACTGCATAAAAATTATATGAAATGTATGCGAAAAAAATGATAAAATTGTGCACATAAGACTAAGTTTTTGATGTATGTATGCATTGGTTCAAGAATTGGAATAAAATTATTTTTCACCAGTCACTCGTTTCATATGACTTTAATCTATAGTAAATTCTAAAAAAAAAATATAGCTATAATCATCTCAAGACAATCATCATTTCTTAATACATAATTTTCAAGCAGTATCAGGGAGGTATTCAAACATATATATATATAACAATATTCTTTAAATAGAATTTGATTACCTTCCTTACACTGCTTTTAGATCGTCTAATTTGTCCTTTAACCAGAAAAAACCCTTGTTTATCCCCCTTTTTGCCCCTATTTGCTAAATGATTTGAGCCATAACCCCCATAACCATCCCTTTGTAGTACGGAAACTTGTGGTATAATTTCAGAGAGATTTATACACTTATACACAAGTTATTGACTGGAAACTACAAACATGCTTATTTGGACCCTTTTTTGGTCACCGACTGATTGAAACCCCCCCCTTGGAGCAAGAACCCAAAACTCAATAATCCAGCCTTTCTTTTGTAGTAAAAAAACCTTGCAGTATAATTTCAGAGAAATCCATACAATTACACACAAATTAGAGTCTGGAAACTAGACAAATACTTGTTTTTGGCCCCTTTTTTGCCATTAATTCCTAGACTGTTGGCCCAATAACCCCTAAAATGAATCCCAACCTCTTACTTCTGGTTTAAAACACTGTGGTACAATTGCAGAGTAATTGAAATACTTATTCACAAGTCATTATCCTGAAACTAGAAAAAATGCTTGTTTAGGGCCCCTTTTGGACCCTTAATTCCTAAACGGTTGGTCTAATCATCCCCAAAATCAATCCCAAGCTTCCTTTTGAGGTATTTAAGGTAGATTCATGGTATACCGCCATCTTGGATTGTACAATCACAGTACAAAATCGGTCTAGTTATTTGCCCAAATCAGCAAATTTGGAAACAGATTTGCAATTTAATGGTTAGGCTGTTTATTTATATAAAGAAAACTTGCAAATTTATTGTATTATTCAAAATATTTTAACAAATATCGACCTTTTTGGTTTTTAAAATCATTTTTTTTCAAATGAGCCATTTAAGGGGAGATAACTCTTTCAGCACAAAATTTATACTGGGCTAATAGGGATTTTTTTTATTTTTACTTGTGGCAAGAAAACAAGTTCGGTGACACCATGTTTTCTTTTTATTTTCTTAAAACATATTATAAAACCTATCTTCTCACAAATTTTTTCAAAATTCTATCTCATAGAATTTTTTTTATTCACTGTTATGTGTTTTTTCGTGAACAAACTAACCAAATTTAGGCAATTTTCAACGACTCATAGCTTGAAAAATAGCACGGTGACCCATACTTTTTATTATATTTTTGAAAACAGCATAGGAAAATCTTCATTTTGTCAAATTATAAGAAAATTCTGTCTCAAAAAACATTAACTTATGATCTACCTTAACCTTCTAAATAGATTTCATATAGATCTATTCACTTAAACTAAAGTTATTGTCTGGAAACCAATGTGTCTTCGGACGAAGCAGACGACGACACAAATGAGGACTACTTGTATTTTACATGGTAAGAATTTTCAAAAGGAGAAAATGAATGTAGAAACAGATCTAGTGTGGCAAAATACTATAACCTCTATAGAACTGAGTAAATATAACAGTAACTTCAATATATGGCTCACCAACAACTCACCTAAGGGATACCTGAACCACAGGCATAGGGAGCAAATTAAATGAATGTACAAGTAGTGAGGCTAACATAGCAAACACTACAGCCCACAGAACATATAATAGGTACTTTACATTGTATGTTGTATCACAGCTCACCAATAACTTACCTCAGGGATACCTGAACCACGGGCATAGGGAGAAAATAAGTGTACAAACATTGAGGCTAACATAGCAAACACTACAGCCCACAGTACATATAATAGGTACTTTACAATGTATGACATAATAATGTTGTATCACAGCTCACCAATAACTTACCTCAGGGATACCTGAACCACAGGCATAGGGAGCAAATGAATGTACAAACATTGAGGCTAACATAGCAAACACTACAGCCCACAGTTCATATAACAGGTACTTTACAATGTATGTTGTATCATGGCTCACCAATGACTTACCTCAGGGATATCTGAACCACAGGCATAGGGAGCAAATAAATGTACAAACATTGAGGCTAACATAGCAAACACTACAGCCCACAGTACATATAACAGGTACTTTACAATGTATGGTGTATCATGGATCACCAATAAATTACCTCAGGGATACCTGAACCACAGGTATAGGGAGCAAATGAATGTACAAACAATGAGACTAACATAGCACACACTACAGCCCACAGTACATATAACAGGTACTTTACAATCTATGTTGTATCATGGTTCTACAACAACTTACCTCAGGAATACCTGAACCACAGGCATAGGGAGCAAATGAATGTACAAACAATGAGACTAACATAGCAAACACTACAGCCCACAGTACATATAATAGGTACTTTACAATGTATGTTGTATCATGGCTCTACAACAACTTACCTCAGGAATACCTGAACCACCGGCATAGGGAGCAAATGAATGTACAAACAATGAGACTAACATAGCACACACTACAGCCCACAGTACATATAATAGGTACTTTAAATTGTGTGTTACATATTGGCTCACCAAAACATTATCCTAAATCGCAGACATAATAAACATATTAATATACGAAAACAAAAAAGCTAACATGGCCACCAATACAGCTCAGATTACATAGAACGAGAACTTTGTAACTTAAACCTGTCGTTTTTAAAAAGATTCCTATTTCTGTAAATTCGTTCTAAAGAATAAAAACAGTTGGGTTTTTGTCAAGTCTGCAACTTTTGTCGGTGAAAGCTCGACATAGGGATACAGAAATGGCCGCAGCGGCGTTAGCTAACCTCTTAATATGTCAGAAGGTAGAAGACCTGGATCCTTTATATGTTTCAATTTGTTATATGTCCATTTTCCTTGACCTCATTTTAAAAGATCTTTCTTAATAGAGCTTTTTTACAAATTGACGAAAGGTACGAACGAACGGAAAGGGATCACGTATTTTATTTCTACAATAACAGTTAAAAGAGTCTTTTTTTTTATCCAGTAAAACAGCATTCTTTTCTAAATCAAGTTTCTTTAAGAAAAATAATAATATCGCAAATAATACACGATTTTAATATAATCAAACAGAGAAAAATAGTGTCAAATACACTTACGTCCGATACGTTACTTACGTACACCACGAGTACACACATTTCCGCGGGAATTTTTCAAGCACGAGTTTCACGATTAACATTTCAATGACATTATTGAAGTACTTTAGTCTAAATTTAACGACAAGATTCACATTTATTTTTGTTTGTTACAGTACACTTTCAGCAAATTGTCAAAGTGGAATATCGAGATTTGCTAAAAACTGATGCTACAATGTTTTTAAAAAGTAATGTTGGATAAATCTAGAAAAAATGACTTTGTATATCAAGAAAATAAATCTACAATTTTGCACCATATATATTGTGGATTTTATAATGACGATGTTTGGAAGATAGACGCGAAGTTGTCATTTATCGTCCAGTGGCTAATATTTCACGAATGTTCAGGACTATAGGCAAATAAAATATAGGTTCCGTTGCTCCGGTGTATCATATATACACATTTAGGGGGGCAATGAAGTTTACCAGGAGAGAGGCGATGATTCAATAGTTATGAAACGAGCACCAGCATATGGCATAGTATGAAGATCATCTTTTTTTCTTCATTTTCATTTTATTATTTTGAGCGTTGCAAATTTTGAATCAAGGAAGTATTTATCTTTCTGTTAGAGAAGAAGACAATGTATTTGCTTTAACATTTTCTTAGGTCAAACAGTGCAACATTGTAATATTGAAGAGTGGGGAGGGGCCGGTTTTTAGTCTTCAAGGGGCATTTTTTTCGTATGATTAATCTATATTTTGAATATTTTGTAGCGTTATCTCCTCCAACCTGGTGGTATCAATAATCATATTCTAACCTATCGTACGTCTCGAAATCCTAAATATATCTCAAGAAAAATCCAATTTGATAAGTGTCGTTGCATGTACGATAATTGTCCGAAGTTTCACAACTATTATTTAAATGTCAAAATAAAGGGTCCCCAAAACGAGTCTTACGTATGATTCGTCAAGCATACGTACCTTTCGTCAATTTGTAAGAAAGCTCTAATATGATTAGCAGGATAACGATACTTGGTATGTGCCTACATTGCAAGGTGCTCATGCCCGTCAGACAGTTTCCCCCATTTCCTTTCTCAATTTGATTATTTACTTGACCCTGACCTCATTTCTTTGATCAGTGAACAAGGGTAAGTTTTCATAGTTAGATCCATATCTGAGACAATATGAGCAATAGGTCTCCTATATTTTTTTGTATAGAATGATTGTAAGGTGTACATGTCCAAATGGCAGGTGTCATCAAACCTTGACCTCAATTTCATGGTTCAGTTGTTATATGAACGTTTTTGTTTTTTGATCTGTTGTTTTAATACTGTATGATTAATGTTATTTTTTTGTATTTTGGTTTGTATTTTCTAATAACATTAACAATATCCATAGATCAATTAAATGTGGGGTTTGGAATGATTGTAAGGTGTGTATGTCTGACTGGCAACTATCATCTGACCCTGACCTCATATTTATGGTTCATTTGTCAATATCAATTTTTCCTGGTTAAGTTTGTTTCTTAGATAGTAGATGCAAAAGTTCATCTATATTCAAAACATTTTATGGTTATAAGGGGTACATGACTGTCTGACAGCATTCACCTAACTTTGGCCAATTTTAATGGTTCAATATTAAGTCAACCTTAAGATACAAAATTGTATATTTATCGATACCAACAGATCTCTCGCAATTGTCACAATAGTAAAAACATCCCATAAATTTGTCAATTTATGCTGTTATCAATTGACCAACGGTGTATTACCCTACTAATAACATACACATTGTTATTATTTCAATTCTTCATATAACAGGTAGCTTCTTTTTAGTTGCCTTTGACATAACTAACTTGCTCTTGACTAAACAACACTTCCTCATTAGGAAGTGCTGATGATATTTATAAATAGAAAACAAATCTTAAATTATGTCATAGCATCAGGAACACAAATTGCTAGCTGAGTCCCAAAAGTACCTTTTGGTAAAATGTAAATGTACTAGACTTATTTACACGGACATCAATGTTGTACATTGTGGAATAAATATTGTTTGTGGATAATTTATTAACTTTACAACGGATATTTATACAACAGTTATATAAGCACCAGATATCGCTTATTTAAGATAAAGGCAATAATAGTATAGCGCTGTTCGAAATTCATAACTCGATAGAGAAAAAACAAATCGGAGTCAAAAGCAATCATTTATAATATATCTGATAAGATATTTCACTTAAAACTTATGATCTTATAGGTAAAACTAATAGGTGTATTAATAACATTTTGTTTACTTCAACATTATTTTCTACCACAGATTTTGATTTCCGTAATGTTATTTTTGAATTTAATGTGGAAACTTTGTCAAAAAATATTTTAAGAGGTATTGCAGAATCACAGAAATGGCTAGACCTGTATTGTTTTACACAAAACGAGATTTCACAGATTTCTGCGAAACCTGCTTCTAGTTCACAGTTGCGGATAGCACAAATTTGAATAGTATCAAGATTAAACCCGTCCAAAGACTCAATTAGCAACTAGCATTGTTGCTGTGAAGATCAGCTCCAAATGAGATTTTGCATGCATTTTCCTTTGTTAATATACAGTACGCTTTTATTACCATCGCTTAAGTTTCACTACGGTACTTGCCTTTTACCATTGTATCTGTATGTCTCGTTTGGGTGAATATAGTATTTGCTTGTTTTTTAGGGGGTATTTTTTGTTTGCATGTATCGGAATGTCAATTACTGGTTTAAGGCAACACCATCTACCGAGCTTATCTCATAGTTGTATGGTGCTACGACTTTCAATAAAACTTTAATGATTATGCTTATGCGGTCCATAGACAGACAAGTCTCTTAACCCTGATTCTATCAAACAAATACATTGTTTTCCCTCAAAGTTATCGGGACCAAAAATGTATAACAAATATACCGAACTATATGGTTAATTCAACATTGTTCAAAAAGTCCATAAAAGTTGCAATAAGTAAAAAGTAACACATTTTCCTAAATGATACGTACAGATAAAAAGATAATTGATATCATCTTTTAAGTTAGTTCATTCGGTATAAAGACATCAATAAAGAAATAATGGCGACATGAAGAGGGGAAGAAATCTTCCCCATAGGCATATCAACTAAAATTGAAAATGGAAATGGGTAGTGTGCTAAAGAGACGACAAACCGACCAAAGAGCAACAAACAGCCGATGACCACCAATGGGTCGTCAACACAGCATGAAAATCTCGAACCCGGAGGCGAGCTTCAGCTGGCCCCTAAACAAAAATATGTACTAGCTCAGTGATTATGGACGACATACTATAAACCAAAACATATTAATTAACTAAAATTAACACAATTAAAAACCAAACAAGACTAACAAAGTCCAGAGCCTCCTTATTTGGTCAAGCCGCAAAAAATGCGGCGGGGTTAAACATGTTTTGTGAGATCTCAACCGTCCCACTTTCCCTCTAGACAATTCGGATATAAAAATCACAGTTAAACTCAGTTTAAAAGAAACTTGAAAAAAATGACACTGATACATACATTATCTTCTAGCAGTTACTGACATGCCATGTCAAGACCTCAATAAAACTATTTGATACATGTATGGTTTTTTAATGGTATTTCAACAGTTACAATCCTTAGTTTTAGTTAGATGACATCACATTTCATATCGAAAATGAAAGTTTGCAATCAGACTGTTCTATCTTACAATAGTAGTACTGAATCCGTGGCTGTAGCAGGGTATAGGTATCCACTGTTGCTGACCAGAAATATACATCATGCATAAATACAGGTCACTTCAGATTATTCAGATCTTTATTTATATTCTGTTTCAACAAGATACAACATCAATTCACCAATCATCAATACATGCATACTTCAACTTTTAACATGTTTTGATATATAAATTAACTAACTCGTCAATGGTAAGAGGTGAAGGACAATTTCATCATTAAATTGTCTACTGTAAGAAATGGAGGCCAATGTAATCATTAACCTTTCCTATAGTAAGAGTAGAAGGTATGTCCCCTATTAATTCTTCTATGATAAGAAGAATTCATTGTATTATTGATCATTTCACTTGGTGGTTCCATCTGAGATGAGCATGTTTAAAACAGTCAAAAGTCGGAATGATGCAAACATATGACACCATCTCACATGGCTTCATAATGATTTAACAAAAGTTTAAACAAATGTTGCACAGCAAAAATGGTCTCTTTTTTAACTTTTACTTTAGATCAAATAATCTCAACTCCAAAGAAACATTTTCGAAATGATTCAATTATCATCAATGAAAAGATTTTTTGTACTTTTGACCAATATATATATATTTTTCAAACAGATGTATCAATTCATAATTTTGAGATGATTAATAAATTTAATAAGTAGGGATTAATTTTCCTTGAACAATATTATAAATAACAAAAAGTTGTTATTGACATTAAAAAAAGATTGTTTCGTCTTGTCTCATCTTTTTCAGCAGTTCAAACAACACTTACTAGTACAAATATGATACAAGACACCATTCTTGTAAAACATGATTTTTTAAAAGATGATTTGAATATTGGATTCATGTATTTTTTTAAAGAGATTCCTGGATTGACGATGTGGTACAGTACAATGTATTTAAATCTGACAAACACATGATGAAGCAAACTACAATAATACCTCCTATCTCACATGTTTTGTATTTGTTTTAAATTTAAATTTCCAAACCAAAGACTTAACAAAGAAAAGAGACATGTTTAAATTAAACTTTACATATGGTCCATTCAATAAGAATCACATGAAAATAGAAATAAATTACTTGTTCAATATTTGGTGACTATATTCAGATATATGTATTGAAACAACTTGCCCACAGCAAATGTTTTTCATTACACTAAAAATAAAATCTAGATTGTGTAATCCATGTTAACATACACTTACCCTACATCAAACAGCATTGTATATCCTGGATTCACATTCAGGCAGATATAAAATAAATTATACACTAACACTTCTATTAAACTTGTAAAAAATATAATCTCATAAGAAAATAACATTTAGAATAATATACTTCTGGCACAAATATTTTGCCGTTTTTTATTAATATTTTTTTATCATTTCCATAAATCTTTCGTACGATGTAAACAGTGTCTAATGTTACTGCTCAGTGATTAGAACCATTTAAAACTTCAATAAAACCTCGCTTCATTATATATTTAAGAAGATGTTGCAATGTATAAATTTATTTCTTTTTTTTTTTTAATTTTCAATGAACATTTCAACCACATTTTATTTTCGCAAACCAAATGTATGAATAGCTATGCAAAAAATCAAGATTTAAAAGTTGTGTATTTTACAAAGGGGGTTGGTAAGATTTTTTTTGTATTTTCTTTCATATTTTGATAAATGAGAATCTAATTGAGAATCTTATAGATATAAACCGACAGTTTTTTTTAATTTATTTCACAATATTGAAGTGGAGAACTGAAAATGTTTACTAGAGGTATCATACATATGACCTGTGTGCATACAAGTCATCATCTTCTTGAGTGTTTCTATACAGTGTAACATATGTCTGGAAAGCATCTAAAAAACTTTGCAAAATCAAAAGCAGTATGGACTTTCCCATAATGTAAGAACAAGGATGAAGGAACAAAACAACTGATATTTTTAATCCCTATACAATACTTTTTTGTACAGTTTAAACATGATGACAGATACATAATACATAAACTAAAGCATAATAAATATTGATATTAATTACATAATTTAAACTCAGGTTATTCAGTAAACATAAAATTCTACTAAAATAGATTATCACAGCCAAGTAGAGCCAAATCTGCACATTAAATATCAGTTTGTTATGAATGATTAGTATATACACTAGAAAAAAGAACTATTACTTAACCACACACAAAGTCACAGAACAGCAACCTAACATGGTTTTATCTATAATTACAGTATTCATATCTTGAGTAAATGTTATAACATTTTGTAACCATACACATCAGCCCATATATACTTAAAATAATTGAATGTGTTAATTTTACAAAACATAACAATAAAACAAATAAATGTGACATTTATAGCATTTGTAGGGAACCCGGGTCACTGATTTATAAACCATCAAACAGACAGAGGAAAATACAACAGACCTACCATGACTACTGTAACATGTGTAATGTTGACCTTATTGAGTAGGATTACTATGAAATTGACTCTGGTATCCCTTGAACTAGATTTTTGTAGATGTTCCTGAGATAGGATTTGTGTAAAACTAAATCAGGTATCCCTTGTACAGAAGTAATGTAAAACTATACCAGTATTTCTGGAAAAGACTTGGACGATGTATCCCTACAATAGTATTAGCATAAAACATATTAGCTGTCAACACTATAGTATCAATGTAAAACTAAAACAGTTGTCTCCGGACAAGATTATGATCCTAAATCCCTTAAATGGGAAATGTGCAAAAATAAGTCAGGTATTCCTAGTATAGTAGTAATGCAAAACTACACCAGTATTTCTAGAAAAGACTTTAACCATGTATTGGCATAAAAACATATCAGCTGTCCAAACTATAGAAGCCATGTAAAACTGAAATGATTTTCTCTGGACAGGATTACGATCGTGAATCCCTTAAATGGAAATGTGTAAAAATAAGTAAGGTATTCCTTAAAAAGGGTAAGTATGTAATTCCTCGTTAATCACTTGTCCTTTATCAATTTTATTATAACAATAACACAAACAATTGCCATGCAGTTTGATTCACAGAATAACAATCTTTACTTTAATGTCAAAGTTTAAAATTAGTTTATGAAGGTGAGAATTAAAAGACTGCCTTTTTTTCAGAAACCATATTCAATTTCTCAAATGTAATGCCACTATTGTTTTCTATTTAATTTTAATTTTTAAAGATTCTGATAACTTTTTAGAAATTTTATTTAACATCAAAGAAAATGCAATACAATTATTTTATAATTTCCTTCAAATCATATACCTACATAAAAAGAAAAAATAGAATCTAATTTAGATACTACTATACACTTTATGTTTTTCTATCACACACACACATTTCTAATTCTTGTTTACTTATGTTAACAACTTACACATAGAAGCATATAAAACAATTCTACTGAATAATAACACAGCACACAGTCACATGATAGAGGACAATGTGGAATGAATTTAAACAACCAGGAATGTATCTATCCTTTCAAGTACCCGCTCAATTATATATCTCACATCACTATCCTTACAACAATAAATTATCCTTTTAGTGTTTACATATAGCAATGTATCTTCATAATCATTTGCTGTCCTCTCAGATAGAATATTATCCACACATTAAACACAGAGGAATGTTGCAATGACAACAAACCAGGAAGTTAATTAAACAATATAGATTCAGGATCCTGGTTTCCTAGTTGTGCTACATGCCGTAAAACATCTTTCTTTGTTATAATACCCAGAAGTCTTCTGCAAGAAATAAATTGTAAAAATATAAATAACTATTTGATGTATGACTATGAACAAATTTAATGTGTAATTAAGTTGGAAAAGAACCATCTCATATACCAGCTGGGATTTCAAACTTTTATTCAACAACAAATTAATCTATAATGAGTAAGGTTATTCATTATTCAAATTTTTGGCATAAACTGTAAGTTTCAGCTTTCGGTATATTGATGATGTACTGTCTCTTAATAATAATAGATTCAGTGATCACTTACATTTGATATACCCAAGTGAACTTAAAATTAAAGATACTACTGACACAGATAAATCCGCTTCATATTTAGACCTTTTTCTCGAGATGACTACTGATGGTAGGTTCAATACCAAAATTTATGACAAACGCTATGATTTTAATTTTCCTATAGTCAACTTTCCATTTCTGTGCAGCAACATCCCAGCGGCACATGGAGTATATGTGTCTCAATTGATACGTTACTCTAGAGCTAGCTCAGAGTACGTTGATTTTGTTGAACGAGGGATATTGCTTTCTCAAAAGTTGCTAAGACAGTGCTATGAATCAATCAAATATAGGTCATCACTCAAGAAATTTTACGGTCGCCATCATGAGCTGATTGGCCATTATGAGCTGATTGGCCATTTTGACCTGCTTGGCCATTATGACAAAAGTGTGTCAGAAATCATATCTGATATTCTTCCTCAGTCATAATAACCTTCCATCATTACCGAACTGGACAAAGAAATAAGACGACGGGTGTCGTTTACGGTGCAGGAAATGCCTACCTTTTCGGAGCACCTGATTTCACTCCTGGTTTTTATTGGAGTTCCAGTTGTTTCTTATTTATTATTTATAACTGTTGATGTAAAAGTCCTTTGTTTTTTTTAGTCTTTGTTTACTCCTTGGTTTTGATTGTTATTGCCACTACTGCATCTAGTTTTTGTGCATAATGAAAAGTTTGTCTCACCCTGTTTATATGCAATTTCCTTCATTTTTCTTCTAATTTTGTATGTTCAAATTGGTTTGAAGGGTTTTGGATATTGGTAAACAACTATAACTTATATCCTTACACTAACATTAAATTGGTATGAATAATTTTAATTTACAAATCCCTAAACCTATAAGATGTAAATAATGAGAAAAGAGACAACAAATTTGTAGCTTAATCATGTTAACTTCAACTGAATTATATGCAAGACAAATGTGACCTTTAAATTTAACAATTTAAAAAAGCAATGATTCCAAAAAATTACATCAAATCTAAAAACAAAATCCATTAGAATTTTTTCTATTTAGGTCAAAGTATTAAGCACTATAATGGTACCATGGTGTCATCAGGACATGAGGATAAAACAAATCTTTAGTCAAAAGGATCCGAAAATATTATAAGAATCTATGGATAAAATCTGTTGTAGAATCGTCACTGGTTCAGACGTACTTATAATATAATGATTCTGGGACTGCAACTAATATTAATTTGTAGGATCCTTTACAATAGATAATTCAGCTGATCTGTACTCATGTGTACTATTTTACAATGCTAAATTAAAACTGCTGAGGAAAGGTAACACCCAGTCACAGAAAGCTCTTTAAGAACCTAGGTGGTTGAGTGGTCTAAGGCATGGGTCACAGTGCAATGTGACTTGGTGCCATGATATCTCAGAAGCATAAGTTTGAATCCAGGTGAGGGAAGAACAAAAGATTTGCTGACGCAAATTTACAGATCTAACATTGTGGGGCTGATGTTGAGACAAATTATATTTATATATATATATTTATATATAATATATAATATAAAGTTTGTTATTATTTGAACTATGGAACCTACAGCTAGTGCATTAAAAAACGTGAAAAATATCATTTGAACTGACTGTTGAAATGATCAAAAGTAAAGTATTTATATCTTGTAAAGTTGTTTAAGCCATTTTGAAAAGGGGTCACAACACAGGATAAAAGGGGAGGTGTGTTCCAACTATATGTCACAACTCATATATATGCATCGATTGCTAAAAAACAGGGGTCCAACCCAGAAACCCCTCTAGATCTGCCACTGCTAGCATACTCAAGTTTGTGTTATTAAAACAATATCTGATAGCTAATCAGCATATGTTTACTCTAATAATGACACAATATGTATAAAGCGCTTTAGGTATGACAGTTAAAGTTATGTAACTCTGGAGAAAAAAATGTTAAATTAATAATTCAAACAGCAGTGTATAGATGTATAGATTAGATTGATCAAAGCAAACTTGAGTTAGTGTGCAATGTATAAAAGATGCCCTAGATCTTATTATTAAAAGTAACTTTACTCTTGAACGACAGATCAAAATGCTTTCAATTCAAATTATATTAAAATTTCATAAGGAAGGATAAACAGACTTCTAGAACTCTTGGGTATAGTATACTAAGTCCCTAATAAAATGGACATTCAAATGTATCTCTCTCTTCACCTTAAAGACACATTTCACAGCAAAACATCTTAAGGCGAAGTGTACGTAATTGAACGCCTCTAGCGGAATACGGGATTAAAAACGTTCGTCGTTAGTTACGCAAGTTATCTCCCTTACTCCAAGAAAGGACACACAAAAGAGAAACTACTTTCTGCGGTCTATAATGAATCCAACAAGCACTCCTAAGCTGTCTTAAACCTCATAGAAATTATCTAAATAACTCCAATTACAAATCATTCTGTACGTTGTTCTGTGTGCAGCTTGACTTATTTAAAAACACTGTTTTTTTTTGTTTTAGACGCGTAGGAGAAGGCATTTCGTGTTTATGATATCAACAGAAAGAAAAAAACGCCTCACAACAAAATTATAAACAATAAACAAATAAACATGTAACAGTTTTCTTCTATTGATATCAAATTAATTATAATGAACCTGAATTGACCCAACAATTTCGTTTTAAAAAGCCGTAGTCTTGAACGGAAAACACAGTAGGCTACTCAACGTAAAGTTTTATAATAGGTTACAAATAATTAATGAAAGATGTGTGTATTTAATTGTTTAATTTAAACAAGGACGTATAACTAACATACGTCCTTGATTTAAAAGACGTTGAAATGTTCGTATTTTGTGCAATTGAAAATTTAAGGACATGATTTATATTCATATAAGAAATCAGACGATACCAAAAGAATAATTTGACTACTAGTGCAACACTTACAGGTCGGAAGAACAAATACGGAAAACAAACAAAAAATAAACAAATTAGGCCCCAAAAATTATTCAGTAACTTAAAAGTTGTCTCACTCTAACATTTATCTTAAAAGTAAGTAAAAATTATGTCATTCAACTCCCAGTTTTCAACTTTTTCTACATGTGCAGAAAGTAAACAGGTGTCTTCTATTCCGTCCGCAATTTATGGGAAAACTAAATCTAAATTAAGAACCATATTGAAATTGAAAGTACACATGTAAGATAAAATATAACATGTCATTTCTTCTTTCACAAATTCCAATTTCGAAGAGATATATAGCGAAATCTGTTTTCTTTTATTGTGTCTAGCTGTGTGCATCATTCAAAATTAGAGAATGTAATTTTGAAGTATCAAGTCTCAATTCAAGATTATGAATGAATAGAATATAGAATTACGAGGGGAAGGAGGGGGTATGACCTTTATCGGAACTCCGGGATCGGGTGTTTTTAAGCTCAGGATTTCGGGATTGATCCTTTTGGGATCCGGGAATTCTATTTCCGAATTTCGGGTAGTCGGGATTTAATTTTTTTTAATTCAGAACCTCGGGATGTCGTGTTTTTAAGCCCGGGATTACGGGATCTGGATCCCTCCGCCCCCTTTCCCTCTATTATGGTTAAAGAAAAGAGGTCAGGGAAGTTTTGTAATACTTGTAACTGCAATTTGATATTTAGTGGAATGAGAGGTGAAATGTATTCAGACTATTACATTTCGATTTTTTTTTTTAATTTAACCCAAGTTTACGGCAAGGTGTGTTTAACGACCTCGATGATTATCCATGAGGATCTCGCACTCGGTCAGCTATAGGTTTTCACCTAGTTCATGATCATACAAGAATTGAGAAGCCTGTGGTTTACTAGTCTTATAATATGAGACTTTGGAGTTCATATAATTTACATTCAACGTTTTTTATCGAATATTTCAAGGCTTTTTGACTATCAATGTTGACCCCCCCCCCCAAAAAAAAAATTGATTGGATAAAATGAATGGATTACCGCCCCTATTTCAAACTAAAGTCCTATAAACTGACTAGTATTCGAATTTGTTAAAAGAAAAAAATGGTATCTCTCATATTGATTCAATACCGTAATGCCGAAAAACAATCATTTGTTTCCGCGAATTCCGAACAGCTAGAAATATATTCCCGAGTTTCAATTTGAGTAGCTCGAATAATTCAAGCCCTTTCCATGTCCGATTTTCTCCCACACGAGAAATGGAGTATTCGTACATTAGCTGAATAATACGACTGAATTATTCGGGTTACAATTTGTGTAAATCCTGAATGCACATAAAAATAAAGGTCCAGCCCTACTTTCGGGAAAGGACTGTTGTAGATTTCAGATTGATTTCCAGAAATAAAAATCATACAAAAATGTTTCACGCAAATATTCGTCTTCAGACGTGTAAAGTTATACAACGGTTACTAGCCGGTCTGGATTGTGATAAAAAGAAGCGCATGCAATGCATAAAATATATAATGTCGTGGCTCAGCGATGTGTTGAATTATAGAGATGCTTATGCGGCACAAAGATAAGATTAATTTACCCAAATGTACTAAGAATTACCACACAACTTAAATTTGCTTAAATATTGATTTGTTATCCTGTGCCAGACAGTTTTCTAGCTCGGCGATCTCCATACGCACCCGAATATAAAAGACAAATACAATACAATAGTACACAAGACGTAACATAAAGAACTAAAGACCGAGCAACACAAACTCAAACAAAACGGTATATATTTCATACAAGTATAGAACTATATGAAGCGTCGTAACTGTTGCGACGACGTCCATAACGTTGACGTTGTTTTTTGTTTTTTTTACACTCAAGATTCAACTTTAACAGGTTATAGCTTGAAAAGTAGCACGGTTGCTAAGGACTTTCTTTGCACCAATCGATTCCTCAGACATTTTAGAATCGTCTCATAAATTTAAAAAAAAATCGATTGTCTAATATAATAGAAAATCTTGTAAATGTAACAATTCCTGCCGAATTTCACGATTTTCCCTATATATCCTTTGTAATTTTGGTGTATGATGCTGTTAACTTCAACAGCTCGTATCTCAAAAACGAAAACGGTTACCCCCTTTTTTTATTTTATTTTCTGATTTATTTTTACAAGCAGAATCTACATGTAAAATTTTTAAAAAATCCATTGTGTAGTTTAATTACGTACACTTCGCCTTAAAAACAGTTAATATGATAATGAATAAGTATTAGAGGTGTCACTCAAACAAGTAGTTTTCAAATTGTTAATAATGCATTAGTAATTTCACAAAAATAGAATTAATACCTGATTTGTATGCAATACGTTTAAGGTAAATAAGATAGGAAAAGTCTTGTAACAAAACTAAAGAACACAGATAGGGTTATTTATGAAAGTTATTTAATTTATTTTGAATATGATTGTATATATAATGAACTCCAAAGTATTTGAAAGATGTATCATATACTGCATATTCATATCGTAAACTTGTAAATTTCATCTATTTCTTATTCGCATTATAACAGTTATAGCAATACCATTAATGTCATGTCATTCACTTAGGCCAGGATATTTTAATTTGTTGATTTACTGATCCGCCGACCCAATTTGCTGATTTCAAGAATAAAAATTTCATGCTTTTCTATTCCCGCCAACCCTTACAAATGCATAATCCCTGAAAAATAATTAAACAAAGACAACAGTAGTATACTGATGTTCAAACTCATAAATCCATGGACAAAAAACAAAATCGGGGTAACAAACTAAAACTGAGGGAAACGCATTAAATATAAGAGGAGAACAACGACACAACACTACAATGTAACACACACAGAAACGGACCAAGCAACAGACAAAATCCCACGAGAATAACAAATATTCTTTTTTTATGGAATGAAATTCATTAATCACTATCAAAATTGATAACACTTTCTATTTATTGTAAAAAAATAAAACTTCCAGTTTACGTTTCTAAAAGGCCTTTCTAAAAATGGACAAATGAGTTATAACTGACCTTGACATGTTCTTTGCACAAATAATTTTGCGGAACAAAACCTGTGTTTAAAACCAATTACACAATAAGTTCGTTTCCCTTATTTGTCATCAGTCCGTAAGATGGATCATCTCATAGAAATAGACTTGGACAGGTTGAAGACATCAAGTTAAAGTACTGAATATTAAATAATCATTTGAAATTTTCTTGTTTCATAGATAATTAAAAAAAAAATCATCCATTTGGATATAAAAAAAACAGGAATGCATGACAACAGATTAACCCGATATTCTCGTTTTTTCAGTGGACTAGTGTATTAATTTTTGACACGTGTGCTGAAACTTATTTTCGTTTGACGTTTTTACATTTTTTTTCTTTATCAGTTTTCGTGCTTGAATATCATTATTCACAAAGTTTTCTGGAATTGATTAAGAGCTACGCAAATCTGTTTTTCTTGTTTGTGAAATGACGATTTAAATTCGTCTTTGTCTGTGCACACCCCCACCCCTTTTTAGAGGAAATTATTAGACAATGTCATGCGATGTTTATGACAGCTGAGCAAAAATATTTCATTGAACTAAAATTTAAGAAATGAGGACAAAATAGCATATTACAAACATATTGTTAGAAAGGTGAAATACATATCTATTTTGCATATTTTTCTGTCTTGAAAGATATATTTTTTTTTCCCGACTGACCGACCGACTGGACTTTTTCATGGGGAAAATCCGTAAACCAACAAATTAAAAAACCCTGGCCTTATGTATTGTAATAATGTATGTATGAGTGTAGCTTGAGCACCAAAAATTTCAAAAATTATAATTAGGAAAAAATCTGAAAAAAAGTACATGTAATTGTAACCAAAAACCAAAATAAATGTATCTGTACTACAACTGTACACTGGTTAATAATTAAATAGTGCACATAATCAGGTATCAATTCTTCTTTTAGTTGGTCATGTCCATTTTAATGTAATGGTCGTAAGTACATTCATTATTTTAGAAACAAATAAGGCAATTAGGATAATATGTCAAATAACACAACACCACAGTATTAAATGTCCACATCAAATGTTTACCCAACAGATAATCTCTTTTTCTCTTGTTTGAAGTAAAACTTTCCTTTATTATAGAGTTGTCTGTTGCTGCAATTTTGTTTTAAAGAGTAAAATCAAGAGACAACATGCAGCAACAAAACTGAACGTTTTTGTTTTCTCAGTCCTTGACAAAATATTTGTTTCTGTTTGATTACTTATAAAAAGAAATCTGCTAAAAGTACATCAGATGTACTGATTTCTTTTCTTAGAGTTGAATTTTTTTTTTTAAAACACACATAAACACAAAGGTGTGGACCTAAAGTGTACAGACAATGATACCAATACATGTCACTAATGATGCATTCTGATCCAGTATAAGACTTCTATATTTCTGTTCACTTACAAATGAAAATAATTTTGTTTGTCCAATAACAGTACATCAGGTGAATTGATTATTTTCTCAGAGGTAAAAAAAACATGCTGATATAAAACTAAATATGTTGTGAAATAATGTCATTGCCCAAAGTTTGTAACTTATAAAATATAAGCTTTCCATACATTTTTAGAAGGACGTTTAACCATTATAAGTAGCTCATGCATTTTTAATTCAAGTTTTCTTTAAAAAACAAAAACTACAATGACTCCTACCAAAAATGTGTTACAAAGGTTTGTCTGAATTACAGATATCTCAAAAATTCTAAAATGTGACTTACCCATTATGTGTAACTAATGTCTGTCTTAATCCAAGTTTTCTGAACATTTCTACAACTGTTTCCATTGGAGTTTGATCAGTTATTGTAATAGGTGCCTACAATTATAAATTTCCATACAGAATATTCATTGTTTCAAATCAAATATTTTTTTTTGGCAAAACAAAAAGTCAATACTTTCAAACTTGATCTTAGATACATTTTGATTCTTTATTTTATTAACTTTATGAACATTGTCAAATTATATATTTTTCTTTGCTGATGTTTTTTTTTTTAATTCTTATTTCTGTCTCTATTTGAGGAACGACTAATGATTTTCTGTCTATGAAGAAATAATTTAACTTTGGATATAACATCTCTTCTGATTGGCTGATGTTTTTTTTTTGTTTATTAGATCAAAGACATAATTTTGTCATGTGGCTGTGACGTCATCAACGTTTTTTCCTGGTTTACTTTGGTTTAAAATGGAATTTAGAATTAAATTATAAGAAATGACTGTAATATTTTTTCTGTCTATTCGAAGTATCATAAAAAATGTGATGCACACTTTAAAATAACCTGCATAGTTCAGTGTGCAACACATTTTTGATGTTATTTCTACATAGACAGAAAAAATACTACAGTCATTCCCTAAATAACATAAAAAAAACATGGTGCACATTAATTAACCCATTATTTTAAAGTGTGTACTACAATTTTGACAAGACAGATAAAATGTTACAGTCATTCCTTATAATTCAATTCTCAATTCCATTTTAAGCCAGTTGAAATCATGAATGTCAAGATCACATGACCAAATTATGTCTATGAGCTAATAGACACAACACTGTCAGTCGATCAGAAGGAGTTACATCCCAATTTAAATTATGTAAGAAAAGGCCCTATTATATTTTTTTAATCTGAATAATAAAGTTTATCATTGGTTTTTTTATACTTACTACTATTATTATAGGAAGTTATTTTGGAAGATGGAATGTGTTGTTTTTCCATTATGTATGTTCCTCACCATCAAACGAAAAACAAAACCGTTAACATAATACTTACCATATCTAATATTTTCCTCAGTTTGAGTGGAGCAGGATCATTAGGATTATTTGGTACTTGACTTGAAAAATATACTATAGAATTACTAACTACTCCTTCTTGATTTTTTCTTGCATTAGCTGTAAGATAAAGTAAAGATCAATACTTAACATTTGTTTCAAGTCAAAGTATTGAACCAAAGTGAACTGAGACTAAGATTTACAAGCTAATTCTAAATAGAGACTGGTAGCAAAAACCTACTCATTAGTCAAAAGAGCTCTGAAACATTTGCATTTGTTTCATATTGCTTTGTTCATTGACCAGTTGTGTCAGTTTACTTTTGCGGTTTGAGCCTTTTTTGGCAATTACTGTTTCTCTTTTCATAAATATATTGTTTCTCTTTTGTATTACATCAGGGTTTGTCCTTTCTTAGCTTAATGCGGAAAGCATTTTAATAATTACATTAGATGTATGTTTCATTATAACATATTATTCTGATTGGCTACACTATAATCTCGCGTTATTCCTTAATCAACTTCATTATACAATAAAATGGATCATTCATGATAACACGAGGTTCCACAATGAAGTGTACAGGTAAATTGAATAAAAACTTGATAAAAATCGTGTTTTCATGATCCTGTCTATACATGTAATTGTAAGTGTTAAATGCTTCTTTTTGTAACTTACACATTTTCTGCACTTCATACAAAATGTACTTTGGTCAACGCTTTAACACCCCAATGAAGTTACAAATAGAAGCATTCAATTCTTAAATAAAAGTAGTAAATTGGCATTCCAGCAAATTTTTCTAAGTTTATTTCCTTCTTTTTATCTATATCTTACCAATAGCTAACATTAAATTTCTTCGTAAAACAAAACCAACAAGATATTGGGATTCACTGGACAATACTACAGGGAACCCATTATGACTTGTATCTCTAAATATGGCTTCTGAAATTGAAAGAATGTCCTATTTAAATGTAAAATACACAAATAAACTTTATAAGTCTCAATATAGTTCAGCAAAGGACAATTATCTAATTCTAATATTTATTCACTTAACTTAACCCCTATTTCAAGACAATTTTATTTTGCAAGAGCACCTTAACATATTCCTGCTGTCTAATAAGTTGGTCAACAATGACAAATCATGTCAGTCATAGTGTTTTGCTGGTAGAGCAAGGTTGTCTATCTTTTCCATTCTGTAACCAGAAACACTAAACCTAACATTTTGTATTATAAAGAGTTTTTAGTCACTTGATTATATTTAGTGATAACTTATAGTACTCTAGTTTCTCAACCCAAAGAAACTATCAATATGAAATTATAGAGTTATATAGTTTTACAAGAAATTCTAAGCTGGTAAAGTGTTTTGAGAATTGTATGACCAGAACACCCTTATACATATGATATTACAGTAATGTCTGTTCAAATGGGTTATTAGTCTATTTTCTTTACCCTCATTGAATTTTGTGTAATAAAACAAAGTTGTGTATCACTTTTTCAAGACCCAAAACAAATATCTAGTCTATCAAATCCAATCATATTATCTTACCCACTTCCTCTACAGTCATAGAATCTTGTGTAATTACACAAAGTGGAGGATCATTTCTCCAGAAAAAAAGATTCATGATTGATATGATGTAGAATAACTACGAAAACTATATAAATGTCTTTTGAGATTTGTTTAAGGGTAATGTATAATTTTAAAAATAATAAATTATATTTCTAATTTCAATTTGATTGTCAATTGTGATGTAGAATCTTGTTTTGCTATATCTCAATATGATCAAAAGTAGGTTTTTTTGTAAAATTTGAAAAAAAAATCTATGGATTTTAACCACAACTGGCCCTATAGCAAACATAGACCCGAGGATTTGTAAATCTAAAATACAAGTCAGATAGGTCCCTTTTTATACATTGTTATAGCACAGTAATGTTAATATATCTTTTTTGTTTATGCTTGCACTTTTTGTTTCTGGTCCCAAGAACCTAGTCTTAATTCTGAACCAGAGACTATAATAAAACATGTGTTGGGCATACAAAATTTTTCTGAAAAACGTCACAAGCTGAAAGAATAATTTTCTGCCTTTTAAATTAACAAAAACTAATGAAATTTTTATATTTTCATTGAATTTGATAAAAATTTGGATGCATGCTCGTTATGATAGCAAAATATGATTGCTGATGCCTACATTTTCCAATAAAAATATTTTTCATACTGTATTGACACAGCTTTACACAAAATACAATTTATATGAAAATACTGCTGATCTAAATAAAGGCAATATAGTATACCGCTGTTCTAAATTCATAAATCGATTGATTAACAAATCAGAGTTACAAACTTAAACTGAGGGAAACACATCGACTATAAGAGGAGAACACGGATGCAACAGAAACACTACAATGCAACACATTAAAATTGTTGGTGAACATCTTTGAAAAAGTAAAAATATCAATGATATCATAAACAAACAACACATCAAATCAAAACAAATCTAGAGGTCAAATCTGGATCATTAATGATAGACAAGAGTTCATGCTCTTATCTGTATCAATATAGACAAATTGTGACTTAAGTCTACATAGACATTAAGGGCATACGATACAGTTTTGATTCCATATTCAAATTTTGCTAACAATTTGCATATAGGCTATTTTTTGCCTGATTAAATCACATATGTAATAAAAAATATATCTTCATGTGCTGCTTTTTGAGTAAAATGAGGTCCAAATTTTATATAATTGTCCTAAATTCGGATTGGTAGATGTATTTTTTCTTTCGACAGAAATTTTTTGTTTTAAAAGAAAAACGCAAGCTGTTTTTTTGTTAAATTATTTGTAAAATCTGTTTTATATAAATGTCCTTTAAATTTGTGCAATTTGTTTTTCGAATAACTCATAATTATTAAATGTACACGAATGTAGAAAAAAAAACATCATTTTTTGCTGTATATTTATCAAAATTAAAAAAATTACACTACTTATATTTTCAAGTTAAATAAGTTTGAATGATAAAAGTCAGTCAAAAAATGAATCTTTTCCCGATAAGTCATGGTTTGAAGTTGCGAAAAATAACAATTTACGTTAGCAACGTCATTACCTCCCCTGTAACTGTATCGTATGCCCTTAAACATCTAACCTGTTTCACAATTATTATCGTAGATAAACACAATATTCCTTTTATCTCTAAAGTGTAAGTAATTACATGATATTGATGAAAAGGTAAAACTAATATGTCACAATATTTAAAATATTTTTAATTCTTTCGGCCATGGCAAAAATTATTAACTTAATTTTTTTTATTTCTAAGTAGCTATTTCACAAATATGTCAAACAAGGATTTTTTTCAGATTTATCTACACCAACTACAATTAAAAAATCCTGACATTAGATTGTGGTGAAGTGGGCTACAAGGGGCTACATGCCAAATAAAGTCTCCTTGAAAATGAGGGTTCAATGTGTGCCCAAAATCTGTGTCTTAAATGTACTTAAAAGAACAAAAATTCTACATTATGAAATATTCCCAAATCTCAATAAAAAAACAGAAATTACAATTAAATCTCAATTAAACTAATAAATTAATTTCACAACAGTTGCTTTTCATACCAAAGTTATAATTAGTACTTATCATGCAAATTTGGATTATGAAATTTTAAATCAAACCAGAAAATGTCATTTAATTCAAAATTCAAACAAGTTCTCAAGTTAGTTAAAGCTAAAAATACTAAATTTCAATTGTTAAATTTATGACATTTTAGCAGAAAAAACATGTATTACAGCAACATCAAACAGATTTTATAACTAACATTACTGACATGCTTTAAAAAAAATACACAAAACATACAACAACACACTTACTGAGCTGCACCATATCTCCAGTATCTTAATAAATAAAGCGGGATATTGATAAAATATATACACATTTCTGGGGAAAAGTTTTTTTTATTTAATCTTTAAAATATCTGCTCTCTTAAATATGCCTATTAGTAAAATTAAATGTGACTTCACATTCATAGCATCTATAGGGCCTGGTAAGTCATGAATAGTTTAATAGCTGAAATATTAAGTCCTATGTAAAACATAATTATTGTCATCCTCTTATTTAAAGTAGCAAGTGTATGATTTCCAAATTTCTCACTTCTTACTAGGAGACAGAAATCCAGGGTTAAACCATATGATATGTCTTTAATACACCTTATCACTAATCCCGGCTGACCCGGCCGCTTGAACTTTTGACGTCAACAACAATCAGTTTTCCATTGTGGCGTCAGATATTTTGTTTTATGATGTCAAAATTTTACGGGAACCTGTGTGATATCCAGTAATGGCAGACAAATAGCGATAAGGTGTATTATTAGAGGGACGACATAATTACAAATAAGCTGATATTATGTGGTAATTGTATGAAGACTACATGAACATATGTTCAGATATCATCCTATGTATTATCCTTGTATTGCGTTACATTGTCAAGTAATCGTAGAATTTATGTCAAAGTTAATAATAGTTGATATTTACCTCGGCCTCATCACATCAGCTGCTATAGTTGTATGGGTAAATTCTTTTTTACTGTCTAAATATGGATAAACATTTAATGCTATATGTGCCTCATATCTGTTGAACTATGTTAAGAACAAATATATATATATATATATAGTTTCTACTGGTTATATCTTCTCCCACAATTAAAATACACTTCATGTTGCCATCCCATTCATTTTGGAGAATAATATACAAATAATAATAAATGGCTTATTCAATGTTACACTTGTGCCAACCTGACACACTAATTGTAATCGCAGAGTTCCGTACCATTGATTTAATTAATTGAGGGATTATAACTTTATATTGAAAAAAAAATCATATCATATACCGAAATAAAATGATTTCAAAAGACTTGATCAGTTACAGATTTTGGGTTTGAATAAGCATGTGCAGCTGTGCCAGGATGGCTGACATAGAACTAATATCATTTAGTTTAAACATAATTATTTATAGTGGATTGGGAAAAAAGTTGGGACTGCAATTTCTATTAATCCCTTTCCACTTTGCGGGTGGCAGTGCTGCCTTGTAGCTGCATTAGTAATTTTTTGAAATCTACAAGGGTGTCTTTTACGCGCAAGAGATATGGCTCTCTCTTAACACAGGTCAGCTGTTTATCGTCCCCTCCCGACAGACTATCATCTTTTCCTCAAGACCATACTTGTAAATGGTTTCACAGTAAAGCCACAAATTCAGTCCCTGAAATTTTCATCCAAGAACGGAAATTGAACCAGGAACCTTTGTGTTAGTTAGTCCGATGCACGTAATATCATTTATTTACCGGTATATACAAATAAAATATAAAAAAATTACTGAATATCCTTCTGTTCTTCTAAAGTATTTATTTTTAATTTTTTTACAAATAACTTATCTTCAGTTATTTCATTCTGTATGTTGAACTGAATAATTTTATGCTTCTAAAGTGCATTAAAAAAAATCAAAATTATATGCAGTCGTCTCCCCTAGAACAATAGAAATATACTATGCTATGACATTAAAGTTCATTTAAAAAAAGGCTAGGAAAACAAATATTTGGACCCAATTATCCATGAAAATGTCTGAATTGCACCTCAAAAATTTATTACAAGGGGAAGTCAAAATGGACAACACTAATGCCAAAAGAATAAAAGCATTATTTTACACACACACAAAAAACAGTAGGTTAACATGAATTTACAAACTATATTACAATACAAGGATGAACTCTGGATTTATGAAGGGCACAGTTTTGTGGAACTTGTTTTTCTAATGGCAAGTAACAGTGAGAAAAATATGAGTAAAGTGACAAAACAGATAAAAACAAAATAAAAACAAATAACTAGACTATTATAATTTGTACAGAAACAAGAATGTGACCAAAGTACAATGTCATTTTGTGCTTCTTTGTTACATATCGATGTCAATATAATGGAATTTGATGCGACTCTCATACTCGTACTTTATTTGGCCTTTTTAACTTTTTTGGATTCGAGAGTCACTGATGAGTCTTTTGACAGTTTTGTAGATGAAACGTGAGTTTGGCATATATACAAAATTTAGTCCTGGTATCTATGATGAGTTTATATATACAAGTGAGAGGTTTAGCTAGCTTTAAAACAAGATTTAGTCCACCATTTTCTACATAAGAAAATGCCTGTATCAGGAATATGACATTTGCTATCCATTTATTTGATGTGTTTGAGATTTTGTCATTTGATTAGGAACTTTCCTTTTTGAATTTTTCTCAGAGTTCAGTATTTGGGGATATTACTTTTTCAAAAAATTCTACGTAGGACATCATAATTTTCCTTTAATGTATAAATATTTTTTTTAAATAATGACATAACTGCATTTAACTATCAACATTTTTCATCTCTGATTTCTATAACTATAATTTCAGTAATATGTGATGCTATCAATCAAAAGTCAACTATTAAAGGCTTATTTTTATGGAAAGCCAACGGGGTCAAATTTCTTAATTCGTTATTTGTCAATTCGTAACTTGTAACTGTGTAACTTCTAAATTGTTAATTCGTAAATTGTGAATTTGTAACTTGTTCACGGGTGTCATTCGGTTTATCGAGAGAAATGATCGTGAAAGAATATCTAACGGCGGTCAAGTATTGAGAGACGATCGTGAAAGTTCTGGTAACGGATCGTGAAAGACATTTCATGTAAATTCTAGTTCAGAATCTTTGAAGAAATCGCTTAATTTTCAAAACGCGGAACAAATCCGAACAAAAAATTATGTCTGTCAAAATGGTTTAACTTCCTCATCATAACTGTGAAATAAGATAAAGAAAATATGCAGTACTTTATGAAAAAACACAAAAGGCGCAATGCATGTCTATGAAATTAATTACAAATAACACGCTTTATGTACCTATAATGGTCATATTTCAGTTTATTATGATATATTTGAAATTTAATCTTTGGTGTATCTGATTGTACAGTAAAATTACAGTATGTTCTTCCCTTAAAAGCATAAATTTGTATATGAAAACCTTGAATTTGTTGAATTTCCATCAAACTTGATCGTGAAAGATCAGGCAACGCATTATTTTAATCGTTAAAGATAATGCGTGACCAGACTTAATACTAGTAATCAGAAATCTGTATTTCTTTTACCATTTGATAAACCTGCAACTGGTTGAAGCCTGTAACTATTTTGATAAGGATGAACATAAAAACTATTATTTTTTTTCTATTCAACACTTTACCTCGAAAGTAAAAAAAAACCCAACTAAAAACGTGTCTAAATAAGTGTGAACGATTCAGCTCTGAGATTCGGGCAAGTGCAATTCAGGCAGACCGACACTATTTAGCCAATAATATGGATATGCAACGTTTAAACCAAAATGATATCCATCAAACAAAAAATTACACCAAAACAGCATCTTTCATGAGTAATTTGAGATTGAACGATAACCAACATTTTGTGCAACAGTACTTTCTTAAGTTCTTTGTATACAACGCAGATGTGAATTGATTTAACTATATACTACAGACTATAGAATACCAGAGCGCAAATGCTGTAATGTCTTGTCTGCTTTACTTATGATAGTATATTTGTTGAACGTCTATAATATCAAGGGTTTTACTAGAAGTGTCAAATGCGCTTAAGATTGTCAATGGTTCATAAAAAGAGTTCAAGGTCAGAATACCATGCCATACAGATCTCTACAAATATCCTGTACACCATATAAATGTGTTCCGATTCTTACAGTGCCTTAGAAACTGACAAATTTAAAAGTTATGCTTGGTCAATTAATTCGGAACATAAGGTCAAAAGTATATGAACCCTGACGGACAGCCAGACATAGACATCTTACTATCATGCAATATATCAAATACAATTGAAGTCATCATGGTCATATATGAAACATGCAGACAGACATGTACACCATACACGAAATACCTTGGCGCTATAGTATACAGGTATATATCCAAAAGGCTAAACAACATAAAATGAACATGATGCATGATGATGAGTTAGATGTTATTTGAAACCTTGCAGAAGTCGAAAATGTACACCTTACAATCATAACAACAGACAGTTATCCTAAAGCTTAACGAATCCACGATACGGACTTGACTACAAAATGAATCTTCATCCATGAAATGAGGCAAATTCGGGGTCAGGTGAATCCCGTCTGACGGACATGTAGTTTATAGGATCCAATATACAAAATGTGGGTATCCTATAACTCGTGATAAGTGAGTACTTTACATGACAATAAAAAGCTTCATCCTACCATCATCCAACTATTTTACATTTCATTTTCTGAAAATATTATTACTTTGAAATGCTTACACCTATTGAGGATGTTGACTTATCTAGCTTTTCTCAATACCAATAACAAATATTAATTATGATATAATTAAAGAATAATTTGAACATCTTCGTAGCATCAGATCTTTCACGATCCTTTTCACGATCTTCAAAAATGCGGTACGTGATCTTTCACGATCCGAAAAATCAATTTTTTTAGTAAATAATTCTTTATTTACCAAGTTTCAGATTATGTTTATACAAAATAACTACGAGAACCATTTGATTAAATCAAATAGAATGCCCTTATTCGGATAAAAGTAGTTTTTCTAGTCGAATTTGTGAAAAAATCATGTTTGTTTACATTTTTTATGTCATCGAAATGTCGAGAAGCAATCTGCCTTTTGTTGTTTTGTAATAACTATGTACTTTTAAAACTGGATATTCTCACATACTGATCATAATGTTGAACCATTTTGACAGACAGTTTTACTTTGTCGTTAATTTGTCTGTGTAATTAACTAAACTAGAATATCTATTGACCTTTCATATGTCTTCTCGATTAAATGTCTTTCACGATCCGTTACTAGAACTTTCACGATCGTCTCTCAATACTTGACCGCCGTTAGATATTCTTTCACGATCATTTCTCTCGATAAACCGAATGACACCCGTGTTGTTACTGTGAAATTCATAATGCTTAATTCGTAAATTGTCAATTTGTAACTTGCACCTTTGTAGTTTCAACATTCTTAATCGGTAAATTGTCAGTTTGTTTAATACTTGTAACTGTGCAATTTCATGATGCTTCATTCGTAAATTGTCGATTTGTAACTTGTATCTTTGTATTAAAATTCAACATTCTTCATTTGTTAATTGTCAATTTGTAACTTGTAGATTTCAAAATTCTTTATTGGTAAATTGTCTTTTTGTATATTGTTTTGTAACTTGTAACATGTGATTTGTCGATTCATGAATTGTCGATGTGTGAAATGTCGAAGTGTTAAATGTCATCGTTGTATTATGCTAACGATCATTATGACGACAGATCGCGCTCGGGTTCGTCTCCGGTGTATAATCCTCCTGTAAGTCGGAGTACCTCCATATGGAATATATACCTAAGTAATTTTAATCCATTAATTACAGCAAATGCGTCTAAAAAAAGCAAAACAAAAATGGCATGTTTTCAGGATCCCAGTTTTATTTTGTTTACTGATGTGGACTTTCGTTCGAGAACGGAAACTATATAAAAAAAACATCCCGAGTATTTGAGGCTCTCCTAGTTACGGGGTTAATGAAATATTCCTTGGTCAGTGGAATATTACGACTGGATTATTCAGGTATATACAATAAGGAGATGTGGTAATAAACCGTATGATTGCCAATGAGACAACTATCCACCAACGCGAAGTACAAATAAAGTCGATGTAAGCAACTATAGGCAACCTACGGCTTTTATCAATGACAAAACCTAATACCATATAGTCGTTTTATTAAAAGGCTACATTATTACTGAAAACCTCAGGTACTAGTTGTAAACGATTTCTAATAATCATAAAATGCTATTATCGGACCATTTTATTCTGACAGGAAAGGGCTGACATATATATTCTATTCTACTGTTGTCGGTTATATGGTCGGGTTGTTGTCTCTTTGACACATTCCTCATTTCCATTCTCAATTTTATGAATTAATATATATGCCTACTGAATTGTTCTGGTGAAGAAGCTTAAAAATCGCCGCTATCAGATTTCCTACAATAAAAATGTACAACCAAAAAGACCAAAATATTCACGGGTCCCTCGATCTCAAAAGCTGCTTAATGCCCCGTACTCCCGATATGAACCCCATCTGGTGCAACATCTCCTTATAGCCCGGCAACCTTACTAAATCTCACATGTTGTCAATCGTTAATTAACTGAAATGATTAACAATGTTAATGAATATACCTTTTTTTTTTTAAATTTGCATGTCAAATATAAAATAAAAAATCATTTGCAAAGAATTCGTACCAATATAATCCTAATATCCTATTGCAGGTTGTATTCCGCCTGGCTCTTCTGTCGAGCAGTCAGCCAGGATCCCAGGCTATCATTTTACTCTTAAAATGACCAAATACATACTCCTTTGGCCAAACCCCAAATAATGTGCAAATATTTTCGTGGAGAAATAAAATTAAAAAACCTTAGTGAGCGCGCTCACATGCCACACGACCCCTAATTGTCACTGGAGAAATAAAATAACTGTAAGAAAAAAAAAGTATAAGAAAAAAAATTAATCATAATTTCCTGTCGATATGTACATTTTTGTACATCTACATAGTATGTCCTTATTATCTACAAGGTTTCATGAAATTCTGTGGTGTGGTTTCAGAGGAGTTGCGACGATAAGCTGTTGCAGAGGTATATCGAAGCACATAAGTTCAAAGTGGCGTAACTTCTAGAAAAAAAATTGAATTGCAATTTCTTGTCGATATGCAAATCTACTTAGTATGTCCTTATTATCATGAAATTCTGTTGTGTGGTTTGAGAGGAGTTGCGATGACAAGAAACATGACCTATGGGCTGACGTACGGACGGACGGGTCAAAACATTACACCTTCCGCAACTTCGTTGCGTGGGGTATGATTAGTGTTAGCATAAGAGATGATTGCCTCTTTCATGCAAACGGCGATATGGCAAGATCTTTTCTCTGACAAGTCAGAGGGAGAGGGCGTCAGTTTGTTTAAAAGTGGGAGTATTAGGAAGGGGGGTTTAAGATTTCGAAAAAACACTGGCCTTTGTTAGTCTTGTATGATTTTTAATTTTTGTTTCTTTTGTATAATTTGGAGTTTAGTATGACGTCCGGTATATCACTGAACTAGTATACATATTTGTTTAGGGGCCGCCCCGGCCAGCTGAAGGACTCCTACGGGTGCGGGAGTTTCTCGTCGCATTGAACACCCATTGGTGGCCTTCGGTTGTTGTCTGCTCTATGGTCGGGTAGTTGTCTCTTTGATACATTCCCCATCTTCATTGATTTTCTCAAATTTATGTAGGTGACGCGTGTAGTAAAAAATAAACAGTTTCATAGTTTAACGATCATGGTCATTAACAAATATGTAGAGGGGACACCTCCTAGTATATTTCGATTTTGTACCATGATCATTTTAGATCTGTTACTGTAGGAGAACGTTGTGGATACAAATACCGACTTTAATTCAACGGTAAAGAGAGCGCCGTCGATGTATTGACGATACACGAGAGTAGTTTCTGAACGGCTGTCAGCGCTCAGTGTACGCACTATGCTTCTTTAAAGTGGTTCAATTCGAATATTGTTTATACGAAAAATGATTTAGAATATTGTTGTATTTTACTCGTTGAAATCTCAAAACACCTCATGTAGTTTTTTATCTGCATGTTTGTTCACAACATTTCTTGACTGATAATTGTTAAATCGGGCCCTTGGCAGCAATTTAGTGTTCTTTTTGGACGAGTTTTTTTTTAAATTGATATAGGAAGATGGTCTGGTTCTATAGCACTGCGACCACCTCGTACAGAAATATTAGCTATTGGCTTGAACGTCTTGTCTGTATGTCTTGTAGTTTAAGTTTTGTGAGCGTGTTTGAGACGCAACCAACTTCTCTGGATTTGTACTCTCCTGTTATAAATCTCACAGGTTGTCGTTGTATTCTTTCAAGCTTATTGATGTTTGTAGATGTGTTCTGGTCCCATACTATTGACCATATGATATCCCATTATTGACCTTACCATTAAGATATATGCGGTTTTCTCGCATTCCGGTTGACAATATCTCAAATTTTAGGGCCTCGATTAGTTTTCTGGTTCCTTTAGATTTTATTACAAAAAAGTGCATATTCAACACAGTTTTGATATATAGTATACATCAACTAAGTGACTCATTTAAAATAATTTTTCATTCAGTTTGTTTTGCAAAGTACTTATATGATATCATTAAACATTTTTATAGATATAGGAAGATGTGGTATGAGCGCCAATGAGACAACTCTCCATCCAAATAACAATTTATAAAAGTAACCCATTATAGGTCAAGATACGCCCATCAACACGGAGCCTTGGCTCACACCGAGCAACAAGCTTTAAAGGGCCCCAAAATTACTAGTATAAAACCATTCAAACGGGAAAACCAACAGTCTAATCTATATAAAAAAACAAGAAACGAGAAACACGTATAAATTACATAAACAAACGACAACTACTGTACATCAGATTCCTGATTTATTTTCATAACTCAGGAGCCAAATAAATAAAGGCTGTTCGTCCATTTGTTTCTTGTATTAAAACATATCATTAGATAATTACATTCTTTTCTGAAATTTTAATATTGAGAATATAATATTAATGAATGATGGTTGTCAAAAAAATTGCGGGCCCAAGACAATATTAGTATTTTCCCAGCACCGTCTTATTTTTCATGTTTTTAGTCTCGTTTTGACCCGGTTAAATATTAAGTAAAAATTTCTTGCCAAGTGACAGTAATATATTTGCGAAGTTGATAAGGAAGCCCGTTCCAGCGACACATCTATATACCTTAATAAGGAAGTGACACACCTCATTGCAGGTTTGGTGACCAGTACAGTAAACTAACATGTTTATACGAGGTTACCTCAATATAAAACCGAGTCCCTTTTATACATGCCATATAAAACAAACAAAATGAATGTATTCCATTTATCTATTTGTTATCTTTTATATGTATGCGCTGTACATAATTGATTTAAACTCCTTTGGTATATATTCCATATGGCGGTGCCCCTACTTACATGAGGCTTATACACAGAAGAAGAGACCGAGCGCCATCTGTCGTCATAATGATCGTTAGCATAATACAACGCCGATGACATTTAACACTTCGACATTTCATACATCGACAATTCACGAATCGACAAGTCACATGTAACATCAATATACAAAAAGACAATTTACCAATAAAGAATTTTGAAATCTACAAGTTACAAATTGACAATTAACAAATGAAGAATGTTGAATTTTAATACAAAGATACAAGTTACAAATCGACAATTTACGAATGAAGCATTATGAAATTGCACAGTTACAAGTAACAAACTGACAATTTAACGATTAAGAATGTTGAAACTACAAAGGTGCAAGTTACAAATTGACAATTTACGAATTAAGCATTAGGAATTTCACACTAACAAGTTGCAAATTAACAATTTACGAATTAACAATTTAGAAATTACACAGTTACAAGTAACGAATTGACAAGTTACGAATTAAGAATTTTGACCCCGTTGGCTTTCCATATATTTTTGCTTAATTATGATATTTTGGTATTTTCACTCATTTTTCTTAGAAAAAAAACTTTAGTTTTAAATTATACACTAGTATATTATCATTTCAGGGTTATCTTACTTAAAAATAAGACTCTTATGAACCACAGTTCTGTATTTTTGGAGAAAACAGAATAATATCCTTTTGAGGGTTATTTAACATACTCCTACAAACATGGGACAGAATCCTTTGAATAATGCATAAATAAAACTAAGAAAGTAGCATGTTGCCTCTATGTTTTAAGGGGGCATGTTTTTTTGTGGTCTCAAAGAGGAATTTTCAGTCTGAATATCTTTATCATATATAAGGTATAAAGGATACATTCCATCTTTTCCTAAAGCATCTCAAACCCATTTACTTGTCATCACAGCTAACATTAATGGCACAATATACTGCAATCCACCAGTCAACTCAAACATAATTACCACTAAAGATACTGAAATATATAAAAGTAGGTCACTGTAATCTAGCATGTCATCACAGCTAACATTAATGGCACAATATACTGCAATCCACTAGTTAACTCAAACATAATTACCACTAAAGATACTGAAATATATAAAAGTAGGTTACAGTAATTTTTATATCAATAAATTGTAACATAAAAACAACTTAAAAATAATCACTACAAAAGACTTTGAAATATATAGAAGTAGGTCACTGTAATTATCTAGTATATCTTTTACTGTTAACAAAAATGGAACAGAAGTGGTTTAGTGTCCATCTGTTGTATTAGGATAGTGAAAATAATGTAAACAAAACACATTATTATGTACAAATGAGTTGCATGCAATGATTCTGACCAGTTACTTTCCTATTCCAAAGCAGCTTGGGCTTCAATTTAACAAAATAACACTGATATATGACTTAGTACTATACTTTTAACCTCACCAGTCATTCTTGTAACTCCCTCTTAAGCTGCAGCAGCCCCAACCATGGCATACAATCCTGGTGTTATGGTACATAACTGTTTTGACTGGCACATATTCTGGAAAAATGGGTTGTCATGGTTCCTCCTAAAAAGATAACATTATAAACAGTAACAGGCAATGCATTTATCAACAAAAAAAACATATTTGTAAAACTTTTTCTGACAGGAAATGATGTGGACCCTTAGGTAACTTGACCTTAAATCCTCCCTTCCAAAACTGCAAAAATAATCAGTTGTATACATTTGTAGTGGTCATGTTATTCAATAAATGAGCACAGTCACATTCAATTTCAGTGATAGTTAGTTTTCAAAGAGTGCAATATGACAGACAGAAACTTCATAACATATACAAGGTATGAAGAACACAGGTTACTCCCTTGTTGCTGCATCAAGATTATAATCCTGATGTCTTGCAATCTATGAATGTCCAAGCAAATAATCAAGAATGTGTCCATTGTACACTGATGCCCCACTAGAGAACTTTCATTTTCTATGTTCAGTGGACTGTGAAATTGGGGTCAAAACTCTAATTTGGCATTAACATAAGAAATATTTTATCATAGGGAACATGTGAACTAAGCTTCAAGTTGATTGGAACTCAACTTCATCAAAACCATAATGCCTACAAAAGGGGCATCAAAAATGTTTTCAATATCAAAGTTTGCTAAGTTCTGCCCAATTTCTGAAAGATATAATGTCACAAAATATAGGTCAAAGTGACTACTATTTCAAGTTTATGCTAAACTACTCCTAAGAAAACTTTCATTAAAAGTTAAAAAACATTCTTCTTCTTTCAAGTTTATTAGAAATGACCACTGTTGCCTACTTTTGCCTGGCTAACTCTCAAACTATTTAATTATAAGAACTCAATAGTAAACGTTGATGCAGGCTAATAAACCATAAAATAATTTATCTTCCTACTTTATCCTAGCAATATATATATTTATATATATATATAACTCGTCTAAACATCAACTCAACAATGTTAGATCTGTAAATTTGCTTTCGCAAATTTTTGGTTCTTCCCTCGCCGGGATTCGAACCCATGCTACTGTGATATCGTGACACCAAATCGCCTGCACTGCAGCCGTCCCGCTAGACCACACGACCACCTGGGCTCTTAAAAAAAGAGCTTTCGCTGGCCGTGTGTTACCTTTCCACGTCAGTTTTAATCTAGCGGCGTACTGCAGTACATGATATATAAGGCATGAAGATGTTATTGTTACAGATCAGCTAAATTATCTATAGTAAAGGATCCTACAAATTAATGTTAGATACAGTCACAGAAAATAATTATATTTATAAGTACGTCTGAGTCAGTGACAACCCTACAACAGATGCATCCATCGGATCCCCATCAATGATGGTGATACATGGCTGTGATATACAACTCGTCTAAACATCAACCCAACAATGTTAGATCTGTAAATTTGCTTTCGCAAATTTTTGGTTCTTCCCTCGCCGGGATTCGAACCCATGCTACTGTGATATCGTGACACCAAATCGCCTGCACTGCAGCCGTCCCGCTAGACCACACGACCACCTGGGCTCTTAAAAAAAGAGCTTTCGCTGGCCGTGTGTTACCTTTACACGTCAGTTTTAATCTAGCGGCGTACTGCAGTACATGATATATAAGGCATGAAGATGTTATTGTTACAGATCAGCTAAATTATCTATAGTAAAGGATCCTACAAATTAATGTTAGATACAGTCACAGAAAATAATTATATTTATAAGTACGTCTGAGTCAGTGACAATCCTACAACAGATGCATCCATCGGATCCCCATCAATGATGGTGATACATGGCTGTGTACATAATGTATATACAACTCGTCTAAACATCAACCCAACAATGTTAGATCTGTAAATTTCCTTTCGCAAATTTTTGGTTCTTCCCTCGCCGGGATTCGAACCAGTGCTACTGTGATATCGTGACACCAAATCGCCTGCACTGCAGCCGTCCCGCTAGACCACACGACCACCTGGGCTCTTAAAAAAAGAGCTTTCGTTGGCCGTGTGTTACCTTTCCACGTCAGCTTTAATCTAGCGGCGTACTGCAGTACATGATATATAAGGCATGAAGATGTTATTGTTACAGATCAGCTAAATTATCTATAGTAAAGGATCCTACAAATTAATGTTAGATAAAGTCACAGAAAATAATTATATTTATAAGTACGTCTGAGTCAGTGACAACCCTACAACAGATGCATCCATCGGATCCCCATCAATGATGGTGATACATGGCTGTGTACATAATGTATATACAACTCGTCTAAACATCAACCCAACAATATTAGATCTGTAAATTTGCTTTCGCAAATTTTTGGTTCTTCCCTCGCCGGGATTCGAACCCATGCTACTGTGATATCGTGAAACCAAATCGCCTGCACTGCAGCCGTCCCGCTAGACCACACGACCACCTGGGCTCTTAAAAAAAGAGCTTTCGCTGGTCGTGTGTTACCTTTCCACGTCAGTTTTAATCTAGCGGCGTACTGCAGTACATGATATATAAGGCATGAAGATGTTATTGTTACAGATCAGCTAAATTATCTATAGGAAAGGATCCTACAAATTAATGTTAGATACAGTCACAGAAAATAATTATATTTATAAGTACGTCTGAGTCAGTGACAGCCCTACAACAGATGCATCCATCGGATCCCCATCAATGATGGTGATACATGGCTGTGTACATAATGTATATACAACTCGTCTATACTGTAGGACTGCCGTAAACTTACCAACATGAAAAGTAATACATTTTTTGGCTACTACTTATAGTTGATGTCTATAATCTTGAAATTCTGTGTGATTGTGAACACACAGCATATGGATGTTGGGATGACAATGCTTCTTTAGCTCTCTATGAACTTCATCTTGATGAACATAAGATAATACTTACACTACTAACTGTTCCATGCCTATACCAACAATTCTTCCTACAATAGCTCCTACTGCCATACTGGGAATAAATAAACCAAGGCACCTGAAAACAGTTATGTAAATAGACAGTTTGACAATATGTGATCTGATGACAGCAAAATGAAATTTTTTCATGCTTTATTTTTAGAAGAACAATATTTCTTAGATGTGGGAACAGAATAACTGTATTGACCTTACACATCAGCTATTTCAAAATTCAGTGAACATAGCCAGGAAACAAATACATGGAAGTTGTAAAAATGCAAGCTTCATCTGATGAGTAAAGTCATTTCCAACTATTTCACATTCTTTGTTGTGCAGTGGTTGTAATTGGTTGCTGTCTATAATTAATTTTTTTTAAGCTTTTTAGTTATTCATAAACTTTTTTTATGTTTTTTTTTTTTGTTATTCATAAACTTACTTAATGGTTGCTTACTTTGCTCTAAATCTCGTCTTTCTATTTTTAATAATATAATAATAATAATAATATATTTGCCACTGGATGGATGTACAGCAACCAACAATCAATCGATCTTTTTTTAATATATACCAGCTTTGAAAAGTGCTTGGTATGACTATAAATTTTCACTTCTGTGCTCGTACTATAAACAACAAAATTATTAATTTTGTACAAAAAATATTTGTTTTCTTTACTGTGTATCTAACAAAACAAAATTATTTTCATTTACCTGTGTACATTATTCTATTTGGCGACATGTTGTTCAAAGTTTTGGTTGTTTTTCTGAAATTGTTTAACATATCACCCCTTTTTTTAATGATCTTGTATTAACATTGTTTAAATAAAATTATTAGTTCAGTGTATCTTCACTTGTTTGTGTTAATGTGTCTTTTGATTGCGTTTAGCTATTTTAAATCAGATTTTATAGTGTGTCTTTCTATGTTGTGATGTTACACTATTTTTTCAGGTAAGGGTGAAGGTTCTTATCTATCAAATGCATTTGTTTGCCCCTGTCCTCAGTCAGCAACCTGATTTTCCATTCTTTTTGTTTGATGATGTGTTTCATATGTGTTCCTAGTTTTTTTTTTAATTTAGATTAGACCCTTGGTTTTCCTGTTTGAATGGTTTTACACTAGTAATTTTTGGGGGGCTTTATAGCCTGCTGTTATGTGTCAACCAAGGCTCTGTGTTTAAGACCATACATTGACCTATAATGTTTTATTTAACAGAGTAGATGCTTTGTGCAGAGGAAAATAGACCATGGACACTTACCTTTATACCAAAGGTAAAAATAGTAATTAGACCTTTAAATGGTAGTCCCAGAAACAGCATTCACAGGGCAGTGTAAACTTCATCCCCTGATACTGTACTGGAGGTGTAAGAACTCAAAGAGGTGGAGTTTCTGTTGTAATCACTGAAAAACATAAATTTATAATATGATCTTACTAATGAACATTATCAGGTCCATAATACAAATGTACAGTTTTTACTTCAAAAAACTCTGCAAAATCAAATAACAAAAACTGCATTTTTTAGATTTGTTCTCTTTAAATGCCTCATTGTTTGCCCAATTTGTTTTTTAATGGAATTTTAATCTAAACCATTTCTTAATACAATTGTATATAAATAAAAATTTTATATTTATAGTGTCTTGCCTACTTTTGCTGTTAATCACAGGCTAAACAAAAATGAGGGAAAAATAAAATTGTTCCTGTTGATACTATCTTTTGATTGTAAAAAGCTTCTGTCCAAGTTTGGTAAAAATCCAAGATAGTTTATGAATCTAATAAATGTTTTAAAGACTTTAACTGCAGACTGTATGTAATGTTAACTGGAAGAAAAACTAAGTCAATTTATAAGTAAAATAAAGATACACAGGTACAAAATTAAATCCTTTTGATCATTTACAAGCTTCTGTACAAGTTTGGTACAAATCTAAAATGGTATAGGAAAGTTATCAAAATTCTAAAAACTTTAACCACAGAGTGAAGGTGTTGTTTCCTGGCAGAAAATCTAAGTCCATTTAAAAGTGAAATACTGGGCACAGCTTTAAAGACCGCAGAGGTCGAACCCTGAAAAGTTGGGGCAAGTATGGACACAACATTCAAGCTTGATACAGCTCTGAATTTAGATTGTGATTAAATAGTTGACACAGCATAGGTTTCTGGCACAGAATGAATGTGGTCTCATGTACTCAATTAAATTTACCTATAATGGTCCAATCTCCAAAATCTAAATACATGGCAATGGATTGATTCAGAATATCAATTAATCCCAAGAACATCAAACAAAGTTAAATTTTGGACCCCAAATTGGACTAACTTAAAAACTTTGACCATATTCAAAAATCAAAATTCATGTTAAGATTCGGCATATTAAAGAACCCTAAGAATTCAGATTTTGTTAAATATCAAAAAAAATTAAATTTTGAACCCTTTCGACCTTTATGTAGACCAATTTGAAAACGGGACCAAAATCTTAAAATAAAAAACAGTAAGATTCAGCATTTTAAAGAACCCCAATAATTCGATTTTTTATTAAATAAAATAAAGTTTTATTTTGGACCCTTTTGACCTCAATGTAGACCAATTTGATAACAGGGCCCAAAAAAATCGAAATTTTAAATACAAGGTTAGATTTAGCATATCAATGAACCCTAAGAATTCAAATTTTGTTAAAATCAAACTCAAGTTTAATTTTGGACCCTTTGGACCTTAATGTAGACTAATTTGAAAATGGGACCCAAAATTAAAAATATAAATACAAGGCTAGATTTAGCATATCAATGAACCCCAAGAATTTAAGTTTTGATGAAATCAAACAAAGTTTAATTTTGGACCCTTTGGACCTCAAGTGGACCAATCTAAAACACGGGGACCAAATTCCAAAGACTTAATACATTGTAAGATTCATCATATTGAAGAACCCCAAGAATTCAAGAATAAAACCTCATTGAAATTGGTCAAGAAATAAGCAATGTATACAAAGTATTAGAAAAGTGTTGTTTTTGGTCCCTAATTACTTAACAGTTTAGCCTATAACCCCCAAAATCAATGCCAACCTTCCTTTTTTGGAATGGAACCTTGTGGTACAATTTACACACAAGTTATTGTCTGGAAACTAGAAAAATACTTATTTTGACTCCTTTGATAAAGAAAAAATGTTAAAATAGTAAAAACAAAAAGATTAACAAGTTGTACACAACCTTGAAAAAAGAAAATTAAGTTCTAAAATTGATACTAATGCCTACATTTTATGTTCACAATGGTTAAAAAACATTATATAGAAACCTTTATATGAAATCCGTACTACTTGACAATAAAAGCCCTACATTTCTTTCAATTTCCCAACAAATATATTACATATTAATAGTCTAGTCCTTTTAAAAAAATCCAGGTAAATATGTAAAGTTTTATATGGTTAAACCCAAGTGTATGTTACTAAAAATAGTGTAGGTAATTCCCCAATTTATGAATTTTTGTCAGCCATTATACAATCATTTATTCAAAGGGAAACAAAAAAGAAAGTAAGTAAATTAAAAACGTTTTTAATCATTTTATATAGTGAATATTCCTTATAGGTTTAAGGCAATTCTGATACCTTTATCAATATAAATGATATTTGCAACTTTTAAATCAATGTTACAATTTAAAATCATTTGATTAGGAGAAAAGGCTTAAATCCAAATATAAGGATAAAAATAAAATAATCTATATTCTTAATTCAATGTTTTATGAAATAAAAGTTGTATCTCTCAACATGTACATTCAGTAGTTATACATTGTAAAACGATACTAAATAAAATGAGAGCCATGTCATACATTATTATTAGAGACTATCAAAATGTACAGATATAATACTATCAAGTCAAGATTTATATCATGTGTTTATAGAATGGATAAAGAAGATAAGAGAAGAAGATACTTTGTTGTTGGATCTGTTTACTTAGAGGTTGTTACTCCATTGTTTCAACAAAAGTTAGAAGAAAAATATAAAGGCCTAAACTTCAGATGTTTGAAGGATTTTCTTGATAATGAGGCAGTCATCCACATCTTATTTCACCTACGCAACAGGAATGCATGGTGCTGTATAGATAAAGCAAACTGCACCAACCAAAGAGCTCTTCCTCTAAATCATCACCAATGGAAACAATTATATGCTGAAAATCCAGGGCCTGGTATACACAACCGTTTTTGTAAGTACACAGCCAATTCAGTCAAGCCCGAAGATCTTGATTTGAGTTTGTGTGGTCTAATACTGTATAACTGCTGCAATTTGGGACAACTTGATCGAGAAGCAGTCCACATCCTCAGACGGAATAAGAATGACTACTTGAGTCATAACACAACTTGTGGTATTACCAGTGATGAGTATGACCCATTGATGGATGAGCTTAAAACCAATATCCTTCAACTTGACCATACCAAAGAAGATGAACTGGTAAAAATACAGAGAAGACCACTTGATGATTCACTGTGTAACAAATACACAACAATCCTTCTGGATATCCACGAAATATTGGAAAAGGTATTGTATTATTTCAATGTAATACACTGTTATCACAGGGGTATGTCTCGCTTTTTTGTAATTTCGATAATGCAAATAAAAATAGCAACACTTTAACATTTAAGTTTTGCAAATATTCAAAGTCAGTGAACAGTATATGGCTAAAAAATCTTCATGGAAATGAGATGTGCCAATGCTAATACAACTGCATACTAAATACCATTGACTTATCATAAATAGTTCCCTTTTTACCAAACCTAAACACAAACAAATACATGTAAACTAAGTAAAATTTAAAAGTCAATAAACCATGACCAAGGGGGCGGGGGACAAAATATCTCCATTGAAATGAAATGTACCAATGGTAATACAACTGCATACCAAATACTATTGACTTATCATAAATAGTTCCCTTTTAACAAACCTAAACACATACTTTAATATACATGTAAACTAAGGGAAAATTTCAAAGTCAAAAGACCATGACTGAGGGGGTGGGGCCAAAAAATCTCAGTGGAAATGAGATATGCCAATGCTTATGCAACTGCATACCAATTATCATCAACTTACTACTAGTGGTTCCTCATAAACTGACCTAATCACAAACTAATACATGAAAAATAAGCAAAATATCAAAGTCAATGGACCGTAACTGAAGAGGCAGGGCCAAATAATCTCCATGGTGATGAGATGTGCCAATACTAATACAACTGCATGCAAAATATCTTTGACTTACCACTAGTTGTTCACCATAAACTAGTCTTTAATACAAACTAATACATTTTTGACGCCGCTTTCACAGCCGCCAATGCCGATCCCGGAAACACCATACCTATGTCTCACTTTTAGACTCTATCAAGTGAGACCAAAAATATAACAAAAGAGTTGTTATTCATTATTACTTTGTATGGGGAGGATGGAGAATGAAAAAAAAATGTGGTATGATTGCCAATGAGACAACTCTCAATAAGAGACCAAATGACACAGAAATTAACAACTATAGGTCACCGTACAGCATTCAACAATGAGGCATTCAACAATGAGCAAAGCCCATACCACATAGTCAGCTGTAAAAGACCCAAAAATGACAATTGTAAAGCAATTCAAACGAAAATAAATGACAGACTAATTTATGTACAACAAGAATGTGTCCCCAGTTCATTGATGCCCCATCCGCACTATCATTTTCTATGTTCAGGTCGTGAAAATGGGGGAAAATCTCTAATTTGGCATTAAAATTAAAAAGATCATATCATAGGTAACATGTGTACTAAATTTCAAGTTGATTGGACTTCAACTTCATCAAAAACTCCATTGACCAAAAACTTTAACCTGAAGTAGGACGAACGAACGAACCAATGAATGGACATTTGGACGAACAGAAGCACAGAACAGAAAGCATCATGCATATAAATGGGGCATAAAAATGAACAAAAATGAAATATGTAATACATCAACAAACAACAACCCCTGAATTACAGATAACCAACCCTCCCCTAACATGGGGCAGTGGTGTAACTGTACAACATAAGAACCAATATTATGTATAGTTTAAACCCACATTTCTTTATATGCCTGGCACCTTTCAGGATGCAGATGGACAAGGGTAAAACTTAGTGCCCCCTCTGTTACAACAGGGGCATAAAAAAAAGTGCAAAAGGTCAATAATAGCCGTACCAGTGAAAAATCTGTGAACTTCATGTGCAATATTGTTGTTGATATAAAACAGACAGCGTAATTATTGTAGGTTATAAGTTATTTCATTTAATGTAAATACGGGATTATAACTGTATCGTATGCCCTTAAAAATCATAAGTATAAACATTTTAATTTCAGATTGACACCAAAATAGATTTAAGTACAAATCAAATATTAGATACTGTAAACATGAACACTGCTCGGCTTACAGCTAAAATAGAGGTATGTTTAATTTACACATTTAAACACATAAATAAAGATTTCTATGAAATGACAGGACATACAGGTTCAGATATCATGAATTGAAGAAAGACAGAAAAGACAAAAAAAAACCTGGAGCCATTTATTTCAATATATATTTGCATTTTTAAACATAACTATTCACTCAATACTCTGTTTTCCCTTGTATCTAATTCAATTTTATAAAACACATAATTTAAATAATGGTGCTGGGTGTATGACATCTTCTTAAAATTTGCAAAACCTATTCAAATTTCATAAATTGTATTTTAAACAAATTATTCTTCTACACTAAAAGCTATCAATTATATAGACAATAACTGTTTAGTGTCTTTAAATATCAGCTGTAATTGTACGAGGCTAGGAAACAAGGTGTATGCGAGCTTTTAGCGAGCTACTACACCTGTTTCGAGCCGAGTACAAATACAGCTGATATTTAAAGACACTAATCAGTTATTGTCTTTATCCTGCAATTAATTCTGTATATTGTTTGTGTTTTGAAAGACACAAAAACTAACTTATTTACCATTTATTTTCGATTTGTAATCCCTCGAGGCTCGCGTAGTAATATCAAAATCACACATTACGCTAAAGACTGGTTCGCAAAAGAAGAATCTCGAATGGTCAACAATAATACATCGCTCAAGATGAATAATTATCTATTTTAACATAACAACTAATTTCAACAGTAAAAACAAATTACAAAACATTGTCCAATTTGAAACAGAAGTGTACGAGTTGTCCTACGCTTCAGACTTGACATTCACTAAACATGCATGCTGAAATTGACATGGTTGTTTTTGTTACACAATCATTCACATTCAAGTTTTGAAATCGACAATTGTCATCGTCATTGGAATGCAACTGGAATACACATTCTGAGGTCACACAGGTTCAAACAATACTCAGTCCGGCAGTGGGCGGAGCTATAAAGCTATATCTGTATAGTATACAGATACAGCATAGCGATATCTGTATGACTGTATCTGTATAGTAGGACACCCAATTGCAGGATTAAAACTAATAAATAAAAGTGGTCAACTGCATAGTGTAATAAAATTGTGTTGTTGAAATGACTTTACACATAACCTATCCCTTTCGACGAAGAATCCCCATTAACCTTGATTCATGCTTTAGACAGCTGGGGATGAGTCCCAGTTTAACGGGATCAGAAAACCTCTTTTACATTTCCTGCTAAAAAAACATTGCATAAACTAGTAATCTTTCTTTCTTTAATACCTGGATGAAAGTGTAAACATGGCACTATCATTTGTTGAAGACTGTGTATATTGCAATATCAAAGGTTTTTTTTATAATTTTGTGTCCTCACAAAAAAGCTAATTTTGGTTAATTTTTTAAAAGCCATAATTTATTCATCTTATTTAAAAGAATGTATATACAGTACAGTGTTACATGTGTAATTTGATAAAATAGCTATAGACAAGTGTCCTTTCTCTATGTAAAAGAATATAACTTATTTTTTTCTACAAATTTTAACCAACTGTCTAAAAAAACTGAACAAATAAGGAAAAATCAATTTAAAAGTACAAAAATGTATAGTTTTATTGTCTTTTGGGACATATTTGACACATTCATTAATGTTTTTATAGATGTTAATCACTACTTCCATTTTTTTTTGACAAACAATAGGTGAGCTTGGGTATCAATAACAATATCAATAAAGTTAAAAGTGGTTGATTGTCATTATTTGTTTGAAATTGTTTTAGTAATTAATAGAATTAATGTCAGGTAAAAAACACAAAACAGCTTTGACACTTAGGAAAGTATATACATTTCTCTTTAAATTACGAAACAGTTTATTGTAATAAAAGATATTTTGTATTGATGAAACTTCTGACGTCACCTATTGTTTACTATGCATATTGTTTGTAATATTATGCCATATGTATACACTGTATATGTACTTGTTCATACTGAAGAGCATCCCGTAAGGCTCAAAGTTAATAAAGAATAAAAATTAGAAAGCACATACTATACACGCAATTATGGAAAGACAAAATGTATTCAATTTGTTAATAAATGAAATCTGGTTTTAACTTCCATTTAGAATTAAAAGGGCTCAAATATTTATGTCGACCATCAAAGTATAATTGTACCTTTAAGTTAATGTTTTCTGCATTTGAATTTCAATGTAGTTTTGAAAAAATATTGGGTTAACTTATATGAAATTGGAGTTAATATCAGAAGTTTTCAATCAAGGAAAAAAGTGCTTTCAAGACATATTCTTGTATCATAAGAGCTCAATCTCACAACAAAATATTGGAGAGGCAATTTCCTTTAGTAAACTGTTAACAAATGAAAACACTTGGTTATACAAATTAGTTATATAGATGATACAATTTATCACATTAAACAAGGTCCATTCATTGTGAATACTAGTTTCATGATTTTTCATTCAAGCTTTACATTTTCTTATTTTCATCTTGTCTATCAAAAACTATTTTCATATATATACAAGATTTGTAATCAGCAAGTAAATCATATGAATGTAATCTTAAAGTAATCTAAAAGTAATCATGATTATACCTGTTTTTGCAATGTAATCGATTACATTACGATGACTTGTAATCAGAAATGGCATGATTACTGATTACATATGATTACACTGCAAAATGTAATCGATTACAGCTGATTACGATTACTGATTACGATTACCCCATGCATGGAACGGACATTGTTCAGTGTAAGGAATTTGTTTAACCTCATTAAAATTTTGAAACTTTTGCTGTTTTGGTTTAAAAATTACGCTTTAAGGTCAAAAATTCAAAATTTTGAGAATTTCATCAAAATAATGATGAAAATTTGCAAATTTTGATTTTTATGCCCAAAAAAATATCAAAACATGAACAAAACTGTGTAAATGGTGTAGGTGAATAAAATAAAGACAAAAATAACTGCAAACATAATTTTTATTTATATTTCATATAAAGATCTCTCTCTTGTGTCATAATAGCCAGGGAAGCCATGGTCTCAGAGTAGCTTTTGTCAGGGCTACTATAGGTGAAAGGGTTAAATTAGTTGTTTTTACAACTATTCTAGAAAATCATTTTTTGAAGAGGTTAAATCAAAATTGTGAAACACTTCTGTATCAAACAAATTTTATGTTTAAAAACATTTGCCTTGAAAACAGACACTTAAGAAAATAAAGAAAATTGACTAGACAGGAACTGTAAAATAAACTGATTTTATACCGATGGTTGTTTTGGGAACATATTGACATATAGTTATGGCACTCAGAAATTAACAAAACTGTCGGAAAATGTGTAAATGCCATTGTAGAGTAGATTTACAGTAACTATAATCGTAAATAAGATAAATTATACTCATTGCATATTTTCCAAAAAATATCTCTATTCATTTTTATACATTCTCATTTTTTTAAGGAATTAATGCAGAGAGTAGTTTGCCAGAACTATAGGGGAAAATTTGATAAACAAGGTTTGTATCCTACATTCATCATGTTCATAATAATTTTTATGTTAACAAGTTATCTTTTTTCAAGGAACAAACATATCTTTTGAGTGACAAATGATAAATAATGCATATAAAAAAAAATTAAAACTGATCTTCCATTAAGTTCAGTGTACAAACCAGATGCTTCATATTTCAGAAATAAAAGATCAACTTATACAACCATACGAACTAGGACAGCCTATCTTCACACTACATCATGAGATAAACCTGACATCAGTAGTTGGTAATGACAGTGTAGTAACAGATATAGTGATGATGGATGATGGTAAACTGGTGATGTGTTTACCTTTACAGAGGAGACTACTGATCTGTAATACAGATGGATCACAAGTAAACAGTATAGATGTACAGGGTAGACCAGGGAGTGTTACAGCAGTCAACAACTATACAGTAGCTGTTACACTGTGTTATAGTGACCAAATAGATATGTATGACATACACAATACACTCAAACTTAAATCAATAGCAGTACCTGGATGGTTGTGGTGGTACAGTGGCATTACAACTATAAAAAACAAGTTAGTTGTATGTGGTGACAACAGACTACAGATCATAGATCATCAGACAGGAGAGGTGGTACAGAGAGTACAGACTGACTGTGGTCCTGGCAGGTTACATGCTTCTGGTGACAGAATATTCTACTGTGATTGCTCCGCCAACCATAAGTTCAACCACATCAACAAGAAGCTGCACTGGTACAGTTATACTGATGACAGACATCAAACCCTAACATTACCATCACCGCCTAAGAGTATGACTACACTACAAGATGGCAGTCTTTATGTATGGTGTGCGGGTGGATCAATACAACATATGTCATCTGATGGTAAACAGTTTAAGTCCGTTTCAACAAAGGGATTACAAAACTTAGAATACACTTTGATGTCATATAATTTGAAGCAAAGAAAACTCATTATAAAACATGAAAGGGAAGACAATAGGTGTATATTCAATGTTTTCTATGAGGAATAATACAGTCTTGTGCTAACATTTTTTATGTTCAATAACAATATAAGTACTTTAGAAGGAATGAGAGATGGGAGATATGGATGGATAATAGAACAAGTTTCTTCATAAAACATATATATGCAATGAGAGTGTCAAATAGAGACGATTAAAATATGAATACTTCTACTTACAAATATTTTGTTCAAGCCAAATCAAATGAAACTTAAGAATTATTGACTGAAACTGTAGGTGTAGATTATTGAAAGCATTATGTTCCAAAGTAAAAAAAATAACAAAAATGTTTAATGAAAGAAACTTATTACTTATTCACAAAAAACAAGAAAATTTATACATTACCATAACATTGTTTTATCTTCAGCTCCACACCTACTAAACAACTGTCTGATCAATTCACTTGTGTTCATCCTGTAAATATATGTCATGGATAAATATTGAAATTTACAAAAGTTGATCGCATTGTGCTGTATCATTTTGCTCAAGATAATGTCTATAGCTGAACATTTTTTTGTTAAACCTAGCAAAAATATCTATCTTTCCAAGCATTAATTAAATTAGTAAGGTGATACAATAGCTATAAATATTTTCAACACCAATTGCATAGGCTTTTGAACTTTACCTGACAATTTATTGTTCAATTTCTATTAGTTGTGTTATTTCATTTCATCCTGAATATGCAATTATTGAAAATATATATACTTCTATATAGTATTTATAATGAATATTCAAATAAATATAATTTAAATAAGCAATGAATTAGCATGTTCATCTATCCTTATGTGGAGGGATGGAATACTTTCGATCGCGCTACAATGTACGGCGTAGATACGGTTTATGATGGTGAAAGTTCATCCATCGTTCAATTTTCATCCATGGAGATCCCTGTGCATGATATATTTGACATTCAACACTTGGCAAAAAGATATCAGTCAGTTTGAAATGTAAAGATATCAAATGGAGTTAAACAGCGGCCATTCAATCAGTATATATTTTTTAATAGAATCATGTTTACTGTGTGTTATATATGTTTTGCTATTTTTGTACATTACTACTGCTTCCCAAATACATGTCTGTCACAAACTGTTTATAAAAAGTGATCAATTAATATGTGGATATATTTATAAGTTAAACAAGAATGTGTCCAAAGTACACGGTTGCCCCATCCGCACTATCATTTTCTATGTTCATGGACCGTGAAAATGTGCAAAAATCTCTAATTGCATTACAATTAAAAAGATCATATCATAGGGAACATGAGTACTAAGTTTCAAGTAGATTTGACTTCAACTTAATCAAAAACTACCTCGACCAAAAACTTTAACCTGAAGCAGGACAGACGGACGGACGGAATAACGAACGGACAACGGACAAACGGTCGAAGAACAGACGAACAGACGGACCCACAGACCAGAAACATAATGCCCATAAATGGGGCATAAAAAATGGTAAAAATGTTGATACAATTTTAAAATGCAAGTTGAAATTGTACAATTATATCATATATATGCAACACTCACAAACCTGTCGTCCACACCCCAAAAAGACAGTCCATGATAATGAGTATTCGACAGACAGAAAGTTTGTAACCTAAGGTATGAAGCATTTTGGGCTTTGGCCACCTCTGTAATTTTACAGGTCTCCATTTTAGATTATCTTCTTTTAGCTCCGTATTTAATTTTAATTTCAGAAATTGCACCAAAAATACATCGAAATTGACAACCTTGGATATATTTTTTCCTTTTCTTTGGACTCCTGTGGAAAACTATTCATGGACTGGATTGGCTATAGAAATTATTGGCGTCTTAATAAAATGTCAGTGCCAAAATGTTTGAGCTAAATGGACACGTTTTGGGGAGTGTTACATATGTTTGTGTTATTTTTCTTGAAAACAAAATAGAATTAAAAATGTGTTTGGAAATAATAACAGTCTGTTTAATAATGTCAGCAAGTAATATTTTTTTTAAACTTAATAAAAGTACATAAATTATAAAGAAACTAAAATATTTTGTTTAAATTTTTTTTATATAATGTAAATTCAGAAATTATTGCAAGGTTATTATTATTGCAAATAATGCAACAGGTTGAGTATCCCAATAACTTGAACTCCCATTCTGATATTTGATACACAAATCAGTATGCAGATATTCCTGAAATAAATTAAGACTTGCATTTATGTAAATTCTTTAAAAAATCACAATAATTTCTGAATTTTGGTTAATAAATGTTATATACCTACAATCTTCTCAATACCTTGTATATTTGTTTGGATTACTGAGAATGGCTGTTACTAAGGTAACACATAAAACCTACAATAAAAAAAACAAACAATAATAGTACTTCTTTACATTAAAGTAATCCTTTCAGAATATTCATATTTTGTCAATGTCTTATGTCTGTAATGTTAGTATAAACTTTATCATATTTGAATTTCGTTAATTAATTTTTATATAAATCAGGATGTCAGTTTTTCTGGTTTGATTTGTTTTCAATAATTCAATTTGTCATTTCTTGATCTTTCTAGTTGAATATGCAGTATGCGATTTGCTGAGAATCAGAGGCCAAACGGTGACCTTTCGTTTTTTAGTTTCTGTCATTTGGTCTCTGGTAGAGAGTTGTCTCATTGGTAATCTTACCACATCTTCTCATGTTTATATTAAGAAAACATCAATGAACAACACATGGTCTAGACTTGATACTAACACAAAATCAAATGAGGTATATTTTTCATAATATTCAGGACATAAAAGAAAATTTCTGTCAAACCCAATCTTAATTTGTGTTCAATTGTCACTCTGAAGACGATGTAAAGTTAGTCATTTCGAACTAGATCTAGTGGTTCCTATGGTATGATTGCCTTAGTGGTCTTGTGGTAGGGTGTTCACCTCAAGTGAAGAAGGTTGTGTTTTGAAACAAGGCCTGGTCCAACTAAAGACTTTTAAATTAGTATGTTATGCTTTTCCACTAAAAAGTAAAATCACAAAAATACTGAACTTCAAGGAAAATTCAAAAAGGAAAGTCCCAAATCAAATGGCAAAATTCAAACACATCAAACGAATGGATAACAACTGTCATATTCCTGACTTGGTACAGGCATTTTTTTATGTAGAAAATGGTGGATTGAACCTGGTTTTATAGCTGGCTAAATCTCTCACTTGTATGACAGTCGCATCAAATTCCCTTATATTGTCACCGATGTGCAAACAAAACAAACAGACACAATAGGTAAAAATGTCAAAAATAGGGGTACAGCAGTCAACATTGTGTCATCATCTTAATCACTATAAAAACAACAAATATAACGAAGAAGCACGAAAAGGCATACATCATAATTAACATCCTCATTATGATTATATATATATATTATACGATTTTATTCATCTACGTAAAATGCACCTATAAAGGATGAAAGGTTTTAAGTACTGGTGTAAAATTGCGCGTTTGAAATTCAGACAGGTTGACATACCATAATTTTGTCGTTCAAAGTATGGCGGGATATATAAATAGAATGTAGGACAGAAAGTCACAGGACAAAAAGTCACAATTCATTTTTTCTGACTATTTTCTTTGAATAAAAAACGCTTACTTCTACAAAAATATGTTTGCATTTCTCTTGAACTATTGTATAAAATATAAACTAAGCACACAGCATTAAGAATAAGTTCAGAGGATTGTCCACTCTAGAGTCAATGGTATGGTTTATGTTATAAGTAGAAGAGGAATGATTCATTTTCCTATCTCCTGTTGTTGAAGATATAATTCAAAATAAATGGGGAATGTGTTCATAGGAAACTGAGGAAGCCCCTGCTTGCATAAAACTTCATAAAGGAAAATAAATCAAGACCAATAAAAGTGACGCTACCCAAATTTGTTCCTGATTTGAGTTTTGTAGTAATAAGCATTTTGTTTAATTTTCATAACATTTGATTGAGGCAAACTTAAGTTAGAGAATGGAAACTAAAATTCAGCAATTTTTCCAATTTGTAAAGGGCTTCTAGAACAGTAAAAATTACTGCACCAAAATTCAAACTAGATGTGTGTTTTGTGGCAATAAACATATTGTGTATAAGTTTCATAACATTTATTTGAGAACAGAAACCAATTTTGGGACGTATGAACGTAGGTCCAGACGAATAATAAAACTCAATTGCCTTCTGTTACGGCTGGGGCAAAAACAGTCATATTAGAAACATTGCCTAAACAATAAATGCATTTTTGATATCATAGGAAATCTTTATCTGCACTATTTGTTAAATCTTTGTATATACCAACCTCAGCTATTGGGTATTGTCCTAACTTGGAATTCGTTCTATATCTACACCAGGCAATACTCATTTCGTTAAAAAAAAACTTCCATATAAACCCTGAAAGAGAGCACATGTGATAATGTTATTAATTTTGTTGCGATGCTACAGCTCACAGTTATAACAGAAATCAAAATAGGATAAAATTAAGTATAAAGATTTAAAGACTTATCTAAGATCTTGTTCTGACATGGAGTCTTTAACTATAATTCATGTGTGCCAACAGCTATTGGAGCACAGTTTAATAGATTAATGGAGCATTGTGTTGACCTGTTTGCACCTTAAACAAGTTGTCAAACTTTTGGCGTATTTCTTAGATGCATATTTTTTTTATTAGTTATTATTGGCTTTGAACTAGCTGTCAGTAACTGTGGGTACTCTCAGGTTTGTATTTAGTGTCTTTTTGTTGTTGGGATGTATAAATACCTGTCCACGTCCATTCTGTTTTTGTGAGATGTATTTCTATTTGTAACCATATGATGAGTTACGCCTTTTTAAACTGATTTTAATAGTTGGATCTTATGTTGTACTTTTTAACCACTGTCCCAGGTTAGGGGGAGGGTTTGGATTCCGTTAACATGTTTAACCCTGCCACATTCTGTATGTTTGCGCCTGTCTTAAGTCAGGAGCCTGTAATTCAGTGGCTGTTGCTTGTTTGTGTTACATATTTGTTTTACTTTCGATTTTTATACATAAATTAGGTTGTTGGTTTTCCTGTTTGAATTGTTCTACATTGTCATTTCGGAGCCTTTTATAGCTGACTGTGCAGTTTGGTCTTTGCTCATTGTTGAAGGCCTTATAGTGACCTACAATTGTTAATTTCTGTGTCATTTGGTCTCTTGTGGAGAGTTGTCTCATTTGCAATCATACCACATCTTCTTTCTTATATTCAAGATATTAGACAAAACTTCTAATCTCTGTCATATTTCCTGTACATATACATTTGTAATGCCTCTGGATTAAAATTGCCTGTATTCACCCCTAATGCCCCTAGGAATATAAACTGTGTTCTCACCCCTAATGCCTCTAGGAGTATAAACCGTGTACTCACAACTTATGCCCCTAGAAATATCAACGGTATAAGTTCCTGTAAGTACTCAGCCCTATTGCCCCAAGGAATATATTAAACGGTATAAGTTCCTTTAAGTACCAGGGTTCATTATACTCTACATAAAACATCACAAGATGATCATTGCCAAATGGATTAATTGATCTGAGTACAAATGCAGCTGCTAGTGCACAGAAAAATTATCTCCACAGGGTCTTCAAAGGATAATAGTAACTAACCTACAAAAAGTACAAAATTAACTTTGAATCAAAATTTAAAATAATTAAACAAACAATGATTAAAAGATTTAAAACGGGAGTTTTGATCTCATGCCATAGATGCTCTATTCATTGAAAATATTAAAGCATTTCAAAATTTAAAAAAATTTACAGTACCCAATATTTTGGTATCATATTACTTATGTAAATTCACCTGAGAATGAACAAACAATTGATTATCATTTTTTTTCAATAACCTATTTCTTGTTTGATGCCTTGAAAGTTGAGAAAAAAAAAAGAAACTTACTTCCTCTAAACTAAACAATACTCCACCAATAGGAGCACCAAACGCCACACTGACTCCAGCTGCTGCAACTGCTGATAATATATACAAAAAATAAATGATTTTTATCTCTTCATAATAACATTACATAGGTATCTCTTAAGAATATGTCACTTTGAAAGGCAGACAAAAAGTTGGAGGCATTCAAAGATAGAATTATATTTCCAAATAAAACTCAACATTCCTGACTGCATGTGCTCCATATAAAGCATAAAACAGAATGTAAATTAGACAGACTTGTCAAAGTGTTGAACATGTGCACATTTGTGGTATAAAGAGCTTCTCCGTTTCAATTAAAATCTGCTCCAGCAAAACGCTTCTTCAACTTCATACTATATTGGCCTTTTCGGTGTTTTTTTTCCCAGTCTTACAGTTGAGTCTTTTGTAAATGAAATGTATATCTGGCCGTAACATGAATATTTCAATCGCTATTTTTCGCACATCTTCCATCACTATATATAGTAATGCCGTAAAGCACAGAAAAAGAAAAACCATCAATTGATCACTTGGCATGAGCACAGGGGTTACCCATCTCAATAAAATTAAGCTGACTTTTGATTGGTCACTTTCTCGACATGGCACCTATCAATATCCTGGATTCGTTACCAGTTGTAAAAGCAATAGGAATACAGGCCCTCATAAATAGAAAAGATTGATAATGGGAGGGACTGAATCATCAAAGTTCGTCTGACCTACAAAGTTTTAAGCATAGTTAATTTGACGATGTTTATTTTAAACCCTAATAAAATTACAAGAAGAATACATGTACATGTCATGTCATAATACATTTACCTGAGAAAAGTGAGACGGATATTTTTGCACAACAAATAAATTGGAAAGGGACTGATGGAGAACGACTAAAGACCAGATGGATGAATAACTGAAGAACAGATGAATGGACAAGGTAAATGCAATATAGCCGCCACTTTTAATTGGGGCAGTGAAGGTAAAAAGAAAGCTTTCAATTCTTTATAAATATAAAGTTTTCAAAAAACAATAAATATGTTTGACTTACCTCCCTTTTCTTAACTTCATTGGAGCCATATTTAGGAAATAATTTTTTTTTTAAATTGCCACAGCATGCAGCAACATGTACAAATGGTCCTGTTTGACGTAAATTTTACATTGAGGTTCTGAAAAAAGAAATCACCAATTCACCAACATTCCAACTGACTCCATTTTCAGAAAACGACATCTGTAACAAACATAAACTTTTAGCTACCGCTTTACAAGCAGAGCCAAATACAATGAAAGTCCAAACTATGTACTGGCTTCCGAAGCTACACAAAACACCTTACAAATATAGATTTATTTCGTCTTCAAGCCATTGTTCCACTACTAAATTGTCTATTCTTCTTACCAGCACACTTGGTACAATTAAAAACCTGATAATAAATTGTTCAAATGAGGCCTTCGAAAATAGTGGAATTAATTACTTTTGGAGTGTCAAGAACTCGTTGGAAGTACTTGATAAATTGCATGCTTATATTGGTGATTTTAAATCTGTTCAAAGTTTTGATTTTTCTACCCTGTATACCACATTGCCTCACATTCTCATTAAGAAAAAATTCACACACCTAATTAAATGGGCATTTAAAAAGTCAGAATGTGAATATATATGTTCAAACTCTTCTAGGTCATTTTTTAGTAGCAATAAACAAAAAACTATGTCAATTGGACATGCTTTGATACTATATATGCCCTTGAATTTTTACTATATAACATTTTTGTTCGCTTTGGAGATTCCGTATATCTTCAGATTATCGGAATTCCAATGGGAACTAACTGTGCACCACTTATTGCGGACCTGTTTTTGTATTGCTATGAGTTACAATTTATGACAAAAATAAGCAAAGATCCATCGAAACAACATCTTATAAACAAATTTAATAATACTTTTAGATATTTGGATGATATTTTGGCTCTCAATAATGACGACTTCATTATGTATATTAAAGAAATTTATCCTGTTGAACTTACTTTAAATAAAGCTAATACTAACAATGACCACTGCCCTTTCCTCGATCTTGATATCTATATCACTAACGGAAAGCTAAATACTAAAATTTATAATAAAAGAGATGATTTTTCATTTCCTATCGTTAATTATCCATTTTTAGATGGTGACGTTCCCTTGTCACCATCTTACGGTGTTTATATATCTCAACTTGTACGATTCGCTCGTGTATGTAACAATGTTTTAGATTTTAACGAGAGAAATTTATGTATTACTGAAAAATTATTACACCAGGGTTTTCGATATCACAAACTAGTCAAAACATTTACTAAATTTTATCATCGGTATAAGGACATCATTCGTAAATATAGCTTAACATGCAGACTTCTTATACGTTCAGGTATTTCACATCCAATTTTTTATGGAAATATTCTTTATAAAGCACAAAGGTGTCAGTATTCACCTCAAAAACTAACAAAATCTTTGAATAGACTTATTAAGAAGGGATATAGTTACGAGACTGTTGTCAGGTCATTAAAGATTGCATATTTTGGCGTTAATATTGATTCACTTATAGGGTCTTTGCATCGGAACTAAACACATTTATTCAAAAACCAGTTATTGGCATGACACGGGTTATGTTCTTCTCATATATGTTATGATGGTATGATACTAAACCCCTAACGGGAAGGATTGTGCCTGATGTTCATATGATGAAATCATAATCTTTCAGTCAGTTTAATTGAAGTCTGGAGCTGGCATGTCAGTTAACTGCTAGTAGTCTGTTGTTATTTATGTATTACTGTCATTTTGTTTATTTTCTATGGTTACATCTTCTGACATCAGACTCGGACTTCTCTTGAACTGAATTTTAATGTGCGTATTGTTATGCGTTTACTTTTCTACATTGGCTAGAGGTATAGGGGGAGGGTTGAGATCTCACAAACATGTTTAACCCCGCCGCATTTTTGCGCCTGTCCCAAGTCAGGAGCTTCTGGCCTTTGTTAGTCTTGTATTATTTTAATTTTAGTTTCTTGTGTACAATTTGGAAATTAGTATGGCGTTCATTATCACTGAACTAGTATAAGGCCAGCTGAGGGACGCCTTCGGGTGCGGGAATTTCTCGCTACATTGATGACCTGTTGGTGACCCTCTGTTGTTGTTTTTTATTTGGTCGGGTTGTTGTCTCTTTGACACATTCCCCATTTCCATTCTCAATTTTATATTTGTTTAGGGGCCAGTTGAAGGACGCCTCCGGGTGCGGGAATTTCTCGCTACATTGAAGACCTGTTGGTGACCTTCTGCTGTTGTTGTTTTTTTCTATGGTCGGGTTGTTGTCTCTTTTAAACATTCCCCATTTCTATTCTCAATTTTATCTTCTTTACCAAGACTTAATTCAGCTGATACAGCTAACATCATTCCTACAGACTTGGTCAATAATGTCCACTTTCCTAAATATCCACGAATAATAAATCCACTTAATATTGTTTTAATCTGTAAGATAAATATATTTTTCGATTCAAAAGTTTTAATAAGATGAAATTATTACTATTTCCAGTTGCAGCTCTTAATCTATGGGTACCAGTATGTTTCCAGAACTAATATTGGAATGTCAACCTAAATTTTCAGTTTCTGCTTATGAAATGTGTAAACACGAAACACAACAATTTGACAACCTTCACACTGAATGGCAGCCCTTGGTCAAAAATGATATGAATCAGCATTTTAATCTACCAAGGGTGTACAGGATAAGACTGAATCATGATCCTGGGCTAGCAAAAATGACAGAAAGTATGTCATTTTTCTTGAATTAAGCGTTAAATCATCATACTATTAGTGTTGCTGTTCGAACTTCAGCTGGTTTCATATCAGCATGGGGAAAACCAGGTGCTCTGCAGAGCGCAGCTTTATTTGACCGCAGAGGTCGAACCCTTAACAGTTTGGGTAAGTATGGACATAACATTCAAGCTGGATACAGCTCTGAATTTGGATTGTGATTAAATAGTTGACACAGCAAAGATTTCTGACACAGAATGAATGTGGTCTAATGATCTTAAATACATTTTTTTTGCCTTTGAGCAATTCACTTTGCCGTTGAATATTAATCCCCTAAAACAAATATTTGAAGAAATTTTCTTTTTAATTTCTGAAATCTGAAATGAGAAAATTGTACCCAAGGAAGCAATTCGCCGGACATAAAAGAGGGACGAAAGATACCAAAGGGACAGTCAAACTCATAAATCTAAAACAAACTGACAACGCCATGGCTAAAAATGAAAAAGACAAACAGAAAAACAATAGTACACATGACACAACATAGAAAACTAAAGAATAAACAACACGAACCCCACCAAAAACTAGGGGTGATCTCAGGTGCTCCGGAAGGGTAAGCAGATCCTGCTCCACATGCGGCACCCGTCGTGTTGCTTATGTGATTACAAATCCGGTAAATAGTCTAATTCGGTAGGTCAAATTCATGAAAGGGAAGGGGATTGTAGTTACGACGTGAGGAACATATCCGATATCATTTGTGAAATGGTTATTCCATAACGGTCAACCAACTCGTGATGGCGTCCGTAAAATTTACGAAGGGATGATTTCAACTTCACCATTTGGAACTCTTGATTTAATAGCTTCCTTGTGAGCAGTAACCCTCTATCAAGAAAATCATGATAGGAAATGCAAGCACGGGAATATCGTATCAATTGAGAGATATATACCCCGTATGCAGGTGCTGCTGGAATGTTGCTACTTAGAAATGGAAAGTTCACAATTGGAAAGCTGAAATCATCTCTTTTGTCGTAAAGTTTTGTCTTCAACCGACCCTCATTGTCAATTTCTAGATGTAAGTCAAGATATGAAGCTGACTTAACTGTATCTGTAGTATCCTTTATCTCCAATTCGATGGGATAGATGCGTTCCACATAGTCACCAAATTTTGAATTGTTTAGTGAAAGAACGTCATCTATATAGCGGAAAGTAGAGTTAAAGGATATTGCTAACTTCTTATCTTTCTTCCTAAGAAGTTCCTGCATGAAGTCAGCCTCATAATAATAAAGAAACAAGTCAGCAAGTAGAGGGGCACAGTTTGTTCCCATTGGTATGCCGACAGTCTGTTGAAAAACACGTCCTCCGAACGTAACAAATATGTTGTCAATCAAGAAATCAAGCATCTTGATAATATCGGTTTCAGAGAATTTTTTGTTTGAATCAGAGTGATTCTTTACAAAGTAGGATTTATCCCTCCCTAAGACAAGATACTTGTATCTACGTTGGCCATTCTTTTTTATGAAGCAAAGTAATACCAACTCTTTTAATTTGTCTTTAAGTTTGGAATGTGGAATACTTGTGTAAAGAGTAGAGAAGTCAAATGTTTTAATACTGTTACAAGATGAAAGAGAGTTAGATTGTATGTACTCTAAAAGATCTTTGGAATTTTTAAGTATCCACATCTGATTCACGCCACCTCTAGAATAGGCAGTTTCACAATAACTTTGAAGCCCGTCTTTGATTGCTGATAAAATGGATGTTAATAATTTAGAAAGAGGTTTTGTGGAGCACTTGGAAGACCCAGCAATATACCGCTGTTTGTAAGGACACTTATGTAGTTTAGGTATCCAATACAGTGATGGAAGATCCAGTTCTTCATCTTTGGTTGAAATACCAAAGGAACAAAGAACAGACCTATGATTATCCAGGATTTCCTCTTTGGTAAGTGTCGTGAGGGTATATGTTGAGTTTCCAAGTGAATTGTCTATACCTAATTCGTTTATCAAGCAATTAATGTAATGACTTTTACAGACAAAAACGATGTTATTTGGGGCTTTGTCTGCGGGGACAACAACATATTTATCATGGAGGTCGGATAGGTGTTTAGCAACATTTGGGTCTTTAAAAATTGACGTAGCATGGGCATTGATGGACCCATTCAGTTTCTTAATTCTGATTTGTATTAAGGACCTCACTGCCTTTATCCATTCGGATAGAGTGTCTACGTCTTCCTTCTCGCGCTTAGCCCATTGCCTGGCATAATCCTCGACTGAATCCATCAAAATTTTAAAGTTGTATTTCCAATTGATGGATTTAGGCTCACGATATTTCGGACCTTTCGATAACACGTTTCGTAGAGAAGTGTTATTAACAATGTTAAGGTCACCGGTAATAACGTGGCCAGCGGGATTATATGTGAATTGGGAACTAGCACAAGTGCAATCAGGAGGTTTAGACTTGAAGTCGTCAATATCGAGATCCTGCAAAACGCGTTTGTAATTGAAAATTTTAGTTGCAATAGGTTTGGTATAGGTATAAGAAATTATTGGTACAGACTGGTCTTTAAAATAAGGAGGTATTTTCGATTGAACTAATTTATAAGTGACCTTATCGTGACCCTTTCATAAAAATCTGGTGATCGCAATAGGCATGGATCTGACACTGAAATAAACTATTATCTGATTGTATATGTTAAACAAGTGCTCAATATCCATGCTTGTTTGTTGATTGTTGACAACGGGTGACAATCGTTATACTTCGGATTCAAAATATGAACTTTAATTACCTGCCGTATTTTCACAACAACACTGACTGATTGAAAAAAATTATATGAAATTTATGCGAAAAAAATGATAAAATTATGCACAGAAGACTAAGTTTATAATATATGTATGCATTGGTTCAAGAATTGGAATAACATTGCTTGTTTTGGGCCCCTTTAAGGCCCTTAATTCCTAAATGGTTGGTCCCATCATCCCAAAAATCAATTCCAAGCTTCCTTTTGAGGTATTTAACCTTCGAAATAAGTTTCATGTAGATCTATTCACTTAAACTAAAGTTTTTATCTGGAAACCAATGTGTCTTCAGACGAAGCAGACAACGACGACGAGGACATCATACCATTATACGGTCCCAAAATTTGTTTGCAGTCGTATAAAAATACTTGTATTTTACATTCTAAGAAATTTTCAAAAGGAGAAAGTGAATGTAGAAACATATGGTGTGGCAAAATACTATAACCCCTATAGACCTGAGTAAACACAGTAATGTCAATATATGGCTCACCAACAACTCACCTCAGGGGTACCTGAACCACAGGAATAGGGAGGAAATAATGGAAAACAATGAGGCTTACATAGCAAACACTTCAATCCACAGTACATATAACAGGTACTGTACATTGTATGTTGTATCATGGCTCACCAACAACTCACCTCAGGGATACATGAACCACAGGCATAGGGAGCAAATGAATGTACAAACAATGAGGCTTACATCCCAAATACTACAGCCAACAGTACATATAACAGGTTCTATACATTGTGTGTCGTATCATGGCCCACCAACAACTCACCTCAGGGATACCTGAACTACAGGCATAGGGAACAAATGAATGTACAAACAATGAGACTAACATAGCAAACACTACAGCCCACAGTACATATAACAGGTAATGTACATTGTATGTTGTATCATAGCTCACCAACAACCCACCTCAGGGATACCTGAACCACAGGCATATGGAGCAAATGAGTGTACAAACAATGAGGTTAACATAGCAAACACCACAGCCCACAGTACATATAACAGGTTCTGTACATTGTGTGTCGTATCATGGCTCACCAACAACTCACCTCAGGGATACCTAAAACACAGGCATAGGGAGCAAATGAATGTACAAACAATGAGGTTAACATAGCAAACACTACAGCCCACAGTACATATAACAGGTTCTGTACATTGTGTGTTGTATCATGGCTCACCAACAACTCACTTCAGGGATACCTGAACCACAGGCATAGGGAGCAAATGAATGTACAAACAATGAGGTTAACATAACAAACACTTCAGCCCACAGTACATGTAACAGGTTCTGTACATTGTGTGTTGTATCATGGCTCGCCAACAACTCACCTCAGGGATACCTAAACCACAGGCATAAGGATCAAATGAATGTACAAACAATGAGGTTAACATAGCAAACACCACAACCAACAGTACATATAACAGGTTCTATACATTGTGTGTCGTATCATGCCTCACCAACAACTCACCTCAGGGATACCTGAACCACAGGCATAGGGAGCAAATGAATGTACAAACAATGAGGCTTACATCCCAAACACTACAGCCCACAGTACATGTAACAGGTACTGTACATTGTATGTTGTATCATGGCTCGCCAACAACTCACCTCAGGGATACCTGAACCACAGGCATAGGGAGCAAATGAATGTACAAACAATGAGGTTAACATAGCAAACACCACAGCCCACAGTACATATAACAGGTTCTGTACATTGTGTGTTGTATCATGGCTCACCAACAACTCACCTCAGGGATACCTGAACCACAGGCATAGGGAGCAAATAAATGTACAAACAATGAGGTTAACATAGCAAACACTTCAGCCCACAGTACATGTAACAGGTTCTGTACATTGTGTGTTGTATCATGGCTCGCCAACAACTCACCTCAGGGATACCTAAACCACAGGCATAAGGATCAAATGAATGTACAAACAATGAGGTTAACATAGCAAACACTACACCCCACATTACATATAACAGGTTCTGTACATTGTGTGTTGTATTATGGCTCACCAACAACTCACCTCAGGGATACATGAACCACAGGCATAGGGAGCAAATGAATGTACAAACAATGAAGCTAACATAGCAAACACTACAGCCCACAGTACATGTAACAGGTACTGTACATTGTATGTTGTATCATGGCTCGCCAACAACTCACCTCAGGGATACATGAACCACAGGCATTGGGAGCAAATGAATGTACAAACAAAAAGGCTAACATAGCAAAATCTACAGCCCACAGTACATATAACAGGTACTGTACATTGTGTGTTGTATCATAGCTCACCAACAACTCACCTCAGGGATACCTGAACCACAGGCATAGGGGCAAATGAATGTACAAACAATGAGGCTAACATAAAAAAAACACTACAGCCCACAGTACATACAATAGGTACTTTACAATGTATGTTGTTTCATGGCTCGTCAATGACTTACCTCCGGAATACCTGAACCACGGGCATATGTAGCAACTAACATAGCAAACACTACAGCCTACAGAACATATACTAGGTACTTTGCATTGTTTGTTACATATCGGCTCACTAAAACATTACCACTGTGAAGCCCTAAACCACAGACATAATAAACGTATTATAATAATAATATACAAACAAACAAAAAAGCTAACATGGCCATCAATACAGCTCAGATTACATAAGACAAGAACTCTGAAACTTAAATCTGCCGTTTTTAAAAAGATTCCTATTTCTGTAAGTTAGTTCTAAAGAATAAAAACAGTTGAGTTTGTCAAGTCTGCAACTTTAGTCTGTGAAAGCTCGAAATAGGGATACAGATCTGGCAGCGGCGGCGTTAGCTAGCCTCTTAATAGTTTAGAAGACCTGGATCCTTTATATGTTTCAATTTGTTATATGTCCATTTTCCTTGACCCCGTTTTAAAATATCTTCCTTAATATGAGTAGCAGGATAACGATATTTAGTATGTGCCTACCTTGCAAGGTGCTCATGCCCGTCAGACAGTATTTACTTGACCCTGACCTCATTTCATTGATCAGTGAACAAGGTTAAATTTTCATCACTATAAGCAATAGGTCTCATATATTTTTTGTATAGAATGATTGTAAGGTATACATGTCCAACCGGCAGGTGTCATCAAACCTTGGCCTCAATTTCATGGTTCAGTTGTTATAGTTACTTTTTTGTGTATTGATCTGTTGTTTTAATACTGTATGATTAGTGTTAAATTTTTGTATTTTGGTCTGTATTTTATAATAACATTAACAATATCAATAGATCAATTAAATGTGGTGTCCGGAATGATTGTAAAGTGTGTATGTCTGACAGGCAATTTTCATCTGACCCTACCCTCATATTCATGGTTCATTGGTCAATCTCTATTTTTCCTGGTTTAGTTTGTTTTTAGATAGTATATGCAAAAGGTCATCTATATTCAAAACATGTTATGGTTATGAGGGGTACATGACTGTCTGGCAGCATTCATCTAACCTTGGCCAATTTTAATGGTTCAATATTAAGTTTTCCTGGTTTAGTTTGTTTCTTCGATGCGCAATAGGTCAATTATATTTTTAAAAGCATATTTGGTGTATGGCCGGAGTGTAAGGTGAACATGTCTTTACAGTTTATCTGACCTTGAACTCATTTTGTTGGAAGTATCGGTACAAATGTGAGGTTGGCTATTGCTATTTCAGTGAATGCACACAAACAATAATGTCAAACTTAAGATGCAACATTGTATATTTATCGATACCAACAGATCTCTCGCAATTGTCACAATAGTAAAAACGTCCCACAAATTTGTCAATTTATGTTGTGATCAATTGACCAACGGTGTATCACCCTACTAATAACATACAATTTGTTATTATTTCAATTCTTCATATAACAGGTAGCTTCTTTTTAGGTGCCTTTGGCATAACTAACTTGCTGTTGACTAAACAACACTTCCTCATTAGGAAGTGCTGATAATATTTAGAAAACAAACTTAAATTATGTTATAGCATCAAGAATACAAATTGCTAGCCGAGTCCTTTTGGTAAAATGTACTGGACTTATTTACACGGACATCAATGTTGTGTTTGGGGATAATTGATTAACTTTAATACGGATATTTATACGACAGTTATACAAGCACCAGATACTTATTATTTCAAATAAAGGCAATAGTAGTATACCGCTGTTCGAAATTCATAAATCGATAGAGGAAAAACAAATCCGAGTCAAAAGTAATCATTTGTAATATATCTGAGAAGATATTTCCCTTTAAAAACATTTTTTTGCTTAAATATTCTCTCCTGACACAGATTTTTGAATTCCGAAATGATATCGTTGAATTTAATGTGGAAACTTCGTCAACAAATATTTTAATAGGTATTGCAGAATCACAGAAATGGTCAGACCTGTATTGTTTTACACAAAACGAGATAACACAGATTTCTGCGAAACCTGCATCTAGCTCATAGTTGCTGCTGCGAGTGTCATATTAGCGGATAGCACAGTATTGCAAAGTATCAAGTTTGAACCTGTCCAAAGACTCAATTAGCAACTAACATTGTTACTGTGAAGATCAGCTCCAAATAAGGTTTTGCATGCATTTTCCTTTGTTTATATACAGTACGCTTTTATTATCATTGCTTAAGTTACCAGTATTTCTCATATATTTGATAGATGCCACCAACAATACATTGAATTATTCAGTATAACATAGTTAGCGGGACCAAAAATGTTTAACAAATATACCGAACTCTATGGTAAATTTAAAAAATCCATAAAAACTGGAATTAGTGAAAAGTAACTCATTTTTTAAACTGGTTCGTACAGACAAAAGATAATTGATATCATCTTTTATGTTACTTCAGAAAGTATGGTATTAAGACATCTATAAAGAAATAATGGCGACATGAAGAGGGGAACAAATCTTCCCCATAGGCAAATCAACTAAAATGGAAAATAGAAATAGCTAATGTGTAAAAGAGACATACTAACCAAAGAGCAACAAGCAGCCAAAGGGCACCAATGGGTCTAAAAAATGCAAGAAAAACCTGCACCCGGAGACGTGCTCTAGCTAGCCTCTAAACAAAAATTGAACTAGTTCAGTGATTATGGACGACATACTATAAACCAAAACATACAAATGAATTTTAATGAAAAATTAAAAATCAAACAAGATCTAGACTAACAAAGACCAGAGCCAGCTAGGTCTAGGCGCGAAAATGCCACTTGGTTTAACTTGTTTTGTGTTTTTTGTCATGGTATTACGACAGTCACAATCCTCAGTTTTAGTTAAATGACATCACATTTCATATCGAAACTGAAAGTTTTATCTAACAATAGTAGTTCTGAAGCACTGCGGCAGCAGTGTATAGGTATTCCTGTGACTGACCAGCAATATACATCATGCATAAATACAGGTCACTCCGAATTATTCAGATCTTTATTTATATTTTGTTTCAAAACAATACAACATCAGTTCACTATTCATAAAAACACACATACTTCAACTTTCAGCATGTATTGATCAATACATTAACTAACTCGTCAATGGTTAGAGGTGAAGGACAATGTCATCATCACGCGTCTATTGTAAGAAGTGAAGGCCAATGTAATCATTAACTTTTCTATGGTACGAGTTGAAGGTATGTCCACCATTAATTCTTCTATGATAAGGAAAATTCATTGCATTATCTATTATTTTACTTGGTGTTTTCATAGGAGACGAGCATGTTGACAGTCAAAAGTTGAATGGATACATACATGGCTTCATAATGCTTTAACAAAAGTTTAAACAAATTATACAAAGCAAAATTAGTCTCCTTTTTAACTTTTACTTGAAATCAAATAATCTAAACTCAAAAGAAACAAGTGTGACTATATTTTTTGTTTCCCAAAAAGCGTGTCAGATGTCTTTTACTGGTGAATTTATTTCACTTGTGTGTATCAAATTTCCTTTTACTCAAAATTTTCGAATTTATGCAATCTATTTAAAGATTATTAAATTTCATAAATGAAAAGTTTTATTGTTCTTTAATCTGTTGACCAATATTGGTTTACAATGGCTTGTGTTTGCCTAATTTTGCAAACAGATTTATCTATTTATAGTTTTGAGATGATAATTCAATTATTAAAGGTAGTATCATTAATAAACTTAAAAAGCAGGGTTTAATTTTCCTTGAACAAAAACATATAAATAATAAAAAGTCAAATTGAAATTAAAAAAAAGATTGTTTCGTCCTGTCTCAGTTGTCTCCTCTGTTTCATCAGTTCAAACAACACTTACTTGTACAAATATGATACAAGACATCAATCATGTAAAACATGATTTTTATTAAAGATGACTTTGAAATGGGATTCATGGATTGACGATGTGGTACATTACAATGCATTTAAATCTGACAAAATCATGATGAAACAAACTACAATAATACCTCCTATCTCACATGTTTTGATATTTGTTTTAAATTTAGATTTCCAGACCAAAGACTAAATAAATAGACGTGTTTGATTAAACTTGACATGTGGACCATTAAATAAGGAACACATGAAAATAGAAAATTATTACTTGATCCATATTTGGGGACTTTACTAAGATATATGTTTTTAAACAAATAGCCCACATCAATTCATTTTCATTACACTGAAAATAATATCTATATTGAGTAACCCATATAAACATACACTTACCCTACATCATACAGATTCACATTCAGACTGATATAAAATAAATTATACACTAACACTTCTATTAAACATGTAAAAAAATAATCTCCTACGAAAATCACATAATGGTTTTTAAAATAATATATAACTGGAATAGATATTTTACCTTTTTTTTATAAATAAAACCCAATTTTCCATAAAGTTTACATAAAGTTTACATATAAAGTAAACAAGGAGTTAATGTCTTATGTTATTGCTCATTGATTAAAATCAACTAAAACGTTAATAACACCTCAGTGTGTTTTATTTCTTTCTATGATCGTATGTGATTGTATCTTGTATGTATGTACCTCTTGTTTTACATGTGAATGTGTCCCAGTGCTTTTTAAAATAAAGCATATATCGGGACTTTCCGTTTGAATTTTCCTCTGAGGTATTTTTGTGATTTTACTTTTTTGTACATATTGCTTCTTTTTATATCTTGAATTTTCGATGAGAGGTTCAATCACATTTAATTTTGGCAAAGCAAATAAAATTGAGAAAGGAAATGGGGATTGTGTCAAAGCAACAACAACCCAACCATAGAGCAGACAATGTATGTATTGCTAAGCAATACAATCAAGATTGAAATGTTATGTATTTTACAGAATCAGGGAGTTAGTATTTTCTATTTCATACTTCAGTGAATGGGAATCTAAATTAGAATCTTAACCGACAGTTTTTCTAATTCATTTCGCAAAATTGACATTAAGAACTAAAAATGATTACTAGGGGTATCTTAATATGAAGGATGTGCATACAACTCATCTTCTTGAGTGTTTCTATATAGTATAGCATATGTCTAGAAAGCATCTAAAAAACTTTGCAAAAACAAAAGCAGTATGGACTTTCCAATAATGAAAGAACAAGGATGAAGGAACAAAACAACTGATATTTGTAATCCCTATACATTACTTTTTTGTACAGTTTAAACATGATGACAGATACATAATACATAAACTAAAGCATAATAAATATTGATATTAATTACATACAGTTAACTCAGGTTATTCAGTAAACATAAAATTCTACTAAAAAAGATTATCACAGCCAAATCGAGCCAAATCTGCACATTAAATATCAGTTTGTTACGAATGATTAGTATGTACACTAGAAATAAGAATTATTACTTAACACACACAAATTCACAGTACAGCAACCTAACATGGTTTTATCTATAATTACAGTATTCATATCTTGAGTAAATGTTATAACATTTTGTAACCATACACATCAGCCCATACATACTTAAAATGATTGAATGTGTTTATTTTACAAAACATAACAATAAAACAAATAAATGTGACATTTATAGCAATTGTAGGGAACCCGGGTCACTGATTGATAAACCATCAAACATACAGAGGAAAATACAACAGAACTACCATGACTACTGTAACATGTATAATGTTGACCTTATTGAGTAGGATTACTATGAAATTGAATCTGGTATCCCTTGAACTAGATTTGGGTAGATGTTCCTGAAATAGGATTTGTGTAAAACTAAATCAGGTATCCCTAGTACAGAAGTTAAGTAAAACTATACAAGTATTTCTGGACGATGTATCCCTAAGATAGTTTTAGCATAAAACATGTCAGCTGTCCACACTTTAGAAGAAATGTAAAACTAAAACAGTTATTACCAATGTTATTTCAACTGATCAGGCGGAGTTTATGTTTTAATTTGCATAAGGACAGTCTATTTGAAGATGTGTGTGATAAGGATGATTGCAATATAATTATTACTAATTTCTAATTACCTATCAGTGTCATCAAATGAATTTACAAAACAATGATTGCACACTTTATTGATGAGGTTATTCTAAAACGCCTATGTTAAGATGGACTGGTTTATTATGAGCGAACCGGCTAGACTCCGCCCAGTCAAGTGAAATAACTTGAGTAATATCTTCGGACAAGTTAGTGATCCTAAATCCCTTAAATGGGAAATGTGCAAAAATAAGTCAGGTATTCCTAGTATAGTAGTAATGTAAAACTACACCAGTATTTCTAGCAAAGACTTAAACCATGTATTAGCATAAAAACATATCAGCTGTCCAAACTATAAAAGCCATGTAAAACTGAAATGGTTTTCTCTGGACAAGATTATGAATCCCTTAAATGGAAATGTGTAAAAAAAATGTCAGGTTTCTTGAATAGGGTAAGTAATACTATGTAATTTCTCGTTAATCAAATGTCTGTTATCAATTTTATTATAACCATAACACAAACAATTGCCATGTGGTTTGATTTATAGAATAACAATCTTTAGTTTAATCATTGTTTAATGTCAAGGTTTAAAATTAGTTTATGATGGTGAGAATTAAAAGACTGCCTTTTTTTCAGAAACCGTATTCAATTTCTCCAATGTATTGCCACTTTTGTTTTCTATTTAATTTTTCTTTTTAAAGATTCTGATAACCTTTCAGAAATTTTATTTAAGATAAAAGCAAATGACAATACAATTATTCCATAATTTTCCTTCAAATCATATATCCACATGAAAAGAAAAAATAGAATCTAATGTAGATACTACTATAACGTCACTGGGCTTCTAAAATGTTGTCAATTACAAAATTTTCAAGAAAAAATTATCTCACAAACAGGCTTTGAAAATTTTGACAAAATGCATGCTTCCAAAATGTCGTATGTGAACACGAACATTTTTGTAAATAGCAGTGAAATAAAAACTTTGACATTTCTGAATTATCCAAGAACTTCAATTATTTTCACAGAAATAAAGAAATGTACAATTATTGTTTTCCCAAAGCCATTCTACAACGATTTTCAAGTTTTCATACAACATTTTGGAAGCAAACTTTACAAACAACTGACATTGGCAATTTTGTAATACCAAAGATTTCCTCCCGCCCAGACCATTGATGTCAAAAAGTATTTTTAGCCAAAAAAGTCACATACGACATTTTAGAAGCCCAGCGACAATAAACTTTATGTTTTTCTATCACACACACACATTATTAATTCGTGTTTACTTATGTTAACAACTTACACATAGAAGCATATAAAACAATTCTACTGAATAATAACACAGCACACAGTCACATGACAGAGGACAATGTGGAATGAATTCAAACAACCAGGAATGTATCTATCCTTATAAGTACCCGCTCAATTATATATCTCACATCTCTATCCTTACAACAATAAATTATCCTTTCAGCGTTTACATATAGCAATGTATCTTCCTAATCATTTGTTGTCCTCTCAGATAGAATATTATCCACACATTAAATACAGAGGAATGTTGCAATGACAACAAACCAGGAAGTTAATTAAACAATATAGATTCAGGATCCTGGTTTCCTAGTTGTGCAACATGCCGTAAAACATCTTTCTTTGTTATAATACCCAGAAGTCTTCTGCAAGAAATAAATTATAAAAATATAAATAACTATTTGATGTATGACTATGAACAAATTTAATGTGTAATTAAGTAGGAAAAGGACCATCTCATATACCAGCTCGGATGTCAAACTTTTATTCAACAACAAATTAATCTATAATGACAAAGGTCATTCATTATTCAATTTTTTGCATAAACTGTTAGTTTCACCTTTCGGTAAATTGATGATGTACTGTCTCTTAATAATAATAGATTCAGTGATCACTTACATTTAATATACCCAAGTGAACTTAAAATTAAAAATACTACTGACACATATAAATCTGCTTCATATTTAGACCTTTTTCTCGAGATGACTACTGATGGTAGGTTCAATATCAAAATTTATGACAAACTCGTTGATTTTAATTTTCCTATAGTCAACTTTCTATTTCTGTGTAGCAACATCCCAGTGGCACATGGAGTATATGTGTCTCAATTGATACGTTACTCTAGAGCTAGCTCAAAATACGTTGATTTTGTTGAACGAAGGATACTGCTATCTCAAAAGTTGCTAAGGCAGTGCTATGAATCAATCAAATAAAGGTCATCACTCAAGAAATGTTACGGCCGCCATCATGAGCGGATTGGCCATTATGAGCGGATTGGCCATTATGACAAAAGTGTGTCAGAAATCATATCTGATATTCTTCCTCAGTCATAATAACCTTCCATCATTACCGAACTGAACAAAGAAATAACACGACAGGTGCTGTTTACAGTGCAGGAAATGTTTTCCCTTACTGAGCACCTGATTTCACTCCCGGTTTTGAGTGGACTTCGTGTTGTTTTTTATTTCTTTTTTATAACTGTTGATGTAAATGTCTTTTGTTTACTCCTTGGTTTTGATTGTTATTGCCACTACTGCATATAGTTGATGTGCATAATGAAAAGTTTGTCTCACCCTGTTTATATGCAATTTCCTTCATTTTTCTTCCAATTTTGTATGTTCAAATTGGTTTGAAGGGTTTTGGATATTGGTAAACAACTATAACTTATATCCTTACAGCAAAATTAAATTGGTATGAATAATTTTAATCAACAGATCCCTAAACCTATAAGATGTAAATAATGAGAAAAGAGACAACAAAGGTGTAGCTTAATCTTGTTAATATCTTGAGAAATACAACTGAATTATATTCAAGACAAATGTGACCTTTAAATTTAACAATTTAAAAAAGCACTGATTCCAAAGAAATACATCAAATCTAAAAACAAAATCCATTATAATTTTTAAGCAAAGTATTTAGCACTATGGTACCATGGCGTCATTAGGACATGAGGATAAAACAAACCTTTAGTCAAAAAGGATCAGAAAAATTAATACAAGAATCGATGGATAAAATCTGTTGTAGAGTCGTCACTGGTTCAGACGTACTTATAATATAATTATTTCTGGAACTGCAACTTATATTAATTTGAAGAATCCTTTACAACAGATAATTCAGCTGATCTGTACTCATGTACTGTTCTACGATGCTAGATTAAAACTGCAGAGGAAAGGTAACACCCTGTCACAGAAAGCTCCTTTTTTAAGAACCTAGGTGGTTAGTGGTCTAAGGTGTGGGTCACAGTGCAATGTGACTTGGTGCCACGATATCTCAGAAGCCTAAGTTTGAATTCAGGAGAGGGAAGAACAAAAAATTTGCTGACGCAAATTTACAGATCTAACAGACTGTTGAAATGATCAAAAGTAAAAGGTTTATATCTTGTAAAGTTTTATATAAATCTATTTAAGCCATTTTGAAAGGGGGTCCCAAACCCAGGATAAAAGGGGAGGTGTGTTCCAACTATATGTCACAACTCAAATGCATCTATTGCCAAAAAACAGGGGTCCAACCCAGAAACCCCTCTAGATCTGCCACTGCTAGCACACTCAAGTTTTTGTTATTAAAACAATATCTGATAGCTTATCAGCATAAGTTTACTCTAATAATGACGCAATATGTATAAAGCGTTTTAGGTATGACAGTTAAAGTTATGTAACTGGAGAAAAAAACAGCAGTATATAGATTTTATTAAATTGATCAAAGCAAACTTTAGTAAGTGTGCAATGTATAAAAGATGCCCTAGATCTTATTATTAAAAGTAACTTTACTCTTGAACGACAGATCAAAATGCTTTCAATTCAAATTATATTTAAATTTCATAAGGAAGGATAAACAGACAGAACTCTTGGGTATACTATACTAAGTCCCTAATCGACTAATAAAAATGGAAATTCAAATGTATCTCTCCCTTCACCTTAAAGACACATTTCACAGCAAAACATCTTAAAAACAGTTAATATGATAATGAATAAGTATTAGATGTGTCACTCACACAAGTAGTTTTCAAATTGTTAATAATGAATTAGGACTTTCGCAAAAATAGAATTAATACCTGATTTGTATGAAATACGTTTAAGGTAAAGAAGATAGGAAAAGTCTTGTAACAAATCTAAAGAACACAGATAGGGTTATTTATGAAAGCTAGTTTATTTATTTTTAATATGATTGTATATTTAATGAACTCCAAAGTATTATAAAGATGTATCATATACTGCATATTCATATCGTAAACTTGTAAATGTTATCATTCACTTATGTATTGTAATAATGTATGTATGTAGTGTAGCTTTAACACCAAAAATTTCAAAAAATTTAATTAGAAAAAAATCTGAAAAAAAGTACATGTAATTGTAACCAAAAACCAAAAAATATCTATCTGTACTACAATTGTATATAGGTTAATAATAAAATAGTGCACAGAATCAGGTATCAATTCTTCTTTTAGTTTGTCATGTCCATTTTAATGTAATGGTTGTATGTACATTCATTATTTGAGGAAAAGACAAGGCAATTAGGATAATATGTCAAATAACACAACACCACAGTATTAAATGTCCACATCAAATGTTTACCCAACAGATAATCTCTTTTTCTCTTGTTTGCAGTAAAACTTTCCTTTATTATAGAGTTGTCTGTTGCTGCAATTTTGTTTTAAAGAGTAAAATCAAGAGACAACATGCAGCAACAGAACTGAACGTTTTTGTTTCTCAGTCCTTGACAAAATATTTATTCCTGTTTGATTACTTATAATAAGAAAATTGCTAAAAGTACATAAGATGTACTGAATTCTTTTATTAGAGTTTTAAAAATTTTTTTTTTTTAAAGCACACACAAACACAAATGTGTGTACCTAAAGTGTTCAGACAATGATATCAATACATTTCAATAATGATGCATTCTGATCCAGTATAAAACGTCTATATTTCTGATCACTTACAAATGAAAATAATGGAGTTTTTTTGTCCAATAACAGTACATCAGGTGAATTGATGATTTTCTCAGAGGTGAAAAAAACATGCTGATATAAAACTAAATATGTTGTGAAATAATTTCATTGCCCAAAGTTTGTAACTTATAAAATATAAGCTTTCCATACATTTTTAGAAGGACGTTTAACCATTATAGGTAACTCATGCACTTTTAATTTAAGTTTTCTTTAAAAAAAAAAAACAAGAACTACAATGGCTCCTACCAAAAATGTGTTTCAAAGGTTTGTCTGAATTACAGATATCTCAAAATTTCTTAAATAGGACTTACCCATTATGAGTTACTAATGTCTGTCTTAATCCAAGTTTTCTGAACATTTCGACAACTGTTTCCATTGGAGTTTGATCAGTTATTGTAATAGGTGCCTACAATAATAAATTCCCGTACAGAATAGACCATAATATTCATTGTTTCACATCAAACATTTTTTTGGCAAAACAAAAAGTCAATACTTTCAAACTTGATCTTAGATATATTTTGATTCTTTATTTTATTAACTTTATGAACATTGTCAAATTATTTATAGTATAACTAATCGCCGTATTTGAATATAAAAAAATAAGACAACGCGTGACCGAACGACGCATGGATTAAACGAGTGCGCAGCACGAGTTTAATCCATAGCGGCGTTCGGTCACAAGTTGTCTTATTTTTGATATTCAAATACGGCGATTAGTTATACTTTTTATTACATTGTCAAATGGCTTTTTTTTTATGAAATTAATGTAGAAAATGTAAGGGACTATATGTTTTTCCTACGCATTTACATGATTTGTTTTGATCCGACGTTATCAACGTCTTGACAACGCCTATTGTTGTATGACGTCAGAGAGTGAAATAACCACGTTTATTTCACATGTGAAATTATCGGTTTTTATTTAACTGGGAAATCAATGTAATTTATTGCAACCAATGTAATAAATATTTTTCTTTGCTTTATTTTTTTTTTAATTCTTATTTCTTCCTCTATTTGAGGAATGGCTAATGATTTTCTGTCTATGAAGAAATAATTTAACTTTGGATGTAACACGTCTTCTGATTGGCTGATGATTTTTTGTTTATTAGATCAAAGACATTATTTTGTCATGTGACTGTGACATCATCAATGTTTTTTCCTGGTTTACCCTGGTTTAAAACAGAATTTAGAATTGAATTATAAGAAATGACTGTAATATTTTTTCTGTCTATTCGAAGTAACCTAAAAAATGTGGTGCACACTTTAAAATAACCTGCATAGATAGTTCAGTGTGCAACACATTTTTGATGTTATTTCTTTATAGACAGAAAAAGTATTACAGTCAATCCCTAAGTAACGTACAAAATGTGTTGCACACTAATTAACCCACTATTTTAAAGTGTGCACTACAATTTTGATGCTATTTTGAATAGACAGAAAAATGTAACAGTCATTCCTTATAATTCAATTCTCAATTGCATTTTAAGCCAGTTGAAATCATGAATGTCAAGGTCACATGACCAAAATATGTCTATGAGCTAATAAACAAAACACTGTCAGTCAATCAGAAGGAGTTACATCCAAAATTAATTTATATAAGAAACGGCCCTATTATAATTTTGGAATCTGGATTATAAAGTTTATCAGTATTTTTTTTCATACTAAATATCATTGTATTAATATAGGAAGTTATTTGGGAGGATTGAATGTGTTGTTTATCCAGTACCAATGTAAGTCACCATCAAATGAAAAACCAGAACCTTTAACATAAAACTTACCATATCTAATATTTTTCTCAATTTAAGTGGAGCAGGATCATTAGGATTATTTGGTACTTGACTTGAAAAATATACTATAGAATTACTAACTACTCCTTCTTGATTTTTTCTTGCATTAGCTGTAAAATAAATCAAGGATCAATAGTAAAAATTTGTTTCAAGTCTTAGTATTGAACCAAATTGCATTGAGACTAAGATTTACAAACAAATTCTAAAAAGAGACTGGTAGCAAAAATCTCCTTCTTAGTCAAAAGAGCTCTGAAACATTTGCATTTGGTTTATATTGGCTTGATCATTGACCAGTTGTGTCAGTTTACTTTTGTGGTTTGAGCCTTTTTTGGCAATTACTGTTTCCCTTTTTATAAAGATATTGATTCTGTTTCATTTCTTCACGGTTTTGTGTAGCTACTTCATAATGGATAGCATTTCAATAAAAGTAGTGAATTGACAATTCAGTAAAACTTTCAAATTTTAATTCCTTCTATTTTTATAGCTACATCTTACCAATGGCTAACATTAAATCTCTTCTTAAAACAAAACCAACGAGATATTGTGATTCACTTGATAATACTACAGGGAACCCATTATGACTTGTATCTCTAAATATGGCTTCTGAAATAGAAAGTTTTTCACCTTTAAATGAAAAATACAATAAAAAATTTGATGTGTTTGAAAATAATTCAACAAAGGAAATTTATCAAATTACAATTCTTTTATTAAACGTTTTCAAAACAATTTCATTTAAAATAGCGCCTTTCCATATTCCTGCTGTCTAAGTAGTTGGTAAACAATGACAAATCATGTCAGTCTTAGTGTTTTGCTGGTACAGTATTTTTTTCCATTCTGTAGCACAAAAAACAAATTGATTATTTAGTGATAACTTAGAGTCCTCGTGTTTTTCAGTCCATATAACAGACCAATATGAAATTATTGAGTAATATAGTTATATAAGAAACTATAACATTGTATAAGTTGTTAAAACATTTTGGGAATTGTATGACCAGAACACCCTTATACATATGATATAACAGTATTGTCTTTTTAAATGGCCGTACATTGACCTATAATGGTTTTTTTAAATTGTTATTTGGATGGAGAGTTGTCTCATTGCCACTCACACCACATCTTCCTATATCTATTAGTCCATGTTCTTTACCCTCATTGAATTCTGTGAAATAACACAAAGATGTGTATCACTTTTTCAAGACCCAATACAAATATCAAGTTTATCAAATTCAATTATAAAATCTTACCCACTTCCTCTACAGTCATAGAATCTTGTGTTATTACACAAAGTGGTGGATCATTTCTCCTGAATAAAGAAAAAAAGTTCATGATTGATATGATGTACAATAACAATGAAAACTATATAAATGTCTTTTAAGATTTGTCTGAGGGTTATGTATCAGTGTAAGTAATATTATATTCTTTATTTTTATTTGATTGTCAATTTTGATACAGAACCTTGTTTTGCTAAATCTCAATTTGATGAAAAATAGTTTTTTTTGTAAAACTTGAAAAAATAATATTCTGGATTTTAACCACATTAAGCCTTAGCAGACATAGACACCAGGAGTTGAAAAATTAACACGCAAAACAGATTGGTCACTTGTTGTAGGAACAGTAATGTTAAAAGATCTTCTTTGATTATGGTTGCCTTTTTTGATTCTGGTTCCAAAAACCTAGTCTTAATTCTGAAGCATAAGCTCTTTCGCTAAGACTAGTAAAACATGTGTTGGACAAACAAAAAATTTCTAAAAAAAAGGTCACAAGCTGAAAGAATAAATTTTTTGGCTTTTAAATTAACAAAAAAACTAATGAAATTATTATATTTTCATAGAATTTGGTAGAAATTTGGATGCATGCTCATTATGATAGCAAAATATGATTGCTGATGCATACATTTTCAAATAAAAATATTTTTTTTACTGCATTGACACACCTTTACTCAAAATAGAAATTATATGAAAATACTGCTGTGCTAAATAAAGCAACGTTGTATACAGCTGTTCCAAATTCATAAATTGATTGATGAACAAATCCGGGTTACAAACCAAAACTGAGGGAAACACATTGACTACAAGAGGAGAAAAACGACACAACAGAAACACTACAATGCAACACATTAAAAGTATTAGTGAATATCTTTGAAAAAGTAAAAATATCAAAGATATCATGATCAAACAACACATCAAAACAAAACAAATCTAGAGGTCAAATCTGGATCATTAATGATAGACAAGAGTTCATGCTCTTATCTGTATCAATATAGACAAATTGTGACTTGAGTCCACATAGACAATAATCATCTAATCTGGTTCACAAGTATTATTGTAGATAAACGCAATATTCATTTTATCTCTAAAAGTGTAAGTAATTACATGATATTGATGAAAATGTAAAAATAATATTTCACAATATTTATAATATTTTTAATTCTTTGGACTTTGGCAAAATTATTACCTTATTTTTTTAAAATTTCTAAGTAGCTATTTCACAAATATGTCAAACAAGGATTTTTTCAGATTTATCTACACCAACTACATTTTAAAAATCCTGATATTAAATTGTGGTGAAGTGGGCTACAAGGGGCTACATGCCAAATAAAGTCTCCTTGAAAATGAGGGTTCAATGTGTGCCCAAACTCTGTCTCTTAAATGTGCTTAAAAGAACAAAAAATCTACATTATTAAATATTCCCAAATCTCAATAAAAAACAAAAATTACAATTAAATCTCAATTAAACTAATAAATCAATTTCACAACAGTTGCTTTTCATACCAACGTTATAATTAGTACTTATCATGCAAATGTGGATTATGAAATTTTAAATCAAACCAGAAAATGTCATTTAATTCAAAATTCATACAAGTTCTCAAGTTAGTTAAAGCTAAAAGTACTAAATTTCAATTGTTAAATTTATGACATTTTAGCAGAAAAAACATGTATTACAGCAACATCAAACATCCATGTGAAGCAGATTTATAACTAACATCACTGACATGCTTTAAAATGATACACACAACATACAACAACAACACACTTACTGAGCAGCACCATATCTCCAGTATCTTAATAAATAAAGCGGGATATTGATAAAAAAAATATATACACATTTCTGGGGGAAAGTTTTTTTTATTTAATGTTTAAAATATCTGCTCTCTTAAATATTCTTATTAGTAAAATTAAATGTAACTTCACATTCATAGCATTTAAAGGGCCTGGGAAATCATGAACAGTTTAATAGCTGAAATATTAAGTCCTATGCAAATAATAATTATTGTCATCCTCTTATTTAAAGTAGCAAGTGTATGATTTCCAAATTTCTCACTTCTTACTAGGAGACAGAAATCCAGGGTTAAACCATATGATATGTCTTTAATTATTAGAGGGAAGACATAATTAACAAATAAGCTGATATTATGTGGAAATTGTATGAGGACTACATGAACATATGTTCAGATATCATCCTATGGATTATCCTTGTATTGTGTTATATTGTCAAGTAATCGTAGTATCTATTTCAAAGTTAACAATAGATGATATATACCTTGGCCTCATCACATCAGCTGCTATAGTTGTATGGGTAAACTCTTTTTTACTGTCTAAATATGGATAACCATTTAATGCTATATGTGCATCATATCTGTTGAACTATGTTAAGAACAAATATATATATAGTTTTTACTGGTTATATTTTCTCCTACAATTAAAGTACACTTCATGTTGCCATCCCATTCATTTCGGAGAATAATATACAAATAATAATAAATGGTTTATTCAATGTTACACTTGTACCAACCTGACACATTAATTGTAACCGTAGAGTTCTGTACCATTGATTTAATTAATTGAGGGATTATAACTTTATATTGACAAAAAAATCATATCATATACCGAAATAAAATGATTTCAAGAGACTTGATCAGTAACAGATTTTGAGTTTGAATAAGCATGTGCAGCTGTGCCAGCTATAGACATCATCCTGCAGGATGGCTGACATAGAACTAATATCATTTAGTTTAAACATATTTATTCATAGTGGATTGGGAAACAAGTTACTGCAACTTCTATTAACCCCTTTCCACTTTGCAGGTGGCAGTGCTGCCTTGTAGCTGCATTAGCCTGCTCATTTTTGAAATCTACAAGGGTGTCTTTTACCTGCAAGAGATAAGGCTCTCTCTTAACACGGGTCAGCTGTTTATCGTTCCCTCCCGACGGACTATCATCTTTTCCTCAAGACAATACTTGTAAAACGTAAAAACACAAAAATACCGAACTCTGAGAAAAATTCAAAAAGGAAAGTCCCAAATCAAACAGCAAAAACAAAAGCTGGTTTCACAGTAGAGCCACAAATTCAGTCCCTGAAATTTTCATCCCAGAACGGAAATTGAACCAGGAACCTTTGTGTTAGTTAGTCCTATGCACGTAATATCATTTATTTACCGGTATATACAAATAAAATATGACATTTTTTACTGAATATCCTTCTGTTCTGCTAAAGTATTTAATTTTAATGTTTTTACAACTAACATATCTTCAGTTATTTCATTCTGTATGTTGAACTGAATAATTTTATGCTTCTAAAGTGCATTAAAAAAAAATCAAAATTATCTGCAGTTGTCTCCCCTAGACCAATAGAAATTATAATTCATTTAAAAAAAAAAGGCTAGGAAAAAAAATATTTGGACCCCATTATTCATTAAAATGACTGAATTGGACCTCAAATATTTATTACATGGGGAAGTCAAAATGGACAACACTAATGCCAAAAGAAAAATCATTATTTTACACACAAAAAAACAGTAGGTTAACATGAATTTACAAACTATATTACAATACAAGGATGAACTCTTGATTTATGAAGGGCACAATTTTGTGGAACTTGTTTTTCTAATGGCAAGTAACAGTGAGAAAAATATGAGTAAAGTGACAAAACAGATCAAAACAAAATAATCAAAGAGCTGAAAGCTCTGAGGAAAAATGACGCCACTGTCTCTAATATTGGGATATTTTTTATGCAAGTCTTGATTTTCACATACCGTAATTAATTTAACAATGCAACATGTCTTGTAAGCATATAATTGATATTCGTATATATGTGCATGTGTGAAGTGATTGTTTTTTTTAAGACAAATGAATAGGTCAAGACTACCTGAATTGTACAAATAAAAACCGTAGAAAGGCTTGTATATTTCTCACTGGTACATAGTCCCTTCTCTCAGAAAATTTTAATTAATTTTAAATAATCTTTTTGTTACTGTTATCAAAGGTCTAATGAAACTCAGGTAATTTAAAAAAATTATAGACAAACCGGCACCTGGTTAAATTGGCACCTGGTCAAATCGACACCCTATATAGTCAATTTGTCACCCATGTTAAATATATATTTTTAACAGTATTTTAAGCAAAAAGAGTTAAGTACCTAAGGAAAGGATTGTCTGAAATTATGAACTTTCACAGTTTTGGGGGTTCATGTACATTTTGTATATATTTATTTTTCTCCACTAAATCTGTATGTTCCAGACCATATGAGTATTTGGACCGTACGCGTGCGGTCTGGACTTTATGCGTACTTTTTCAAAATAATCTGATTAATATCATTAAGGAGTTGCTTAAGTTTATAAGTTACAAATGCATGTAAAGTTCATTTACAGATTTCAGATATTCAATTAAACAAATTTTTAAATTCAATTGTTCAATTATTCATTTGATCCATCTAAAAGTAATTGTAATGATAAAAATTTATAAAAACTAAAAAATAAAGATTGTGATAAATGATTAGCTCGTACTGGACCATACATGTTTACTCATACGGTCCGACCATACGAGTATTGTCAGACTGTATGAGTATATGTATACCGTCCAGAACGTACAGTCCAAATACTCATGGTCTGGAACATGTATTTTTAATTATATATATGACATGTATGAGGTATATTTAGGAATTAAAGGTATTGAATATTCATTTTTTTATGCATTTTTTAACCAGTTGAGCATTTTACAGGATTGTTGGTTTGATATTGTTTTAACTGTCCTAAAAAAAACCACCTAAAATTAGCTATTATTTGGCATGAAAGTTAGATTTATTGAAAGGGACTCATAGTTTCCATTTTATTTTTCTAATTGTTTCATTGTTAAGTAACAGCTTGGGTAAGGACTTCATTGTTTACCTTTATACACAACAACTAATTAACTATGTACTTTGTAAAAGTTATATAAAGTTGATTGAATAGAAAATATTATAACAAATATCATTGGATGCCAAATTGACTTCAAATAGGTGCCGGTTTGACTATATGCCGATTTAAGCAGGTGCCGATTTGAGTTGAACATTTCAAATCCTCTGCGATCGTTTGCGGTATTTTCTTGAGAAACCCTGTTTTCGATCATCAAACAGAAGTACAAACTATTTTAAAATGATTCTAGAACGCTTCATGATTGTTGAAATAAGTTTAATTCACTTAAAAAACAATTTTGAAACTTTGCAATGTTTTGAAAGGAAGTTTAAAACGCACGTGTAAAAGAAGAAATTACCGGTGAAAGTCGAAATCCGTACATGACAGATATCACTATAATACGATTTTGAAAATAAAAAAGTTCCATCCTTTTGTAAAACAGTCTTTAATATACCTATCACATTAATGTTTGAAGGGTCTAAGCTTATACAAACCAATTTTAAGTCGGTATGAAACATCAAAACGGAATGAACAATAACCGATTACGTTTTGTAGTTTACAAATTATAAATGCATTGAACAGAAAGGAGAAATTTGTAATGAAAGGTTTAGTTTTTATATTTATCACTTTTGATTTGATATCAAATAAAAATAACTAATTAATATGGACGAGTTAAAATAATTAGTTTGAAAAATCATGAGAGCGCCCTCTTCAATAGCAATAACAAAGATGGCGGAATGTAAACAAACAACCTTGCCGCGAATATTGAACTTGTTCTCTTATTTCTTGCTAATTGTACTATTTAATGCGCATCCCTACTGGAAGGTCCAATTGTTGAGAATAAAAGCGCGGACTATACAAGACTTCCTATGGACAGTCAACATTTTTGTTGTACTAAATAAAATAAAGTATGTAAACTGGTTCCCGTCCGAGGCTAACACACTTTGTTCTAGTGTAGCGGATACCAGTTAGTTTGTAAAATAGTAAATATGAAACCAAGTGCGGTAGGCGGAGGCAATAATCGACTTCCTGTTGATCTGGTCAATAGTAATGGAAAAATGCCGCTGACGCGTCATTTTCCAAAAACAAATAACTAGACTATTATAATTTGTACAGAAACAAGAATGTGACCAAATTACAATGCCATTGTGTGCTTCTTTGATACATATCCTTGTCAATATAATGGAATTTGATGCGACTCTCATGCAAGTGAGAGGTTTAGCTAGTTTTAAAACAAGATTTAGTCCACCATTTTCTACATAAGAAATGCCTGTATCAGGAATACGACATATGCTATCCATTTATTTGATGTGTTTGAGCTTTTGATTTTGTCATTTGATTAGGAACTTTCCTTTTTGAATTTTCCTCAGAATTCAGTATTTTGGGGATATTACTTTTTCAAAAAAAATCTGCGTAGGACATCATTATTTTCCTTTAAAGGGGCACTAGCTGTCAAATTCATTGTTACCGATTTGACTCAAATTCTCATATTTGGTTTATAACAAGGTAAAACATTTATCCAAACTATCAAAAGTCTAAAATAAACAGTTTACAGAGCATGGGGTAGATAATATATAGGTTCGTTTCGTGTGTATTTTAGTCCAGACGCCATCTAATTAACTATCGATTTGACCTCAGATGACCATATAAGCGATGTAAACAAAAATAAAGATACGAATAGATTAAACCAACACGTGCAATTGGATTTTTATATGTCTGTTTGATTTGATTTTATAGATTAAAAATAGATGTTTCTCATTGTTTTTAACCATATACGAATGATTTTATGTGCATCAAATTAGTAATCAAATGATTTACCGTAGTTTCACTTTCATTGTTGACATTCTTTTTCTTTAACTAACCAGTACACGTACAATGCATGCGTTGTCAATCTCTAGCTAGGGGTTAACTTGAAGTTCACATGAATACCGGTTAGAATGATGATGACGTTTTCACTTGCAAGTGAATCAGTCAAAAATTATGTTTAATCGCTTATTTCAACAAAATTAAAGGAAATTGATTGCTAAAAGCAAATTATTATTTGATTATTCCAATTTGATTAATGATTGATCTAAAAAAAATCATACTTAATTTTTTTATATATATCGTAGCTAGTGCTCCTTTAATGTATAAATATTTTTTTAAATAATGACATAACTGCATTTAACTATCAACACTTTTCATCTCTGATTTCTATAACTATAATTTCAGTAATATGTGATGCTATCAATCAAAAGTCAACTATTAAAGGCTTATTTTTGCTTTATTATGTATTTTGGTATTTTCACTCATTTTTCTTTGAAAAAAACTTGAGTTTTAAATTATACACTAGCATATTATCATTTCAGGGTTATCTTACTTAAAAATAAGACTCTTATGAACCATAGTTCTGTATTTTTGGAGAAAACAGAATAATATCCTTTTGAGGGTTATTTAACATACTCCTATAAACATGGGACAGAATCCTTTGAATTATGCATAAATAAAACTTATAAAGTAGCATGTTGCCTCCATGTTTTAAGGGGGCATGTTTTTTTGTGGTCTCAAAGAGGAATTTTCAGTCTGAATATCTTTATCATATATAAGGTATAAAGGATACATTCCATCTTTTCCTAAAGCATCTCCAACCCATTTACTTGTCATCACAGCTAACATTAGTGGCACAATATACTGCAATCCACCAGTCAACTCAAACATAATTACCACTAAAGATACTGAAATATATAAAAGTAGGTCACTGTAATCTAGCATGTCATCACAGCTAACATTAATGGCACAATATACTGCAATCCACCAGTCAACTCAAACATAATTACCACTAAAGATACTGAAATATATAAAAGTAGGTCACTGTAATCTATCATGTCATCACAGCTAACATTAATGGCACAATATACTGCAATCCACCAGTCAACTCAAACATAATTACCACTAAAGATACTGAAATATATAAAAGTAGGTCACTGTAATCTATCATGTCATCACAGCTAACATTAATGGCACAATATACTGCAATCCACCAGTCAACTCAAACATAATTACCACTAAAGATACTGAAATATATAAAAGTAGGTCACTGTAATCTATCATGTCATCACAGCTAACATTAGTGGCACAATATACTGCAATCCACCAGTCAACTCAAACATAATTACCACTAAAGATACTGAAATATATAAAAGTAGGTCACTGTAATCTAGCATGTCATCACAGCTAACATTAATGGCACAATATACTGCAATCCACCAGTCAACTCAAACATAATTACCACTAAAGATACTGAAATATATAAAAGTAGGTCACTGTAATCTATCATGTCATCACAGCTAACATTAATGGCACAATATACTGCAATCCACAAGTCAACTCAAACATAATTACCACTAAAGATACTGAAATATATAAAAGTAGGTCACTGTAATCTAGCATGTCATCACAGCTAACATTAATGGCACAATATACTGCAATCCGCCAGTCAACTCAAACATAATTACCACTAAAGATACTGAAATATATAAAAGTAGGTCACTGTAATCTATCATGTCATCACAGCTAACATTAGTGGCACAATATACTGTAATCCACCAGTCAACTCAAACATAATTACCACTAAAGATACTGAAATATATAAAAGAAGGTTACAGTAATTTTTATATCAATAAATTGTACCATAAAAACAACTTAAAAATAATCACTACAAAAGACTTGCAAATATATAGAAGTAGGTCACTGTAATTATCTAGTATATCTTTTACTGTTAACAAAAATGGAACAGAAGTGGTTTAGTGTCCCTCTGTTCTATAAGGATAGTGATAATAATGTACACAAAACACATTATTATGTACAAATAAGTTGCATGCAATGATTCTGACCAGTTACTTTCCTAGTCCAAAGCAGCTTGGGCTTCAATGGAAGAAAATAACACTGATATATGACTTAGTACTATACTTTTAACCTCACCAGTCATTCTTGTAACTCCCCCTAAAGCTGCAGCAGCCCCCACCATGGCATACAATCCTGGTGTTATGGTACAGAACTGTTTTGATTGGCACATATTCTGGAAAAATGGGTTGTCATGGTTCCTCCTACAAAGATAACATTATAAACAGTAACAGGCAATGCATTTATCAACCAAAAAAACATATTTGTAAAACTTTTTCTGACCGGAAATCTTGTGGACCCTTAAGTAAATTGACTTTAAATCCTCCCTTCCATAACTGTATTATCATTTGTATACATTTGTAGGTGTCATGGTATTCAATAAACAAGCAAAGTCACTTTCAATTTTATTAATAATTATTATTACAAGAGTGCATACACTGAAATGTCTTGCATTCTTTAATGATTGACCATCTTTGATTTTATGTACAATGTCCTAAAGCTAAAGGTTTTACTACAATGATAACATAACCTTGCAATTATCAATCATCCAATAAGGTCTGATGTTTCCATAGTACACAGATGCCCCACTAAAACTATCATTTTCTATGTTCAGTGGTCTGTGAAATTGGGGTCAAAACTCTAATTTGGCATTAAAACAAGAAAGATCATATCATAGGGAACATGTGAACTAAGTTTCAAGTTGATTGGATCTCAACTTCATCAAAACCATAATGCCTATAAAAGGGGCATACAGAATGTTTTGAATAACAAAGTTTGCTAAGTTCTGCACAAATTCTGAAAGATGTAATGTCTCGAAATATATAGGCCAAAAGAGACTAATGTCTGCAAGTGTATGCTAAACTGATACCTTTCATTAAAAGTTGAAAATGATTCTTCTTATTTAAAGTTTATAAGACATAACCACTGTTGCCGACTTTTGCCTGGCTAGCTCTTAAAATATTTACTTATAAGAACTCAGAAATAAATGTTGATGCAGGTTACTGAACGATGAAATAAGTTATCTTCCGATTTCATCCTAGCAATATATAGACTGTAGGACTGCCTTAAATTTACCAACATGAAAAGTAATACATTTTTTGGCTAACTACTTCTAGTTAATGTCTATAATCTTGAAATCCTATGTGATTGTGAACACACAGCACATGGATGTTGGGATGACAATGCTTCTTTAGCTTCTTTTGAACTTCATCTTGATGAAAATAAGATAATACTTACACTACTAACTGTTCCACGCCTATACCAACAATTCTTCCTACAATAGCTCCTACTGCCATACTGGGAATAAATAAACCGGAAGGAACCTGAAAACAGTCATGTAATTATATGTTAACAATTCTTCCTACACATCAGCTATTTTAAAATTCAGTGAACATAACCAGGTACAAAGTACATGGAAGTTGTAAAACCAAGCCATTTCCAACTATTATTTTTTAAAGCCTCTGTTGTGCAGTGGTTGTAATTGGTTGCTGTCTGTAATAAAAAAAATTAGCTTTATGATTTGTCATAAACTTATTTAATGTTTACTTATTAAGCTTTAAATCTCGTCTTTCTATTTTTAATTAATATAATGATAATAATATATTTGCCACTGGAGGTTAAACAACCAACAATCAATCAATGTATTTTTAATATATACCAGCTTTGATTATTGTTCGGAAATGACTATAAATTTTCACTTCTGTTCTCATACCATGAACAACATGAGTGCACACGCTGAAATGTCTCGCCTTCTTCACTTATCATTGACATTATGTTGATAGTCCTAAGTATAAAGCTTTATTACAAACTGTCAAATAAACTTAACATTAAACAAGATAACTAAACAAAGACCAATGAACCTTGAAAATGAGGTCAAGTTCAGATGAACCATGCCAGGCAGACATGTACAGCTAACAATGCTTCCATACAACAAATATAGTTGACCTATTACTTATAGTTTAAGAAAAATAGACCAAAACACAAAAACTTAACACTGAGCAATGAACTGTGAAAATGAGGTCAAGGTCAAATAAAACCTGCACGACTGACATATAGATCATAGAATATTTCCATACACCAAATATAGTTGACCTATGGCATATAGTATTAGATATAAAGACCAAAACTCAAAAACTTAACTATAACCACTGAACCATGAAAATGAGGTCAAGGTCAGATGACACCAGCCAGTTGGACATGTACACCTTACAGTCCTTCCATACACCGAATATACTAAACCTATTGCTTATAGTATCTGAGATATGGACTTGACCACCAAAGCTTAACCTTGTTCACTGATCCATGAAATGAGGTCGAGGTCAAGTGAAAACTGTCTGACAGGCATGAGGACCTTGCAAGGTACGCACATACCCAATATAATAATTCTATTACTTATAATAAGAGAGAATTTAACATTACAAAAAATCTAAACTTTTTTTTCAAGTGGTCACTGAACCATGAAAATGAGGTCAAGGACATTTGACATGTGACTGACGGAAACTTCGTAACATGAGGCATCTATATACAAAGTATGAAGCATCCAGGTCTTCCACCTTCTAAAATATAAAGCTTTTAAAAAGTTAGCTAACGCTGCCGCTGTAGCCGCCGCTGTAGCCCCGCTGTAGCCGCCACCTATGTCGAGCTTTCTGCAACAAAAGTTGCAGGCTCGACAAAAAAATCATTAATTTTATAAAAAATATTTGTTTTCTTTACTGTATACATACATTATTTTACTTAATGGCATGTTGTCAAATGTTTATTTATGGTTGCTTTTCTGATATTGTTGAACATCTCACCCCTTATTTAAATGATTTTGTATTAACATTATATTATAGATAAAAATTATTAGTTCAGTGAATCTTCATTTGTTTGTGTTAATGTTTCATTTGATTGGGTTAAGCTGTTTTTAATCATATTCTAACATGACGTCCTTCAAACACTTTGAGTACACACCCATGGTAAAATTTGAATATATTGTTTGGGCTGTTCCCATCGTACTCCCACAACATATGCTTTTCTATGAATGAGCTACCCGACGTCATAGAACGTTGACGTCAGAATATAGACATTTTACATTCTATAGCTCAGGGTAAAATATTTGTCATAAAGGGCCAACCCGTAGTAAAATCACAATACATTCAAGCCCCATGAATTATTTCTTAAATTTATAGTGGGTCTATCTATGTTGTGATGTTACATTATTTGTTCAGGTAAGGGTGAAGGTTGGTACCTATTAAATGTTTTAACCCACTGCATTTGTTTGCCTCTGTCCAAGGTCAGGAACCTAATGTTCCATGCTTTTTTTTGTTGATGTGTTTCATAAATGTTCGTCGTTTTTTTTTTTTTTTTTTTTTTTATTTAGATTTATTAGACTCTTGGTTTTTCTGTTTGAATGCTTTAACACTAGTAATTTTTGGGGGGCTTTACAGCTTGCTGTTAGATCTGATCCAAGGCACTGTGTCTGTACATTGACCTATAATAGTTTGTTTAACAAATTTTGACTTAAATGGAGAATCGTCTCATTGGCACTCATACCACATCTTTTTATACCTACTGGCAAGAATTGTACCCATGATAGTAGATGCTTTGCACAGGGGAAAATAATCCATGGACACTTACCTTTATACCAAAGGTAAAAATAGTAATTAGACCTTTAAATAGCAATCCAAGAAACAGCATCCACAGGGCTGTGTAAACTTCATCCCCTGCTACTGTACTGGAGGTGTAAGAACTCAAAGAGGTGGAGTTTCTATTGTAATCACTGAAAAACATAAATTTATAATATGATCTTACTAATGAACATTATCAGGTCCATCACACAAAAAATGTAGTTTTTTCTTCAAAAAACTCTGCACAATCTAATAACTAAAACTGCATTTTTTAGATTTGTTCTCTTTAAATGCCTCATTTTTTGCCCCATTTTATTTTTATTGGAATTTTAATCTAAACCATTTCAATATACAATTGTTAACAAATAAAAACCAGATGCTTCGTTAGGTGCAGCTTTATAGACCACAGAAGTTGAACCCTGAAAAGTTGGGGCAAGTATGAACACAACATTCAAGCTTGATACAGCTCTGAATTTAGATTGTGATTAAATAGTTGACACACCATAGATTTCTGGCACAGAATGAATGTGGTCTCATGAACTCAATTAAATATACCTATTATGGTCCAATATCCAAAATCTAAATACATGGCAATGGATTGATTCAGCATATTAATTAATCCCAAGAACATCAAAACAAAGTTAAATTTTGGACCCCAAATTGGACTTACTTGAAAACTGCGACCATATTCAAAAATCAATATTCATGTTAAGATTCAGCATATCAAAGAACCTTAAGATTTCAGATTTTGTTAAAATCAAACAAAATTAAATTTTGGACCCTTTCCACCTTTATGTAGACCAATTTGAAAATGGGACCAAAATCCTAAAATAAAAAACAACACAGTTAGATTCAGCATATCAAAGAACCCCAATAATTAGATTTTTGATGAAATCAAACAAAGTTATATTTTGGACCCTTTTAACCTCAATGTAGACCAATTTGATAACAGGGCCCAAAAGCCAATATTTTAAATACAAGGTTAGATTTAGCATATCAATGAACCCTAAGAATTCAATTTTTGTTAAAATCAAACTAAGTTTTATTTTGAACCCTTTGAACCTTGATGTGGACCAATTTGAAAACGGGACCCAAAATTCAAAATATATATACAAGGTTAGATTAAGCATATCAATGAACCCCAAGAATTCAATTTTTGATGAAATCAAACAAAGTTTTATTTAGGACCCTTTGGACCTCATGTGGACCAATCTAAAAAACGGGGACCAAATTCCAAAGTCTTAATACATGGTTAGATTCAGCATATTTAAGAACCCCAAGAATTCAAGAATAAAACCCCATTGAAATTGGTCAAGAAATAAGGAATGTATAAAAAGTATTAGAAAAGTATTGTTTTTGGCCACTAATTACTAAACAGTTTGGGCCATAACCCCCAAAATCAATGCCAACCTCCCTTTTTTGAAATGGAACCTTGTGGTACAATTTCAGAAAGATCCATACACTTACACACAAATAACAAGGGCGGATCCAGGATTTCCAGTTAGGGGGGGCGCAAAAATTTTGAAGTTTGTTTTAGGTAAAATTATTGAAATATTCTTCTCAAGGAGTGAAATGTAGATATCTCGAACTAATGTGTGTTAAAATTAGCGAGGAATTAAAGTTTCAAGCTGAAACCACCTTAATCCACACCTGACAACAATCTACAGATAGACGTGCGGACAGAAGGACGCAAAGTGAGACGAGACAGATCACAATTGCTCACCTGACCAATATATTTTTCAAACGAAAAGTTCTACTTTTACCAGCGATTTTTAATTGTCCTTTCATACTATCTGGTTTGGGTTTTTTTTTTTTTCGGAGGTCGTGCCAGACTTTACTGTGTTCGCCTCAAACAATTAAAATCAGAATGAGATACATTTACGCAGTTACATTTATTTTCTTGGGATCTCAAGCATACAGTAATACGGTACAAAATTCGGCTAAATATTTAGGTTGTAAGTGAGAAATAAATACAGACACAGAGATACTAATTAATAAACTAACCTGTCGCTTGAAACAGTATTTCTATCTTTCATTACGGATACTATAAAAGAATCTCACCTGCCGACTGTTTTCTTGACCGTGTCATGATGAAATTGTGAAAGTAAGTAAGGAATGTTTTGGAACTTCGATTATCAAACAAATTGATTATAAAAACCGCAAATACAATGTAACATTTGTTTTTACTATAACTGCTAAACACCTATTATATTTGTCATCAAACGCAGCTCCGCGTTTGACACCTTCCTTTGAAATTATTTTAGAACTTTTATAAAGCGTAGGTCACTTGATTAGTAGTCACGTTGATTCGGTTAAACTGACTGTTTTATATACTTTGAATGTTAAAAAAGATTGATTCAATGTTCTCTTTTGATACTAAAATATGTTGAAGTCAACCCATACTTTACAAATTTTAGGGGGGGGCGCACGCCCGCCACGCCCCCGCCTAAATACGCCCCTGGTTATCGTCTGGAAACTAGAAAAAATACTTATTTTAACCCCCTTGATACAGAAAAAAAATGTTAAAATAGTAAAAACAAAAGGATTAACAAGTTAAATTAAGATCTTAAATTGATACTAATGCCTACATTTTATGTTCACAATTGTTAAAAAACATTATATAGGAACCTTACTATGAAATCAATACTACTTGACAATAAGAGCTCTACATTTCTTTCAATTTCATATCAAATATATTATTACAAAGTCTAGTCCTTTTAAAAAATCCAGGTAATACCTAAAGTTTTATATGGTTAAACCCAAGTGTATGTTACTAAAAATAGTGTAGGTACTTTCCCATTTTATGTTTTATGAATGTTGTCAGCCATTATACAATCATGTATTCCAAGTAAAACGAAAAAGAAAGTAAGTAAATTAAAAACGTTTTTAATCATTTTATATAGTGAATAGTCCTATTTAAAGGCAATTCTGAAAATTGTATAAATATAAATATTTGTAACTTCTGAATTAATGTTACAATCTAAAATCATTTGATATGGGGTACTGGCTTTAATCCAAATATAAGGACAAAAATGAAATAATTCATATTTTAATTCAATGTTTCATTAAAATCTCATCTCTCAAAAAGTACTTAATAAAATGAGAGCAATTCTATATATTATTATAAGAGACTATTACATTGCATAGATATAATACAATAGACAATAGACAATAGACAATATTTTATTGGCACAAACGCATTTACAATAAATGGTAATGACCGAATGGATAAACAATTTGCTACATGGTAGTAAAATACAAACAATAATATATATATATATGTGAATAAACGATTAAAGGTATAATGAAAATCTATTACAATAGATTACTTCTTGCATTTAAACAATTTGTTACGAAAGAGGAAGATAATTTTAGTGCCTTATAAGATGTATTATTAAGTATAAGATTTATTATATTTTTATCGCACAATGTGGTTACACTTTTTCCTGTAATTTTGAACATTTTTAATACAAAAGTCTCTCTAATACTGGAGTAACCGCTGCAGTGTAGCAACATGTGCTGAAACAATATGAAATAAAATACCATTTACAAAGTACAAATCTTCTATGCCTTTTCAAAATCAAATAACAGGTAAATATGATTTTGTTGAAAAGATTTATAATACAATTAAGGCTGTGGCAAGTCAATATTTTTATCCTATATTTATAGAATGGATAAAGAAGATAAGAGAAGATATTTTGTTGTTGGATCTGTCTACTTAGAGGTTGTTACCCCCTTGTTTCAACAAAAGTTAGAAGACAAATATCAAGGCCTAAACTTCAGATGTCTGAAGGATTTCCTTGATAGAAAGGCAGTCATCCACATCTTATTTCATCTACGCCATAGAAATGCATGGTGTTGTACAGATAAATCAAACTGCACCAACCAAGGAGCTCTTCCTCTAAATCATCACCAATGGAAACAACTGTATGCTGAAAATCCAGGACCTGGTATACACAACTGTTTTTGTAAGTACACAGCTAAGTCAGTGAAGCCAGCGGATCTTGATTTGAGTTTGTGTGGTCTTATATTATATAACTGCTGTAATTTGGGACAACTTGATGAAGAAGCCGTCCATATACTACGACGGAATAAGAATGACTATGTGAGTCATAACACAACATGTGGTATTACCAAGGATGAGTATGGCCCATTGATGGATGAGCTTAAGACCAATATTCTTCAACTTGACCAGACTAAAGAAGATGAACTGATAAGGATACAGAAAAGACCACTGGATGATGCTCTGTGTAACAAATACACAACAATCCTTCTAGGTATCCACGAAATACTGGAAAAGGTATTGTATTGTTTCAATGTCAAATGAATAACTAAAGAGTTGTTATCCTTCAATACTTTGTATGGGGAGGATGGAGATTTAAAAAATAATTTGTGGTATGATTGCTAATGAAACAGCTCTCCACAAGAGACCAAACTATAGGTCACCGTAGGGCCTTCAACAATGAGCAAAGCCCATTCCATATAGTCAGCTGTAAAGTACCTAAAAATGACAATTGCAAAGCAATTCAACAGAAACCAGATGCTCAGCAGGGCGCAGCTTTATATGACCGCAAAGTTCTAACCCTGAACAGTTGGGGCAAGTATTGACACAACATTTAAGCTTGATACAGCTCTGAATTTGGATTGTGATTAAATAGTTGACACAACATAGGTTTCTGACACAAAATGAATGTGGTCTAAGAACTTAAACTTAAAAACTTAAAAATTTCAAATTCGACATTTACCTATTATGGCCCAATATCTAAAATATAAATACATGGTAAGATTCAGCATATCATAGAACCACAAGAATTTAATTTTTGATGATATCAAATAAAGTTCAATTTTAGACCCTTAAGACCTCAAGGTGGACCAATTTCATAACCGAATCTAGATATTAAAAATCTAAATGCATGGTTAAATTCAGCATATTAAAGAACCCCATACATTCAATTTTTGTTGAAATCAAACAAAGTTTAATTTTAGACCCTGATTTGGACCAACTTGACAACTGGGCCCATAATCAAAAATCTAAGTACATGTTTAGATTCAGCATATCAAAGAACCCCAAGAATTCAATTTTTGTTAAAATAAAACTTAGTTTAATTTTGGACCCTTTGGACCTTAATGTAGACCAATTTGAAAACAGGACCAAAAATTAAGAATCTAAATACACGGTTAGATTTGACATATCAAAGAACCCCAATAATTCATTTTTTATGAAATCACACTAAGTTTAATTTTGGACCCTTTTGGACCCTAATTCCTAAACTGTTGGGACCAAAACTCCCAAAATCAATCCCAACCTTCCTTTTGTGGCCATACCCTTGTGTTAAAACTTCATAAATTTCTATTTACTTATACTAAAGTTATTGTGCAAAAACCAAAAAAAATGCATATTTGGGACCTTTTTTTGGCCCCTTATTCCTAAACTGTTGGGACCAAAACTCCCAAAATCAATCCCTACCTTCCTTTTAATGGTCATAAAACCTTGTGTTAAATTTCATAGATTTCTGTTTACTTATACTTAAGTTATTGTGCGAAAATTAAGAAAAATGCTTATTTGGGCCCTTTTTGGTCCCTAATTCCAAAACTGTTAGGACCAAAACTTCCAAAATCAATCCCAACCTTCCTTTTATGGTCAGAAACCCTGTGTTTAAATTTCAGAGATTTCTATTTACTTTTACTAAAGTTATAGTGTGAAAACCATATGTCTTTGGACGACGACGACAACGTCATACCAATATACGACCAAAATTTTTTCGATTTTTGCGGTCGTCTTAAAATGAACAAAAATGAATGTGTAATACAGCAACAAAAATCAACCCCTGAATTACAGGCTCCTGACTTGGGACAGCCACATACATACAGAATGTGGCAGGGTTAAACATGTTAACAGGATACCAACCCTCCACCTAACATGGGCCAGGGGTGTAGCTGTACAAGATAAGAATGAAAATAATGTATAGTTTAAACCCACATATCTTTATATGCCTGGCACCATTCAGGATGCAGGTGGACAAGGGTAACACTTAATGCTCCCTCTATTACAACAGGGGCATAAACAAGTGCAAACAGTCAATAATAGCTGTAACAGTGAGGAAATCTGTGAACAGCATGTGCAATGTTGTTGTTGCTATAAAACAGATAGACAAACAGACAGCCTAATTATTATAGGTTATGAATTATTTCATTTACTAAAAGACCATCTCGTTAATTAATAATGCATAAACTTTAATACACATGAACAAATGGCTTACTTAGATAAATTACCCATATCCTTAATTAGGGTCCAGAATTCATAAAACAGTTATTTTGGATGAGGGATTCAAGGTTAAAATATTCTTGGTTTAAGGGCATACGTTACAGGGGAAGTAATGATGTTGCTTACGTAAATAGTTATTTTCGCAAAGTATAACTTATCGGGAAAAGAATCAGTTTTCGACTGATTTTTATCAAACTTATTTAACTTGAAAACGAGATCATGGACCCTTCTTTTGCAAAATGCCATTTGGTTTGATTACACGATAATATTATGTGTCCAAATTTTCATTTGTCCCAAACGTAGAACATGAAGATATATTTTTTATTACATATTTGATTTAATCAGGTAAAAAATAGTCTCTATTGATTTTTTTTCAAAATGTAAATATGGGATCAAAACTGTATCGTATGCCCTTAAAAATCATAAGTATAAACTTTTTAATTTCAGATTGATACCAAAATAGATTCAAGTACAAACCAAATATTAGATACAGTAAACATGAACAATGCTGGGCTTACAGCTAAAATAGAAGTATGTTTAATTTACACATTTTAACACATAAATAAAGATTTCTATGAAATGACAGGACATGCAGGTTCAGATATCATAAATTGAAGAAATTTAAGACAGACAAGACCAAAAGAAAATGGAAAAACCTCGAACCATTTATTTTAATAAATATTTGCATTTTTTAACAAAACTATTCACTCAATATTTTGTTTTCCCTTGTATCTAACTCAGTTTTACAAAATAAATATTTTAATCAATGTTGCTGGGTTTTCTTAAAATTTGCAAAACCTATTCAATTTTCATTAGTTCAAGTTGTATTTTTAAACAAACTGTTTTTCTCCACTGAAAGCTATCAACACTAAACTAATAAATAAAAGTGGTCAATTGCAAGGTGTAATAAAATTGTAATGTTGAAATGGCTTTACACTTAACCTATCACTTTCTACAAAGAATCTCCATTAACCATGATTCATGCTTCAGACAGCTGATGATGAGTCCTGGTTTACCGGGATCAGAATACCTCTTTTACATTTCCTGCTCAAAAACATTGCAAAAAAAAGTCATATTTCTTTCTTAAATACTTGGATAAAAATGTGTAAACATGGCACTTCCATTTGTTTATAACTGTGTCAAAGTTGGATGAAATTTACAGATTTTAATAGAATTTGATAAAGGATTTTTTTTTTTAAGAATATGGAAGAATTGAAGCCATACAAGTATACTTTTTTTACATGAAAATGTCGTTTTTTGTACAAATACACTTGGAATGGACATTGTTCAAATTAAGGAAATTGTATAACCTCATTAAAATTTTGAAACTTTTGCTGTTTTGGTTTAAAAATTACGATTTTAGGTAAAAAATTCTAAATTTTGAGAACTTCATCAAAATAATGCTGAAAATTTGCAAATTTTTATTGTTATGCCCAAAAAAATATCAAAACATGAACAAAATTGTGTACATGGTGTAGGTGAATGAAATAAAGACAAAAATAACAGCAGACAAATTTTATTGATATTTAATATAAAGACCTCTCTCTTGTGTCATAATACCCGGTGAAGCCATCGTCTCAAAGGAGCCTTTGTCAAGGCTGAAAGAGTTAAATGAGTTGTTTTTACAACTATTCTACAATATCATTTGTTGAAGAGGTTACATCAAAATTGTTACACACTTCTGTATCAAACAAATTTTATGTTTAAAATTATTTTCCTTGAAAACAGACACTTAAAAAACTAAAGAAAATTGACTAGACAGGAACTGTAAAATAAACTGATTTTATACCGTTAGATGTTTTGGGTACATATTGATATATAGTTATTGGCACTTAGAAATTAACAAAACGGCCATTAAAAAAGTTTTAATGCCATTGTAGGGTAAATTTACAGTAACTATAATTGTGAATAAAATTAATTATACTCATTGCGTGTTTTCAAAAAAATATCTATTCATTTTTATACATTTTTTTAAAGGAATTCATGCAGAGAGTAGTTTGCCAGAACTGTAGGGGAAAATTTAATAAACAAGGTTTGTATCGTACATTCATGATGTTCATAATGATATTTATATATTTATGTTAACAAGTTATCTTTTTTTTTAAAAACAAACATATCTTTTAAGTGTCAAATGATAAATAAGGCGTTTACTTTTTTTTAAATTGTTATTTGGATGGAGAGTAGTCTCATTGGCACTCACACCACATCTTCCTATATCTATATAAAAAAAAAATAAACTGATCTTCCATTGAGTTCAGGGTACAAACCAGATGCTTCATATTTCAGAAATAAAAGATCAACCAGTAAAACCATACAAACTAGGACAGTCTATCTTCACACTACATCATCAGATAGACCTGACATCAGTAGTTGGTGGTGACACTGAGGTATCAGATATGGTGATGATGGATGATGGTAGACTGGTGATGTGTTTAACTTTACAGAGGAGACTACTGATCTGTAATACAGATGGATCACAGGTAGACAGTATACATGTACAGGGTGTACCAGAGTGTGTTACAGCAGTCAACAACTCTACAGTAGCTGTTACACTGTATGATAGTAAGTGGATAGAGATGTATGACATAAACAATAAACTCAAACTTAAATCAATATCAGTACCTGGAATGGGGTGGTGGAGTGGCATAACAACTATAAACAACAAGTTAGTTGTAGGTGGTGACAACAGACTACTGATTATAGATATTCAGACAAGAAAGGTGGTTCAGACAATACAGACTGACTGTCATCCTAAGAGGTTACATGGTTCTGGTGACAGAATATTCTACAGTGAGCATTACAACTACAACAACAACAACAACCTGTACTGCTACAGTTATACTGATGCCACACATCACACCCTAACACTATCATCACCACCCAGGAGTATGACTACACTACAAGATAGTAGTTTGTATGTGGTGTGTAAGGATGGATCAGTACAACACGTGTCATCTGATGGTAAACGGTACAAAACTGTTACCACAAAGGAACTTCAAAAATGTAATTACTCTTTTGTGTCATATAATTCGAAGCAAAAGAAACTCATCATTAACCATGAAAGGGACAATAGATGTATATTCAAAGTTTTTTATGAGAAATAATACAGTCTTGTGCCAACTTTTTTGTATAACAATATAAGTACTTTAGAAGGAATAATAGATGGGAGATTTGTATGGATGATAAAACAAGTTTCTTTATAAAACACAAATATGCAATAAGAGTGTTAAAAAGAGATGATTAAAAATATGAATACTTTTCTTTACAAATATTTTGTTATAGCCAAATTAAATGAAACTTAAGAATTATTGACTGAAACTGTAGGTGTAGATTTACTAAAAGCATTATGTTCCAAAGTAAAAAAAAATAACAAAAATGTTTATTGAAAGAAACTTATTCACAAAACAAGAAAATATATACATTACCATAACATTGTTTTATCTTCAGCTCCACACCTACTAAACAACTGTCTGATCAATTCACTTGTGTTCATCCTAAAAATATATGTGATGGATAGATAAGATAATTTACATTAATTTTTTGCATTGTGCTATATCATTTTGCTCAGGATAGTGTTTATAGCTGAACATTTTTTTGTTAAACCTAGCAAAAAATTAAAATATCTATCTTTCCAAGAAAAGATTAAATTAGTAAGATGATAAAATAGCTATAATTTTTTTCAACAACAACTGCATAGGCTTTTGAACTTTACATGACCATTTATTGTTCATTTTCTGTCTGAATATGCAAGAAATATTTGACATTTAAAAAATTGGCAAAAGGATATCAGTCAGCTTCGAAATGAATAGATATCAAATGGAGTTTAAACAGGGGTAATTCAATCAGTATATATTTTTAATAGGATCATGTCTACTATGTGTTATATATGTTTTGGTTTTTTGTGTAAGTGTATGACAATACTGCCTACCAAATACATGCCTGTCACAAACTGTTAATAAAAAGTGTTCAATTAATATGTGGATATATTTATAAGTTAATAAAATTGGTAAAAATGTTGATACAGTTTCAAAATGCAATTTGATATTGTAAAGTATATCAAATATATGCAACACTCACAAATGTGTCGTCCACTCCCCCAAAAAAGGTTCACTTGACAGACAGAAAGTTTGTAACCTAAGGTACAAGGCATTTTCAGCTTTGGTCACCTCTGTAATTTTGCAAGTCTCCATTTTGAATTATCTTCATTTAGATCCCTATATTTTTAATCTTCAGAAATTGCACCATAAAAAACACTGATATTGAAAACCTTGAATATATTTTCCTTTTCTTTGGACTCCAGTGGAAAACTATTCAAGAACTGAATTTGCTAGCGAAATTACTGACATCTTAATAAATGTCAGTGCCAAAAAGTTTGGGCTAAATGGAGTGTTACATATGTTTGTGTTATTTTTTGTTGAAAACAAAATAGAATTAAAAATGTTTTTGTAAATAATAAGTCTGTTTTATATTGTCACCAGGGATTTTTTTTTACCTTAGTTTATAAAACTACAGAAAACTATAAAGAAACTAATGTTTTTGTTTTCAATAATTTTTATATAATGTAAATTCAGAAATTATTGCAAGGTTTTTATTATTGCAAATAATGCAACTAGTTGAGTATCCCAATAATATATATAAGAACTTGCATTCTGATATCTGATACACATATCAGTATGTAGGCATTTCTTAAATCGCAATAAAGAAAGACTTGCATTTACGTCATTCTTAAAAAAATCACAGTAATAAATGTACCAAATAATTTCTGAATTTAGGTAAATAATTGTTTAATATCTATAATTTTCTCAATACCTTGTATATTTGTTTGGATAACTGAGAATGGCTGTTACTAAGGTAACTCCTAAAACCTACAATAAAAATAACAAATAATATTAGTACTTATTTATATAATCCTTCCTGAAATGTGCATATTTTGTTAATATTTAATGTCTTTAATGTACCGTCTTTAATTTTCGTATAAATTTTATCATATTTGAATTTTGTTAATTAATTTTTATATAAATCAGGATGTCAGTTTTCTGGTTTGATTTATTTTTATTTCTTGATCTTTCTAGCTGACTCCTTTTTTGTAGAGCCCTTGACTTTTGTTGAAAAAACGAGACATAGTGACCCTACATTCAATTGTCGACAGCGTCTATAAATATTCACTCTGTGGTTAAAGTTTTTGAAGTTTTAATAACTTTCTTAAACTATCCTGGATTTCTACTAAATTTGGACAGAAGCCTGTTTGTGATCATAAGATAAGATATTATTCAGAAGTAAATTTTGTAAAAAAAAATCTATTTGTTCCGTATTTTACTTATAAATTAACTTAGTTTATTTGCCAGGAAACACTACATCCACTCTGTGGTTTAAGTTTTTAAAATTTAAAAAAAATTTATAACAGGTGTTTATTTGTGTTTGGCTATGTATAGAATATTGTAGTAAATATAAAAGATATTGTTAAACCAGAACACGATTTTGGCGTTTCAATTTTAAGTGTATGCTTTTTTTTCATGTGTTTAATTTTGGCACTTTCACTGAAGGCACCAAATAAACCAAAATAAAACTACAACCAAAATAATCCAATTTACAGTAATAAGCATTTTTGTATAACTTTTATAATATTTGTTTGAGGCAAACTTAAGTTAGAGAATGGAAATAAAAAAATCAGCAATTTTTCCAATTGTAAAGAGGCATCTAGAACAGTAAAAATTACCTCTTCAAGACTCAAATTTGAACTGTGTTTTGTGACAATTAGCATTGTGCATAAGTTTCTTAACATTTGTTTGACAACAGAAACCAATTTTGGGACTTATGGAAGTTACTACAGACAGACATGGGTAAAACTTAATGGCCACTCTGCTATTTTTATGTCTATACAATAAATGTATTTTTGATGTCATGAGCCCATTTTCTATGCAATTTCAGGAAAATGTAAAAGCTTCCAATATACTAACCTCAACTATTGGGTATTGTCCTAACTTTGAATTCTTCCTATATCTACACCAGGCAATATTCATTTTATTAAAAAAACTTCCATATAAACCCTGAAAGATAGCATATGTTATTGGTTTTGTTGCAATGCTACAGCTCACATTGATAACAGAAATCAAAATAGAATAATCTGTCAAAATTAAGTATAAGCATATAAAGACTTATCTAAGATATTGTTCTGACATCCGAGTATATAACTCATGTGTGCCAACAGCTATTCGAGCACAGTTCAATAGATTAATGGAGCATTGTGTTGACCTTTTTGCACTCAAAACAAGTTGTCAAACTAATGGCTTATTTCTTAGAAGCATGATTTTGTTATTAGTTGTTATTGGCTGTAAACTAGCTGTCAGTAACTGTGAGTGCTCTCATATCTGTTCTTAGTGTCTTTTTGTTGTTGGGGTGTATTAGTACCTGTCCACTTCCACTCTGTTTTTGTTAGATGGATTTCTATTTGTATCCATCTGATGAGTTAAGCCTTTTTGAACTGATTTTTATAGTTTGATCTTATGTTGTACTTTAAAACCACTGTCCCAGGTTAGGGGAAGTGTTTGGATTTCGCTGAAATGTTTAACCCTGCCACATTCTATATGTATATCCCTGTTTTTGGTCAGGAGCCTAGTTAAAACATATTTATTCATAGTGGATTGGGAAACAAGTTTTGCAACTTATATTTATTTATTTCCACTTTGTGGGTGCGAGTGCTGCCTTGTAGCGGCATTAGCCTGCTCTTTTTCGAAATCTACAAGGGTGTCTTTAATGTCCAACAGATATGGCTGTCTCTTAACACGGGTCAGCCATTTATCGTCCCCTTTGGACGGACGATCATCGTTTTCCTCAAGACCATACTCGCAAATGCTGTCAAGGGAGAGCCTGTAATTCAGTGGTTGTTGTTTGTTTAAGTATTACATATTTGTTTTGGTTGGTTTTCCCATTTGAATTGTTTTACATTGTCATTTTGGAGCCTTTTATAGCTGACTGTGCAGTATGGACTTTGTTCATTGTTGAAGGCCTTATGGTGACTACAGTTGTTTATTTCTGTGTCATTTGGTATCTTGTGGAGAGTTGTCTTATTGGCAATCATACCACATCTTCTTTCTTATTCAAGATATTGGACAAAAGTTCCTTTTTCTATCATAGTTCCTGTACATATACATTTCTAATGCGCCTGGATTACAAATGTCTGTATTCACCCCTTATGCTCCTAGGAATATCAACGATGTAATCACCTCTAATACCCCTATGAATATAAATGGTATAAGTTCCTGTAAGTACTCACCCCTAATGCCCCTAGAAATATAAATGGTATAAGTTCCTGTAAGTACCAGGGTTCATTATATTCTACATAAAACATCACAAGATGATCATTGCCAAATGGATTAATAGATCTCAGTACAAATGCAGCTGCTAATGCACAGAAAAATGATCTCCACAGGGTCTTCAATGGAAAATAGTAACTAACCTACAAAAACAACTTAGAATCAACATTTAAAATATACAAACAAACAATGATTAAAAGATTTAGAATGGGAGTTTTGATCCTATGCAATAGTCTATTTATTAAAAATATTATAACTTTTAAAAAATTCATAAATTTACAGTACCCAATATTTTGGTATCATATTACTTCTGTTAATTCACCTGAGAATAAAACAAACAATTGAATATCATTTTTTTTTTCAATAACCTATTTCTTGTTTGATGCCTTGACAATTAAGAAAACTAAGAAACTTACTTCCTCTAAACTAAACAATACTCCACCAATAGGTGCACCAAACGCCACACTGACTCCAGCTGCTGCAGCTGCTGATAATATCTACAAAAAAATAGTAGCTTTAAATATATTATATCAGTAAGAACACCAATTGCAAGTTAAGAAAATGTCTTTGATATGGAGACAAAAACTGGGAGGCATTCAAAGATTGAATTCTATTTCCAAATAAAACACAACATTCTTGACTGCATGATATGTGCTCCATATAAAGAAATTACAGCATTTGTTCCATGGTTATATCATAAAAACAAAATGTAAATTAGATAGACTTGTCAAAGTGCTAAACATGTGCCCATTTGTGGTATGAAGACCTTAACTAGAGGCCCTAAAGAGCCTGTGTCGCTCACCTTGGTCTATGTGAATATTAAACAAAGGACGCAGATGGATTCATGACAAAATTGTGTTTTGGTGCTGGTGACGTTTGTACTGAACATGCTTGCTGCTTACAATTATCTCTATCCATAATGAACTTGGCCCAGTAGTTTTAGTGAAAAATGTAAGTAAAAATTTACAAATTTTATGAAAATTGTTAAAAATTGACTTTTAAGGACAATAACTCCTTAGGGGGTCAATTGACCATTTTGGTCATGTCGACTTATTTTTAGGTCTTACTTTGCTGTACATAATTGCTGTTTACTTTTTATTTCTATCTATAATAATAATCAAGATAATAACAAAAAACGGCAAAACTTCCTTAAAACAAGTGAAACTGCGAGCTACTGCTCACTGATGATACCCCCACCGCAAGTGGATAATATTAATTGTGTAAAAATATGCAAGTGTTCGGTAAACAGGAAGTTGTCGAGTGATGAATCTGAAAACGCATCACACGGTATAGCTGACTTATATTAACCCTTAAACCAAATTTCAGAAATTCTTGTATTGTAGTTCCTGAGAAAAATGTGACAAAAAATTTTCAACTTGGCTATCATGTGTAAAATCAAACAAGTGTTCAGTAAACAAGAAGTTGTTGAGTGATGAATCTGAAAACGCATCACACGGTATAGCTGACTTATATCAAGCATGAAACCAAATTTCAGGAATCCTGGTAGTGTAGTTCCTGAGAAAAATGTGACGAAAAATATTCATGGGACGGACGGACTGACGGACTGATGGACTGACGGAAGGACAGACAGAGGTAAAACAGTATACCCCCCTTTTTTCAAAGCGGGGGTATAATTACCAATTCAGGGGCAGCAACATAACAACAGGTTGTCCGATTCATCCTTCGGGCCAGATGAGCTAAAAATGTGCTCCAGCAAAACGCTTTTACAACTTCATTCTATATTGATTTTTTCAGGGTTTTTTTTCCAGTCTCACTGTTGTAAATGAAATGTACATCTGGCCGTAACATGAATAGCTCAATTGTTATTTTCAGATCATTTTCAATCACTATATTAATTCCAGAAAGCACAAACAATGAAAAATGATTAATTCATCATTTGGCATGAGCACAAGGTTTACCCATTCCAATGAAATTGAGGCGACTTTTGATTGGTCTCTTTTTCCACATGGCACCTATCATTAATCCAGGATTCATGACCAGTTTTAAGAGCAATAGGAATTTGGACCCTCATAAATAGAAAAGATTGATAATGGGATTGACTGAATTATTAAAGATAGTCTGACCTAAAAAGTTTTAAGCATAGTTAATTTGACGATGTTTATTCTAAACCCTAATTAAATTACAAGAAGAATACACGTATGTGATGTGATGATCGTTTACCTGAGAAAAGTGTGACAGATATTTTCTTACAACAAATGAATTGGAAAGGGACTGATGGAGAAAGACTAAAGACCAGATTGATGAAATACTGAAGAACAGATGAATGATCAAGGTTAATGCAATATAGCCACCACTTTTAAATTGGGGCAGAGAAAGTAAAAAAAACCTTTCAATTATTTATAAATTTAAAATTTTCAAAAATAATAAATATGTTTGACTTACCTCCCTTTTCTTAGCTTCATTGGAGCCATATTTAGGGAATAAATAAGAAAAGATATTGCCACAGCATGCAGCAACATGTACAAATGGTCCTTCTTTACCAAGACTTAATCCAGCTGATACAGCTAACATCATTCCTACTGACTTGGTCAACAATGTCCACTTTCCTAAATATCCACGAATAATAAATCCACTCAATATTGTTTTAATCTGAAAAATAAAAATAAATATATTTTTCGATTCAAAAGTTTTAATAAGATAAAATTATTACTATTTCAAGTGTAGTTCATAATCCATTGGTATCAGTATGTTTCCAGAACAAATATTGAAATGTCAACGTAAATTTTTAGTTTCTGAAAGGTGTAAACACTACACTCAACAATTTTACCACCTTCACACTGAATGGTAGCCCTTGGTTAAGAATGATATGAATCAGCATTGTAACCTACCAAGGGTGTACAGGAAAGGACTGAATCATAATCCTAGGCTAGCAAAAATGACAGAAAATATGTCATTTTTCTTGAATTAAGCATTAAATCATCATACTGTTATATATATAATTAAGGTTCCTCTGAAACTGGTGGTTTCATATCAGCATGGGAAAAACCAGGTGCTCTGCAGGGCACAGCTTTATCTGACCGCAGAGGTCGTACCCTTAACAGTTTGGTCAAGTATGGACATAACATTCAAGCTGGATACAGCTCTGAATATAGTTTGTGATTAAATGGTTGACACAGCAAAGGTTTCTGACACAGAGTGAATGTGGTCTAATGATCTTAAATATTTTTTTTTGGCTTTTGAGCAATTCACTATGCTGTTAAATATTAATCCCCTAAAAAAATATATTTGAAGAAACTTCTTTTAAATTTCTGAAATCTGAAATGAGAAAATTGTACCCAAGGAAGCAATTCGTCGGACATAAGTGACCTTAGTGTGACACTTTCATAAAAATCTGGTGATCGCATTAGGCATGGATCTGTCACTGAAATAAACTATTATCTGATTGTTTATGTTAAACAAGTGCTCAATATCCATGCTTTTTTGTTAATTGTTGTCAACGAGTGAAAATCGTAATACTTCGGATTCAAAACATGAACTTTAATTACCTGCCATATTTTCAAAACAACACTGACTGATTAAAAAAAATCATATGAAATTTATGCGAAAAAAATGATAAAATTTTGCACAGAAGACTAAGTTGATAATGTATGTATGCATTGGTTCAAGAATAGGAATAACATTGCTTGTTTTAGGCCCCATTAAGAACCTTAATTCCTAAATGGTTGGTCCCATCATCCCAAAAATCAATTCCAAGCTTTCTTTTGAGGCAGTTACCCTTCTAAATAAGTTTCATATAGATCTATTCACTTAAACTAAAGTTATTATCTGGAAACCAATGTGTCTTTGGACGAAGCAGACAACGGCGCAGACGACAACATCATCCCATTATATGGTCCTAAAATTTGTTTGCAGTTGTATAAAAAGACTTGTATTTTACATTCTAAGAATTTTCAAAAGGAAAAAAAATGAATGTAGAAACAGATCTAGTGTGGCAAAATACTATAACCCCTATAGACCTGAGTAAATATAACAGTAACGTCAATATATAGCTCACCAATAACTTACCTCAGGGATACCTGAACCACAGGCATAGGGAGCAAATGAATGTACAAACATTGAGGCTAACATAGCAAACACTACAGCCCACAGTACATATAATATGTACTTTACAATGTAGCCACCAGCTGCTGCCTTCTTTCCAGTCTGGGCTCCTAATATCTCTGACCATGTATTCCACTGAAATCAGAAAACCATCATTAATACCAGGTTCATACAAGAACAAATCATAAGTAAGTACACCATGTTTGTACTTACACTCTACATAATATAAAGGTTCTAGTTTGTAAACTGTAGAAGATAGCTTGACAACCATTTACCCAAACATTATTTTACACACAAAAATAAGATTTAGGACCCTGTAATTAGTAATCTTGAAAACATGCACACCTTAAGTATATATGTAATAATATCTAGCATAACATAAAAGTTCTTGGTTGGAAAATAAAGGAAGGCAGGCAGACAGACATCAGTGGCGGATCAAGAAATTTTCATAAGTGGGGGCCTGCTGACTGCCTAATTAGAAGGGGCTGCTCCATTCATGCTGCAGTGTTTCCCTATATAATCAACCAAATATTTACCAGAAAAGGGTGGGGGGCCCGGGGCCCCCTGAAAAACCCTTGAAAATCAGCCTCGGGACATGGATAAAATAGGGGTAAATCATTTAAAGTTCCCCATCAAACATTTTTTGAGCCAGTCAACACTAAGGTTGTGATTACGTTCCCGCTTGTACAGGTGCACTCGACTCCAATCTTAATTGACTAGAATTGTCAGTTTTCCTGCTGAAGGTGGTGGTTTCTTTGGTGGGTGGCTTTATCTGGGCACTCCAGCTTCCTCCAACAATAAACTAGCCGCCACAAAATAGCCAAAATGTGGTGCTTAAAAGTGGCATTAAAACACCAAAAATTAAAAAAAATTAAATCAATTCAACATTTTGTTGTTATATTGTTGTGGGGCATATAAATCAACTTTTATGTAAATCTCTAGCAAACATTTTTTTTTAAATGCTCTATAAATATATGTTTGATAATCATCAGTATTTTGTACAAACCGTTTTTCAGTCCTTTACAAATTTATAATTCTATTTTTTTGTGTCTGATAATGCTATTTTTGCTTCCTTTGTTTAATGACAGGTAGATTACACCTCTAGATTTACCTTTTCCTTAACAAGTCTACGTTGATTCTAATGATCCAACTTTGGTCAATCCTTAACAATGATTTATATGGTCATTAAACAATGGGTCTCCTACATACACTGAAATCCTATAAACTATGATCAAACTGTAGGCCATGTTTATAAGACTTAATTGCCATTGATTTGCTATAGAATTCTATGTAAACAGAATTGTTCCAAAGATGAGGGATATTCTGTCACAAAACTATCATTTAACTATCTTAAATATGCAACCATTTAAAGAAAAACAAACAAAAACTGTTCTGTCATATAAATATGCAGTAACTGTGTGTGAAGCTTTAAAACATGTTTTTCTAAAGTCAGAACTTTCCAACTTCAACCAAAAAGGAAACACACATTATAAAAGACCCCATTTCCGAGTGATTCTGCTTAGTGAATACCAAAACCCTACAAAAGTGTACACTTCAGCCAGAGTTTTATTCTGGTCAGTAAAAAAGAAAGTGTTCAGTTTTGAAAATAAAATCAATGAAATTTCTACAGCTCCTTTGTTCTTTAAAATATAAAAAAAACAAAAAAACGCAAAGTTTGAACCCTTTAGAACATATTTCAGATGTCTGTAGATGTTGCTTACAATTTTACTACAAAAAAAAATATCATAAAATTGAGAATGGAAATAGGGAATGTGTCAAAGAGACAACAACCAGATCATAGAGAAGAATACACCAATAGGTCTAAATATATATTAAAGTGTGCATTTACTATGTGCACTATGCATTTTTTCAGGAAAGATTACTTCTATAGGCCACATCTGCCGTAACAGAGTCAATACATGGTCTTGACAATATCACTTTAGTAACTATACTTTACCTGACTACAACCTTCATCATTGTATGTTGTATCATTGGCCGACCAGCAGCATTGTTCTTTATTTAACCAGAAAGCTTCTTTACATATGCCTTCTTTAAGATCTGACATCCATGTGGCTCCAATGTCTATTATACCAGCACAGAGGCCTGTGAATTAAAAAATCCTATAGTCAAGTTGTTATCTAAAATCAGGTGAAAAAAACATTGAAATCTATGATACCAGCACAGAATTCTGTAAAATTTAAAATTATTAGTCATGTGTTGCAAGCAGTTTCCAACTAAGATCATACTTAGAGGTTCATATTTGGAAACCAATATAAAATAAATCAGATCAAAAATTAAAATAGTAAGCACACAACTACATGTCCACAGAATAATTTGTACAAGTTTTGAGGAAATCTTATAAACCAACAATTTCAAGGAATTGAAAACCCAATAAAACACACTGACATTACTACTTTGATCAATAATAGTAGAATCTGTACAGTTTGATTTGAATTCTGTCAAGGAAGTTTCAAGAAGTTGTGGTTTAAGATTTATTGTGAAATGAATGATTGCTTGATTGTTGCTTGTTTAATGTCCAGCGGCAAATATTTCAAAGACGTCCAGGACAAATGAATTTTTTTTTTTTAAACAATGTAGGCTCTGCAAGGTAGCACTCCCAGAATGTCTGAACTTCATGCAGAGGAAATTTGGAAAGCCACTGAAATTATGGGTATGTTGGACAGAGGAAGAAATTTTCCTTGTAACAGACAACCTATAGACCCTTTAGACAGTTGCTGCAAGCGTTCTTTAATTTGCAGAGCTGGGCACTCATCCTACAAAAATCATCAGATTTAACGTCCTAATTCTAACTTGACTTGTCTGTAAGTTATACATCCTACAAGGCCAAAAGGATGCCCAATATTGCTAAAGGTTTACAGCTGTAATGAATGTAACCTGGGGATAAAAGTATTTTTACATCCCTGTGCTGGTGGCTTCCAAAATAGGAATAATGAAGAAACAAGCTTACAAAAGTGTACCTATATATTTATATAGCTTTCCTTTCATTCAAAACAAGACACAAAATGACAGATGTGGCTCTATAGCTTCAATGTCAGACTACTTAAACATATCTAATTAATCAATCAATTTGGCACTGAGTCAACATATCAATCAATCAATCAATCAATCAATTTTGTGTTTTATCAATAAATCATCTTATCAATCAATCAATCAATCAATCAATCAATCAATCAATCAATCAATCAATCAATCAATCAATTAATCAAATAATGAATATCTTAAATAGTCAGTTCAGACTTATTATTTCAGGTCTAATTTCTGATATTGTCTATATTCTATCTTGTCCTTATGATAATATCATCAAACACATATATTCTGTCTGTATGACTGTCTATATTCTGTCTGTATGACTGTCTATATTCTGTCTGTATGACTGTCTATATTCTGTCTGTATGACTGTCTATATTCTGTCTGTATGACTGTCTATATTCTGTCTGTATGACTGTCTATATTCTGTCTGTATGACTGTCATAAGATATAAATATCATTCCAATATGTTTTCCCCTAACGAATGACCTTTTACCATTCTAATTTCCTTGTAAGATTGATAAGGAAATGTACTTATGGGTAATTGATTTGTCTTTCCCTCCCAATGACTCCTCGATAAGTTAATTGATGGATTCCGGTTAATTGGATAAATCAAAACCTGACATTTCTATAACTAGAAAACAGTAGGAAAAGATCAAATCATAGAACTTTATTCAATTTAATCCAGTCTCCCAAGGATCATATTATATTTTTTCTCGTAGAATTTATTAGAATAGTAACAGAGATTTTTGTATTGGAAGTCATCAAGTTATGAAAATGTTATTAACAGAAATATATTGGAACATATTCCACTAGTTCCAATTTAAAATAATTGCCATTTTTGTGTAATCAGAGGAAAATCTTAAGGGGACCATGGACAAATTAAACTCATAATTTCCTAAACATTGTATATGCTGTTATAAAACTTTAATCAGAGTGAATAGAAAGTAATGGGAAAATCTACCAACGCAAAGTAACTAATGAAGACATATTATTGAAGACAGCTATCAGGGATTTTATTACCACAAATTGAGATTATCTGCTAATATGTAAAATTAAGATTGGTGAGAGTTAAATTTAAATTAAGTAGCGTAATCTCCATTCTTAGTTTTTTTTCTTCAAAACTTTATCTCTTTTTCTTTTTTGGGTCTAAATTGACAAAAGCTGAAACTAAATGAATTTTATTTTATGATATACTGTGCTGTGGATTCACTACTAATCAAGGGATACTTACTTTTGTTGATTCACTACTAATCAAGGGATACTAACTTTTGTTGATTCACTACTAATCAAGGGATACTAACTTTTGTTGATTCACTACTAATCAAGGGATACTAACTTTTGTTGATTCACTACTAATCAAGGGATACTAACTTTTGTTGATTCACTACTAATCAAGGGATACTAACTTTTGTTGATTCACTACTAATAAAGGGATACTAACTTTTGTTGATTCACTACTAATCAAGGGATACTAACTTTTGTTGATTTTGTGGGTAAAAGTTAACCATAATTTCAAATGTTCACAAAGGTATGATTGAAGTATACATTTGTATTTAGGCTGGTATGTTCATATGAAGAAATCATAATCTTTCAGTCAGTTTAATTGAAGTCTGGAGCTGGCATGTCAGTTAACTGCTAGTAGTCTGTTGTTATTTATGTATTATTGTCATTTTGTTTATTTTCTTTGGTTACATCTTCTGACATCAGACTCGGACTTCTCTTGAACTGAATTTTAATGTGCGTATTGTTATGCGTTTACTTTTCTACATTGGTTAGAGGTATAGGGGGAGGGTTGAGATCTCACAAACATGTTTAACCCCGCCACATTTTTGCGCCTGTCCCAAGTCAGGAGCCTCTGGCCTTTGTTAGTCTTGTATTATTTTAATTTTAGTTTCTTGTGTACAATTTGGAAATTAGTATGGCGTTCATTATCACTGGACTAGTATATATTTGTTTAGGGGCCAGCTGAAGGACGCCTCCGGGTGCGGGAATTTCTCGCTACATTGAAGACCTGTTGGTGACCCTCTGCTGTTGTTTTTTATTTGGTCGGGTTGTAGCCTCTTTGACACATTCCCCATTTCCATTCTCAATTTTATTCATGACAATTCTCTTCTGTGTGGGTTTAATAGGTAAATTTAATGTCATACCCCCTCCAAAGAATGTATATAAGTTTCAATTCAAAATTGTGATTTCTGTATAATAAGAGAAACAATAATAGACGTAGTTCAACTGACAAAGTAAGGTATTGCAATTTCTTTAATAAATGAAACATTAATATAACCCAACAATACAATAAACCAGAAAAGACACCCTTGTTTTAAGGACACTATGAGACCTCAAACTTCATCATAATCTGGAGCATTAAGTGTGAAAAGCCTTTACTGTAAAATTCCATCATCAGTAGTAACACTTTTTAATAAAGCAAAAACCAATCCTGGGCATGCATCATACCATGTACCAACAATTATCATAATATAATACTAAGGTGGAAGAAATCACTACAGGGTGATAACTCTGTAATAACCAGCATGGGCTTTTGATCTCTCTAATAACCAGAATTGTTATTATGGGAACAGTCTAAATGGACCCTGAACAGTACAGCTGACCTTACCGACAACCAACATTAAACTCTTTTTCGGAAAACTTCTAAAAACAAAGATCAATACATCAGTTTGTCACCCCATTCCACAGAACATACACCCATAAAACCTGTAAATTATGGACATTCAACCCTCCCTCTGGATGACATGAATGGATGGCTGTGTAATTTTCAGTGGTACTCAAGACAAGAACATGATAATGTGTAATGAATATAAACCCTGCTTTGTTTCTAGACCCACATGCTGAAAGTGCTTGAGGGATATTTAAATTGTTCACAAGGAAACAGTCTACAGGAAAACAAATCATCCTATCTGGACAGTATATTCTGACTCCCAGATGACAAATCATCCTATCTGGACAGTATATTCCGACTCCCAGATGACAAATCATCCTATCTGGACAGTATATTCCGACTCCCAGATGACAAATCATCCTATCTGGACAGTATATTCTGACTCCCAGATGACAAATCATCCTATCTGGACAGTATATTCTGACTCCCAGATGACAAATCATCCTATCTGGACAGTATATTCTGACTCCCAGATGACAAATCATCCTATCTGGACAGTATATTCTGACTCCCAGATGACAAATCATCCTATCTGGACAGTATATTCTGACTCCCAGATGACAAATCATCCTATCTGGACAGTATATTCTGACTCCCAGATGACAAATCATCCTATCTGGACAGTATATTCTGACTCCCAGATGACAAATCATCCTATCTGGACAGTATATTCTGACTACCAGATGACAAATCTTTGCTCTTACTCCTCAACATGACATACTTAGGAAAAAGCAATACCAATTTTCAAGTCATGGTTTGTCTTGGCAGGGTTCACGAGTAGGCTAACATAAGGCCACTGCTGTGGCATCCCTCTTACTTTACCATGATCATTTTACTGTAAAAGTTCACTCACCAGCAGCAACACCAACCAACAAGACACACACCCATCCTGACCATGCATCATGTGCACTTAGAACCTTTTCCCAGCATCCTTCTTGTCTCTTTTTGGTGATGTGACGATGTCTCATACGATCTCTAGCAATATCTCTCAACCAATCAATTGTGTGGAAATCTTCATATTGACCAATCCCTGAAGGCAGGTCCTCCAAAGTGTCCATCAAATTTGACGAACCTAAAAGTAAAAATATAAATCTAATTAATCCCAAGTTTAAATTTAAAAAGGATTCACTTATATATCTACATTTTGTTTAGGGGCCAGCTGAAGCATGCCTCTTGGTGCAGGATATTCTCAGTGTGTTGAAGACCTGGTGGCCTTTGACTGTTTTCTGCTCTTTGGTCGGGTTTTTGTCTCTTTGACACATGCCCTGTTTCCATTCTTTATTTTAAACTACAATAAGGCCACACCAATTTGATCCCTTGTTCGACGGACCCGCCCGCACCTATTTTTTTCAAAACAGAATTTTTTTTATTTTTATTATATTCCCGCTTCCCGCATCCGGAATTGTAATCATGTCCATTTCCCGCACCGTTTTTTTTGTAAATATTATAAAAAGATATCAACATTTGTTAAATTTATCATGTAGTCTAACCTGTATATAACGATTTTAAACATAAAAGCACCCCACCACACTGTGTAAATATCTGTGAGAATATTTGTTTCAGCATGAAACCTGGAGTGCTCCGATAAAAAGTTATAACAGCGGGTATTTCCGTGAAGAACAAAAAATTGGTTTCTTTCCCCCTTACTTATATTCCCTATCAAAAAATGATCGTTGTTAGAATAAAGTACAAAGAACTTCTGAAGGATTTGCCTTCAACTGCAATTATATTGTATGCTGGCGAAACAAAACTATCCATAGCCGCTGCATGTTTATGCACCTGTCCTGATTGATTCAGGAGCATGTCGTTCAGCAGTTATCGTTTGTTGATGTTGTTCATTGGTATTTTCCCGTTTGGATATATAAATTAGATCGTTGGTTTTCCTGTTCGAATTGTGTACGCTAATAATTTTGGGGTCCTTTATAGCTTGCTGTTTGGTCTGTATCAAAGCCCTGTGTAAAAGGCCGTACTTTTTTTTTTTTTTTTTTTTTTTTTATTTTTATTATTTATAACTTCCAATTTACAACATAATATACACAAATATAATAGCAATACATAATATATAAATCTATAGATATTATCTAATCAATACATCTTTCTATTAGGAAGCAATTTTTTTTAATTTTTTTTTTTAAATATACAAATATAAGATAAAGAGTAAAGCAGTTTGAACACCGGAGAGAGAGAGATAGAAAGAAAAAGGCCGTACTTTGACCTGTGTTTGTTATTATCAGGTTGAGAACAACCCTCCCTCAGACAAGGGGTCATTTTACTGATGTAGAAAAGAAAATAGAAATACCAAGGATTTGTATATTTCTTCTATACAAAACCTTTGAACACTTAGAATTTTGTACTCAAAAAGAGGAGAGTTACATCATATTTTAAACAAATTTTTCTTAAAGAGGGGTCCACTTATTTTGAATAATATTAAACTGTTAAAGTAAATGTGTTAACATGGTTAAAGTCCAGGAATATTACTAAATTCTTGGACATGTTTTGACCATGTTGACCCACTGTGTTTTGACCATTTAATACCAGATAGATATATAGTTCTATGAAAAAATATGAGCCCTTTTGTACAAACAAATATTTATAACTTATATTGATCCCTCATAAAACATGTAAAAGGGATATTTATAACATTAAGGGGTTGCCCCCAAACTGATTCTGATTTGGATGGAGAATTGTCTCATTGTCAGTCACACATACATAGACCAGATTTAATTATTTCTTGGTGAACAGGGAAAAAATACTTCAAAAATTAAAGAAATGTCAAAGTACAAGTGATAAATCAAGTTTTAATATTGTCAAAACCTATTATTTTATGTTTACAAAAAAAAATTATAATCGCTCGCCTTTACTTTTCAAGCTTCGCCTAAAAAATTTGCAAATTAAATATTTTTTTATTAAAATTTTCAAATCGCTCGCTCGCCCCAAATTTTGGAGTCAAAAAATCCGTAGAACAAGAAATTAAATTGGTGTGGCCTAAGCAGTAAGATTTTAAATTAATGATCTCTCTATTTAGGTCTTCCATTAACCAGCCAGTGGAGGAAGGCTGAGTGCCTGGACTCTAAGAACCACCCATCTTTAGTAGGAAACTGACAATCCTCAGTCAATTACACTGATCTCTCATGTACAATTAATGTACAAATGATAATTCAGTGTTTTTGTAACTTATTTAATTTCATAATTATAACAAATTGCCTGATCAATACACAAATATCTTTGATGATGAATTTTTTATATAAATTATATCATCATGATCTTTTGTGTATTATCAATTATTATCATTTAATGTTTTAATTTATACTGTTTATAGAAATAATGAACCAAAACAAAAAATATAGATCAAACAACCCATGTAAAAATGTACATAGAAATAACTTATATGTATTGATATAAAAAAGATGTGGTATGATTGTCAATGAGACAACTATTCACAAAAGACCAAAATGACACAGACATTAACAACTATATAGGTCACCGTACGGCCTTCAACAATGAGCAAAGCCCATACCGCATAGTCAGCTATAATAGGCCCCGATAATGATTTCAAATAAACATGCAGTCTCTCTTCATTAACCACACAACTTATTAACATTGAGGTTTTCAGTTTAAGAGTTACAGTCACATTGAGACCACACTAAGCACTCAGTGTACAATAACACAAGATGTGCAGCTTTTATCCATTCTAAATGCTGATTAAGATCCATTTTATTTTTGTCAGCTGCATATGTAACCCCTGAAGAAAAATATTATCATAGATGTCCTGCCTTGTGCCCTAAATAAATATCAAGTTGTGACTGAAGTGTTCCATATGATAAAGTAAAAGCTATTACCTCAGTTGGACAATTTGTTACCTCTCCTTACAATATCAACTATGAATAATTTAACTAAATCTGACCCATACACATCTTAACCTCTCCTGTACAATAATAAATTCATGTTGTTCTTTTAGTTTTTTTAAGTCTGTAGTAGCTGTTTTATTTACAATCATAACAAATTGTCTTATTTACATACATCGTTATCATTTATACATATTTCTAATTTACTTATCAAGATGATCTTTATTGATAATTTACAGCTATCATATATAATCTATTTACAATAATAAAAGAAAAATGCTGTTTACACTGTTAAGTAAAAAATAGTGCATAGTTATTACACATTACCATTTTCTTGTGTAGAAGTCGGAGATTCCATTTCGTCCATTTCCTTATAATTCTTAACCATATGGTGATACATATCCTGAAGTCTTGTTAACTTTTCCATTTCCATTAACTTTTTGAATTAACTAATTTGCAAATATGTTAGATGATTATTTGAGCCTTGTTTTAAAAAAGTGCAGTAAAATCCATTAACATCTCCAAACAATGCAAATCAAATATGTAATTACTTCAGTCATCTACTAGTGAAAATTTGCTTTCTAACTTCAAGCCAAATTATCAAACTAAATGGAATTCTCTTTCCAGATATTGTTCTACAAAGCACATTATTTTCGTTAAATTTTAGTCCAAAGATATTAAAACAAGGAAAAACTTTATCCAAAACCACTTATTGCCTATAAGCAATATAGTTCCATTTAAATTTTCTACAAAATCAGTTTAACAGTGTTGACAAATCTTCTTGACAAAAATCACTGCCGTAATTTCCTGTCACAATGCAAAATCCATACTGTCATTTTTTCCTGTGGCAAAATTATTTAACCATGTACAGAGAACCTCCAAGTGTTAGAACAAGATCTTCTACTGAGGACATTTACATCTAGGCATATTGAGAAAGTTAACGTCAACAATCTCTAACCATGATACAGACTTCGATCTAATGAATATAAAATACTATCAGACTCTCAGCACACTTTTACCATACAATTCCAATATGTATGTAAATTGGACTGCTATTTTACAGCCACAATGCAAGCTTTTAAGATCTGTCATTTATACATCTCGTAAAATTACAATGTAAACTATGTCTTTTATTCATTGTGCATATTATATATCATAACTCAATATTTCCAACAAAAATCCAAACTTGGAAACTTTTAAATTGATTTTCCTTCGGTTAATTACAAAAATTACAAAAAAACTCCGGAAAGCTAATGCCATTAAATCCATACAAGTCAGTTAATATATCAAGGCTATTTACATATAACACCAGCAAATTTAATGTGTATGATAAAATTGAGATGAGTCTGCATTAAACAAAACATCAAGGTGACTGATAAACAATATTCTTTATCGATGAATAATATTTGTAGGGAAGACAATTATTATGATTATAAAATAATAAGACCAATGGACTTATCAGCTGCCTGACCCTGTGGACCACAATTACAGGTAATTTACTCTATTTATTGTAAAAAATTATATTTTTAGCAAATTCATGAAGCACCCAGCAGAGCAATTGTGTTTACTGGTACATGAATTAGCTTTCTGTCTTTCATTTTAGAAAGGTCGTACATAAAAACAAGGGTAAAACTTAATGCAACATCTGCTATAGTGGGAACATCAAAAAATTAATCATGAATTTTTATAACTTTAATTAGAAAGTTTTGATAGATACTTTCATTGATAGAAGAAAACAAGCACAAACAAACATAAAACTATGAATAAAACCTTATTTAAACACAACTAAATTGACTCTGAACTTCTTCTCATATAGCTATATATATGTAATTGACAAAGAAGCAGCATGGACATTGTTATTAAAGTCTTAGGATATAGACAATGTGAGAACAAAAAAAAATTCCAGTCTTTGGATATACCCAGAATTTGACCAATTCCACAGCCACTCTCACTGGCAAGAGTTCTAAAACTGTGTAAAGAACAAAATCCCTCTTGACTATCTGTCAAAAGGAAAATACTGTAACTAGTTCCACTCTTGATACTCTGCGATTGAGGGCCTACATCTATAGGGTATAGGTATTTGTATACTGCTGAAGACATTACTGTCAATTCAGAAATCATTGTGTGCATTTATTATTGCTTTTTTGTCATTTTACACTTAAATGTGATTTTAATTTTTACGATTTTGAGAAAAATCCTGTTTATTTCATATAAAATATTTCAAAATGTGAGTTGAAATTATTGCATGTCGCATTTTTCGCAATAATAAAAACCTGACAATAATTTCTGAATGTACTGTATATATAGACTTCTGGTTGTCTCGTGGTTTTTCTGTTGTAAGTTAACTTTACTCTTTTCTTACGTGTACTATTCATCTACTTTTTATTCATAAAGCTAAATTAATAGCATAAATTGGAAATTAATCATTAATTTGATAAATGCATGCTGTTTCTGTACATAGACAGTTCAATTTATCCTGTTTAGAACGAGCCACAGGCTTTCCTTCTACATCCAATCTTAAAATGTTTTATGCTAGACTAAACAAGTGCTCTTAGACCTTTTAGTAATGTCATCAGCCTGATTAACTTGACAAGAAAAACATCCAATCAAAGTTTAAACAATATGTCTGCCAATAATCACCCCATAAATAAACTTTATTTTATTATTTGCCTTCATATGCAAGAATGATCAGGATTTTTTTTATGAATAAACATTTATTGAAAACCAAACCAAGGACTGAGAAGTATGCATATTTTATACGATTAACTAATAACGGGAGTCTCAAACCTTTCACCTAACTCATACATATACCATGTTCTATGTTTTATAAATAAGTTGTCATGGAAACAGTCTCGTCTGGTATTGAAAGGGCTTCTCAATTTTTGACTTTGATATTCTGATTTACAGTGCAAATTGATTAACTGTTTCCGTTAACTATTTTAAGGATCAGTTGACAAAATCAATCCTGAATTTAAGATTTATTATGAATCCCTCCTTAAACAGCTGACTAATCTATTTTGGAAAATATTAACTGGAAAAATTATGAGCTTGAATGAACAGTTATACTTTGCTTTATGAGATGACATTTTTCGACCTATCGTTAAGAATTAATGAACTTTTTGTAAAAGATTTACAGACACAGTTAAAGATATCAATTATTGATTCCCGAATTATATTTCTTCCTAGCTTCTATCCTAAAATGTATATGAAAAAATAAAATTGAGAATGGAAATGGGGAATGTGTCAAAGCGACAACAACCCGACAATAGAGCAGACAACAGCCGAAGGACACCAATGGGTCTTCAATGCAGCAAGAAACTCCTGCACCTGCAGGCGTCCTTCAGCTGAACCTGACCCCTAAACAAATATATATACTAGTTCAGTGATAATGGATGTCATACTAAACTCTGAATTATATACACATGAAACTAAAATTAACCAGATGCTCCACAGGGCGCAGCTTTATACTATCGCAGAGTTAAAACCCTGAACAGTTGGTTACATACATGGTTAGATTCAGCATATCAAAGAACCCCTTAAGAATTCAATTTTTGATGAAATCAAATAAAGTTCAATTTTGGACCCTTTAGACCTCAATGTGGACCAATTTGAAAACCAGGCCCAAATACAAAATGTATCAAAAATCTTAATACATGGTTAGATTCAGCATATATCAAAGATCCAAAAAAGATCAAAATCAATCCCAACCTTCCTTTTATGGTCATAAACCTTGTGTTTAAATTTCATAGATTTCTATTTACTTATACTATAGGCATGGTGCTAAAACCAAGAAAAATGCTTATTTGGGCCTCTTTTTGGTCCCTAATTCCTAAACTGTTGGGACCAAAACTCCCAAAATCAATCCCAACCTTCCTTTTGTGGTTATAAACCTTGTTATTAAATTTCATAGATTTCTATTTACTTAAACTAAAGTTATAGTGCGGAAACCAATGATGACGACAACGACAATGAAGACGACAATGACGCCAACGTCATACCAATATACGATCGAAAATTTTGTGGTCGTATAAAAATCATACATGACTAACAAAGGCCAGAAGCTCCTGACTTGGGACAGGCACAAATAATGCATGTGTTATAGATGTTATAGATATATTTTGAAATTCCGAATTTGCAAAATAGGAAATATAACACATGTATACCTTAAACAGCTGGTTCAATACTTATGTTTTAACTCTGAAGTTTATAATTAACCTTACCCATGCTGAGCAGGGATACAAATGTAACTTAATTAAACTCATAAATATTATTTTTAACTTATGGATGGAAAATTTTTCAATTAATTCACTCATACAAATTACTAGTTAGCATAATATCTTACATTACAAAATCATACATTAGCTGACATATTGAATGTCTTGCTACGTAGCTCCTGAATTTTAAACATTATAATTGACAATTGGTAAGAATCTCTGACCCGGGTGTAAATTCAAATGAAACTGGTCAAATACATATGTACTTCTACAAAGGAGTAGGTTCAGTAAGACCCCTTTTTGGCCCCAAAATATAGCAGTTTTACAAAATTGTTAAAATGTAAACCTTTAGTTATTTATTGGACAGTAGAATACTTCTGCTACATAAATATGGGCTGTTTTTGACAATACAATGCACATATATCCGGTACTAGCACCATTAAGTCATGCTAAATTACTGAAATCCTCATAATTCTAGCATTTTAGTTAAATTTTAGACGATTTTCGTGTAAAACGAAAGTGGCCGCATTCGTGTTCATTCTTAATATTGAAATGTAAGTTGTATTTTATGATAATACATAACATATATAAGGGTACTTATAAAGTGAGAAACGGAATCGAAACGAAACGAAACGAAATATAACGAAACGAAACGAAATACAACGAAACGCAACGAAATACAACGAAACGAAACGAAATGTAACGAAACGAAACGAAATACAACGAAATGAATCTGACCCTTATGTTATGCAATTGTGTGGTGCTGTTGATGTAGTTATCATTGTTACAACCACGCTAAAACAGTATGTAAGACGAAAAGAAAAACTCCTTTGATCTCTTAATTGAGGATTGTAAATTAATTTATTGTTTATTGAAAGACTGCATACTTTTCTACAACCCCGTGTGGACGTGCTACCGGTTCTGACGTACAATATAACACTTTGATGTTCCAAAAATACTTTTTAAAGGCATTGTCTTTCATCCTGTCGGCTCCCTTTATCATGCCTGAGTTTATATATGGGTAAGTTGTGAGCGTGAGAAAAAAAATCAAAGGTCTTTGAAGTTTTCTAAAACACATTCAGCACCAGATGTTGCACGGGCTCCAGCCGGGTATATATAAAAGGAATATTTTTTATTCAACCGTTATTACGCAAAATGGAGCCCAATGAGAAGGAAATGTAAGTACCCTTATACATGTACATTTTAAAATTTATTTCGACAGTGTTAGTAGTTAAGGAAACAGAACTTAAAAACATTTTGATGTTGAGTCATTGCAATTTTTAGTAGCTAACCAGCTGATATCTGATATCTTTATAGACCATAATGGCAAAATATTTCAATAGCCCAGGTCATAATAAATTGTGAATAAAAAAATGATTTATTTTAAGAGTATTTTAGGGGTTTGAGGGTTAATGTATATAAATGGTCTTTAACGTCCAGTGGCAAGTTAAATAAATATTCAGGACGAGAACATTTATAATATAATAAGATATGAATGTTTTACCCTGTTTTGTGCAAGAATTTCGAAAACAATTCCACTCTGGTTTTTGTCTATGTATTTCTATTTGTATCCATCTGATGAGTTAAGCCCTTTTCAATTGATTTTTATAGTTCGTTCCTATATTTTACTGTTACATCACTGTCCCACGTTAGGGGAGGGTTGGGATCCCGCTAACATGTTTACCCCGCCACAGTATGCATGTATGTGTATATGTATGTGCCTGTCCCAAGTCAGGAGCCTGTAATTCAGTGGTTGCCGTTTGTTGCTGTGTTACATATTTGTTTTTTTTTCGTTAATTTTTTGTACATTAATTAGGCCGTTAGTTTTCTCGTTTGAATGGTTTTACATTTGTCATTTCGGGGCATTTTGTAGCTGACTATGCGGTACGGGCTTCGCTCATTGTTGAAGACCGTCCAATATAGGAACGAACTATAAAAAGCCGTTGAAAAAAATCTTTTGGCCTTTATATCAGAAACGGAGAACTATTGGGTACTACGGGAGTTTTTAACGACCTTGACTGGCTATAAAGCCCTTGCACGGTCGGTACTATTGGGGAAAAACAAGTTCCTGTCCTAATATTTTTTTTCGAATATAAGTACTTACATAGCATTATTAAACTCGGTAAATCCGAGAAACTTGAGAAAGGGGAGATCATTTTTTCTTGTGAGGGGCGTCACCATTTAAATATTTGTGTTCGTGACTCTTTCTGCACGGCAAATTCAATCCCTTTTACACCACCCGTATTGAAATCATGGACCTGCCCAATTACAGGGTCGTTGAAAAGACTTCTTTATACATGACATTTGTATAATTGAATTTGAAAATATCTTTTCTATATAATAGTTTTATTTTGAAGTATTTGTATTATGATTGAGGAAAATTTCTTTTGAACTAAAAGGGCTGGGGAGGGGCAATATATTTGATGCTTTTGAAGAGGGTTTCGTTTCTTCATTTTTACATTTCGTTTCGTTTCGTTATATTTCGTTTCGTTTCGTTGTATTTCGTTTCGTTTCGTTATATTTCGTTTCGTTTCGTTTCGATTCCGTTTCTCACTTTATAAGTACCCCATATATAAAGGTTGAGGATGAACACAGATGCGGCCACTTTCATTTTTACCAAAAACCATCTGAAAAGTGACATTTTTCGGCATATTAGTTGGATTTTTCATATTTGAGCTTGAATCGGATCGTTTTTAATGACTAAATCTGTTAAAATCTTTCACATAAACTAATTAATTCAAATAAAATAGACACTTAAGTGTTTAAAAAGTGGTCAAAATCTTTCGTCAGATGAACCTGAAATTTGAGGCCAAAATCGGTCCTTACCGGACCTACTCCTTTAATATTACATTATAACATAAAAGCTGATTAATATATGGCCTTATACATTATATATACAGTGTAACCTGCCTAATCCAACACCTGATTATTCCAACATCCTGCTTTAACTGACACATTTTCCAAAATATGCATATCTTTGCAGAAAAAACATGAGTATTCTGACACCCTGCTGAATCTGACATTTTTTCTGGTCTTCCAGTGTGTCAGATTACACAGGTTACACTGTATATACGTGAGCCTAAAAGTTATGATCATTGATCACACCAATACCACAGAAGACAAATGAAAAAGTACTCCTCACAACTAATTCACTCGCCCAAAAACTGACCAGTGACAATATCAAATGTATAATAATTGAGGAAGAGACATATAGTCCTGGAAAATTAACTTTCAAGAATCCACAGTTGCAAGTAAATGACTAAGAAAAGGCATTATCCCTGGGCATTGGAGATGATAATGTGGCAATTCAATATCAAATCTTTCAGAGAGCTACACTCCAAATACTGTTGATCTATAATGCAGTGTTTGTACGAAATTGATTCTGAAGACTTAACCTAACTACTGAAATATTTAAAACTAGGGTAACACCATTCATATGGCATAATGGAGACAAACATATACTCTTTAACAAATCAGTATGACTAATTTTGTATTTCATACATATTCAATACAAGAACATGTTCATAAGATATGAATTTCCCTAAAAAAAGTTACAGAATTTTAACATTTGGGAGATGGAATTCATGGATAACACAAAATTTCTGAATTTTAAAAATGCTTTGAATCATAAATTCCATTTTAAGAAAACATGCCTATCGAAATTGTTATATAGTGATGTGATCAACTTAACAAATGAAAATGTGAGCTAATGCTCACTGATGATACCCCCACAAAAAATATTTCGGTAAACAGGAAGTTGTTGAGTGATAAGTCTGAAAACGCATCACACTGTGTAGCTCACTTATATAAAACCTAAAACAAAATTTCAGAAATCCTAGTAATGTAGTTCCTGAGAAAAACATGACGAAAATATTCATGGTACGGACTGACAGACTGAAGTTCGGATGGATGGACTAACAGAAGGACTGACAGATAAACAGTTAGAGGTCAAAACAGTATACCCCCATTGTTTTAAAGCGGGGAAAGAGGGGGTTGAGTTATTCATCTTAATATAAAATGTAGGAAAAATCATAGGACAGTAACTAAGACAACAACATGAGTTCAAGGAGTATAAGTAAAGGTTACAATTGTTTTTTCAATCTTGAACAAGCAGCAATTAGATGACACAAGCCTCCTTAATGTCCAGAAATTAGCATGGAGATTTCAAATTACTAACATTAAATAATGACAAGAAAATATCAGGTCATTACAACATAATGTTAGTATGCACTGTAGCAGAATTAATTCTACATCAATGTCCTAATCATGATATCCAGTGTTCATAGATAATTACAATGATTGTTAACTAACAAGAAATACTCATGCTTTGTTACTCAACACATTACACTATAACTAAATGAGATTGCTCATGCCTTGTTTCTCTAGTCAAAACATATCACTTTAATACACACCAAATTAATATCTAATCTCAGTTAAGATTTACTAGTCAAGTACAAATTGACAGTTTATGTTTCCTATTAAGGGAGTTGGATTAATTGTTATACTTGACTTTCTTTAATATATAATTTCAGTTACAAACTTTAAGTGACATAAATGTGTATCAACTTTTCACCTTGATACAAACTGACAGGAGATTTGAACCCGTTTCATTTCGTAAACAATGACATTCAACTTGATCGATTATACAATCACATTGATTTTAATTGTTTTAGCATAGAAGAACCTTTAATGAGCTAGCACAAATACTGTACATCTCAAATATGAGTAGCTGATAGTCATTGGAAATTAAAGGTATAGGTTTCATTACTTTATGTTGGCTACCAATTTTCCTGTAATCCTTTCTATTGATCATATTTTCGTATTTTACACATATTCTCAACACTAGTGTATTCTTATAATTAGTCTGCACATAGTGGATTTTTGCTGACTTTTGGTTCATCAGTTTGTAATTAATAAAAAAAGAGATTATAAACTAAATTTTATGTTATGTATACATTTACTTATGCTTTACCAGATCTGAAACTTATATTAAATGCAGCATGCAGGAAACATGATTTGGGAACAAGATAGTTTATTATATGCATGAACTATTTGCTACTGGACATAAAGTAAATGTGTACTTTAAAATTAAGAATTTGAATGGATGAGGAGATGTAAATATGTGTAAAAGGGAAGAGCTTAGGGTAACTTGCTAACATAGTTTCTAGGAAATAAAGTCCTACTCCTGAAAAATGGTACCACATTTCAGATTTTGAATACTGGATATTTTTATATGTCCCTTCAGGAAATAATTGTCCCTATATCAGATTTTCTGATTGATAAAATCAGTTGCGGTATTTATTAGTGGATACCTAAATACATAATTGAAGAGGGGCTGATAACTAATGAAGGAGCTAGTCTGGTGACAACAATGTGATAACAGACAGGCTGACAGATGAGACAAAAATAAATCTTTCATATCTTAGTTCCATGGGCTATACAAGTTATCACAAACAACTGATTAAAGGGAAAATTCACGATTTTTTACTTATGGTTTAAATATGTTCATTATGACATAATATATTCACAAAGTTTTATCGCTATATGTGCAGTAATAAAGGAGAAATTCAATAATTAATGAAAAAATATCAACTACTTCCTGTAGGTCGTGACGTTTTCTCCTGATTTTTGCATGCCGGGATTTAAAATACAATCATTAAAAGTCTTGGTTTTTAATCATATTTTAACGTAATCGTAAGCGCGCCGATGACTTATGCTTTTTCTAATAACCATCCAATAATAAGAAGATAAAACGCACAGACGTTCAATTGTACTCATTCGTGAGATAAATTATCTATGTTAAACGTATATATTCGAATTATGTTTGTAGACAACACAAAAAGTTATAAATTTATTTTTAATAAATGCATTTTCGGACTGATAAGGTGAACAAATTAAAGTACAATAATCTGTAAAGACAATATGTTGGTGTACTCATGATTATTGACCTTTTACTATCTCTGCTATGACTAGGTTTATACGATGTGTGTATTCACGGTTCTGTGGCAATACTCGTAGATGGCTTGTTGAAAGGTAAATTGTTATTTGCACTTCGGTATTTAACCACGCCTCTAGGGCACACCTTGCCAGGTGTGACTGTCTATTCGGATCAGTGGGAGCATTTAATACACACATTACAAATACATATTCAAGTTGGTGACAAATAAAAATTGGTCGCCGTGGAATTATTTAATTATATTTGGTGCTATTATTTATTTGAATTCAAATAAGTTAATTTACTAAGAAATACACAATTTTCGGTTAAAGACGGGAAACTTAATTCATATGTCAGAATGAAATGATATACAAGTCTTGTCCTTGATTTATGTCTCATAAAAAAGGGGGACTTAGAAATTAGAAATAGCTTTACTAAATCATTTTTATTTGTCTTTATTGGGCGAAAAAATGTACGAGAACACTTACATTTAGACTTTTGAAAGCCATGTATTAATTAATATATGAAACTATCTGAAGATAACTCTACCGAAGCGGAATATAATATGTACGAATAAAGAAAAAATACTTTTGTATTGGAATGGAATCTAAAAATTACGAATAGATATTCTTTTCAAGTGTGAAAAACGTCAACCAAATTTATTCATAATCGGGAACGTCCTTATTAAAATCTGAGACTACTATAATAATCGTCGTCTCCCAACGTATATATATACTTAAATAACTATTTGACCAACGATGTTTAAAATTAAAAGACAACGAATTTAATGTTATCATTCCCTATTTTTGAATGTTATTATAAGTCTGTTCAACTTGCAAGAATACCCCTAAAGCGGACAAATATCCGACAAGCAGTTTATTCTTTAAATTGCTGTCATTGAATATCAAGAAAGAAAATAAATCCCGAAATTGATACTCAATAGTTTTCCTAGAAAATATTCACATCCCTTGGGGATTATTAGTGTACGTCCAGTTGCATATATTTTACATGAATGTTGGAACAATTGTGATGATGACAAATTTCGTCCTTTATTCGGGAACAATCTAATTGATATATAAATCTGTGAGTTTACTATGTTCTTAACTTCGATGAACCAAAGCAAGTTATAAATTGACCTGTATTTAAATCAAATTGTTTCTTTTTTTTCTTCTTCTTCTTTTGGTATACAATAGTCTATCGAATTCGTTGATTACATACTGTTGGCATACGTGGACTAGTCTATAATAATTTACAAAACTTTTACCACAATTTACACAAAATGTATGTTTCTTTCTTATGTTCAATGTATACATGTATACATATTTTAAATTGCGCTACTGACTATAGTTCCGTAACTTTCTACCCAGGCGTATGTATACACGAATCGTCGACAAGTGCGCACATTTTTTTTAATCAATAATTCTGGTATGTTCCAATCTGTCCTAAACTATTGACAATGAGTATATATTACATTTTCCCAAATTTTGTATTAATTTTTTTTTATAGATAATATTCTTTACACCAGAAATGTTATTTATAAACAAGCGTATGAGTTCAGTAATGACTAGTATAATTTAAATATCACTTTCGGACACGCAAGACAAAAATGTATATTATACATGCACCTGATAGTTCAAAATTGAAAGTTATAAGTAACGGTCATGTACACTGATCAATACCTACAGAAGTGAAACGATGCATGAACTTGCAAGCCAGCCGGACAGGAAATCGATTGAATACCTGGACGTGTCACCTTACACCCCTTCCAATACCTTTGGGAGTAATACCTTTAGCCATGCTGGTGATCAGATGAGGGAAGATCCGAATTTATTTAAATAAAGTTTATTACTTGAAAGAATTATGAACGAATTAGATTTTCGAAAACAATTTCCACGGAACACTTATTTATGATTTGAACTTTGACTTTTTAACTAATTACAATATTATCAGTTTAAAAATAACAGACTATATGGTTATTTAAAAATATAAGACCATTTTCCGTATCAAGTTATTCAGTCAGATAAAACAACCGTACGATTGACAAGATATCGACACGCAATTACGACTACATCGTTTACTGTAGTTTTGTTCCTTTGTGGTTTATAGACATATCGGGATTTTTCATCGGAGAAGGTGACAAGATGGCGGAGAGCAGAGAACTGATACTCAAAATTTAAAATCGATGGTGATCTCTTATTTAGCGGAATAAAACTTTAATATCTATAAATTTGAGCATTTTTATACAGAATAGACATAATATCAATTTTTGATTTTTTTGCGAAGTTTCCCTTTAACATCCATTACATTTAAAGCAACCTGTCCGCTAGCTTGGCTTTAATTTTGTCTTCCCAGTTAACAGACACATTTCCATACTAATTTTGTACTAGACAAACCACTTCTCACATTTACATATTATTTGGTGTGTGTCGAATTTTTCATTTGTTTTAAATAATAAGGTACTAAAATTATGTTACCTTTATCTCCTGAATGTTTACATTAACCTCAAATCTTGTTAATATATATATATATAATTTATCCTTATATCATGCGTCCTTGTCATAGTAAATAATCATGATCAAGAACTCAATCAAAGTTAATGATTTAATGAATTCTGCTATACACCTGTATATATTTTAAGATGCAATACTTAACATTCTATAGTATAGATGTAAAATTTGAGAAAATTCAATTTCTCCAATGCTAGTTTTCAGTGTGCAAAATAGACAGAATTAACAAAAAAAACTGTTAATTCTTATTTGAACAGATCTAGATGATTAAATCATTTTATACAAGTTAAAAGAGTTAAAGAGGGCAAGATATATGATACCAAGAAACGATCAAAAATCTTAAAGACAGAGTCCGACAGACCCCCTCCCCCCCCCTAAAAAAAGTTGCAAAAATTGTTCAAAAGATTAGTAAATTAAATTCTTAAGTTTCTTGGGTTTTTCAGGTTGTCATCACATTGACATTCACTTTTAATTAAATGATCTAATTTCATTCCTAAATGTTGAGCATCAAAATCAGCACCAACATTTAATGAATTGTTAAAAGTTAAAAGGTACAATTCAGAACCAGTACAGATAAGGGGGTGGAAATGGATTTCAATGTGCAAATAATTTCCAATTTACCTAGTTTTGTATTAAACAAGAATTACATGTACATTCTCCAAGTTGTATTACACAGCACATGCAAGTTTCATACCTTTAAACCTATTTGTTTGTTTTCCATCATTGAACACTGTAACTATGTCTAACGTTTTACACTCCATTTTACATATATACACGTTTAATAATACGTATCTTCAAAAACATGTACACTACAAATATGCCTCAAGGATATGAATAATATCAAATTTTACCTCTATATTTCAATGTTCCGTAATTTCCTTTCCTCATTGTTTACATGTTATTTATAAAAATCTATATTGATATGTTCTATTTAATGTAGTATTAAGTCAGTCAACCTGTTCTCACAGATTTAATACATAAATTCATTTATTTAACAGTACTAATATAGATGCATTGATACCTCAGCTTTTTATGAGTTAACTTTTATTTTTTTCTCTCTAAAAACTATAAATCTTTGAACTTTTCTAATTGACATATATTTCAATATTCAAATACAAAAGTTTTGTAGTTTAGATCACAAAATGTTACAGTAAAACAATGTACATGTAAACATGTATCAATGCAATATAATATAACAAATATACACGTAAAAACATGCCATAAAATTGTTCTAATTTCAACACACTTCCATAAAGATATAAAGATATGCATCATGCAAATTATGTAAAAATATAGTAGATCTGTGAGAATTCTATTAAAGGATGTACATGATACAAAATCTAATATAATATTTGGAAAAAAAGAAGACTAGTGATTTATTGCTGTTGATTTATTATTTTACTGGAAAGCCCTGTACTGTAGCAATTTTTACTGAATGGCATATACATGTAGGACAGTATAAATTGTGTAGTAAACAAATTTAATTTGATACCCATTTCCTATTATTTTTTCCCTTAATTTCCTTCCTGAGAAATAAATAAAAATCTATATCTATAGTTAACAACATGCGTAATTGTAACATTTTTTATCTTGATTATAAATGTTAACAGCAAATTTGAAAATCAGTCTTAAGGTCTTTAAAATTTCCAGCAAAAATAGTTGAAACTGAATAAAAATGCAAACTTGGGGTGTAAACCAAAAATTATACAACTGAACATGCTGAATGGGCATACCAAAGTTACATGTATCTCAATTTAAATATTCTATATGTTTTAAGAGCCATAGATTTGTGTTTATGCAATCAATCAACAGGAATGAAACATCAAATCAGTCTAGATCTGTACACTGGGATATGTGTCAAGTGGATATCATACTCTAGTTTCCAAAAAATGATCAGGAGATGTGGTATGATTCCCAATGAGACAACAATCCACCAGAGTTCAATTGAAGATAAAGCCATACAAACTTCAACAATGAGAAAAACCCAACCTGTATAAAGTCAGCTATAAAAGGGTCCTAGAGAAAATATGGGAAACAATTCAAAAGAGAAAACTAACGTTCTTATTTATACAACTCAATGCAGTTTACTAAAACAAATAAGTCAGACATGATCAATTGACAACCACTAAATTACAGGCTCCTGATTTGGGACAGGCATATAAAGAATGTGGTCAGGTCAATCATGGTTATGTGTTATTAATCCAGGTTCCATGTTTTGTGAGCTGTGAAATTGCAGTCTTAATTCTTATCTGGCATATAAGCATGTGTACAATGTTTGTACAATTTTCCCCATTAATTTCCATAATTAAGTAAAATAACACAATATTGCCATTTGAAAATCAATAGACTTAGTTCTGTCCTAAAAGCATTGTCCAAGATTTTGTAAAGTTTAACTTTATGTTTGTCCAATTAAATCAAACACGTCTTATCCATTTGTATGTACAATTCTTACCTGTATTATATTAAGATTTTAATTTTCTGAGAAATACCTAACTTTCAATTAAATGGTTAGCAATATATTACAGCATCAATTTTCATCTAGCATCTTTACTTGCATGAATTGTACTGCATTTATTTGCTTGTAAGTGCAGTGTTACTTACTTGAATATTTTGGTTCCATTTCTTCTAAGTCTGCCCAGTTTCCAAGTGCCTCCATCCTGCCATCTCCTATATCTAACAGTTCATCGTCAGTACTGACTGTACTTGATCTACCCTCTGTAGTCCCGTTAGCACCACTACGATATTTGGTACTTAAGTCCATGCTCGCTTGATCTGCAAGAAGTAAATCGGTTTCTGCATAGAACTCATCCATTTTTATTTTACCATTATCTTAAAATTTCTGAAAAATAAAATGGTACATTTATTTAAAGGCAAAGAATCTATAAGACAAATTGCTTCGTAGCATGTTTAGTCATAGTAAATATTACTAAATTTCCATATAATCAGAAGTAGAGGATATAGAGACAAAGTCTTTAACTGTAAGATACAGACATGTCACATAAACTTATATATAAAAGTAAATAACTAACTGTTCAGGGATTTTTTAAACAGGTTTAACATGTTCTTGCAAATATTAGGGGAAAGGATACTATATTCCATTTTATAAAGAAAGAAATTGGATACATTAACATGAAGAAAAAGATACATCATTGATCAAATAACCTTTAAATCAAAGAAACAGTCCTATCATTGGTGTTATATTTCTGAATCTTAATGCAAAAGGGGCTACATTGTATTAATAGTATATCTAACATTTCAATTCAAATATTGTGTTCTTCCTCAATCCTGAACATACAACTGTCCAATTTATTGGACCATACCAGTATAATCTAACAAGAATACAGTTCCTGAGAATCCTCTAAGGTACTACAAGGAGGTTATATTAGAAGGAGAGTGAACACTCTGCTTGATACAAAATTAGCATCCCCAGGATAGCAGTTCGATCAGAGAAAAATGATAAAAATATAAAGAAACCAACATGTTTATCACCCACTTGACATGGCCCTCTGATGTACCGGGCTGTTACCGCGAGTAGTTCGGGCTATTAGATAAATCGCATATGTCACGTGATTGTTATCAGTGACTGGGTCATTAAAGTTCAGGTGTATTTTTAGTTACAGTGCAGTGCATAGGTGTTTTTGATTTGGAAAAAGATTTGACGCGCAATTTCAAAATCAACCGTCTGTCTACGGTGAAAAAAGATAAAGAAATGACAAAGTTATGAGGGTTTAAACGAAAGTTAGTGAGCGATTTTTATTCAACACTACATTGCTTTAAACAAAGATTTTCGCTTCACCTGACAATTTCTGCTTATGAGAATTGGCAGGTAATAATCATAGAAAAAACACGAATATGCAAAGTACTTTAGTTACGGTGACCGGTAACGACCGGAAGGAATATTTGCAATTGAAACATAGAGAAAGGAGTAGGTCCAGTTTTTGGCCCCAAAATATAGCAGTTTTACAAAATTTTGGCCCCAAAATATAGCAGTTTTACAAAATTGTTAAAATGTAAACTTTTATTTATTTATTGGACAGTAGAATCGTTCTGCTACATAAATATGGGCTGTTTTTGATAATACAATGCACATATATCGGGTACTAGCCCCATTAAGTCATGCTAAATTACTGAAATCTTCACAATACTAGCATTTTAGTTGAATTTTGGACGGTTTTCCTGTAAAATGAAAGTGGCCGCATTCGTGTTCATCCTTAATATTGAAATGTAAGTTATATTTTATGATTATACATAACATATATAAAGGTTGAGGATGAACACGGATGCGGCCACTTTCATTTTTGACAAGAACCATCTGAAAAGTGACATTTTTTGGCATATTTGGTAGATTTTTCATATTTAGGCTTGAATCTGATCGTTTTTAATGACTAAATCAGTTAAAATCTTTCACATAAACTAATCGAATAAAATGAAATAGACACTTAAGTGTTTAAAAAGTGGTCAAAATCTTTCGTCAGATGAACCTGAAATTTGAGGCCAAAATCGGTCCTTACCAGACCTACTCCTTTATCGGGAACATCGTAAAAGTGACTTTCTGTTATGACTGTTGATATTAACATTAACGGCAATGAGACGGATATTCGTTTAATTTCTATTGGTAATAAGTTTACTTTTAACATAAAATTTTAATTTTTAATTACTTAATAAAAAATATCACAAAAAAAATGATTAACATTTCAATAATTGTATATCCGGTCAGTTTATGACACCTCGGGTGTTTCCGTTCTTACTCTGGTATGTAATTAGGACAAAATCTCCCTCTGTGACAGACTCGATCTCATTTTATGTGTAATTATCGTCTTTCGTCCTCTCTCCTTCTAATATAACCTCCTTGGGTACTACAAGTGTACAGGTGTATGAGATATTTATTTGATCACCTGTATTGTTTATGAATAATTACCTACTGTAAATTCAGAAATTATTGCGTGCATTTATTATTGCGATTTTGTCATTTTAGACTTGAATGCGATTTTAATTATTACGATTTTGAGAAAAATCCTGTTTAATTCATATAAAACATTTCAAAATGCGAGTTTAAATTATTGCGTTTACAACTCTGACGCATTTTTCGCAATAATAAAAACCTCGCAATAATTTCTGAATTTACAGTATATTATAGAGATGATTAAAATATTTATCCACAAATCCCAAGTTTAACATACATTGTGATTTAAAACATGTAAAAGTATAATGTCTTTCTAAGGGGAATAACTCTAAAACTTTTATTTGCCAACCTGTGAGTTTCAGATTTTTACAGTTAAGCTGTTAACATATACTGATAATTGAACGAATTCAAATATATTAAGACCTTACAAGATGATTTATATGTTCTTTTTATAATTGTATAAATAAACCATATCTTTTTACATATGTTATATTTAATGTTCTTGTTTCACACAAAAATAAAATGCATGTTGCAAGATGCAGATTTTGAAACAATAAGCAAAATAATACATGTACTAACTATGGTTCCACATCAGTCTATACATAACAATATAAACTATAAACATATGTTATTCGAGAAAAAAATCCAAGTGTTGGATATAAAATTAAGAAAAAGCAAATTTTACTTGTAGAAAACAATAATTTAACATTCTTAAAAAAAAGTGTTCAAACTTAAAATAAAATGTATGTGTTAAATATCATCTGCCATGAATGAATCAATTTATATTTTTAGTGTTAACAATACCAGACAAATATTAAATAGTAAATATATCCTACTTGTTTAATATTGTACAAATATTCAGTTAGGGGACTTAATTAAACAAGTAAATTCTTAATCCCTTAAGTACACTAGAAACACTATTGTTAGTCCTGTACATCCTAGAAATAGACCATTAATTGGTTTACCACTACAAAACACTTTTCATTAAATTTCCCATAAAAAGTTATTGTTGGGTAATGTTTCCTCTTTCCTTTACGTCAAAATTGTTAATGAGGGGTAAACCTATTTCTGCAGTGGCAACTTTTCACAATTTTTACCATTTTTAGATAAATTTAGAATGCTTGCAGAAAGTTTTTAGAATTTAGAATTTTATAATTAAACTGTCAAAGTAAAATATACCTAGTTCTAAAATCAATTGTCTTTTACAGTGAACAGTGTGGCCTAATCCTTTTTACATCATAGCTGAACATTGACCAAAATGTTATTGATAGACTGAAATCTTGAATTAAAGTTCTTTTAGCATGTTTAGTGACAAATTAGACAGAAGTCTCTTATTCCATTATGTCCTAATAATAATAAAAAAATGCCTGTTCTGAACAAAATTATACAAATACAAAAGATATAAAAAGCAATTATGACAAACTAGATATTATTCAGATGGGAGCCATCTCTGTGGCCCCACTGTGAATAATGTGTGGTAAAAATTTTGTACCTTTAAATTTATCATTGGACATGGGGTTGTCAACTGAAACCAAAGTTTTTGACCTTGACCTTTGAAGGAAGTCAACCATAAATCATGACACACCCTCTGGTGTTGGAGTATATACAATACATCTAAGGTATAAACTTTAAAATCATAACAGTTCTCAAGATATGGAGCTGAAACAATCTTTACCATAGGACATAGGCATAATGGGGTTGTCTATGAGTATTTTTTTAGCCTTAACCTTTGACCTAGGAAGTTTTACATACATTAGGACACACCCTCTGGTGTTGGTTAATATACATGTTAAGTATATATAAGGGTTCTCTAGAAATAGAGTGGATACAATTTGTTGCGGATGGGCAGATGGATAGACAGACAGACTGATCACTATTTTCATATCAATTTAAAAATCTTCTACAACATGTTGTACATTCTACATGTAGTATTTTTTTTACACAAAAAAATACTCTATGCTAACTTAATGTGTATAGAATAAAATTGGAGTGGAAATGGGGAATGTGTCAAAGAGACAACAACCTGACCATACATGTGTAGAGCAGACTGTTTAACATGGACCATTTTGGCATTCTCCATAAAATTTGACAGTCTCTGTAAACTTCAAAAGTGAAATGCTAGCATGGCAACCATTTATAACAGATTTAACAAAATCAATCAGCAATACCATTTTTGTAAAGACCCATTGCAATGCCTGGGAGTTTCCAATGTTTACTTTAAAATTTGTGATAAAATGTATGAAGCGTTTTTCAATAAACATGATAAAAACCGAACTGAAAATAAATACCAATTAAGGCAATATTATATAAATATTAAATCCATTAAGCATCTATTTTCAGGGGCTTTTATCCTTATCAAGGGCACTATATATTCTGTTTTTGATAACTTGAGGGAGGGGTTTGTCCTATACACCCCATCCCCTTAGAAGCCACTGATTTTCATTGGCATTACAGTCACAAAGTTTCTTATATATATAAATTGCTTATAAATCCATTGTGTTTAGGTGCAGTTTGGCAGGCTTTTAAGCAGCTCTGATATATTTTGGAAATTGTTTTTCTAGGAAATGATTTTGCTGATTTGTGTGTTATGTTTACATCAATATTGGAAGAAGCTGAATCATTTGAATAAATATTTACAATTTTAATTTCAAGTTGGCTTTTTAACAAATCAGACATATTCAAAATAAATAATGGAAAATCTATTCTACCTGAAATATGCATATTCATCAGGTATATATGTTTTATATACCAGTAAATGACATCTATTCAACAGTGCATTTGCATTATACATATGGGGAAAACAAAAAGACATTAAAAATGTAGACATATCTTCAGCACAGATCCAGAAAACAGTAAAAAAAACTTTCTTCTCAATTAATATTAATCCAAATGATTATATTCAGATCAATGAATTTGGAAGAAAAATAAATGAAAGTTTTAGTCATGGTTATTGTAACAGTTCAAGTAATTATTGAGTGTTTATATAACATAGATCCTCTAAAACATGTAAACAAATCTTTCAGAATAAAAAAGAATAGTCTCCTTATTTTCTGGATCAAGCAGTTATGCTACTATTTAAATCTCTGTTTATATATTTGACCATGCTGTAACAACATTCAAATCTTACCTATAACAACATGCTTCTTCTATTACACCTCAGTGCAGTTTGTCAAATCAAAAGAAAAAATATGTATATTTACATCTTTATTTTCAATGGTTATTCAACAGATTTATATTACCACCTCATTTCTGTTATGAGCTTGAAGTTAAAATTATAGAAAACAAACGTTTGTGCACAATAACTTCAATATTCCTTGTATCTATCTATTTACATCAAACATGTACAATGAGGTATATGACTGATTGTTTTATAGGATAAAAATGTTTTAGTCTTCCAAAGAATATATGTGTTGCCTATTGTCATAACTGTCTCTGATTAATATATGCAAAAATGGCTTTATAATATGAAAATGGAAATGGGGAATGTGTCAAAGAGACAACAACCCGACCATAGAACAGACAACAGCAGAAGGTCACCAATAGGTCTTCAATGCAGCAAGAAACTCCCGCACACAGTGGCGTCCTTCAGCTGGCCCCTAAACAAAAATATACTATTTCAGTGATAATGGACGTCATACTAAACTCAGAATTATACATATATATTTTTTTAGAATGGGAAACCGAAAAAATCCCTCAAATCAAAAATTAAAATTACAGGTGCACAACTTCATGAACTTCATATCCTTCAAAAATACAATGTAAATGTATGTGCATGTTTGGTTGAAATCTGTTACTATGGATCTGATTCATTTATTTTTGTGGATTGAGGAAATCTGCATTTTTATTAATATTTTTTTTCGTGGTTTTGCCAATCCCTGCTTACAAAGCTGCGTGAAAGTCTATAGAAAAATTACAATTTGTAGAGCATTTAAATTTGCCATTCACCTGTATCCACAAAACCATAGAAAATTGGTATCCAATGAATTATAATGAATCCACAGTAAAGAAATTGTTGATTATCAAAGTGTTACACAGATAAGGAAGAAGAGGAGGATAACAGAAGTGATCTCTGTGTGTTATTCTAATTTCTATGTTGAACACGAGAAGTGATACAATTAACTTGAGGCTCTATCATGTCTATAACTTTGTGCATTTAAATTAACAATGGCCACTCACCAAAAATAAAGACAAGAATATAGAAAATAGAGTATATGAATATAGGCCCATGATTTTATCTGACATTTGATTTTGTCTTTATGATAATTTTTGCTATAAATTTCTACTCAATCTAATATAGTTTCCAAGGTACATTTGCTGCAGAACGGTAGCTCTTAGGTCCTTATGCTATTTTTTTACTATTTGCGGATCAGTGACACGCAGATAGAAATAGGGTCAGCAATAAGTCATTTAAATAAACATAAGGACATAAGAGCTATGGTTCCGCAGCTGAAGATACATATGCACTACATAAATAAAAGATCTTTGAAAACCTTCTTTTAAGGGCAATAACTGCTATAAGGAATTGTTTGACAGTCATTTACAGACTAAAGTGAATTGAGCTGTTGTAGTTTGTTCCATCAACTTGTTTACACAAACTATAATATACAGGGTTACAGGCTATGCTATTCACTTATGCCTAGTCAGAGATTACTCTGACGTCCAACGGCCCCAGCTTGTCTGGCAAAACAGACGTCAGAGTAATCTCGACTAACTTGTGCCTTTCAGAGCAGCTCTGAATCCCTCCATCCTGTAGGCCAAGGGCTTATTTATGATTGTTTATAAGATTGAACCATAAGGGTTAAATTACAATGTACCTTTACAAAAATAGAAATATTGTATTTATATCAACCTTGGGTATCAGGTCCGTTCGCGCCCAATATACTTTCGCACCCTACACGTTCGCACCTCGCACGTTCGCATCCCAGGTCCGTTCGCACTCTACACGTTCGCGCCCAATTTTAATTCAAATTCCAGTTAAATAAATGGAAAATCATGATTGTTGTTTTTAATTGCTTTCGTGTAAATACTGAATGTATTTATAGCTTGGTATGAGTAAACATTTGAAGATTTTAAATGAAAAACACAAAAGATAATTGTTTTTAACAGTTTGGTCCCTTTGATCTGAAACAATGAAACAATAAAATATAGCAATACACTATTATAACCAAAACATGATAAAATGCATTCAACACACAAAAAATAAAAACGTAGTCAGAATCTCACTTCATTTTGAAACAAGTCATTGAATAAAGTTATAGCAATACACTAACCAAAACATGATTAAGAGTTATTCAACACAAAATAATTAAAACGTTGATAGAATCCCACTTTATATAGAAAGGAATATTTTTTTTTAACAATACACTATCCAAAACATGATTAAGATTTATTCAACACAAAAAAAAATGCTGTCTCACTTTATTTTGAAACAATGAAAACAATTATACTTATAAGAATACTACTTGCCAAAACTTGATTACAAAGTTATTAAACACAAAACCAATTAAAATTGGGCGCGAACATGTAGGGTGCGAACGGTTTTTGGGTGCGAACATGTAGGGTGCGAAAGTGAAAGGGGGCGAACATGAGTGGGTGCGAACGTGAATGGGCGCGAACGGACCCGGATTCTCAACCTTGTACTTTGTAGTAATATTTGAGTACACTCATGACAATGTTGATATAATAAAGCATTGCATAGTTATGTCAGTTAAAAGCTTATTAAATATTGCGTCCTTTTTTAATTCTATAAAGACTCTTAATAAAGCTTATTTATTATTAAAAAATGACTCAGCGTCAGACAGTCAGGTGGTTGGACAGAGCTAATGTTGCCAATTTTTAACACAACAAGGAAACAGGATATTTAAAAAAAGACATGGTTTTATGCAATGCGAGCATGAGACCATTTATATATAAAATTACCTGTCATTAAATTTGATTAAGTTCTTTAAACTTTGATGATATATTATTGTGTTGCCAAAAAATAATCATTATAATTTCTAAACCGGAAGTTTGTTTCTAATATTTAATCAAAATCGGTCTAATATCCGGCTACATTAGCAATATTTCTATTGTCGGAATACTTTTGTAAACAAAAATATTAAAAATTGATGATTTTTGTGGGTTTTACTCCTAAAACTGTTTATTTTCAGAAATAATTAGCATTTAGTCTTTGAGATTATCACTTTTGCAAAAAGTATGGTAGATGACAATTGGGGGGGAGGGGGTCCATAAGTTTATATTTTTTTAGATAAAATTTTCAAAAACTTTGTCAAAATGAAAGATTTTGATACGTTTTTTTTTTCACCCTTCTGTTTTCAAACGTAAATTTTGTTAGATTGTTCATGAACAAACACATTTGTGTGCATAAAAAACTTGTTGCATAAATATATGTTTTAAGAAAATAAAAAGAAAAAATGGTGCTTTCTTGAGGTAGAATAGGAGGGGTCCTGATCCCGAAATCCCGGTCTAAAAAACACGAAATCCCGAGGTCCCGAATTTAAATAAATTGAAATCCCGGAATTCGAAAAAAAAAAGAATTCCCGGATCCTGAAAGGGTCAATCCCGAACTCCCGAGCTTAAAAACCCTCGATCCCGGAGTCCCGTTAAAGGTCCTACCCCCCCCCCCCCCCCCCCCCTTCTTGCTTGCTACAAGTAAAAATGAAAAAGAAAATCCCTATCCCTCCAGTTTATATTTTACACTCAAAGAGTTATCTCCCCTTCAATGGCTTATTTGAAGAAAAACAATTCTAAAAACACAAAATTGGATATTTGTTTTAATATTTTTAATAATACAATATATCACCAAATTTGCTTTATATAAGTTAACAGTATTTAACCATACAATTGCAAATCTGTCTCGAAATTTGCAGATTTAGGCAAATAACAGGACCGATTTTGTACTACGATTGTACAATCCAAGATGGCGTTATACCATGATGAGTCTACCTTAAGTCACCAGTATTTATAGTCATATATCTCAAATGAAATTAAAAAGATTAAGGCAAATTGTGATGGAGCTGTTTCCCGTCCCTTTTAAACAGTAAGATCGGAACATTAACATTAGGTAAAGAGGAAATGCATTCCTGTTCATTTTACCAATCAATGAATCCAGATGCAATCAACATCACTGAACGGTCTACATAACAAAATTTAACATTCTAAAATGCAACTTTATTTTCAAAATCAGTCTGTTCCTATTTTACTATCTTACAGTTACACCAAAACCATTTTATCGAAAGTATTTAACTTAAGCAAGCATTGCAGAACCTTGGTTAAGCCGAACAATACCTAAAACAAAACTCTTACATGTGACTGTTCCCACTCGCCTTACTATTTACTGCCACTCTGGTATTACTGTGGATCTAAACATCGTTCATTATGAACATCTAAAGGTAATAGCTCATGGTTCAAAGTTTAGAGAACCCCAACATATCATTTGGACCCATAACTTCAAAATAATTATGAACACCTTGTCAGAATGGGTCAAAACTGTCATGTCTCTGATAAAACGTCGTATTCATAAGTTGAATGATCGACCAATCTCCGTTTTAAGAGACAAAGAGGGTATGAATGTCTATCATCTCTTCATGGTCAGTGTGGTTGTTCCTGCGGACAAGGCTTCAAATAATACAGTCTTTGTATGATCGTATACTATAAGACCCCTCCTATAAGTGTCTTGTAAAAGACTTAGGAATAAATTAGCACACAAATAATCCAACATACAAAAACATATCATCTGACTAGTATGAAATGTTGGCAAATCATAAGTCCTTCGTGGCTTCACTTCAATGAACATTACATTGAACGGCAAATCGGAAGACTTGTCTTGTTTGACCATCCTATGTAACATCACATATTTAATGATGCCCAGTCTCTGGTTAAAAAGCTTTCCCACTGCTTGAAGCTAATTTCTTGTCTTATAATGAAGCAATATCTCAAACTTATCATGATATGGGTTTTATATGTAGGACATATGTTAAGCCTGGTATTACGTATATCTTAAGAATAATTCTGATATTCAGGATGACACATGTTTCAACAATAGAGTATACGGGTAAATAAAAGTAAAAATTGAATATAATCGTGTTTTCATGATCATAGCGAAAAAAATGTATTTATAAGTATAGCCTGCTTCTTTTAATAATTTCATAGAGTTGAAAAGCGTTGACAGTGCGTACATTTTTACACCCCTTTTTGGATTTACAAACGAATCATTCAATCCTTAAGTGAAGTTGTTGTTTGTGGAACTAGTTCATTTTTACCGTGGAACCCTGTTCCCATTGTATAATACACTGTCTAGCCTTTTTTTTAATCATTTTTAGAGTGTGTCAAGCCCGGTATAAAGCATAAGACTACCCTTTGTAGTGTGCCTTCTGAAAACTAAAAAATAAGATGAATCATGCAATAGTTGAAACAGAACGTGATACTGGGGTATGCATGCAGTTTGAATGATATATGCCTGAATAATCAGAGACATATACATGTACTATAAAAAAGAAGATTGGGTATGATTGCCAATGAGACAAATCTCCACAAGAGACCAAATGGCAGAAACAACTATAGGTCACCGTACGGCTTTCACCAATGAGCAAACCCCATACCACATAGTCAGCTATAAATGGCCCCGAAATGCGGACGTAAAACAATTCCTACGAGAAAACTAACGGCCTTATTTCAATCTAATGTAGTTGAACGTAATCAGAGATCAATATTTTAATTAGATTGGGCCTTATTTATGTACAAAAAATGAACAAAAACAAATATGTAACACATCAACAAACGACAACCACTGAATTACAGGCTCCTGACTTGGGACAAGCACATACATACAGACAATGGCGGTGTTAAACATATTAGCGGGCTTCAAACCCCCCCCCCCCCCCCTAACCTGGGACAGTGGTTTAACAGTAAAACATGTCTTTCGAATGAGCAGGTGTTTTTTCGTCATTTTCGATTTTGATCAGTGGACTATGAGGCTCAAACTTAACAATTCTAATAGGATCGGATCGGATCGGATCTAAGAGAATAATAATAGCATTAGTGAATTGGTTTTAAAATATCCCGTAAATAATCTGGAGCATAGTTGTTTTAATACATTTACACATAAGTTTACCTCTGTGATACTCACTGCGTTTTATCTTTAAAGTAGGCCAAGTTGACCAGTTTATAGGATATCTTGGGAACTTACTCATACAATGCCAGATAGTTGTCAATGTATTTCATGACTATTGTGTCAGGTTAGGGTGAAGGTTTGGCGCATATTAAAATTTTGTTGGTATGGTTCAAAAGTGTTTCTCGTTTCTCGTTTTTTTTATATATACCTTTGGTTTTTCTATTTGAATGGTTTTATACTAGTTATTGCTGGGCCCTTGGAGCTTGTTGTTCGGTGTGAGCAAAGGCTCCATATTGAAAGCCGTACTTTGGCCTATTATGGTCTACTTTTGCAGATTGTGACTTACATGGAGAGTTGTCTCATTGGCACTCATACTACATTTTCTTACATCTATTAGCTCTATCTTATTTTAAATTATTAAGCAATAAGTCAATACCAGCCTTCGAATGTTTTGTACTTTTATGACTGGAAACTATGGACATGATTTGAAAATTATGAACTGTTGCCTCTTTTATAATTGTCGCAAAACAATATTCATGTAATTAGGGCAATATTAATTGAAAGATAGATTGGTTGGTTGGTGCATGTCTTTACAACTGTCCCTATTTCAAAATCTACCCTGACAAAATCGTCACACTTTCTAAAAAAAATCGGACTCTTATGAAAAATGATAGCTTAATTAGCTTAATCCTCTCCATGTTCTTAAACACATAAGGCATCAACAAGGGACCTCCAACTCGTTTAGGGGCCAGCTGAAGGACGCCTCCGGGTGCGGGAATTTTTCGCTACATTGAAGACCTGTTGGTGACCTTCTGCTGTTGTTTTTTTCTATGGTCGGGTTGTTGTCTCTTTGGCACATTCCCCATTTCCATTCTCAATTTTAATCTTTCGCGATTTTTTCTATCTGATTCCAGGTGTAATCATGTCTTTTTTACTCTGCTGCTATATCTCTACTTTATGTCTTCCAGGCTTTCTTGTCCCTTGTGGTGTCCATGTCAGCACCCTTTTCACATGCCGGTTGGTATCCATTCGCAGTATATGTCAAATATATTTCCACCGCCTTTCCATGTATGCAATTAGTACAATATCATTAATGGACAGTGATTGATTTATTGATTGATTGGTATCTTGCTTGCTTGCTTGCTTGATTGAACTGAGATCAATTTTAAGTCCAAGACCCACTGTAGTAACGATATCGACGATATCAAGGATATTGATAATCTACTTCATGTACTTTATAAAAAAAACGACTTATCTATTTCACGAATAACAGTAATTTGTGCTTGTTCATATGTAGGTGTCGATATCGACAATTAGTTTGATTTACTAAGCATTTCAATTACATTTCTGTTCTTTTGAAGTTAATTTTGTCGATATCAACGATATCGCCGATATAGTCAATACTGACATTTCTTTTTCCCCTCTACATTTTTTGCTTTGAATCTTATTTATGGTATGCATCGTTAAACTAGTGTGGATATCGATGATATTGACATTTAATTTTTCCCTTGTAATGTGAAGCATTAATTCTGTACTTATTACTTTGAATGCATTTTATTCATTTGTGATCATTTGTATATACAAGTATTCCTTTGATTATGTTGTCAGTTTCGTCGATATCACAGATATCGATTTGATATCGACATTTAGTTTTGTCAGAGTGTGTATATATGTCTCTGGTTTTGTCTTGAAATGTTTATCACCCATTCTTTACTTTGTATAGATTTAACGTTGTACTCGTCTTTTACTAGAGTCAATATTATAATTTAAAAATTGTCCTTTACTTTTTCAATAAACACTGTAAGAAAAAGTAATACATTGCCGATATTGCCGATATTATTGACATCTGGGTACATCTTGATTGCCGGAAAACAGTAATATGTGCCTCCGATATTGGTTTTAAAAATACTATCTCCCTGTAAACAAGATGGCGACGGATAATTTTGCGTAAGTTAAAAAATCCCTTGGTTTTTTTTCAAACAAGACAGTCAAATTATTACTTCAATTAAATGTGACTGATTGACTTTTAAATAAATATTTCTTTGTACTTTTGCAGGAAAGGAAATGAAGAATTCGTGAATGAGAACTACGAGAAGGCACTCGAGGTAATTTTACTCACAATGAAACTATATTTTACTCACATGATCATAGATCTAATTCTGTCTCGGTAGAAATACAGATAATAATCCATGCATTTAAATAACATATACTTATTGAATGGTTTGATAAGTTGTGATTGTATGAATGATCAAATACCTTCAAAGAAAGAAAATTCTCGAAAGTTCCAAAAGCAGGTTCGTACATAGTCCAAATAATTATGACGTCTTGAAAGGCTATTATAATTTTTTTCTTTGACGCCTTACATCGATGTAAGGCGTCAAAGAAAAAAATTATAATAGCCTTTCAAGACGTCATAATTATTTGGACTAGTTCGTACATGGTGTCAATGAATTTAATTTATAATATCAAATATTAATTATTATCAAATGCCCAAATTGACTTGAAATAGGTGCTGATTTGACAGATTCCTACATGACTTGTATTCTGTGAAATGAGTTATCAAACCACCTCTAACCAGGTACATGTACCTCAAATTTCTCTGTTTAACCGTAACGGTTATCAGAAGAACCCCTCGAGAGCGAATCCGGGTCCGTTCGCCCTGATTCATGTTCGCCCTGATTCATGTTCGCCCGAGTACCTGTTCGCTCTGATACCTGTTCACCCAGGGTCCATTCGCCCTGATTTTTATTTTTTTTCTAGTTGTCTAGTCGCATTATGTTAAGTATTTGAACAAAATATGTTAAAGTTTGTTGAAAAATTGACAGAATATTTATATTGCCGCAATCAATTTATCATTTTCCCTTTGATTTGCAGAGTTAAATACTGGAACACAATGTATTTATCTTTATTGATATTTGTTAACAAAATAATGTATTCAGTCAAACATGAATGTAAGCAGTATGACTAGTCTTAGAGTATAAATATATGAACTTGTAAATCCGTTTCATAATTTACAGTTCGTACATCATTGTTTTTATTAATTTCAAGCTGAATATTTTATCAAAACAAAAAGTTTGTTTTTATTATTAATCCATCAAAAGATCCGAATTATTTTGTCATTGAACAATTAATGATCCTAAACAAGCCATAAACTTTAAATATTTCAATGTTTCCATAAATTTCAAGAATATACATGATATATATATATACCATAGAAATATCTGAATGAGTTTATTCAACTTCAATGCCTTGAATATTATTATTTTTATAGTATGGCGAAAGGACTCTGGGCGAACGAACTCAGAGCGAACGGACCTAGGGCGAACATGCTATTAGGGCGAACAGTCCCAATACCGGACATGCTAATTAAAACTATTTAGTATAATTTAAGATATGAAATTTAAGTTTGATGATTGTATATGTTATATTTAAGTTGTATACAGAAGCTTTAAAGACTGATGATGAGGACATGAGAGATGATTACTATGCAGCAAGAGCTCAAGTACTGTTAAAACTGGAAAGATATTCAGGTATTTACATTATAACACATATCATAAACATGATTAAACAATAATAAAATATCTGGTTTCAGTCACTCTTTATATATAATTAGTTAAATTTTGTATGGAACACAAACCTAATTGATAATAGATTAAAGAAAAATTCAGGTTTATGACCTTCAACTATGAGTTATAACAGTGTTCTCCCCAGAAATTTTGGATAGCATCACATTTGGCGTAAATAAATGTATTTTTTTCAATGTAATTTGTCGCGTCGCGACAATGCTCTATTTCCATTATGATATATATGTGTTATTGTTTATTACAAAATGTATTATATTTTTTGTATGCTATAGGTCCTTATTTGGTGAATAAAATATTCTTTTCAACCCTATTCTTTGTGTCAATATTGTTGAATTCATGACTGAGAATACAATTAAACTATAACCATGATAACAGTATTCTCAGTTTATGTTTTCTATATTCATTTATAGTTCAAGAATTATTTTTTCCTCTTAAGCCAAAAAAAAAATATATGTGTGGTTCCAGTTACCCTACCTACCCAGTTAAAAAAAATCTTTATCATGTCTATGAAATATATTGGTTCATGGTATTCAATGAATCAGTCCCAGTTGTTTCTTTTTATAAAAATGATATATATTATTAACAAAGTTATCCAACAAAAAGTCTGTTAATGCTAAGTTTTCTCTTTAGGTATCATTGTTTTCTGTCTACTGTGCCATTTGTGCAAATGTAATTATTATCGGAAAATACGGATTTTTGTCATATCTGGTCCGGTTTGACCAGTAGTTTACACTAAAATATTAAATGGCCGCCGAAAGCAATGAAAAATACGAAAATAAACAATGTTTGACAAGAGATTTGGAATGAATATGGCGTTTTTAATGCATTAAATGGATGAAACATAAACTAAAGCCAATTATGATCATTTTCAAAGAAAGACCAAAACTTATTTAGCTCATTATCAAACTTTTCACTCTCGATTTACAAAAAGTGATAGGAAGAGAAAGAAAGTAATACTACTGTAATATTTTGCAAACCACGTGGTATTAATCATGTCACAAGTGACAGCTTGGGGTATTCCTATCCAAACAGTTATCCCCAAAGGGCAATTAACACCTATTTGATCACTCTTAATTGTCTATTGTCCGACTTGAAGGGATCAAAGGTGATTTTTTTATGATTATAACTATAAGCGGTAATTAGATGAAAGTTCAAAATTTAGGACATGGCTTTGCATTATAGAAACGAGGAAAATAACATCCTCAAAATAATTATAGCATCGCGAAAATTATTATAGCGTCGCAGTAATTATTATAGCGTCGCGGGAAGAAAATATAGCGTCGCGGTACCGCGACGCTAAAATGGCCTGGGGAGAACACTGGTTATAAGAAAGAAATTGAAAAGACTTAGATATACAGTATTATACATCATACAACTATTAATATACTAGCCATTTTCATTTAGAATACATCAAATTTATTTAAAAAAAAAAGATAATGTTGAAACTTTTTTAAATTTGTAATTTGCATACATACATGACATACAGTGATCAACAGTTCCAATATTGATAAATTATTGTACAATAGAGAAGGAAAAAAAAACCCAATCAACATAATAGACCTTTCTGTACAAAATACAGGAACACAATTCTAAAACATCTGTAATCTAAGAACTTGTGTAATGCAAAAAAAAGTACAAATAGTACAGATATTTATTACATTTAAATTGCTCTTATTTCAGAGGCATTAGAAGATACTAACAAATCTACAGAAATAAATCCTAAAAATTCCAAGGCATATTACAGGAGAGGGTAATTGTTTTACAATGTTCTGAGATTCAATTTAAAGGAAGACTTTTGAATTGTGCTTTTATTTTGCACATGTATGTACATGGAATAGGAAATTATGCTTTTACTAAACATGCTAAATGCAATTAGTAATGCCATGAAATGACTTAATTTTTTACTTTGTTAAATTGTCATACTTTCTTTGGTTTGATCTGCTTAGAAATGTATGAACATGTATCACTGATTACTGTTACAAAATATTAGTGTGTTTGTTGATAACAAAAGTAAAGTTTAGATGAAAGATGGACATATGGTAAAGACAGGTATGATTTGCCAATGAAACAACTTTCCACTTAAGACCAATTGATGTAGAATTGAGCAACTTAACATCACTATATTTAACAGCTTTAAACTATAAACAAAACACAAACTGAAAAGCAAATTATAAAATATCCAGACATGTAGACATTTTAGAGCTTGAAGACATAAATAGATTTTCAATGAATTTGACTGATCACAGTTATTATTTAGCTTATTGTCAGATAGGCTGTAATTGGCATATTTACCATGTTTACTGCATTTATTATTACATTGTATTAGGCAAATTAAGAAAAAAAGGGGAGTAAAATATATAGGGAAAGCAATAGACAATGCAATGAAATGAAAGTACATAATTATTAAGTCAAAAATAAATTGACTACCATGCTAATTTGGCATTGTTCAAACAGAAATGAAGTAGGATATACAGTGGATAATTTGTTTTTGGATTGCACTGAAGGTGTCTCGTATAAGTGCTGCATTTCTTTCTTATTTAAAATCTTTGGCTGTGATTTAACATTTGACATGAAGCCATAAGATGTTCATAATTTGGTGATTCAAAAGCAATCATTTATCATATGTTTATCATATAAAGTAAGTAGCTGCATTTGAAAAATAGCAGTAAAAAACTAGTTGAAATTATAGTATTAAGATATTACTGGTAATGCCACATATATGCAAATGATAGTACAATGTGGTTTATTTGACAGCTGTAATACATTATATAACTATTGTCTTGTTTGTTATTCCAGCATAGCTTTATTCCATCTAGAGAGATATGAAGATGCATTAAAAGTATTCTCTGCTGGACATGTACTAAATTGTAAGTCATTCACAATAAGATTTTATAAAAGCTTCTTTTTTGGGGAATCAAAAAGATTTCAATTTATAATGATATTCTTTCAGAGTGATCTTTTTTAAGGGGGTGGATTTGTGTTTTGTTTTCTTTTGAACTGTGTTGTAGAATCAATAATAAACTAGATCAGAGATGGGTCTGATTACTTTCAATGTAATTGATTAAATTACAATTACTTTGTCATTTGTAGGATTAAATTAAATTAATGATTACATCATTTCTGAAAGTATCTGATTAAATTAATGATTACATTGGCAAAGTAATCATGATTACATCTGATTACAATGAATTTAAAAATAAAACATTTTGAATGATGTGAATGATAAACGTTCAATATAACTATAGCATTTTTGAGAAAGTATTTTATTTGGTTCAATTATAAAATGATAACTTCAAATTAAACTTCATCTATTTAAATAAACACCAAATTTAACTACATATATACATTACCCTTTATTACCAATGATCTCTGAATTATTTTGAATTAAATTTAATAAAGATATATCATAAGAGTTTTTTGTTTGTCTTCTGACCTCTTTCATAATTTATATGTATTCCAAGTTGCAGTTTATGGAAGTTTAAATATGGATGAAATAAAGTTACTGGTTAAAACTATGTTTTAATAGAAATGTTTAACCAAATTGTAAACAATATGCAAGTACTAAAAAATCATTGCATTTTACATGTCCAGTCCAATTTTTTAAAATTCTAAACAACAAATTTGTCCAACTTTTAATTTAGTTTGTGCTAATTAGATAGATTTTCATGTCTGATTTATCTTGTATCATATATATTTCCCTACAGCTATACTCAATTGGTAATTGTAATAAAAACAAACCTTAATTAGTCTCCTTCCTGTCAATTCAAAGTTGACAAAAATCACAAAAATTAACAAAAGATTATAATTCAGGGTTAAAGAAAAGTATTACTTGAATATAACAGTTATTATCAAATATTAATATGAAGATCCTTATAAAACAATGAATATACATGCATGTACAATATCTTTTACCAAGATAAAAGGTATATAATTGTATTATATGTCTCTGCTTAGACTAATGATGACTTTTCAATACTGTAACAGTTTATTTTTTACTAAAGTAGACATGCTTAAAGTAACCAAACCATTTTAGTATGTTAAAAATTTATCAAATATGAATAACAAAGAGGTTCATTTAATGACCAAAAACACAATTTTAGATTTTTTTTTCATTGTAATCAAAAAGTAATAATTACAGGGTATTTTGAAAAGTAATTGATTAAATTAAATTACATGTAATCAGATTTTTGGCTGATTAATGATTACACTGATTACATGAAAAATTGTAATCAATTACAGCTGATTAACGATTACAATTACAATTACCCCAAGTCTGAACTAGATATTAAACAACTATTTCTATGCGTATGAAGAAAGAGTACAAGGAACATGTATGAAATAGTTCTATGCAGTTTCTTATTTTGATTTTCAAAACCAATTGTCCACTCCAGGTTATCTACTAAAATTTAGTGGAAGAGTAAAAATTTACTGTTAAAAAAAAACAATTATTAAGTTTGTGTTTAGGGAAGTTAAAATTGAACCATTTATGCAGCCAACTATATTTAAACAAGACTGCAGTGATTGCTTTAATACACTTGTAGAACATAACAGATACAAATACATTACTGCAAGGTCTTCATAGATGAGAAACTTTTTTATCAGTTTGATATAGGAGCCATAAAAATGGAAAATGCTAAAGCAACTGTCTGTTGTATCTTTTATTTATGGTGTATTATTTGGAACTGTTTGTGGAACAATCATACCATTTGAATTTCTTTTCTTTGATTTCAATTGGATTGGAATACAGATCCTGTTCCACACTTTGCTTATAAGAATCTGACAATTCTTCATTCTACTTTCTGTTTAAAGACCTTTCATGGTCCTCTAGTTTTGTTGTAATGATGCATACCTTCAAATAGTTTTAAACAAGAATTTATTGGCTAATAAAATATATACCACTACAGAACTTACAGGGTTGTTGTCAGATCAAAAGCATATGAGCTGTATTTTAATTTCATTTTGTAGATAGCATAAATGTCAATTTGATTTTAAATTGAAATAGACAAAAATTACAAAATGAAAGGTCTAAAAACCATTAAAACTTTCCTTAGATGAACTTTCACTGTTTCCACTTTCAGTGAATGCACCATCACGACAATGTGAGTATTTGAAGACTAGATACATCTGAGGGTTCTTATAATTGTAGTTTCTGAAACACTAATTTTTAAATTCATATTCAGAGTGAGAACAAGATAAACAATAAGTCTGAAGTTTCCTCAAACATATCAAGGTGGGTTAAGTGGGATGAAAGTCTAATTTGATACAAGATAGCCCATGTAACCACAACAGTATCTCAATTATTCCTTTTGGTTGTCTTATTCAGTTATTGAGGTGGTAGCCAACATTGAAATTAAGCTTTGTAAATGGACATTCACACCTATATATTGTTAAAACATATTACACTAAAGTATCATAGAAGAGTACAAAAATTAGGCATAATGAATAATTAGTGACAACTGATGTCCGAGTATTATGGACCAGCAGTTTAACCCTGCCGCAATTTTGCGCCTGTCCCAAGTCAGGAGCCTCTGGCCTTTGTTAGTATTGTGATTTTTAATTTTAGTTTCTTGTGTATAATTCAGAGTTTAGTATGACGTCCATTATCACTGAACTAGTATACATATTTTTTAAGGGGCCAGCTGAAGGACGCCTCTGGGTGCCGGAGTTTCTTGCTACATTGAAGACTCATTGGTGGCCTTCGGCTGTTGTCTGCTCTATGGTCGGGTTGTTGTCGCTTTGACACATTCCCCTTTCCTTTCTCAATTTTAGCTTCCTAGTTTGCCTTTTTTTTTTTTTTTGTTAAAAGGTCTAGAGTAGTTCGAGTTTTCAAAGAATTGCCATAATTTTTAGGGGTTGATGTTGGTAAAGAAATATCCTGGTATGGTTTTGATTCCTTAATTTTTTTTGTGTTCCAATTTTCAAGGATTAAGGAAATAGTATACTTGTTATTTCTCAAATGCTTCATCTCAAGTGTTGACAGACCCTGCTGACAAACCAATAGAAAGTATAGTGGTTTGGGTTCAGTTTAGGTAAGTTTCAGCAGGGATTCATTTGATTGTTGTGATTGTATTGATGTTATGTTTTGCATGAAAATTTAATATGAGTTATGGTTGCTATAATAGATTTATATTGTGAAAGAAGTTGGGTTATTTAACAGTTGCAATTAAAAATACTTCCAACTAGAAAAAGTAAGATTTTCAATGTAGTGAGTACAGGTACAATTAAGCTATGGTTGACAGTTAAATGTCATTCTGTTTCCTCTTTTTTTCCAGCTGAAAACAGTAATTTCAACACCTGGATTAGAAAATGTGAAGCAGAGATAGATTGTAAGTATAACTTGTAAAATGTTAATACCCACTGTTTTAAAAGTACTTACAAGTACATCATAATAGTTTTTAGAATTGTTTTGCTTAATTAACAATGAAATCGGTTTTTAAAGTCAAAAACACAGGCATACATTGTTATAAATTTTAACATAAGTTCTTGCTATGTCTTCATTGTAGTTAGATATTATCAATAAAGTTCAAATTATAGTAATAAAATTAAAAAAAAAGTTTGTTTTTTTAAGAAGATTATAACAATTTGTAATTTTTTCTGCAATTTTATTTTCAGTATCAAAACAAGAAAAAAGCAGTGGAGCTGAGGTATTAACTTATTTAAGATTTTTGTTATTCCCTTTATTCATATTACTCTTAAGGTGACATAAAGAAACAGGGCCCAATATTTGGCTAATCCAGTGCACCTTACAATTTCATGAGTTCTATTAACAGTATTTTCTTATCATAAATGCGGTTTAATGATGACTTACTTTGTTGAAGGAAGAAACAGGATTTTACAGAAGTTGACCAACAATCTTTGAAATAAAACTGGCTGTTGTTCGTTATACAATAACTAACAAATTTCATACTAATAAACAAATTCTGATATTCTATTAAAGGGAAACTTCGCAAAAAAATCAAAAATTGATATTATGTTCATTCTGTATAAAAATGCTCAAATTCATAGATATTAAAGTTTTATTCCGCTAGATAAGCGATCACCATCGATTTTAAATTTAGAGTATCAATTCTCTGCGATCCGCCATTTTGTCTTCTTTCCCGATTAATAAAAACGATATGTCTATAAACCACAAAGAAACAAAACTACAGTAACCGATGTAGTCGTAATTGCGTGTCGATATCTTGTCAATCGTACGGTTGTTTTATCCGACTAACTAACTTGATACGAAAAATATTCTTACTTTTTTTAAATTACCATGGTCTGTTGTCTTTAAACTGTTGATATTGGAATTAGGTGAAAAGTCAAAGTTGAAATCATAAATAAGTGTTCCGTGAAAATTGTTTTCGAAAATCTAATTTGTTCATAATTCTTTAAAGTAATAAACAAATATATTTTGATCTTCCCTCATTTGATCACCAGCATGGCTAAAGGTATTACTTCCAAAGGTATTGTGAGGGGTGTGAAGTGACACGTCCAGGTATTCAAGCGATTTCCTGACGGGCTTGCAAGTTCATGCATCGTTTCACTTCTGCAGGTATTGATCAGTGTACACGGCTGATAACTTATAACTTATAACTTTCCAGTTTGAACTATCAGATGAATAATATACAACTCTGTCTTACTTGTCATTACTAAACTCATACGCTTGTTTATAAATAACATTTCTGGTGTAAAGAATATAATTCATAAACATATAAATAATACCCAAAAAATAAGATTTGATGAAATTAAAATCTATTTAAATATTTTTTCCAAGGGTGAATTTGGGAAAATGTAATATATAGTCATTGTCAATAGTGAAGGACAGATTGGAACAGACCAGAAATATTGATTTAAAAAAATGTACGCACTTGCCGACGATTCGTTTATACGACTGGATAGAAAGTTACGGAACTATAGCGCAATTTAAAATATATACATGTATACATTGAACATAAGAAAAAAACATATATTTTGAATAAATAGGGGTAAAAGTGTTGTAAATAGACTAGTCCACGTATGCCAACAGTATGTAATCATCGAATGTCGATAGACTATTGTATACCAGAAGAAGAAGAGAACCAATTTGATTTAAATACAGGTCGATGTGTAACTTTTGCTTTGGTTCATTGAAGCTGCGGACCTAGTAAAATCACAGATTTATATTTCAATAAGATTGTTCTCGAACAAAGGAAGTAATTCGTCATCACAATTGTTATATATACCACTGGACGAACACTAATTATCCCCAGGGAATGTGAATATTTTGCTGGGAAACTTTTGAGTATCAAAGTTTCAAATTAATTTCGGGATTTATTTTCTTTCTTGGTATTCAATTACAGAAAAAAGAATAAATTACTTGTTCGCTAAATAGGGGTATTCTTGTCAGATAAAAGACTTTTAGTTATATTTAAAAAATAGGGAAATATGACATTAAATTGGTTCTGTCTTTTTTTTTAAACATCGTTAAAAAGATGTGTGACTAAGGTGAACGCCACAAGAACCCTGTAATACTAGTACGAGAGTATAGCATGTAAACATTCCTTCTCAATAATATGGTTGTATTGGAAATCTTTTCATACAGATTGACAACTCATTGTCTGATATGCATGTAATATTTGCCACATGACGCCCATAGTTCTTTCTACCATCATCATCGATATATCTTATTCTGTGATATTGCTGTAAACATTGATGGTTCACACCCAAACAAAATGGGAGTAATGGACCTTCAGAGCTTCTCCGTGTTATACACTTGTGAAATATGAATGTAGGACAGAAAGTCACAGGACAAAAAGTCACAGACAAAAAGTCACGGACAAAAAGTCACGGACAAAAAGTCACAGGACAAAAAGTCACAATACATTTTTTCTGATTATTTTCTTTGAATAAAAACTGCTTATTTCTAGAAAAATATTTTTGTATTTTTCTTGAACTATTGTATATAAACCAACTTTGTTAACAAAATTTATCCAAAAAATATCAATGATCAAATAATTGTTAAAAAAAACAAAATGTCAAAATGATTTGGCACTTAAATGGCTTCATGGTGCCAAGAAATATATCTTTTGCATGATTAAAATTAAATAAATCTTGATTTTTCAAGTATAATGACACATTTCCTAAACTTTAATATGAATATATGTATTAAAAAGTAAATATTTCAAGATATTTCTCTTATATATTCAAACAATTGTCAACAAATTATTTGTGACTTTTTGTCCTGTGACTTTTTGTCCTACCAAATTTGTGACTTTATGTCCTGTGACTTTTTGTCCTGTGACTTTCTGTCCGTTTACCGTGAAATATATAGACGAAATTTCTGTATTGAAATGAATCTACATCTCACAAACAGGATTTTCAAATAACGATTGTGAGTAATCACCTTACAAACCAATATAAACGTATGGCAAGATATAACCATGAAGGAATTTAGTTTTTGTCAGACGCAAGAACTCATCACTATATATATCATAAACGTATACGTATATATATGCATACAGTTTCAAATATTAAGAACAAGCGGTCGATGTCGATAGTCTGTTTTCTAACTGTTCAGAGTTAGACATGTCACTTGTTCATTCTTGGAAGCCTTCATATTCCCCGTCTAACGATGGGAACTCTTTCTGATTGTGTTGATTATAAATGCTTGTATGGTAATTCTGTCGTTTATCTGTACAAGCGGTTGCATTTCCTCTCCTTTCCCAACAAACAAACGAACGAAACGCCACTAGTCTGATTTCTCTGGAGCTCATCCTCAATGGCTCTTATACGTCAGGAAACTTACATGTATACTAATAATGATTGTTTCAAGAACAACGATGTATGGACGAACTATTATAAATTCGTCAATATCAGTTATGCATGACTAAAATATAACTTTTATTACAACTACTGTATTACTTATTTGGATTAATGACAGCTATCATGTTCAACATTGCACAAATATTATCATAGAATTTAAAAAAAAATCCTCAAAAATCCTCAAAAGAAATAATGCCTTAGCTTAGATAATTGATATTCTTTTCACAAAAAGTTCGTGTAAATGATTGTCAAATGAATTTAATTATGTAAGAATAAAATGTTAAAAAGAAACTAAAAAAAAATCATGCATGTTGTATGTTGTATTTTTTTGTCAATTAAAAACTTTAAAATTGCAATAGTTTTATTAGCATTTAAACACAGCCAGATTTGAATACAAGTTAAGAAATCCCGGTAAAGTCAATGATATCAAATAGATGTACAATGGTATATCAAATTGGGTAATATTGCATTTAGTTTTTATAAAAGATTAAAACTACTATTGTTTGCTTCATATTTGAATCTTTACGCCAATTGCCGCTAAGAAAGTAATCAAAAATTGTTTCCTTTTTTTTTTATACACTTTCGGAATTACGAATCTGCATTTTATTTTCAATTAATTTACACAATTTAATTATTGTATCTTTATTCTCATCGTGTATTAAATCTTAGTGTATTAACATCGTGACAGCATACTCTTTCTAATACTTTCTGTTTATCCTTTCCAAATAACAACATTTATACCTGTGTACGCTTGAACTCACACCTGCGGCTAAATAGCTACAAGGTAAACGAATTGACCACAAGCCGAGAAATATACAGTGACCTTTACAAAATAATATACACACTCTGCTCAAACATTAGTTGCATTGAAATGATTATCAAAACAATAACGGTAAATAGAACTGAAATATTTTCAGTTCAATATCAGTAAAAATGTTCAATAAATATTTTATGAAAAAAATCTCAACAATAATTAATTAAATTTATTCAAAAACATTAACTAGAGATAATTTTATAGGAGTTTAATTCAATCAATACAAAACGGTATATGCATATTCATTTTCGTTCATTCTTATATTGTGGTTCATAACTTCGACCATTCGTCAGCTGTGCGCTTTTAATTACGTATATTGTCGATAAGCTATAAGAGTTAAACAGATTTTATTTTTTCCCAGAATTCAATAAATCGGGCTAATACGTCACGACCCACTCGAGAATTCAACCAAAAAAGTTACAAATACTTGATTTTCTCCGTTATTAGAAGGAATATAAATTTAAAACTTTGCAAATGTGTTTTTTATGTTAAGATGAACATAATTAGATGATAAGTAAAAAATCGCGGAATTTCCCTTTAATAGTAATTTTACTTGTATAATCATGCATACATACGGAATACTGGTAGTTACAAAAATATGGATACACAGAAACTGCCTTATAAGCACTTCTGGCAAGAAACTGTTTACTGAATTGCTTAAAAAGTGTGGAATGATGCATTCCAAGTTTCATATAGACAAGTTATTATGGAGCTTCTGCAATTGTCAGGTAGGAGAAATTAGGGATAAATATACATTTTAAGGCATTAATTTGAAACTCCTAATTGATTTTTTTTTCAGGCTAGAGTTGGTGTATCAGATTCTTCACCAATGGAAACAAGTTCTTCAAAGGAAAGTGAGAAAAAAACAGAAAGTTCATCCATACCCAAACCTAATCCTGCTGATGCAGTGTTAAATGCACCAGTTAAAGCTAAGTATGTATTATAAGTTCACACACAAAGTCTTGTTCAAAAGTATATTTGTAGATGCTTTATATAGGTATAAGAAAATGTGATATGAGTGCCAATGAGACAACTATCCATCCAAGTCACAATTTTTAAAAGTAAGCCATCATAGGTTAAAGTACAGTCTTCAACACAGAGCACTGGCTCACACCCAACAGCAATCTATTAACCCTGAAGGTTGTGGTTCTCTTTGCTTTCTCCGCCTATAAAAACTGAGTGCCAGGAAATAGCACCTAAGTGCCAGGAAATAGCACAATCGGCTCAAAGTGACATTAAACACCAATCAATCAATCATTCTAATGCAACAACGTTTGTGACGTTCATTTTGATTAGATAACATCACTTTCTTACATGGCATCAAATCGCAAGCGCAGACGACATATGACAGATTTTAAATACATGTTTTAACGTTGTTTTCTGTCAGTTTCATTAGAATGGAGATAACAATATTGCATTTTTAAGCTCCGACGGCATCAATTTGGGATTTGATGCCGTCAGAGCTTAAAATACAATACAGTTATCTCCTAAATCAATGGTATCAACCAAAAAACTAGATATTTAGTGGTTTAGTGCATTGAGGACGGATATATGCAAAGATATGTAAATAAAATATCTCAAAAGTTATATTGATACACGTTTTCAATGTCTTCACCAAAAAAGTTAAATTCAGAAATTATTGCAAAGGTTTTATTAATGCTAATAATGCGACTGAGTGAACATAGCAATAAAGAGAACTCTCATTCTTATATCTTGAACATATATCTGTAAGCAGATTCTTCTATTTGACATTGCAATAGTTAATCTCGCATTTTTGTCTATTTTTCAAAAATTTCTGCCTTACAGTTCTGTCCATTACATTCCTAATTAATCATAACTTTATACTTTCAGACATGATTGGTACCAAACACAAACACATGTTGTCCTTACAATCCTAATTAAAAATGTTCCTAAAGATGATTGTCATGTTGATGTGCAAGAAAGATCAGTGAGTATATAATACTGTACTGGGTGCACAGTATATGTTTCTTTAAATTTTATTAATTTGGGTTTCAAGTTGTTTGCTCATATTAAATTCAAAATGACATCATTGAAAATTATGTGTTTTGGCATTACCTACTTTTTAGATGTCATTGAACTCCTTTGAATAATAAGATTATTTGCCTGTTTGTTGGTGTTTTAAAACACCACTTTAAGCAACCTTCCTGAGCTTGGCTATATTATGGTGGCAAGTTTTTATTGGTATTTAAATTCCATGGACAGAACTACTGTTCTTCTGGTAGAATAACGGTAAATACTTGCATTTAAGATCAAAGCTGAGTGGGATACAAACTCACAACCTCAGAGGAAACTGCCTAGCAATGGCTTATTGTAAACTTATTTCCTGATGAGTGCTTCAAATACCATAATTCATTTGTTGGATACCAACTTCCGTTGGTTTCGTAAGTACAGGTGAACCACAAATTCAGATGGTCAACGAACTAGAAATTTTCTATAGGCTTTGTATGCACAGATTGGCAAAACCACCAAAATCAGGAAAATTACTACGAACAAAAATAAATTAATCCCCACACAGTAAGTTAAAAACAATTACACTTGCATATATTTCATTAGAATCATATTAGAAACTTGACCTGCTGCAATTAATGAAAACAATGATTATTCCTAACAAGTTACTAACCAAAGTTTTATATTTACAGTTAAGTTGTACAGTAAAGCTACCGTCAGGGAACGATTACAGTTTAGAAATGGATTTGGCTCACAATGTTATTCCAGACAAAACACTAACTAAAGTTCTATCAAGTAAGGTATGGTCCATGTTGTTTTTTTATTTGGTTTTCATAGAATAATTAAAGAATAAATTAACTTCTTTTTAGCTCACCTGGCCCGAAGGGCCAAGTGAGCTTTTCCCATCACTTGGCGCCCGGCGTCCGGCGTCGTCGTCGTCCGTCGTCGTTAACTTTTACAAAAATCTTCTCCTCTGAAACTACTGGACCAAATTAAACCAAACTTGGCCACAATCATCATTGGGGTATCTTGTTTAAAAAATGTGTGGCGTGACCCGGCCAACCAACCAAGATGGCCGCCATGGCTAAAAATAGAACATAGGGGTAAAATGCAGTTTTTGGCTTATAACTCAAAAACCAAAGCATTTAGAGCAAATTTTACATGAGGTAAAATTGTTTATCAGGTCAAGATCTATCTGCCCTCAAATTTTCAGATGAATCCGACAACACGTTATTGGGTTGCTGCCCCTGAACTGGTAATTTTAGGGAATTTTTGCTGTTTTTGGCTATTATCTTGAATATTATTATAGATAGAGATAAACTGTAGAAAGCAATAATGTTCAGCAAAGTAAAATTAACAAATAAGTCCATATGACCAAAATAGTCAGTTGACCCCTGAAGGAGTTATTGACCTTTATAGTCAATTTTTAACCATTTTTCGTAAATCTTAGTAATCTTTTACAAAAATCTTCTCCTCTGAAACTACTGGGCCAAATTAATCCAAACTTGGCCACAATCATCTTTGGGATATCTAGTTTAAAAAATGTGTGGCGTGACCCGGCCAACCAACCAAGATGGCCGCCATGGCTAAAAATAGAACATAGGGGTAAAATGCAGTTTTTGGCTTATAAGTCAAAAATCAAAGCATTTAGAGCAAATCTGACATGTAGTAAAAATGTTTATCAGGTCAAGATCTATCTGTCCTGAAATTTTCAGATGAATCGGACAACCTGTTGTTGGGTTGCTGCCCCTGAATTGGTAATTTTAAGGACATTTTGCTGTTTTTGGTTATTATCTTGAATATTATTATAGATAGAGATAAACTGTAAACAGCAATAATGTTCAGCAAAGTAAGATTTACAAATAAGTCAGCATGACCAAAATGGTCAGTTGACCCCTGAAGGAGTTATTGCCCTTTATAGTCAATTTTTAACCATTTTTTCGTAAATCTTAGTTATCTTTTACAAAAATCTTCTTCTCTGAAACTACTGGGCCAAATTAAACTTAACTTTGCCACAATCATCATTGGGGTAATTTGTTTAAAAAATGTGTGGCGTGACCTGGCCAATCAACCAAAATGGCTGCCACGGCTAATAATAGAACATAGGGGTAAAATGAAGTTTTTGGCTTATAACTCAAAAACCAAAGCATTTAGAGCAAATCTGACAAGCAGTAAAAGTGTTTATCCAGTCAAGATCTATCTGCCCTGATGTTTTCACATGGATCGGACAACCCGTTATTAGGTTACTGTCCTGAATTGGTAAATTTTGCCGTTTTTGTTATTATCTTGAATATTATTATAGATAGGGATAAACTGTATACAGCAATAACGTTCAGCAAAATAAGATCTACAAATAAGTTTGCATGACCAAAATAGTCAATTGACCCGTTAAGGAGTTATTGCCCTTTATAGTTAATTTTTAACATTTTTCATAAATTTTTGTAAATTTGTAGAAAATATTTTCCACTGTAATTACTGGGCCAAGTTCATTATAGACAGAGATAATTGTAGCAACAAGAATGTTCAGTAAAGTAAGATCTACAAACACATCACTATCACCAAAACACAATTATGTCATGAATTTATCCGTGTCCATTATTTAATATGCACAAGACCAAGGTGAGCAACACAGGCTCTTTAGAGCCTCTAGTTTAGCTTTATTGGGATTTTTTTTTATGTAGAATATTTAATAGAATGATGAATCATTTCAAGTTTTAATTTTTAAATGTAATTTGGGTTTAAGATTTGAGTTATTAAAAGTTATATTTAATTATCATAAATGAGTTAAAAATTTAACAAGGAGTATCATGTTTTGTTAGCTGCAAAATAAAGATATAATAATACTTTTTATAGATTGAGATTAAAATGAAGAAACAGGCAGAAATCCAGTGGAAGAAACTGGAGGGTGACGGACAGGAAGAAGAAAAGATTAAACAAATACCTATACAGAGTAAGTCTTAGGTCAGAGACTTACCAAGTTACAGAATTACCTGTACTAGAAAGAAACGATCTGATAGAACAGACTCTTAAATTCTTTATACAAAGAACTTATAAAAATACTGATTTATTTTATAAATTGTTAAGATCCTGAAGTCCTGAGTCATTATGAGAGAAAATGGTGTAAAGTAGACATCATTTTATATAACAAATGGTATAAAATAGACCTCATTTTGCATATTAAAAAATGGTATAATTAGACCTTATTTTAGAGATGAAATGGTATAAAATAGACCTCATTTTTTATATCACATGGTATAAAATGTACCTGTCTTTGCATCTTTTATGATATAAAATAAACTTCATTTGACAGTTCAAAGGGAGAAACAAGACCTCCATTTACATATTTAATGATTAAACATGGGAAAATGTGTACTAAGTTTCAAGTTGATTGGATTTCAACTTTATCTAAAACTACTTTGACCAAAAACTTAACCCTGAAGGACCAAAAACTTGAACATGAAGTGGGATAGACATTCAAACAAATGGACAGAAGGACGTACGAACGTAGGGACGCACAGACCGAAAACCATAATGCCCTAAGTGGGGTATAAAAAGGCCTCATTCTACATACTCAATGGTGTAAAATATACCTGTTTTTTGCATCTTAAATGGTATAAAATAGACTCATTTTTCATATCAAATATTTCAGATCCTACTGACACAACTCATAAATATCCAACTTCAAGTCATAAAACACGTAACTGGGACAAGTTAGAACAAGAAGTGAAAGAAGAAGAGAAGACAGAGAAACTGGAAGGAGATGCTGCTCTTAATAAATTATTCCAGCAGATTTATTCTGATGGAACGGATGAAACAAAAAAGGCAATGATGAAATCTTTTGTAAGTGCCTCCATCAGTACTTGTTAAACAATTGTATATCTAACTATATTAAACTAACAAAACTTCATAAGTGTTGAAAGTCTTCAGAAGACACACTACAGGCAAATCACATCAGACAAAACACCCAAGAGAAAACAGTCTTGACAAAACATTCCATGCCAAAGACCCAATAATATGATTATGTATCTTCTTTTCACTTCAGCAATATATATTTAAAGGAGACAAGACCTGAAGTTAACACATACTACATATTTAGACACATAATAAAAAGATTAAGGTGGTATCAAACACTTTGACTAAAATTAATTTGGCTCGTTCTAATTTTCATCAAATTTTGACAAAATATTGACTCTGAGGCTTAAATTAAAATATTGTTTGTTTGCCCTTTACCGACCGACCCTATAAATTCGTTCCGCCTGAAAATCTTTTATTTGTATTTACCAGCAAGATTTTATTTTATTTTATTTTTTCGTTCCTACAAAAAATCTTATATTTGTATTTCCCGCTCAAAACTTTTTTACCGGAATCCTCGGGTTTTATCTTTATCGTATAAGGTCTAGTCCGTTTGGTATCACGTGAGCGTTTGACATGCACACTTGCATCTAGAGTTTCAAAGCCTTTGTTTGAAATCGATGTTGAACGCTTTGAAATCATGATATGACGTACGTTAACTCTGTATCTGTATACTTGAAGAGCAGGGTTCATTTACAAAAAAGTTCGTTTAATACAAAATTATCAACGTGTGTACAAACTATTTTGTGTAAACGGACGTTGTATTCTATGTAGGGATGGCCTTTTGTGATCCGTAGATCAGGATGATTATGTTAACAATGCCTTCGACCAGCATTGCTATATTATTTATATCTGACATGAACCAAAGGTTACAAAAGCCTGTAAAGTGGAGAATATTTGGCAGTAAAATCGCCCAAGTTTTCCATACAGATCATTTATAAATGCGATGTGAAATACGTGACAATTGAGTTTAAGTCTTGTAGCATTTTTATTGGAAACATAGGCACACACGGAAATTTAAACACTTGGGACCTTTTCTACTAGTAATGTATGTCTGCCCGGACATATTTTACCAGGACAAAGTTATCTCTTACAGAAAACCTTTAGGTAGAGGTAAGCGTACAAGGTACGTAGTACAGAATATTAGTGCAAGTTAAAACTCTTCAAAGTTCCAGGCATATATAAACGTTGAAAATATGCGGCACAGCTCTATATTTTGATATTTGAAAACAAAATAGTAGTGCATATGAATTAACTTCACATTCTACCTGATATTTTTTTTCAAAACGTAGTCCCAGAAACTTATTAGCAAAAGCAAAACAGACAGAAATGACATTATGCAGATTTTGTATCTATAAAATAGAATATTATACCTACCTGCCTGCCCATGAAAAAAAATATACCGAGCCAAGTTATTTTTTGGGGGAAAAAAATAAAATATTTTACCTACCTACCTACCCTGTTTCAAAACATAGGGTCGGAAAAGGGCAAACAAACAATATTTTAATTTAGGCCTGACTATTCGACAAACAATATAATAATTTCAAAAAACATAAACCACACAATTTATTGACAAAATTTTATTGGCTATATAGCAGTTTGACCAACACTAAATTTGATCATTGAGAAGTTTGATATTTCCTTAACAATGAAATGTGATTATTAAACTTTCAGCTAATTTTTACAGAGTTAATTCCCTGTATCGTTCCACCTTAACATCAGTAAAACTTTTTGAGAAAAGAAAAATAAGGAAACAACTGTCATTCCATTGCACATCAAAGAAATGGAATGTAAATAACTATTGGTCACAATTTGGCCTTCACCAATGAGCAAAATTCTTACTGTAAAGTAAGCGCCAAAAGGCCCTTGCATGAGAAAATATAAATAATTCAGATGAAACCAAAGGCATAATTATCCTAAAAATTATTAACTATAAACATGTTAGACAAATGAGATAGTCCTGACATCATTATAAAATTATAATGAGCATTTTATTAATCTTATTTGATATTGTTACAGAGTGAATCTGGAGGAACAGTATTGAGTACAAACTGGGGAGAAATTGGAGAGAAAAAGACTGAAATCAAACCTCCAGATGGAATGGAATATAAAAAATGGGAATGTTGAACGAAAAGAACCCGTTTACAAAGTTTTATGATGTGTGAAAGAATCGTAGAGAAAAAAGTCTAGGTTTTAAGATAAAATGTAGAAATACCAACTATGCAAATCCTGGAATAAGATTTCATGCATGAAAGATGTAAATGATTGATGAATTTAATACTGGGAACTTAGATTTCTCTTCTTTTTATTAATATCATTGAATAATGAATTGTTCTGTATTAAAGAGGGATAATTTGAATAAGATACCTATGATGAATTTGGGATGCTTAATTCCTGTATGTTTGTTTTCCTATATACTCACTTTCATTAGGGGTGAACAAGCCATACTTGTATGTGACACAGTAACATGTATTACATCCCTGCTCTGAAGGTGGTTAAGTTAATTAAGTTAACTGTTTTGACTCTATTCTTTTTATGATTTCACTATTATCAAAGACTTTAAATCAGAGTTGCCTAAAACTTGGCATCAAGTTTCAGGTGAGCATGCTATAATGTGTGATATGTTTTCCATATATTGCTCATTAACTCCCTGTTAACTGAACACCTATGTATTGTTTGACATAAAAATATCAATGTATGAAATATTCCTTGCATTTTACTCAGAACTGCCTATCTGAGCTTCCTGGTTTAGAATAAAGCTTCATGTGAGCATTATTAACCAAGAGATACATTTTATATCCATCACTCATCAACTTCCTGTTTACTGAATACTTATAAGTCTATCATTATTGAGGAACTAGTCACTGTAACGGTTATTTCAAGATTCCCTTAGTTCTGGCATCTAGTTTTAATAAGCTTTATTATGTTTGGAAATCAGATAAGTGTTATATTAAAACTGTTTGTTTATTAATTTGCAAATGTAAATTTAACATTATTAAATGATTTGTCATGAGCCATGTGATAAATGAAATACAGATTAAGCATGAATTAATTTATTTAAATTGAAAGAAATTTTTAGAGATATTTACTGAATAGGTGGACTATGTCCTTGTATGTGAAATATAGTATGCACACCTAAACCTATATTAGACTATATTGTTTTATAATATAATTACAAATGCATACATTAAGTTCTTTCTTTTTGGAAAGCAAACAATTGACTTCAAATTGTAAGTTCATTCTACTCGAATTAAAATGTTTTCTTGTTATTGAAAGTTTATTTGGATTGAAAATTAAACTAATTGAAACACTTATTTTCTCAAATCCTTAATTATACCTTTGAGTTTTTATTCTTTAGAAGGTTTTTTGCATTATCAGCTATTGTTTCAACCATATTGTATCTTATTTGATGTTTTATTATCATATTTATAACATTGCAATCACTTATCTGTAATGCTGTGTCATGAAATAAATACTATTTATTTATCTCATCTCGTATTTTATATTTTCCTCTAACTCTGCTTTGATTTATGTCTTTCTGTCCTTATTCTTTTCTTAACAACAAATGATTGTGATTGCATGTGTCTGCACTCTTCTTTGGATAATATGATATGGACATAAATTTATTTTGCTATTCTTTGAGCACTCCCTATCATGATATCATGAAAATAAGTTGAAGGGTATAGGTGTTCATTCGACTGCATGCCTTGCTTGCAGTTTAGTGTACCTGCATTCATGATATCCCCTGCATGTATACAGAATACAGTTTGCTCCTTCAATTTCCTGATGGTCTGATTGAATTCAAGATAATTGGTAAAAACCATGTTCGAGTAAAAAATTTTATCTAAAATTGAGTATGGAAATGGGGAATGCGTCAAAGAGACATCAACCCAACCAAAGATTAACAGTCGAAGGCCACCAATGGGTCTTCAAATCTTCAAAACAGCGGAAAAACTACCGCACCCGTAGGAGTACTTCAGCTGGCCCCCAAACAAAAATATATACTAGTTCAGTGATAATGGACGTCATACTAAACTCCAAAATATACACAAGAAACTAAAATTTTCATCATACAAGACTAACAAAGGCCAGAGGTTCCTGACTTTTGGACAGGCGCAACAATGCGGCAGGGTTAAAAATGTTTTTTGAGATCTCATCCTTCCCCCTATACCTCTAGCCAATGTAGAAAAAGCAAACGCACCACAATACGCACAGTAAAACTCAGTTCAAAAAAGTCTGGAGTCTGGTGTGTGAATAGGTAACAAAAGAAACTTAACAAAATGTATTGGATGATTTTCATTATAGTGATGTGGCATAGAGTCGTATGTTTGTGTGTTAATAAACTTGAACTTAATGTGTAACACTTATTTCATTGATTTTTTGGTGATTAAAATTTAAAGCAAAAAAAAGACTGACAAAAAAGTATACTGGAACAAGTTTTGCTCCATTGAGATGTTCTATTGTTAGCCCACCCATTGTATGTGTCTGCCCAAGTGTGGTATTTGTTTGTTGCTGTACATCACATTATTTTTTGGTTTGTTGTTTTGTATATATAGCAGGCTGTAAGCTTTCTCTTTGAATTGTTTTGTGTTTGTCGTGCACGAAACCTTAAGCTTCTTAACTTTGTTGTGCGTTATGGGTTTTGGTCATGGTGTTAGGCTGTACAATGACCTTTGGTTGTTTACTTCTATGTTAGTCTCTGATAGATATTTGTTTCAAATTGGCAATCTTACCACATCTTTTTATTTTTAGATTTTTTGTAATTATTGCATGGTGGCTATTGATCCATAAAATCTGTATTAAGAAAAGGTGATGTTGGATTCAAAAATTATTGAACAACAAACTCCAAAATGTTAGGAACCATAAATAAGCTGGAGAATTAAAAAGGAGACACAAATCATATGACAACCATGCACCAAGCAAGTCCTAAATAGAACAAGCAAAACTATATTTGGTCAACTTTACATGTATTTATTTTATTTCAGAAACCATTTATTGTGTCAAACATTTGATCACAATCCAAATTCAGACAGTATCAAGCTTGAATATTGTGTCCAAATGTGCCCCAATTGTTCAATATTCGCCCTCTGTGGTCGTATCAGGCTGCGCTCAGCGAATCATTTCATTCTCCCATCTGATAAGCTCTAGATGCTTTTAAAAGTGACAGAGATATAAGCCAAAAACACTGCATTTTAGGTAGGGGCGGAATGGATGGTTTAAAACTAAAAAACCCAATTATGATTGTGACAAAGTTCAGTTAAATTCGACCCAGTAGTTTCAGAGAAGAACACTATTCATAATTGTAAAAGTTAACGGACGCCCTAAGGCCAGGTGAGCTAATAAGGGAATGAAGATAATCATATGACTTGCACCTACTGGAACCAGTATAATTAAAAACGATACTCTTTTAACTACTTTATTTCATAGTAATCACATTTCTTATCGTATCACATTATGCTTTGTCTCCACAAAAATAGGAAGGGTTCAAAATAAAAGGACTAAATTAAGGTCCTACAAATGCCAAATGAAGCATTGCGTCAATAAATGCACACTGGGATAAAGTTATGAACATTAACGATTTCAATTTATATTACACATCTATCTATTGTCTGAATTCGTGTAACGTGATGACGTGTACATACCACCCTGGTCACGTGCCTCACGTGGTGGTGTCGGCTGCGTTGGATGACGTACAACTCTTACTGGTTGCTGTGGGCGACGTTGTCTTGATGAACTTGACCTATTATTACTTCCACGCGATGATTGGCTGCTCTGGCTTGGTGTTCTTTGTTCTGGCTGAGTTGGTTGTTGGTTCAATGCTTCTGCCATTTCCGCAGCACTTTCGTTCAAGCGTGACGCGATTCTCATTAGGTAAGTAGAAGCGAGTTGTTCACGGTGTTCTCGAAGTTGATCCAAATAATGATCGTCGTTTTCCTCTGTTTGTTGATCATTTTCAGATCCTTGTAATAAACGGTTTCTGATGTTTGAAGAAATATCGTCAGGCAAAATGTGATCTTCGTCGTTTTGTTCTGTGTCGTTTTCATTATCAGGGCTCTCGTTTTCGTCACAGTCAAGTTCGGGTAAATATAAAGCTGGATTAATACGATGCGAGTCCAAACTGTCTAGTAAGACTAGCTGATGAGCGGGAACCGGGTTCTTTAACGACAGGTCTTCAATAGTTGTAACTTCCCCTAGGCCACTCATTTCTGATAAGAATAAACATTCGTTTGGAGCCTCAAATTTACAAGTAATGAACAGTTCGTCATCGGTTGCTTCGGCAGTACAAGTAAATTCAGTTTCTTTTTCTTTTAGTTGTTGCTGAACTGTGAACAATTGTCTTATGTCATTGTTTGACCTTGCTTTTGTAAATGTGTCGTAAAGTTTCTGTAACTGTGATCCTTGGGTACAGATGTCAACAAAACGCGTGTTTATCTTTTGTTTCTGTTCTTGTACACTTTCCCGCAATATTTTAATGAGCGCCTCTTGTCTACGCTCTAGCAATAATCGATATTCTATAAAAGTGTCTTTGATAGTTGATCTGAGCTTTCTTTCTAGTAAGTCTAATTGTTTTGAAGCATTTGCGAGTGAATCTGTTCGCCCTTTCATTTTATCCAGCATGCCTTTATTTTTATCGTTCATTTCATCGAACTCATTACTGTTCTCGGACAACGCCTCCGTGACATCAACAATCACGTGCTCTTGTCCTTCTTTGTGATCAAGAACTGTACAGTCTCGACAAACGGGAATCAGACATTTCTTACAGAAAAAGTTCAGTGGCTGGTTCTCATGTTTAGTGCAAACATTTTGAGATTTTGTAGTTACACGTGACAAAAAGTCCATCATTTGTATAACACGATGGTCTGAGGGCAGAGCACTGATTTCAGTTCGACTCAGAAATATTTCTACTCGACATTCTGGGCATTTTAATACACCTTCCAAGTTATCGTCCATCCACGGAACTGTTCTTCTAGAATTCTGATGATGGTGGTCGAAAACGGATTTGAGACATATCAGACAGAACGTATGATTGCATGGTAGTGATTTCGGAAGTCTGTCTGCTTGGCTATATTTCTCATTACAAATGTGGCACCTTAAGAACTGTTCTTCGAACGCAGCTTCATCTACAATTAAACTTCTCTTTGGACCATTGTCTGTCTGGTCCTCGCCTGCAGTTGCCATTACTGTATGTTTTTTCTACAATAGAAAAATGATAGTATCGAATTGACGGTTCATAGTTTTTATCTTATGATAATGTAAACCTGGTTTGAGGTCGCAGGTATAGATAACTTAAACATATTTTTCGTAATGGGTGATAAATGAATTGCTGTCGAGTTCCTTGTCAAGAATAAAAACTCACAAAAGATATACTAGTCTGATAATTTAGAAATAAGACTCTACAGTGGCGTTCGAATCAAAATGGTCGAAAAACATATCAAGTATGACGTTAAAGAACATACTGATAATCAAAAAGCTTCGACCAATAGATAGTTCTTTAATTCGGGTCATAATGTTAACGAATTTGAGTTATTTATATAAATATGAAATAAATAATACCAATTCACAAAACCGTAAACAAAGTTTTGGTTTTTGAAAAGAAGAAAGAATACGAAGGGAGATGACGAGAATTCATTTTACAAATGGTAGAAAAAGAAATTCTAATGTAGAACAGAACTTGAATTACTTATATAACTGTCCATTGTTAAAGAATTTACATTAATGAGACAACAAGTCAACCCAACGACAGAAATAACTTAACATTTAGAGATTAACTTACAGTAATAAACAAGTGTCTTTACAATATTTTAATTTTGTATATACATGCTATTTGTTGAAAACTAAGGTGTTTTTTTAAATTTGATAATAAATGGGATTTTTAAACCTATGTGATCAATACAGCTACAAAAGATTAAAAATAAATGACGACGGAACCTTCGAACAAAGGTGGCATTATGCCAAGTAGATGACAAAAATATATATGGAGTTCACTTCAGGTGCTTCGGGGATATTTTTAAGATCTGATTTGCAGTAAATATGTATAAAAAAAACCTTCTCATAATTCTACATTTCTGAAAGTTCTAATGAATATTACAGATAGAACTAATATTTTAGGATTTATAAATACATTGGATATTTCGACTTTTTTCTGTTACATCCATATTCCCTTTCATTTTTTTTATAGATAAAATTGACTATAAACGTAATTTTTCCATTTTCCCTTTCGTTTTTAAACTAAAAAAATCGCCAGTGAACAATATTAACCATATTCACTTTCATTTTTTTCAACAAATAAAATCGTCAGTGAAGTATATTTTTTTAAGAGAGAAAATGACGCATTTAGTATATTTTGTCTTCATCCATGAGAAACGTCCCTGTAAGTTTAAGTTTTTAAGTGAAAATTACTTATACATAATTATAACAGTAAATTGATAATTCATACAGGAAAAAATCAAACGACTCACCTATGGCTATATTTTGAAATGATATATACCGATGTTATGTGATGTAAACACTGTACCAATAATACCAGTACGTACATAAGTTTTGTATATATATTTTAGTCACGTGACTCATCTTTAAAATCAATGTATGTAAACATTTGAACAAAGACATGAAAGGTTGTGTTGTAAACATTTGGATGTGTATTGGAAACAGGGGGCGTTAACATCCTTATCATCGTTATGAATATTCATAACATCGTCATTTTTTACTCTTCCAATTTTTAAATCAGCAACACATTTTCTGCCCAAAATTAATGGATAAAATTATCAGAAAAATTAATGTACATATTTTTTTTTTTACATCTTGATTGTGGAAATGGAAGATGTTACTTTATTTCACCTAAAAACATATCTTCAACGGTATTTTCGTATTGATATCTTTTGGTGTTAAATATTCATTAGGTTGACAAATATACTATCAATATACACCTGGGCATCCCACGCCCCTCTCAGAGTAGAACCACGTATAAAAAGAATCTAAGCTACTAGTAAATATTTTCAGTTGCGTCATATAAAAAATAAAACTTAAAATACGTCAAATTGCGTTACGAGCTTTCTAAATTAATATAATAATGATAAGTGTACACAATTCTCTTGCAGAATGAATAACTCAAGTCAATTGAATTCGTATTGAAATGTATACTTAGTCTAGTAGTAGTAAAGTATTATTTTGTCAAATCAGCTTTTCTACTATAAACAAAAAGAACCTTTACAGAGAGAAACTGACCTTAAATCAAATGTTCCTTCTTTGTTTATATATATGCCACCATAGTTAGAATCATTACCAAAACAAGTTTCAACAAGACATTAGTATAATCATATAAATCTTTACCTGAGTATAAAAATCAATACACACCTAACATAAAAAGGTGTATAAATTAATTTAAACCTAGCCACTTTTTATGCATTGAAATTTAAACAGCATTGAAAAAACATATATGAATGTTATGCATTTAAGATTTAATAAAATGATACTGGTTTAATATAGTTTTTATGAAACCAACGAGAAGTCGATGTAACGGCGAAACGGAAACCAGTAAAATTGATATGTTTAATATTAGAGTGACCTCCCATTTAACCCTATAAAACTGGCTGATATTGAATTAGACCTTGTTATCTTATTACTATCCATAATACTGACTAATTTTATGATTTTTTTAATTCTGACTCTTACAATGTTGTTGTTAAAATTGAGATTTTTTGTTGTTGTAAAATTGTACTAGCTGGTGTGAATTAAATCAATATTGTTTCAACCATTAATATGTCCATTTGAAATTTACTGTCTTCCTTAAAACGAATTACTTTTTCAAATGTATATATGTTCATAAATGTTTATAATCTTCATTACATTACTTTGTTATTTTGTTATATTATGAATGCGTATATAGTATTTGTGTAAATGTTCACATACCCCCGTTAAGGTCTTTGAGAAAATAAAACTTAAACTTGAAACTTGACTGATAAATATTGAAATTTTAAGATATATATGGTGGTTTTTTTTTAATTTAAAAATCAGGGATCAAAATGCATCGTTAGATATGTTCGAGTCATAGAAATGTTTTCTACATCAAAATTTACTTTAAGTCATTTATCTCAGTCTAATAAGTCTTTTGGAAACTTTTCGTACATGATATTATAATCAGTTCCATTACCCTATTTATACCAGTTGCAGTTTATAGATGTCTGAAAAATTACCACTCGATTTATTTGTTTTCGTTATTCATAGTAAGTTGAATTGAACTATAATGTACTTGATAATTGAATTAACTTACTTCAATAGCTTACACATTTGATCATATCATTTCAATTGACCCTTAAAGATAAATATTCTTTATAAAGCTTACACATTTGATCATATCATTTCAATTGACCCTTAAAGATAAATATTCTTTATAAAGCACAAAAATGTCAGTATTCTCCTCAGAAACTAACAAAACCTTTAAATAGACTTATTAAAAGGGGATATAGTTACGATACTGTTGTCAGGTCATTAAAGATTGCATATTTTGGCTTTAACATTGATTCACTGATAGGGTCTTTGCATCGGAACTAAACACATTTATTTCTAAAAAAACAGTTGTTGGCATGACACGGGTTATGTTCTTCTCATATATTTTATGATAGTATGATACTAAACCCCTAACGGGAGGGATTGTACCTGATATTCATATGATGAAGACATAATCTTTCAATCAGTTTAATTGAGGTCTGGAGCTGGCATGTCAGTTAACTGCTAGTAGTCTGTTGTTATTTATGTATTATTGTCATTTTATTTATTTTCTTTTGTTACATCTTTTGACATCAGACTCGGACTTCTCTTGAACTGAATTTTAATGTGCGTATTGTTATTGTTTTACTTTTCTACATTGGCTAGAGGTATAGGGGGAGGGTTGAGATCTCATAAACATGTTTAACCCCGCCGCAATTTTGCGCCTGTCCCAAGTCAGGAGCCTCTGGCCTTTGTTAGTCTTATATGATTTTAAATTTTAGTTTCTTGTGTATAATTAGGAGTTTAGTATGACGTCCATTATCACTGTACTATTATGCATATTTTAGGGGCCAGCTGAAGGACACCTACGGGTGCGGGAATTCTCGCTACATTGAAGACCCATTGGTTGCCTTCGGCTGTTGTTTGCTCTATGGTCGGGTGGTTGTCGCTTTGACATATTCACCATTTACTTTCTCAATTTTATTTTTTACAGAGTTTGTCTTTAGTGCCGTGTGGAGACAGTAGAGTGCCTCCCCGTGCTTAAGGTTTATGCTCTTATATTATACTAGATTATGGAGTGTGTGTCCGAGCGAGAACTTCTCTATGTTCATTACTTTAGGAATATCTATCAAAAAGTAGTATTTTAATATTCAGCCCCATTCATCTATTTAGTCAGACGTCAGTCGCTACCTTGATATACCCTATCTTTTGTTAAATTTGTCGGGTAACTTATGACAATAAGCATTTGACGTCTTGAGCCGAACAGTTTTATCATTTTTACACAATTTAATCTACTGTGTGATGGTTCATATTCTGGACGCCAGTCTTTGCTCCTTTGTAATAAATCTACATACCAAAAAACAAATATGAAGCTTAGAAATGGAAAAATATTAAATACTAAACTCGTTCAAAGGGTATCTACACGTCTCAATCTTCAGAATCGCTTATCTAAAAATACTACAATAGCTAACGTTTTTAACAATAAAAATCGTGGTTACCCTTCTATCGATAAGTGTCATGCCAAAAAATGACTTACGTGTCCCCGTCTTTCCACCAACAATACAGTAAGGTCCACATTTAATGGTCGCACATTTTCTCTAAATTTTGAAACTGATATTACTTGAAAAACAAACAGTATTATTTATTTACTCACATGAAACAAACCGGGATGCGGTATTCAGTACGTAGGTGAAACTGAGCGATATTTATCTAAACGCACGCAAGAACACCTGTATCGTTTTAAAAGACCCAATAAATTCAAAAGTATCATTTATCAACATCTTAAGAAGCACAGTCATCCTATTAAATATTTAACAGTTCAACCTTTAGAAGTAGTAAATAAGCAGCCTGGTGAATCTCATTCCAAGTTTGTACGATCACGAAAAATAAATGAATTAAATTGGATTAAAAAATTACAGACAGTCTACCCTCTCGGTCTTAATGATAATATCATGGGAATTGGCAATATATCAAGAACCGATTCTGTTAACATTTTGGATATAGTTTCTAAAACTGTTCGTAAAAATCGTTCTCATGGACGCAGAAAAAATCGCAATCAAAGAAAATTTCGGACCAACCATACAAATATTTCGGACCTAATTTCCATTTCAAAAAACAACGGCAGACATTATCTGTTAACCAAGCTTTGTTCTTTACCTATAAATAAATTAAATAAAATTTTAGAGGATTGCAACACAATTTCATATTACAGTCCTAAGTATGAAATTGTCCAAATTATAATGGCATATTGTTATTCTAAACTGTTTCCAAAAATTGATCGCCCTGAAGATCATAAAAAACATTTTATTAAAATAAAGTATGTCAATAAAGGTTTTGATTTTGTAAATATTGCCGGTATTTTTAACGACCATTCTGTTAAAGACCAAATTCCTGGATATTTTGATAATACTGAACTCCCTCTCATTTGTTATATTTACAAGAAATCTACCCGAAAATATGTGTTTAATTATAGCCAATTGTGTAAAGATGTAAATATCACTGAAAATACACCTATGTCGTGTAATTGCAGTAATTCAGAATACACCTATGGACCAATTTCCCATGTTATAACAGGAGACCTTAACATCGTTCGCGACCGAGAGTTAAAATCATTCCTCAGTAAAGGACCTAAATATCGTCCCCCGTCAACTGTTAACTGGAATGAGTGTCGTAATATCATCAACGACTCACTCCGCGCCTACTGTTTGAAATGGGTAAAACGGGAAAAAGCTGACAAAAAATCTTTGGACTCTTTTTTTAATTCAGTAATGAAGATAGTTGATATTCGAATACAACATTTTAAAGAACATTTTACCCTCAACAAAAACTATAAAAACCCTATTTCGCGTATCAAAAATAAACTAACAGAACTAGCCAAGGAATTTGTTTTTGTCCCGGCTGATAAAGCTGCTAATAATATCATTATTGTTTGACGTAAATTTTATATAGAGGTTCTGAAAAAGGAAATCACGAATTCACCAACATTCCAACTGACTTCATTTTCAGAAAACGACATCTGTAACAAACATAAACTTTTAGCTACTTCTTTACAAGCAGAACCAAACACAATGAAAGTCCCAACTATGTACTGGCTTCCGAAGCTGCACAAAAAACCTTACAAATATAGATTTATTTCATCTTCCAGCCATTGTTCAACTACTAAATTGTCTGTTTTACTTACTAGTACACTTGGTACAATAAAAAACCTGATAATAAATTGTTCAAATAAGGCCTTTGAAAATAGTGGAATTAATTACTTTTGGAGTGTCAAAAACTCGTTGGAAGTACTCGATAAATTGCATGCATATATTGGTGATTTTGAATCTGTTCAAAGTTTTGATTTTTCTACCCTATATACCACTTTGCCTCATATTCTTATTAAGAAAAAATTCACATCCCTAATTAACTGGGCATTTAAAAAGTCGGAATGCGAGTACATATGTTCAAACTCTTTTAGATCATTTTTTAGTAGCAATAAACAAAAGAACTATGTCAATTGGACATGCTTTGATACTATTTATGCACTTGAATTTTTACTTGATAACATTTTTGTTCGCTTTGGAGATTCCGTATATCGTCAAGTTATTGGAATTCCAATGGGGACTAACTGTGCACCACTTATTGCGGACCTGTTTTTGTATTGTTATGAGTTACAATTTATGACTAAAATTAGCAAAGACCCATCAAAACAACATTTGATACAAAAATTTAACAATACTTTTAGATATTTGGATGATATATTGGCTCTAAATAATGACGACTTCAGTATGTATACTAAAGAAATTTATCCTGTAGAACTTACTTTAAATAAAGCTAATGATAACAATGACCACTGCCCTTTCCTCGATCTTGATATCTATATCATAAACGGGAAGCTTAATACAAAAATTTATGATAAAAGAGATGATTTTTCATTTCCTATTGTTAATTATCCATTTTTAGATGGTGACGTTCCCTTGTCACCATCTTATGGTGTTTATATATCTCAACTTGTACGATTCGCTCGTGTATGTAACAATGTATTAGATTTTAGCGAGAGAAATTTATGTATTACTGAAAAATTATTACACCAGGGTTTTCGATATCACAAACTGGTCAAAACATTTACTAAATTTTATCACCGGTATAAGGAAATAATTCGTAAATATAACTCAACATGCAGACATCTTATACGTTCAGGTATTTCACATCCAAAATTTTATGGAAATATTCTTTATAAAGCACAAAAATGTCAGTATTCTCCTCAGAAACTAACAAAACCTTTAAATAGACTTATTAAAAGGGGATATAGTTACGATACTGTTGTCAGGTCATTAAAGATTGCATATTTTGGCTTTAACATTGATTCACTGATAGGGTCTTTGCATCGGAACTAAACACATTTATTTCTAAAAAAACAGTTGTTGGCATGACACGGGTTATGTTCTTCTCATATATTTTATGATAGTATGATACTAAACCCCTAACGGGAGGGATTGTACCTGATATTCATATGATGAAGACATAATCTTTCAATCAGTTTAATTGAGGTCTGGAGCTGGCATGTCAGTTAACTGCTAGTAGTCTGTTGTTATTTATGTATTATTGTCATTTTATTTATTTTCTTTTGTTACATCTTTTGACATCAGACTCGGACTTCTCTTGAACTGAATTTTAATGTGCGTATTGTTATTGTTTTACTTTTCTACATTGGCTAGAGGTATAGGGGGAGGGTTGAGATCTCATAAACATGTTTAACCCCGCCGCAATTTTGCGCCTGTCCCAAGTCAGGAGCCTCTGGCCTTTGTTAGTCTTATATGATTTTAAATTTTAGTTTCTTGTGTATAATTAGGAGTTTAGTATGACGTCCATTATCACTGTACTATTATGCATATTTTAGGGGCCAGCTGAAGGACACCTACGGGTGCGGGAATTCTCGCTACATTGAAGACCCATTGGTTGCCTTCGGCTGTTGTTTGCTCTATGGTCGGGTGGTTGTCGCTTTGACATATTCACCATTTACTTTCTCAATTTTATTTAAATTCATTGACCCGTTATTAAAGCTTACTTCGCCTCAAAGCCTCGTAAGAACCTCCAACGAATGATCATTAAATAAAGTACATATTATTAGAATAATAATAGAACTAGAAATGGTAAGTGTGAAAGTGTGACAAAGGTCCTCCGTGCAGTTTAAATACCATTTAAATTAAACTTTTACAATACTGCTTGACATGTTTGTATAGATCATAAAGAACATGGGATTACTGCCTTTGTTTTCAGTTAATCTTGGTATCCATTACACTAAGTAATTCTTTGTGTATTGCATAGAACTAAATAAGACAAAATTTACCGGCGAGACAGACATGTTAGAGAATTTAAATGAGTGAATATGCAATGTGATATATGTGACTACTGCCAAGTTCAAACTTGGAACTTTGGTTGAAGGAAAGTTTTGATCAGATAAATGAGATAATTTTATACTTTAGGAATGGTTTAACGTGAAATTATAGCAAACTAAAGATACCAAAACGAGGATTCGTGGCTGCTGTTCAACACTTTTTCTGTACCACGCAGGGTATGTATTAAAATTTCGAGACAATATGCATAGCGGAAGAAAACATATCAATATGACACAAGAACCAGTTAGCGTTGATTTTAATCAATTTTAAGTCAATTTTGAGGTCTGTGAAAACACAAACGATGTCGACTGGAAAAGAAACACCAGTTCCACCATTCCTTCCTTCCTCCAATGTGATGACAAATGGATACTTTGGAGGGGTTAGTATCGACTCTGCAAACCTCAACTGTGTTCAGGTTGATCATGTGGAGGAAGTTGTCTCCCTGAGAAGGTCAGTCGATCTTGGATACACCACATCAACCACCATAGACAATGAAGATTCTAGGAATAAATATAAAGAGACTGAGGAGGTGATATTACACGAAACAAAGCCGAAGTACAGGGATATGTCCTCTCAGATGAAAGAGTATAACGTCAATTATAACGGACTGATTATTATTCCATGGGAGGAATTTGCTGAAAATCCAAGGAAATTAAACGACTTATTTTATTTAGAGAAAAATGGACTTATAACATATGACTCTGACGAAGTAAATGTGTTTTTCCATGCAACAAAAATGAATAAACCAACATTTGGGGATATAAGTGAGAATGGCAAGGCATGGTAAGCTTCTACTCTGCATTACACTTTTTTTTTGTTACTTTTATTTTCCATTTGTGTCATTTATTTGGTAATTCAGATCTTAGAGCTGATATGTACTATTGTCTATAATTTACAATTATTTACACATTTCATACATGAAACGGTTCTGTTTATGACTTTTAATTTATTTATATCCCAGGACAAAGGTACACGACTTTGTACAGAAGGTTAGCTTCATCTTAGGACAACTTGCTTTTCAGAAGAGTTTTTGAAACCTTATCAGCAAATAATAGGAAAACGTATTGGTTGTATAATTCCATATCGATGTTTTTGAAAATCATCATAATTTACCTTTAACCGTGTCCCTCCCTATAACCAGATATATTGCTTATGGAATTGTAATCTAGAACACATGGTCTACTGATTTAGGTGATAAAGTTGAGCTTTGAACATTCTTTCAGTATCTGCCAGTTTAGAGGTAAACTGGCACCTCGTGTATGGCTTTTGCCAATTTGTTATGTATTTTTTTTGTGCTCAGTACCCTACATGATTAGCCAACCCTTTCAGTACGATCGATGTTTATAGATTGATCTACATTGTTGCACTGTTGCATTCCTTGATCTAGAGTATGGAGATAAGTAATCGCTATCAAACATGTTGAACTCCACCCAATTATGTGCCCGTCTCCCTCCTTGGGTATGTGGCTTGTTGCTATCTGACATATATACATTAATGTTTTTGGCTTGATGATATTGGCATAAATGAGGACGTATATCGGTGCCTTTTAAAGCTACCTGTACGGTATCGGTTTTGGTTTTACTCATTGTTAGATGTTTTATGGTGACGTTCTATTGTTAACATCTTTGTCTTCTGTGGATAGTTGTCCAATTTGTGAGCATATCTGCACATTTCCATTTTTACATTATTCTATATTCTTACCTTTTAGCACCCCGTTTTTCTATTATTGTTTTGTTTTGCCCTATTTCTCTCCATCTTTTTTTTTATATCTGGGTCCGTTTTTCTATTAGACATTTTCCGCATTATTCACTATTACATAAACTCCATCCAAATCCTCATACAATAGCATTCAGAAATACAGATAAGTTAATAAAGGAAATAGAAATGAGGCCACCGAGGAGGCTTGTCTATTGTTGAGTTGTATTTATTTTGTTGACCTTGACCGCAGACACTAGATTTTTTACTAAGAATACGGCGAACATACTGGTAATGACAATGAAAAAAACATAGTGCTGTGGGTTTTTTTTAAGTTAAAAATAATATAAAAATATTTGCTCCGATAATCATCAACATTATTTTATTTTAGGGTTGTGAACGTAGAGAAGATAAAGGACCTAGAACAAGTTAGAGTGTGGTTAATAGAAAGGGTGTCAGTGTTTGGTGTGACTCTAGTCAGGAAAACTTCACGCTTCGGCAAGTCCGATAGAGGTATATAATATACGTTAAAGGCATAATCTAAAATATTTTTATTAGCACATTCTTTTACCCAACTTCCTATGGGAACTTTACATTAAGAGTTATTCGTCGTTCAAGCGTTGCAAGACATTATATAACATCAACTAATATTGATATTTTTTTGTAGTTTAAAAAAAGATATTTGTTATGAATAATTTCAAAGGTTTTGAGAACATCAAGATAGCAGATTTTCGTTTGATAAATGGACATATTGACAATTTTACTCATAATCTTCAACTTTTCACTATACAAAATCATAACAAACAAACACATATACAATAACCAAAAGAGAAAACAAACCAAACAAAGCCCTCATGAATGCATTCTATCGTAGATGATTATTAGTTTTTCTCGGTGTACATTATTTTCCCTCCAGTTATTTTTTTTTATTATACCTTAAATACAGTGATTCCACTGCTCAGCTGGTTCCATCATCAGGTGAATCCCCTCTCCTCGACTGTTTCGGCGCTGTCCACGACAACCTCTAGGGAGTGTACCGACTGAGTTAGCTCTCCCACTGCTCTTACCTCTTCCTCCGTATCCAACCGGAAGCTTCCTCTGCCTGTCTTCCAACTTTTCCTACCAAGCTTCTTCTTACTGGTCAAGTTAGTCCTAGGGAACCCAAGGCTCTCTAAAAAGTGTGAGAAACAAAGCCTCTACATCCTACTTCAACTGGAAAATACCATGTCCTCCAGTTCTTCTCTTGGATGGATGTCTGTTACAAATTCCTGGTACTTGGCAAGCTTTTTCTCGTGGGCTTCTTCCAGTCTTGTTTCCCATGGCACTATAAGCTCTACACGTATGACTTGTCTGTTGATTCTAGACCACAGCACAATTTCTGGTCTGAGGTTTGTTGTTTAAACCTCTCTTGGGAAGGTGGTCTTTCCCCAAACGTCTGCTTGCATCTCCCAGTCATTATAACTTAACTTGAATTAAATATACCAAAGCAAACATAAGAGTACGATACAAAACGGTCTAACTTCAACGAGAACCGAAATCACCAATCAGGCTTCAACGGAACATTTTAATCATCTATTAGTTTGAAATGCATCGAATAAACACCTTTCAGCATTAGTACCTGATTGTTTAAGTACAATGATTATCTTTTCGTTCAACATGTTTTAAGGTCCAATGGGAGTTGAGAGAATTCATATATTATCTTATTCATATTTTCAGCTCCTTGTCTGGTGATGCTAGATCCTACCATGGGTCATGGAGATTCTATCCATGCTTCAATAATGAGATGTATAAATGTAATGCAAGAAGGCAAAAAGTTTTGTCTCGAGGTATACCAAACAAACGTTTTCTGTTTCATGTATTTGTGTTAATTTACTGATACTTTAGTTTTATTGAAATGCAATTTATATTTAAAATATCTTGATTTGATTATCGTATACATCTTTTATAACCCTTTTTCCTCATATATTTTGTTTTTGTGTACTAGTATATTCATTTTCTTAAATTTAATGTGTGATAATAAATTTTTTTGAATGTAGATAAGACAGTCACATTGAAAGACCCAAAGAATAAGCTATTATATGATTTTATAATGAGAATATGTTTTATTCATCAATCAGATTAATTTTAATGGATGTGTTGAGCGATGGTGTCGCCGAATCACCATGACAAAGTGTGAGGCTGTTGGTGCTAAATTGGTTATTACAAATGGGGAAGAACAGGCCGACTTCACAGACACAGAAAATATCATCTGTTGTATAGTCTGTCTACCAATCTGGTCAATACAGACCGGTATCTATAAGGTATGTCCGAATTATGTAAATATCATCTGTTGTATAGTCTGTCTGCCTATCTGGTCAATACAGACCGGTATCTATAAGGTATGTCCGAATCATGTAAATATCATCTGTTGTAGAGTCTGTCTGCCTATCTGGTCAATACAGACCGGTATCTATAAGGTATGTCCGAATCATGTAAATATCATCTGTTGTAGAGTCTGTCTACCTATCTGGTCAATACAGACCGGTATCTATAAGGTATGTCCGAATTATGTAAATATCATCTGTTGTATAGTCTGTCTGCCTATCTGGTCAATACAGACCGGTATCTATAAGGTATGTCCGAATTATGTAAATATCATCTGTTGTATAGTCTGTCTGCCTATCTGGTCAATACAGACCGGTATCTATAAGGTATGTCCGAATCATGTAAATATCATCTGTTGTAGAGTGTCTACCTATCTGGTCAATACAGACCGGTATCTATAAGGTACGTATGTCCGAATTATGTAAATATCATCTGTTGTATAGTCTGTCTGCCTATCTGGTCAATACAGACCGGTATCTATAAGGTATGTCCGAATTATGTAAATATCATCTGTTGTATAGTCTGTCTGTCTATCTGGTCAATACAGACCGGTATCTATAAGGTATGTCCGAATCATGTAAATATCATCTGTTGTAGAGTCTGTCTACCTATCTGGTCAATACAGACCGGTATCTATAAGGTATGTCCGAATCATGTAAATATCATCTGTTGTATAGTCTGTCTACCTATCTGGTCAATACAGACCGGTATCTATAAGGTATGTTCTAGTGGTGTCATACCACCAATTAAAAGTCCCTATCTGTTCAACCAAATTTTGCAATTTTCACAGCTTTCTAAATATTTTACCTTAAGTTTAACTTCATAGAAACTAGGTATATCCTGAATTGTACAGGTGTCACCTTTCTGCATGCCAATTTTCAACATACATTCAAAATCATATAAGAAAGCAGAGAGCTTCCGAAAGGAGGTACCACTAAAAATAACCCCTGGTTTTCTGGAAATCTTAAATTAGTATACTATGGAGCGCATTAATCCTCAATTTTTAATGCAAACTCATAGACAGGTAAATTTTGGCTCAAAATGGTCTTAATATATTTCTCTTTCAACAAAACTTTCATTTCTGCAAATTTGTTAGTTAGTTTAGGTGAACAATGATATCAAATGCACTTTTTTTTGTCCGAGTAGGCCTACTTTCACATACGTTCTAAATTTGAGGGAGTAATTGGTGGTATGACACCTAAAGAGACAAAAAAGTTGATTAAAAATCTTTTATTTTGCTTTATTCTTAATCCTTAGTCAATTTGTAGTTTAAAACAGCCTATCTGAGCATTATGCGACTTATAATAAAAATTTCACAGCTCAATTTAAACTGACTGTAATGTATGACTTTGATAGAAAATACTTGAAAATTTCATTTTGGGCTACAGGAACATAAACTTTCAATATCAAGATCATTGTTTGCTGATTTTTTCTTGTTTGTTCTACTTCTTTAAAGACTTCCAACAATTTTTGCAATGAATTTAGTAAAAAATCCAAGGTATTGAAGTGTCATGGAATATTGACCCCCCTTTTTTTCATCTGGTGTCAGTAAAGTACTACAAATTGATCAAAAGTGCAGTCATGGTCATTTAACTGTGTTTATTTACATCAGTTAATACAATTTAAGATATGAAAATTTCATTTGGAATAATAAATGGTGCTTTTGTGAGTTTCTGCAGTGCTTACATTAGGCTATGCTATCTGCCAAGTACATAGTATGACGCAATGCTATAAGGGGTAAAAATCAAATAATTTCATTAAATCTGCATGACAAAATTTTTTTGGGGGTAGTAAACAACTTATGTTTCAATGTTTAACACCACAGAATAACTTTCTGTGCATTTATAACATTATTCAGGACATTTTTTATATAAAAGCATATTGTCAGGATGGGAAAAGCTAAAAATAGGACAAACTCAAGATTTAGGCTCTAAATTTGCAATATGTGACATTTTACCCCCAAAAAGATTGAAATGTGGCTACTATCATCTCAAATGATCAGTTAAGACAAAAAAAAACAATTGTTTTCTTATTTTGATGTTTCACCGCATTTTGCTTAAAGAGACAAAAAAGTTGATTAAAAATCTTTTATTTTGCTTTATTCTTAATCCTTAGTCAATTTGTAGTTTAAAACAGCCTATCTGAGCATTATGCGACTTATAATAAAAATTTCACAGCTCAATTTAAACTGACTGTAATGTATGACTTTGATAGAAAATACTTGAAAATTTCATTTTGGGCTACAGGAACATAAACTTTCAATATCAAGATCATTGTTTGCTGATTTTTTCTTGTTTGTTCTACTTCTTTAAAGACTTCCAACAATTTTTGCAATGAATTTAGTAAAAAATCCAAGGTATTGAAGTGTCATGGAATATTGACCCCCCTTTTTTTCATCTGGTGTCAGTAAAGTACTACAAATTGATCAAAAGTGCAGTCATGGTCATTTAACTGTGTTTATTTACATCAGTTAATACAATTTAAGATATGAAAATTTCATTTGGAATAATAAATGGTGCTTTTGTGAGTTTCTGCAGTGCTTACATTAGGCTATGCTATCTGCCAAGTACATAGTATGACGCAATGCTATAAGGGGTAAAAATCAAATAATTTCATTAAATCTGCATGACAAAATTTTTTTGGGGGTAGTAAACAACTTATGTTTCAATGTTTAACACCACAGAATAACTTTCTGTGCATTTATAACATTATTCAGGACATTTTTTATATAAAAGCATATTGTCAGGATGGGAAAAGCTAAAAATAGGACAAACTCAAGATTTAGGCTCTAAATTTGCAATATGTGACATTTTACCCCCAAAAAGATTGAAATGTGGCTACTATCATCTCAAATGATCAGTTAAGACAAAAAAATACAATTGTTTTCTTATTTTGATGTTTCACCGCATTTTGCTTAAAGAGACAAAAAAGTTGATTAAAAATCTTTTATTTTGCTTTATTCTTAATCCTTAGTCAATTTGTAGTTTAAAACAGCCTATCTGAGCATTATGCGACTTATAATAAAAATTTCACAGCTCAATTTAAACTGACTGTAATGTATGACTTTGATAGAAAATACTTGAAAATTTCATTTTGGGCTACAGGAACATAAACTTTCAATATCAAGATCATTGTTTGCTGATTTTTTCTTGTTTGTTCTACTTCTTTAAAGACTTCCAACAATTTTTGCAATGAATTTAGTAAAAAATCCAAGGTATTGAAGTGTCATGGAATATTGACCCCCCTTTTTTTCATCTGGTGTCAGTAAAGTACTACAAATTGATCAAAAGTGCAGTCATGGTCATTTAACTGTGTTTATTTACATCAGTTAATACAATTTAAGATATGAAAATTTCATTTGGAATAATAAATGGTGCTTTTGTGAGTTTCTGCAGTGCTTACATTAGGCTATGCTATCTGCCAAGTACATAGTATGACGCAATGCTATAAGGGGTAAAAATCAAATAATTTCATTAAATCTGCATGACAAAATTTTTTTGGGGGTAGTAAACAACTTATGTTTCAATGTTTAACACCACAGAATAACTTTCTGTGCATTTATAACATTATTCAGGACATTTTTTATATAAAAGCATATTGTCAGGATGGGAAAAGCTAAAAATAGGACAAACTCAAGATTTAGGCTCTAAATTTGCAATATGTGACATTTTACCCCCAAAAAGATTGAAATGTGGCTACTATCATCTCAAATGATCAGTTAAGACAAAAAAATACAATTGTTTTCTTATTTTGATGTTTCACCGCATTTTGCTTAAAGAGACAAAAAAGTTGATTAAAAATCTTTTATTTTGCTTTATTCTTAATCCTTAGTCAATTTGTAGTTTAAAACAGCCTATCTGAGCATTATGCGACTTATAATAAAAATTTCACAGCTCAATTTAAACTGACTGTAATGTATGACTTTGATAGAAAATACTTGAAAATTTCATTTTGGGCTACAGGAACATAAACTTTCAATATCAAGATCATTGTTTGCTGATTTTTTCTTGTTTGTTCTACTTCTTTAAAGACTTCCAACAATTTTTGCAATGAATTTAGTAAAAAATCCAAGGTATTGAAGTGTCATGGAATATTGACCCCCCTTTTTTTCATCTGGTGTCAGTAAAGTACTACAAATTGATCAAAAGTGCAGTCATGGTCATTTAACTGTGTTTATTTACATCAGTTAATACAATTTAAGATATGAAAATTTCATTTGGAATAATAAATGGTGCTTTTGTGAGTTTCTGCAGTGCTTACATTAGGCTATGCTATCTGCCAAGTACATAGTATGACGCAATGCTATAAGGGGTAAAAATCAAATAATTTCATTAAATCTGCATGATTAAATTTTTTTGGGGGTAGTAAACAACTTATGTTTCAATGTTTAACACCACAGAATAACTTTCTGTGCATTTATAACATTATTCAGGACATTTTTTATATAAAAGCATATTGTCAGGATGGGAAAAGCTAAAAATAGGACAAACTCAAGATTTAGGCTCTAAATTTGCAATATGTGACATTTTACCCCCAAAAAGATTGAAATGTGGCTACTATCATCTCAAATGATCAGTTAAGACAAAAAAAAACAATTGTTTTCTTATTTTGATGTTTCACCGCATTTTGCTTAAAGAGACAAAAAAGTTGATTAAAAATCTTTTATTTTGCTTTATTCTTAATCCTTAGTCAATTTGTAGTTTAAAACAGCCTATCTGAGCATTATGCGACTTATAATAAAAATTTCACAGCTCAATTTAAACTGACTGTAATGTATGACTTTGATAGAAAATACTTGAAAATTTCATTTTGGGCTACAGGAACATAAACTTTCAATATCAAGATCATTGTTTGCTGATTTTTTCTTGTTTGTTCTACTTCTTTAAAGACTTCCAACAATTTTTGCAATGAATTTAGTAAAAAATCCAAGGTATTGAAGTGTCATGGAATATTGACCCCCCTTTTTTTCATCTGGTGTCAGTAAAGTACTACAAATTGATCAAAAGTGCAGTCATGGTCATTTAACTGTGTTTATTTACATCAGTTAATACAATTTAAGATATGAAAATTTCATTTGGAATAATAAATGGTGCTTTTGTGAGTTTCTGCAGTGCTTACATTAGGCTATGCTATCTGCCAAGTACATAGTATGACGCAATGCTATAAGGGGTAAAAATCAAATAATTTCATTAAATCTGCATGACAAAATTTTTTTGGGGGTAGTAAACAACTTATGTTTCAATGTTTAACACCACAGAATAACTTTCTGTGCATTTATAACATTATTCAGGACATTTTTTATATAAAAGCATATTGTCAGGATGGGAAAAGCTAAAAATAGGACAAACTCAAGATTTAGGCTCTAAATTTGCAATATGTGACATTTTACCCCCAAAAAGATTGAAATGTGGCTACTATCATCTCAAATGATCAGTTAAGACAAAAAAAAACAATTGTTTTCTTATTTTGATGTTTCACCGCATTTTGCTTAAAGGTGTCATACCACCAATTAAAAGTCCCTATCTGTTCAACCAAATTTTGCAATTTTCACAGCTTTCTAAATATTTTACCTTAAGTTTAACTTCATAGAAACTAGGTATATCCTGAATTGTACAGGTGTCACCTTTCTGCATGCCAATTTTCAACATACATTCAAAATCATATAAGAAAGCAGAGAGCTTCCGAAAGGAGGTACCACTAAAAATAACCCCTGGTTTTCTGGAAATCTTAAATTAGTATACTATGGAGCGCATTAATCCTCAATTTTTAATGCAAACTCATAGACAGGTAAATTTTGGCTCAAAATGGTCTTAATATATTTCTCTTTCAACAAAACTTTCATTTCTGCAAATTTGTTAGTTAGTTTAGGTGAACAATGATATCAAATGCACTTTTTTTTGTCCGAGTAGGCCTACTTTCACATACGTTCTAAATTTGAGGGAGTAATTGGTGGTATGACACCTAAAGAGACAAAAAAGTTGATTAAAAATCTTTTATTTTGCTTTATTCTTAATCCTTAGTCAATTTGTAGTTTAAAACAGCCTATCTGAGCATTATGCGACTTATAATAAAAATTTCACAGCTCAATTTAAACTGACTGTAATGTATGACTTTGATAGAAAATACTTGAAAATTTCATTTTGGGCTACAGGAACATAAACTTTCAATATCAAGATCATTGTTTGCTGATTTTTTCTTGTTTGTTCTACTTCTTTAAAGACTTCCAACAATTTTTGCAATGAATTTAGTAAAAAATCCAAGGTATTGAAGTGTCATGGAATATTGACCCCCCTTTTTTTCATCTGGTGTCAGTAAAGTACTACAAATTGATCAAAAGTGCAGTCATGGTCATTTAACTGTGTTTATTTACATCAGTTAATACAATTTAAGATATGAAAATTTCATTTGGAATAATAAATGGTGCTTTTGTGAGTTTCTGCAGTGCTTACATTAGGCTATGCTATCTGCCAAGTACATAGTATGACGCAATGCTATAAGGGGTAAAAATCAAATAATTTCATTAAATCTGCATGACAAAATTTTTTTGGGGGTAGTAAACAACTTATGTTTCAATGTTTAACACCACAGAATAACTTTCTGTGCATTTATAACATTATTCAGGACATTTTTTATATAAAAGCATATTGTCAGGATGGGAAAAGCTAAAAATAGGACAAACTCAAGATTTAGGCTCTAAATTTGCAATATGTGACATTTTACCCCCAAAAAGATTGAAATGTGGCTACTATCATCTCAAATGATCAGTTAAGACAAAAAAAAACAATTGTTTTCTTATTTTGATGTTTCACCGCATTTTGCTTAAAGAGACAAAAAAGTTGATTAAAAATCTTTTATTTTGCTTTATTCTTAATCCTTAGTCAATTTGTAGTTTAAAACAGCCTATCTGAGCATTATGCGACTTATAATAAAAATTTCACAGCTCAATTTAAACTGACTGTAATGTATGACTTTGATAGAAAATACTTGAAAATTTCATTTTGGGCTACAGGAACATAAACTTTCAATATCAAGATCATTGTTTGCTGATTTTTTCTTGTTTGTTCTACTTCTTTAAAGACTTCCAACAATTTTTGCAATGAATTTAGTAAAAAATCCAAGGTATTGAAGTGTCATGGAATATTGACCCCCCTTTTTTTCATCTGGTGTCAGTAAAGTACTACAAATTGATCAAAAGTGCAGTCATGGTCATTTAACTGTGTTTATTTACATCAGTTAATACAATTTAAGATATGAAAATTTCATTTGGAATAATAAATGGTGCTTTTGTGAGTTTCTGCAGTGCTTACATTAGGCTATGCTATCTGCCAAGTACATAGTATGACGCAATGCTATAAGGGGTAAAAATCAAATAATTTCATTAAATCTGCATGACAAAATTTTTTTGGGGGTAGTAAACAACTTATGTTTCAATGTTTAACACCACAGAATAACTTTCTGTGCATTTATAACATTATTCAGGACATTTTTTATATAAAAGCATATTGTCAGGATGGGAAAAGCTAAAAATAGGACAAACTCAAGATTTAGGCTCTAAATTTGCAATATGTGACATTTTACCCCCAAAAAGATTGAAATGTGGCTACTATCATCTCAAATGATCAGTTAAGACAAAAAAAAACAATTGTTTTCTTATTTTGATGTTTCACCGCATTTTGCTTAAAGGTGTCATACCACCAATTAAAAGTCCCTATCTGTTCAACCAAATTTTGCAATTTTCACAGCTTTCTAAATATTTTACCTTAAGTTTAACTTCATAGAAACTAGGTATATCCTGAATTGTACAGGTGTCACCTTTCTGCATGCCAATTTTCAACATACATTCAAAATCATATAAGAAAGCAGAGAGCTTCCGAAAGGAGGTACCACTAAAAATAACCCCTGGTTTTCTGGAAATCTTAAATTAGTATACTATGGAGCGCATTAATCCTCAATTTTTAATGCAAACTCATAGACAGGTAAATTTTGGCTCAAAATGGTCTTAATATATTTCTCTTTCAACAAAACTTTCATTTCTGCAAATTTGTTAGTTAGTTTAGGTGAACAATGATATCAAATGCACTTTTTTTTGTCCGAGTAGGCCTACTTTCACATACGTTCTAAATTTGAGGGAGTAATTGGTGGTATGACACCTAAAGAGACAAAAAAGTTGATTAAAAATCTTTTATTTTGCTTTATTCTTAATCCTTAGTCAATTTGTAGTTTAAAACAGCCTATCTGAGCATTATGCGACTTATAATAAAAATTTCACAGCTCAATTTAAACTGACTGTAATGTATGACTTTGATAGAAAATACTTGAAAATTTCATTTTGGGCTACAGGAACATAAACTTTCAATATCAAGATCATTGTTTGCTGATTTTTTCTTGTTTGTTCTACTTCTTTAAAGACTTCCAACAATTTTTGCAATGAATTTAGTAAAAAATCCAAGGTATTGAAGTGTCATGGAATATTGACCCCCCTTTTTTTCATCTGGTGTCAGTAAAGTACTACAAATTGATCAAAAGTGCAGTCATGGTCATTTAACTGTGTTTATTTACATCAGTTAATACAATTTAAGATATGAAAATTTCATTTGGAATAATAAATGGTGCTTTTGTGAGTTTCTGCAGTGCTTACATTAGGCTATGCTATCTGCCAAGTACATAGTATGACGCAATGCTATAAGGGGTAAAAATCAAATAATTTCATTAAATCTGCATGACAAAATTTTTTTGGGGGTAGTAAACAACTTATGTTTCAATGTTTAACACCACAGAATAACTTTCTGTGCATTTATAACATTATTCAGGACATTTTTTATATAAAAGCATATTGTCAGGATGGGAAAAGCTAAAAATAGGACAAACTCAAGATTTAGGCTCTAAATTTGCAATATGTGACATTTTACCCCCAAAAAGATTGAAATGTGGCTACTATCATCTCAAATGATCAGTTAAGACAAAAAAAAACAATTGTTTTCTTATTTTGATGTTTCACCGCATTTTGCTTAAAGAGACAAAAAAGTTGATTAAAAATCTTTTATTTTGCTTTATTCTTAATCCTTAGTCAATTTGTAGTTTAAAACAGCCTATCTGAGCATTATGCGACTTATAATAAAAATTTCACAGCTCAATTTAAACTGACTGTAATGTATGACTTTGATAGAAAATACTTGAAAATTTCATTTTGGGCTACAGGAACATAAACTTTCAATATCAAGATCATTGTTTGCTGATTTTTTCTTGTTTGTTCTACTTCTTTAAAGACTTCCAACAATTTTTGCAATGAATTTAGTAAAAAATCCAAGGTATTGAAGTGTCATGGAATATTGACCCCCCTTTTTTTCATCTGGTGTCAGTAAAGTACTACAAATTGATCAAAAGTGCAGTCATGGTCATTTAACTGTGTTTATTTACATCAGTTAATACAATTTAAGATATGAAAATTTCATTTGGAATAATAAATGGTGCTTTTGTGAGTTTCTGCAGTGCTTACATTAGGCTATGCTATCTGCCAAGTACATAGTATGACGCAATGCTATAAGGGGTAAAAATCAAATAATTTCATTAAATCTGCATGACAAAATTTTTTTGGGGGTAGTAAACAACTTATGTTTCAATGTTTAACACCACAGAATAACTTTCTGTGCATTTATAACATTATTCAGGACATTTTTTATATAAAAGCATATTGTCAGGATGGGAAAAGCTAAAAATAGGACAAACTCAAGATTTAGGCTCTAAATTTGCAATATGTGACATTTTACCCCCAAAAAGATTGAAATGTGGCTACTATCATCTCAAATGATCAGTTAAGACAAAAAAAAACAATTGTTTTCTTATTTTGATGTTTCACCGCATTTTGCTTAAAGGTGTCATACCACCAATTAAAAGTCCCTATCTGTTCAACCAAATTTTGCAATTTTCACAGCTTTCTAAATATTTTACCTTAAGTTTAACTTCATAGAAACTAGGTATATCCTGAATTGTACAGGTGTCACCTTTCTGCATGCCAATTTTCAACATACATTCAAAATCATATAAGAAAGCAGAGAGCTTCCGAAAGGAGGTACCACTAAAAATAACCCCTGGTTTTCTGGAAATCTTAAATTAGTATACTATGGAGCGCATTAATCCTCAATTTTTAATGCAAACTCATAGACAGGTAAATTTTGGCTCAAAATGGTCTTAATATATTTCTCTTTCAACAAAACTTTCATTTCTGCAAATTTGTTAGTTAGTTTAGGTGAACAATGATATCAAATGCACTTTTTTTTGTCCGAGTAGGCCTACTTTCACATACGTTCTAAATTTGAGGGAGTAATTGGTGGTATGACACCTAAAGAGACAAAAAAGTTGATTAAAAATCTTTTATTTTGCTTTATTCTTAATCCTTAGTCAATTTGTAGTTTAAAACAGCCTATCTGAGCATTATGCGACTTATAATAAAAATTTCACAGCTCAATTTAAACTGACTGTAATGTATGACTTTGATAGAAAATACTTGAAAATTTCATTTTGGGCTACAGGAACATAAACTTTCAATATCAAGATCATTGTTTGCTGATTTTTTCTTGTTTGTTCTACTTCTTTAAAGACTTCCAACAATTTTTGCAATGAATTTAGTAAAAAATCCAAGGTATTGAAGTGTCATGGAATATTGACCCCCCTTTTTTTCATCTGGTGTCAGTAAAGTACTACAAATTGATCAAAAGTGCAGTCATGGTCATTTAACTGTGTTTATTTACATCAGTTAATACAATTTAAGATATGAAAATTTCATTTGGAATAATAAATGGTGCTTTTGTGAGTTTCTGCAGTGCTTACATTAGGCTATGCTATCTGCCAAGTACATAGTATGACGCAATGCTATAAGGGGTAAAAATCAAATAATTTCATTAAATCTGCATGACAAAATTTTTTTGGGGGTAGTAAACAACTTATGTTTCAATGTTTAACACCACAGAATAACTTTCTGTGCATTTATAACATTATTCAGGACATTTTTTATATAAAAGCATATTGTCAGGATGGGAAAAGCTAAAAATAGGACAAACTCAAGATTTAGGCTCTAAATTTGCAATATGTGACATTTTACCCCCAAAAAGATTGAAATGTGGCTACTATCATCTCAAATGATCAGTTAAGACAAAAAAAAACAATTGTTTTCTTATTTTGATGTTTCACCGCATTTTGCTTAAAGAGACAAAAAAGTTGATTAAAAATCTTTTATTTTGCTTTATTCTTAATCCTTAGTCAATTTGTAGTTTAAAACAGCCTATCTGAGCATTATGCGACTTATAATAAAAATTTCACAGCTCAATTTAAACTGACTGTAATGTATGACTTTGATAGAAAATACTTGAAAATTTCATTTTGGGCTACAGGAACATAAACTTTCAATATCAAGATCATTGTTTGCTGATTTTTTCTTGTTTGTTCTACTTCTTTAAAGACTTCCAACAATTTTTGCAATGAATTTAGTAAAAAATCCAAGGTATTGAAGTGTCATGGAATATTGACCCCCCTTTTTTTCATCTGGTGTCAGTAAAGTACTACAAATTGATCAAAAGTGCAGTCATGGTCATTTAACTGTGTTTATTTACATCAGTTAATACAATTTAAGATATGAAAATTTCATTTGGAATAATAAATGGTGCTTTTGTGAGTTTCTGCAGTGCTTACATTAGGCTATGCTATCTGCCAAGTACATAGTATGACGCAATGCTATAAGGGGTAAAAATCAAATAATTTCATTAAATCTGCATGACAAAATTTTTTTGGGGGTAGTAAACAACTTATGTTTCAATGTTTAACACCACAGAATAACTTTCTGTGCATTTATAACATTATTCAGGACATTTTTTATATAAAAGCATATTGTCAGGATGGGAAAAGCTAAAAATAGGACAAACTCAAGATTTAGGCTCTAAATTTGCAATATGTGACATTTTACCCCCAAAAAGATTGAAATGTGGCTACTATCATCTCAAATGATCAGTTAAGACAAAAAAAAACAATTGTTTTCTTATTTTGATGTTTCACCGCATTTTGCTTAAAGGTGTCATACCACCAATTAAAAGTCCCTATCTGTTCAACCAAATTTTGCAATTTTCACAGCTTTCTAAATATTTTACCTTAAGTTTAACTTCATAGAAACTAGGTATATCCTGAATTGTACAGGTGTCACCTTTCTGCATGCCAATTTTCAACATACATTCAAAATCATATAAGAAAGCAGAGAGCTTCCGAAAGGAGGTACCACTAAAAATAACCCCTGGTTTTCTGGAAATCTTAAATTAGTATACTATGGAGCGCATTAATCCTCAATTTTTAATGCAAACTCATAGACAGGTAAATTTTGGCTCAAAATGGTCTTAATATATTTCTCTTTCAACAAAACTTTCATTTCTGCAAATTTGTTAGTTAGTTTAGGTGAACAATGATATCAAATGCACTTTTTTTTGTCCGAGTAGGCCTACTTTCACATACGTTCTAAATTTGAGGGAGTAATTGGTGGTATGACACCTAAAGAGACAAAAAAGTTGATTAAAAATCTTTTATTTTGCTTTATTCTTAATCCTTAGTCAATTTGTAGTTTAAAACAGCCTATCTGAGCATTATGCGACTTATAATAAAAATTTCACAGCTCAATTTAAACTGACTGTAATGTATGACTTTGATAGAAAATACTTGAAAATTTCATTTTGGGCTACAGGAACATAAACTTTCAATATCAAGATCATTGTTTGCTGATTTTTTCTTGTTTGTTCTACTTCTTTAAAGACTTCCAACAATTTTTGCAATGAATTTAGTAAAAAATCCAAGGTATTGAAGTGTCATGGAATATTGACCCCCCTTTTTTTCATCTGGTGTCAGTAAAGTACTACAAATTGATCAAAAGTGCAGTCATGGTCATTTAACTGTGTTTATTTACATCAGTTAATACAATTTAAGATATGAAAATTTCATTTGGAATAATAAATGGTGCTTTTGTGAGTTTCTGCAGTGCTTACATTAGGCTATGCTATCTGCCAAGTACATAGTATGACGCAATGCTATAAGGGGTAAAAATCAAATAATTTCATTAAATCTGCATGACAAAATTTTTTTGGGGGTAGTAAACAACTTATGTTTCAATGTTTAACACCACAGAATAACTTTCTGTGCATTTATAACATTATTCAGGACATTTTTTATATAAAAGCATATTGTCAGGATGGGAAAAGCTAAAAATAGGACAAACTCAAGATTTAGGCTCTAAATTTGCAATATGTGACATTTTACCCCCAAAAAGATTGAAATGTGGCTACTATCATCTCAAATGATCAGTTAAGACAAAAAAAAACAATTGTTTTCTTATTTTGATGTTTCACCGCATTTTGCTTAAAGAGACAAAAAAGTTGATTAAAAATCTTTTATTTTGCTTTATTCTTAATCCTTAGTCAATTTGTAGTTTAAAACAGCCTATCTGAGCATTATGCGACTTATAATAAAAATTTCACAGCTCAATTTAAACTGACTGTAATGTATGACTTTGATAGAAAATACTTGAAAATTTCATTTTGGGCTACAGGAACATAAACTTTCAATATCAAGATCATTGTTTGCTGATTTTTTCTTGTTTGTTCTACTTCTTTAAAGACTTCCAACAATTTTTGCAATGAATTTAGTAAAAAATCCAAGGTATTGAAGTGTCATGGAATATTGACCCCCCTTTTTTTCATCTGGTGTCAGTAAAGTACTACAAATTGATCAAAAGTGCAGTCATGGTCATTTAACTGTGTTTATTTACATCAGTTAATACAATTTAAGATATGAAAATTTCATTTGGAATAATAAATGGTGCTTTTGTGAGTTTCTGCAGTGCTTACATTAGGCTATGCTATCTGCCAAGTACATAGTATGACGCAATGCTATAAGGGGTAAAAATCAAATAATTTCATTAAATCTGCATGACAAAATTTTTTTGGGGGTAGTAAACAACTTATGTTTCAATGTTTAACACCACAGAATAACTTTCTGTGCATTTATAACATTATTCAGGACATTTTTTATATAAAAGCATATTGTCAGGATGGGAAAAGCTAAAAATAGGACAAACTCAAGATTTAGGCTCTAAATTTGCAATATGTGACATTTTACCCCCAAAAAGATTGAAATGTGGCTACTATCATCTCAAATGATCAGTTAAGACAAAAAAAAACAATTGTTTTCTTATTTTGATGTTTCACCGCATTTTGCTTAAAGGTGTCATACCACCAATTAAAAGTCCCTATCTGTTCAACCAAATTTTGCAATTTTCACAGCTTTCTAAATATTTTACCTTAAGTTTAACTTCATAGAAACTAGGTATATCCTGAATTGTACAGGTGTCACCTTTCTGCATGCCAATTTTCAACATACATTCAAAATCATATAAGAAAGCAGAGAGCTTCCGAAAGGAGGTACCACTAAAAATAACCCCTGGTTTTCTGGAAATCTTAAATTAGTATACTATGGAGCGCATTAATCCTCAATTTTTAATGCAAACTCATAGACAGGTAAATTTTGGCTCAAAATGGTCTTAATATATTTCTCTTTCAACAAAACTTTCATTTCTGCAAATTTGTTAGTTAGTTTAGGTGAACAATGATATCAAATGCACTTTTTTTTGTCCGAGTAGGCCTACTTTCACATACGTTCTAAATTTGAGGGAGTAATTGGTGGTATGACACCTAAAGAGACAAAAAAGTTGATTAAAAATCTTTTATTTTGCTTTATTCTTAATCCTTAGTCAATTTGTAGTTTAAAACAGCCTATCTGAGCATTATGCGACTTATAATAAAAATTTCACAGCTCAATTTAAACTGACTGTAATGTATGACTTTGATAGAAAATACTTGAAAATTTCATTTTGGGCTACAGGAACATAAACTTTCAATATCAAGATCATTGTTTGCTGATTTTTTCTTGTTTGTTCTACTTCTTTAAAGACTTCCAACAATTTTTGCAATGAATTTAGTAAAAAATCCAAGGTATTGAAGTGTCATGGAATATTGACCCCCCTTTTTTTCATCTGGTGTCAGTAAAGTACTACAAATTGATCAAAAGTGCAGTCATGGTCATTTAACTGTGTTTATTTACATCAGTTAATACAATTTAAGATATGAAAATTTCATTTGGAATAATAAATGGTGCTTTTGTGAGTTTCTGCAGTGCTTACATTAGGCTATGCTATCTGCCAAGTACATAGTATGACGCAATGCTATAAGGGGTAAAAATCAAATAATTTCATTAAATCTGCATGACAAAATTTTTTTGGGGGTAGTAAACAACTTATGTTTCAATGTTTAACACCACAGAATAACTTTCTGTGCATTTATAACATTATTCAGGACATTTTTTATATAAAAGCATATTGTCAGGATGGGAAAAGCTAAAAATAGGACAAACTCAAGATTTAGGCTCTAAATTTGCAATATGTGACATTTTACCCCCAAAAAGATTGAAATGTGGCTACTATCATCTCAAATGATCAGTTAAGACAAAAAAAAACAATTGTTTTCTTATTTTGATGTTTCACCGCATTTTGCTTAAAGAGACAAAAAAGTTGATTAAAAATCTTTTATTTTGCTTTATTCTTAATCCTTAGTCAATTTGTAGTTTAAAACAGCCTATCTGAGCATTATGCGACTTATAATAAAAATTTCACAGCTCAATTTAAACTGACTGTAATGTATGACTTTGATAGAAAATACTTGAAAATTTCATTTTGGGCTACAGGAACATAAACTTTCAATATCAAGATCATTGTTTGCTGATTTTTTCTTGTTTGTTCTACTTCTTTAAAGACTTCCAACAATTTTTGCAATGAATTTAGTAAAAAATCCAAGGTATTGAAGTGTCATGGAATATTGACCCCCCTTTTTTTCATCTGGTGTCAGTAAAGTACTACAAATTGATCAAAAGTGCAGTCATGGTCATTTAACTGTGTTTATTTACATCAGTTAATACAATTTAAGATATGAAAATTTCATTTGGAATAATAAATGGTGCTTTTGTGAGTTTCTGCAGTGCTTACATTAGGCTATGCTATCTGCCAAGTACATAGTATGACGCAATGCTATAAGGGGTAAAAATCAAATAATTTCATTAAATCTGCATGACAAAATTTTTTTGGGGGTAGTAAACAACTTATGTTTCAATGTTTAACACCACAGAATAACTTTCTGTGCATTTATAACATTATTCAGGACATTTTTTATATAAAAGCATATTGTCAGGATGGGAAAAGCTAAAAATAGGACAAACTCAAGATTTAGGCTCTAAATTTGCAATATGTGACATTTTACCCCCAAAAAGATTGAAATGTGGCTACTATCATCTCAAATGATCAGTTAAGACAAAAAAAAACAATTGTTTTCTTATTTTGATGTTTCACCGCATTTTGCTTAAAGAGACAAAAAAGTTGATTAAAAATCTTTTATTTTGCTTTATTCTTAATCCTTAGTCAATTTGTAGTTTAAAACAGCCTATCTGAGCATTATGCGACTTATAATAAAAATTTCACAGCTCAATTTAAACTGACTGTAATGTATGACTTTGATAGAAAATACTTGAAAATTTCATTTTGGGCTACAGGAACATAAACTTTCAATATCAAGATCATTGTTTGCTGATTTTTTCTTGTTTGTTCTACTTCTTTAAAGACTTCCAACAATTTTTGCAATGAATTTAGTAAAAAATCCAAGGTATTGAAGTGTCATGGAATATTGACCCCCCTTTTTTTCATCTGGTGTCAGTAAAGTACTACAAATTGATCAAAAGTGCAGTCATGGTCATTTAACTGTGTTTATTTACATCAGTTAATACAATTTAAGATATGAAAATTTCATTTGGAATAATAAATGGTGCTTTTGTGAGTTTCTGCAGTGCTTACATTAGGCTATGCTATCTGCCAAGTACATAGTATGACGCAATGCTATAAGGGGTAAAAATCAAATAATTTCATTAAATCTGCATGACAAAATTTTTTTGGGGGTAGTAAACAACTTATGTTTCAATGTTTAACACCACAGAATAACTTTCTGTGCATTTATAACATTATTCAGGACATTTTTTATATAAAAGCATATTGTCAGGATGGGAAAAGCTAAAAATAGGACAAACTCAAGATTTAGGCTCTAAATTTGCAATATGTGACATTTTACCCCCAAAAAGATTGAAATGTGGCTACTATCATCTCAAATGATCAGTTAAGACAAAAAAAAACAATTGTTTTCTTATTTTGATGTTTCACCGCATTTTGCTTAAAGGTGTCATACCACCAATTAAAAGTCCCTATCTGTTCAACCAAATTTTGCAATTTTCACAGCTTTCTAAATATTTTACCTTAAGTTTAACTTCATAGAAACTAGGTATATCCTGAATTGTACAGGTGTCACCTTTCTGCATGCCAATTTTCAACATACATTCAAAATCATATAAGAAAGCAGAGAGCTTCCGAAAGGAGGTACCACTAAAAATAACCCCTGGTTTTCTGGAAATCTTAAATTAGTATACTATGGAGCGCATTAATCCTCAATTTTTAATGCAAACTCATAGACAGGTAAATTTTGGCTCAAAATGGTCTTAATATATTTCTCTTTCAACAAAACTTTCATTTCTGCAAATTTGTTAGTTAGTTTAGGTGAACAATGATATCAAATGCACTTTTTTTTGTCCGAGTAGGCCTACTTTCACATACGTTCTAAATTTGAGGGAGTAATTGGTGGTATGACACCTAAAGAGACAAAAAAGTTGATTAAAAATCTTTTATTTTGCTTTATTCTTAATCCTTAGTCAATTTGTAGTTTAAAACAGCCTATCTGAGCATTATGCGACTTATAATAAAAATTTCACAGCTCAATTTAAACTGACTGTAATGTATGACTTTGATAGAAAATACTTGAAAATTTCATTTTGGGCTACAGGAACATAAACTTTCAATATCAAGATCATTGTTTGCTGATTTTTTCTTGTTTGTTCTACTTCTTTAAAGACTTCCAACAATTTTTGCAATGAATTTAGTAAAAAATCCAAGGTATTGAAGTGTCATGGAATATTGACCCCCCTTTTTTTCATCTGGTGTCAGTAAAGTACTACAAATTGATCAAAAGTGCAGTCATGGTCATTTAACTGTGTTTATTTACATCAGTTAATACAATTTAAGATATGAAAATTTCATTTGGAATAATAAATGGTGCTTTTGTGAGTTTCTGCAGTGCTTACATTAGGCTATGCTATCTGCCAAGTACATAGTATGACGCAATGCTATAAGGGGTAAAAATCAAATAATTTCATTAAATCTGCATGACAAAATTTTTTTGGGGGTAGTAAACAACTTATGTTTCAATGTTTAACACCACAGAATAACTTTCTGTGCATTTATAACATTATTCAGGACATTTTTTATATAAAAGCATATTGTCAGGATGGGAAAAGCTAAAAATAGGACAAACTCAAGATTTAGGCTCTAAATTTGCAATATGTGACATTTTACCCCCAAAAAGATTGAAATGTGGCTACTATCATCTCAAATGATCAGTTAAGACAAAAAAAAACAATTGTTTTCTTATTTTGATGTTTCACCGCATTTTGCTTAAAGAGACAAAAAAGTTGATTAAAAATCTTTTATTTTGCTTTATTCTTAATCCTTAGTCAATTTGTAGTTTAAAACAGCCTATCTGAGCATTATGCGACTTATAATAAAAATTTCACAGCTCAATTTAAACTGACTGTAATGTATGACTTTGATAGAAAATACTTGAAAATTTCATTTTGGGCTACAGGAACATAAACTTTCAATATCAAGATCATTGTTTGCTGATTTTTTCTTGTTTGTTCTACTTCTTTAAAGACTTCCAACAATTTTTGCAATGAATTTAGTAAAAAATCCAAGGTATTGAAGTGTCATGGAATATTGACCCCCCTTTTTTTCATCTGGTGTCAGTAAAGTACTACAAATTGATCAAAAGTGCAGTCATGGTCATTTAACTGTGTTTATTTACATCAGTTAATACAATTTAAGATATGAAAATTTCATTTGGAATAATAAATGGTGCTTTTGTGAGTTTCTGCAGTGCTTACATTAGGCTATGCTATCTGCCAAGTACATAGTATGACGCAATGCTATAAGGGGTAAAAATCAAATAATTTCATTAAATCTGCATGACAAAATTTTTTTGGGGGTAGTAAACAACTTATGTTTCAATGTTTAACACCACAGAATAACTTTCTGTGCATTTATAACATTATTCAGGACATTTTTTATATAAAAGCATATTGTCAGGATGGGAAAAGCTAAAAATAGGACAAACTCAAGATTTAGGCTCTAAATTTGCAATATGTGACATTTTACCCCCAAAAAGATTGAAATGTGGCTACTATCATCTCAAATGATCAGTTAAGACAAAAAAAAACAATTGTTTTCTTATTTTGATGTTTCACCGCATTTTGCTTAAAGGTGTCATACCACCAATTAAAAGTCCCTATCTGTTCAACCAAATTTTGCAATTTTCACAGCTTTCTAAATATTTTACCTTAAGTTTAACTTCATAGAAACTAGGTATATCCTGAATTGTACAGGTGTCACCTTTCTGCATGCCAATTTTCAACATACATTCAAAATCATATAAGAAAGCAGAGAGCTTCCGAAAGGAGGTACCACTAAAAATAACCCCTGGTTTTCTGGAAATCTTAAATTAGTATACTATGGAGCGCATTAATCCTCAATTTTTAATGCAAACTCATAGACAGGTAAATTTTGGCTCAAAATGGTCTTAATATATTTCTCTTTCAACAAAACTTTCATTTCTGCAAATTTGTTAGTTAGTTTAGGTGAACAATGATATCAAATGCACTTTTTTTTGTCCGAGTAGGCCTACTTTCACATACGTTCTAAATTTGAGGGAGTAATTGGTGGTATGACACCTAAAGAGACAAAAAAGTTGATTAAAAATCTTTTATTTTGCTTTATTCTTAATCCTTAGTCAATTTGTAGTTTAAAACAGCCTATCTGAGCATTATGCGACTTATAATAAAAATTTCACAGCTCAATTTAAACTGACTGTAATGTATGACTTTGATAGAAAATACTTGAAAATTTCATTTTGGGCTACAGGAACATAAACTTTCAATATCAAGATCATTGTTTGCTGATTTTTTCTTGTTTGTTCTACTTCTTTAAAGACTTCCAACAATTTTTGCAATGAATTTAGTAAAAAATCCAAGGTATTGAAGTGTCATGGAATATTGACCCCCCTTTTTTTCATCTGGTGTCAGTAAAGTACTACAAATTGATCAAAAGTGCAGTCATGGTCATTTAACTGTGTTTATTTACATCAGTTAATACAATTTAAGATATGAAAATTTCATTTGGAATAATAAATGGTGCTTTTGTGAGTTTCTGCAGTGCTTACATTAGGCTATGCTATCTGCCAAGTACATAGTATGACGCAATGCTATAAGGGGTAAAAATCAAATAATTTCATTAAATCTGCATGACAAAATTTTTTTGGGGGTAGTAAACAACTTATGTTTCAATGTTTAACACCACAGAATAACTTTCTGTGCATTTATAACATTATTCAGGACATTTTTTATATAAAAGCATATTGTCAGGATGGGAAAAGCTAAAAATAGGACAAACTCAAGATTTAGGCTCTAAATTTGCAATATGTGACATTTTACCCCCAAAAAGATTGAAATGTGGCTACTATCATCTCAAATGATCAGTTAAGACAAAAAAAAACAATTGTTTTCTTATTTTGATGTTTCACCGCATTTTGCTTAAAGAGACAAAAAAGTTGATTAAAAATCTTTTATTTTGCTTTATTCTTAATCCTTAGTCAATTTGTAGTTTAAAACAGCCTATCTGAGCATTATGCGACTTATAATAAAAATTTCACAGCTCAATTTAAACTGACTGTAATGTATGACTTTGATAGAAAATACTTGAAAATTTCATTTTGGGCTACAGGAACATAAACTTTCAATATCAAGATCATTGTTTGCTGATTTTTTCTTGTTTGTTCTACTTCTTTAAAGACTTCCAACAATTTTTGCAATGAATTTAGTAAAAAATCCAAGGTATTGAAGTGTCATGGAATATTGACCCCCCTTTTTTTCATCTGGTGTCAGTAAAGTACTACAAATTGATCAAAAGTGCAGTCATGGTCATTTAACTGTGTTTATTTACATCAGTTAATACAATTTAAGATATGAAAATTTCATTTGGAATAATAAATGGTGCTTTTGTGAGTTTCTGCAGTGCTTACATTAGGCTATGCTATCTGCCAAGTACATAGTATGACGCAATGCTATAAGGGGTAAAAATCAAATAATTTCATTAAATCTGCATGACAAAATTTTTTTGGGGGTAGTAAACAACTTATGTTTCAATGTTTAACACCACAGAATAACTTTCTGTGCATTTATAACATTATTCAGGACATTTTTTATATAAAAGCATATTGTCAGGATGGGAAAAGCTAAAAATAGGACAAACTCAAGATTTAGGCTCTAAATTTGCAATATGTGACATTTTACCCCCAAAAAGATTGAAATGTGGCTACTATCATCTCAAATGATCAGTTAAGACAAAAAAAAACAATTGTTTTCTTATTTTGATGTTTCACCGCATTTTGCTAAAGAGACAAAAAAGTTGATTAAAAATCTTTTATTTTGCTTTATTCTTAATCCTTAGTCAATTTGTAGTTTAAAACAGCCTATCTGAGCATTATGCGACTTATAATAAAAATTTCACAGCTCAATTTAAACTGACTGTAATGTATGACTTTGATAGAAAATACTTGAAAATTTCATTTTGGGCTACAGGAACATAAACTTTCAATATCAAGATCATTGTTTGCTGATTTTTTCTTGTTTGTTCTACTTCTTTAAAGACTTCCAACAATTTTTGCAATGAATTTAGTAAAAAATCCAAGGTATTGAAGTGTCATGGAATATTGACCCCCCTTTTTTTCATCTGGTGTCAGTAAAGTACTACAAATTGATCAAAAGTGCAGTCATGGTCATTTAACTGTGTTTATTTACATCAGTTAATACAATTTAAGATATGAAAATTTCATTTGGAATAATAAATGGTGCTTTTGTGAGTTTCTGCAGTGCTTACATTAGGCTATGCTATCTGCCAAGTACATAGTATGACGCAATGCTATAAGGGGTAAAAATCAAATAATTTCATTAAATCTGCATGACAAAATTTTTTTGGGGGTAGTAAACAACTTATGTTTCAATGTTTAACACCACAGAATAACTTTCTGTGCATTTATAACATTATTCAGGACATTTTTTTATATAAAAGCATATTGTCAGGATGGGAAAAGCTAAAAATAGGACAAACTCAAGATTTAGGCTCTAAATTTGCAATATGTGACATTTTACCCCCAAAAAGATTGAAATGTGGCTACTATCATCTCAAATGATCAGTTAAGACAAAAAAAAACAATTGTTTTCTTATTTTGATGTTTCACCGCATTTTGCTTAAAGAGACAAAAAAGTTGATTAAAAATCTTTTATTTTGCTTTATTCTTAATCCTTAGTCAATTTGTAGTTTAAAACAGCCTATCTGAGCATTATGCGACTTATAATAAAAATTTCACAGCTCAATTTAAACTGACTGTAATGTATGACTTTGATAGAAAATACTTGAAAATTTCATTTTGGGCTACAGGAACATAAACTTTCAATATCAAGATCATTGTTTGCTGATTTTTTCTTGTTTGTTCTACTTCTTTAAAGACTTCCAACAATTTTTGCAATGAATTTAGTAAAAAATCCAAGGTATTGAAGTGTCATGGAATATTGACCCCCCTTTTTTTCATCTGGTGTCAGTAAAGTACTACAAATTGATCAAAAGTGCAGTCATGGTCATTTAACTGTGTTTATTTACATCAGTTAATACAATTTAAGATATGAAAATTTCATTTGGAATAATAAATGGTGCTTTTGTGAGTTTCTGCAGTGCTCCGAGTAGGCCTACTTTCACATACGTTCTAAATTTGAGGGAGTAATTGGTGGTATGACACCTAGTCGTACAGCGCAGCACATAGTCATTAAACAGTCTTGACCATTCATGTTTTTTTTTCAGCCATTGTCTCTAAAGATTAGTATTTGTTTTAAATTTGCTAGACAATTGGATTCTTTTGTTCAAATGTTTTCATGAAGAAACCAATTTTAAAACATTGAATCTTTATAATCAGACATGTTTCGAAATGTAGATAGATAATTTTTACCGAGCTTCAAAATGAAGAAATATGGCAGAGGAATTTGCCATGCAATATTTCAAGTAAGGACAACATTTTTGTAAGATTCGTTGCAGAGATCGTGACACTGTATAACGGTCAAGAATATCTACTGCCTATGTATTTACACATTTGCCAAAACAATTATGCTTATCTTTGCCCGGGTACTACCTCCACACGAGATTTTAAGATGTTCGTAGCAATAAAAACCATATATACAGACAATTTTATAAAATCGATTGAAGCCTACCAACTTCGACGAAATCTGGGGTTGATATCACGTGTTATTGCTCTGCTTGCAAAATCCGTAGGATTTTCTTGACGTGAAAAGTTGGAGAGTTGCACGATATAAAGAAATACATCGGAGTTTAATTCTTTTTTTTGTGACACCTCATTTCTATCGTTATATTTCTACATTTCAAGTTTTTATAGTTGAAAATCACCCTGACAATGTAATATATAACATCATTTGAAACGTTCTGCTTGTTGAAAATACGTGAACATCATTGTGACTAGAAAAGGGAAATTAACTAATAGAAAATTACATTACGCTATAGCGTGCGTGCGGTGTTCTATATTTGTCAATCAAGTCAAAGAATGACACGATGTACATATACATGTATACGTACTTGTGGTTTCCGAATGTTAAGCTCAGCGAAAAATGTTTGAGACTTCCCGTTTAAACTATTTATACTTTTACGTTTAAGATAATTAAATTAACTGATTTCTTTCAAATTTAGATTCACAGACATACACAGTACACAGATTTAGAATTGAAATTTGACGCCGAGGAATTATTTCTGCATGGGACACTGGGTGGTGTCAAAAACCAGAGAGCTAAGTTGTTTAGAGGTATAGTTTTGTAATTCTTTAGATAGGCAAAACATTATGATGTTTAATAAAAGACAATTACATGAAAACGTAGTGTGTATAACTTTAGTTTTCTTTTTCTACATTTTTCTGTTCATATATTTTATTGGCTAATATATAGAAATGTCAGTCATAACTTCTTTTTGTTTAAAGCAAATTTTAACAAGGCATACGAGATCGAACCACACGATATTCATATTTTGACATATTTTACATATTTTATTGTAAAAGAAATCCATTGAAATTAGGACCAGACACAAGTTTTGCAACTTAGAACATCTTCTCCATTACATACAAATAATAAAAGCTGAACAAAATAAAATAAAAATAAAATAACATCATTTATACTGCACTCGTTCTATTTGAGCAGTCAAAATGCGTTGACTGTATATTTCTATGTCATATACAGTCACTGACCCGATATCACTTTTCCTCATGAATATTTAAATAGAAGTTGCCGAATAATATTAATTATTCATACGACCTTTTCAACCTGTTTTTTGTTTCCAAGGCATACAACGATGCGTGGAACGACTTAACCTTGTTTATTTTGAATTTATTGGAAAAACATATTTCATTTGTTAATGTTTTTTGTTTGCAACCTATAAATCATTATGTTTTATGCTTATGGTTGATATTTTAGTCCATTATGATGATACTCAAACGATTTGGTTCGCCATCGAGTGTGGGTATCAACAGGTTTTCATTGTGTTGTATATTTCTCCGCGAGCATGATATGAGGCCTTTTTAAAGGGGATTTCCCCCAATATTTAAATCAAATAAATAACCTTAACGCATTAGGCAACAATTGAAAATGTTTTTTTTAGATTTTTTAGCCTCGCATTTCCCCGTTTCTAAGCCTCATCCTTATATCGTTGATATGTCAAGTCAATGCACTATTATTGTCTATATACAATACAAAATTGATGAATCTAGTATATACCTTTTTTGTCCAGGTATTAAAATTTGGAAAATTTGTTTTCTTTAAGATTACCAGAAAGAAATATTCCGAACCAAACCCATGGAAGAGGCAGGTGAAGAGTTTCAAGTTCATACCAATGTGGATAGACACGGTAGTAATAAGTATATCTCAGTGAAGAAAGCTGTTAAGAGCGGCAATAGAGACCAGAACCATTCATATATAGAACACGAAACGACAGACATAAGTGATCTATTAACTAAAGATAATGAACAAATGAAAGAAAAATTCAATAAACACCAGACTAGCCATAAGTATGACCAAAATAAACATGAACGAAACTCGCTTCGGACAACAGATGAAGATAAGAATGATAGCAATGCGGTTCGGCCGAATATCTTTGTAACCAATACAGAAAGCAATAACTTAGAACTAAGCCGTCTTAATCTTCGTGAAAACACAAATTCCTCCGATTCTTCAGGATTTGGAGGCGATTCAAAAAGTCAAAATAAAATTAAATCTATCATGGAAATAGAGTCGTGCACTATAAGAAAAGAGTTATCTCCCATCCCATCAGCGAGAACCGTCAATAGTGACATTATGATAATAACACAGTCAAATGAAGAGGACAACGGAGACGGCAGTGAAATTGATCTCAGAACGTTTTTGCAAACAGAGTTAGTTCCACAGGAAAAACCAAAAAAGAAAAGTAAAAAGCATAAAAGAAGTTCAAAACCTCCAAAGTCCCCTTCAAAAAAACAAAAAAATAAAGGTGGGGTTGATAACAACGCATATGACCCTGAAAGCGAAAATAAATTTCGCCGAGTGCTGCCATCCAAACGTCGAAGTCTTGAAAGTATTGACACATTGGAATCAACCGAAACTATTGACAAAGGAAGTAGTATGGATTCATTTCCCATTGGAAGTCTTAATTCACTTCCAACAGGAAGCCATGATTCTCTGGATACCATATTGAACGATCAAGGATCAGTGGATAATCAACCATCAGATAACGAAGTAATGTCATTAAAAGCTGACTTCGATGAAGAATTATTTATTCCATCTGGAGATGAAGGTAATACTTCAAGTGGTGATAGAGTTTTCCAGATCAACGACAAATTAAATACAAATGACAAGAGTACTGAGGAAGAGGAAGAGGAGATAAACGGCCAATCGAGCGGTCTGAGAAAAGATCACGTGGTGCTTCAGGATGATATATCCTGTGATGACCTTGAACTGTCAGATTTTGATATAGATGATGAAAAGAAACCCGATGACAATATTGACACGAACCAGAACATTCCCGAAAAAAGTAATAACAGACCAAAACAAAATAACATACGTGGTTCTGCTCCTTATAGATCTAATAGACAAAAATATATAGGAATGAATACTTCTGTTAAAAATGAACGCCATCAGTCAATAAAGTCGTCATAAAATAAAAGTTTTTCTTTGTGCAACAATTTTGATTAATTAATTGATTTATTGTGTTGACGTTATTTATCACTATATACATCTTGGTAACCACACATTGTCTTTCTGCTTTGGTTGTGTTTGTTCTTATTCCTTAAAGGCTTTACATCCAATACATACACGACTCATATGCGTGTCACAGGGTAATATGGCCACTTGGTCTTTGTAAATAGGGCGTTGAATATGTGACGAAATATAATGTTGCGAACCATTTATTTCACACTGAAAGTACATAATTATAATAAACATTTATTTCAAATGTTAACTTGAAGTTTCCTTATAAATTGAACTATGAATTGGATAAAAGTACATGCATGATAATGCCTAAAAGTTAGGTGTCCCTTATGTAGCGTGCATGCTAAAGTGTGTGAAACTCGCATTAGTACGAGTTCACCGTATATATAGTGCTAGAAAAATTTTGACACTATTGGCCCCTTGTTGGCCCAACGACTTTCCACCAACTGTCATTTTGGTGTTATTGGCCCAATGTTGGCCCAACATTTTCTTACCAACTGTTATTTTTAAAGTAGCTTGCCCAACGATATTTGACTTACGTTATCCATTGGTTCAGTGTAAGATCTTCTGACTGAAACTACTGAACTAATTTTATTCGAACTTCATTTGAATGATTCTATGTTATCATAGAGACTATAGATTGTGTTTGAAGGGCATTGAGGACTTAGTAAAAAATCAAATAACAAAGTCTTCCCAAATAGGACTATTTTAAACCGTCTGTGCCAAGAGCTAGAAAATTCTTAGTATTTTGAATAATTCAAAAGTTTTTAAAACAGCATATTTATAAAAAAAACAAAAACATTTCATTGATATTTCATGACAATATTGAAATATGAGCCAACATTGTGCCAACAATATGCCAACGTATTAAGTTCTTATCTCCCCGTATTATACCACAGATTTTTTTTTTTTTTTTTTTTAGATATTATTTCAAAGTGCAAACCAAAAAATGTGCTCTTCATTCTCTTTATCTAATATTTTCAAATCTGTGTAGTCATTTAAATGTATTTATCTTAATGATTGAATAATTTTATGCACAAACAAAAAATACTTAAAACCAGCCCAAAAAAAACAAATAAATTTGAATATAGTTTCTGCAAGTTGTTGAACTAATCAACTAAACTCAGCTGCTCATTTGACACGAGTGTATCATCACACTCTCCACATGACAGCCGAGATTGACCTGCGAATATAACATACATTATTTACTAGAGCTAAATATTTCGTAATACATAACATGAAATGCATGAAAAACATGTTTGACAGACTGAAGCCATCGTTGGCATACTGCTGTTCGACCAACATTGGTCCAACATAATTTTAAAACTAGACGACGTTGGTAGACTGTTGGCAAATAGTTGACATTGTTGGCAGATTGTTGGCAAATAGTTAACCTTGTTGGCATACTGATGTTGGGCCAACAAAGACCCAACATGTTGGGCCAACTGAGGGCCGATGAGCAAAATGACGTTGGCCCAACATAGTTTTCCAACATTGGCCCAACAATGTTGCCAACAGAATGCCAATATTGGCCCAACACATGTTTGCTATCTGGGGTAGTACTAGTATATAACTGTACTCTAATAAATAGCTACGGTGACATGCGTATCAATATCTTTTAATGTCTTTTTAGATCAGTGGTTCTCTCCGGGCATTCCACCTTCCTCTTAGTATATACACTGGCAGCAACGAAATAGCCATTGTGTTAAAAGTAGCGTTAAACACAAAACATCAATCAATCAATAATAAAATTAATTATTATCATTGAAAACTTTGTTATCTTCAAGATGATTTCTGGTTATTGGTTGATGTCTCGTTGTCTTTAACCCACAACTGTTTATTCAAATTGTAATTGTCGATTGTATGTCCTCAGCCATGTAACTAGAGTTACTGAAATCCATGCACGGTTGAGCGTATATCATGATGATCTTATGTCTTATATATATTTATTTGATAATAAGAACATCGGCTATGCGGTATGGGCTTTGTTCATTGTTGAAGGCCGTACCGTCGGTGACCTATAGTTCACGGTTAATTTCTGTGTCAGTTGGTCTCATTTGTCTCATTGGCAATTGTACCACACTCTTCTGTTTTATATTGTATAAACAGATGCTATTTTGAAAAGCTAACAATACTTACAATTTATTAAATGTTGAATGGTATCTATCTCTAAACAAACTAGAGCAGGAACATGTTCTAACATGGTCATCCAGTTCCTCGATGTCATTTGCTAGCAAAGTCTGTAAACTCTGGTGTGATTTTCTATTAACAAAGGAGTAACCAATCTAACGCATTTCTAACTTTTGTGGACAATACTAAATGCGTGCTAAATTAAGATTTTTCGTTTAGCCTGGTCGTAGAATTGAAAACATGGCGCAGATTTGTAAAAAATGAGGTCAAAGTTCGGTAGATGAGTTTTTCGATAGTGTTAGAGAGATTATTAAAAGTCAGAAAATAATATCTGAATTGTAAAATAGGCTCCTTTGACGAAATAATATACAAAAAGCAGTTCATTTTTGAGTCAATTTGAAATATGAAATCACCAAAATGCCCCTTCATAGGAAGCGAAGGTTGGTATTAAGAAAAGGGCAAAGACGAAACATAGACTGGATTTCAATTAATATTTAATTTACATGCATGTACATTTAAAGATACATATATATATCTGATACTTGTACGCGGTTTCTCAAAAAAGAATCAAAGTTAGCTGTGTCTCTGTTTACACTCACCTCATCATTATGGACTTGACTAAAGCGTACAATTTATCAACAAATATATAACTTTACCAGCTTAAATAATGTGGTATAAGAAAAAAATACATTTAACTGGACCCAAACTTTCTTATCAGATAGAACACAAACAGTCGTAATACATGGTATATCCTCTAAATCAGTGCCAGTCACATCTGGAGTTCCACCTGGGACCAGAGATTTATGGGACAAGGGGCCCGCTGCTCCAACCCCTTTTGTCGGAAAAAATTAGGTAATCACTGACGCATGACTCGAGCGGCTCCCATCTCGTAGGCAGTATTACCCCCTCCCTTTATGGAAATTTCTGGATTCGCCACTGGGGACTCAGTATTACCATGACTTAAGTATCATAGTATAATAGTCCAGGTTCCACAGTGTACTGTACTTAGCCCAATAATATTTACTCATTTAGAACAACATGGTCAATGACCTAAAATCTCCAAATATATAACGCATGCATCATATCATATACAGAGAAGTCAAATCTCAACCCGACTGCAATAAATTACATGAAGATGTCTAGCAATTAAAGTGGAAAACAGATTGGCCTATCATTGACTTTCTATATTAGGTGAACAAAGCCTTTAAACACGTCTAATGATATAGTTTATAAAGTTATTCAGTCAGGCATAACAATGATTTGTATAGTAGGGTCTTACCGGCTATACAAATCCTTGGTCATAGGCCTACCACCGAAAATTTATTTCATTTATAACCAACAGACGGTAGAACAAGACTGACAAACCAACAAATGCTTATAAAAGAGGGACGAAAGATACTAGAGGGACAGTCAAACTCCGCATGAATCGAAAATAAACTGACAACAACATGGCTAAAAATGAAAAAGACAAACAGACAAACTGACTGACATAGAAAACTAAAGAATAAACAACACGAACACTTAAACGAACCACACCAAAGGAAACACTAAATAATTATTTTTCCACACACCACTATCATTCAATGAAGCATGCTACCAATAGCCACATTACAGCCAACCAGAGTCGACAGCTTCAGAGCCTTTCCGAAAAATGAACACAAGGGTTCTCTGTCAACTGATATAAATCCAGATCATCTGATTCTTAATTTTGTAAATAATATTAATCACTTTTTTTTGTGTATTATACATGCACAGATTGTCCAATTTATATAATTTTCTTATATCACTAAATGTGTTCTCCAGTATCCTGAAGTTTTGTTGTACAACTGAAGAAGACTCGAATATAGATTCGTTTCGTTAAAAATAACAAGTAATTTTGATTTATAGGTAATTTTCTGTATTACCTGGGTTACACTAAAGACCTGAAAGTTGACCTGAAAAGACCTGAAAAGACCTGAAAATATACGATTAAAATTATTCAAATTGCAATAACTTTTTTATTGTTGGATGGAATTTCTCCAAATTGGAATTTTATTAATTGTTAATATCCATATTTAATTAAAATTTAAATGTTTTAAATTAAAAAGAAATTTTTGATGCTAAAAGTTGGACCTGAACGGAGAAATGAAAAGACCTGAAGGGACCTAAAAATCTATGGTCGGACTAAGTCTAACTTCAATAACTTTTTTATTATTCAGTGGATTTCTTTCAACTTTTGATTTTGTGAAACAAAGGGTGCAATATAATGATAATATTAAATTTTTTTATTGAAAACATATTGTTGGGGTGTCAAAACTCGGACCTGAACGGAAAATTAAAAATCTGAATGAGCCTAAAATTCCGCTAAAAAAAAATTTAAACGAAAAATAATAAACATAGACCAAGGATTTGTCTAACTATACAATTCATTGCAAAGACAAAAAATATGGTTGTAAACTTTTCATGTTCGATGTCATTTTGTCTCTTGTGGAGATCTGTCTTATTGCCGGGATCACACCCCATCTTCTTTTTAATTTTTAATTGACGGAAGAGAATAAAGAATAAAATTGTTTACTATAGTGTCACATATTGATTGAAACAAGACATTCACAAAATATTCATATACACACAAACAACAATCAATATCCAGCCAAAAAATTACTGAGACACTGATGCTTAAAACCAAAATATATACAAAATATACTATTTAAACTTGTAAATAATCTCATAAAAGTTATATTCAAAATGGGACAAGTAGCTTAAAATATAAAAAATTCTTAGGTTAAAAAAGATATATGTTAACTATGAAGTATGAAATACTATAAAATTGGGTAAAAATCTTATAAATAAATGCATTGGTAACAAGATATAGTGATAATCCAATTAAAAGATTAAAGTGAAATGTTTATTTAGACTAATGATCCAATTATCAGCTAATATCAATACAAGGTTTGAATTACAACCGGCACACGTTCACGTAATTAAAACATTCCAATCGACGAACACGCGTCTCTAAATAACATATAGTTTACTGGGGAAGCAATATACTATTATTTTCATTTTTATTAACACCTGCTTTAATATATATTAATGCAGTTTAAGCAAGTTGAATTAGTTTGAACAGAGACATATAATCCTATTTATTATATGTCTCTGGTTTGAATAATTTCAACGGGCAATCTTCTTTTTTTCATCAACAAAAAGGTATTTTGTATTCAAATATGTTTCTGTATAAATATAAAGTCATTCGTTCTCTTCAATAGACTTTTGTCTAAAATGAAAACAAATAGAAAAAAAAAACCAATGTTGTACGAATTTAAATACATCTACCCCTATGATCTATTCATGTCTTTTACTTCCCCGACAAGGTCCGAATTTTGTAACTCAACCATTATATTTTTTTAATTTCGATAAAATTCTTTATCATTTCAATGATATATTATACCTTTCCTATAACAAAGTTCATATTTCAAGGAGATTGATTGAAAACAGTTAAAAAAACTTGAATAAATCTGACCACAGGCTTTTCAAGCAAATTTATGTTATTTAATTTTCCGTTCAGGTCCGAGTTTTGACACCTCGACGATATTATTTCAATATTTTGTTTTAATATTATCATTATACTGAATTTTTTGTTTCATAAAATCCAAAGTTGAAAGATAAACATTGAGCCTTAAAAAAGTTATTGAAGTTAACATTAGTCCGACCATAGATTTTCAGGTCCCTTCAGGTCTTTTCATTTCTCCGTTCAGGTCCAACTTTTAGCATCAAAAAAATGTTTTTGATTTAAAATATTTAAATTTTAAAGAAATATGGATATTAACAATTAATAAAATTTCAACTTGAAGAAATTCTATCCAATAATAAAAAAGTTATTGCAATTTGAATAATTTTAATCGTATATTTTCAGGTCTTTTCAGGTTTTTTCAGGTCCACTTTCAGGTCTTTAGTGTAACCCGTATTACCGGGTTACACTAATGACTGGACCGAATGACAGGACCGAATGACAGGACCAAATGAAAAATGCTAATAACTTTTTCATTTCTCAAAGGATTGATCTGAAATTTGAAATATAATAAGATTTCATCATTTGATAAATAGATTTAAGAAAAAAATTAAAAAGTTTTGTAAGAAACTTTAGAAAACGTGACATGACCAACTCTGATAATGACAGGACCAACATCGAGAATGACAGGACCAAATCAAATTGCTAATAACTTTTTTGTTTTTCAAAGGAATTATTTCAGATTTGAAATATAAAATGGTATGTCATATTTTGAAACCAAAATGTTATAAAAATTATAGATTTATTTTCAAAAACTTTCGAAAACGTGACATAACCATCGCTGATTGACAGGACCAACATCGACAATGACCGGACCAGATGAAATTGCTAATTTCTCTTTTATTTCTCAAAATATTTTTCTGAAATTTGAAATATAATAAGATTTCATCATTTATCAAATAAATTTTTAAAAAAAATACACAAAAAATATGTAAGAAACTTTAAAAAACGTGACATGACCAACTCTGATAATGACAGGACCAACTTCGACAATAACAGGACCAAATAAAAATGGCACTGGCTACGGTTACATGGAAATGTAACAATAATAAAAATATTATTGTTACATTGGAGACTAAATGCCGGAATGCATTGTTGGGTAAGGACCTGACTAATTACGAATGTAACAATAACTATTGAGGCTACGGTTACATAGCGTTATTGTTACATGAAAAACAGCAATGTCACTACGATGAGACTTGTAATAGGTACTAAATAATAAAAGTTGAAGACATTTATTTTATATTTACAATACATACAATTATTACATACAATTTCTTTATTTTTTTTTATTTACAATGACAGTTTCTACATATCCCGTAAGTGAATTTTGGAGTATGTTTAAGTCCGACACATTTTTGACGAAACCACTCCAAGCAGCCATCACCATGATCACACACCAGTGGTGCCGCTTTGTGAACGTAGTATAATTCCATTCTGCAATATTCCTTTTAGAAGATAAGGCAACATTTAATGTTTGCCATGGTTCTGGTGAGAAATACTTTTTTACTCTAGCAATGTTGATATTTTTATCAAATATTTTGGTTGGAAGCATGTGATGGAGTTTCATGTCGTCTTTCAATATGATCGCATTGCTGTCCATTACGGATTTTAGGTTTACCTCACTTTTAGTATCCAACTTAGCAGTTAGTAAACTGTAATTTGCTTTGGATGTATCAATTTTTTTTAGAGCTGCGTTCGTATCTATAGCTGTATGCAATTTGTGTCTTGATATTGTTTCAGTTTCGTTTCAAACGCATCCCAAGTTTTAACTTTTTCATCCAAAACAAAATTGGTAATAGGAATCTCTTCATCCATTGTTCAAAGTAACCCTAACCCTAACCATGATGACAGTAATAAGAGTAGGTGTGCAGTTAAACTATTTAAATACCATTTGTTGAATGATGATAATTATGTATTATTTATTATTATTACAAGTACTATATAGTACATGTGAAAGAATTAAGCAACACAACTATAGAAGATTTAATTTTAATAAATCTAGCATGCATACATTGCTGTTTTTCATGTAACAATAACACAATGTAACCGTAGCCTCAATAATTATTGTTACATTCGTAATTAATCGGTTCCTTACCCAACTTTGCATTCCGGCAATTAGTCTCCAATGTAACAATAATATTTTTATTATTGTTACATTTCCATGTAACCGTAGCCAGTGCCAATAAAAATGCTAATAACTTTTTTTATTTTACAAAAGAATTATCTCAGATTCGAAACATCAAATGATATGTCACATTTTGAAACATTTATGTTATAAAAAATAAAGATTTATTTTCAAAAACTTTCAAAATCGTGACATGATCCCATCGCTGACTGACATGACCAAGCTCGACAATGACCTGAACAAATGAAATTGCTAATTAATCTTTTATTTCGCTTAATATTTCTCTGAAAATTAAAATATGTGAAGATTATACCATTTTATACATAAATATAAGAAAAAGGTATAAAAAGCTTGCTGAAATGTGATCTGGTTAACGTTGTCAATAACAGGACAATCCTCGACAATTAATGACAGGACCAAATAAAAATGCTAATTATGCATAACATTTGTCAGAATATTCCTCTCAAATTTGAAATAATGACAATTTAGACCATTTTGCACATCATATAAGAAAAATATAGATAAATTCAGATTTATTGAATTGTCATCATAATATTTCTTGACATCATGAAGCCCAATTTAAGCCACTTTGAAAAGGTATCAAACCTTTAAAAGTAGTCCGTGAAAATGTTTGATTCAGTATATTTTATGAAAATATTTGAAACTACCAAGAAATCATGCATGCAAGGGTCGGGCATACTTCAAGAAATGTTTATTTGTTTATTTATTATGAGGGGGAACTGTCAAGATATACCCTGCATATACTCAAGCATACATGGAAATAATTATTTAATGTTCTGAAAATATTTAATAAAACAACGACATGAACTATTATGTGATTTTAATTACTGTCATCACAATCTTTATTGGGTTTATCAACTTATTTATGGCTTATGTCACAACTTTTGTTTGTTACCTTATAATTGTTTTCAGGCGTGTCAGATTATGTCCGGTAATTAATATATAAAATAATCTGAATGAATGAATGAATGAATGAATGATCTTTATTCTCAACCCAAATACATAGTTAAAGAGTTAAGATATAGCATGTGTGAAATAGCAATTAATATGATAAATATTTACACCAAAGATAAATAAAGTTAGCTTTTTCCCTTATTTTCTAAAAACTTATAAATCATTCAATCTTAATGTGTGTTTTTTAATTATTATTATTAATTTCAACCAGGATTTCTATAGTAGGAACTATGGTCATTTCACGTTTTCGCAATAAAAAAGATCTAGATTTTTTTTCTTTAATTGATGTTTTAAAAGATGAGATCACATTTTATTTTAAATCTGACATAATTCCTTTTCAAAATTAAAAAGTGAATAGCATTTTTATTTGGTCCTGTCCTTGTCAAGGTTTGTCCTGTCATTGTCAGTGTTGGTCAGGTCACATTACAGCAAGCTTTTAATAATTTTTTTCCTATATTATTCCTATTTTTATGTATAAAATAGTTAAATCTGACTATATCTCAAATTTCAGAAAAATATTTTTTAGAAATAAAAAGTAATTATAGCAATTTCATCTGGTCCTGTCATTGTCGAGGTTGGTCCTGCCAGTCAGCGATGGTCATGTCACGTTTAAACTTTCTATATTTTTTATCACATTTATTTTTCAAAATATGACATATTATTTTATATTTCAAATCTGAGAGAATTCCTTTAAAAAATTAAAAAAGTTATTAGCATTTTACTTTGGTCCTGTCATTGTCGATGTTGGTCATGTCATTATCAGGGTTGGTCATGTCACGTTTTCTAAAGTTTCTTACAATTTTTTTTAATTTTTTTTCTTAAATCTATTTATCAAATGATGAAATCTTATTATATATCAAATTTCAGAAAAATATTTTGAGAAATAAAAGAGAAATTAGCAATTTCATCTGGTCCAGTCATTGTCGAGGTTGGTCCTGTCAAACAGTGATGGTCATGTCACGTTTTCGAAAGTTTTTGAAAATAAATCTATATTTTTTATAACATTTTGGTTTCAAAATATGACATACCATTTTATATTTCAAATCTGAAATAATTCCTTTGAAAAACAAAAAAGTTATCAGCATTTTTATTTGGTCCTGTCATTCTCGATGTTGGTCCTGTCATTATCAAAGTTGGTCATGTCACATTTTCTAAAGTTTCTAACAAAACTTTTTAATTTTTTTCTTAAATCTATTTATCAAATGATGAAATCTTATTATATTTCAAATTTCAGATCAATCCTTTGAGAAATGAAAAAGTTATTAGCATTTTTCATTTGGTCCTGTCATTCGGTCCTGTCATTCGGTCCAGTCATTAGTGTAACCCCGTATTACCTCCCTTAGCGGCCTTGAATATTCTGTCTGCTATAATTTTCTCGCGTATAATATTGTTGCAAGCATGGCTTTAAACGCTACAAATTACGATACAGGAGATGAAGAATTAAATACAAGGCTGAGGGAATGGTTTGAATGGGATAAAGTAAGTCAAAAAGTGTGGATTCAACTGAGATGCTGAAATCATATTTTTTTGCCCTAGGCCTAGCTTTCCCTTTTTTTCAAAATATTTGTTTGTTTGTATATTTTTAGTATTAATTATTTATAAAGCAAATTAACATAAGTATACTTGAAAAGAACCTGTATTTTCTATAGTTTTCTAATCGTAGCCATGGTAGTGGTCACTGATAATATTGAAAAAAGGGGGAGGGCTAAACAAAATTTGACCTAGCCCAAGTGTATATGAATAGGGCTCTTCACGGTTAGTTTGGCCATATTGGATAGGGGTAAAAATAGTGTGAAAAATACGGGAAAACATTAAAACAAATCAGTTGCTTGGAAACACACATAGGATTTCCCATACTTTCCACTGGCGGATCTAGAAATTTTCATAAGTGGGGGCCCACTGACTGCCTAAGGAGGGGCCACTCCAGTCACGCTTCAGTGATTCCCTATATAAGCAACCAAATGAATTTTTTCCAAAAAAGGGGGGGCCACTTGCCCCCCCCCCCCCCTAAATCCACCTCTGCTTTCATACTATTTCCACCCCTTTCTAAAAAATCTGCCCCTATCCAAAGACCAATATGGCCGAACTAACTGTGAAGAGCCCTATTGCTGAAGGTCGTAATTGGGATAGCTTCATGATCAATTACTGTAAAAAAAATTGTCAAAAAATGTAAACACTAATGTTTTCTTTTAGATGATAAATAAATCAACATAAATAGACTAATCACAGTATTTTTTTTTCCAAAATAATTTTGGATAATTATTTAAGACCTCAGACAAATCAAGATAAGAATATTTTGATGAATGATGTACAATTTAAACAAATTAACACTTACAGTAGCAGACTGGTTGACGCCTGACAGTAAAGACTTTAAGAGCATATGCTGCAAATGTGCAAGGATGATTGCAACTGCAGTTTACATGTAGCCAAGGTTTTGGTATAATCAGCACCCAATTGATTTTGGGGTCCAGGGTTTCCGCTGGCGGTCGCCAATTTGCGAAAAAATAATAATTGTGGCGATAATTCTCGGGACTTTACCCGATCAGACAATACTCGGAATTCACCTTGACCTCATTAAGATTTGGACAGAAATCAATAATCAGCTGATTGCATTGTATAGCTATCGACAACAAAGGACTAATTAATAAAGGTGTTGATTGTAATGTTTGATAAAATTATATGGTTAAATGGCTTCAGCTTAATGTCACATACATAATTTATTTACCACTTTGCTACGCACGTGTTTGAAACAAACTTTTGACGTCTTCTCTCCTTTTAAAGATAGTTTAAAAAAGAAAGCTGTTGTTGTGACGAAAAATGTTCAAAAGCAAGACAAATCTCCGATTTAAAACTTTAATTATCCTTTGACTTTAATATAGGTAATTGCTTAGGGAGTCTACTGTAAAGTCGTTTGAGTGACACACCTGTTTCAAGCATAAATAAAGGCAACAGTAGTATACCACTGTTCAAACTCATAAATCCATGGACAAAAAACAAAATCGGGGTAACAAACTAAAACTGAGGGAAACGCATAAATATAAGACTTTAAGAGGAGAACAACGACACAACACTACAATGTAACACACACAGAAACAGACCAAGCATCAGACAAAATCCCACGAGAATAACAAATATAACATCAAAACCAAATACAAGAATTTGGGATAGACAAGTACCGTGACACGTCTTATCGCAATGTCAATTTACACTCAAAAATAAGAGAAAACAAACGACGCAACGTTAAATTGTAACACACACAGAAACGAACTATAATATAACAATGGCCATATTCCTGACTTGGTACAGGATATTTTTAAAGGAAAAAATGGTGGGTTGAACCTGGTTTTGTGGCATGCCAAACCTCGCACTTTAATGGCAATGTTTTAAAAATATAACATTGAAATGACAACATAATATTACAGGACTACAATACAAATAAATAGGAGAACGTATTAGACAAAGAAACACATGATTAATGAATAACAAAAAGCATCAGGTTTAAAATTCAATACGCCAAAAACGTGTCCCAACTTTTTCATTTACGATGGTCAAGAAAAGAAAACTGTCCAAAAGGTTGGGAACAATCCCTCGAATAAGACAGAGAGTAACCCTTCAATGAAATGACTACACATGAAATTAGAGATCAATTTCATGTGATAAAAGCTTTTGTTTTGTTGTAAAAAACACTTCTTAGCTACTAGTACAAAAGGGCGCATCAGTATTTTTCATTTAAAGAAACTTTCCCAACGAACTATACTGTTATGATCAAAACATGTCCATGAATTTTGTTATATTCAAGGTCTTATATCTTCTTTATTATTTAAAGTATAGTGGCCCCCTCATTTAGAAAAGTTGCATGTTGTTTAAAATACAATGACTATTTTTCCCTTTTAAGTTAAAAAAAGAATCTGTAGTTTTAAAGTAAATGTTTAGTGTTTATTCATTAAAATGTAGACTCTAAAATAAGTTTGAGATAATAATCATAGACACAATGGCGCGAAATCATCTTATTTAAGGGAAGTAGGGGGAGGGGGGAATAGAAAAAAAGGTCAATATTAAACGAAAAATATATTTATGTTACTTGGCGAAAAAAATAATCAAGTGGCGAAAAATATATTGTTTTGGCGAAAGAGGTGGCGAAAAAAATAATTGACCCAAGGGAAACCCTGTTGGGGTCATTAAAGATCAAGGTCATGGTCATAGTTACTTGACATTTGTGCAAAACAGGTGTGCCAAATGAAATAGTTACAAATGGGATTGCATTAATATTTTATAGATATGTGGTCATAAAATTTATATGATGAAATAAAGAACCAAATTAATGTTAAGGTCACTTGATCGAGGTCAAGGTCACATTTACAAAAAAGTTTATGTAGCAAATTGAAAATATTACTGAAAATAATCATTTTTTTTACATAGATTAGACCGTTGGTTTTCCCGTTTGAATGGTTTTACACTAGTAATTTTGGGGCCCTTTATAGCTTGTTGTTCGGTGTGAGCCAAGGCTCCGTGTTGAAGGCCATACATTGACCTATAATGGTTTACTTTTTTTAAATTGTTATTTGGATGGAGAGTTGTCTCATCGGCACTCACATCACATCTTCCTATATCTATATCTGAAAGTAAAGAGAAGAAACTATAGACTATTGATCCTGTCAAAATAATCTTTCTCCTGCATGGAAATGAGATATGTATATTCGTACTTATGTTTAAAAATTACACTTACATTCAAGGTGTCTTCATTTATAATTTTAAAGGTATTTTATAACGGCTTTATGAATATATTTTTTTCAGAATGAGGCAACAAGATCAGACATATTACAGTTGGTAAATGAAAAAAATATAGAAGAACTAAAGAAAAGGTTGTTAAAAAGAATGGAGTTTGGGACTGCAGGTTAATTTGTTAGAGAAAATTTGAATGATTGAGTTTGTCTTGATCAATAAGGCATTTCCAGATTTAAACAGATGGGATAAGAGGCACTCTTTATTAGACCCCAACCACCCATTAAATAAGATTTTCATTTTATACATTGGTAATTAATACAAAATTTTAAAGAAATGCAATCTCTCACAAATTTCCTTATTTCCCTTTAGATCTAGAACAGCTTTTAGTAAATACAAATAATAATGCTCAGATGTATCATCAATCTCAAATATGATATGCTTCATTAGCTTTGTAAACAACTGAATGATAAAATGCTCGATATATTTATACCTAGCGCAGTTTAAGATGTACATATTGATTGCTCTATAATTTACTTTTCATGTAAATCCAAATATTTTGTAACTTAAGTAATTTTGTTAATTCTATTGAAATTAAAATAAAAGATCTACAGATATGACAGAATTTATGCATTAGAGCTTGAAAAAAATAAAAAAATCAAATGATCAAAATTCTGAAAAAATATTTTCAAGATCTTCAATTCGTCGTGCATTAATCAATGTTAATGTAAATAGCATCAAGAATTAAAACTCTCAAGCTGAAGATAGTTCTTTAATATGTATGCTCTAAACTCGTAATAATATTGCATTGACATGAAGTCTTGAGGTAGGTGAAACATGTCAATATGGCGCCTGACTTCTTAGTTATATAGTAACGCCATATCATCTGTTAATTTGACAGTAAACAGTAGTCAAAGCAAATTAAATGTGTTTTTTTTTTTAGAATTTTCTGTTGAAAAGCAATGTAGGAAGAAATCAAGAACTTACAGTTTTTTTTATATTTTTTTTTATAGATACATGATTAACTCTAGTAATGGTTTATACATTGATAATTCAATCACCATCAAAAACCTTCTATATGCATTTTTGTAGGACTTAGAACTAGAATGGCAGCAGGATTTTCTATGATGAATGATTTAACAATTATCCAAACTACTCAGGTAAGAATTATTGTTATATTTTGCAGACCAAGGCCTGTTTGGTATAATTACCTACTAGTGGCGAAATAGAGAGAATACTGATATACAGAGATAAGGCCAAACAAATAAGTATCTGAGTTTACTGTACCCCTACCTACCCTTATTTTTATCCCCTACCTTTAAGTTTTTTTTTAACATTTTTGATTAAGTACTGTTACAGTTACAATGTTGCTCCCACAAACACAAGGTAAAAAAAATAATTTAATTAAAAAAAAATCCCTACCTACCTAACCTATTTTTTTCCGGCACATGACAGTAAACACATACTTTTTTGTTTGACCTAACTTACCACAAAAGCTCCAATGGCACTGTTATTAGTTGAAGCCACACCAATTATTGGTATCACTATCAGTGGCAACAGTTCTGACATTTTAAAAAGTATAGGTAAGTGAAAATGCACAATTAACAGTGCCTGGTGATGATTCATAGCCTGTATCACTGGGCAAGGCTTATTATGTGTTTTGGCATTATCTTTCTATGCTATTTATTTAACTATGAAAAAAAGAACTTGTACCTGAATTATTGCATGTATTGCAATAGTTAATCTATAGCTAGAAATTTGTCTTTTGAGGTTAA